>NW_027411755.1:8486471-9778971 GCF_047663935.1 Musca autumnalis | reverse complement strand
GATGAAATTTTGGGAAAATATGTTATATTTACGTAGGACTTTTGGTATTGGAAGCGGGCTATGTAGGTCCACGCTTTCGTATAGCCCCCATACAAAATGACGCGTGACGCGTCGTCGTTTTAATTAATTTTTAAGATATTTGGCCCATTTTACCACCGAATTGGTTGTAATTTGGTACTTTGTGTCTCCAGAGACCAAAAAATATTCCTACCAAAGTTGGGTTATATTGGTCCACGTTTTGGTATAGCCCCCATATAAGGCCCCATATAAAGTACGCGTCATTTTAATATATTTTGAATGTATTAGACCCATTTGATTACAGAATTGGTTGTAGTTTAGTATTTTGTGTCTTCAGAGGCCAGAAAACATTCCTACCAAAGTTGGGTTATATAGGTCCACGTTTTGGTATAGTCCCCACATAAGACCCTTATAAAGTACGCGTCATTTTAATATATTTTGAATGTATTAGACCCATTTGACCAAAGAATCGGTTGTAACTTTGTATTTTGTGTTTCCAGAGGCTAAGAAACATTTCTACCATAAAATGTTTATATAGGTCCACGTGTTGATATAGCCCCCATAATACAATATCTCCCGATTTTCGATATTTTGAAGGTTTTAGCCTCATTATCACACCGATATGGCTGAAATTTGGTATTTAGTCTTCTTTAGGCGTATAAAACTTTCCCCCAGAAATTTGTAGGTATAGGTCCACGCCATCATATAGCCCCCATAGAACGGTACCTTCCGAATTTCGGTATTTTGAAGGTTGTGGCCACATTAATCCACCGAAATGGCTGAAATTTGTGGTGGAGGGTATAAAAAGTTTTTCTTACTTGTTTCTTTGAACAGTTTTGCTTGTAGGGATCTCTAATTAACTGCTTGTAAATGGTCTGTTCCAGAACTGAAAGAGTTTACTAATTTTTACTATTTTTTCGATAACATAAAGGAAAATTTTTATCGTAGTAAAAAATTTTAGATTCTTGCAGGTTCTGGAACATAGCATAAATGTATCGAGCAGAGTCATGAGTCCCTCGAACTACATCCGTATGCAATTAAATGGAAGAAATGGATGTCGATCGCATCTAAATGCGGTTAAAATGTAAGGAATTGTAGTGCCTTTTTCACGACTCCGTTTGAACTGCATCAAAACATGCCGTGAAATAACTAGTATACATTGTAATACTTCCAATTTATTTTATTCTTTCTTTAGAATATTTGTACATGGACTGGTTTCTACAGATGAACTTAAAAAAAATTAAAAATCGTTTTTCTAGAAAACCTCTACAAGACCTCTCTTCTGCAGAAGCCCTGTAAATGGCCTTACTTATATGGAAGAGTTGCTATTCTCCATCATTTCCTAGAATTCGTGAAAATTAAAGCTATGATACGAGGTTTGTCTACTCGTGCTTACTCTTGTTCAGAGTTTGATCAGAAATTTGTATGAATGTCCGCATTTCTTTAATACATCATATGGAATGGTTAATTTTTTCGACTATCCATTAGGGTTTTTTGGATTCTAAAAATAATTTTGTTCAAAATAAAGAAATACTTGAAATTTACTCTTCAGAATTCTATCAGAGTTTTGTCAGACAATTCTGAATACTGACACATACATTACCATGCCTCTAATTATAGATCTCTGCAGATGTCTACAAAATTTCATATCCTATTTTCTTCTCAGAGATGATGGAACTTCACAACTTCTTGATGGTTTGGCAGACTTTTCTTAAAATGTAATATCTGACATCTTTTGCGGTTCGAAGAAATAAATTCGTCTTAATTCTATTTAACTAAAAATCACATAAAATACTTGTTGTTTTAAAATATCCATTTCAAAATTACATATCCTTATTTCTTTTTGAAAAACTACAATAAATATTTTTAAACTCCGGACAGAATGTTCTTTATGTATCTGTAGAGTAAAGAAGAATACATTCAATCCATGAAGATGTAAAGATGACCTGAAGACGTTTCGCATTCTTCTAGTTACATTGCATATCGCTTAACAACAGAAATCTTTTAGCGTTTGGTTCAGAATTTCTACAGAATTTGTCACACATTTCTGAACAACAAAAGGTAAATTCCTTAGACTTTGATTTATAATTGTCTCAGAAGAGTATGAACAAATTACGTACACTAAAACTCATGGCTAGGGATAACATTAAGTATTTCAGAATTCTCCCAGAGTTTTGTCAGACTTTTCTTAACACATTATTTCAGACGCATTACAAAACTTGGTTAGAATTATATACCATAAATTCTTTCAGAAACGTAAAAAGAAAGACTTTTCTTTATGCAACGGTCAAAACGAAATTTCAGGCTTCATTTTCATTTATGAAGCAAGAAAGGAAAGACGTTCTGAAGAAACACAATTACTCTTGGCCCATAGTTCAGAATTTCTTACGATTTCACTGAGACCTTTTTGAACAGAAATATGTATTATAACGACAAAATCTATTTTGGGAGATAACATGAAGCATGCAAAGTTCCTTAAGCCAAGCTTTTCTTAGTACACATATTTCGAATTACGCCACTTAAATTCTTTCTGAGAAATTAAAATAAACACTTCCTAACTTCTCCATAAAGGTTTTATGAGACTTATCTTAATGGCAATTTAAAACGGACGTGCGAGATTTCATTTGCATTGGTGACGCAGTGAAGAAGGCACTTGCTGAAGACGTCTTGGATTTATGATTCCTTTAACTACCTTGCCATGGCCCCAATGAACCAATAAATATTAAATAATAAATAAAAAAACTACTTTTGGCTCATATTTCAGAATTCCAAAAGGTTTCACTCAGACGTTTCTGAACCCAAATGTAAATAGTCATCCGAACTTGAATTTCAATTCATAGTGTCAGAAGAATTCAAACAAATTAACGCAGGAAAGCTCATTCGTAGAGTTGACATTGAGCATTTCCGAATTTCTCCAGACATTTTTCATACTTTTCTTAACACGTGCATTACAGGAATCGATCAGAATTACATAACTCAAATTCGTTCAGAGAAATGTTAGAATTTTGTGATGCAAGGAAGGAAAGAGGTTCTAAATCGTTCTAATCTACTTTTTGCTCTTGTTTCAGAATTTCTTCAGAATTCCCTTAGATATCTCTGGAAACAAAAATATATTCATTAGATATCGATTTTAGCTTGTCTCAGAAGAGATCAAAACCCACTTTTAGATGAAATAATTTAGACTTCCTTCAGAGTTTTTCAGACTTTTCATAACACTCATTATATAAATTAGTTATAACTGCCAAAATATTTATTAAAAGTCAGGCCGCACAGAAAGATATCATTCTGAGGACTTCAGATATTGCACAGGCTAATATGATACCCCATTTGTAATTTGGAAGAAGATATTAATACTTTCGCTTACCGCCGAAATTATTACTTTTCATTTTTTGTCTCTTTTCGACAACCACATTTTACCTAAATATATTTTTTATCTGAAGAATCTGTCCTTCTCTTAGCGAAGTGATTGAAAATAGCCTATTAAATGTAATTTAGTTTTGTGTAGTTAAAAAATGAGCTAGTTTATCTGAAACGTTCAGGGGAAAGAACGACGGAACTAGTTTATTAATAGTGGTTCCAAAATATACCACAGAGTAGCGACCCCGAATTCAGACAAAGTTGCATTCCTAAGTTGTTCAGCAGATTTTTCCTGATAACCTTTATTTGGCTTACAAAAAAAAAAATAAAAAACCCAAAAAACGAAACATCAATCATGTTTGTTTGGATATAATCATAATTGTGATGCAATTTTTTATATTTCTCAGATCGACAGATTTTAAATATTTACCCCAGAAAAGTACCTTCAAATGTTTTGAAAATAATTTATACCCAGCTATAGTGTTTAAATCATTAGTTCCATTAGCGAAATTATTTCAAACTGCCTAATACATTGACTTCAATTTTGTGTGGTTAACAAATGAACTAGTTCATTCGAACGATTCAATGGAATGAGGATATGATCTAGTTTACGCAATGTGCGTGCTTCCCGTTAAATAAAAAATTGAGAGAGAAAACTAAAACTTAAAGGCAGAATGAACAAACTAAAAATTTTTTATAGATTAGTGACCGAGGATTACTGCAACGGCTGAACTAATTTAGATATCACGAAGGTTGGAACTAAAAACTGCCAAAAGGAACTAAAATTCATATGACTTATTGGGTTGTTTGGTCTACAGAGCTTTCCCTGAACAGCAAACCAAAGAAGTGACCCAACTAAGAAAACGAAAACATACATGTATGACCGGACTTTACTGGAACGGTTGACGGTTGACATACTTAAGTAATAGAACGAATAATATCACTTAAAAGGCCTGAAGTAAGAAAAACGATTCCTAAATAAACAAACGTCTATAAACTACTTTTTTGTGCGATCATTTAGTATTTTAGTATATGACTGTTGTATAGAGTGGTACTTACAAGTTAATTTAGCTGATCACACCTTTTAGTTCAGCTCTTTTAAGTGAAGTAGGTCGTTTAATTACTTTTTTTGTGCTGTACTTTTTTATGTAACTAATCAGTTCCTATATGCGAACATCACCACGCTCCTTGTTGAACGATAACACTGTTGGTTTATGTTGCAGAGAAATTAAAAAATTTGTGCAATGGTAATTGTACACTCCTAGACAAGTTATTTGTACACACTTCCAGACTCGATTTATCTATTCTGGAAAATCTTTAATTCATGCAATTTATTTCGACATTTAGATTGATTTCCGATCAGACCAACATACCTTATCTCCGAACAAGTTCCACTGCCAATAACCTCTGTACATTCTAATTAACAATTTGATTTCGTTTTGTTCCCACCAAAGCGATTTTTTCGATATGTATAAATTTAATTAGCTATAAATCTTTAAAACTTGTGGAATAAATTAATTAACCTATTTTGAATAACAAAACACAAAGCTGGAATTATTTAATTCTTGATTTTTGTCTTTTTTTAAGAGAGTGGGTGTTGTTGACATTGTCATTGGACAACATGTAAACAAATATTATGTGAGAAAACTAATGCATATATAATTCGGACAAGATATCGATAAAGGAAAGAGCATTAAATTCTTTCAAGCGATGGGAAGAGTTAATGACTCCCTACAAATAAAGTTGGTTCAGGTATTTGTTAGACAAATATTTCAAGGCGAATTGTGTAATAATAAATTACTAATTATATTCGCCCCCCTGCTTGGGCGCCACTGGAATCAGAAGCAGGTAAATCACAACTGTAGGATGTGCTTTGTTTCATAAGTCATGAATATGAATAGTTTACAGATAAGTGTTTCCACAGGGATGATTTGGTTAGAGTATTTAATAAAATAAAACAAATTTTTATTAGTTTTCTCGTTTAGAGTTAAGCTTGATGATCGGAAATTTTTTGCAAGTGAAAAAGGAAAGCCAAGGACTCGAACCCACACAGTCACCAAATTACGTTACTTGGTTTCGCTGTTGATTAAGCAGCTCTTCAGACGTATCGACTGTCGAATGGCTTCTCTGTCCTACAACTTTTTGTTTTTCAAATGCAAATGTGTTTTTATACATTAACGGATATTTGGCAGTTGAAATGTATTTCTTCATGACAAACGCTATTTTGCGCTGCCTTTGAAGCGACAACATTTTTTGATATGTTTTCAAGGACGTGGGTTCAAATCCCAGCCGGGCTCAGCCTGTTTTTTTATTTTTTGAAATTTTGCCTTGCCTTTCCTTTTTCACTTGCAAAAAATTTCCGATCATCAAGCTTAACTCTAAAAATCATTAAAAATAATCTTCGCCCTAATAGGCAAAATTTCAAAAAATAAATAAAACTAATTTATTTAATTTTTTTAACTCAACTTTTCTTTGGTCTGTTTCCAACTTCTTCAGAAGTTCTTTTTTATGAAAATCCTAACGACAAATACAAATGGTTACTTATACAGCTTTTTGTACAGATAGATTTTCTTGGTATACTTACAATTAGTTTTGTTTTTGCATTGTTTTAAATATTGCCATTAAAATATAATAACTGGACATTACAACGCAAAATTTGAAAAAATAATCAAAAATAATGTAAATAAAAAATATTGCAGCCTTTAAATCTTCAATCACAGAAATGTTAAATTCTAAAAAATTCAACTGAATATTGGAGTTTGGTATTATCTTTATCCTCTTTTGTATTAATTGATTTGTGTATCCTCTCTTGTATCTCTTTCAATCACATATTCCTCTTCACTTTCCTGGTCCCGGCTTGGGCGCCGAATTGTTCAGGAAATATTTTTGTTGAAAATAAATGAAATTTTGCGATTATTAATCATACTAAAATCTTCCTGCTTAGTTGAATGATTGTTTGGGCGCCACCACCACCTTACCTCTAAATAATTCATATTTATTTTGTGGTTTTTTAATGTTTTTTTAGTAATAAATACATTTATTACACCTCCATAAAAATGTTGTTAGTTTTTAACTGTTAGCATGGCAGGTGGTTTTTGTTTAATTTGTAATAAACCACAATATTACAACAATAATAAACTATTCATTCACCAGTTAACTAATAATTAATTGCTGTTTAAAGAAATGCTAAAAGGAAAACTAAAATGAGACCAGGCAGCAAGTCTAACTAACAGCAATAACAATAATTAGTTTATGGTCATAAGTAACTGCTAGTTGCAGAACTGGCTACAAATTACGGCCAACAGCAGTAACTCATTTGGTAAAAACTATTTCATAATATGGGAATGTGTGTAAGCAAAGAATGTCTCATTATTAACCGACAACAATTTCTTCTTTTCCTTACATGAAAAATGCCCAGTGTAACAAAGAGAAAGAAAACCTGTTAAGTTGCAATGATTGATAAGGTTATTTATGATGGCCATTTATTTGGAATTGCCTAATATTGAAGTAATTTCTCATTATGTTGCAACAATATTAAGTATTCTACTAAGACCTCCTCCCCAAAAGCCAACGCAGAGCAGAGTCTTATCAATTTTATTACGAAATAAATATAACTTTTTATCAATTTTTGGGGAATTTAACCCCATTTTATGCTCCATTAGAAATGCTGGTGCAATCATCAAACTTGGCTAATGCATTTATGACAGGGGGCTAAACAAGCCACTATGGCCATCATGACATAGTCTAGCTGATAAAATCTTAATAGAAATTCCTCAAATCGAATTATGAAGTTATGAAATACTCATAAAAACGAACAAGAAAATCCCACAAGTTTTTTTTTGGGTATCTTGATGTGACGACAACTAAGCGATTGCTACACACTTGGGAACAAATTTGTAAAAAAAAAATCAAACCCGAAAAACGAAACATGATTGATGTTTGTTTGGATATAATCATAATTGTGATGCAATTTTTTATAAACTTTTGTTTTGTTTTAATGACAGGGGAAAATATTTGATAAAAAATATTTCACACTTTTTTAGATAAGCTATAAATAATTTTACGCGATTTTTTCCCATTGTCAGCAGTAAAAATTTCATGGATATTTCACACCTTGTTTCACAAACTGGCCAATGGGAATATTTAACCATTATTTAGTTTTCGAATTTCTGTATATGCAACTAGGAGTTTGAATAAAAAGTGACAAGACTTTTAACATGGGGGGTTATTCTGAACGTAAATTTCCCGTGAGTTTTCTCACTCCCAGGGAGTTTGTATTTAGAATAACCCCGTTGTTGAAGGATTTCAACATTTTTATTTTTCATTTCTTAATACTAATTTTCTTTTAATTTGATTTGTTTCTTCTTTAATGTAAACTTGATATGAATTCCTTAGATGTAAATTAACGTTGTAAAATTGTATGTAAGATAAACTGAAGTAAGCTGTAAAGAAAGAGAATAGGATTAGGAAAATGGAATAATAAAATGAATTTAGTTGTTGTGAACTTACCCGCCAACTACAAGCGTTTTTTAATCACTTTCTTCTCAGCCGTCCGAAAAAATCCTAAAGACATAAAATAAAAAATAGTTAAAATTATAAATAAATTCATTTTGTTTTTTTTTTCTATACTTCCTTCAACTCAAGTGAACACCCATAATATAGTGGTATTAGTTAATGATACATAAATGTGTGTGAACTACCCTAATTAAAATCAGCTGTTATGTAGATCAGCTGACTTACAGCTGTAGTTTTAAGGATTGTTATTTGTATGAAGAAATTAAGTAAGCAATTTATGGAAATGATAATAATATATATAATTATAATTGTTCCACAAACATCCCAGACGGGACAGGGGAGACTTCTCTCATATCAATGAGTGCACCCCGATTCATATTAGGTCAATGATATGGGACCTACTGTTTATCGCCGAGTCCGAACGGCGTGTCTAAGGCACCACTTGTAGAGAAGTTGTACAAGGCTGAAATACTCAGAAAATGTCGCCAACATTATTGAGGGGTATTTTGCCACCGTTGAAAAGTGTTTTAATGTTGACTGGCCGGGGAATCGAACTCACGACTTTTAGCGTGCAAGGCGGGTGTGCATACCATTGAACCACGGTGGTAATGGAAATGATTTTCCATTAAAATATTTGAACGAATGCCACAATTAATTGTCTTTTACTGTTATAATTCTCATTAGCTCCTAGCACATTAGCTGTTAGGTCATAAAAGCTCAACTCGAAAGAGAATTAATTCAGATAAATATTTGAATTGATCTTGCCTCTCCAATTTATTCTCTCTTAAGTCAACCTTACTTAGGTGTTTTGTCCCACATACTCTCGTATGAACACAACACTTAATGTATTTTCTATATATAGCCGCTCCCCATGATCATAATTCGATAACAATCATTATCTGATATTGTTATTATTAAAGTTAATCTAAAATTTAAAAATACCTCAATAGCAACAAAATTATAATTCACCAATCAATTCAAAAACATAATTATAATGACTTAATCATCATTATTATAGAGACGTCTTGCCGTTTACAAGCAACCCACAGAGAGAAGTGCGTGTGAAGTAGTTAGTTTTTTTGTTTCTAAACAACATGTATTTTTTATGTGGGATAATTATGTATTTTAAGATATCGATGCAATGAAATACAAAGATTTGACCTTAAAAGTTTTTTGTGTTTTAAGGAAATAAATTTCGCACATATGTTATAGACAATTATGTATGTTCGTTCGGTTTTTTAATAATACATAATTTAATGAGTATTTTTCTCTATTTATTTTCAGGTTAGTTTTAAATGTGGAACGATTATGGAAGCCATGTAAAGGTAACAATAATATACATATATAAAAATATATAAACGATTTTCGTTATGAGGAAATTACTCCATTAATGACCAAGGACCCGGAGAAACTGTCGACTCTGCCAACATTGAGATAATTTGGAAGATATTTTTACGCAATTACTTTCAAAATAACTCCGTGTAAACGTTGTTTTACTCCCCAGCACTGTTTGCATCAAATTCGAGGTTTGAACCTGGGTCCTCTACAACAAACAGACAATGTTGTAGAGGTCTGAGCGTTCTAAGCCACTGCAAACCTATCATATCAACACTTCATGATATGATACCAACAAAAATTTCCGAAATGGAGGGCATTACTACTCTTCGATTGTACATGTGTATCTATTGAGAAAATGATTCCTAGACAAGACACTAGGGTGACTTGATATAGAAAAAGACTTCAAAAAATACTTCATATCTACAAATATCAAAATCAGCCTTTGTCGTCTAGCTATTTACATTCAAAATATGCCTGATGAGCTGGCTTAGACCACCAGCGAAACGATCGTAGCATAGTGGTTGAGTGTGTGGTATTTCGCTAAAATTCGAATTATTTCAGATTACAAGTCTTACCATGATTTATTGACATAAGTATTTAGCGGGCAAGTGAATCTCACTTTACTTAGCACATGGCGTACTTCTTCACTAAGTGAAGCTTACAAGTCTACTTTTATACTATACTACTCCACTAACTGACTTCCCTACTATTCCCCAGTATTGTTATTCCATCTGGCAACGCGGATAGTTCTGAAAAAAGAAAATGATATCGTATCGTATCTTTCGCAAAAATCCACTAAAATGAATACATTCGAAATAATTTCAGAAATGTTATTGGAATTTTTGTCTTCTAGGGCGAATTTGAAAAAAACTAATCCATTGCCTCTTCAAATGTATGAGATTCTTATAGTATACGAGGGTATCGCTGTGCAAGGCCCACAAATTCGTATAAAATCTCTGACATCGCCCAAGAAGTTTCTAAAAATTTCAAATATATCGCTGAAATTAAAATTTAGATTAATACACCATCTATATATCAACTTTATTATTTGTTTTGTCTTGCACAAAATTCTAACGAAATTACAACTATTAATAAGATTCTTATAGTACATGAGATTAACGCTGTCAAAGGCCCGGAAATTCGAATAAAATCCCTGAAATCACCCAAAAAGCGTGTAAAATTTTAAATATTTTCCTGAAATTGAACGATGAAGCAATCAACATTTTAATAATTAGAGTTCAACGCCATCTACATTTCAATAGTAACACTTTTAAGCTTTTGTACTGTTGTCATTGTGATTTTATACCTTTTCATATTTCCTATTGTGATTGAACTTTACATTTTTAAGGTTAACAGCTAAAAATAAACCTCTGTAATATATTAAATACTACTACTTTAAGCAACTATGTACTACTAAATTTTATCATACATGACTAAACGACTGTGTCGCTTCTCAAAAGTGAAGCTAAGTAGAATAAAATTCAATAAATTCGTTCATTCCTCTTGATCAACTTGAACTCTGTACATCAACCTCAGTGCTTCCTTAAGTAGTTGAAACTGATAGCAGAGCATCATCCGCAATACAAAGAGTGAATCAACCAAACAATCTACGAAAATAATGTTTTCTTTAACGATAGATTAATACGCCATCTATATGTCTACTTTATAGTAGTTTGAGAGGAATATTTATTTAATAAATACCGCATCACTATACCAACCGATAGCAAGTCGTGTACCTTGGCTTTAGAAACAAAATTGGTGTAGTTTTGGCGTTAATGGTCATTCTTTCTGTTACTCCCTTTGTCTAATCTCCGGCAAAACGAATAAAGCTGGGATAAATAAAATAAAACAAAATAAACAAAAAAATCAATAATTAACTGACCCCAACCGAAACGAATACACCTGTGATTTGAATAGTTTACTTGAGAAGTCACTTCCAATTGCAAATACAGCCAAATAGGAGTTTTCTTCGTAATTCGTTCTCGTACTGTATGAAATAAAACACAGCCTTCATATTGCTTAACATTTTATAACGCCATCTACATTACAACTTTTGATCTGTTCCAAAATGGAAAGAATCTATTAATTTTTTTTATTTTTTCGATATCATAAAGGAAAAAACTGTTACCGTAGTAAAAATTTGTAAATTCTTGCAGGTTCTGGAATAGACCATTTATCTTTATACTTTTAGTCGGAATATTTAGGAAATGACACAGCAAAACGTTGATTGTAAAGGAATGAGCGAAACCGTGGGTGCAAATGTTCTAGAATGGTATATGTGATGAATAACTCAATCTTTTTTCTTTATTTTGGCCCACACTTTCACTAATTCTTTGGAATGGAAATTTCACATATTGGGGGTTATCATGAATGAAAATTTCCCGTGAGTTTTGTCTTCCCGCCGTTGCAACTTAAGGGAGAAAAAATTCACGGGGAATTGTCGTTCATGATAACCCCCATTGGTTCGAGTGGCATATTCACCAGTCTGACTTTTTCTGCAGATTCTCAATTGAACGCAAATAAAATTAAGAGTTCATTTGACCTCGTTCTAAGACATTCGGGAAGCTCTATTTCACATAAAAGTATTTTCATTTAATTTTATTCAGTAAATAATAGAGCTTTGTCGTTCATCAACGAACTAGTTCAAAGGAATAATTCCGTGAAATGAACGAACGGAACCATACCCAGCTAATTTGTTCATTTAGATAATCTCGCTCATATAGGTCTTCTAGTTTATTAGATTGAACGAGTGAAATAACGTTCCTTAAGGTCATTTTACTTTAGCTTTCGCTCTATATCCCAATATAAGAGATGCCATGGTGTGGAGAAAAATGAACGGTATTCTTCCTTGTTAGCAACATCCCTTTGGTGAATTCAAAAATATCTTCAAATAAAAATTTTTTTTCTATAGCGATTGGAAAGTTGGGATGCGAAATATTTAATTTCTTATCCTTAAGACGAATAATACGACTATTAACGGTGGAAAGAGGAAGCATGAACGATATTCCCAAGAACATGACAGACTGATGTGTAATATTGAACGAAAATGAGCCAACGAACGAAATGAACGGCCTGGATCCTTTTTGTGAACGGAATGAATGAAGAAAATTTTCCGTCACTAATAAATAACGGACTAGTGGCTTTAAACGAGACTAGATCTAGTCGTATTGTTGTAAATAAGTTCTGGACATTTAAATTCATTTTGAAAAACGCTCTTTTTTATAAAGTTTAGGTGCCATAGTATTGCCGAATATGTTTGTGGAAACTAATATATTTTCGTAACTTTAGTGTAGCTTAGTGTAGCTCAGATAATATATGATAGTACATTTTTCGATATTATAGAATAACAAATCACTATTTTTTCAATCCACGGCAGAGGGTTCTTTCGTACCGGATTGACCCGGAACTCCATAGTGTTTCGGCCAGCCGCTGTCAACCCACAATCAAAACTATGTTTCTTCGTAGATTTCTATGCTGCTACAACAACAACTATTTTTATATTTATTGTTGTCTTATTAGAACGAAGGACATTACTTTTGAAAGTTTTTAGTTAATTGAATTAATTGAGGTAACATGGCCTAAGGAGTTTGTATTGGAAATGTAAATTTTAGCGAAGTCCCACACACCCAACCAATATCAGGCATATCGGATGTGAATGGCTAGAAGACAACGGCGAAGTTTGGTAACTTCTATTTATTGCAAATTTACAGATATGAAGTATTTTTGAAGCCTTTTTTATCACGTCCACCTGGTCTAAAATCATTTTTCAATACATACACATGTACAACGGAATGGTTTTTCCTTCATGAATTGCAATGCCTTCCAGTTAGGAAGTCTGATAGATTGGCAGTGGTCTAGAATAGAGTTGTGTAGTTCCGGAACGAACTGGTTCAAAGGAACTATTCCGGACAAGGAACTATTGGAACTATATCCGGCTCTTGCATTTATATAGTTCCTTTCGTTCTTCTCGTGCCTTCAATTTAAAGCCTACGTCGATCATTCATCTTTGCAGTTTTTTCGCTGCAATTTATTTATTTTTATGTCATTCATCCACCAAACCATGAAAACATTTCGGTTTCGGAACTATTTGGAACAAAGGAAACAAAAAGAACGACGAAAGAGGAAGATTCGTTGAACTATTTCGGTCTCGGAACTATTTGGAACGAAAAGAACGATGAAAGAGATAGATTCGTTGAACTGTATCGGTCTCGGAACTATTTGGAACTATGGAACTATATTAAGGAACTAGTTCCATTATTTATGAAGCCTTTTAATTAATTCAATTTTATTGAGCTAATAATAATTAAATAAATTAATCGGCTATCACTTTAATGAAAAATATTCGTTATTCCATCAATAGTTATTTCATTCACTCTTAGAACGATATTTAATGAACTAGTACAGTAGCTCTTTTTAGTGAACCTCTCAATAGAACTAATTCTTTGGCGAACAACAGAACAATACTTTGAACACATGCCTATTGAACTGTCTCAGCGAAATGAAGAATATGATATTACATAAATTCCGCTCATTTAATATCATAACGAAATTCCAACTGAAGTAGGCAATATTTAGTATTTAAGGGTTTGGTTCTTTAGTTCTTCTTCTTTCTAAAAACCTTGGCTATCCATAAATTATGGCTTACATTCATTGCCACCATCCCTAACTAGTTCCATTTCCAAACTGGCAATTTGCTTAAATGCGCCTGCGCACATCGTCATGTCTACACGTATTAATAGTGGTAGACTAGCCGGTGAAAGCGTTCAAATATCTGTGAACGTTGTTGTTGTTGCAGTATAACAAAAACAAAACTAAAAAAATGAAAATAAAAAATTACGAAAAAAATTAAAAACAAAAAATAAATTAAACATAAATAAACCAGCTGAGCTATATACAGTTTTTTTTTCTTTATTTCATTTTGTATTGTCCAACCATTCAGCCATACATCTGTCTGTCTGCTCATTTCTCTGGCCTTTGTAATTCATTATGGACGCTTAAAAACCAATTTTGAATACACAAAACAAACAGCAACAACAACATCATTGCTGTTCGAATTGATTCATTCGACGAAATTCACACAGCAAACAAAAAAATCTTGTTACCGCTGCTGCTGGTTTTTTATGTTCCATTAAAAAGTGGCAATGAAAACGCACACAACAATGAACAAAATTCCAACTGAATTGTTGTATTCAGAAAATAAAATAAAACACATAATTCAAGAATCAAAAAAAAGACAAACACGTGAATAATTTTTGTTGTTGCTGCTGGCCGGGCTTTTTGTTTTGTGTTTCAAAAGAGCACACAAAATTTAAAAGGAAATAATAAATGTCAGATGAAATGGGAACACTTCTCAGGTAGATTTTTTTTTGTGGCATGGACTGTGGGAGATCTGTTTGCAAAAATAACTTTTTTTTAAGATTAAATGAACTGAAGATATTTTGGGTTACGGAATTTTGAATCCAATGCTAAGAAGGCAAACTTCAAAGATATCCTTCTTGACACCTTTGGTAAATTTAGTTTTTTAATCTAAAGAAGTCCTTTCCAAGGGAAAATTGCAACATTTGGTTGATTTCATAGTCAGTTTGTTAACTAGTACCATTGCTAGTAACATGCAGGCAATTGCCACTTACAACAACACCGAACAAGCTCTTAATAATATTAAATTTTTCTTTTCTTTTTTTCGATTTGTTTTCATTGTTAAATTAGTTTTTTTTCATTGATTTGGCTATTTTGCTCATATGGATTTTGTTTTGAGGCGTTTAATGAGGCTAATATTGATTATCGCCGTATTTCGTTTTTAATTTTCAAAACAACTTTCTTACAAGTCTTCGACATGGAATTGTGTAAAAATGTGTTAGTAATTAAACTTGCTATGGGCCAAATAATAAATATGAAATAGATTACCTACAACTACAAGCCAAATAAGATCTAATGAGGCCTTGAATAATCAAAATATCTTGAATTCATCACCTATTGTTATATAGTAAAATTGTGGAAGGTATTTGAAAAAATTTGTAACATTAATTTCCAGAGACAAAATAATAAAGTATCTATGAAAGTAAAAAAATAGCTATGTCTCCTATAGTAACCTAGATAACAGAAAAGAATAGAAGAAGGAAAGCTATCAGCTATCACACTCTCTGGAAAGCTAAACGAGAAGCCCTCAAATAATACCAAAGGCCCAGTAAATGTCGTGTTCATTTGCAAAACTTCTGATCTCGTGTGGTTAAAATTCAGACAGACCCGTTTTTATACCCTCGGAATTTATGCTAACGAGGGTATATACACTTTCATACGGGCAAAATGTGACTCATTGAAATAATGGTTTTGGACGAAATGTGTTTCAGACAATTTGGAGTTGATTGAGCCATGTCCGTCCGTCTGTCTGGCTGGTGCGCACGATAACTCTCGAACGGATCAACCGATTCGGTCCAAAATTTGGCTTTCGTAATATTTTGTCCAAACTTAGTTTAAGTTCGAAGATGGGTTATATCAGTCCACTCCTTCCGGTACCTACCCCACAAAAGTTCGAAATTGTTCGGAAAATGTGTGCGCACGATGACTCTTGAAGGAAGTAACCGACTTGCTCCATACTTTGCACATCGTGAAACTTCTACCAGACTTAAATGAGGTTCCAATATGGACTCAATCGGTCCACTCCTTCCACACAAAATTTAGGAAAGGTTCAGTTTAGGGCCTGCTCTCGAATCGCTTTGATTTTTGTTGTAACGACTTGCATTCACTGTCCTCTATACGACGGTACATGTTTCATCAGGGGCAAGCCCATACTTCCTGAGAAAGTCCGTCCACTCCTTTTGGTACCTCCCTTACAAAAGTTCTAAGCTTTTCGCTAAAATGGTGTGCACGGTAACTGTCGAAAGTAGTAACCGAGTTGGTCCATCCTGTGCACATCGTAATATTTCTACGAGACATAGATTAGGTTCGAATATGGACTATACATGTCAACTCCTTAGGGTACCTCCCACACAAAATTTCCGAAAAGTGCAGTTTAAGAGCTGCTCTCGAGTCCCCATTACGGCGGAACAAGTTTTTTCAAGGGCAAGTCTATAGTTCCTGAGAAAATAACCCAAAAGTTGTAAAACCCCTACGACATAAGTAGCTGGAGCGGACGGTAAGTTTCGAACGGATCAGTCGATTCGGTCTAAAGTATGGCCTTCGTAATATGTTGTCCAAACTTGGTTTAAGTTCGAAGGCGAGCCATATCGGTCCACTCCTTCGGGTACCTCCCCCACAAAAATGGTACGCACTATATCTCTAAAACGTGCATGCCAATTGGGTCCAAGGGGATCAAAAGATCTCCTAATATTTTATACAAATTTAGTTTAATTTCCAAAATGGTCCATATCGATCTTCTCTTTAGGGTACCTTCACACACGCTGAGGGTATATCTCTGTCGACAAAGCCGACTGATACTTTTTTACTTGTTGTACCGTAGTTTATTATTTCCAGATGTCCAGTATTATTAAAATAACTATATTAATATCACCGTATGTTCACAACCCCGATCGCTAAAACTTCAGAAATGAACTAGTTCCAATGACTGACCACACGAGATAAAAGATTTACTGAATAACAGAAATCAAATATTTTTTGTTATTATTATTGTTTATTTCCCGAACGATCCATTTTCATTGAGACCACGGGTCTTCATATAGAAGACCACAGGTTTTCATAACAAAGACCACAGGTCTTCATAAAGAAGACCACAGGTCTTCATAAAGAAGACCACAGGTCTTCATAAAGAAGACCACAGGTCTTCATAAAGAAGACCACAGGTCTTCATATAGAAGACCACAGGTCTTCATACAGAAGACCACAGGTCTTCATATAGAAGACCACAGGTCTTCATATAGAAGACCACAGGTCTTCATATAGAAGACCACAGGTCTTCATATAGGAGGCCACAGGTCTTCATATAGAAGACCACAGGAAAACCACAGGTCTTCATATAGAAGACCATAGCTCTTCATACAGAAGACCACAGGTCTTCATAAAGAAGACCACATGTCTTCATATAGAAGACCACAGGTCTTCATATAGAAGACCACAGATCTTCATATAGAAGACCACAGGTCTTCATATAGAAGACCACAGGTCTTCATATACAAGACCACAGGTCTTCATATAGAAGGCCACAGGTCTTCATTTAGAAGAGCACCGGTCTTTATGTAGAAGTCCGCATGTATATATAGAGGACCGCAGGTCCTCAATAATTTAGAAAAAAACGAAAAAAATATTCCTTAAAAATCCAGGTTTCTTGGTCTGATGGTCGATGAAAAAATATTCTTTAAAAAATCCAGGTTTCTTGGTCCGATGGTCGATGAAAAACATTCCTTAAAAAATCCAGGTTTCTTGGTCCGATGGTCGATGAAAAAATATTCTTTAAAAAATCCAGGTTTCTTGGTCCGATGGTTGATGAAAAATATTCCTTAAAAAATCCAGGTTTCTTGGTCCGATGGTCGATGAAAAAATATTCTTTAAAAAATCCACGTTTCTTGGTCTGATAGTTGATGAAAAAATATTCCTTAAAAATCCAGGTTTCTTGGTCCGATGGTCGATGAAAAAATATTCTTTAAAAAATCCACTTTTCCTGATTTGATGGTCGATGAAAAAATATTCTTTAAAAAATTCAGTTTTCTTGGTCTGATAGTCGATGAAAAAATATTCTTTAAATTGACAGAAATCAAATATTTTTTGTTGTTATTATTGTTTATTTCCCGAACGATCCATTTTCATTGAGCTATTCAGTGAAAATAGCTACTGAACTGCAAGTTCAAATGAACGATTCACTGAAATGAGCTGCCGAACTAAATCAGTCAACAAGGTTTTTTTTCATAGCAAGAAGAAACACTCCACTCCCATCTTTCTTATAAAACGTCGCTCCTGTTCAACTTAGTATTCAATTGAACAAATTATTGTTCCATTACTTCCACAAAAAGACTATGCCATGAGCTCTTGGAGTTTTTCAAGCGGTGCCGGGATGTTGTTACAAATGAAATCTCTTGTGCATAAATATTGTCGATTATTACCACACCCATGCCACAACTAATCAAGTGGTGCTAATGTTGAACACAATTCACTTCTTTAGTGAAACAAAATAGCCGGATCAGTGGCCTGTTGCGCCCTGGCTTTAGTTAACCTCCAGCAACAAACACAGATAACAATTGATTTTAATTAATGAAAACGGATTTCAAAAAATACAAGTTTTTCATTATGAAATTTTCAAATGATTCAATTTTCAGCAAACACCTGGAAAGGTGGAAGGCTAAGAGACAAACGAACATAATTTAGATTCATTACATAATTGATGTATTAGACTAGCTTAAGAGTAGTTTTGGGTCAACGAAGGTGCCATGCAATGCTTCAGCCACGAGCATATTTTAGGAGTTAGGGTCAACGGGTCGTTTACCGGCGAATCTTAGTAGTATTCTTATAAATGAAAATGATGTCTCATCAAACAATATTGCACCTTTAAACTGACTTCCTTAGGAAGGAATACTGCTTCCTTTCGCTATCTTATTAGCACCTTGATTGAAGAGAAAGATTAGAGAGCCCCCTCCTCCTTGGTAGCATATAGAGTTGTATCAAGTGTCGTATCGTGGCTAACGCTTATAGAGGTGTTTGTTGCGCTTGTCCAATTGCCACAAACTTGTTATTGTTGGTAGCTGTCAAGGCTTATAAAGCTATTGCAGATTTGAGATTTGAGCAACCACGTGCTATTCAAGAAACACAATTGCTCCAATCAACAATATCACCTCTGATTTCGTTTTTCCATTCGCTTTACAAATCTTAGCCACCATTTGCATTGCCCAGCCTTGCTTAATCATATGGAAAATATGGCAGTCATTTTCATTGCTTTGTCTGTTTTCATTTCGTTTTTTTTCGAATTTATTGATGTCTTAAATTTGATAAATACTTTTTTGTTGTTGTTTAATAAGAAAAATTGCTGGCTTGTTTGTCTGCTGCAAGCTTAACACGAAGTGAACAACAAAATGGAGCTTGTTCACCCAACCCCAAAACAGGCAAAGCGTCAAGCGCATAAAATTGTTATAATATATCTTATGCTACTCATATAAAAACGAAAAGCGTTTATTCGCTTTCATGAAAATGAAAACGTTGGAGTTGGATTTTGATAAATTTAGTTTTCGTTGTTGTTGTTGCTGTGGTGGTGTTGTGTTTTTTAATGTTTGATATGAAGTTAATTAATTAACAAAACCTTTTAAGAGTTCCTAGATTGGAGGTGGGTTAAAATATCAAAAAAAAAAAATATGAAAATAAAAACCAAATGTGAAAGTGAAAGTTCACGGTGGGTGTTTACAACTGCATCTAAGGGCATGATGATCATGCTCATGTCGATGTCAAAATGGTTTGATAATAATCGGATTAATGAGTATTTTCGAAAATTATTTTGAAATAAATCACTCGCTGTGAAGCTTCATATACATCTGGTATATATAAAATATTGCAAATCTTCATAAAGGACAACCATTCTTATGGAAGATCAGAAATCTAAATATTGAAGAACAGAGATCTTCATATTGATTTCCTCATATGTCCTCTTCATATAGAAGACCACATGTCTTCATATAGAAGACCACATGTCTTCACATAGAACACCACAGGTCTTCATAAGGAAGACCACATGTCTTCACATAGAACACCACAGGTCTTCATAAGGAAGACCACAGGTCTTCATATAGAAGACCACAGGCCTTCATATAGAAGACCACAGGTCTTCATAGAGAAAACCACTGGTCTTCATAGAGAAAACCACTGGTCTTCATAGAGAAAACCACTGGTCTTCATAGAGAAGGCCACTGGTCTTCATAGAAAAGACCACTAGTCTTCATATAGAAGACCACTGGTCTTCGTATAGAAGACCACAGGTCTTCATATAGAAAGCCACAGGTCTTTATATAGAAGACCACAGGCCTTCATGTAGGAGACCTCGGGTCTTCATATGGAAGACCACAGCTCTTCATAAGACCAAAGGTCTTCATCTAGAAGACCACAGGTGTTCCTATAGAAGACCACAGGTCTTCATACAGAAGGTCTTCATATAGAAGACCACAGGTCTTCATATAGAAAACCACAGGTCTTTATATAGAAGACCACAGGCCTTCATATAGGAGACCTCGGGTCTTCATATGGAAGACCACAGCTCTTCATAAGACCAAAGGTGTTCATATAGAAGACCACAGGTCTTCATACAGAAGACCACAGGTCTTCATACAGAAGACCACAGGTCTTCATACAGAAGACCACAGGTCTTCATACAGAAGACCACAGGTCTTCATACAGAAGACCACAGGTTTTTTATTTAGAAGACCACAGGTCTTTATATAGAAAACCACAGGTCTTCTTATAGAAGTCCACAGGTCTTCATATAGAAGACCACAGGTCTTCATATAGAAGACCACAGGTCTTCATATAGAAGACCACAGGTCTTCATTAAGAAGACCACAGGCCTTCATACGGAAGACCACAGGTCCTCATATAGAAGAACACAGGTCTACATATAGAAGACCACAGGCCTTCATATGCAAGACCACAGGTCTTCATATAGAAGACCACAGGTCTTTATATAGAAGACCACAGGTCTTCATATAGAAGCCCACTGGCCTTCATATAGAAGACCACAGGTCATCATGTAGAAGAGCACACTTCATATAGAAGCCCACAGGTCTTCATATAGAAGCCCACAGGTCTTCATATAGAAGACCACAGGTCTTCATATAGAAGACCACAGGTCTTCATATAGAAGACCACAGGTCCTCATATAGAAGACCACAGGTCTTCATATAGAAGACCACAGGTCTTCATATAGAAGACCACAGGTCTTCATATAGAAGACCACAGGTATTCATATAGAAGACCACAGGTCTTCATATAGAAGACCACAGGTCCTCATATAGAAGACCACAGGTCTTCATATAGAAGACCACAGGTCTTCATTTAGAAGGGCACAGGTCTTCATTTAGACGAGCACAGGCCTTTATGTACTGTCCTGATCTTAATATTAAAGACCTCAGATCTTCATACAGAAGACTACTGGTCTTCAATAGAAGACCACAAGTCTTTATATAGAAGACCACTGGTCTTGGTATAGAAGACCACTGGTCTTGATATAGAAGACCACTGGTCTTCATATAGAAAACCACTGGTCTTGATATAGAAGACCACTGGCCTTCATATATAAGACCACAGGTCTTCATTTAGAAGACCACAGGTCTTCATATAGAAGACAACAGGTCTTCATATAGAAGACCACAGGTCTTCATATAGATGACCACAGGTATTCATATAGAAGACAAGGTCTTCATATAGAAGACCACAGGTCTTCATATAGAAGACCACAGGTCTTCATATAGAAGACCACAGGTCTTCATATAGAAGTCCACATGTTTTCATATAGAAGACCGCATGTTTTCATATAGAAGACCGCATGTCTTTATATGGAGGACCGTGGGCCCTCAATAATATAGAAAAAAATTAAAAAATATTCTTTAAAAATCCAGGCTTCTTTGCCTGATGGTCGATGAAAAAAATTTCCTTTAAAAAATCCAGGTTTTTTGGTTTGATGGTCGACGAAAAAATATTATTTAAAAAATCCACGTACCTTGGTCTGATGAAAAAATATTCGTTAAAAAATCCAGTTTTCTTGGTCTAATGGTAGATGAAAAAATATTCGTTAAAAAATCCAGTTTTATTGGTCTAATAGTAGATGAAAAAATATTCTCTAAAAAATCCACGTTTCGTGGCCTGATGGTAGATGAAAAAATATTCTTTAAAAAAATCCACGTTTCTTGGTCTGATGGCAGATGAGAAAAATTCTTTAAAAATCCACTTTTCTTGGTCTGATGGTCGATGAAAAAATATTCTTTAAAAAATCCAGTTTTCTTGGTCTGATGGTCTATGAAATAAAACTCTTTAAAAAATCAACATTTCTTGGTCTGATAGTCGATAAAAAAAATATTCTTTAAAAAATCCACGTTTCTTGGTCTGATGGTCGATGAAATACAACTCTTTAAAAAATCCACGTTTCTTGGCCTGATGGTCGATGAAAAAAAATATTCTTTAAAAATCCAGGTTTCTTGGTCGGATGGTTTAAAAAAGCTATATAGAAGACCAACATTATTCATATAGAAGATCAAACGCCTTCAAATAAAAGACAAGAGACCTTAATATAGATAAGTTCTCCTAGGGAAGGCTTCGCTTGTTTATTCTCAAACGCCTTAGGTTTATTTTAAAGAAATTTACCAAACCATCCTCATTGTCAAACCAACTAATCTCCTCATTTAGCTTATATTATCCACACTGCTTTTACGAAACACCTTCTTCCCGGATACATATCACACGAACACGTAAGCCCCTAATGGATTTATGTGACTTGATGAGAATTTCCCAGCATTTCCCCGGTCGTCAGCATTTGTCGGTCGGTCGGTCGGTGGTGGGGTGGGGAGAAGACCTCTTACCCAGATCTCATTATAAACCCATAAAACGAGTCTTTATGTTTACCATTGTAATTATGTCGGCTTTTATTTATGACAATTGTACGCGAAATGAAATGGAGGAAAATTGCAAACAGAAAAAACAAACCAAAACAAAAAACGAAGCAAGAGAAGAACAACGAAAACGTTCAGCGAATAATAACAAGAATAAAAAAGACTTTCTGCAAATTTGTTCATAGATTTTATGGTCTCCCCACCATCCATGATGTGATGATGTTGATGGCGGATATGTGTATGTTGGCAAATATTTGCCAGCTTGAATGTTTGTCTGTCTGTTTGTCAGCCTGCTTAAATGTAATTATGAATGCTAAACGCAGTCAAATGTTGTCGACGAGTGTTTCACACAAAAAAATTCTGCTGCAATTCTGCTGGCAGGGGTTGTAAATGTTTGGCATATTTTTGTTTTAGTTATTCTTGATTTTTATTTTCCATGCTGGAGGTTTCCAGCATATTTTCCAAGCCCAAGCTCAGTTGTGTGTAGCTGAGTGCCTGTTTTGTTGTTGGAGGTTTGTATGATTTTTGCTTAATTGGATTTTTACACTGTACCGCGGTCCCCATTTTTTTTTGCGCTGGCGGCCTCAATGTTGTTGGTGGCAATGTTTTTCTTTTTGTTTTTTTTTTCTCCGATGCTTTAGGATTTGTTTTCATTTTTCACATTTCTATTTGCCAGGTTGTGGTATTTTTGACATAGATTTCTCATTAAGAAAACGTTCGGTGATAATTACAATTTATGTGTGTTAAGAGCAGAGCGAGGGGAAAATGGGCTGTATTTTTATTTTAATTAATTAAGCAGAATGAGGTCGATTTGGGCGCATACAAATAATCATTATCCAAATTCTAATACAAATCGTGGTTTACCCTAGCCAACATCATTTCTACAAACCTTGATTTCCCAGGATAATTAAATTTCTTTCCAATGTTCTCGAAACCTTAACGGTAACTACAATATCCTCTCTGGAGCACACACATAGCAAATTGATTCCCTTATTTTGTCCGCATCAAAAATAAGTTGAAACCATTCCAGTTTAGAATTTAATTATTAAAATTTCCCCCTGAAATCCATGGTAAAATGTCACCATACCGTGGAGTCCACAACTAATTGATTCACCTAAATTAGCCGCAAGGAAATGGCGAAATAGCAACAATGTAAGTGAAATTTCCACAAGTTATAAATATTCGTCAACAGTAACGAAAGGGAAAATTGCGTGTTTTTGCTAACTGTGAAAAATGAATCGGAGTAACACCACACGCAAATAGAAAATGTTTGCGTAATTGAAAACAAGAAGAAACCCGGGAAGTGTGGTCAGTCATTTAATGGGAATCAAGTCATGATAATAAAGAAAGAAATTTTTCATCTACCATCAGGCCAAGAAACGTGGATTTTTTAAAGAATATTTTTTCATCTACCATCAGGCCAAGAAACGTGGATTTTTTAAAGAATATTTTTCATTCAACATCAGGCCAAGAAACGTGGATTTTTTAAAGAATATTTTTCATTCAACATCAGGCCAAGAAACGTGGATTTTTTTGAAGAATATTTTTCATTCAACATCAGGCCAAAAACGTGGATTTTTTAACGAATATTTTTCATTCAACATCAGGCCAAGAAACGGGGATTTTTTAAAGAATATTTTTCATTCAACATCAGGCCAAGAAACGTGGATTTTTTAAAGAATATTTTTCATTCAACATCAGGCCAAGAAACGTGGATTTTTTAAAGAATATTTTTCATTCAACATCAGGCCAAGAAACGTGGATTTTTTAAAGAATATTTTTCATTCAACCTCAGGCCAAAAAACGTGGATTTTTTAAAGAATATTTTTCATTCAACATCAGGCCAAAAAACGTGGATTTTTTAAAGAATATTTTTCGTTCAACATCAGGCCAAGAAACGTGGATTTTTTAAAGAATATTTTTCATTCAACATCAGGCCAAGAAACGTGGATTTTTTAAAGAATATTTTTCATTCAACATCAGGCCAAGAAACGTGGATTTTTTAAAGAATATTTTTCATTCAACATCAGGCCAAGAAACGTGGATTTTTTAAAGAATATTTTTCGTTCAACATCAGGCCAAGAAACGTGGATTTTTTAAAGAATATTTTTCATTCAACATCAGGCCAAGAAACGTGGATTTTTTAAAGAATATTTTTCATTCAACATCAGGCCAAGAAACGTGGATTTTTTAAAGAATATTTTTCATTCAACATCAGGCCAAGAAACGTGGATTTTTTAAAGAATATTTTTCATTCAACATCAGGCCAAGAAACGTGGATTTTTTAAAGAATATTTTTCATTCAACATCAGGCCAAGAAACGTGGATTTTTTAAAGAATATTTTTCATTCAACATCAGGCCAAGAAACGTGGATTTTTTAAAGAATATTTTTCATTCAACATCAGGCCAAGAAACGTGGATTTTTTAAAGAATATTTTTCATTCAACATCAGGCCAAGAAACGTGGATTTTTTAAAGAATATTTTTCATTCAACATCAGGCCAAGAAACGTGGATTTTTTAAAGAATATTTTTCATTCAACATCAGGCCAAGAAACGTGGATTTTTTAAAGAATATTTTTCATTCAACATCAGGCCAAGAAACGTGGATTTTTTAAAGAATATTTTTCATTCAACATCAGGCCAAGAAACGTGGATTTTTTAAAGAATATTTTTCATTCAACATCAGGCCAAGAAACGTGGATTTTTTAAAGAATATTTTTCATTCAACATCAGGCCAAGAAACGTGGATTTTTTAAAGAATATTTTTCATTCAACATCAGGCCAAGAAACGTGGATTTTTTAAAGAATATTTTTCATTCAACATCAGGCCAAGAAACGTGGATTTTTTAAAGAATATTTTTCATTCAACATCAGGCCAAGAAACGTGGATTTTTTAAAGAATATTTTTCATTCAACATCAGGCCAAGAAACGTGGATTTTTTAAAGAATATTTTTCATTCAACATCAGGCCAAGAAACGTGGATTTTTTAAAGAATATTTTTCATTCAACATCAGGCCAAGAAACGTGGATTTTTTAAAGAATATTTTTCATTCAACATCAGGCCAAGAAACGTGGATTTTTTAAAGAATATTTTTCATTCAACATCAGGCCAAGAAACGTGGATTTTTTAAAGAATATTTTTCATTCAACATCAGGCCAAGAAACGTGGATTTTTTAAAGAATATTTTTCATTCAACATCAGGCCAAGAAACGTGGATTTTTTAAAGAATATTTTTCATTCAACATCAGGCCAAGAAACGTGGATTTTTTAAAGAATATTTTTCATTCAACATCAGGCCAAGAAACGTGGATTTTTTAAAGAATATTTTTCATTCAACATCAGGCCAAGAAACGTGGATTTTTTAAAGAATATTTTTCATTCAACATCAGGCCAAGAAACGTGGATTTTTTAAAGAATATTTTTCATTCAACATCAGGCCAAGAAACGTGGATTTTTTAAAGAATATTTTTCATTCAACATCAGGCCAAGAAACGTGGATTTTTTAAAGAATATTTTTCATTCAACATCAGGCCAAGAAACGTGGATTTTTTAAAGAATATTTTTCATTCAACATCAGGCCAAGAAACGTGGATTTTTTAAAGAATATTTTTCATTCAACATCAGGCCAAGAAACGTGGATTTTTTAAAGAATATTTTTCATTCAACATCAGGCCAAGAAACGTGGATTTTTTAAAGAATATTTTTCATTCAACATCAGGCCAAGAAACGTGGATTTTTTAAAGAATATTTTTCATTCAACATCAGGCCAAGAAACTTGGTTTTTTTATAGAATATTTTTCATTCAACATCAGGCCAAGAAACTTGGTTTTTTATAGAATATTTTTCATTCAACATCATGCCAAGAAACGTGGATTTTTTAAAGAATATTTTTCATTCAACATCAGGCCAAGAAACGTGGATTTTTTTGAAGAATATTTTTCATTCAACATCAGGCCAAAAACGTGGATTTTTTAAAGAATATTTTTCATTCAACATCAGGCCAAGAAACGTGGATTTTTTAAAGAATATTTTTCATTCAACATCAGGCCAAGAAACGTGGATTTTTTAAAGAATATTTTTCATCCAACATCAGGCCAAGAAACGTGGATTTTTTAAAGAATATTTTTCATCCAACATCAGGCCAAGAAACGTGGATTTTTTAAAGAATATTTTTCATCCAACATCAGGCCAAAAAACGTGGATTTTTTAAAGAATATTTTTCATTCAACATCAGGCCAAAAAACGTGGATTTTTTAAAGAATATTTTTCATTCAACATCAGGCCAAGAAACGTGGATTTTTTAAAGAATATTTTTCATCCAACATCAGGCCAAGAAACGTGGATTTTTTAAAGAATATTTTTCATCCAACATCAGGCCAAGAAACGTGGATTTTTTAAAGAATATTTTTCATCCAACATCAGGCCAAGAAACGTGGATTTTTTAAAGAATATTTTTCATCCAACATCAGGCCAAGAAACGTGGTTTTTTTAAAGAATATTTTTCATCCAACATCAGGCCAAGAAACGTGGTTTTTTTAAAGAATATTTTTCATCCAACATCAGGCCAAGAAACGTGGATTTTTTAAAGAATATTTTTCATCCAACATCAGGCCAAGAAACGTGGATTTTTTAAAGAATATTTTTTCATCTACCATCAGACCAAGAAACGTGGATTTTTAAAGAATATTTTTCATTCAACATCAGGCCAAGAAACGTGGATTTTTTAAAGAATATTTTTCATCCAACATCAGGCCAAGAAACGTGGATTTTTTAAAGAATATTTTTCATCCAACATCAGGCCAAGAAACGTGGATTTTTTAAAGAATATTTTTCATCCAACATCAGGCCAAGTAACGTGGATTTTTTAAAGAATATTTTTTTCAACTACCATCAGGCCAAGTAACGTGGATTTTTTAAAGAATATTTTTTTCAACTACCATCAGGCCAAGTAACGTGGATTTTTTAAAGAATATTTTTTTCAACTACCATCAGGCCAAGTAACGTGGATTTTTTAAAGAATATTTTTTTCAACTACCATCAGGCCAAGTAACGTGGATTTTTTAAAGAATATTTTTTTCAACTACCATCAGGCCAAGAAATGTGGATTTTTAAAGATTTTTTTTAACATCTGATGTCAAATCATGTCAACTTCTATATTTCTCACCTTTCTGGGTAGTTTTCATGTTCATGTTCTGCATCAGGTCACTTCAAACATTCATTGTTACGAACAAAAACATCTATCCGTGGAGGCATGAAAACCAGATTATAATTGTCACTGGAAAACTGGTTTCCATCTTAAGCCAATGGTCAAGAGAAGAATATAACAAATGAAGCAAAAACAAACAACAACAAAAACAAACATGAATAATGGTTAGGTGGTGGTTATAAAAGGTCCAATTACCTTTGCCTAAAGTTACCTTACTTATTCTTTCGATACACTCACAGCACTGGAGTAGCATTTCAACTTCCATATATGGCCTAATGAGTGTAGCGTAAAACAAATCAAAGGCAGGAAGTCCCCAGGTACTCAATATCTTGCTGATGATCTTGCTGTTTTTTTTTTTATGGTTGGCCAAAGCCCTTAAGCCCCAAGTGGTTTAACTTTAAATCATCAACCACAAAAAAACTCACTTTAAACCTGATTTTGGAGGCTGGCTGAAACCTGATTGCTGTTGATCGGCACCAACAGAACAACAGCTGCCATTATGGTTTTGGTTTTTGCTTACTGTTGAAGCTGAGTTATTGCATTTTGTAGCCATCCCTGCTACGAAAGGGGTCATCAAAAAAGTCTTGTCTTGCATTATTTCATCATGAACAGTTTTACATCGTAGTAACTGACAATTCTTTGTTTTTAAGAATGCCAAAAGGGATCAAGAAGATTTATTCCAACAGGATTGA
This sequence comes from Musca autumnalis, assembly GCF_047663935.1. Classification (NCBI taxonomy): domain Eukaryota; kingdom Metazoa; phylum Arthropoda; class Insecta; order Diptera; family Muscidae; genus Musca; species Musca autumnalis. The sequence goes on along the minus strand of NW_027411755.1, from coordinate 9,750,315 downwards.
CCTAAAAAAGTTTACCAAAAATGATGAAATTTTAATAATCTCAACTCTCATCACTGGGGATTTATTGGCTTCGCCAGAAACTTGTTAATAAGGTCTGGGTGTTCTTATTTTTTCCATTGTGTGTATGTATTGGGCTTTATACTTGGCTTAGCCAATCTTAGCTGACCACAAGTTCGAGGTTTTGTTTTATATTTGTTTTTTTATTTTTTATTTTTCTTACAACATGCAACCAGACGACGACGGCCAACACCAAAAAGCAAAAACAAAAAACTATAAAAACGGTAAATATTTTTTTTCGTTCACAAGAAGGCTTTAAGGTTTTGAAAAGCTGCTGTTAACTGGTCTTGGCTGGAGTTTTTATGGCTGGTACCGCCATAATATCGCACATAGCGTCTAATGTGTTTGAATTTATGGCCTTAAATTGCAAGATTTTGTTTTTTGTTGTTGTTAATATTTCTTGTGGTAGAAACAAAAAAACGAAGAAAAATTATGGTGAAGAAAGTTTCCAGCTCAAAAATTAATGTTCATGTCCATGAGTAAATGGGGGCTGCTAGCCAGACAAAGGTGATACGCCCTCGGCCATTCATAACGAGATTAAGATGCTTTTTTCCAGGGTAATTTAGTTGAGAAGTTTATGCAATGCCAGTCGAAGGGTAATTGGATTGTCTTATGACTTTGACAGTAAAGTCTATGGGCTTTTAATTTGTGTGGCTGTGTGTTTAGCTAAGAAAGTTGTAATGGCTTTTCACTAAGTAATAACCTAAATGTTCTCAGGATTATTAAGGTTATGCCATAATTTATGTGTGAGACTTTCATTGGTGAAATTAGGTTATGGCTGGGAAAAGTGTATTCAGAGAAGTATGGAAAATATTTAATAAGGTGCTAACTTACAAGAGATCACTGCCATCCATAGATTTAAGACCAAAGTCTACTAGAAGGTCAAAGTGTTTTATGCATAGACAGCCAAGGATAGAAGGTCAAAGACTTCAATTGATAGAAGACCGAAGTCTTCCATGAAAAGACTAATAGAAGCACCCTTTGTTTCAGAAAGGGTCTATAGAAGCACCCTTTGTTTCAGAAAGGGTCTATAGAAGCATCCTTCGTTTCAGATAGGGTCTATAGAAGCCCATTTGTTTCATAAATGGTCTATAGAAGCACCCTTTGTTTCAGAAAGGGTCTGTAGAAGCACCCTTTGTTTCAGAAAGGGTCTGTAGAAGCAACCTTTGTTTCAGAAATGGTCTATAGAAGCACCATTTGTTTCAGAAAGGGTCTATAGAAGCACCCTGTGTTTCAGAAAGGGTCTATAGAAACACCCTTTTTTTGAGAAAGGGTCTATAGAAGCACCCTTTCTTTGAGAAAGGGTCTATAGAAGCACGCTTTTTTCAGAAAGGGTCTATAGAAGCACCCTTTGTTTCAGAAAGGGTCTATAGAAGCACCCTTGGTTTTAGAAAGGGTCTATAGAACCACCTTTTGTTTCAGAAAGAGTCTATAGAAGCACCCTTTGTTTCAGAAAGGGTCTATAGAATTACCCTTTGCTTCAGAAAGGGTCTATAAAAGCACCCTTTGTTTCAGAAAGGGTCTATAGAAGCACCCTTGGTTTTAGAAAGGGTCTATAGAACCACCTTTTGTTTCAGAAAGAGTCTATAGAAGCACCCTTTGTTTCAGAAAGGGTCTATAGAATTACCCTGTGTTTCAGAAAGGGTCTATAGAAACACCCTTTTTTTGAGAAAGGGTCTATAGAAGCACCCTTTCTTTGAGAAAGGGTCTATAGAAGCACGCTTTTTTCAGAAAGGGTCTATAGAAGCACCCTTTGTTTCAGAAAGGGTCTATAGAAGCACCATTTGTTTCAGAAAGGGTCTATAGAAGCACCCTGTGTTTCAGAAAGGGTCTATAGAAACACCCTTTTTTTGAGAAAGGGTCTATAGAAGCACCCTTTCTTTGAGAAAGGGTCTATAGAAGCACGCTTTTTTCAGAAAGGGTCTATAGAAGCACCCTTTGTTTCAGAAAGAGTCTATAGAAGCACCCTTTGTTTCAGAAAGGGTCTATAGAAGCACCCTTGGTTTTAGAAAGGGTCTATAGAACCACCTTTTGTTTCAGAAAGAGTCTATAGAAGCACCCTTTGTTTCAGAAAGGGTCTATAGAATTACCCTTTGCTTCAGAAAGGGTCTATAAAAGCACCCTTTGTTTCAGAAAGGCTCTGTAGAAGCACCCTTTGTTTAAGAAAGGGTCTATAGAAACTCCCTTTGCTTCAGATAGGGTCTTTAGATGCACCCTTTGTTTCAGAAAGGGTCTATAGAAGCATCCTTTGTTTCAGAAAGGGTCTATAGAAGCACCCTTTGTTTCAGAAAGGGTCTATAGAAGCACCCTTTGTTTCAGAAAGGGTATATAGAAGCACCCTTTCTTTGAGAAAGGGTCTATAGAAGCACCCTTTTTTGAGAAAGGGTCTATAGAAACACCCTTTTTTGAGAAAGGGTCTATAGAAGCACCCTTGGTTTTAGAAAGGGTCTATAGAAGCACCCTTTGTTTCAGAAAGGGTCTATAGAAGCACCCTTGGTTTTAGAAAGGGTCTATAGAACCACCTTTTGTTTCAGAAAGAGTCTATAGAAGCACCCTTTGTTTCAGAAAGGGTCTATAGAATTACCCTGTGTTTCAGAAAGGGTCTATAGAAACACCCTTTTTTTGAGAAAGGGTCTATAGAAGCACCCTTTCTTTGAGAAAGGGTCTATAGAAGCACGCTTTTTTCAGAAAGGGTCTATAGAAGCACCATTTGTTTCAGAAAGGGTCTATAGAAGCACCCTGTGTTTCAGAAAGGGTCTATAGAAGCACGCTTTTTTCAGAAAGGGTCTATAGAAGCACCATTTGTTTCAGAAAGGGTCTATAGAAGCACCCTGTGTTTCAGAAAGGGTCTATAGAAACACCCTTTTTTGAGAAAGGGTCTATAGAAGCACCCTTTCTTTGAGAAAGGGTCTATAGAAGCACGCTTTTTTCAGAAAGGGTCTATAGAAGCACCCTTTGTTTCAGAAAGAGTCTATAGAAGCACCCTTTGTTTCAGAAAGGGTCTATAGAAGCACCCTTGGTTTTAGAAAGGGTCTATAGAACCACCTTTTGTTTCAGAAAGAGTCTATAGAAGCACCCTTTGTTTCAGAAAGGGTCTATAGAATTACCCTTTGCTTCAGAAAGGGTCTATAAAATCACCCTTTGTTTCAGAAAGGCTCTGTAGAAGCACCCTTTGTTTAAGAAAGGGTCTATAGAAACTCCCTTTGCTTCAGATAGGGTCTTTAGATGCACCCTTTGTTTCAGAAAGGGTCTATAGAAGCACCCTTTGTTTCAGAAAGGGTTTATAGAAGCACCCTTTGTTTCAGAAAGGGTCTATAGAAGCACCCTTTGTTTCAGAAAGGGTCTATAGAAGCACCCTTTGTTTCAGAAAGGGTATATAGAAGCACCCTTTCTTTGAGAAAGGGTCTATAGAAGCACCCTTTGTTTCAGAAAGGGTATATAGAAGCACCCTTTCTTTGAGAAAGGGTCTATAGAAGCACCCTTTTTTGAGAAAGGGTCTATAGAAACACCCTTTTTTGAGAAAGGGTCTATAGAAGCACCCTTTTTTTGAGAAAGGGTCTATAGAAGCACCCTTTTTTTGAGAAAGGGTCTACAGAAGCACCCTTTCTTTGAGAAAGGGTCTATAGAAGCACCCTTTTTTGAGAAAGGATCTATAGAAACACCCTTTTTTTGAGAAAGGGTCTATAGAAGCACCCTTTTTTGAGAAGGGTCTATAGAAGCACCCTTTTTTTGAGAAAGGGTCTATAGAAGCACCCTTTTTTGAGAAGGGTCTATAGAAGCACCCTTTCTTTGAGAAATGGTCTATAGAAGCACCCTTTCTTTGATAAAGGGTCTATTGAAGCACCCTTTCTTTGAGAAAGGGTATATAGAAGCACCCTTTCTTTGAGAAATGGTCTATAGAAGCACCCTTTCTTTGATAAAGGGTCTATTGAAGCACCCTTTCTTTGATAAAGGGTCTATAGAAGCACCCTTTCTTTGAGAAATGGTCTATAGAAGCACCCTTTCTTTGATAAAGGGTCTATAGAAGCACCCTTTCTTTGAGAAAGGGTCTATAGAAGCACCCTTTCTTTGAGAAAGGGTCTATAGAAACACCCTTTCTTTGAGAAAAGGTCTATAGAAACACCCTTTCTTTGAGAAAGGGTCTACAGAAGCACCCTTTCAGAAAGGGTCTATAGAAGCACCCTTTGTTTCAGAAGGGTCTATAGAAGCACCCTTTGTTTCAGAAGGGTCTATAGAAGCACCCGATGCTTCAGAAAGGGTCTATAGAAGCCCCCTTTGTTTCAAAAAGGGCCTATAGAAGCCCCCTTTGAAAGGGTCCATAGAAGCACCCTTTGTTTCAGAAAGGGTCTATAGAAGCACCCTTTGTTTCAGAAAGGGTCTATAGAAGCACCCTTTGTTTCAGAAAGGGTCTATAGAAGCACCCTTTGTTTCAGAAAAGGTCTATAGAAGAACCCTTTGTTTCAGAAAGGGTCTATAGAAGCACCCTTTGTTTCAGAATGGGGTCTGTACAAGCACCCTTTGTTTCAGAAAGGGGCTATAGAAGCACCCTTTGTTTCAGAAAGGGTCTATAGAAGCACCCTTTGTTTCAGAAAGGGGTCTATAGAAGCACCCTTTGTTTCAGAAAGGGTCTATAGAAGCACCCTTTGTTTCAGAAAGGGTCTATAGAAGCACCCTTTGTTTCACAAAGGGTCTATAGAAGCACCCTTTGTTTCAGAAAGGGTCTATAGAAGCACCCTTTGTTTCACAAAGGGTCTATAGAAGCACCCTTTGTTTCAGAAAGGGTCTATAGAAGCACCCTTTGTTTCAGAAAGGGTCTATAGAAGCACCCTTTGTTTCAGAAAGGGTCTATAGAAGAACCCTTTGTTTCAGAAAGGGTCTATAGAAGCACCCTTTGTTTCAGAAAGGGTCTATAGAAGCACCCTTTGTTTCAGAAAGGGTTTATAGAAACACCTTTTGCTTTAGAAAGGGTCTATAAAAGCACCCTTTGTTTCAGAAAGGGTCTATAGAAGCACCCTTTCTTTCAGAGGGGATCTTTAGAAGCAGCCATTCCTTCAGAGAAGGTCTATAGAAACACCCCTTTTTCAGAAAGGGTCTATAGAAGCTCCCTTTCAGAAAGGGTCTATAAAAGCTCCCTTTCAGAAATGGTCGATAGAAGACTCAAGTCTTCTAGAAGACTCAAGTCTTCTAAAAGACCTGTGTCGTCTATGGGTAGAAGACCAATGCTTGATACTCATAAAAAAGTCGAAGTTCTTTCATAAGTGGTGAGCCCATATCTACATCCCACACAATTGCAAATCTCTTTATCTTGAAAAATTTGTTGACTTATCACCAAGTAATTTAATAAAATGTTTATTTATTGCAAAAAAAAAACAAAACCAAACATTACGTCCGTCGTCCATTGAGTATCAATTTACCTTCGAAATGCCACACAGAGAGAAGCGTTTAAAAAAAACAAAACGAGACGAAATGAAAAGTTTATTGTTTATTTGTTTACTAATCGTCGATCGATGTGCTTTGCAACCCAATATTCATTCATTTTTATACAAAGATTAAATGTGTTGTGGTTTTTGTTGTTGTTTCATTTTTTTTATTTATCATTGTTTATGAGGAAAATAAACAAAAAAAACAACAAACAAACTGATATCTCAAGAGTGGCAAGGGGGGTGTGTATTCTTACCAAGAATAAATAAAAAATGTGAAAAAGAATGCAATAATTTGTGGAATTATTTATGAAGTTGTCGTAAACAAAACAATCTTCTACTGCACACACGTGTAGCATGCATTTCAAAGACAAAGACCCACGGAGTGAAAGAGTATCACGGCAATGTTGGTGTTGAAAGAAAAGTTGTGGTGATAATCCGAAAATTGGCTAAGCGATTTTGAATTATTACCCTGGAATAAGAATAAAGGCAGGAATTATTGACAGAGAGTGGGAGGGGCTAAGGGGGGTTAATCATTGCCACATGTTTGTATATACCTCTGATTATCTGAAGTAATAGTAAACATGTCATGTAGTAAACACATTCAATATGTGAAAATGTTGTCTATAGGATCTTGTCCATCTAACTTGTTGTGGTAGCAGTTCAAAGCGTAAATGCAGATGACACATAAGAGGGCTTGTGATTTTACACAGCTATCTTTCACAAAGGGCTCGTTTTGGAATATAATTCCCATGTGCTTTGTAATTCACTTCCCCTGCAAAATAAGGAAGTACGCAATATAACAATCGAAACAATAACAACAATAAAGTTTTGCGATAAAAATTAATGTTTTCTTTTATGAGGTGATATTGATATTGATTCAATATAAATACATGTAAGTGGATATATAAGTGTGTTTATGAAGGACAATTTTAAATTCTACATATCAAAGAAAGACTCCGCGGGAAGATTTAAAATTTATCAAAGAAAGGAAGATATCGTCGATTTGCCACACGGAATTTGAAAAATATATTAACAAAGTTAATTTTTTTTCTTTCTAGAAATGTTTTTCTTTCTTTTCGAGAGAGGGAGAGACTTGCCTTGAGCCCCATAATTTATAATAAAATGTAAATAAAATGCCTTTACAACAAAATGTCTTAGAAAAAAAACTGAATATTGATACTGAAAATGACAGTTCAATTCTATTCTATTTATGGTCATTTATTACTACTACAGGCCAAAATCGGAGAAACTTTTATGCGTTGGGAATATTAAAATATCATAGCAGCCATCATCAATTGGCCGCAACAAAACATCAATTTCATAGCAACAAACACCCTCAAATTAATCAAGCCACGGTTGAATGACATGGCTATTGACGCTGTAAATCACCAAAGAAGAACGTCAACAAAAATAACCACACACAATACAAATGCACAGCCATACATTCTTACGTACATACGACCAACTTCCACTTGACTTGGCATTGATTGGTTATTTACAAAGATAAATTACAAGAAATCCAATCACAAAACTATCAAAACGAACTTGAAAACGGGCTTCACGTTTTTTTTCTACTTTACTTTGCTTTTCTTCAAATCAGTCAATCAATTAATTGAACGCGGCTTGTTTAATAAGTGACAAGGTAAGAGATGGTATCTCAAAGTTGTATTGGCATCTCATAGAGGCTAAGAGTGAAGTAAATAGGCCATAATTTGATGTGAGCAATTAGACGGCTTTAAAGAACAATGAAATAAATACGTTTTTTTTTCACAAAAGTGATCAGAACAAATAGCGACACAAACCCTTTGATGTAGTATATTTGTGCAAAGAAGACTTTTTCGACAGAAAAGCTTTCCTAATACAGAAGAGCCGTCTTTTAGCTCAATGTGGCTTAATAGAGCTTAAATCCTCGCCATACCGAAACAAAAGGGGGTTCCACAGACAAAAAACGATATTCTTAGAGAAGAGCAATCAAAGCCTCAAAGCTTCTCTTCATGGAGACCCAGCTTTTGGTCATATCATAGAAGAATTTTGGGTCTTCCCCCAGTCGACTTTTTGATCATTTTTCTAGAAGACATTTTGGTAGTCTAACGGAGGAGCGCTCTTCTATTTTCTCATGATCACAGATCAAAATAACTGCTCATGGAAGATCAACGCGCATTCTCATAAAAGACTAAAATTTCATATAAAAAACCAAAAGCTCTTTTTATAGAAGACCAAAGGTCATTTATAGAAGCCCACAAAGTATGCTTATGGAAGACAATAAGGTCTGCATATAGAAGACCTCAGGGTTAACTTGTAGAAGACCATAAAGTTTTCAAATATCAGACCAAAAAATCTCCACATAGATGACCAACAGGCCTTATCATAGAAGACTACAAGGCAGCGGGATTGACCCGAAACCATAGTGTTTCGGCCAGCGGCTTTCAACCCAGCATCAAACCAATGCTTCAACGTAGGTTTCATGCTGCTACAACAACAACAAAAGGTCACTTTATAGAAGACAAAGGTCTTTTTATAGAAGACCTCAAGATATTCTACTAGTAGTCTACTATGTTTTCTCAGAGAAGGTCAATAGGTCTTCTCATATAAGACCAACAGGTCGTCTCAAGGAAGGCCAACATGTCTTCTTATAGAAGACCACAATGCATTCTCATAGAAGACCAATAGTTTCTCTCATTGAAAACCAAGAGGTTTTTATAGAGAACAAGTAGATCTTCTTACAGATGACCAGTAGGTATTCTCATAGAAGACCTGTAGTAGGTCTTCCCATAGCAGACAAGAAGATCTTCTCATAGAAAACCAATTGGTCTCATTTAAAAAAAAACACCAGTGGGTCTTTTTATAGGGAATCAGTAGGTCTTTTTTTATAGAAGAGGGAGGTCTTCTTATTGATGACCAATAGGCATTTTTATAGAAGACCGAGAGGTCTTTTAATAAGGACCAGTAGGTATTTGTTAGGTCTTCTCATAGAAGACCTATTGGTGCTCTCAGAGAAGACCAAAAAGTCTTCTCATAGAAAACCGTTATATCTTCTCATAGATGAGCAACAAATTGTCTTATATAAAACCTGTGGGTCTTCTCATACTAAGTCTGTCTATTGATGCAGTATCAATAAGTCTTCTCATATAAGGTCTATATGTCTTCTCATAGAAGACCAATAAGTTTTCTCATAGAAAAGCAATAAGTCTTCTCAAAGAAGACCAATAAATCTTCCCATAGAAACCTGTAGGTCTTCTCATCTACTCTACAGTAGACGACCCAATGGGCCATCTACTCTACAGTAGACGACCCAATGGGCCATCTACTCTACAGTAGACGACCCAATGGGCCATCTACTCTACAGTAGACGACCCAATGGGCCATCTACTCTACAGTAGACGACCCTGTGGGCCATCTACTCTACAGTAGACGACCCAATGGGCCATCTACTCTACAGTAGACGACCCTGTGGGCCATCTACTCTACAGTAGACGACCCAATGGGCCATCTACTCTACAGTAGACGACCCAATGGGCCATCTACTCTACAGTAGACGACCCAATGGGCCATCTACTCTACAGTAGACGACCCAATGGGCCATCTACTCTACAGTAGACGACCCAATGGGCCATCTACTCTACAGTAGACGACCCAATGGGCCATCTACTCTACAGTAGACGACCCAATGGGCCATCTACTCTACAGTAGACGACCCAATGGGCCATCTACTCTACAGTAGACGACCCAATGGGCCATCTACTCTACAGTAGACGACCCAATGGGCCATCTACTCTACAGTAGACGACCCAATGGGCCATCTACTCTACAGTAGACGACCCAATGGGCCATCTACTCTACAGTAGACGACCCAATGGGCCATCTACTCTACAGTAGACGACCCAATGGGCCATCTACTCTACAGTAGACGACCCAATGGGCCATCTACTCTACAGTAGACGACCCAATGGGCCATCTACTCTACAGTAGACAACCCAATGGGCTACTCTACAGTAGACGACCCAATGGGCCATCTACTCTACAGTAGACGACCCAATGGGCCATCTACTCTACAGTAGACGACCCAATGGGCCATCTACTCTACAGTAGACGACCCAATGGGCCATCTACTCTACAGTAGACGACCCAAAGGGCCATCTACTCTACAGTAGACGACCCAAAGGGCCAGCTACTCTACAGTAGACGACCCAAAGGGCCATCTTCTCTACAGTAGACGACCCAATGGGCCATCTACTCTACAGTAGACAACCCAATGGGCCATCTACTCTACAGTAGACGACCCAATGGGCCATCTACTCTACAGTAGAAGACCCAATGGGCCATCTACTCTACAGTAGACGACCCAATGGGCCATCTACTCTACAGTAGACGACCCAATGGGCCATCTACTCCAGTAGACGACCCAATGGGCCATCTACTCTACAGTAGACGACCCAATGGGCCATCTACTCTACAGTAGACGACCCAATGGGCCATCTACTCTACAGTAGACGACCCAATGGGCCATCTACTCTACAGTAGACGACCCAATGGGCCATCTACTCTACAGTAGACGACCCAATGGGCCATCTACTCTACAGTAGACGACCCAATGGGCCATCTACTCTACAGTAGACGACCCAATGGGCCATCTACTCTACAGTAGACGACCCAATGGGCCATCTATTCTACAGTAGACGATCCAATGGGCCATATACTTTACAGTAGACGACCCAATGGGCCATATACTTTACAGTAGACGACCCAATGGGCCATCTACTCTACAGTAGACGACCCAATGGGCCATCTACTCTACAGTAGACGACCCAATGGGCCATCTACTCTACAGTAGACGACCCAATGGGCCATCTACTCTACAGTAGACCTCTAGGTCTTCTCATAGAAGGCCCTTAAGTCTTCTCATAGGAGACACGTAGGTCTTCATATAGGAGACCTTTAGTTCTTTCCATAGAAGAGCTAAAAATATTCTTTTGTAAGACCAATACGTCTTCTCAAATAAGACCAATAAGCTTTCTCATAGAAGACCTTTAGTTCCAGGATAAATAAGTCGACTTTCGATTAATCGACTTTAGATTTATCGACTTTTTGCAGTCTAAAGTCTAAAAATCGAAATCGACTTCTGTCTTGAGGAAAAATCGCATAACCGATTATCTTGTGATCGGTTTTCGAGTTTGCCCATAGATTGTTGACTTGACGGTTTAACACTTTTGACGGTTTTACAGTTTCAAAAGAAAAGTCGAAAATCGACGAATAGTCGATTATAATTGATTTTTTGCGGTTATGAAAAAGTCGAAAGTCGAGTTTGAAGACAACTAAAATAATCGCCAGACCGAAAAGTCGTATTTTTAGTTTTAGACCAAAATCAAAAATTCGAAAAATCGATTATTGCTTTCCATTACCTATCCCTATTTAGTTCTTCTCATAGAAGAGCTATAGGTATTCTCATACAAGAGTTACAGCTCTTCTCATAGAAGACCCACAGGTATTCTTTTGTAAGACCAATAGCACTTCTCACGGAAGACCAGTAAGTATTTTCATTGAAACCGGAATGTAAGTTCTCTCATAGAAATCTGTAGGTCCTCTCATAGAAGACTAATAAGTCTTATCGTAGTAGTTCCGCAAAGCTTATTATAGGAGACCTGTGGGTCTTCTCATTGAAGACCAATAGGTCTGCTAATAGGTCTTCTTATAGAAGCTAGCTTTTTCACAGAAAGCAGCCAGTAGTTTTCTAGTCTTACTCATTGAAAATCCATCTGACTTTTCATAGGAGACCTCTTAGAAGACTCGCATGCCTTCCTTTACATTACACTGACTACTCTTATATGACCTATCCTAACCATTAGGTGCGCTCAAAGGATAACCAAAAGTCTTCTAATAGAAGACTCATGTGACTTTTCATAGAATACTTACGGGTGTTCACCCTCATAAAAGAGGAAAATATCTTCGTACTTTATAACACAAATAAAAGACAATAGAAAGTTCGCGGAGCAGTGTGGAAGGTATATTCCCACAACATCCCCGAAGGGACAAGGGAGCCTTCTCTCATGAGTGCACGCCGATTCATATTGGCTCAATGACATGGGTCTTGCTTTTTATCGCCGAGTCTGAACGGTGAACGTTAGCCAATATTACACTGTGGGGATTTGTCGCCGACAAAAATGTTGATGTTCTGGTCAGAAAGTAAACTGCAGAACTTCTGACTACCACGGTGGTTCCCAATTTTGATGATAGTTTTGATGTTCTGGTCAGGAATAAACCGCATTAAGCAAGCCAAACCTGCTCACCACTGACCCACTGTAGCTCGCAATTTTGATGACAATTTGATCAAGAGAAATTTGATCATATTTTCTTCGATCCGCTTACGTGCAACCTCTCTAATAATTCATACCTTGTAATTCGATTTATGAGGTTAATTATCGCAATAACTCATTTGAGTAAAGCTTCATAAAAATCACGTTTTTCGGTTTACTGATTCATTTGCTGGAAATCAATCAACAAATATGACAAAAAAACACAAACGTTTAAAAAGAAACTAAATTTGCATGGTATGACTCTTTGGGCTACCGAGTTTCACGTTTACATTCAAATCTACATCTAAGGTTTGTTTTGCAAAAAAAAAAGTGCATTAGGTGCAGAGAATAAAGAACAAAAGCTGCTGCTGGTACTGCAGTGATGTATGTTTTTTTCCATCTGCGTTTTTTGCTATTTATAATGATTTGCTTTTTGTTGTGTGTTTTTTTGTTTTGTTTTTGTTCAATGTCACTGTTTATAGAATAGAAAAATCGCTATTTACACGCTAAACAAAGCTTAAACAATGAAGCCAAAGCCAAGTTTGTTTTTTGTTCATACGTTTTTGTACATTAGGTACTACGACGACTACTACTTACGTTCGGATTTGAAGTGTGTAATGGGTCTGTTTTGGTTTTTTGTTGACCAGTTTTTCAGCTGTTTTACTATTTTGTTGTTGCAGTTTTTTGTTGCACTACAACCAGAAACCTACTCGTAGTGAGAATGAGAGGTAAAGTACTTAGAAAAATGCTGAGAAAAAAACTACTGCCAACCAGCAGCCTCAAAGTCCAGCCACATCCAATGTTCACCAAACAATGGCACATGACAAGTAACGATGTTTTTTCTTCATGCAGTTCTCCAGATACATAGTTTGGTTGTTGTTGTTGTTGCCTTTGGTTAGTGATTTTTCTACTATTAAGACCAGTTTGGTGTGTTTTTCTTCTCCCGCCTATGTTCCAGCAAAAGTGGTTACGTTGTGAATTATAACGATGCTGATGATGAGGATGACAAATACAGGCACCAATTTTCGTTTTATTTCTATTTTCTGTTAAAGAACTTGCTGCCACCATTCCACCTCTTCCAGTTAGTGGCTGGCCATTGTTTCCATTGCAACAACACACTTGAAAAAGATATTTTTCATCTTAAGTGGGTCTAAACTGACTACAACAGACACCAAGCACTAGATTTGCAAATGAAAATCTGTAGTAGGTGTTGAAAACGATTTGGGGATTTTGTGAAGAAGGCGATTAGGAGGCGAATTATATTGTGGATATAAATATTATTTTTTGAAAATGAGATGAGAATAAGTTGCAACAAATAGGTCTTCCTTCTAAAGGAAGGACCAGGGGCTGGATTATTGTTCTATGAAAATTTGAAATGAAAAATATGTCCTTTATAATTTTTTCATTTGACAGTTTTTTCCTTTTTAATAGTTTTCATTTCACATTTTCATAGAGACAGAATTGAGTCCCAGTTTATAAATCCACGATTATTGGAAAGCGCTTGACAAAAATAATTTAAAAAATCCACGATTATTGGTCAGAGGGTGCTTGACAACATTTTCTTTTAAACCCTCGATTATTGGCCAGAGGGTGCTTGACAATTTTCTTTTTAAAAACACTATTATTGGACTGTGTGTTCTTGACAATGTTTTTTCAAAATTGCTAAAAATAATCCAAGATTATTGAGCAGAGGGTCCATGAAAAAATTGTTTAAAAATCCACGATTATCCGGCAGAGGGTCTATGAAAAAATTGTTTAAAAATCCATTATTATTGGGCAGAAGGTGCTTGACAAAAATTCTTAAAAAAATCCACGAATATTAGTCGGAGGATGCTTGACAAAAATTCTTTAAAAAGTTCCCTGTTATTATATAGGGCAGAGTTGTCTTGACCAAAATTGTTTAAAAAATCCACGATTATTTATATTTTTAAATACACGATTATTTCAAAAAAATAAAAAACCACGATTATTTATAATTTTTTTAATCCACGATTATTTATATTTTTTTTAAATCCACGATTATTTATAATTTTTTTTTAAATCCACGATTATTTATAATTTTTTTTAATCCACGATTATTTAAACAAATGTTTCAAGATCCACGATTATTTAAAGAAATGTTTCACGATCCACGATTATTAAAAAAAATAATCCACGATCATTTAAAAAATAAAAATCTACGATTATTTAAAAAATAAAAATCTACGATTATTTAAAAAATAAAAATCTACGATTATTTAAAAATAAAAATCTACGATTATTTATTTTTTTTAAAATCCACGATTATTTAAAATTTTTTTTATAAAAAATCCACGATTATTTAAATTTTTTTTCAAAAATCCACGATTATTTTATTTTTCTTTTTTAAATCCACGATTATTTAATATCAACGATTATTTAATTTTTTTTTTTAAATCCACGTCTATTTAATTTTTTTTTAAATCCACGATTATTTAAAAATCAACGATTATTTAATTTTTTTTTAAATCCACGTTTATTTATTTTTTTTTTAAATCCACGATTATTTAATTTTTTTTTTAAATCCACGATTATTTAAAATTTTTATTTAAAAATCTACGATCATTTAATTTTTTTTTTTCGAAAATCCACGATTATTTAAAATCCACGATTATTTACAAAAAAAATAAAAATCTACGATTATTTAAAAAATAAAAATCTACGATTATTTAAAAAATAAAAATCTACGATTATTTAAAAAAAATTAAAATCCACGATTATTTAATTTTTTTTTTTAAATCCACGATTATTTAATTTTTTTTTTAAATCCAAGATTATTTAAAATTTTGTTTAAAAATGCACGATTATTTAATTTTTTTTAAATCCACGATTATTTAATTTTTTTTTTAAATCCACGTTTACTTATTTTTTTTTTAAATCCACGATCATTTAAAATCAACGATTATTTAAAAATTTTTTTTAAAAATCCTCGATTATTTAAAATGCTCGATTATCATTTTTTTAAATCCACGATTATTTAATTTTTTTTAAGAATCCACGATCATTTAAAATCCACGATTATTTAATTTTTTTAAATCCACGATTATTTAATTTTTTTTAAATCCGCGATTACTTATTTTTTTTTTTTAAATCCACGATTACTTATTTTTTTTTAATCCACGATTATTTAATTTTTTTTTTTAGAACCACGATTATTTCAATTTTTTTAAAAATCCACGATTATTAATTTTTTTTTTTAAACAATCCACGATTATTTAAAATTTTTTTTAAAAATCCACGATTATTTAATTTTTTTTAAAAATTCACGATTTTTTAATTTTTTTAAATCTACGATTATTTAATTTTTTTTAAATCCACGATTACTTAATTTTTTTAAATCTACGATTATTTAATTTTTTTTTTTTGTTTTTAAAAATCCACGATTATTTAATTTTTTTTAAAAATCGACGATTATTTAATTTTTTTTTTAAATCCACGATTATTTAATTTTTTTTTTTTAAAAATCCACGGTTACTTAAATTTTTGTTTAAAAATCCACGATTATTTAATTTTTTTTAAAAAATGCACGATTATTTGAAATTTTGTAATAAAAATCCACAATTATTTAATTTTTTTTTTTAAATCCAAGATTATTTAATTTTTTTTTTTAAAAGTCCACGATTATTTAATTTTTTTTAAATCCACGATTATTATTTTTTTTTTTTTAATCCACGATTATTAATTTTTTTTGTTTTAAATCCACGATTATTTACTTTTTTTAAATCCACGATTATTTAAGAATGTTTTTTTAATCCACGATTATTTAATTTTTTTTTAAATCCACGACTATTTGAGAATGTTTTATTAATCCACGATTATTTAAAAAAATTAAAAAAAAAATTGAGAAATCCACGATTACTTAAAAATAAAAATGCACGATTAAAAAAAATATTAAAAAACCCATGATTATTTAAAAAAACATTTAATATTTAAAAAACGACGATTATTTAAAAAATCAACGATTATTTAATTTTTTTTAAAACCACGATTATTAAATAATTTTTTTTTTAAAAAATCCACGATTGTAGTATAAAAATTGTTAAAAAAATTTACGATTGTAGTAAACATTGTTAAAAAAATCTACGATTGTAGTATAAAAATTGTTTAAAAAATCCACGATTGTAGTATAAAAATTATTTAAAAATCCACGATTGTTAAATAAAAATTGTTTAAAAATTCACGATTGTTAAATAAAAATTCTTTAATTTTTTTTTAAATCCACGATAAAAAAAAATTATTTAAAAAATCCAATATTATTAAATAAGTATTGTTTAAAAAGTCCAACATTATTTAATAAAAATTGCGATTATTAAATAAAAATTGTTTACAATTATTAATTGAAAATTGTTGTAAAAAATCCAAGATTATTAAATAAGTATTGTTTAAAAAGTCCACCATTATTTAATAAAAATTGCGATTATTAAATAAAAATTGTTTACGATTATTAAATGAAAATTGTTTAAAAAAACCACGATTATTTGTCAGATTACATAGTAAAAATTGTTTAAAAATACGCGATTGTTAAATAAAAATTGTTTAAAAAAACCACGATTGTTAAATAAAAATTGTTTAAAAATCCACGATTGTTAAATAAAAATTATTTAAAAAAACCACGACTATTTAACAAATTTTTTTAAAAAATCCGCGATTATTTTTTAAAAATTGTTTAAAGTTCAACGATTATTTTTTAAAAATTGTTTAAAAAATCGGCGATTATTAAATAAAAATACTTAAAAAATCCACGATTATTAAATAAAAATTATTTAAAAAATCCACGATTACTAAATAAAAATTGTTTAAAAATCCACGATTATTTAGTAAAATTTGGTAAAAATCTACGATTATTTAATAAAAATTTCTTAAAAATCCCACGATTGTTTAATGAAAATTGTTAAAAAATCCATTATTATTTAATAAAAACTCCACGATTATTAAATAAAAATATTTTAAAAAGTCCAATACTATTCAATAAAAATATTTAAAAAAATTTACGATTATTTAATAAAATTTTTTAAAAAATTAGTTAATAAAAATTGCTTTAAGAAAATTATTTAATAAGAATTGTTTCCCTACAACGTACTAATTCCTCGCTCCCCAAGTGCTACGTTATGCAGAAGTTCGACTGTACATAAACCTTGGGTTGGAACTAATTGAATTTTAAACATACCATAACTATAATTAATAAACAAATTGATGCTTGTTTTATTTTTTGTTTTGCCTCCGGAAATAATGTTCTTTAGATGGATTCTAATTCATCAAAAAAAAGAGGAAAAAACAGATAAGCTTAGCATAATAAGAAAAAAAACTTAAACATATGTTCTAGCACATAATTTGGTTGCTAATTCTTAAGTAAAAGATATAAAATAAATCTTAAGTTTAAGTTTAAGATAAACCATATTAATTTGGCTAACCTTTTTAACATTAAAATTGAAAAAAAAAACGCCACAAACATTCAGCATTGTTTGTCGTTTTTAGCCTTTCTTCGTTTATTGTTTTTAATCTTTGGTTTTTTGCTTTTCTATTACTTCGCAGCATCTCATCGCTCCTCATCACCACCAATTCAGTAGCAAAGTCATTAATCAAAGTCGTGTTTTTTGCTTTAAAAAAAGTTATGACCATAACTCAGACACCGCAGACATTTCCATAATTCTACAATGGACCTTTCAACTATTAATGCCTTTGACTTGTAGTTTTTAAATTAGATAATATTATTATTTTGTTTTTTTTTTCGAAAAAGAGAAAGAAACTATCCAAACCGGTTCGCTTCCACCACACTTCTATAATACAATTTGATAACCTTTAATTATAGACTTTAGGCGGCGCAAAAATACATAACAATTAAAATAATAATGATCGCAACCACCAACTCTCTAGAGGGGATATTTAAAGATGATGCTATACACTACAAGACTTCAGGCTGAATGGGTTTACCTTCCATGTGGATTGGCAAAATTTCCAAATTCATTAATCAAGAAATAGGCCTCATCCATTATTTCAGATTGTCAAAATCGAATTAGCTTTAAAATTTTCGTTTATAAATCTGATTGAATTATAGAGAATATAATACATTATCCTATGTCCATTAGTGACAACGTGGGCTAATCATTTGAAAAAACCGCAATGCCATTCACTTTAAAAGTCCAACATCATCTCCATACGGTAACTTAAAATATGTAAAATTTATTAGTATGCCTTGCCAACCCTTTTTAGACGTTTTTACTCACGAAAAATGACAGATATTGCAAACCTAAAAAATTCACTTCTTCAGATCTTTAAAATTTCGTTTAGGTGACAAGAACACACGATATTTTTTTTTGAATTAAAAGAAAGTTGAGATTTAACAGTTGTTCCTTTTTCGTAGTAGTAGCATATTTATGAGAGAGCATGGCATAGTTGGTATGTACAACAGTTATCAATCATTTGGCTCAATATCCAAGACCCATTTGGTGATAAGAACACATGGTAATTTTTTAGAATTAAAATAATGTTTGCTTTCCTTTTCGTAGTAGTAGGATATTTACGAGAGAGCATGGCAAAGTTGGCAAGTACAAGAGTTACCAGTCATATATCCTCAATATCCAAGACAGGAACCCATTTGCGGTTCTCATTAACCTCATAATACTTCCAAGCCGGTTTTAAAATTATGAACCATTTAACTTTGGTTCTATTTTTTTCTCATATGCAATATTCTATCGTTAAAAGGCACAACTCGAAGAAGAAATTAATATAAATATTTCAATCCAGAAAGTCTCACTTCTGCACGAAAGGTTAGCTTTAACAGTTTTGTCGTATTAGTAAGATATATATGAGAGGACATGGCAAAGTTGGCAAGTACAAGAGTTACCAATCATATATCCTCAATATCCAAGACAGAAACCCATTTGATTTTCTCATTACCTAAAACATGAACCCTATGTCGGTAGTTGCCAACTAAAATACTTCCTAACGGTTTATTTTAAATTATGAATCATTTAAATTGGGTTATATCTTCCTTCATTTGCGATATTCTATCGACATAAATTGCTTCAAATTGTTAGTATTGAGAACTGCTATTGTTAACTGATCCTTGGTTATGAGTAGGATATTAATGAGAAAGCATGGTAAAGTTTCTAACAAAAAGGATTTTCCTCGTTTCTACTATCTAAAGCAAGGACTTGATGTGCTTATAACCATTTTAAAGCTGTGAACAATGTGTGACTCAATCGCTTAAGAATGCTTAACTTGGCCTCTTAAAGCATTCAGTGCTTTGGGTGGTTTCTTTACAGAACCCTTGGGAGCATTAAAACGACCATATGGTACACGTAAATATGTAAGCTCAAAGGATCTAATATCGATGTTAAATTTAATAATAATCCTAACAAAATCTCAATAAATAGAAATAAGTGTTTGATGTTAGTTTACCATTAATAGTTGGTCCTTCGATCATTGTATTAGTTGAGATTTGGCCCTTCGAGCTGATTCAAAAGTGACAAACAGCATTAAGTTATAATTTTTGTAGAATTTTGTAAGTCTAGACACAAGTTAAATATGAAAAGACGTCCAAGTTTAAACTCTCTCGCCTTATCTGTCTATATTAAAATTCCCACTCCTATTTGCCTTATTTCCATATCCAAACTAAGCATTACGAATAACTAACCCAGACAAAAAGTAACCACACTCACTTTGAACTCCTGCCACTAATGATGACAGTTTGTGACTTTTAAAAGTCATACCTAATTTCCGCACAAAAAGCGAAACTAACAATTCTATTTGCAAAGTGTGGGCGGTTTTACAAAGGACAGGCTTTCTTCAACCCAAAAAAAAAGAAACTTACTTCATGTGGACAACGATTTAGTTTGTTGGCGGCTGATTGTTATTTTATTCCCTTTTATAACTAACAACCATTACTACCTTCCTCTGGCTGTGGTTACTGAACAACAAAAGGGAATTCCAAACTCATAAAAACTCTCTATATTTGTACCTGGCAAGGAGGAGGATAAGTAAAAAAGGGAAATAATTCCAGAGTAAAAGGGTAAAGACCCGCGGCCTAACAACGCTTGGTTATTTCTCGCCTACTCAAAAATCGCGTGAGTGTTGCAATGTTTGTGGGTTTTCTATGAGTTTGTGTTACTTTGTGTTTCCTTACTGCCGCTCTTCGGCTGTCATAGCCTTCCTTTCATCCACAAACCATAGTTAAAGGAATATAATAATGAACGCAGGAAATACTTAAGTCAATAGTTTAAATCCTGTTGCGAGTTTTCTCACAAAAAAGAAATCCAAAACGAAGCATACTACAACAACAAAACCTTTGAAAGCAATTCAAACAAAATATTGGAAGTGAAGCCTTTTTTACACACGATTGAGTTGAATGATTTCGTTTTGTTTTTTGTTCGCTACATAAGTACATATTTCCACTCTTGATAGGTAGGTAGGCCGGCAGGCTGCTAGGCATTCAATTGTGTTGCCTAAGCTTATAAATTAAACTGTGAATGTATTCAGGAAAGTCGATAGTTTCCTAGTCGTTGATTTTCTATTAGACAAAAAGGCAGACAGGCAAATGCTGTCTGTAAAAGAAAATGGCAAAAGAAAGAAAAAGTGTGTGGGCAGGAAAATATGCGTTGGTGTCTATTGGTATTAGGATGGAACGTCATGGAGATATTTACTTAGGTTTTTTAACCTGGACCTTCAGGTTTTCTTATAAAATTAGAAGAAAATTAGAAAAGCGACATTTTATGTACATTAGGGAAAATATGATATTCTATAAAAATAAATCGGTTACAGTGAGGCCAATTTGACCAAGACTGGTATGGATAAGTAAGAAAGATGCTACTAAGGCTCACTTGTGTCCATACTTAAACAGATTGTGAATTAAAATCTTGCAATTTTGGAATTTATCGTGCCCAAATAAAGCATGGTTTTCCGTTAAAGATGCGTAGGAGTAGGATACTTATGGGAAAGCATGCACAAAATGCAAACTCACGGAGTTACCAACCATTGGAGTTGCTAACCTCTTAAATTGCGATACTATCATTAGCCAAGACATACACCTTTTATCGCCAGTTGGTTCTTTTTAAAGATGTGTTTTAGCTGCCTATATATATAAAAACTTTTCGTCCTTTAGTAGGTTCGATATAGATTTCTTGAGGGATATACTAAAGGCAATTTAATTTTAATTTCAAAGGACCTAATCTTTGATGACGACACATCGTGAAAAATCCGATTCTTTCAGTATTACACAGTAGTATATCTTTGTATAAATTATACACTGCCAATGAAACAAAAAAGTCGCCGATACCAATTGGTCTTTCGACATGAGTAGAGTAGTTGTGAGAGAGCATGCAAAGGTGCCAACTACAAAAGTTGTATTGCCACCCTGTTACATAACGATTCTGTGATTACCCAAGACATAAATCTTGTGGCCACAGCTGCCAACTACAATAATTTGTAATCTTCAAAAGGATGTTCATAAGTTGGCAACCTTTTAAAAATTCAAAGACAACCACTTAAAAGCATTTAGTTAGGTTGTACGTTTGAGATCTTTTGGATATGAAAAATCAATCTTACAAATATTTAAGTTCAGTCATATTGATATTGATGCCGAAATTACCCATTTTTCGTCTTGAAGTTGGATCACATTCGATTTATTTCTTGTTTCTTTTGCTGAAGTTGTGGCAAAAAAAACTGGAGGGTTGGTGTTTATTATTTGGGATGCCGACTTCTATTTTGTTTTTCAAAATAGTCAGGCTAAATCCCATAGTCGTTGTTCTAATATTTTATTAAAACAACTTTAATTTATTAGTGGGAAAAATTGGCCATGTTTACCAAGGGGCAATGCAGGGAAGACTATAGTTTCAGATCTCGCCACAGATCTTCATCAGTTCCCCTTGTTTCTCGTTTTTAACAAGAAACTTTTTATACCCAAGTGTCAATTGCTCGCTCAAATAGATACGTGTGCTAGGGAAGGGAACTGATAAAGATCTGTGGCGAGATCTGAAACTATAGTCTTCCCTGCCTTGCCCCCTTTTTCCATCGCTGTTCAACCAGATTGACTCCATTGGGACTTTTAGGTTACATTTTCTAAAGCATTTGGTATTTTGACTGTATCAAGTATCAATCCAGTATTAAAATATCTATCGAAATGTTGATCTTCGAGATGAATTAGAATTACATTGATATCAATTATAGACTAGCAATAACACAAAAAGTTGCCAGCTACAAGAGTTATCGAACTTTAGCATTGCCATACAGTCGCATGAACAATTTGCCGTTAAACCAAGACATGAACCATATGTCACATCTGTTAACCAAGCTTTCAAACCTATTCAAATATGTAAATTAGTTGCCAACCTATTGCAAATTACAAACCAATTTTTTTCATTTCTGCAATCGCTTTATAAGACTGAGTTTACCTCTCAAAAGCATTTGGAAGGATTGATACAAAACTCTTGGGAAATTAAAAAGTAAACTGAAAAAAATCAAGCTCTAAATATAGATGGCGCCGTAACATCAGTCATACTTGGGAAAATTCTTTTCATCGAAGCGGCAAGAATCGACTTAATAATTTTAGGTTAGATTTTCTAAAACATTTGGTCCTTCGACCATATCAAGCATCAATGAAAGTGTCAATCTAAGTTTTTAACTCCGAGCAAGGAGATGGGATGTTGCCAATCACTAGAGTTGCCAATCTTAGTTGGCAACTTACTAAAAAACCAAATCATAATTGCATTTTCTATTCCCTACTGATGTTCCAAATATATCAATATTTCCTCTTGATAAAACATGGAATAATGACCCCGGTATTTGGTCCTTCGAAATGGTTAATAGACTATTTCTGTCGTTGCGTTGTTACAATTAGGTCTCAAAACATCGATATGAATTCCTCTAAACTAAATAGACTCTGAATTTTGGAAAACTTATATTTCACCTTAATATGAAGAACTAGCAACATTTGGCCCTTCGAGATGAAGAAAGGTATTTTTTCTATAAATCGGCATTTAGAAATTGAGATTGTGGGACAGTGAATTTTCTCAGAAGTCTTTAGGCTAATTAAACTGGAACGAATGCTTGTTGTTCTTTCATTGGCAAAAAATATACTTCATCAATCCCATCACGTCCCAAATTATTCATTATTAAAGGAATGTTTTCTCGTGAGAAATATTTTGCAAGGTAATTTCTCAGGAATATCCACAATTGGATATTTCAATGATTTTAAAAATCCCAAAAATATCGTCTCTTTGCGATCCTCCTCCAATTTAAATGGAAAATGGAAAAAACAAAGTTTTGGTCCTTCAAGCTGTAGCATAGTTAGACTTTTCGGTCATCACGCTCTACAAAACAATTTTCAACTTAACGCGAATAAATTTGGTCCTTCAGGCTTTACCAAAATAACACAGACTAACTTTAAAACTGATATTTTGCGAAAGAGAAAATAAAAAATGGATTTAAATGCTCGTTAACGTTCAGATAACTTTTCACTCGGCTATAAATTTAGAATCTGTTGTTGTTAGTATATATTTTCGGCAAATTATGGTCATCATAGAAATCAAACTAAATTATAATTTTGAATAATTCATTTGGCCAAAAAATATACTTCATCAAATAAATGAGACAAAAAGATATCTTCAGCATGTCCTCAGCTTAAAATGAAGTAATATTCCTGGAACAGAACTTAAATCCAGCACAAATGTAGGAATGGGTTACGCAGCCACTACATTGCGCGCCCCAGATACTTGGTAAATTTAAATGTTAATTTAACGAATATCAATTTTAATTATTTTTATATTAATATTGTGCTTATTTAACGACAGAATATTACAAATGAAAAAAATAGAACCCAATTAAAATGGGTCATAATTTAAAATAAACGGTTAGGAAGTATTTTAGTTGGCAACTAGGTAATGTTTTAGGTAATAAGAAAAGCAAATGGGTCTCTGTCTTGGATATTGAGGATATATGATTGGTAACTCTTGTACTTGCCAACTATGCCATGCTCTCTCATAAATATCCTACTAATACGACAAAACTCTTAAAGCTAACCTTTCGTGCAGAAGTGAGACTTTCTGGATTGTGATATTTATATTAATTTCTCTTTCGAGTTGTGCCTTTTAACGATATAATATTGCATATGAGAAAAAATAGAGCCAAAGATAAATGGTTCATAATTTTAAAACCGGCTGAGGTGTATTATGAGGGTTATGAGAACAGCAAATGGGTTTCTGTCTGTGATATTAAGGATATATGATTGGTAACTTTTGTATTTGCCAAATTTGTCATGCTCTCTCATAAATATCCTACTACTACGAAAAGGAAAAACTGTTAAAGCAAACTTTATTTTAATTCTAAAAAATTACCATGTGTTTTTGTCTCCAAATGGGTTTCTGTCTTGGATATTTAGCCAAATGATTGGTAACTGTTGCCAACTTTGCCACGCTCTCTCATAAATATCCTATTAATACGAAAAAGGAACAACTGTTAAATCTAACCTTTCGTTGATTAGAAAAAATATCGTGTGTTCTTGTCACCTAAGTGAAATTTTGAAGATCTGCAGAAGTGAATTTTTTAGGTTTGCAATATCTGTCATTTTAAATTTACCCGCAAAGACTTATTGAACACATCATTTTATACGAACGGCGACTAAAGCCAACAACAAGGCTTTACCGAACAATTTAGTGAACACGGCTCATTGAGGAACTTCACAAAAAGTCAAGTGACCAGCGACAAATGAAGAAAAGTCACATTCACTGCAGTTTCCCTCCTCAGTGAAGTCGCCTAGAAGAAAATCACTTACGCTTTACTTGTTCTCCTCAGCGAAGCCTGGAAGTTAATTAGATGTTTTAGAAGTTACAACAATTATTTGAAGTTAAAATTGAAGAAGAAGTTAAAACTAAGAATTTGAAGTTTGTGAAATAGTTTGCTTTATGTAAATAATTATCTGTTAATTAATTGTAATTGTTTCACTTGACATTAATCTATGGACCCTAATATAATTAATAAATAAACTATTGAATTTAACATTAAATAAACTGTTTTATTCGAACCATTGCTAACCAAACCAATTCCATCCTACACAATTGTGAGCCTTAGTTTTTATTTGGTCCTTCGAGTCACATTTCGAGAAGAAAACTTCTTTATCTACTTCATAAATTGTATTCTTTTTTTCTTATTCTTCATTCCACCCCATGATTTGCCAATCTCCGATTTGATTGCCAATCATTTAATTAATTGATTATGTTGCTAATAAAGTAGAAAGAAGAATGTTGTAATGAATTTTAATGAAGTGTATTTTATGCCAATGCCCATCACTGATAGTTTTACAATGTTAGTAACATGCAAGCAAATTCTATTTGATTTATATCTTATTTCCGTTTTTTTCCTCTTTTTACTTTCAGATTCACTTGAAAGCAGTTCTCACAATATTGAATTATTGTAAATCAATTTGAAAAATAAAGGTAAGTTGCAGCTATTTATTCCCAATGCATTAAAAATTCTATGGAATACAAATTACCAACAAGTGACGAGGAGACTGGGAACTTTTATTACATACAACCTGCATAATTTATTGTTGTTTAATTTACAATTTCATTAGTTTAGCAGCTAACCTAAAAAGTCAATATTTAAGTGTCGTTGGACTTTAGTTTGCCTTAAACGTATTTGCTTGTATAGTTTTTTTTTATTGCGTTTACAATAATTTACAATTTTATTAACGTCACTGAGTGCATACATTTAAAAGTGAAGGTCTTGAGCGCATTGAGCAATAATATCATGTAAGGGGTGGCTGGTTTTTATATTTCCTCTGAGGACTGCAAAATTAGGTTAAATAGTATCAATTTGTTGCATTTAAATTTAATTGAAATTTGAGCACGAAGGTCATGTTTCCATTATGGATTTGGAGCAATATCAAATTTCATAGGAAATTCAAAAGGACATATGGAAATATTATATTGAAATTGTGTAGAAATATTTGTGGGTAAAATACAAATAATAATGCGAAAGTAATAACAAAAATAACAAGAATAATTGAAGCGGATCAACTCTATTTCAATGAAATGTTTTACTAAATTCCACTTACTTACATATTTTATTTAAGCTTACGTTTACGTTTTCAATAATTGATCTTATTTTTACACAACATACATTTAAATATTTGAATTCAACTGTTAAAAATACAACCATGTACATATTTTGTAGACAGTACTATTAATTTACATCTTTGATCTTAATACCTTTTCTATACAACTATTACTATATGAGAATCTCGCTTCTCAAATGTAGTACTTAAGCAGAACCAAAACTTCAATAAAATCACTCATTCGTTTAGCAATCATTGAAAGCTTAGCATCGATTATCATGCTTGCCCAAGTTGATGGAGACAGATATTAATCTGTAGATAATTCTAATAGTCAAAATTCATTTTAAAAATAATTTTGTTTGTGTTTTGTTCTTCTTAAAAATAATAATAAAAATAATAAACAAATAATAATAAAACGTAAATGAATATTTGTATTCAACTGTTAAAAGTACAACCATGTACCTACATATGTTGTAGGCAGCACTATTAATTTACATCTTTGATCTTAATGCCATTTCTATACAACTATTACTATATGAGAATCTCGCTTCTCAAATGCAGTACTTAAGCAGAACCGAACTTCAATAAAATCACTCATTCGTTTAGCAATCATTGAAAGCTTATCATCGATTACCACGCTTGTCCAAGTTGATGGAGATAGATCTAAAGCTAGAGATAATTCTAATAGTCAAATTTCATTTTAAAAATAATTTTGTTTCTATTCTGTCCTTCTTTATGATAATAATAATAAAAATAATAAACGAATAATAATAAAACCTAAATGAATGCAAAGAACTAAAACTAATTTTTAGGGACTACTTTTAGATATTTCACGACATCTTTGAGTAATATAAAAAAACTATTTTCTTCGAAATTATTTTCAACACCCTTATTCAGAATTTAAACAACCATAATCTTCTCTCTAAATGTAATCTAACCCCCTAAGTAATCTCCATAATTAATTAAATTCCTAACCCAAGAATCTTAAAGTAAAATTTCAAATAAATTATCGCAAAATCCGCACTACTTATTTCCTCTCCTCCCCTAGAGAAATCACAAAATACCATTCACTTCAAGTTCGTTAAACTTTAGTTGAGTTGCAAAGAGTCTTTTCCCCCTATTTCTTATTTTGTAATACTTTTAGCAAACAAAACAGATAGCAGGCAGCTACACAAAAGAAGTTGGGGGAATAGGCTTTTCTGAAACTCCCTTTTTTGTTTCGGTTGCATAATATTGCATTGTGCGCGATTGTACTGAAACCTCCTTTAGAATTTTTGCGATGAAATGTTGTCTCACCAACAATTCTGTTGTTGCTGATGATGATAATTGCTGCTGTTACTACTACGAACTGCTGCTGCAACAACACAACTGTGCCACTTGTGTGAAGTGAAATACTTGAAATAGTTTTTTCTCTATCTCTTTTAGATGGAATGCATACTAGCAGTAATTGTGTATAATATTTCCACACACTCATATTTTCGTATCAAAACATATACATATATATGTCAAGCTTTAGAACTTTAGACGTTCTTCTACCCTCTCTTTGGGGTTATCTACAATATAGAACTTGGATAACTTTTTTTTAAAAAAGTAAAGTTCTGACACAGAATAAAGTCAAATGGAATACGTTTCTTAGGTCGTCTTTGTCAACATAACCATAGATGGTGCTTTCGAATTACAATGGTCGTAATACTATCGTACTTTCCAAACATTTATGATATGTTTCTCTAAGACGATCGAAGATATCCAACAGTATTGTTACTTTTTGGCCATTTAAAGAAACATAACCTTAATTTCCTAAGGTATATCAACGAAACGTTGTCTTGGTCCTTCGATAAGATCATAGTTCAACGGTTCGGGTGTCACGCTTTCAGCACAACTGAAGTACATTTGGTCCTTCGACAGTTGCCGAAATAAAACGTAGTTACGTTAAATCATAAATATTTAGAAATAAAAATTTAAGTTTAAATGTTGTTCAACTTTTAGATGAATTTTGGCATGACTACAAATTTATAGCCTACGTTGTTAGTAGAGATTTTCTGCAACTTATGGTCATTCGATCATAAAAATCAAACTAAACTATAGTTTTGAAAATCTCAGAAAAATATAGACCAAGAAATGAATAAAAGTTATTTCCTTAAAGTAGTATTACTGTAACAAAATGTTTTTTTTCTTTTTGGTAAAGATTTTCAAACGCCTAACACGTCATTTGGTCCTTCGACACTTTCCAAAATATACCATATCTTTTTTCGTCGTATATATATTTTCAAACATCCATCACTATTGTCTTTACAGAAAAACAATATAAATTTCCCAAGGAATATGAACAAAAAAGTCTGTTCTTCGAACTGAATAAAATTTTAAGATTTCAAGTATGAAGCTATACGAAAAACTTACAGCAAAACATAATCGAATTTGGTCCTACGAACTTTTCGAATGAATGAATACAATATTTATGTTTAAATGATCATTGACATTTACATGGACTTTCAGGCGACTACGTATTTTCACTATAGGTTGTTAGTATAGATTTGCAACTTATGGTCCTTCGATATCGATCTAGAAAGTGCATTAAAATTATCGAGTTGTTTGTCAGTAATATAAAAAATAGATTTTTCTGCTAATAAAGAAGAACATTATTGTTATCGATTGAAGTAAATAATATTTGGTCCTAGGATTATTTATCAACAAATTTTCTTTTCTATTAATTTTTTCGTTTAGAGTTAAGCTTGATGATTGGAAATTTTTTGCAAGTGAAAAAGGAAAGCCAACGACTCGAAACCACACAGTCACCAAATTATGTTACCTGGTTTCGCTGTTGGTTAAGCAGCTCTTCAGACGTATCGACTGTCGAATGGCTTCTCTGTCGAAGGACTTATCGTTTTTTTTTTCCAAATGCAAATGTGTTTTTATACATTAACGGATATTTGGCCATTTAAATGTATTTCTTCATGACAAACGCTATTTTGCGCTGCCTTCAAATCCCAGCCGAGTTCAGCCTGTTTTTTCTTATATTTTGAAATTTTTACTGTTAGGGCGAAGATCATTTTTAATGATTTTTATTAATTTTTTCGTTTAAAGTTACGTTACCTGGTTTCGATGTTGGTTAAGCAGCTCTTCAGACGTATCGACTGTCGAAGAGCTGCTTCTTTTCACTACTAAATTTGGGCTCGACCATTTTTCATTTTCGTTCAATAAAATTCATTCAATTTATGTATAGTGTTCAAAAATTGTTTCCAATGTTCAGATTTTTACATTGTATGAATCTAATTCATAAAGCAATAAATACTGGTTTCTTTTTTGAAGGAAACCTAAACATGGGATATATGTATTTATATTCTCTTTTGCAAAATATGAACCAATTCATTCATTTCAAAATAATCTTATTTAAAGCAAGAAAAAGTTACTTATATTCAAAACCCTGTTTATATTTTTACAAATTCATTTTTTCTATATATTTTTTTTTATTTTGAAATTATTTTTTTTATTTTATTTTGAAATTATTTTTTTTATTCAATTTTGCAATTATTGTTCTTTAAACGTTTCTCTTCTAATTGATTTTACCTAATGAATTATGTATCGTGTAAATCAGCACGATGTGAACCCTATGTACATACGTATTGAGTCCATCAGCACTAACTTGATTTATTAGATGTTGCATTTATATTAAAGAAATTCAAAAATTGTATATGCGAATTAATTCTATTGATATAGTGAGTGTTTTCCGACAACAAACGAAATCTATACGAGTTTGGTTTGTTAGTGTGGTATAGTGGCGGTTGTTTAGGCTGTTGTGCTTTGTTGACACGGAGTCAATGTGCGCGTAGATACGATGGAGGGGAGGAAAGACAAAAACAATAGAAGCAAAACCACAACATCTTTATAGACAAAGAACAAAAACCGGTTTTTGCCAGAAAACAAAAAATAATAATGGTGAATGTAGGGAAATGTAGAAAATTTATTTTTGTATTTTGGAAAAGCATTCATACTTACTTACTTAGCTGGCCCATTACAGAACATTTGTTCCATAGGCCGAACTAAGAAAAGATCTCCATTTCTCCCTATTTATTGCTTCGCACTCTGGAATACCGCGCCTTTTCATCCCATCATCCACTTGTTTGCGCCATCTATTTCTTGGCCTGCCAATTCTGCGTGCCCCGCCAAGCGGTCCGTATTTATACGCCTTTTTAGCGGGTTCATCATCGCTCATTCTTATGATATGGCCTAGCCAACGCAATCGCTGCATCTCGATACGTTTAACTATATTGATGTCGTTGTATAGCAGATACAGCTCGTGGTTCATGGACGTCGATATTCGCCGTCATCGCAGATTGGTCCGTAGATCTTTCAAAGCATTTTTCTCTCAAACACACCAAGCACTGCCATGTCTGCTTGCGCAAGTACCCAGGCTTCGGATCCACACATCTGCACGGGTAGTGTCAGTGTTTTGTAGAGCGTTATTTTTGTTTGACGAGTTGTGGCTTTGTTTTTAAATTGCTTACTTAAACCATAAAAGCATCTGTTGCCCAATACAATTCTTCTTTTTATTTCACAACTGATGTTGTTTGTTGTGTTTATGGCAGTGTCGAGGTAGACGAATGGCCTGTTTTTCTAAGACGATTCGAATACAAATTCGTTCGAATTATTACCAAACTCCTGTTGTTTTAGAAAATGTTTCTTTGATTGAAAACAAAAATAAGTCGAACATTTTTCAAAAAACATAAGTTTGGTAGTAATTCGAACTAATGTGTACGAGTATTCGAATCGTCTTAGAGAAACAAGGTAGAAGTCTTTTACTACCTCAATATTATAGGTACCAACTTCCACAGTCGGTACGAGCTCAATGGACACCATCAACTTGGTCTTCTCACCGTTTACCGCCAGACCCACTTTAGCAGATTCTCCTTCGACCTTTATAAAGGTATCAGTTACTTCTTTTACTGATCGGCCCATGATGTCTATATCATCAGCATAAGCAAGTAACAATTGGTGTAAATTGTGCCATTGCTTTTGACATTTGCATCTCGTATTCCCTTTTCAGCAAAATGTTTAATAGGTCACACAAAAGGCTATCTCCTTGTCTCAAATCTCTTTTGGTACTGAACTGTTCGGAGAGGTTCTTTCCAATTTTAACTGAGGACCTAGTATCAGTTAAAGTCATCTTACAAAGCCGGATGAGCTTTGCGGGGATACCAAATTCAGACATTGCATGGAATACCTTTGATCGGAGGGGAATGTCGAATGCTGCTATATAATCGACAAAAGGGTGCTATGTGTCGATCTGCATCTCTTGGGTCTTCTCCAGAATTTGTCGCAGGGTAAATAGCTAGTCAATGCTGGACTTGCAGGTCTAAAGCCACATTGGTATGGTCCAATTATTTCGTTGACCATTGGCTTTAGTCGTTCGCACAATATCCCTGACACTCTCTTATAGGCAATAGGGAGAAGACTTATGCCCCTTTCTTGTGGACGGGACACAGGATGCTCCAGTTCCAATCGTCGGGTACGCGTTCTTCCTGCCAGATGGTACTAACTAACTGATGCATACACCTTATAAGCGCGTCGCCTCCGGTTTTAAACAGCTCGGCGGGTAAGCCATCGGCTCCTGCTGCTTTATTATTGTTCAGCCGGTTGATTGCTGTTTTAACCTCATCTTGGCCTGGCGGTATACATTCTATACCATCTTCTGGGATTGGATCTGTGGTATCATCGTTTTCGCTACTATTGGATAACAGCAGATTGGAGAAATGTTCCTTCCATATTCTGAGCACGCTATCTGTATCTGTTACCAGATTACCTTGCTGGTCTCTACAGGAGGATGTGCCTGTACCAAATCTATTTGTTTGATGTTTCACTCTTTGGTAGAATTTTCGGACTTCATTCTGGCTCCTGTACATCTCGAGTTTTTCACACTCGCGCTTTTCCCTTTCTCTCGATTTCTTGCGCTACGCGTTGTTACTGATTGTAAGGTAGCTCTATATGCCGCATTTTTCTCTTCGGTAGCAGCACGACACTCCTGGTCATACCATGAATTCCTTTGTGGAGGTCTCTGGTATCCAAGTATGGATTTTGCGGCTGTTTGCATGGAGTGGGCAATATTTTGCCATTGTGTTGTTATGTTTTCGGGACAAGGAGTGCTCTCATTAAGCAATTGGGCTAGTTGAGTGGAATATGCTGTGGCTATCTGTTGTGTTTGCAGCCTATCGATGTCCAACTTCCGCGTTGTGTCTGTTCTTGCTTTATTTGCAACGTTTAGACAGGTACGTACCTTTGCTGCAACAAGGTAGTGGTCGGAATCAATCTTTGCGCTTCGGAACGATTGCGCGATGAATGTCTTCCATCTATCACAACATGATCAATTTGATTACTTGTTCTTTGATCTGGAAACTGCGAGGTGCCCTTATGAATACCGAGATGATTAAATCTGGAACTGCTAACTACCATGTTTTTGCAGTTGCAAAGTCTATCAGCCTCACACCATTGTCAGATGTTTCACTGTGGAGACTGAAATTCCCGACTGTTGGGCCAAAGATATTCTCCTTTCCAATTTTGGCATTAAAATCGCCTAGAATAATTTAATGTCATGGACAGGGCAACGGTCATATGTTTCTTCTAAGCCCTCGTAAAATATATCATTGGTCTGTTCGTACTTTTCTTCAGTGGGAGCATGAGCGCAAATAAAGCTGATGTTGAAGAATTTAGCTTTTATTCGAATTGCAGCAAGTCTTTCATTCACTGGGGAGAAGCTGGATACCAGATGTTTTAGCCTCCGACTAACTACGAATCCGCAACCAAACTCATGCTTTACGTCATGGCAGCTATAATACAGTACTCGCCTTTACCAATCCATCGTATTTCCTGTATGGCAGTAATATCGGCCTTGTACTTTTCAAGTACGTCTGTCAATGCGAAGACCGCACCTTCTCTATAAAGAGTGCGAACATTCCAGGTGTAGATTCGCAAATCAAGGTCCTTAAAACGTTTGCGGCATTCGTCAACTTTAGAGGCGTGTGTTTTTCTTTTCTTTCGTTTTTTCATAGTAGACTGTTTTTTCTAGGGGATGGTTACTAACCCGATGCCCAAACCCAAGTTTTTAACGTTCTTATGGGTGAAGGCGCGGCACATGTTAGCTCATTACCTTTAACGGGTGTTAAAGGCAGTTCCCCAGGTGATACCACGGGTAGGTCAGTGTCCACTTCAGATGAAAGAGGGACCAAGATAAATCCTGGGCTTTGTCATGTTAAAACCGGTCAGAACCGTTCCTTGGTATCTTCCATCACCTACGTCACCCATTTTAGATACTTTGATTCTCAAAAAATGGCTTTTTGGTCCTTCGAGCACTATAGAAACATTTGGTGCTTCGACAGAAGCTATTAGTTCTTGAATATATCAGATTCTGCTCTACAGTTATATTCTAAAAATTCTATTCTAAATATGAAAATATAACTTTGGACTTTAGAGCATTATTAAATACTTTGGTCCTTCGAGCACAATTGCTATTTTTTTTAATTTTTTTAGGAAATATTTCCACGATAGACTTTTGTTTATTTCGTATTTGTCTACAAAATATATTTTGCCAAATGTTTTCTATATTATATAAAGACCATTTATAAATATAATATTAACAAGGAGTTTTGGACTTTTGAGATTTACGAAAACATTTGGTCCTTCGATCCCAATTGTTATTTATTATTTTCAATTTGTTTAATATTTAAAAAAAAATATTTGAAATTGATTAGATATTGATTTTATATTTACAAATATATTTGCGGAATTGACTATCGTAGTTTGTTTTTTTAGAACGCTGTTCAACCCGCATAAAAAGTGGACGGAATTATAAGATTACATAAAGTGAATTGTTGTAAGCTTCATTATAACTAAAACTGTTGCTGGATACTTTAATGAAAATGTAAATTTGTTTTAATTGTTTGGGGAACTAAAAATATTCATAACAATTTTATCAAAATAACAATAGTACCCTCAAAGTTGGAATATGTGAATTAGTAACTAAAAAAAATGGAAATAATTCCACACTTCCATCTCTGGCGCAGAAATAGTACAATAATATCAAGCAAAACAATAAACAGAAGCAAGCTTTTAAAAATATTAAAGTTTTCCGGGTTATTGTTAAGGATGACGAAGATGATGACAATGATGATGATAACCCTAGCAACAGTAGAAAAAGGAAGAAGAGAAGAAGCACAGAACAAACGAATATATGACAAAAAATAAAGTGGACGACAATAAATGAAAGATATGTGACAATTACAAAACCCCCTTTTATTTTTATTTCCAAAAGCATTAAAATAGCAAAACCGAAGGGGAGTAATAATTCTTATTAAATAAAAAAAAAACATTAAATTTAATTTTATTTATTTTTTATGTTCTTCTGATTTTTGTTGTTTCTTTTTTGGCACAAAACAAATAGCAATGAACCGAGTGCGGCCTGTATGTTTGAAAAGGAATCGCTTACAGTAATAATAAAACGCCAGCAGCTGCCAGCCAGTAACAAAAAAAGGCAAACAGCTCTCAGTGTTCATTAAATGTTTTAAATTAAACAAAAAAATGAAAACAAAAATATTTAAAATATAAACAATAGCCGAGGCAAGAACTTCTTCCAAGTCATTGCCTTTAATTTTTTTTCGCTGTTCACTTGTTTTTATGGTTCAACGAACGTTTCAATACATTATTATTTTATAAAGAACATTTAAAAAAAATACAAATAAATATAATTCATTTATACATTTCAAACATTTGACTACGATGATATTTGATATGTTTTGCAAATTAAACAAAAGAAAAAATGTTTTGCCGGCATTAAATGACGTCAAAAATTCATTTTTGGGGAGTATAATTCAATACGCTCTGGGTGTGAGTAACGACTTTCTTTTATTATTTTTGGTTCTTGGTTCAATAAACTTTGCAAATTAAAAAATGCCAAATATAAACCAGGAAATATAATTTGTTTTGTTGAAATTGTGCAATAATTGAAAGCTTGAAACTGCAACTTGAGATAGGTTCTCTTTAAAGGTTTACAAATAATAAATATTTTAAAGCAAGCTAAAATTAGGCATTGAATATCTACTCAATAATATTTTGAAAATTGCTATGGCTTGTTTTTGGAAAAATACAGCTATGGACTTGGTGGCTGGTTCCAAGGTTTAAGATTTCCAAGCTTATTTTGGAGGCAGCAACTTGAGGGTTTTAATAATAAATTGATATGTCCCTATATCAATGATTTTGACAAACAGCATCAAAAAAAAATCGCTGGGTGGTTACATAACATCTATGGTATCAAATGTCCCTAAATTCTCTAAAGAAAATATTATCATTTCCAATTTTCGCTTTAAACCCACCACTAACCACTAGTGCAAATAATTTGTCTTTGCATACTTATGTATGTCAGTTTCACTAGTTATTTATTTATTTACATTTTGTATTTTATTATATCACTTTTTCTTAAAAAGTCAACAAAAATAGAAAACAGAAAATAACAACAAATTGAAATAAAAAAACACTATTTTATTATGAGGTAACAATTGTATGTCACATTTTTATGCAATTTTTTGCCAAAAATTTTTTTTGTGTTGGTTGCTGAGTGCCTCAACGAATGGTGATGGTGGTGATGATGTTGGAAGTGATCGTAATGAAAATATCAGCAACATTAATGGCAACAACATTGGCATTAGCAACAAAAACCCCACACACTCAAATTGAAACAAGAAGCTGTAATGAAAACAGCAACAACAGAATCAGCCAACCAACCCCATTTAGAAATAAAAATCTTGACGTCGTCTATTTGGCATCAGATTTAATTGCTATTCTTTTGTTGTATTGTAACATTAATTTAAATTGCTGTCAAACAGGGTGTGGCAAAAGTTATGCGACAAATTGAAAGAAAGAAACAAAAAAATTCACAGGCTTCTGCTGGACTAGGAAAATTAAAAAAAGAAATGAAAATTATTCTTAAAAATCAACCAGCCTCGCAAGATCTAGGAAATATATTCTTAAAAATCCACCAGCCTAGCAAGACCCAGGAAAAATATTTTTAAAAATCCATGAGCATATTAAGACACAGGAATTTTTTTTTAATCTTGAAGCCTCGCAAAACTAAGGGAAATATTTCTAAAATTTCATGGGCCTCTCTTAAGACTTAAAAAATATTCTTAAAAATGCACGAACATCTGCTCAATATTCTTAAGAATCGCAAAGCTCTGCTAAGCGAGGAAACATATTTTTAAAAATCCACGTGCAAGTGATAGGACCGTGAAAAATATTTTTAAAATATTTTATCTACGAGACTCTGATAGGACCGAGAAAATATCTTTAAAAATCTACGAGCCTCCGATAGGACCGACTGATATGACCGGGAAAATATTTTTAGAAATCCACGAGCCTCGCAAGACCCAGGAAAAAATATTCACAAGCTTCTGCTGGACTAGAAAAATTATTCTAAATAATCCACCAGTCTCGCAAGAAAAATATTCTAAAAAAATCACAAGCTTCTGACTAGACCAGATCCAAGAAAATATTTTAAAAAATACACGAACCTCTCAAGACCCAGTAAAAATAATTTTAAAAATACACGAGCCTCTCAAAACCGTGGAATAATAATTTTAAAATTATACGAGACTCTCAAGACCCAGGAAAAATAATTTTAAAAATACACGAGCTTCTCAAGATTGGGGAAAAATAATTTTAAAAATATACGAGACTTCAAGACCTTGGAAAAATAATTTAAAAAATCCACCAGCTTCTCAAGACCCAGGAAAAATGGTTTGGAAAATCCACGAGCTTTACAAGACCCAGGAAAATATTTTTAAAAATCAATGAGGCTCGCAATACCCAGGCAAAATATTTTTAGAAATCCACGAGCATCTCAAGACCCTGGCAAAATAATTTAAAAAATCCACGAGTCTCTCCAGATTCAGGAAACATAATTGTAATAATCCAAGAGCCTCTCAAGACCCAGGAAAATAATTTTAAAAATTCACGAGCCTCTCAATACCCAGGAAAAATACTTTTAAAAATACACGAGCATCTCAAGACCCAAGAAAAATAATTTTAAAAATCCACGAGGCCGTGCTATTTTTACAAAAAAAAAAAAAATAATAATAAAATCAACGAGGCTCTTCTAATTTTACAAAAAATATTTTTAAAAAATAATAACAGGAAAAATAATTTTAAAAATCAACGAGCCTCTCAAGACTTAGGAAAAATAATTTAAAAAATCCACGAGCATTGCAAGACCCAGGAAAAATAATTTAAAAAATCCACGAGCCTCTCAAGGCCCAGGAAAAATAATTTTAAAAATCCACGAGCCCCTCAAGGCCCAGGAAAAATAATTTTAAAAATCCACGAGCCTCTCAAGACCCAGGAAAAATAATTTTAAAAATCCACGAGCCTCTCAAGGCCCAGGAAAAATAATTTTAAAAATCCGCGAGCCTCTCAAGACCCAGGAAAAATAATTTTAAAAATCCACGAGCCTCTCAAGACCCAGGAAAAATAATTTTAAAAATCCACGAGCCTCTCAAGACCCAGGAAAAATAATTTTAAAAATCCACGAGCCTCTCAAGACCCAGGAAAAATATGCTAATAAATGCATAAGCTTCTGTTGGACCAGGAAAATTATTCTTAATAATCCACCAGCCTCGCAAGACCCAGGAAAAATATTCTAAAAATTTCACAAGCTTCTGCTACACTAAGAAAATTATACATAAAATCTACCGACCTCGAAAGACCCTGGAAATAATTTAAAAAATGCACATGATTCTGCTTGACTAAGAAAAATATTCTTAAAAATCCAAGACCCAGGAAAAATATGCTACAAAATTCATAACTTTCTGCTGGACTAAGAAAATTATTCTTAATAATCCACCAGTCTCGCAAGAGCCTGGAAAATATTTTAAAAAATGCACATGATTCTGCTTTACTAAGAAAAATATTTTTAATAATCCAACAGCCTCGCTTGACCAAGAAAAATATTCTTTAAAGTCCACTAACCTCGTGAGACCAAGGCCAAATATTCTAAAGAATTAACAAGCTTCTGCTTGACGAAGAAAAATATTTTTTAAAATTCACCAGTCTCTGCTAAGACAGAAAAAAATATTTTTAAAAATCCACGAGCCTCTGATAAGACAAAAAATTTATTCTTAAAAATCCACGAGGCTCTGCTAGTTCTAAAAAAATTCTTAAAAATTCACGAGCCTCTGCTAAGTCTAAAAAAGTATTCTTAAACATCCACGAGCCTCTGCTAATTTTAGAAAAAATATGTTAAAAAATCCACGAACCTCCGCTAATTATAGAAAACAAATATTCTTAAAAGTCCACGAGCCTTTGATAACTTTAGAAAACAATGTTAGTAAAAATCCACGACCCTCTGCTGATTTTAGAAAAAGAAAATATTCTAAAAAATCGATTATAATATTCTATGCAAATTTTAGGTAAAATATTTTTAAATTCCACGAGCCTTTGCTACGTCTAGAAAAATTAAATATTCTAAAAAATCGATTATAATACACTGTGCAACACTGGAAATGCAAACAGCTTCTAATGGGCATTTTCTGAAAGTACATATTGAGACTACAAAAACCTTAATTGGGTTTTGTGTTCTTAGATCGGGTTTAGATTTTATGGCCTCATCTAAACCGACCTAAAATGAGCCTTTTTTCCAGTGATCGGACCATTATCTCCGAAACTAATAAGAAATTTGCTTTGCAGTCTTCAGCAATATTGTAGCCCTAAAGTAGTAGAACATAAGTGTCAAACAGATGAACAAGGGAAAGCTGCATCTAGCGCATCAAACTCGTTAAAATATAGACAAGTTTACATAATCTTTGAAATTCTGGTCAGTAACAACTAAACTGTTGGGAGTTGAAACTAGTAAACATTCTAAAAATTTTCCAAATAATGTGACCATCAATTCTTCAGAACATTCTGAAACTCTAAAATGGTTATTTCACGTTGTTTAAGGGGTATTTCATAACATACCTTTTACAAAACTTATTTCAAACAATGTTCACACAGGCTGTTTATTCTCATGTTGGGGATTTCAATGAATTAATAAAATATTTACCAAATTGTTGTTGAAAAATTTGCTATAAACAAGGCGATAGAGGCATTTTACAACAATATAATGTTCTGAAGAATTGTGTATTACATTCCAGAGAATATTTTCCCAAAAGGTAGCATAAAGAAGAATTTAACATTTTGGGAGATAGGCTGCGAAATATACACAAATTAGAGAATATATAGATATACTACAAAATTTGAGGCAATAAATGCAGTTTTTCGAATTCACTATTCTTCCAAATATTTTCTTCTTGCTCTTATCTACAAGTTTGCTGCAGATGTCAAAACAAGATTCGTATTGGTTTCAGACATACAGCCCCGATTTGTTTTAAAAATTCGATCTTTAACCATGTTTAGATGAGGCCATAAAAATCGAACCCGATCTAAGAAAACAAAACCCAAATATGGTTTTTGCCTATTGGTCCTCTACTTTCATAAAATTCTGGACAGAAGTTGTTTGCACGCGATTGGCTCAAAAATGTTGCACAGTGATATTCTATTCTAATTTTAGGTAAACTATTTTTTAAATTCTACGAGCCTTTGCTAAGTCTAGAAAAAATATTTTTAAATTGCTCGAGCCTTTGCTACTTCTAGACAAAATATTTTTAAATTCCACTAGCCTTTGCTACTTCTAGAAAAAATATTTTTATAAATCCACGAGACTTTGCTACGCCTAGAAAAAATATTTTTAAAATCCACGAGACTTTGATACGTCTAGAAAAATTATTTTTAAAAATTCCACGAGCTCCTGCTAATTTTAGAAAAAAGATTCCAATATTCTATGATAATTTTAGGAAAAAAATATTCCGATATTCTATGCTAATTTTAGAAAAAAAAATATTCCGATATTCTATGCTAATTTTAGAAAAAATATTTTTAAATTCCACGAGCCTTTGCCACGTCTTGAAAAAATATTTTTAAAATCCACGAGCCTTTGCCACGTCTTGAAAAAATATTTTTAAAATCCACGAGCCTTTGCCACGTCTTGAAAAAATATTTTTAAAAATCCACGAGCCTTTGCCACGTCTTGAAAAAATATTTTTAAAATCCACGAGCCTTTGCCGCGTCTTGAAAAAATATTTTTAAAATCCACGAGCCTTTGCTACGTCTAGAAAAAATATTTTTAAATTCCACGAGCCTTTGCTACGTCTAGAAAAAATATTTTTAAATTCCACGAGCCTTTGCTACGTCTAGAAAAAATATTTTTAAATTCCACGAACTTTTGCTACGTCTAGCAAAAATATTTTTAAAATCCACGAGCCTTTGCCACGTCTTGAAAAAATATTTTTAAAATCCACGAGCCTTTGCCACGTCTTGAAAAAATATTTTTAAAATCCACGAGCCTTTGCCACGTCTTGAAAAATATTTTTAAAATCCACGAGCCTTTGCCACGTCTTGAAAAAATATTTTTAAAATCCACGAGCCTTTGCCACGTCTTGAAAAAATATTTTTAAAATCCACGAGCCTTTGCCACGTCTTGAAAAAATATTTTTAAAATCCACGAACCTTTGCCACTTCTTGAAAAAATATTTTTAAAAATCCACGAGCATTTGCTAATTTTAGTAAAAATAATTTAAAATTTTCACGAGCCTCTGCTAATTTAAAAAAAAAATATTCCGATATTCTATGCTTATTTTAGAAAACAAAAAATATTCCGATATTCTTTGCTAATTTTAGAAAAAATATTTTTAAAATAAACGATCCTTTGCCACCTCTTGAAAACATATTTTTAAAATCCACGAGACTTTGCTACGCCTAGAAAAAATATTTTTAAAATCCACGAGACTTTGCTACGCCTAGAAAAAATATTTTTAAAAATCCACGAGCCTCTGCTAATTTTAGGGAAAAAAAGATTCCAATATTCTATATTAATTTTAAAAAAAAAAAATTTAAAATAAACGATCCTTTGCCACCTCTTGAAAACATATTTTTAAAATCCACGAGCCTTTGCTACGTCTAGAAAAAATATTTTTAAATTCCACGAGCCTTTGCTACATCTAGAAAAAATATTTTTAAATTCCACGAACTTTTGCTACGTCTAGCAAAAATATTTTTAAAATCCACGAGCCTTTGCCACGTCTTGAAAAAATATTTTTAAAATCCACGAGCCTTTGCCACGTCTTGAAAAAATATTTTTAAAAATCCACGAGCCTTTGCCACGTCTTGAAAAAATATTTTTAAAATCCACGAGCCTTTGCCGCGTCTTGAAAAAATATTTTTAAAATCCACGAGCCTTTGCTACGTCTAGAAAAAATATTTTTAAATTCCACGAGCCTTTGCTACGTCTAGAAAAAATATTTTTAAATTCCACGAGCCTTTGCTACGTCTAGAAAAAATATTTTTAAATTCCACGAACTTTTGCTACGTCTAGCAAAAATATTTTTAAAATCCACGAGCCTTTGCCACGTCTTGAAAAAATATTTTTAAAATCCACGAGCCTTTGCCACGTCTTGAAAAAATATTTTTAAAATCCACGAGCCTTTGCCACGTCTTGAAAAATATTTTTAAAATCCACGAGCCTTTGCCACGTCTTGAAAAAATATTTTTAAAATCCACGAGCCTTTGCCACGTCTTGAAAAAATATTTTTAAAATCCACGAGCCTTTGCCACGTCTTGAAAAAATATTTTTAAAATCCACGAACCTTTGCCACTTCTTGAAAAAATATTTTTAAAAATCCACGAGCATTTGCTAATTTTAGTAAAAATAATTTAAAATTTTCACGAGCCTCTGCTAATTTAAAAAAAAAATATTCCGATATTCTATGCTTATTTTAGAAAACAAAAAATATTCCGATATTCTTTGCTAATTTTAGAAAAAATATTTTTAAAATAAACGATCCTTTGCCACCTCTTGAAAACATATTTTTAAAATCCACGAGACTTTGCTACGCCTAGAAAAAATATTTTTAAAATCCACGAGACTTTGCTACGCCTAG
This sequence comes from Musca autumnalis, assembly GCF_047663935.1. Lineage (NCBI taxonomy): Eukaryota > Metazoa > Arthropoda > Insecta > Diptera > Muscidae > Musca > Musca autumnalis. Next base: position 9,708,473 of record NW_027411755.1, on the reverse strand, counting down.
AAAAAATATTTTTAAAAATCCACGAGCCTCTGCTAATTTTAGGGAAAAAAAGATTCCAATATTCTATATTAATTTTAAAAAAAAAAAATTTAAAATAAACGATCCTTTGCCACCTCTTGAAAACATACTTTTAAAATCCACGAGCCTTTGCTACGTCTAGAAAAAATATTTTTAAATTCCACGAGCCTTTGCTACATCTAGAAAAAATATTTTTAAATTCCACGAACTTTTGCTACGTCTAGCAAAAATATTTTTAAAATCCACGAGCCTTTGCCACGTCTTGAAAAAATATTTTTAAAATCCACGAGCCTATGCCACGTCTTGAAAAAATATTTTTAAAATCCACGAGCCTTTGCCACGTCTTGAAAAAATATTTTTAAAATCCACAAGCCTTTGCTACGCCTAGAAAAAATATTTTTAAAATCCACGAAACTTTGCTACGCATGGAAAAATTTTTTTAAATTCCACGAGACTTTGCTACGCCTAGAAAAAATATTTTTAAAATCCACGAAACTTTGCTACGCCTAGAAAATTTTTTTTCAAATTCCACGAGACTTTGCTACGCCTAGAAAAAATATTTTTAAAATCCACGAGACTTTGCTACGCCTAGAAAAAATATTTTTAAAATCCACGAGACTATGCTACGCCTTGAAGAAATATTTTTAAAATCCACGAAACTTTGCTACGCCTAGAAAAATATTTTTAAAATCCACAAGACTTTCTACGCCTAGAAAAAATATTTTTAAAATCCACGAGACTTTGCTACGCCTAGAAAAAATATTTTTAAAATCCACGAGACTATGCTACGCCTTAAAAAAATATTTTTAAAAATCCACGAGCCTTTGCCACGTCTTGAAAAAATATTTTTAAAATCCACGACCCTTTGCCACGTCTTAAAAAAATATTTTTAAAATCCACGACCCTTTGCCACGTCTTGAAAAAATATTTTTAAATTCCACGAGCCTTTGCCACGTCTTGAAAAAATATTTTTAAAATGCACGAGCCTTTGCCTCGTCTAGAAAAAATATTTTTAAAATCAACGAGCTTTTGCTACGTCTAAAAAAAATATTTTTAAAATTCCACGAGCCTTTGCTACGTCCAGAAAAAATATTTTTAAAATTCCACGAGCCTTTGCCACGTCTTGAAAAAATATTTTTAAAATTCCACGAGCCTTTGCTAGGTCTAGAAAAAATAGTTTTCTAAAACCACGAGCCTCTGCTAATCTTAGTGAAAATATTTTTAAAATCCACGAGCCTCCACTAATTTTACGAAAAATATTTTTAAAAATCCACGAGGCTCTGTTATTTTTACAAAAAATGTTTTTAAAAATCGACGAGGCTCTGCTAATTTTACAAACAATATTTTTAAAAATCCTGAGCCTCTGCTAATTTAAAAAAATAATAATTTTTAAAAATCCTGAGCCTCTGCTATTTTTAGAAAAATGTTTTTAAAAATCCGCGAGCCTCTGATATTTTTAGACAAAATATTTTTAAAAATCCATGAGCCAATGCTAAGTATAATATTTAATATTTATAATATTTAATCCATTACTTTTTTCCTTACCCTGTCTTTGTGTGGATATGTTGATTTATATGTGATTCTTTAGTTGTATTTCTTTGTTGTGTCTTTTTAATGTCTATTTTTATAATTTTTATATGCAAATCTAAATCTAAACCAAGATTGTCTTTACGTCCCGCAGCACTTATTGTATGGTGGCACTTAGCCTTTGTGCGAGATATATTTTTAGAGTGACACACAAAAAATTGACTCAAGCAACTCAACGTTGATTGTAAACCAAAACTACATAAGATGTTGTTTTTTCCTGAGGAGGAGGTGGAAAGCATTAAACAAGCAGACAGACAGCCAGGCAAGCAGTCAGTCAGACCCAGCACCAAATGCTGGTCGTCGTTGTCACACAATCGTTTACAATTTGGCTTTAGCTTTATCTTGGTTCTTTAGATGTTTTATTGTTTTTTGTTTGGTTTGTTCTTTTAAATCGCGATATCATTTGCAGTATTTTGCAAATGTTTAATTTTAGGTGTGATAATGGTGTTGCTTTGCTTTGTGCTTCTTTGTGTGCCATTCTGCTGCAGGCATTTTGGTGTTGCAGCCAAAAAGCAAAACTCAAAACCCATTTTGCTTATGAAATCTAGCTTCTTTTTGTTTGTCTTGTGAGGTAGATTCTTGCTAAACTGTAATAAACGGAAATCGTTTCTGTCGAACCTTTAAATGTTGCCTAACGAGAAATTTTGTAAATATCAATACTCATACATCCAGACAGTCAGCAATGTTATCAGTCTGACTTTGCAACATTGTAACCGATTTCTTGTTGTTCTTCTTATCGCTCTTTTTATGGTATGGTATATTGCGGCATTTACAAATGAATATTCCAGATATGAAGTCTCATTACTTTCATAATTTTTTTGTTAAGTCCGATGTCTGCTACTTTTTGAGTGATAAATTTTTAAATGCAGTTGTCTATGAAAGATAACATATGCAGTTTTCACAAATTCCGGGAAAGATCGTCTTCAAATTCATAATACATTAGCAGAAACGAGTTCGTGACTTTCACTGATATGAATTCCATTGCCTTTATGTTAGACATTCCTTTTTGTAGCTCCTCTTCTGCAGAGAAAAGTGACCAAAGGACACATTTCAATGATTAAGGTATAACTTTGAGGCAATGGAATGAAGATTGCGACGAGGTCTATTAAAGAAAAATTAGCTAAAGTGTGGCTGATCCACGAGCCTCGCAAGAGCCAGGAAAAATATTTTAAAAATCAATGATCCTCGCTGGACCCAGGAAAAATATTTTGAAAATCCAGGATCCTCGCTAGACCCAGGAAAAATATTTTAAAAATCCATGAGCCTCTGCTAAGTCTAAAAAAAATATTTTTAAGAATCCATGAATCTCTGCTAAGTCCAGAAAAAAATATTTGTAAAAATCCAAGAATCCCTGCTAAGCCTAGAGAAAATCTTTTTAAAAATCCACGAGATTCTAATAAGCCTAGAAAAAATATTTTAAAAATTCCACGAGCCTCCTTAGAACCAGGAAAAATATTTTCAAAAATCCACGAGCCTCCTTAGACCCAGGAAAAATATTTTCAAAATTCCACGAGCCTCGCAAGACCCTGGAAAAATATTTTCAAAAACCCACGAGCCTCCTTAGATCCAGGAAAAATATTTTCAAAAACCCATGAGCCTCCTTAGACCCAGGAAAAATATTTTCAAAATTCCACGAGCCTCGCAAGACCCTGGAAAAATATTTTTAAAAATCTACGAACCTCCTTATACCCATTAAAAATATTTTCAAAAATCCACGAGCCTGGCAATACCCTGGAAAAATATTTTTAAAAATCCACGACCACCTTAGACCCAGGAAAAATATTTTTAAAAATCCACGAGCCTGGCAATACCCTGGAAAAATATTTTTAAAAATCGACGACCACCTTAGACCCAGGAAAAATATTTTTAAAAATCCACGAGCCTGGCAATACCCTGGAAAAATATTTTTAAACAGCCATGAACATCGCAAGCTCCTAAAAAAATATTTTTAAACAGCCATGAGCATCGCAAGCTCCTAGAAAAATATTTTTAAACAGCCATGAGCATCGCAAGCTCCTAGAAAAATATTTTTAAAAATCCACTAGCCTCGCAAGAGCCTGTAAAAATTTTTTAAAAATCCACGAGCCTCGCAAGACCTAGAAAAAATATTTTTAAAAATCCACGAGCCTCGCAATACCTAGAAAAAATATTTTTAAAAATCCACGAACCTTGCCAGCTCATTAAAGATATTTTTAAAAATCCACGAACCAAGTCTAAAAAAATATTTTAAAAATCCACTTGCCTCTGCTAAGTCTAGAAAAAAAAATATTTTTAAAAATCCATGAGCCTCGCAAGGCCCAGAAAAAATATTTTTAAAAAGTCCACGAGCCTCGTAAGAATCAGGAAAAATATTTTCGAAAATCCACGAGTCAATGTTAACTCTAAAAAATATTTTTAAAAAGCCATGAGCCTCTGCTAAGTCTAGAAAAAAAAATATTTTTAAAAATCCACAAGCCAATGTTGACCCCAGAAATAATATTTTTAAAAATCCATGTAACTCCCAAGATTCAGGAAAAATATTTTTAAAATTTCTGTTTGTTTTGTTGAGTCTAGAAAAAAATACTCTTTACAATTTCTGTTTGCTCTGCTGAGCCTAGAAAAAATATATTTTTAAAAACCCCACGGGCAACCCAAGACCCAGGAAGGAAAAATATTTTTAAAAGTCCATGAGCCTCTGCTTAGCCGAGAAAAAATAATTTAAAAATCGCCGAGTCAATGCAATGCCTGAAAAAATGTTTTTAAAAATCCACGAGCCTCTGCTAAGTATAAAAAAAATATATTATTAAAATTCACTGAGCCTCTGGTAAGTCTAGAAAAAAATATTTTTAAAAAATTCATGAGCCTCTGCTAATTCAAAAAAATATTTTGAAAAATCCATGAGCCTCTGCTAAGTCTAGCCTTGTCTGAAAAAAATATTGATAAAAAATCCACGAACCAATCCTCATATTGACCTTTGCTTTGTGAAAAATCCACCCTAATTCAATTTCATTTCAATGGCAATAAATAAAAGCTTTTACTTTTTAATTATTAGTTAATTTAATAAAGTAGTTGTTGTTTTTGCTTTCATTATAGAAAATGTTCATGTCATGGTTCTGTCTTTCTACGGTGATTACTTCCTTGCCATGGTTGTTTGGCTTTATGTACAACTGTTGGTTGCTATTACTGCTGCTGCTACCTTTGTTTAGATTCGGATAACAGAAAACCGATCTTGTAACATTACCACGCATACTTGTTGTTTTTGTTATTGTTACCGGTTGTTGTTAGCGGGTGGTAAAGGTAGTTGGCGTTGTTGTCTTGTCATTTTAATGCATTGTAAAACTTAATTTTATGCCTATTTATTATTTGTTATGGTAATGTGGAGACAAATTCATTTCAATACTAGGAGTTTAGGGGGAGAAGGGATGGGGTTACTATTACAGCAGAGTGCCAACTAAAACTTTGATATACTGCATCATCATCATAGACATCCATATCTTGTTTTTTCTTTTTGAGATGGTAGGCGTTTATTGTGGCTGGGCGACTAAATAGAAGTCAACAAAGTGTGACGTTATAATATTAAGTTTTAGATTACAAATGCCAGCAGCACCAGCAACAACAACATAATTATTATCATGCGGCAAATGGCAATAAAAATAAATGCCACCGCAAATACAAAAGCCAACAGCAAACTCCCCATAACAAAATCACAAAAAACCTCAACAAAAAACAAAAGTGATGAATGCATTTTTATGCCATAAAAGCAGAACAAACGAAGCATTAAGCCAAAACATGAAGTGGGCAGGCAGGCAGCGAGCAGTAACTCACTTAGATAGACACACTCACTCAGTCATCGAAAAAGGCCCATCACCCAAAACTGGCTAAACAACCCACCAACCAACCGGGCAAGTCAAGTACCCTGCCCTAAACCGGAACACCCAACAAACAAAACGTTTTGTGACTTTTGGGGGGAGAATCGGACTCGGCACTGCACCACAACTCGTTCCGTCCTGTGTGTATATCATAATGAGCAGTTAAGCTACAACAAGTTCAACATATGTCAAATGAAATGTTGGCAAAAAAAAAAAACAAAACAACTAGAAGGGGTTCCCTCCAAATGCATCGCAGTTACTGCATGCATGATTGCTGGCTGCAGTATCAGAACAAGCCCTCCGACAGCAGTAACAAAAACTAGCAGCTATAGGAAACTAGTTTGGCGATAACTCCCAATATGGTATGAATGAATGAACTCTATTGTTGGCGTTCCTTTTCGTTTTGCCGTTGATTTTATTTTCCCAAGTGGGAGAGAAGTGGCAGTCGCTGGGGATCATTGCATGAAGGGGAATAGAAAAGGAAATGGAATTTTTTATGTTCTTATCTGGTCATCCAGCACAGAGTAGATGACAACAGTGGTCGGCTACCCCAAAAGAGATGATCACAGTGGTTGTCTACTGAGTAGATGACCACAATTATCATCTCTACTCGAATTGATGATTACAGTGATCATTCATCGTAGAGTAGATGACCACAGAGGGCATCTACGGTAAAGTAGATGACCACAGTGGGCATCTACGGTAGAGTAGATGACCACAGAGGGCATCTACAGTAGAGTAGATGACCACAGTGGGCATCTATGGTAGAGTAGATGACCACAGTGGGCACCTACGGTAGAGTAGATGACCACAGTGGGCACCTACGGTAGAGTAGATGACCACAGTGGGCACCTACGGTAGAGTAGATGACCACAGTGGGCACATACGGTAGAGTAGATGACCACAGTGGGCATATACAGTAGAGTAGATGACCACAGTGGCATCTACAGTAGAGTAGATGACCACAGTGTACATCTACAGTAGAGTAGATGACCACAGTGTACATCTACGGTAGAGTAGATGACCACAGTGGGCATCTACGGTAGAGTAGATGACCACAGTGGGCATCTACAGTAGAGTAGATGACCACATGGGGCATCTACAGTAGAGTAGATAACCACATGGGGCATCTACAGTAGAGTAGATGACCACAGTGGTCATCTGCGGTAGAGTAGATGACCACAGTGTCATCTACAGTAGAGTAGATGACCACCGTGGGCATCTACAGTAGAGTAGATGACCACCGTGGGTATCTACAGTAAAGTAGATGACCACCGTGGGCATCTACAGTAGAGTATATGACCACAGTGGGCACCTACAGTAGAGTAGATGACCACAGTGGGCATCTACAGTAGAGTATATGACCACAGTCAGTATAGTATATGACCACAGAGGGCATCTACAGTAGAATTGATTACCACAGTGGGCACCTACAGCAGAGTATATGACCATAGTGGGCATCTACAGTAAAGTAGATGACCACAGTGGGCATCTACAGTAGAGTAGATGGGCACAGTGGCCATCTACAGTAGAGTAGATGGTCACAGTGGTCGTCTACAGTATATCAGATGGTAACAGTTGTCATATACAGTAGAATAGGTGGTCACAATGGTCGTCTACAGTAGAGTATATGGTCACAGTGGTCGTCTACAGTAGATGAGATGGTAACAGTGGTCATCTACAGTAGAGTAGATGATCTCAGTTGTCATATAGAGCAGAATAGGTGGTCACAATGGTCGTCTACAGTAGATTGGATGGTCACAGTGGTCGTCTACAGTAGATTAGAAGGTCACAGTAATCATCTACAGTAGATTAGATGGTCACAGTTGTCAGCTACAGGGGAGTAAATGGTCACTGTGGGCATCTACATTAGTATAGATGGTCACATTCATCATCTACGGTAGAAGAGATGGTCACAGTGGTCATCTTCGGTAAAGTAGATGACCATATAGTCATAGCCAAAGTAGTCCACCAGGGACCTTCACTAATAGTCTAAAATAGAGCATTTGGGTGGTCTGCTTCAGTCAAGTATTCGTTGCGGGATACTCTCAGTTTACGTTTTCCTTCCTCCTCATTTTCACATTATGGCATTGTGCCATTTCTCTCTCCCCAGCCACAATGACTTGTGGTCATTGCGATAATTTACATAAAAAAATAATACTTTAACTCATTTCCTGTTCCCTTAACCTGTGGTCCACTTCGAGGACATTGAACACCACATGCATATATGACTATTATCTTTGTGGTCAAATAGGATATGATTTGACTCTACAAAACAGTTGCTGGTCGGTCTGGAGGAGACACAAGAGGGTCATAATTGTGGTTAAAACTTTGCATGCGACAATAGAATGTTTATTGAATTTGCCAAAGCAAAAACAAAACCAACAAAGTATCCGGTTGGTGGTCAGTGCCACATTCTCCTATAGATTACTCTCCGAGGAGGTAAAAAGGGGAATGCACTAGAATTTGGGTTTTTTGGTCAGCTAATTTGGTGACTTGTCTGAGTGTGTTGCAAACACACACACGCACACTTTTTGTGGCAACAAGTGCTTGATGTCTTAGCGTTGGCCACATATCACACACGACAGCTGTCAGCAGGGTTGGGTTGGGTTTGTTTTTTATTTAAATGTCTTGCTCTACATAAAGACAAAGAACTTTGCTGTTTGTTTTTTTAAGAGCTGGTGAGTGGTGGCACTTTGTCTTGGGTTGTTTGTTTTCTTTTTTGGCTTAGACCTAAGTGTCATGTTCGTTTAACTTGCCAGTGGGGAGAATTGTTTGTACAAAGAATTCGTTTTGGCAGTATTTGCAAATTATTCAAACTTAATTTCGATGAACATAAATCGTTCACGCTTTCATTGCGTTCACTTTCCTTTGTTCGGAAGCGTTTATCATTTTGGGCGGTTTTGTGATGAAATCCCCCCAGAAGCAAAGATAGCACAAATGCCAACAATTATTTAAGCAATGACGACAATGTTTTGTTATGGCGATTGTTTCGACATGCGTCCACCAGATTTGTGGCCAAAAATAATAAATAAATTCTTGTTTTATTTTTAAAAGCACTTAAGATTTTAAGCTTTATAACATTGATAGCAATGTGGAATTGAGGATTGTATGCCACACATGAATTGCCTTCATTTCATGTTTTCCACAAATGAATGACAATTTTTGTCTTCATTATCAAAAAACTTTGACGAATTGTCTTTACATTGTGAAAGTGTTTCATGATTCTTTTCTTTGGAAAACAAAACATGACAAAAATCCTATTTCATGATTCCACGTTTTCTTCTTATGTTGCTGATTCACGCCATCGTGTAGATAGTTTCATAAATTTTCCAAGTGAATGTCTTCTTTTTTGGTTTGACTTTCTTCTTCTAGGAGGAATAGTTCGCCCACTTCTATTAATCAACATTGACTGCTGTTGCTTTTATTGTTGCTATTGCTATTTTTTTGTATTTTGTTCCTTTGCTGCAACAATTTTCACGCTTCATTGCCTCCTTTGCATGGGAACATTTGCCAAACATTCTTCTGATTTTCACATGTTTCTTGTTATGGGAAATTTATTGACAACAAAATTGTAGACTGATGACGACTGACTGGCTTTGTAATGGTACTAAAATGATTTTATTGTTTTCCTCTCAGCAAATGAGGGAAAACTATTTTCCATTTTCTTTAAATGTAAATCTGAAATTAAGTTGAGCATGGAGATCCTTGGATAGGTTATTTCATGCACAACTTGATTTTAGGTATTTAGAAAAACGGATGGACCAATATAATAGCTAGTGAGCCAGTACTGAATAATTTTCAATGACCACCAGATGACCACTGTGGCCATCTACAATACAGTAGATGACCAATGTGGTCATCTACTCTACTGCAGTTGACCACTGTGGCTATCTATTCTTCTTTAAATGACCACTGTGGCCATTTGCTCTACTGTAGACGACCACAGTGGCAATCTACTTTACTGAAGATGACCACTGCGACCATCTAATATACTGTAGATGACCACTGTGACCATCTTATCTTCTGTAGGTGACCACTGTGACCATCTTATCTGCTGTAGGTGACCACTGTCGCCATCTACGCTACTGTAGATGACAACTCTGACCATCTAATATACTGTAGATGACCACTCTGACCATCTAATATACAGTAGATGACCACTGTGGCCATCTACTCTACTGTAGATGCCCACTGTGACAATCTAATATACTGTAGATGACCACTGTGGCCATCTATTCTACTGTAGATGACCACTGTGACCATCTACTCTACTGTCGATGATCAAAGTGGCCATCTACGCTACTTCAGATGACCACTGTGACCATCTTCTCTTCTGTAGGTGACCACTGTGACCATCGAATATACTGTAGATGACCACTGTGGCCATCTACTCCACTGTAGATGACCACTGTGGCCATCTACTCTACTGTAGATGACCACTGTGGCCATCTATTCTACTGTAGATGACCACTGTGGCCATCTACACTACTGTAAATGACCACTGTGGTTATCTACACTACTGTAGATTACGACTGTAGCCATCTACTCTACTGTGGATGACCACTATGACCATCTTCTCTTCAGCAGATGGCCACTGTGGCCATCTATTCTTCTTTAAATGACCACTGTGGCCATTTGCTCTACTGTAGACGACCACAGTGGCAATCTACTTTACTGAAGATGACCACTGTGACCATCTACTCTACTGTCGATGACCACTGTGACCATCTTATCTTCTGTAGGTGACCACTGTGACCATCTTATCTGCTGTAGGTGACCACTGTCGCCATCTACGCTACTGTAGATGACAACTCTGACCATCTAATATACTGTAGATGACCACTCTGACCATCTAATATACAGTAGATGACCACTGTGGCCATCTACTCTACTGTAGATGCCCACTGTGACAATCTAATATACTGTAGATGACCACTGTGGCCATCTACTCTACTGTAGATGAACACTGTGGCCATCTATTCTACTATAGATGACCACTGTGACCATCTACTCTACTGTCGATGATCAAAGTGGCCATCTACGCTACTTCAGATGACCACTGTGACCATCTAATATACTGTAGATGACCACTGTGGCCATCTACTCCACTGTAGATGACCACTGTGGCCATCTACTCTACTGTAGATGACCACTGTGGCCATCTATTCTACTGTAGATGACCACTGTGGCCATCTACTCTACTGTAGATGCCCACTGTGACAATCTAATATACTGTAGATGACCACTGTGACCATCTACTCTACTGTCGATGATCAAAGTGGCCATCTACGCTACTTCAGATGACCACTGTGACCATCTTCTCTTCTGTAGGTGACCACTGTGACCATCTAATATACTGTAGATGACCACTGTGGCCATCTACTCCACTGTAGATGACCACTGTGGCCATCTACTCCACTGTAGATGACCACTGTGGCCATCTACTCTACTGTAGATGACCACTGTGGCCATCTATTCTACTGTAGATGACCACTGTGGCCATCTACACTACTGTAAATGACCACTGTGGTTATCTACACTACTGTAGATTACGACTGTAGCCATCTACTCTACTGTGGATGACCACTATGACCATCTTCTCTTCAGCAGATGGCCACTGTGGCCATCTATTCTTCTTTAAATGACCACTGTGGCCATTTGCTCTACTGTAGACGACCACAGTGGCAATCTACTTTACTGAAGATGACCACTGTGACCATCTACTCTACTGTCGATGACCACTGTGACCATCTTATCTTCTGTAGATGACCTCTACGCTACTGTAAATGACCACTGTGGCCTTCAACTCTACCGCAGATGACCACTGTGACCACCAACCCTACCGTAGATGACCATTGTGGTCCTCTATTCTGCCGTAGATTACCATGGTGGACATCTACACTATCGCAAATTACCTTATTGGAAATCTTTTCTATCTGACCATCTAATATACAGTAGATGACCACTGTGGCCATCTACTCTACTGTAGATGCCCACTGTGACAATCTAATATACTGTAGATGACCACTGTGGCCATCTACTCTACTGTAGATGAACACTGTGGCCATCTATTCTACTATAGATGACCACTGTGACCATCTACTCTACTGTCGATGATCAAAGTGGCCATCTACGCTACTTCAGATGACCACTGTGACCATCTTCTCTTCTGTAGGTGACCACTGTGATCTAATATACTGTAGATGACCACTGTGGCCATCTATTCTACTGTAGATGACCACTGTGGCCATCTACACTACTGTAAATGACCACTGTGGCTATCTACACTACTGTAGATTACGACTGTAGCCATCTACTCTACTGTGGATGACCACTATGACCACTTCTCTTCAGCAGATGACCACTGTGGTCATCTACGCTACTGTAGATGACCACTGTGACCATCTAATATACTGTCTATGACCACTGTGACCATCTATTCTACTATAGATGACCACTGTGGCCATCTACACTACTGCAGTTGACCACTGTGGCTATCTATTCTTCTTTAAATGACCACTGTGGCCATTTGCTCTACTGTAGACGACCACAGTGGCAATCTACTTTACTGAAGATGACCACTGTGACCATCTACTCTACTGTCGATGACCACTGTGACCATCTTCTCTTCTGTAGATGACCTCTACGCTACTGTAAATGACCACTGTGGCCTTCAACTCTACCGCAGATGACCACTGTGACCACCAACCCTACCGTAGATGACCATTGTGGTCCTCTATTCTGCCGTAGATTACCATGGTGGACATCTACACTATCGCAAATTACCTTATTGGAAATCTTTTCTATCGAAGATGATTCTTTAAATAAATTCAAATTTGTAGCGCCTAATCAGATATTCGCCGCATTTTTGTTTTTGTTTTGAGAGAAAATACTTCAACAATTTGTTCATCATTTTTCAAACTAAAAATCTAACTTATCTGTTGCATTGCATTCTAGGCCACCACCACTATAGCCAAAGAAATTTCATTCATTGAAAAGATAAATTAAAACTAAAACGAATACAATTTTACTGATTGCAATTTTATTTTTGCTCAAGCATTTGTTGGAAATCCACGCGAACTATTTCTAAACATTGACTTATGGATAGATCATCTGCTCTGCTAAACAACAAAACACAACAAATTTATTAACAAATGAAGCAACAAATGAAAAACTATTTGCCAAAGAAAACAACATCCACTAAACAACAACAGAATACCGCAGAGCTATTGTGGCGTTGAATTGAAACATCAGCACAACAATCACAACACATATGATGAGAGGAACATGAAGAAGATATGAAGGAAAACATATAGTGAAATACCAGATTTTTGTTGACTCGGCCATTAAAAAACGTAAAGAACTACAGCCAGCAAACGCCACTACCAGCCAGCCAGCAAAGTAGGCAGACAAACGAACGGTCGGTCGGTCGGTGGCAGCTCTTAGCAAAATGTGGAAGAATAAAAAAATCGTTGTTGTTATAGTTGTTCATTTAATAATAATTTTTATTTAGACTTTTTATTATTGTTGTTGTACATTTATTTTAACCCAGTGACCAAGTTTAGATAAGCAGACACACAGCAGGCACACATGGACGACGGATGGTTGGGCGGACAGACTCAACAACCAGTGGCAACATCGGTAACAGCAGCAGCAACAGCTGTTGTTTGTAATATTTAAGAATAATTATATCAATAACAATGAAACCGGCAACAACCACAAGAGCAGCAACAGCAAAACAGCATCATTGGTAACAACACCAACAACAACTTCTAGTGGCAATTATTCGTGTGTTGTGCATAGACCTGCGTGTATTATTGCTGATCTTTGGTGGCACGCCAACAAGGAATGGGAGCATCAGCATCATCATCAACAACTGCAACATCAGCATCATTATTCAGTCAGTAGCGTCCATTGCTTGCCTGCCTGCCAGCTTAGCGCGTATATTATGGCCCATACGAGCGAAGAACGAACGTGTTTTATGAAAAGTGTGCTAATAAATCTATTAGCTGTTCATGTTTCATTTGGAGTAAGAAAACACAGCATGTAATGATTGGCTAGGTCGTTGAAGGCAACACCATAGCGGGAGAAAAACGAGAAAAACACTGCAAATGAAGCAAGAAATCTTGAAGACATGAACATTAGGCGCCCAATCGTGGTCCACCACCACGATGTATGCTTTATGTTTTTTCTTGCCCACAAGAGTCAAAATTGATGTCTTTATTTGGCTAAATATTTACTTAGATGAAATGTGAGTAATTAACATGAAATGTTGGTGTTAATTTGTTGTAGTTTTGAAATAAGGGCGGGGGGATGATTTGGTTGTAGTTCACTGAGGTTTTAAGGGCTTTATGAAATATTCGAAATGCATTTTGTTCGTTTTTGCATTTTGTAATAGCTGTTCCAATTTAGCTCTGGTTCCTGCGATGGAATGACTCATAAAACAAATGTCATCAGCGTAATCAAGGTCGCTTAGCTTTTCATGTGGACGCCATTGTATGCCATCTTCGATTTCTGAGTTTGTTTTGCGCAGGACATTATCAAGCATAAGTATAAATAGAAGTGGAAATAAGACGCAGCCCTGGCGGACGCCGTTGCGAATGGTAAAGTTTGGGCTAGTTTTTTGTTTAAATCGCACGCTAAATTCTGCATTTGTGTAGAGCTCGCGGATGATATCAACGATTTTATTAGGGAGCCCATATTCAGTTAGGGTATCCCATATTGCGTCTCTATTGAGATTATCGAATGCCCGTTCAAAGCCCACAAATAGTAGATATAAAGGTGACCTGAATTCTACGGACTGTTCCAAAATGATTCGGAGTGTGTTTATATGGTCAGTGCATGATCTCTGTGACCGGAAACCAATTGTGGGTTTAATACTGGCGTGATTCGGACAAGTATTATAAAGGCTAGAACCTTTTGGATGGTGTTTAGGAGAGTGATTCCCCTCCAGTTTCCGCATGAGCGTAGATCTCCTTTTTTTGGAATTGTGATAATGACACCTTCTTTCCATTTCGATGGTATATTGTTAGTGCTCCATGCTTCGGTAACGATGGGTTGTAGTATGGGGGTTAAGACATCTGCGGCGTATTTGAAAAGTTCCGGGGGTAGATTATCAGGTCCTGCGGCTTTATGACTTTTGAGTTTTGAAATTGCGCTAGATATTTCCTCATTCGTTGGTGGTGCTACATTTATGTTGTGCGGCGGGCTGTTTCGGGGTTGTTCCGAAGGCTGGTATTGGACAGTACTGTTATCATCGGCGTCTTTATAAAATTCGGTCCAACGTATAAGTTGATGCTCAATTGCTGTAAGAGGGAGTCCGTTCTTGTCCTTAAGGGGCGGTATGTTTGGCCTTTTGTTTGTGATTTGTTTTATTGCAGTATAAACTCCTCTCAGATTGTTACGTCGAGCAAAGATTTCAGCATCTGCTGCCACTCCGTTTAATGTTAATGTTGTCAATATTGTAGCTTAAAGAATAATGCAAACATCTATTTAAAATTCTAATTAGTTTAGGTTGTGAAAAAAATATCACTAACGCCACCTGTAGGTGAAAATGGTACCATTAAAATCAGCAAAGACCATCAAATACAAAGATACCTGTCTATTATCGCAATGATTAAGAGTTGAGTACCTTTTCATATCACATTACATAACATTCTCTTATAATTGTTCCACCAACATCCCAGGCTGGACAAGGAAGTCTTCCCTCATATGAATGAGTGCATCCCGATTTATATTAGCTCAATAATATGGGACCTACAGTTTATCACCGAGTCCGAAAGGAGTGCCCTAAGACACCACTTGTAAAGAAGTTTTACATGGCTGAAATACTCAAGAAATGTCGCCAACATTACTGAGGTGTATTTTGCCACCGCCAAATTAGTGTGGGAGATTTTACACAAAGAATTTTAATTTAAATCTCATTGCTATTCTAATTAGTATAGACAATGAAGAATGACTTTCCACAAACCCCATCTGGCGAAGAAAGGCAAAACTAATATAAGCAAAGACAATCACCTTTATTAGTTCAGCAAAAGGAACCAGGTCGTTCATTTCGTTCGTTGGCTCATTTTCGTTCCTTTACTGACCTGAAGGAAATACAGTCGAATTCGCTTATAACGTCGTCGTTTATAACGTCATATTGGTTATAACGGCGATATCAAAAGTCCCAAATCTCTGGGGCCCTTTATAGCCCTATCGTTTATAACGACATATCGGTTATAGCGACAAATTTCATAGGTCCCTTGACCGACGTTATAAGCGATTTCACTTGTTCAACTTTATAAACTAGAAGAACAATAGGAACAGGAGCGTGCATGGTATGTACACCCTTGAACTCAACATCAAATTTTCAACGGTGAAAAAAAATGTTGGCGACATATTCTGAATATTTCAGCATGTCGTAAGACACGCCGTTCGGACTCGTGATAAACAGTAAGCAAAGATATATAACACAATAAGATGGGGCATTTTCATTGCTACTATACATAGGTAGATGGCGCTGGTGGTATAACATAATGTGACGTTATAATAATGTGACATGGAATTCACATTGGTGTACGCTTTTGTTTCTGTTTAGTTCTGTTAATTGTCTGTTATACATAAACGCCCTCTATGCTTGAATATTAAAATTTAAGTCCATTGTACATGATGTCCAATCTTTACCATTGTATGTCTTTGCAGTATGTCCCATATCATTGAGCTTATATGAATCAGAGTGCAAGCATTGATAGGAGAGCAGTCTCCCCTGTCCCTTCTGAGATGTCTGTGGAACAATTATTCTTATATGAAGGAAAGGAGCTAAGTAACGATATATAATCTAAATAAACGATATAAAAGAAAGAGCTAAATAAGGTTCATTTCACGGAATCGTTCCTTCGAACTAGTTATTTCATGAACGACACAACTCTAACCTGTATATCTTTGGACAGAGTAATCGTGCATAGTAAGTGGAAGACATTCTAATACTTACGCCTACCTCCTAGCACTAATATTAAATCGAATCTGTCTCAAATATCAAAAATAATTATTTACCGGAAAAATAGAAGCAGTTCCCATATATTGCTACTTCTATTAGGAAAAAGTTAGGGAAAATTGTGATCTTGGCAACTGAATCTGCGATCTAAGCTAATGAAATCAAAATCTGACCTTTCAAAACTGTGATAGTCGGATCAATTTAAAAAACAAGAAAAGATAGAAAGATATATGGACACCTATGAATCGGACGATAATGAAAGCTAAGCATCAGTAAATTTACATAAATAATCCATACATGCCTTTACTGATATCCTATATAGTGTTAGGAACATAAATTAAGGGCGTAAATAGATGTAGATTGCTACTAACGCAACTTGGATGAAAGAGGAAACCGCTCGTCCCATTCTGTCTGCTATTCCTTTCCTAATAATGATATCCTATGGAAGATAAAAAACCGCCATCTACAAATAAATTGCAACCTAGTAGAGACAAACACCATCATCGATATGGCATTCTATTACTTTACGCGGTTTTAAAATAGCCGTTATTGTTTTCAAATGACGCTGAGAAACTTCTATTGCTGAAATAGGATATTTTAGGAAGCACTCTTTTAGTGGCTCATTTTGTTTCACTATTATTATATATTTATATTCAAAGGTAAGATTGTATAAAACTGAAATCAAAGATGTAAATATTCTAAGATGGGTAAAGTCAATTGTGAAAAATTAACTGTAGATGGAGTTAACCTCTGTTGTTACGATATCATAACAACATTCTGTTAAACGAAAATTGTTATTCACGACAAGAAACAAATTTAAACTCAAATGTGACGACATTCATTTTCGTTTTTTTATTAAATAAGAAACAAATTTTAGGCACATAACACGACGTGTATGATTTCTATGGAGACACATGGGAAACAAAAGCGATTAACATTTCTGTTATCAATTCCAGAAAGTTGTTTAGCCACCTGTAACCAAAATGTGGAACTATTGCCATATGTTTTTGGAAAATCCATTTGTTCAAGTCCATATTTCTATACGACTTAGTAATTAGTACTTTAGAATGGAAAGTAGAGTTGGGCAATATAGTATCAGTTCTTACAAACAAAGACATTCACCACTTGTGATAAGATAAGATCTGTCTGGTTACCCTAAAATTTGTAACAATTTGTACCAATTGTTGCTGGAAGTCGTCTGTTAACACAAAAAGCCAACAAAAGAGAGCAAATCGAGAGAGACATTTTGATAGTTCTTTTACTGAGAGTTTGCAAATTCTTGCTCGACAAATTTCTTCTAGCAAGCACTTGCAACTCTTCTTCTTCCCGAAAACAATCAATCAGCTGTTTTTATTTATTTAGTGATTTATGTTTGTGAAATTTAAAAACAAAGTTATTGGGGAAATAGCAAGCTTAATTGTATTGTTTTTTTTTCGGAGAACAGAAAATTCAATTTTTGGGTAATTTTCTTTTTTATTTTAAATAAAATATTTCCTTTGGTTCCTTTATTGGCGGTTTATGCAGACAAGGTGTCTGTTTACTTTTTACAGTTTTCTTGCAAAAGAGAATAAAAACTTCTTACTCTCTGAAAAAGTTCTTGCTGGGAAAGTAACCAGACTAGAGTTGTGTAGTTCCAGAACGAACTATTGCAGACAAGGAATTATTGGAACTATATCCGACTCTTGCATTTATATAGTTCCTTTAGTTCATATAGTTCCAGTCGGGCAATTAATTCCTTTCATTTGTATAGTTCATTTTCTTCCTTTAATACCACACTCACTTCGGTCTTTCTTGTTCGCTTTGTTCATCATTCAGATGCGTTCACATTGTAAAATAAACGTAAATAACATCCACGTTACATCGCTGCAATATATTTATTTGTATGTCAATTCATCCACCAAAAGATGAAAACAAAAAGAAAGAGAAAAATTCGTTAAACTACTTCACTCTCGGAACTATTTGGAACAAAGAAAATAAAAAGAACGACGAAATAGAAATTTTCATTGAAATATATCGGTCTCGGAACTATTTGGAACGAAGGAAACAGGAAGAACGATGAAAGAGAAAGATTCATTGAACTATATCGATCTCGGAACTATGGAACTATATTAAGGAACTAGTTCCTTTTGGGAAAAGGAACCAGAAAGATCGATCCGCTCCAGGAACTAGATTGCCCAACTCTAAACCAGACAGACCTATAGGTGAGTCATTGCATGAGACAATGAGTAATATTCACTGATTTGGACCTCAGAAATTTAAATTTTTAGAAATTTAAGGTTACGATACGAGCCGCTAATTCTGTTCTGAGGCTATCTCTCTCCCTCCATTTTTAGATCAAAACAATAATTATCTTATTGACTATCATTACAGTTACAAAATTTTAGGGCCTCTGTCACTATGTCGAAAGAAAATGAATGCGAACGAAAAACACCTAAGCGTTGCTTTTCATGGTAATATTGATTTTGTTTTTGCTTCGAAACAACTACAACATTTGAAAATTATACACGAGTTAAGTAGTTTTTCTTTCGTTTTCATTTTCGTTCGACATAGTGAAACAAGCATGGCAAAATTTCAGCAAATAATGTAGCAATGACAGTCACCATTATTACTTAGATGTAGATGGTGCCACTGTCCTGAGTGATCTCACAATGGGAATAGTAGGGAATAATGAGTGATCTTTTAAAATTTTTATTTTCAAGGTCAGAAATGTTATTTTTAGGACAATCGTGATTCTTCTGCTTATGGTGGATTACATTAATTTGTCAATTATGATATGCCTACATCCCTCATTCCTAAAGATTTTAATCTGTTAATAAAGAGCGTCATCTACATGAGGACAAATTTAGCAAACAAAATAGCGATGACAGTCATCCTTATTTCTTAGATATAGATGATGTCATTGCCTTGAGTTATTGTATAATGGCAATAGTAGGGAATAATGAATGATCATTCAGATTTTTTGACTGTCAATACCTTTAATATTTGGAACTTTAAGGTCTCGACTGAAATTTTTAAGACGCTTTTGGTCGTTGCGAATTTGACGATATAGCTGACGATGATGTGACGTTGAGTTGAATGTTATCGCAAGTATTTAAGAGGATTTTGAAAACTATTTAATGACCGTGGAAACTTTGAAAGTTGACTCTCCATAATTACTTTTATAATAAAGTTTGTAGAATTTCACTTGAAGGCCGTAAACTCTATTTCTAATCTTTTGATCAAATGCGCCATCTACATGACAAAAAACTCAGCACACAAACATTCACATTTGTTTCTCAGATATAGATGGTGTCATTGTCCTGAATGGTTTCACAACGAAATAGTAGGGAATAACGAATGACCGATCATTCAGAATTGGATAAATTTGTCAATGATGATATAACTTGTGGGACATTTTCGCAGTTATTTATGAAGACATAGAAGACGTGATTTGAAATTTAGGACTATGAGAGGTTAGAAATAGCATTGTGTGTTTAATATGAGACCTTTGAGAACTATAAAATGGGGATTTCCTATCAAATTTAATATACAAATTTTGAGAACAATTTACGAGGGCATCTTATATAACTGTTTTGCGCTAGTCTCTTGAACGTTATTTTAACGAATGAAAAATAAATTGACAAGAAAGAAAATAGTCCACCCTTTATCACCCAAAGTGAATTATATAATCCAAAGTGAATATCCCATTTATTTAAAATTCCAACAATTCCCGCAATGACTTTTTAATGGAAATTAAAAGTGAAACCACAACCACAACACCCAACATTTTTTCCAACTTATAAAAATTGAAATGTTTTTCGTTGTAATTAAATTGTTGTTTTTTCGCATTTACATTTGTTTACGCCGTTTTTTTGTTTTTGTTGAGCTTTCATTTACACATGAGAAAATTACAAAAATCGTGTTACCCCATCCATTCGAACAGCAAGCCAACAAACCATCCATTTAGCCATACATATAAGTAGGAATGTTGTATGTTTGTTTATATACCGAATATATGAAGCCTCAAGTTATTATGCTGTCGATGAGTTTTAATTAAATTTAGTGCATTAAAACTGAAAAATAATAGCAACACCAACAACTACAACTAGAAAAAGTAGAAATATCACTTTTTTTTCGCAATTTCTGTTTTTTTGTAACGCTTTTGTTTTTTTAAGTTTTTATTTGTTTGTGCTCCAATTCCTTTTGCTCTAAAGAATTTCGCAAGAGCGTTTTTTTGTAATTTTTTTTTGATTTTTTAAGTGCTGCTGAAAATGTGCGTGCAGTGAAAGAAAAATAAAATAGACGAGAATGTTTGGCATTTCTATTTGTAATGATTTTTTTTCACTTTGGTGGTATTTAAATTTTAACACATCTCTAAAGTAAAGGTTGGTGTTGGGGTATGGTGTCTACATTTACGACAAAATTTTATAACGATGTAAAAAACTTCTAAAGAAATTATTGAAGACTTACCTTTATGAACATCGTCGCTGTAAAACGATAATAAAAATGTGTATTAATATATGTATGTATAACTCAGGAATATTTAATATAACAAAATACTGAAAAGGTCGTTAGGAATAGGAAATATAATTTTCTTTTTTATTTTTTTGAAATTTTGCCTGTTAGGGCGAAGATCATTTTTAATGATTTTTATTAATTTTCTCGTTTACAGTTAAGCTCGATGATCGGAATTTTTTTTGGTGACACAGTCACCAAATTACGTTACCTGGTTGCGCTGTTGGTTAGGCAGCTCTTCAGACGTATCGACTGTCGAATGGCTACTCTGTCCTAGAACTTTTGTTTTTCAAATGCAAATGTTTTTTTTTAATTTTCTTTTTCATTTTACTTATACAGTTTCTTTCTCTTATCATCATCATCTTAATGTTCAAATACATTTTTGACAACTGCTTTAAATTTTCGCACTTCTCATCTCTGTCAGCGTTACATCAGACATACAAATAATTTGTTTTATAAATAAAGTGCATACAAATTGTTTGTAGAAAATTACAAAAATTTGTTCCACAAAACTAAATAGCTGCGTCCAACTTAAAGCACTCAATGTGAACAAATTGAAATTTAGGTTGATGGCTAAACTATTTCCTGTGTAAACTTCTATTTTTACGGTGGCATATTTTGCATACAGCAGACAAGAATTTACAGGACGAACCTTTGTACTAGCAATCGGAAGAAATTATTTTTAATTTAGGAATTTTAAATAAGAAATCAAATAAATTCTTTACAATTTTAGACGGTGCCGCAGAAAAATTAACCCAATTTTTTTAAGACACAACATGAAACTAATTAAAAACTTTTTTCTGTCTATTTGCAGGTAAAAATTTTACAACATCTTTCATGAATATCGTAAGTTTTAATAATAAGAGAAGAACAAATTTCCAATGCAACGAGTCATATTCCCCATGGCTATTTACTAGAATTCCTTTGTGGACCAATCGAGCAAGCCGAAGTTCTCTACAACTAACGCCTCCATAATATGTATTCTCAAACAAAATTTTCTTTATAACGTAGTTACTCTTCATCCCGACAGCTACGGTTTACAGAACTTATATTGTATATCTGTGTACAGTTTCCTGAGATATATTTCACTCTTTTAAGAAACGTGTCACTACTTTATGCCCACTTGTTACAGCCTTAAGCGGAAACACATAATTACAGTGTAATTCCCACTTTTTGCAGTTCAATAACTCCCCGATAAATAACAACAAACAAACAAAAAACAGGGAAATGTTATTTATTGCAGTTATTAAAATCTCATGATAATCTTTGCTTCCCCAAAATTGTACGTATTTAATTCAATTCCCCCATCATCTCCTTACAAAAATTGGTCAATATCCGGTTATTATTACAATATCCTTTTTGAGATTATGTCAAAATCTTGTTACCACCACCACCAATCATGACAGAGTAACATTTAATGACAATTATTTAACAATTACATTGTTGTTGTTGTTGCCGCTGCTGCTGTTATTGGCCTTTATAACATCATAACAAAGTGCAACAACAGGTTGCAACTTCAACCAGGTTTTTACCCTCTTTGTTTGAGTGACAAAGGCTTTGGACTTTGGTTTGCTTTCAGTAAGCCTGTTTTTATTAGGTAAGGAGAGGCGGAGGAAATATGGATCCTCCACTCTGCATGATTTTATTACAACATTTTAAAGTTACTTTCATGGAGTAATATGTTGTTGTTGCAGCTGTTGGTTTCTTAGTGGATATCCCCTGTTTTGAAAAATATGACCATTTTGTTATTGTGGTCATTTGGGCGAGGAACTAGTAATAACACTAAGGTTTACAAGATCGAAAATTGTGCATATTTTATTTATAATTATTTATTTTTTATTTATTTATTTATTTTTTTTTTTTGAAAGATGCGGTTTAAAATCCTCTGATTTTTAGAAATATTTTTTACAAATCCAGCAGAGCTACAAACATGATTTTTAAGCAAATTTTAAAACAACTTTAAATTTTAAGAAAATGGAGACGCTCAGCATATTTTTTTTATTAACAAAAATTAATCGGATGTAGTTACCTTATTTACGCTCTCCAGTCTATTGTCTTGACCATGGCTCTTAAGTTTTTCAATTTAGGAAAAAATAGTCCTGCATATTTCCCTACACCAGACCAATTGTAATGTTTTTGCTGTCATTTACTTAAAAAGGCGCCACCTACACTGAAATATTACAATACACAAAGACATAAAATATTACAAGATGGGACATTTCCATTGCTACTATACATCGGCAGATGGTCCTGGTGGTGTAACATAATGTGATGTTACGTGATGATGTCCTGGTGGTGTAACATAATGTGATGTTACGTGATGATGTTTGCAATACACCAAAGACATAAATTGGTAAAGATTGGACATCATTCACAATGGAGTTCAATTTTTTTTTTTTTTTTTTTCATTTCATTTATTTATTCTTTCATTATACAAAGGCCTCAGCGCCATTAGGCATTTTAGAGGCAAGCTGGCAAATATCATGTAACTATACTATGAATAAATAACAATTAGTATGAAAAAAAAACTTAATTATAATAATTTTGTTTGATTTTATGATTTATAACAGGAGCTCCTCAACATTTCGAAGTAAAAATATTTTTATTTCAGACTTAAAACGTGAATATATAGTAATATTTCTTAAATCTGGAGGAAGGTTATTAAACATTTTACATCCACAATGTTGTATGCATTGCTTTGTCGTTTCAGTGCGGCATAGCGCTACGCGTAATTGATCATTATTGCGAGTACTGTAAGGATTATGATTTCGTGAAAATGTTATTGTATGATGTCCTATGCCATTTATGCATTTAAACACATACATCAACACTTGTAGCTTATGAAGACCACAAATAGGCAAAATGTTCGGAAATTCATATTTATACAAGTTTAGTGTAGAATATGTAAGTGGTAAATTTGCAACTGATTTCAAAGCTTTGTTCTGCATTCGTTGAATTGATTTTAATTTTGCATTGCGACCATATGCATAAATATTAGCAAGATAGTTACAGTGACTTTGAACTAGAGCGTGATATAATAATAATTTTGTACCTCGATCAAATTTGTTTCGAAATTTATACAATAAGCCAACAGCAGGTGCAAGTTTTGACCTCAAGTGCTCAATGTGTCTGTCCCACGAGAGATTGTTCTGTATGTGTAGGCCTAAATACTTTACATAGTTAACTTCCACCACTTCGTTACCATCAACATAAATTTTAAACTCATTTTCTGTGCGAAAATGAGGTCTAAATCGTATTAACTTGGTCTTTATTGGATTAATAAAGAGCCTATTAATTCGCATGTATTCGAATATTAGTGAAGCATCGCGTTCCATATAGGGTCTCACACCGTCTATATGTCTGTATGGGTATATTAAGCATATGTCATCTGCATAGACAAAAAGTTTTCCATTGAGCTGAAGCCGGGACAAATCATTGATATATACTGAAAATAATAGTGGACCTAAAACACTCCCTTGAGGAACACCGTATTTTACATGCCTAAAATTACTTTTATTCCCGTTGACGTTAACGAATTGTATTCTATTCTTCAGATAATTTTGTATTATCCATAGACTATTACCACGTACACCATAACATTCGAGTTTCTTTAGCAATATGTTGTGGTCTACAAGATCAAACGCTTTGCTAAGATCGTAAAAAATTGCCGCTACACCACAATTACCATTATCTAACCCATGATATATACAATTTAGAACACTCATCGTTGCCTCCTCAGTACCGCAACCTTTCCGGAAACCAAATTGATGATCATGTAACATATGATTATCATTCAAAAACGAATATAGCTGTTCATGCATAATTCTTTCAAATATGTTATCAATGACTGATAAAATTGAAATTGGACGAAATGAATCAAATGTTCTCGAGTCTTTACTCTTAGGAATAGGAATGACTTTATGGATTTTTAAAATTTCAGGATAAACACTTGTATGAATAATGTTATCGAAAATATCCACTAAACGCGGTGCTAACAAATGAATACAATTTGATATTAGCTTTAGTGAAATTCCATCGTGCCCACAGCTTTTACCATGTGGGATTTCCGAAACTAAAGTATCAATGTCTACATTTGTAACGCACTGAAAATTGAAATTGACATTGTAAAAGGGCATTGTTCTCAATGCGTCATAGTTATCAGAATGATATACTGTAATGTTATTTTTGAGTTCTTGAACCGAATCCAGAAAATAATCATTAATTTTTTCCACTATAACCGAATTATCCCTTATAATTTCACCATTTTCATCTTCCACCAAAAACGTTCCGGTAGTCTCCCTTCCCAAAGAATTATTAATAAATTTCCAAGTTTTTCCCGCATCATTCTGCATATTGCTCAAATTTACCGAGTAGTATTTATTCATTGACGTTCTGTAGGATGTTTTTATTACCTTACTAATTCGTTTAAGATGTTCAGCAATAATTTTATTATCAGGTTTCTTTCTTCTAAGCCTAAGAAGTTTTTCCTTAAAATCAAGCAATTTGTACAAATTTCCATTAACCCAAGGTACGATTTTCCTCTTCAAACTACAATTAACATTCCTTTTAACCGTGCCCTTCTCAATAGCAGATCGGATACACGACACTAAATTGCAAGTGTCAATAGATGGGTCGCCTGTGAAGGATAACAAAGGCACTTGTTCCTGTAAAATATGTTGGATCGCATCAAAATTATATCGAATTATATTATTCGAGATAAAATCAGACTGCTCAATAGCCAAATTGATTATACAAGAAATAATATTATGGTCTGACAACTCCTGCTCTACTGAAAAAATGTCAATTGCTTTTTCCAGGTTGGTATAGACATTGTCAATAGACGTTTTACTAACTTTTCGAGTGACCAACGTATGACAATTTTTGAAGCAAAATGACGAAAGCAAATCAATCAAATCATTACACGCCACTTCATTCAAAACATTAATGTTAGAATCTCCAACAAAAATGCAAGGGTTCCCACCAAACTGTATAAATAATTGTTCCAAAACACTTAGAAACGTCGATTTACTGCATCTTGGAGACCTGTAAAATGTTACAATAGTAAGTGGTCTACCTTCCAATATGCTTGAATATTCAAGCATAGAGTGCGTTTATGTATAACAGACAATTAACAGAAACAAAAGCGTACACCAATGTGAACTATGTTAAATATAACATAATTCATGTCACCATATTGTAACTTCACATTATGTTAGACCACCAGTACCATCTGCCGATGTATTGTAGCAATGGAAATGTCCCATCTTGTAATATTGTATATCTTTGAATACACAAATTGATTCCAAATAAGGAAGATTGAACACTTTTTATAGATGATCCGCGTTAATGTGTAAGAAAATCTAGACTTTATAACTTTTTTTAATCTTAAAAGATCTATGCCAGTTCGGCACTTTACTTGAGAAAGACAGTGATGTGAATGTTCGCCTAATAATCGCCATCTACATTGGAAAATGCGATATACCAAAGATATATAATACAATAAGATGGGACATTTACATTGCTACTATAAATCGGCAGATGTCGGTGGGGATCTAACATAATGTGATGTTACAATATTGTGACATGGCATTATGTTATATTTAACATAGTTCACATTTGTGTACGCTTTTGTTCATGTTGTGTTCTGTTAATTGTCTGTTATACATAAGCGCCCTCTATGCTTGAATATTAAAAATTAACTCAATTGTGCATGATGTATGTCTTTGGATATACAATATAGCCAAGACAGACACTACTCACTATTAGAAGTTTAGCAATGCCTCCAGAACGTAAAATATTTTTTAGCCAGTAAAAACATAAGAACATTGGGCATATTATAAATTAATAAAAAGAATATGATATGAATCAGATAATTTTTCCGGGTCCCAGATTAGTGCATTTTGTCCTTGAGTCACTCTAATCTGGTCATTAGTTAAGAAAATAACGGAGGTATAATGGAGGAATGATCAAGTAGCCATCTATATGCGAAAAATTCATCGTAGTATATCAAAGACAGTCATATCCAGCGATTTAACAGTCGAAAGAGTGATAGTTTATTCCCATTTTGAACTTGCAATAATTTCATATTTAGAGGTAGTAAAATAGTTCAACATTTGTAGTTTTGTCCTTAAAATTTTTCCTCCTGAAATTTAGAGAAGTTTTCAGAATATTTTTTTAAAACTAAATTTATTAAATCATATTTTCCAACCAATCGTGAGGCAAAAACAGGAATTGAATTATATCTTGAGAGAAATAGGAAACAAAATTTTTTGAAATATTATTCAAAGTTGACAGAGTTTTCTGATCGGACCTTTGCATTAGTGCCTGAACCACGCTAATCTTTTTTCTGGCCATTACTAAAGAGAAACGAGTTATGAGTGATCAAGCACGTCATCTATATGGAAAAGATGCATCATTGAATATAGCAAAGACAGTCACCATTATTGTTTAAATATAGATGGCGTGTTATTAAAATAGGTAAATTTTCATGGGGTTATGGATCAATCATAGTTTGGGGTTTCCGGACTTCAATCTTTAGAGTTAGTACAAGTTTAAATATTTATAACAAACACATGCAGTTTTGGGATGCTCTAAGTACAATTAACAATGAAATTTTCTAAAGTCCTATTCCTTCCATGAATATTCCATAGGAATCCAAACCTGTGGAATATTCGTGGAAGGAAGTTTGTTTCAACAAGATATGTTTGTCCTGTTCAGGGTCATCATATCTAATTTTGCAGAATAAATAATGGAACTGAGCGGTATTTTATTCCACGCTTCTTGGTTCTTGAAACTTTTTTTAAAAAACCATCCTTTTTGTATGTTTGAGATTGGTTTTGTGAGTTCGAAAAAATATTTCTTGGTCTTTCCAGCTTCAAAAATATATTTTGAAAACCACGAAAATATTTTCAGAAATCACGATTCATGGTTTTTTGAAGTCTGAAAAATATTTATTGTTTAAAAACCATGTTTTTTGGTTGTTTGAACACGAAAAACATTTTTAGAAACCACGATTCTAGGTTTTTTGATGTCTGATTTTTTCACACACCACGGTTTTGAGCTTGAATAAATATTCTTAAAAAAACACGCTTCTTGATCTTTTTGGTTTTGAAAAAAATCTTCACAAACCACAAACATATTTTTTTAAAAACACGCCTCTTGCACTTTTTAAGCTTAACAAATATTATTTAACAAAGCAAGTTTTTGGGCTTGAAAGAAATATCTTACAAACCACAAAATTTTTGGGCTTGGGAAGTGTATTCTTAAAAACCGCGCTTCGTGGTTTTAGTCTTGAAAATTTATACTTAACAACTATTTTTGGGTTTAAAAAATGTCTTTGGAAAATGTCTTTAAAACCCACGATCTTGGTCTTGGAAAAATGTCTTTATAACCCAAGCTTCTTGGTCTTGAAAAATGTCTCTACAACCCACGCTTCTCGGACTTGAAAAATTTCTTTAAAACCACGCTCATTGGTATATTTGATCTTGAAACAAATACTCAAAGTTTGGTCCATCGGGCAAAATTGGAAAATATAATACTTCAGAATTGAATTACTTCTTTTGTATTTTATTAACTAAAATAAAAGTTTTTTTGTAAATTCGAACCAGAAGGAGACTAAAATTACAAAAAAAAAATCTGATATTTTAAAGAATTATTTATTATATAAGGAATTGGGAGATAAATGACTGGCCAACAACTTCGAAATTATTCAATATGAACCTATTGCTTCCAAGCTGCGAAATAAGGCTAAATTTTCGTAAATTCGCCCTAGAAGGGACCGTATAAGACAAAAATAAGTATCGCCATCTATACTTCAAACAATCAGAAGGTTTTCTTTGCATTCTCATCAGAGTTGTTCGGTGAATGGCTATAGCTGCATAGGAATTTTAAACTTTGAATGATATGACCACCGTTGCTGCAAAATTGGGAATGAAAGTCGAATTTTGTTAACTAAGTTTTTGTAAATTAGGTATAGAAAAAGACTAAAATACCAAAAAATCCTTAAGTAGGCGTTTACACACCGACAGTATTGGCAAGACAATAGCAAAGTTACAAACCATTTTCACCAATACATTCATACTTTTCTCTACACATATTTAAAAATGTATAAAAGTATTTGTGAAAAAGGTTTGTATTTTTGCTATTGGCTTGCCAATACTGGCATTTGTAAACGCAGGGTAAGGGGTGGCCGCCATTTGTAAATTTTTCACAATTTTTTTCCAAGAAAACTACCAAACTGTTTTGGTTGATTTTTTTCATCTAAAGAGCACATCTTAATCACCTGTCTGATTTTTTCTCGTTGAAAAATATTATGAGGTTTTGTGGCAAATAAATGGCCATCCACGAAACCATTTTTTGTAAAAGCGTTTTGCGTCATATATTTTTGTGAACTTATTCAGAACAAAACAAGTAAAAAAGTATCAGTCGGCTTTGCCGACAGAGATATACCCTCAGCCTGTGTAAATTGAAAATTTTTTTTCACAAAAAACTTATGTATTTAGGTGGTTTCAAAATTTTGGTCGTATGAACCGACAAAAATGTTGATTTGGATTAAAGTTCAAACATTTTGCGGAAAAGGTACTTAAAGGAATGGACCGACATAGACCATGGGGGTGCCAAAGGGGGTTTTTACACCCTTCCGGCTGTTTTCTCAAGAAGTATGAACTTGCCCCTGAAACAACTTTTACCATCGTAATTGCGGCAGCGAATGTAAGTTGCTTCAACAAAAACCAAAGTGATTCAATAGCAGGTCTTAAAGTGAACTTATCCAAAATTTTGTGTGGGAGGTACGGGATGGAGTGGACAAATGTAGTCCATATTCGAACCTGATCTATATCTGGTAGATATTATGAGAATGTGTAAAGTGTGGACCAAATCGGTCACTCCCATCAAGAGTTATCGTGCGCACAATTTTTCCGAATATTTTTGAACTTTTGTGGGGTAGGTACCTGACGGAGTGGACCGATTTGGCTTATCTACGAACTTAAACTAAAGTTAGGAAACGAAGGCCAAATTTTGGCCGGAATCGGCATTTTCGTTCGAGAATTATCTTGCGCTTCCACCCATAAACATGGTGTCATAGGGTTTGTTTTCCAACTTTCATGCTATTTTTTCAGGAAGTATGGACTTGCCCCTGAGGAAACTTGTACCTTCGTATAGGGGACAGTGAATACAAGATGTTACAACAAAAACCGAGGCGATTCGAGAGCAGGTCCTAAACTGAACTTTTCCGAAATTTTGTGTGGGAGGTACTCGAAGGAGTGGACCGATTGAGTCCATATTTAAACTTCATCTAAGTGTGGTAGAACTTACACGATGTACAAAGTGTGGGCCAAATCGGTTACTCCCTTCAAGAGTTATCGTACGCACAAATTTTCCGAACATTTTCGACCTTTTGTGGGGGAGGTACCGGAAGGAGTGGACCGATATAGTCCATCTTTGAACTTCAACTAAGTTTGGACAAAATATTATGAAAGCCAAATTTTGGACCGAATCGGCAGATCCGTTCGAGAGTTATCTTGCGCTCCAACCACTACACACGGTGTCATAGGGTTTTTTGTAACTTTCAGGCTATTTTCTCAGGAAGTATGGACTTGCCCCTAATGAAACTTACAGCGTCGTATAGAGGACAGCGGATACAACTTGTGTAAACAAAAATCAAAGCGATTCGAGACCAGGTCCTAAACTAAACTTTTCCGAAATTTTGTGTGGGAGGTACCCGAAGGATTGGACCGATTGAGTCCATATTGGAACCTCATCTAACTTTGGTAGAAATTACACGATGTGCAAAGTATGGACCAAATCGGTTATTCCCTACAAGAGTTAGCGTGCGCACAAGTTTTGCGGCAATTTTTGAAAATTTGTGGGCGAGGTATCTGAAGGAGTGGACCTATATAGTCCATCTTCGAACTCAAATCGAATCTGGACAAAATATTTCGATACCCAAAATTTGAACCGAATCGATTGATCCGTTCGAGAGTTATCGTGCGCACCAGCCAGCCAGACAGACAGACGGACAGACAGACAGACGGACGGACATTGCTAGATCTACTCAAAAATGTCTGAAACGGATATCGTACAAACATACTTGGGGTCTAAAACCATTATTTCGATGAGGCACATTTTTGGTCGTATCAAAGTGTAAATACCCTCTTTAGCCTAAAGGCTGAGGGTATAAAGATCTAGTCCTTCATCAATCGATTATTTTAAAAAGTATTAGATTTTGCTGAAATGGTGGAACAAAAAACTCAAAACTTGACTGAAGTTTTTTGGTCTTAAAACGGGCAAAACAATTTAAAAATAAAATCTATCGAAGAAGGACTAGATTTTGATGTCCTTGATAACCCCACAAAATTGTATGCCAATCGGCTTATTAGGTTTCGAACTAGAGTTGGCACCGATTTCAAAATGTCATTTCTCTTCCAGCTACAATATACAATATTTTACAATATAATATTTTGCCTCGAAAGCTAAAATATTAACAATTAATTTCTTTAAGGGGTGACCCCCATATGTGGACTTATTCAGAACATAAAGATCTAGTCTTTCATCGATCGATTATTTTAAAAAGTATTAGATTTTGCTGAAATCTTGGAACCAAAAACTCAAAATTTGACTGAAGTTGTTTGGTCTTAAAACGGGCAAAACAATTTAAAAATAAAATCTATCGATGAAGGACTAGATTTTGATGTCCTTGACAACCCCACAAAATTGTATGCCAATCGGTTTATTAGTTTTCGAATTAGAGTTGGCACCGATTTCAAAATGTCATTCCTCTTCGGCTCAATACTCATAAATTTTGATGTTTTTTCCTTCGTCTATTTTGTCCAAGCATATTACCTTATTATTGGTCCTTCGATTACGTATGTTTAAAGCAATGCCGTTCTTTGGTATTGTTGAAGTTACGAAGTTTTTCGGTAATTCTCACACACACGACCCGACGGCATCGAAAGAGCACACAAAAGAGAGTAAATATTTTGATTTGTTTTTGTTTCGCAGCATGCGTGTATACAATCCTACTAACACACTGTCAAAAATTGCCAATATTCAGAATTTTGTGTGCCCTCTTCTTGGTTGGCAGTGGTTTAAAGCTATTTCATAGAAATGCAAATGGCTCAAGATTCAGAGATTCACATGAAAGGCAGCAAATTGCCCCCTTTTTGGAATTTTATATCTAGGAAAAAAATATATAAATGTAGGATTTTATTAAAACACATGTAATAATTTTAGTGAATTATTTAAACATTGCTTTATTTATTATAAAATCCTAACTATTAGTTTTTCGGAATTGATGTTCCTTGCTTTGCTTGTTCAACAATGGAAACCATTGTAGCTGCCAAAAATGTATTTTACAAGAATGGACGAGACTACAAGTGGCTCGACTGCCGATTGCAAAGTGATTAAATTTGAGATTCACTCTATTTAAGTACAACTCATGAGAATCCTCTAGAACCATATGTTTTAATTAGTACTTTACAGTTGCTTATACTAGTAGTATTAAATATATTTTACAGTGTTGCATTTCGTCAGTTAAAGTTTAAATTTTAAGATCAATCACAATATTAATTCACAATGACAAATAAAAATACAAAAGCTTCCAAATTGTTAATATTAAAATATAGATGGTGGGCTTACATGTAGTATTTTACATGTAGAGTTGTATTTTTATGTTATACCACTATGTGTAATAAGTATATTATACCCAGTTCCCACATAAATATTCTATAAATAATCAGAATATTTGAACCGGGCGATATACACTCCATAGATATAGTAGATGTGGCCAATGTGTTGCTGACAACACAGAACCTTTAAAAAATAGGCCTTATCCGAACAGTGCCATACATTAACTTATTATCCTTCGATAGTTTGGGTATGTATGTATATTACTTCAAAAATGTATCCTTCCATTCTATGTCTTTTTAGCTATTTTTAAAGAAATACAACTGAGACTTTAAAACCTTTTCTACACTGGTTCAAAATACTGGCATTAAGTAGTCCACAATGCCATAAATTAAATTAAAAAAGGCAAAATTTTCAAATAAATAAAATTATTATTATAATTTGTTTAGCACTTGGGGAATTTGGTACTGTACATTACTTTAAGATACTGGTCCTTCGATCCTGCATCTCCTTAAGTATTGTCAAAAACAAAAATACAACTGAGGCTTTAATGCCTTTCCTATACTTGTTCAAAAGTCATGCCCTAAATTCCAAAATTCACTATGAAGGCAATCATTGACCTTACTTGCGAATCTCACAACTAGTAACACTTACCAAGGGGTCACTTACTGTACAAACAGAAGAAGTCTTTAAAACAAGTTTTCTTTTAATTTTGCCATGGTCTATGATCTTCTTCTTGTGCAAAAATAAAACGAACAACATAACAAATAATTGAAGCAAAATAAATTGTAAACAATTTAGAAACTGAAAAAAACACACAACTTAGCTTCTCCACAATTGTGGTTTTTATTTAATTTTTTCATGTTTTCGTTTGAGAGGTTTCTATTACTAACTATAAGAAAGAAAAAAAAAACGATTGGAGAAAAAACCCCAATCGTCTGAACCACCATCATTATCATCGTCAGCAT
This sequence comes from Musca autumnalis, assembly GCF_047663935.1. Lineage (NCBI taxonomy): Eukaryota > Metazoa > Arthropoda > Insecta > Diptera > Muscidae > Musca > Musca autumnalis. Next base: position 9,674,958 of record NW_027411755.1, on the reverse strand, counting down.
TAAAACAGCTTTCAAATCAATGCTCTTCTTTTGACTGACCACAATTATGGTGAATTGGATGGTTGGTTGGTTGCCTGTTTGAACGGATAACTGGACGATTGCATGGCAACTTGCGATGCTTCGCTGACCATTTGTAAATAATTTTTTTTTATGATATTTTGGATTTATGTTTATTTAACCTGCTGCTAAGGTTGTAATTCTTCTTATTATAATCCTAATATTTAATTAAGCAAGGCGCCACAAGGCCTTAAAGTTACACAATTTATTGTTTGATTTCATATCTGGGCTATAGGCATAATTTTAGACGTAAATGTCGATATCGCAAGTATCGTAAAGTCATAAAATATTATGCCATAAAAAAAATTATGTTGCTTCGCATTACTTGCGTAACATTTAGAAACAAATTTATCAGATATCAGTTACCCAATGACGCCTTCGAGTCCATGTGATACTTTTAATGGACATGTTATCCAAAATAGAATGGATAACATTTTTAGCTTATCGGTTTTGTGTGAATAATTTATTTATCTTATTTAAATGGTGCTGATAAAGTAACCCTCATTGTATTCTATATCATGGGTTTAATTACAATCAACAATTATCTATTAATCACCTCCAATTCTTGTTTTCCTCTAGCACTCTTTTTTCAAAATCTTGCAAAGTAATCGCCTTCGATTATTAGCTGGCATTTTATAGAATTACACAGACACATATCTCTCTTAAGCTATAATGGGATTATTTCAGCTACAAAAATATATACAATCAACAAGAGAATTATTAATAATCATATCAAGATTATAATATTATTGTTATTATTAGAGAACCAGCAACCGCAAAGCGGAAAGAGCATGAATTGGCTGAAAAGCCAAATGAAAAAGACTCAACGCATATAACTATTTATATATTAAAAATTGTTAAAGTGTAGGCAGAAAAGTAAAAGACAAAAAAAAAAACAAGTGCAGCCAATTAGTAATAAATAACTGACTGGCTGACTGACTTGTCGGTCAGTGATTATGCGGGGGCACAGCCAAGACAATGCCAACCATTTTGTGAGACCTAAGGGCCGCTGTTTGCTACTGATGATGATACCAAAACAAGACCAGAATGTAACGATACAAATTCAAATTAAATCTTATTAAAATGACAATCAGAGTGACTGCGATGCTGCACTCAAATCTTTTTGGGAAACACAAAAACCATGTCGATCACAATGACATTTGATAAGTGCGTTTTAGAATGGGAACAATTGCTACTAGACACATTACCATTACAAAGTGCCCAATGCAAATTATCATTTATGGACAATTTGCCCATAGATTCTCTGCCCCAAGTCCATTAGTGGTATATTAAACTTGAACAATGACACTTGTAAAATTTCGGTCGTCATTTGTTCTAAATGTTGTTTTCTTCGTTTTTGTTTCTTTTTTCTCTTCATGTTGACTTAATGGCATACTTTTTTATGTCATACATAAGTGTATATCTACATATGTATGTAAGTATGCTGCTGTACCATCAATTTTTGTCGTCTAAGCAGTCTCTTGCTATTTAATGCGAATATAATTGAAGTCAATTATTTTTTTACGAGTCTGCCTATTTTTTCCAATTATTTTCTATTAGCACACAGAAGAAATGTGACAAAATTATGAGTTAAACATATGAAATACATACATGTTGCACAAATAAAATAGACCCCTGAGGAATGAGGTAAGAAAGGATTTTTATTTAATTAAAGATATTGGTTAGCGAAAATTACAAGATGTGGAAATCATAGTTACTTTTTCTCTTAAATTTTGGTTTAGAAAAAATCGTTCATGCAGATCATAAAAACGCTCCCACATAATACGGATAACCCAAAATACACATTTTACAGATATAGTTTAGATAACACTTATAATATATCCCAATTTCATGGATAACCAGAATTCTTTATAATTATGCATCAACGAACGGTATCTTCACATTTTGCAAAATGACTAATATTGAATAAAGTAGGCGCCATCTATATTCCATAAATAAATATTTGATCTATACTATTAAGAGAATATGGTTATGATCAGCATTGGTCAACAGCTGAAAATTTTTCAAGATGAACTCTCTAGATTCCAAGGTGTGAAATAAGGCGTAGTTTTTCCTAATTTCGCCCTTGAAAGGACCATATTAAATAAAAATTATTATTTATCTGTGGCGCCATCTTTATTTCAAAGTCAATGAAGACTTACTCTGCATTTTTATAAGATTTGAGGGGTGAATAACTTTGATTATAACTGTCTTGGAATTTTAATAATGGATTATGTGAACTAAAACCGAGGTTTTTCTGTGAACTGGTCCTACAAGAGACTAAGGACCATTATTATATGTATTCTTATACAATTGGATTGTATATTTTAAAACTTCAAATAAACTAATTTGGTTTCTTGAAAATTAATTACCACTTTTACTTAAAGAAAAATCCAAACTTTAACAAAAAAGACCTATAATAATGGGGGTGAAATGACAAAAAAACCATGATGTTGAATAAAAATGGCACCAAATATATTTCAAAGAAATATTTTCTCCACATTATTCAAGGAATTTGGTAATGAATGACTGAATCTTGTTGACATCCAGCATTTGGCAAATTTTCGTGATCAAGACTATTGATTCTAAGGCGGGGTTTTTCATAATTAGTCCTAGAAGGGATCGCACAAAGCAAAATATATAATTTGTCCACATGCGCCATCTTTACTTCAATCATTCTGAAGATTTGATCTGCAGTCCTATTTTGAATGATTGTCATTATTGCTACAATATTTAAGATTAAACGGGATATTGTTGACTGAACTGAAGTTTTTTTTTAATTGGTCCTAGAAAGAGGCTAAACTTACAAGCAATCCTGGTATTGAATAAAAATTGTGCCATCTATATTCAAACAAAATTTTACGCTATATTTGTCAATGAATAGGGTAACGAATGACTTGTCAACAACGTCTAGCAACTGGAATTTTGTCGTGATCAACGCTATTGATTCCAAAGCGGGGTTTCTTTTCGTAAATTAGCCCTAGAAAGGATCGGTCAAAACAAAACATATCCTTTATCCACATGCGCCATCTTCACTTCAAACATTTTGAAAATTTGTTCTACCGTCCTAACGGACTAGAGCGATGAATACAAAGATATATAATACAATCAGACGGGACATTCCCATTGCTACTATACATAGGCAGATGGCACTGGTGGTCTAACATTATGTGATGTTACAATATTGTGACATGGAATTATGTTATATTTAACATAGTTCACATTGGTGTACGCTTTTGTTTTTGTTGCGTTCTGTTAATTGTCTGTTATACATAAACGCCCTCTATGCTTGAATATTACAATTTAACTCCATTGGGCATGATGTCTAATCTTTACCATTGTATGTCGTTGATGAATAACTATGATTTATATTTTTGAATGGTTGCCATTATGGCTAGAAAATTTATGGTTAAAGACAGATTTTGTTAACTATTAATACGAAAGTTTTTTTAATGTAATCCTAGGAAGAGGCTAAAATTACAACAAATTCTGGTATTGAATAAAAATTAGGCCATCTATATTTCAAAGAAGATTTTACCAAATATATATAATATAACAAGATGGGACCTTTCCATTGTTACTATACCTCGGCAGATGGTGCTGGGGGTCTAACATAATGTCGTGATAACATAGTTCACCTTTGTTTACGTTTTTTGTTTCTGTTGTGTTCTGTTAATTTTCTGTTATACATAAACGCCCTCTATGCATGACTATTAAAATTTAACTCCATTGTGCGTTATGTCCAATCTTTAATATTGTATGTCTTACTCTATATTCTTAAATGAAATGTGCTACGAATGGCGGCCAAACTAATTAATATGAACACTATTGTTTCCAATGTGCGAAAAATGGGGAGTTTTTTCATACATTTATCTTTGAAGAGACATATGACAAAAAATATACTTTACATGTGGCGCCATCTTTACTTTAAATGTACTAAAATTTTCCTCTACATTCTTAAGGGAGTTGAGAGGTGAATGACTGGCTGATTGTCCAGAAATTTTAAATGTACATTAATGATGCTCATTGCTGCCACAAAATTGCCGGGATTTGTTAGCTAAAACATACATTTTTGTACATTGGTCCTATAAAGAGACAAAAAGGGCAGTCATGAATAATTCCCTCAGAATTTTCGGCACGGAAAATAATTTTGAAAAGTATAATTCTTTTAAAAATCAGTATATCAAAACGCTGGAGACTGCTAGAATAACTTATTTATGGAATATTCTCACCGAATCGACAAAAATATTTCCTTTTTGGACATAAATTTGGAAACTAAAAATTTTGAAATTGGGGAAAGGGAACAAATTCCGCATGAAATGTTTATTCATGATTGCCCTGAATAAAAAAGCCTAATATTGAATAAAGAAATGACGTTATCTTTATATCAAAGAAAAATGTACTCTATATGTTTAAAGGTACTTAGTTATAGCCGACAGATTATAACCTATCATGTGAAAATCATTCAAGATGAACACTATTGATTCCAACGTGCGTAATAAAGCGGGGATTTTGTGAATTTGCAATAGAAGGGAACCTTTAAGATGGTCATTATTTTTTTTTACATGTGGCGCCACCTTTACCTGAAACGTGGCGCCTTCTGAAAACTTGTTCTACATTCTTGTAAATGGCTCGGCTTATAACTGTCTAGGAACTTTAAATTTTGAATGACCAAATTTTTTGCTACATACTTAATAAAAGCAGGATTTTGTTAATTTTCCTTAGATTGAAAGAAAGTGACAGTGTTGTTGCACCATCTAGACTTCTCTAGGAGGAACAAAATAAGACAAACAATGTATTTCACACGTGGCGCCATCTTTACTTCAAACGTTCTGAAGATTTACTTTACATTCTTATGGAAGGTGAGAAGTAAATGACATTGGAAATTAAAAATTTTTAATGATGGTCATTATTGCGATCAAATTGTGAAGTAAAGTGGGATTTTGCTAGTTTGCAAAAAACTAAGCTTGATAGTAGTCGACACCATCTACACTTCAAATTAATGTTAATAATGGACGAATTATTGGAGAATAGATTATAAGGGTTTGTAAACATGATATTGGTAGTCTAAAAATATATAATAACATATTTCATCGAAGTGTAAAATCACTTAAACCTTGATCCGACTAGTAAATTTTTAGCAAACTTTGTTACCAAGAGGTCACTGAAAAGAATTTTAAAAGAACATCCAAATATGCCAAGAAAAGTGGGTCAGTCCTGGTAGCATGCAATAATGAGTAAGGATTTCTGCCTTAATGAAAATTGCTTAATGAAATTAACTATTGCGGATTAATGTTTAATGGTCTTAGGGACGGATTTGATCAATTAAGGATTTCGCGTCCAAAACGGGTAGTGTAGTGTGTTTAGCTACACATCAGAACTTCACATGTTTAATTCCCAGCAGTAACAAACTAATAATGTAAAGTGTGGGTAAATTGAACATAACTTCACACCAAGAGTTCTGTAAATAAAACATATTTTCTGAACTTACTTGTCGACTTTTAGTGGCCATAGAATAACTACTTATTGGCTGCTACACGCCCATGTTAAAATTGTGGATATGTAGGTTGATTTGTAAGTAGTTACGGCTACTAAAAAATACTACTGAAGCTCGTTATTTGGTAATGAAAGATTTTGATGGAATTAAATTCGTTATTTAGAAATGAAAGTTTTTGATGGATGATCATCAACGTCCAGCATCTTCAACCAGGCATTATTCACGAAATAGGGCGTGCGTGGTATTCGGAAATTTGCTCTGGAAGAAAAAAATGTTTGGCTAACTACAGCGCCACTTGGACTTCAAACTAGAACTATTATTGGAGAATTTTTTGAATATAGGGAAGCTGGTGAGCATACTTCTCGGCAGAATGAAGCCATGTACAAAGTGAAGCTGTGAAGCATGGTCTTAGTCATAGATTTGGTTCAGTGGAGCAATCTAACTGGAGCAAAGTAACAAACCATTTTCACCAATACAGTCATACTTTTCTCTATACATATTTAAAAATTTATAAATGTATTTGTGAAAAAGGTCTGTATATTTGCTATTGTCTTGCCAATACTGGCATTTGTAAACGCCGTGTAAAATGGGGAAAATGTAACAAACAGGGTAGCACAGACAAACTGTTGTTTAGGTATAGATGGCGTGTTATAACCACTGAGAGTGTTTTCACCATGGTAATAGTGACCGCAGTATCAACTTTTTGAAGGAAATTCAACAAAATTAATCGAACTACATTTTTGGTACTTCGAGCAAAGAGAAAAATAATCCTATAAGAAATTAATTAATAATATTTTACATTTTCAGGTAACTATCTATATCAGTACTATTCTGAATGTAAACTTTCTGTTAGTTTGGTCTCTCTGCCGTTTCAACTTAAAGGAGTGTATAAGAGAACCCACGGGGAATTTACATTCAGAAGCTAATAATAAAAAGTTTAATATTCTGGTCCTTCGAATTGCTCGTCCATGTACGAGTATATTACCTTACAATTTTGGACCTTCGAGTAGGTATCTTTGTAGTATTTTTCATAAAAATGTAAAGTAGGCGTTAATGTGTTTTCTACAGAGATGTATATGACTCAGGAGCTTCATTGTGGGATTCGGAGATTTGCTAAAAAAAAGCATGTCAGTCGCCATCATGTCTATAGTGATAATATTGCTGTGTATCATGGGTTTAGGCATAGATTTGGTCTAACGGGCAGCACAAAATTGAACTTGTTGATAATTTTTTAAAGCGTTTGCTTACAAGCTCGGCGATAAAGTAGGTCGAATACCACTGAGCTAATATGAAACGGCATGTACTCATTGATATGAGAAAAGTCTCCCGCATCCCTCGCATCAATTCTTTGGAATTACACTTTTTTGAATGAAGTTTTCATCAGTTATTTTTGCTTATATTTTCATGAATTCAATAGAACTTATTCCAAATAATGAGTAAAGGCACCACTTTATATGGAATCAGTCCCATTTGATTTTTCACAGATAGTATGGCGCCATCTGTACTTTACATTAAAATTCTTATTGGGATAGATGCTGGACAATGATAAGGAGGAGTCAGTATACTCCTAGACTGATTAAAACTGGCTTGCAATAAATTTTAAAACGAAACATATTTGGTTCTATTGAAAAAAAAATATGACGCCATCTATACTTCACAATAAGACTATTATTGGAATTGTTGCTGGTCAGTGATAAGGAGTGATTAGTCAGCATACTCCTAGGCGGAGTATGTACATATGTATTTTTATTACAAACTAACCTAAAGATATGATATTGATGACAACGACACAATTTGTTCATGTATGTCAGTTTAGGAACTATTGTAACTCATGCAGTCCTTTGAAATAACTGATAACCTTACATAGTAACAAGAAACCGAAACATTTTGGTTTTCCCTTAAGTGTGTAACCATGTTCAGGTGGCATTTCCAAATTTACAATAAGCAAAAAGCGACTTCTTTATATTGACCCCAATTGGCAATAGCGTAAAATTTAAAAATATTAAAATAACCCAAGAGAGAAAAAAACCCTAATACAAGACTAATTAATGTTGCTGCTGCCAAATATTACAACAACATCGGCCAATAACCAAAAAAAAAAGAAATCTGCCAGTTTTAATGGGTGGTGTTTCTCCAACAGCAGCAACAATAACAACAAAATAAATAGTATTAATTACAATTATGACATTACTTTTAAAAATTGCATGCGCTTTACGCTCTATGGTTTTGTTTAAGAGCAGCTTGTAATTGATAGCATAGAAGAAACAAAAAGACAGACAAACAACAACTAAAGAGTAACACCGCTAACCACAATAAACGGTGCGATTTAACAACTAAAAAAAAGTTGTTACTTTATTTCATTTCATGATTTCTTAAGAGAAACTTTGGAGAAACCTTGAAATATTGAAAACTGCCTAACAGACTAAACTGAACGGGGGGACGAACAATAGGGGTAGGCTTACTTCTAAAATAACAGACAGTCGGGCATACATAGATTTCAAATCTTTTGTAATGAAATATAAACTATTTTTAATTTTGTTTAAATTTTTGGTTTGTAGTTGGGTGGTGGTAAGAAAAGAAGCTGGTGTTTATTGCGTAACAAAGAGGGCGTTTAAGGTAAGACACAGTCTGCTGCAGCCAGCCATGTGTTGTTGCTAGCTAGCTAGCATTTTAAGGAGAGGAAGGTCATTTTCTTTTGTCTGACTTTGGTGCGTATGCGCACATTCATTAGACGACATATTCTCCACATTTAGCATTTGAAGGTAATACTTTGGCTTAAATTTAAGCAGCCATTTGAATGAATGCCTGCCTACCAGCCAGGTAAACAGTTATGTGGGCTTGATGTGTGTCTGTGTGACATTCCTTCAGCATCTTTTGAATTTTTTAAGCGTTATGCGATTTTTTCATTAATTGTTTGTGGGTTATTTATTTGGACTCATGTTCATGACTTTGAATTCAATTGTTTTTAAATTCGAGTGACATTTTTCACACATTATGTTTGGGTGTAAAGATAGCCCTGAAATTTTGTTGATTTGATGTGACAGTTTACACGTTTTTAATTATTTTTTTAATAAAAATAGGGTTTCCTAATTTGAAAGAAATATTAAGTTATTTTAAAGCATCATTTATATTTTACAATTTATTGCAAACCTTTCAACCCCTGCTGTCATTTAATAAAAAAAAATCTTTTCAGTATTTCTTGCCATTCAAGTGCTTGCCTCTAAATTGCACAAATCGCCTTATTTGGCCTCTCATTTCAATATCATAAAGAACTTATTATGAAATGCACAGTTTTCATCATTGTTCTCCTTATTTAGTTGCCATAAAATACTACTTGAAAAGAAGACATGACCTAATTTCCATGTGGATTTTTTATGCGCTTCTTGTGGCATCTCGGAAAAAATACAAACTAGACATGTTTAATTAATTAATGAATAAACAAAAAAAACAATTTCAACCACTGTGGTTGTTGTTGGTAGGGGGTCATAGATACATGACATGTGTCTATTATTTTAATTCTAACAATTATCGCACTGTCAATCTTGTGTCAGATCAAAAAACCTAAATATTTTATTTTTCAAATCAATTTGAATTGGGGGCAAAATTTCAATTGGTTGTAATGATTTTTATGATGGATAAAGAGGCCAATAATTAAGTACAATTTCAGCAATAAGTGATTTAAAAGAAGAGAATCAAAGCAGGCCATGAGAAAATACTTTACAGATAAATTATGACTAGAAAGATGTGATAAGCTGATAAATAGATGGCATTAGATGATTTTCAATAATCAGCTGCAAGGCAATTATTTATCATCGAAGGACCAATATTTTGATGAAATACTTTGGCAATCTTGTGTCATATCATAAGCCTAAATATTTTACTTTTCATATCAATCTATTGGGGCAAATTTTCAATTGGTTGTACTGATAGACAAAGAGAAAATTTCAACAAGAATTGCTTTAAATGATTATATTCTAGCCATGAGAACATAGTTTGCACAGAAATGATGACAAGAACTATGTAATAAGCTAACAACTAGATGGTTTTAGAAGCAGTGTTGCCAACTAGAAGTCTACTCATATTTAGAGGCACCTATGGACGCTGTGCTAATTACCAACTGTCAAAGAACTAAAGTTTTGATGAAAAAACTTGGTAAACCTAATCGAACACGACCAAATCAAAAATCCTAATCGATTTTAATTTTTCAAAACTCTAATTTATTTCAAAGTGATTCAAAGATCGAATGAACAAATATGCCATATCGAAGGACCAAACGTGCAGTTTTAATAAACCATGGTTAGTTCGAAAGACCAAATCTATGCTTAAAAAAACCACGACTAGATCGGCTCGAGGGACATAACTTAATAATTAATTCAAGTCGAAGGATTAAATATGTAATCAAAAAAAAATGAAACTACGGCTAGCAGGTATGACCATGGGCTACATTGATAACCCAAATATGCATTTTTAAAAAACCACCTAACTGGCTTAAAATTCCAGATATGCCACGGTTATTTGGAAGAACAAAATAGGCGTTTTATTAAACCGTAGAATAAAATATGATTTTTTAAACCGGAGCTATGTAGGTCGAAGGGCCAAAACTGTGTCTTTTATAAACATCAGCTAAGTCAGTTCTTCGACTCTAATATGCATTTTTAATAAGCTGCGCCTAAGTCGAATTAATTGTCGAAGGACCAAATGATTCATAAGGTCCAAATGCGCCTTTTTTTAAACCGAGTAGTCAAATATGTTTTTTAATAAACCACAGGCCGGTCGAAAGACCAACTAAGACTTGATGATAAACCAACATCGAAGGACCTAAGAGGTCTATAAATTAAAGCAAATAATATATATAATTATAACTTCAAGTAAATCATGATCGAAAGAGTCAGACAATCTGTAGGTACGATAACGTGGGGCTATACCAAATCATTGACATATTCCAAACATGTTTAGTTTCTAAACTTCTTCATAAAGGCCTCGAAATATTAAATTACCTTAAACTATTTTGGAAGACATTTTTGAAAAAGTTTTAGGTTCATCTTGCACAATAGCTATTTGAGTAAGTGCCGGCAGGGTTTTGGAGCTTGGACCATTATCTCGGGAAGTATTGGCTTATTCCGGAAAAAAGATTGTACCGTTTTAAATGAGGCCGCTAGAACAACATACTGAAAACAGAATCTAAACGATGCGAGAGGAGCTCTAACCGCCTGTTCATGTATGTCGCACGGAAATCTGTACGAAAGGAAAGCAGGCACTCACTTCCGTCTAAAAATGCGTTCATGTATTTCGCAAACTATCGTGCGACTGCCGTTACGTATCCTATGCGAAATACTACTAATTTGAATGTACATTAGTACAACTATGTTCCATAAATGAGAGCCAAATGAGAAATGAAAACAAAATCCACTCATACATACAAACATTGGAATATGTGTGATTTGTTTTGTTTGAAAAATAAAATGTGTCGGTATTTTGAATTATTTTATTTAATTGATTTCTTCAAAATAGTGAATGAAACGGCCATTGAAACGTGTCTGTAAAATTTGTATTTTGTTTCAAGAATGTGTTGCATAAATTTGTTTTAAGATTTTCGCTGTTATTCGCGAGTTTACGTTCTACTCGGCAGCTACAAAGCAAGTGAGTGATTTTGACATTCTCTTTCTATAAGAGACAGTCCTTTCGAAATACATAAACCCAAATTTAATGGAAAGTGTACGTTTACGTGTTATTTCGTATGGCTTGTCGGTCGCATAGATTTTCGTTTCGAAGGCGTTTATATGAACAGAAAATGATTATTTCGGTCGAAATACATGAACAGGCTGTTAATCTTTACAGCCAGTTTCACTATGTCGAACGAAAATGAAAACGAAAGAAAAACTACTTAACTCGTGTATGATTTTCAAATTTTGTAGTTGTTTCTAAGCAAAAACAAGGTCAATATTACCATGAAAAGCTAAGTTTAGATGTTTTTCGTTCGCATTCATTTTCTTTCGACATAGTGAAACAGGCCCTTACTTTTTTTAATTTTGTGTGGGAGGTACCCGAAGGAATGGACTATAGTCCATATTCCAACCTGATACATGTTTGGATGAAATAATATGAAGTACAAAATCTGCACCAATCAGAAACTCTCTGCGAGAATTATCTTGCGGATTTGCCATTTTGGGTTGTGCCGTCAGGGTTTCTTGGAACATTTTGCCCAATATCTCAGGAAGTATGGACTTGCGCAAGAAAAAATTTTACCGTCGTAAAGGGAGCCGCATGAACAACCTGCTGAAACAATTTTCAAGACGATCCGAGAGGAGCTCTTAAACTTCACTTTATCCGAATTTTGAGTGGGAGGTACCCGAAGCAGTGGACCGATATAGTCCATATTCCAATCTGATACTTGACTGGATGAAATAATATGATGTGTAAAGTTTGCATCAATTAGAAACTTCCAGCAAGAATTATCTTGGGGATTTGCCATTCTGGGTGGTGTCCTCAGGGTTTCTTGGAACATTTTGCCCAATATCTCAGGAAGTATGGACTTCCACAAGAAAACAAATGTGCCGTCGTAAAGGGAGCCGCATGGACAACTTAGTGAAACACATTTCAAAACGATCCGCGAGGAGCTGTTAAACTTCACTTTATCCGAATTTTGTGTGGGAGGCACCCGAAGGAGTGAAATAATACGATGTGCAAAGTTTGGACCAAATCGATTGCTCCCTTCGAGAGTTATCTTTCACACCATTTTACAGACAAATTTTAAACTTTAGTGGGGGAGGAGGGGGGCCGATAAGGCCTATCTTCGAACTTAAACTAAGTTTGGACATAATATTACCATACCCAAAATTTGGTTCGAATCGACTCCAAATTGTCTGAAACTAATTTCGTCCAAACAAAAATGTGTCTTTATTTAATGACAGCTAGGTGCATCAAATATATGACCAAATAATTAACCACTATCAGCTCGAAGGACCAAATAATCGTTTCATTTAACCGTGATCACATCGAAAGACATTTTACAGTAGATAGAGAAGGAACAAGTGTATATATTACAGATATCAGGACCAAGTATAATTTTAATTTTTTTATAAACAACAAAGGATAAAATATGTTTTTAAATTTAACCAGTATTAGGTTTGATAAAACGGGATCCGTATTTGTGAGAGTAACAACTTCTCCCTTTTTCGAATACTTTATATGCACTGTTTTCTTTAATCTAAAAGTATTCTTAAGTACTTAGTTCTTACAATATGACTTAACCCAACAAGAGAGAGGGAGAGTGCACAAATATGTACGAAGACATCTGTCATAAAATATTATGAAGAGGTTATAAACATACTTCCTTATCTCACATGTGGTAAACAAACATTCTATATACACATGGTTATCAGTCTGCAGCCTAGATTACATCCAGCAATGTAACTCAGACATACCGCATGTGGCAATGAAAATTCTAATCTCATTTTATTCTATCGAACTCCAAAAAGAAGACGGTTTATCATGCTCAAATGGATCCCTGCTTACCCAAAAATATATCTCACCGCTACACACACAACCCTCACCAAGAAATTCACTATCTTCAATATAAAATCTGAATGTTCGCTATGTGAACACCTATATTCCGATAATAACATTATTGTTGAATGTGTTGCCTGAGTAAATACATATACCCTTCGATTCTAACATTAATATATAGCTTTTAACATAAAATAAAACAAAATCAGATCGAAGGGTCAACTTTGACTTTTATGTAAATGAAACAAGATATGACTTATATATGACATTAAGTAAACACAATCAGATCGAAGGACCAAATATGCGTTTTGTATAAGGAAACAAAAATAGTTAATAAGAAAATATTTTTTATTTAAAATTTTCATAAAACCAGAATCCAGCCTTAGTACTTGATTAGAGTGTTTGGGTGTTTTTTTTCGAGTTTAGAATTATGAGGTTACTTTTAGCTTATAAAATACGTTATACGTTTGATGTGATTCTAAGTTTGACTTCCGGAAAGTAAAAACAATCACCCATAGTCTCCCTACTGAACTCATAGCATCTAAATAAGATGAAGTACAGATGTCACTAGAGAGTTAAATACATCCATTATTAATGTTCAAAGACATACAATGGTAAAGATTGGACATCATGCACAATGGAGTTAAATTTTAATATTCATGCATAGAGGTCGTTTATGTATAACAGACAATTAACAGAACACAACAGGAACAAAAGCGTACACCAATGTGAACTATGTTAAATATAACATAATTCCATGTCACAATATTGTAACATCACATTATGTTAGACCACCAGCGACATCTGCCGATGTATAGTAGCAATGGAAATGTCCCGTCTTATTGTATTATATATCTTTGTTAATGTTTATGTTAAAGTACAGATGGCGTTACACAAATTTAAATGATATTTTGTAATTTCGGCGTTCTTCTATGACGGATTTCTAAAGTCCTCGCGTTAAGAGGTATAAATGCTTTAGAGGCATTTGAAATTAAAATTGGTATAAAGGAAACCAAAAGTTCAAATTCATGTTAATTTAAGGTTAAAAAACCTTAACCTTTATTATTCCTTTATCATTTCACATTTAACTTCGCACAACTTATTATGATTATCCCTAGTAACCCCTAATAAACCCATTATCCATTATTTATTAACTTTATATATGCTCATGAATAGAAATGGGTCAAGTTAATCGTCAAAAAATAATGCTGCAATTGAAATACAGATGGCGTAATGTTAATATTCAAGCATAGATGGCGTTAGAACAGGTTACAAGATCTTTTTGCAATTTGTGTATGCTTCTATGGTGAATTTCCAAGAACCTACGTTGCACTTTAGCACCAAATTTTAAAGGTTATAGCTTCATTATTGTTTTTATTATTATTATTATCCTTAAAAATTAACATTATATCTCAAATCCTTACCAGATGGCGGTACACTAAGCAGCTTATTTTAATTAGAGATCTCTTAGCAGATGTAATGATAACGAACGCCACATATAATAAATCTTTTTATACGATATCTTTCCAATCAAATCAAAGTCATGTTTTCTTTCAATGAAAGTGTCAGTTTTCGATTGATTTACAACATTGAAAAAACATCTTTTTCAATTTAAAAACAATAAATTTTTAATTTTTCCAACAAGGAAACAACAATGCCACATGTAAAATTTCGACTTTGATTCAAAGTCAAGACGAAAGAAATATTGCATAAATTATTTAGTTACTTTGCACATTGAAATTTCATTACAAAAAAGCAAACACACTGACATTTTTTACACACGGAGAAAGCTTTTACAACCAAGTATCATTTGAATACTGTATTGAAAATAAAAATTTCAAATGAATATTGATGGATGATTTATGCAAAATATTTTTTCAATGTGATGAACAATAACACTTCCATGTGGTGCTCTTGTAATATTGTTGATGAATTATGAATTTCCATGTGAATGAAGGAAAATAGAGTGTACAATATTAATAAATTATCAATGGAAAAACTATTGAAAACAAAGTTTTCTAAAGTCCTTAAAGACCCACAATGGAAATGTTATTCAAAACTAACTTTTCTAAAGTCCTTCAAGACCAACTTGGGGCCAAATATTACTTTATATTTCACTAGTTCGAAAAATACTGATGTACATATATAAAATATTACCGTTATTATTGGACGAATTCCTAGTTCAATAATAATGTCAAAATTGAAGACCAGATGTCGTTATGCAGGTCTAATTGTCCAATAGTAATTGAAGTACAGATGTCGTTTCAACAACATCAATGATTGCTACCATTAAGCTCATCCATTGTTCACGTATAGATGTCGTTAGAGCCATGATCTTTTTTTAAACTTTCCTACTCTTCTAACACAAATTTCTCTAATAATCTATTCATAACCACGCTTTATATAGGAATATTGTTCTAAATAGTCTATAACTAAACTCCGGAGCTTTCATCCTGTTTTAAACGAAAGAAAATTTGCATTTACATCTCCCTTTCCTTTAAAAAGTGGAAAGACAAGCTCTTTGCACGAAAATAAAATATTATATAGGGTACTGCTGCAGCAACTCCCGCTGCAAAGAAAAACCAGCCAAACTGGCTCTTAATTTACTTCGCAGTTGAAGTAATTTCTTGCATTGAAAAGAAAAAAAATCGAAAAGATAAACCAAATATGGTACCCCATTTAACAAGCCAAAAAGCATTGCAGCCGCAGCAACAGCAGCATTGACTCTGCCGACCAATGTCCAGTATTTGTGTGTGAGCTAAACAGATTACAGACGCGTTTTG
Source organism: Musca autumnalis (assembly GCF_047663935.1). Taxonomy (NCBI): domain Eukaryota; kingdom Metazoa; phylum Arthropoda; class Insecta; order Diptera; family Muscidae; genus Musca; species Musca autumnalis. The sequence goes on along the minus strand of NW_027411755.1, from coordinate 9,659,115 downwards.
TTGTTTGTTTGAATTCAACAAAACAAATTGAAGATCATGGTCAGTTTTTTTTTTCAAGTGAATTGCGAATTAGTAGTAGTTGTAGTTTTATTATTAAACCACTCAACTGACCATTGGCTTTGATCACAAAAACAAACTGGACGGACGGACGTTGCGACTTCCACCCATCTGAGTTGTGTGGTGATACAAGGTCCGCTCACAATAAGAGAGGTGTTCAGATGTGGGGGAAAGGGAAAAGAAATGTTTGTGATTAAAGTGCATGCACAGAAAACCTATGGCGGATGACGAAGATAATCATGATTGTCATGATAAGTAAACTAAGCAGATTTTTGTATACAGCGATGATATGCTACGCACATACATTTGCTAGAAATAATCATATAAAAAGGTTAATAAACTTTACATTTATTGGTTTAACTTTAAGGCTTGATGATGGCTTTCTGTTTTCGTTAGGCTTATGTTGTTCCTTGTTTCTTGGACAGAGTGAAGTTGTTGCTGTCTGTTAATCTTTAAAACCCCCTCTTATGCTCAAAAATTAAACAGACAAGTTTAAGTGGGCTTTATGGGGAGCTTAGCAGAAATGCTAAACTTGTGGCTTCTTCATGTCATGTTTGGGGTTATTGTGTGCGGAGATAAAAATGCATATTTTGTACATACCCAGCGAAAAAATCATTACCAAATAATGGGTTTTAAGAGTAATTTTTGGTAGTCGTAACTGAGTACAAAACCCCCTACTAACCCATTATTTTAACAGTTGCATGTACCACTGAATAACTCGTTATTCTATAACCACTAGAATAAATAGTTTTTTTTTTTTTTTTTGACCACTGGAAGTAGAAGAAAGTAAGCTTAAAACATATGCTCTATTTTAGAACAGTTGAGGTGGAATTTGTTTTTAATTTCAACACACTTCATACTTTTATTTTGTTAGTATTTTATTTTGCTCTCTGCTGGATTTGATCATGGGAACTGCTGAATAGTAGCTGAATCATTCAATCATTTCATCAATTAGCCTATCACTCATTGCCTAAGACTTCTATAGAGAATCTACCAAAAACATAATATTAAATCCATTTTGTATTTTTCGTTCTCTTTTGAGAATATTTTCTAAAAACTAGTGGTCCTGGCTCCTAGCATTACATCAATTAGTCAGTCAAAAACTCTGCACCGAACTATTCTATAAATTTTCGGCCGATTTTCCTTTCTCAAAGAACACGGATTAAGAAAGTGTTCTCATAGTATTCATTATATTGATCATTATGGACTATAAGGTCCTTTACAAAAAAAAAAAAAAAAAAAAAAACAAATATTATATCTCTAAATTTTGTTTGCGAGTAAATATAATACAAAAATTATTATTTTCTCATCTATTTTAATTACTCAAGCATTGCTGAAATTGAAGTATAGATGTCGTTCCTCATACAACTATAACGAAAATAATTTTAACATTGAAGTACAGATGTCGTTATCATAAAAATCCCTAATCTTTATGCAATATTAACAATTAATACTACTCTTTTCACCAAAAGTATTTTTAAAACAAATTGTCAAGCTCCTAGTTTCAAGTTAATGGAATGGCGAAGTTAAACACAGAACGTGGTTGTTTTAAAACCAGACAACTTTGCAATAGTAAAGATAGTTAGGTAATGATGAGACTGATTGATCATCTCTACCTGGACGAACGATCTTGGATTCAAACTTGAGACCTAAAATGTGATTTAAATTTTCCGACCAAGTAACTCAAGCAACTTATCTATAAATATTGTATATGGGTTACTCCGGAAACTCCTACGATAATATTTGTGTTGATGTATAGATGTCGTCGCAATTTTAATATTCCTTATGCAGCTTTCGTTTGTACTGAGTCAAAGCTCCACAAAAATTCCAAAATCTGACATCTGATCACCAATAACGACCCCTCAAAAGACTCTCTGATATCACAGTGCTTAAAATAGTTAATGTGTGACTGATTGTGCATCTCCACCGGGACGGAACGGCAGAAAGATGTTAATATTTGGCAATTTATGGGTAACAGTGTAGAACCCCCAGTTCATCTTAGTCAGGCATATCGACTCATATTAATGTTAGAATAGAAGAGTAGATGTCGTTACTCAGACACATATTAATGTTAGAATAGAAGGGTAGATGTCGTTACTCAGCCAAACCATTCAGCAATAATGTAGCGAACAGTTAGATTTTATGATAAAGATAATGAATGTCTTGGTAAGTATTGTGTGTGTAGAGCAAAGACATAATTTAGTTAAACAGGGACCTATTTTTTATAAAAATACAGTCTACTTGAAATAAGATAAATATATGGTAAGCAGACCGCCTTATCGTAGCAGTTCGTTAAAATAAAATATGATTACAATTCCTATTGCCACATGTGGTATGTCTAAGTTAGATTGCTGGAAGTAATCTTTGCTGTAGATGGATAACCATGTGTAGCGTGTTTTTGCTTGCCACATGTGAGATAACGAAGTGTGTTATGACCTCTCCATAGGATTGTATGGCAGTTGCGTTTGTACACATTTGAGCACTCTGCCTCTCTCTTCTACACTCTAGTCTAAGTTAGGTTAAGTCATATTGTAATACATAGTTCTTAAGATTATTTTTTTTTTTAATTATTAAAAAAGTCCATAGAAAGCATTCAAAAGGAAACAATTAGTGTAGTTTTCTTAGATCCTGGTTTAGTCCAACTTCTTTGTATAATAACGTCAAAGACATACAATAGCAAAGATTGGACATAATGCCCAATGGATTTAAATTTTAATATTCAAGCATAGATGGCGTTTATGTATAACAGACAATTAGCAGAACACAACAGAAACAAAAACGTACATCAATGTGAACTATGTTAAATATAACATAATTTCATGTCACAATATTGTAACACGACATTATGTTAGACCCCAGCGTTATCTGCCAATGTATAGTAGCTAATGGAAATGGCCCATATTGTTATATTATATATCTCTGATAGTGTTAATATTGAAGTATAGATGCCATTATTACAATATCATTAATGCCAAAGACATATAATACAATAAGATGGGACATTTCCATTGCTACTATACATCGGTAGATGGCGCTGGTGGTCTAACATAATGTTATGTTACATTATTGTGACATGGAATTATGTTATATTTAACATAGTTCACATTGGTGTACGCTTTTGTTTCTGTTGTGTTCTGTTAATTGTCTGTTATACATAAACGCCCTCTATGCTTGAATATTAATATTTAACTTCATTGTGCATGATGTCCTATCTTTACCATTGTATGGCTTTGTTAATGCTTATTTCACATTTTCTCATAAATAGTGACCCTGAAACAAACGATTCAAGATTTAGTATAATCAAATTTACGCGTAACTCCTTGAGTAGCATAGGGGCTCAGAGGTTTCTGAAACACTGTCTGAATATGAAATGGCCCCTCCCAACACGTGGAGTTGCGGGAGAATTTGGTATATGCCGGTGACTTCCTGGGAGAATTAAATTTCTTTTGATTCTTTCTTTCATGTTTGGTGACAAAATTCGTCAGGATTTCTTCTTGTGAGCACAGGGAAGAGAGTCTGGAACTCAGTAACGCCTAAGCCCGAGCGTAAACTTCGTGGAAGCCAGTGGGCGCCACCGTTGACCTATAACAATGCAGATATCTGTATGACCCTATTCTCCAAGTACTTCGAGTTGGCTCTTAAGGATATTTTGGTAGTGCTGCAGGTTTTTACTCCATGCAGCGAGTTGATCGGTTGTCAGAGCTTCTTTTGCGCGAACAGAGGACACCAAGTTACAAATAGATAGTGGAAGTTTGTCGCCAGAGCCTCGTTTGCGCACACAGAGGATACCAAGTCACAAGTGGATAGTGGATGAGTTTGATGCTTGAAGAGGATTGGTTACGTGAACAAATATATTCTTCGTATTCACATCACTCGGCCGAATGTCCTCCAAATTTCTATGGGGTGGGAAAAAACGTTTTTATCGGTTAACTGTGCCCAATATTCATCAGTATTTCGTATTATGAAAAACTTCTTTACAAGTCGTATAACTTATCGAAAAGTGAAAAGCAGTTGGGAGCATATAATTGTGCAAAATTTAAATCGGACTGCACTCCAATAGACTATGAAACTACAGATAGATGCTTGATTTGGTTATACTGTCATCTATACGTCAATTTACATTTGACGTATGTTGCCTATAATGTATGGTATACTTTCGGGCGGAATATTTAAATAATAGTCAACCGAAAATACAGTCTCGGTTTATTCTGTAAAGTGTTCAATGAGATAGAGTAAACAATATTAATAAACATTTTAAGAATTAGGCTACATTAATTTTTAACAGAGAGAAGTCCTTCCTTGTCCCCGTAATGATTCTGACAAATTGTTATTACTAAGGCATTGGTATTTTATAAAAAAATTACAAAACAAATTTGCTGTTTTAACAAAAATTACGACCTATCTCACATCCATAAAAATTTCAATAAAAATATTTATAAATAATTTAAAATAAAACTGATACAATAAGCGAAGCAAACATTTCCCAAAAGAAATTATTTTTAATTACTCATCCGCGACCATTGTTCATGACAGACATTAATGGTAGCCATTCGTTTCATGACATAATTTCTTGTTGGAGGGTTTTTAAATAAAGAAAACTATATGGGTCAGTGTTACAATGCTTGCGGAATATTTGGCAAGTCGCGGATGTATGGTAGATGTCATGTTAATTATTTTCATATACAGTTGGGCAATGATAAGGGAGATCAATTGCTACCAAAGTATGAAAATAAATAAGGAAATTAGGATAAACGAATTAATCGTCAACACAATATGGAAGAGCTATGGAAATATAACTTTGGGGCAGGACTGCTCACAAAGAACAAGATTCCATTGAAGAGAATTTAGGAAAAAATACTTTTGATTCTGATTCCCTAGATTGGACAACTAACAAAAATTAGAAAACTATTCATTTATTTGTATTTCAATAAAAAAATTGATTGAGAATTGATGGGGGAAATTTCACCGTTCTGAGCAGGTCTGCTTTGGGCTATACTTCCCACGAAACAAGGGGACTTTAAAGATGTTCATATACTTGCAAATGTATATTTATGTAATTTGTTATAGTATGCTCCTACCAAAATCCATGCTTATATATTATATTTATTTTTTGTGTCTATCTTTGCTATCCAGGTCCCACTCTACTTTTATTTGGTGGGGAAATATTTGTTTTCTTTTTTTAATCCATTATGTTAATTTTATTTGCAAAAAATAAACAAAATAAAGAATACATAAAACACATTTCCTTTGTTCACCATTTTTGTTCTTGCTGTTGTATGCATATTGTGTTTGGATTAAGGGAGGCCTGCTCATTCATATGTATGGCCGGCCAGACGTTATTTTCATACGTTTTTATTATTTATGTTTTTGTTGTCAAAATAACAAAAAAAAACGAAATTCTTATAACGCCCCCCAAATTAAACAAAAAAATCCAAACCAAAAGCAGAAATCTGTCGTTCATTCTCACCATTCGTTTGTTCGTTCATTCATTAATTTGTTGTGTCGTCCGTTTTGTTGTCTGCTCAACACATTGGCAGCGTTGTCAATTTCATTAATATGCAATAAAGTCGTGATATAAACATTTGCAAAATATTGTGTCACATAAATAAATATTTTTTGTTGTTGTTATAAGAATGCTACTAAGAGGGCCAAAAAAGTAACGAATGAATGCAGCAATAAGCTTCTTAGAAGATTTTAAATATATATGGGAAAATTCGTTGGAGAATTTGAACATTTTAATATTTTTTTAATCAAATATTCGTTGGCATTTGTTACTTTTTTTCTTTTTAGTTAGGATGGAAGTACAAGTATTGTCTGCTCCAGAACTGCAAGAATCTACTAATTTTCTAACTAAAATTTTTGAATCGCCACACGTCTTGATAGCCAATACCTTTAAACTTTATCTTCATCTTCCAACTACTTAGAAAATAATTAACCTTCATGTCTTCTTTGAAAGAAACATTAAGTTACGTCTCATTTCCAAATCTACCTTTTTTGTAGTTACTCCCTTCTTCTCTATCTCTACAACTATTTAACACAAAATAAAAAAGCATAAAACGTGACTTTTGTTGAAGATTGACATTTTATTTTTTGTCTATTTTTTCTTCTTGTTCTTATGTTTGCAAATAACAATAGTGATTTATTTAAGTTTTTTCTTAGAATGACACAAGAAACCTTTAATTTAAATTTAAACAATAATAATACTTTTAATAAAACTTATAAAATTAAAGAAGACTTTGAGAAAAAAATTACCAACAAAACTAAGAAACAATAGAAGATGAGGGCTAACATTTTGTGTGTTTCAAGAAGAGGCAAAATATCAATTATTTTACCAAGAAAAACAAATAAAAAGAAGTAAAATGTCAACTTGTAGGAGTGTTTTGGAATGATCCAAGAGGCCTTCATTTGAAAATTTAGCAAGAAATAAACATAAATGTAAAATAATAAATTAGACAATGAAAAAAAGCAGCAGCAAATGTGGTTTTACAAAAAAAAAAAAAAAAACAAGTTAGAATTTATGTTAAGTTCGGCTTAAGTTGGCAAATAGTCGCTACCTCTTGCACAAATTATTTGTACATCATTTAGTAATGGTTTCACCATTTCGTCTAACATTGGAAAATATTTTGAAACTGTCAGTTTTCCAGCAGCAATATTTTCTATTAATGTCACATAATATTTTCCCTAACTCGTTTAAAAAACGTATGTAGGTCTTTAACTGTTCCTGGGCTAAAAATATAAATGTAGCTCCTATTAAAAATATCAAAGTACTTGCCGCTCTAATGATAACACTTTTAGCCAGTTAAATAATATAAAAACGGATATGAGTAGGAGGAAGAGAAGGTCACATGCATGTCGCCAGTGCTGCCAATATTTAAAACACCTAAAAGCATGCTATGGCTAAACGACAAAACAGTGCTATAATTACTCCAAAACCATTCATTAGTGTAGACACAAACCAAAAATTGGGAATGTGAATATCCAATGATGTTTGCCCACTTTATGACATCACCTTTTAGAGTGCGTGTTTTCCATAGCATACAACCTGTTTCGGGACTTGGATTCTGTATAGCTCTCTTTCCGGTGTTTGAAATAGTGACAGCATTGGCGACATGCACTTGGCCTTCTTTCCCCCCCTACTGTAATTGTTTTACAACAACAATTAAAATTATTCGCCGAAGAAAAAATTCTAATAAAAATTCTAATGTTTATTATTATTTTAAAGAACATTCCTTGGCATTTATTTTTACGTTTATGTTGGCTGTCACCGTGGTGCAATGGTATGCACGCCCGCCTTGCACGCAGAAGGTCGGGGGTTCGATTCCCCGGCCAAGCAACATCAAACATTTTTCAACGGTGGCAAAATACCCCTCAGTAATGTTGGCGACATTTCCTGAGTATTTCAGCCTTGAAAAACTTCTCCATAAGTGGTGTCTTAGGACACGCCGTTCGGACTCGGCGATAAACAGTAGGACCCATATCATTGAGCTAAATATGAATCGGGGTGCACTCATTGATATGAGAGAAGTCTCCCTTGTCCCGTATGGGATGTTGTGGAACAATGTTTGTTTGTTATGTTGGCTGCGGGTTTGTCCTCAAACACTTTAAACTTTACATATCCCTATAGAAAAAAGTCTAACGGTGTGATATCACACGATCTTGGTGGCCAATGGACTGTCCCAAACCCTGAAATTGTCTGTTAATTGAAGCATTCTTTTTATAAACCCATTTATTGATGTCATGTGGAGAAGAATCGTTGTCTTGTAGAAACCAAAATGTAGTCGAGATCTCGAGCTTCATTTTTAAGTATCGAATAGGCAGCGTTCATGGTCGTCAGTGAAGGTTAAGTTCCCACCGATATAATTTTTGAAGAAATATGGGCTGATGGTTCTACCTGCGGACAAACCCCACGAAACCGTTGTTTTTTTCTGGATGAGGGAACACTTCTTGAATCTCCTTAGGTTGCTCTTAACCTAAATGCGGCAACTTTCCTTGTGTACATATCCATTAAGCCAGTAATGGGCCTCATCGCTGAATAAAATTTGGCTCGAACACATTCCTCAAAGAAAGTGAATTTTCGTAATAAAGTTGAACGACTTGCAAACATTGTTCAATCGTAAGTCTTTCCACGATAAAATGCCAAATAATACTAAACAAAAATAACATGATACCATGACACGACTACCACGTGATCAGTCCAAAAAAGGCCATTTAAAAAAGTACCTCTAGTTGGATCACCCTTTATAACAGTCATAAGCTTTAATTAAATGGACACATTTTTCAGATTGTGATTAAAATTCTTTTCAGAAATGTTTAACATTAAAACATATTGAAAATAAGTAGATTAATTATAACTTGGAAGTTAACACGTGTAATTTCTTTTGAATTTGGCACCCACTTTGTGTCTGTTTTTTCCCTTTTTCACTTAAATGCAAACGTCAAATAAATGTAAATAAACTGCGCTCATTTTTTCACGGCTATCGTAAGAACCACGTATCAGCTGTAAGGTAACAAATACAACTTGAATTAAAACTTTTTTGGCGTCTCTTTTATTTGCCCCCGCTAGAGGCTTAAGTTGTTTAGTTCACGAACGAACTGGTTCATTTGAACGATTCATTGAAAAACTATATCATGGACTAGCTCGGTTTATATATTTCATTACAGTTCACAGTACTAAACTCAGTGAGCGACAGAACGAGCAAAGAAGGAACGATTAAAGAACAATTGCCAGTCTTATTTAGCATGACATTTATTGATTCATAACAAAATTGAAAGGCAAGGATTCAAAGTATTGAAATATGAACCAGCTAAATGTTCAATCAACATTTTAAGATTTGGATTTTAGGTTACTCACTGCCATCGAGGGAACAACACGTCCCCTGTATGGGGAGTAATAAAACTTACTTGAACGGTTCAATGAAAAGAGTACATGAAGTAGATAAGTCGATATATGCCATTCTGGTTCACAGAACTAAAATCAGTGAGCGACTTTATGTAAAAGTTTAATAAATTAATTTCGGACTCTTACCTCGGCCATCGAAGGAACCACATAGCAATTGTAGAAAATAATAAAACTCTTATTAAAACTTACTTGGTGTCTTTTTCATTTACCCCTGCTAGAGGCAACAGTTGTATAGTTCACGAAGAAACTAGTTCAATTGAACTAAGTTCTTTATATCGATAAGGAATATTAAAAAAAAAACAAAGAAACAAATTATTTTTCTTGCCTTTTTGTACAAACAAACGAAATTAAAAGCAACGGATTCAAAGTCGGTGAACGATTCTGATCTGAACATATAGTCCCAATTTACATTAGGCAAGTTTACTTACGGCAAGTCTCAGTTTGTAGGAGAGACACGTTGGGGGAATGGAAATGGAAAAAATTGCTCGTACCAGCAATTTTCAGGCAATTCCTTTTATATTTTTAATTTTTTTCATTATTTCCAATGTTTTGAAAACAAAACTTGCCGAAACCGAACTACTTTTATAGTAGGACATAATGGTCCTGGTCGGATAATTTAAATTGTGCCAAGTTTTATTTTAAGATCTTTCATCTAGGTAGAGATGGTCAGTCAGTCAATCATAACCTAACTATGTTGGCCATTGTGTAATAGTGTCTAATTCTGTGTTCAGGTTCGCCATTCCACTAGCCTGCAACGTTGACGATTTGTTTTAAGGATACTTTTAGCAAGAAGAGGCTAGCGTTACTTGTTAAAATTAAATAAAGATTAGAGATTTTCAATATAATCGTTATTGACGTTAGAGTTAAATAGAAGTAATGACAGCTACACTTTGATTTACAGAGGTATTTACTGAGGAAATAAAATTTCTAATACTAAATCTACTGATTGCGTTTGTTCGAAAAAACACTACCAAACAAAACTTAGAGATCGAAGATTTATTTATTTGTTTATTTATTTATTTATTTATTTATTTATTTATTTATTTATTTATTTATTTATTTATTTATTTATTTATTTATTTATTTATTTATTTATTTATTTATTTATTTATATATTTATTTATTTATATTTATTTATATATTTATTTATTTATATTTATTTATTTATTTATTTATTTATTATAGCTGAGTGATTGACTGATTGATGACTGAAGCTAGGACCCTGACATTTAATATGCAAGTCTGAGATTTTAGAAAATTGTCCCAGAAAGGTAAGAAAAAGGAATAATTTCTCTATTTTATGCCTTTTTCAGAACCTGCAAGAATCTACACATTTTTACTGCGATAAGAATTTTTCCTTTATGTTATCAAAAAAATAGTAAAAATGTGAAGATCTGGAACAGACCAATTATATTTTTGGTAGGAATATCTATTGAAGGCTTCCCTGATAAGTGATGGGCTGATTGGTGAAATGATTGAAACAAAGACCCTGAAATTTAAACAGTGGGTCTGATTTTTTTAAGATTAATTTTTAGACTTAATCAAGAAAGCTACGAACACAGTTTCGTAATATTGTATTGATTTTATTGCGCCACCTGTGTACCTTCTCCACCGAGTTTTAAAGCTCTTCCAGTAACAAAAATAAACCTGTAACTTGTCTTCAGATTTCAATAAATGTTGCAGATTATTTTAAAATTGTAATACCACATTTTTAAAAGCAATAATCCGTTGCTTGAGGTCTGATATTCGTGATTTTTTTAATTTAACTTTCATTTCTTTAACAGTTTGGTTTTCTGTTATTCACAAAAGTCTTTTGTATTTCTTTTTAATACGCATTTTTCAATATTTCACATTCTTATCACGTATTAAAAACATATTTGTTGCTGATTAGAATCAGCGGTATTGGCCCTTTGAAATCCATTCATGGCCCATGAATAAAAGAAAGAAATTTAATAACAATTGATCAATTAACAAGTAAGAAAAGCGTTAAGTTCGGTCGGGCCGAACTTTTTATACCCTCCACCACAAATTTCAGCCATTTCGGTGGATTAATTTGGCCACTACCTTCAAAATACCGAAATTCGGAAGGTATCGTTCTATGGGGGCTATATGATGGCGTGGACCTATACCTACAAATTTCTGGTGGAAAGTTTTATACGCCTAAAGAAGACTAAATACCAAATTTCAGCCATATCGGTGGTATAATGAGGCTAAAACGTTCAAAATATCGAAAATCGGGAGATATTGTATTACACGTGTACCTATATACGTGGACCTATATAAACATTTTATGGTAGAAATGTTTCTTAGCCTCTGGAAACACAAAATAAAAAGTTACAACCGATTCTTTGGTCAAATGGGTCTAATACATTCAAAATATATTAAAATGACGCGTACTTTATAAGGGGTCTTATGTGGGGACTATACCAAAACGTGGACCTATATAACCCAACTTTGGTAGGAATGTTTTCTGGCCTCTGAAGACACAAAATACCAAATTACAACCAATTCTGTGGTCAAATGGGTCTAATACATTCAAAATATATTAAGATGACGCGTACTTTATATGGGGCCTTATATGGGGGCTATACCAAAACGTGGACCTATATAACCCAACTTTGGTAGGAATATTTTTTGGCCTCTGGAGACACAAAGTACCAAATTACAACCAATTCGGTGGTAAAATGGGCCAAATATCTTAAAAATTCCTTAAAACGACGACGCGTCACGCGTCATTTTGTATGGGGGCTATACGAAAGCGTGGACCTACATAGCCCGCTTTCAATACCAAAAGTCCTACGTAAATATAACATATTTTCCCAAAATTTCATCAACCTACGTCAATCCGTTCGGACGCTAGAGTGATTTCCACAGACGGACAGACGGACGGACATGGCTATATCGATGTAGAATTGCACGCTGATCAAGAATATATATACTTTGTGGGTCTACAATGATTATTTCGAGTAGTTACAAACGTAGTGACAAACTTAATATACCCCCATCCTATGGTGGAGGGTATAAAAAGAATGTATGGATAATAAAGTGTTACTTTTGTTTAATTTTTCAACAAAATGACCAAACAAATATGGGTGTAATGTGAATAAATTGCCAAAATCGACAATCGAAGGAAGGGAAGTTATGAAGAAATGATATAGGCTCAATTTGCGCTTTCGGCAATGTGTTTGTACAAATTACTTTGTACATAATTTCAAAAAAGTGCCAGAAGAGAGATAGTAAAATATAAGCAGACAGAAAAGAATGTGTTATTTTTAAAATTTAAAAAAAAATCCCCAATCTTTAGACAATTTGCCATTTTTAAAATTCAATTTTTTTATGACCTTCCAAGCATTTTTTGGTTTTTGCTAGTCAAATTGTCCGCCAAAAATTCTTAATGGCTACTTGCGTATATTTCTCATTCATATATTCGTTTTTTTTAATTTTTGCAGCCTCATAAATATTTCGGCATCTTGTCTGTGATGTATTTACTAAAAGTTATGGACACTTGTCGTCGTCATCATCATCAACATCATCATAATGTCAACTTTATTGTGAATTGCTTTTGACATCTTTATTAACATCAATTTAATAGCAAGTGACACCACCAAGAAGACAATAAAAAGCTAATGTGGGATATATAATTCACTTTAAACTAGCCACAGGACAAAATGACTACTTGAAAAGGGGAACTAGCAAGACACTAGTAACAAAACATGCAACGCTTCTACATTTTCCCTTTTAATTGGAATAATTTTCTTTATAAATCCAAACGGTCACATAATTTGGTGGTTGTGTGGTTTCTAATTTTCGATTATTAAGCCCAACTCCAACGGGAAAATGTTGCTGTTCTCCTTCCCTATTTTTGAGTTGAAGTTACCAATTCTTGTTTTCTTCTAATTTCATTAAGCATCTATATACGCATAGCACTGAACTATGGTGACGTGGCTTATTTTACTCTTGAATGGAGCTATTTTTACACAGTTAGATATTGGTTTCAATGTTTAAAGCGAGCTCTCTTAGCGTTCTTCGACGTTATTATCCCAACTCCGCTTTCACCACCATATACATTTCCACTGTCTACCGATTTCTGTAGGAAGTCTGTCACTTTTACTCCTCCTCATTTCACCTATGCCTTAAGTCGTCGATCTTATAAGATTTCAGTTGGTGTTCAAGTTTTCAAGCCTTGATGATTCACTATGAGTTCGTATATGCGCAATGAGCGTCCTATTTCGTGTGACAAAGATTGTTGCCATAAGATATTGCTCCGTTCATTTCGCTTTGAGTTCGCTTCGTAAATCTGTAGACTATCCTCGGTGTTGGGGGCTGCCATCTATCATTGCCTAGTAGCAACACATTATTGTATTTGCAGTGGTTGTTGTCTATGGTATTTTAGTGTTTACATACACCTCGGATTGACACTGATTCCAGTCATTCATATTCGCGTTATCCTCTAGTCTGAATGTTGTGCCGAGGTTGATTTTAAAATGTCAGGGAAGGCCTAGGATGGTATTTGGTCTGGGTGGATGTAAGCTTCATTCTATAAATATTCGAAAACAACTTTGAAAGAATTTTTCTCCTCCGCCGGAATTCGAAACTGGTATCGTGTTTAGTCCGGCACCATCTCCCACGGCTGTATTTGATGTACCTTATTATTCGGAACCTTTCATTTTAAATTCCAATAATTTTATTTGCACAAGGGTCCTAGATGATGGAGTTGGCATCTATCGTTGCCTAAAAACAACTTGTTATTGACACTGGTTGGGGTCTTGGCTATTTTAGTGCTGCCATCCTTTAGCGTTGATGTTGAGGTGGTTCTTAGAGTGCCAGACGGCTTCCGATGGATTTTATGTTGGGACACATGTAAGCCTCTTTTAATAAATATTCGAAATCTGCTTTGAAAAAAATTTTCTTCGCAGGAATTCGAAACTAGGATCGATTTGTAGTCTGGCGGGATGGTGCCAATTCGATTTATCTTAGTATGTTATTGGAAGGCTTCAACGGTCCTAGATGATCGGGCTGACGTCTATTGTTGCCTAGAAACAACACCAAAGACATAAAATATAACAAGATGGGACATTTACATTGCTACTATACATCGGCAGATGGCGCTGAAGGTCTAACATATTGTTATGTTCCAATATGGTGACATAAAATTATGTTATACTTGTTTTTGTTGCCGTCATGTTCTGTTAGTTGTCTGTTATACACAAACACCCGCTATGGTTTAATAGCAAAATTGAACTGCATTATGCACTATGTCCAATCTTTACAGTTCTATGTCTTTGACAACACCTCCTTGTAATTTGCACTGGTTGAAGTCTTTGCTATATTAGTGCCAAAGACATACAATCTTAAAGATTGGACATCATGCAAAATTTTTTAAATTTTCATATTCAAGCATAGAGGGCGCTTCTGTATAACATACAATTAACAGAAACAAAAGCGTACACCAATGTGAACTATGTTAAATATAACATAATTCATGTCACAATATTGTAACTTCGCATTATGTTAGACCACCAGCACCATCTGCCGATGTATAGTAGCAATGGAAATGTCTTATCTTGTTATGTTATACATCTTTGTTAGTGCTAACATTAACCTCAAGGTGGCGCAATTTATACTTGTTCATATTTACGATATCCTCTAGTGTTAATATTGATGCCGAGGCGGTTTTTAGAATATCAGGGGAGTTCGGATGGATTTCATCTGGAGGAGGAAGTAAGCCTCCTTTTATAAACATTGGAGAACCACATTCAACGAATTTTCATCCGCCTGGATCCGAATCTGGGACACTTCGCTTTGTAGTCTGTCATACTATCTTCTGCATACGAATACGAATTATATTAATATGTAATTCGAAACTTTCCATTTGAAATTACAATTATTTTAATTGCACAAACTAGTGGTAGAATTAGCGCCCTGTTTACACTAGTCACTTTCCATAACAAGACAACACTGACCAGACATAAGAAGAAAAAAAGTTAAAAAATAAGAATTATTTTTAACTTTTAAACAAACCGCACAATACGTTTTCATTGTTCCTCCCCGGCACCCCCTCCCCTCTCTATCACAAGATAACAATTTTGCATAGTTAAAATTTAAAATTATTTTAATGCCACAATAAATCATACCATAAAAGGTGGTTTTCTGATGGTTGCTGTCGCGACTGATTTGGCCAACAATTTGACAAAATAAATTAGATTTTCAATTTCAAAATAAATAATACAAAATAAATGTGCAGTAGCAGCAATAGAGAAATAATTCAAAACGATTATAAATTCACAAATTATTAAATGCTGTCAGAATTTTTTGTTAGTTAAAACTATAAACAAAAACTTTGTGACATTTATGGTCATTGCATATAATTAAATATTATAATTTATTTGTTAATAAATATTCCGCAATATGTCAACAAATTGGAAATAGTAATGGAATAAAAACTTCGTTCGGGTGGAACCAAGGCCTATAGAAAGGGGCCATTCAGAGTTCTGTTAACAACTTTTGACAACAAACATAATAGATTTTATATTATTGTGATTAGAGTTTCTTTGCATTTTAAATCACAATAATGTTTTTGACAACAAACATAACAATCAGGTGGGCTTAGTGTCCAACTGTATATACTGTGGGTGGAACCTTAAATTCGAATTTTATTTTCTATTTCAATAAAAAAACATAATCAATTTAATGTATATACATATGTATACGTTTCAGTAGATTCAATTAAGTTGTGACCAATTTCATTTTTCTCTCAATAATAATTTAGAAAGTTTGCATTTCTTCCTAATTTTCCTAAAAAATCGAAAACCAAGTCGATGGATAAGTAGTTATGTTTACCAGAAGGTAATTTATAAACGCATAATTTGGTATTTCTAACGGAAACGTATCATGTTTAGTCAGAAAGTTTCACAAATTATGAAAATTATTACCTTTGTTTGAACTAGTCATTTTCATTCCGTTCACTAGAATGAACCAAGTCGTTTATTTCATTCGTTGGTTCACTTTCGTTCATTATTACATTATAGAAAAAATATTTTTATTTATAAATATATTTTTAATTAATGCAAATAAAAACCACTTCGATTGACATATAAGATATTTTTTATGAACGAGAGAATGAACGTTATAAATGATTGAGCTGGATATGGTTCTGATAGTTCATTTTACGGAATCATCCCTTTGAACCAGCCGGGATCGTATCCTGCCTATTCAGAAGGTTACACAAATTAGGAAAATATTTATCTTTATTTAAATTAATATAAGAAGAAATATGTTTTCTGTAGATCGATTTTATTCAATCCGTTCACCAAAAGGAACTAGGTCATTCATTTAATTCGATGGCTCATTTTCGTTCAATGTTACGTTTCAGTCCACAATCTTTTTTGTAAATATCTAGTAGTCTATAGTAGTTTCATCGGTCTTAAAAATAAGAAATAGAAAACAAATATTTTTAATGAAAATAATATATTCCTATTAACCCAATCCCTGAGGAAAATTTTAGAAACAAATTTTAAATGTTCACTTTATCGTGTTTTTAGGGCGTGCAGTGGAACTCGAATGATCGAAACCCAAGAAAAAATCGACAGCGAGACTCCTTTATAGTTAAAAATACTAATATTTACAAGTGGTACCATATGGTACCACCTCTGGGATTGGGTTAATTATAAAAACACACCGATCGACACAAGAAGAAGAAATACTTTAATATGAAAATAATATGTATATTCTTATTAATTAATATAAATTAAAAAAAAAAAAAAACACTCCGATTGGCATACAAGATATTTGCTATGAACGAGAGAAGCTAAATGCACGTTATAAATGATTGAGCTGGATACGGTTCTGTTTGTTCATTTCACGGAATCGTCCCTTTGAACTAGTTCATGAACGGCACAACTCTAGTTTTCTGGCTTAACCAAACAAGTTCATCGAAAATTTTCATGTTCTTTCCGTTCCTCTTGAGAATTTATCCATTTTTTATCCAATCACATATAATAATATCATATATTACTATACCGTTTCCCCTAAACTCCACTTAAAATGCATAATTTGAACTATTTTCCAAAACTACTTCCTCTTGATATAATAACCCACCATTTGGTTAATCATTAAACGCCCCCATTTTCCACCCCTACCCCAAAAAATCACACAGAATAAACAAATTAACCTAATTTTTACCGTTATTTACACAAGTTTTCACTAATATTTAAATAATTTCCCTATTGTTGTCTGATTGTCATTCATATTTCCCGCTAAAAGTCATAGTGGTGGTGTTGGTATTCTTTTGTATTCTCAGCTAACAAATTAAACATTTCCGGTATTTGCCATACAAAGCGGAATTCTAAGTAAATAAGTGGAAGAGGGGGGAGCAGACAGAACAAAACGCACACTTGTAGTTCCACTCAAACAAGAACTTCATTTAATCACCGAAACCAAAACTCCCCACAATATGGAAACACTAGTTAAATGACAAGCTCCCTTTCCTAAGCAAATAAACCATAATTCCCTTCATTTTTAAAGCATATTATCAACAATTACCTAGTGACGACACAACACACTTTTGTAGCTTCAATAGAACACCAAAATCCCCAAAATCCATGCACCCAAAGTGCCGGAAAGCCGTTATAAAATAGGAACACCAACAAAAACAAAATAGAAGCTAATAAAACGGCCAATGGCCGGGCGGCTGGTTGGGTAGCCAAAGCAAAAAATAAAAAGCAAAGCAGCAATCTATGAACTCTAAAACAATGACCTATGACAAAATACCACAACAACGACAACAGCAAAAATGACAACAACGCCGCCTGACTTCATGTTTGTTGACTAACATTTAACGCAGAGCGTTAGACGAAGAAGCAGCAGCAAAAGAACATGAGAAAAAAACAAACTCTTCTATGCAACGTTAAAACAAGTGAATAAGCCAATGACCACACGAAGAAAATACGGCAAAGGGTAGATAACCCAGTGAAGGGAAGAGTTTCTAAACAAATGATGGCTTTGGACTGGAAGTCTGACATTTTTTACGCCTTGTAATGAAAATACAATGGACTGATTTAGGTAAAGAAGATGATATCTCTACATGTTCTAAGTCATAAAAAACTAATAGTGTCAAATCCACCAACTCTGCTGTGGCCTTATAGTACGGTTACACTAGAGTTTTTTGCCGGGTTAACCCTCCTCATGAGGATTTATTTCACGTTTGCGCTATGGAATTGACATTTGAAATCCAAACCCACTGGGTTAATCCGGTATAGTGTAACCGGGGTATTAAATCAAACTACATAACTTCCCTAAGAGTCTGAAACACGCAAATCATCGGATAAAGTTCATTTACGGACTTATTAATACTAACGTATATCTGAGAGTCCATTATACTTAAGGCAAAAAAACAATACTAATGAATTAATTGAAACTCGACTTATCCATCCCTAGGCAAAGCGACTCTGCTTTACTTTGTGAAGATCTTCTTCACAAGAAGATCCATTAAAAAATATTTCGTGGAACTAATTCCGTCATTTTCCCTTTCTTAGTCTGTCTTATAGCAGTAGTTCATTCGCTCATTCATAAATTATAAACCCAACTGGTTCACTGGTCCACTTCAGTGAATCGTTCTGATAAATTAGTTCACTATAACATTAACGATTAATTAACGAATGTCGACTCACCCATCCCTAGGCGGAACGGCTCTGCTTTACTTTGTAAAGATCTTCTTCACAAGAAAATCCATTAAAAAATTATTTCACCGAATTTAGTTCCATAATTTTTCGTTTCTTAGTCGGTCTTTCAACGGAAGTTCATTCGTTAATTCCCAAATTATGAACCCAACTAGTTAACTGGTTCACTTCAGTGAATCGTTCGGGTAAATTAGTTAACGATTAATTATCGTATGTCGACTCACCCATCCCTAGGCGGAGTGGCTCCACTTTACTTTGTGAAGATCTTATTCCCAAGAATTTCTATTAATTATTTCAGATGATTTAGTTCCATTTTTTTTTCGTTTCTTAGACGGTCTTTTAGCGGTAATTCATTCGCTCATTCCCAAATTATGAACCCAACTAGTTCACTGGCTCATTTCAGGGAATGATTCGGGTAAATTAGCTCACCATAAGATTAGCGATTAATGTGTGAGCATTTCTAACTAAACTAAAGAGAATCATTCATGGTATAAATATATCCTTCTATATTTCTATTCCATATCGCCCTCCCTTTCATCTCATTCTGATAGTACATTTTTTGCTGGACTAGCAACCCAATGTGTCTTGGCATTTAAGGGGAGCTGACTGTGGTGTTGTAGCTCACAACATATTTTTTACATACATACAAAAATATTTCATGTTTATGTTTTAGAAACAAAACAAAAAAATACTTTCTATTAAATACAACTTTGTATGCTGCACAACAGCAGATGATAAGCAACAACAAAAACCGGCCTGTATAGCAGTCATGTGTAAAATTACTCCTGTTTTCAGTTGTTGTTATTTTGTTGTACATATAGCCTGATTGAATAACTGGATATTGGGACGGATGCCATGGATGTTGCTGTCAAAAACAACAACAAGCAATACAACAAATTGTTGCTGATTGCCGATGATGTTGTTGCCAAGTGTCGTTGTACCCAAAACACAAAAACCAAAACGGAAGTTATTAACTCTGAACCATCAGATCATGTTATTGCTGTTGTTATTATTATAACAAAATAGTTGCTGGATAAAATAAAAACAACAACAATGTAGTAATATCAATTATTTTTATCTGATGCATAACTTGCGTTCATCCATTTCGGATAAGACACATGTCATAGCAGAGTCATGATGTGTCCGACAAAATGGTTATGATTGATTTTGGCGTAAGTTGGAAAGGGAAATGAAAGAAGAACACCACAAAATGAAGTAAGCTTGAAGATAAATTATCTAGATATACATAAACAATGTATCTCCATTATCCAAATAACGTAGATAATGTGTCATCTTTATTCCACAAATGTGGGTAATGTATCTACATTATAAAATTAAAAGTACGGTGTATCCGCATTATATAAATAATATGTATAATGCATCGACATACATTATCCAAGTAAGGGGGATAATGTATCCGCATTATCCAAATTCTGTGGATAATGTATCCCCATTATTCGAATTCGGTGGATAATGTATCCCCATTGTCCAAATAAATTGGAAAATGTATCCACATATTCCAAATAATGTGGATAACAATGAATCTACATACCTTGAATAATGTATCTACGTTGTCTATAAATGTGTGTAATTATCTATATTATTCAAATAACGTGCATAATTTATCTCCATCATCCCAATAACATGGATGCTGTATCTACGTTATCCTACTAACATGAATAATGTATCTACATTATCCAAATAACACGGATAATTCTTCTTCATTATTCTAATAACATGGATAATGCATCCACGTTATCCACATAACGTAGATAATGTATCTACATTATACTAATTACATGGATAATGTAACTATGTTATCCACATATCCTAATAACATGGATAATGCATCTACGTTATCCAAATAACGATGATATTGTATTTATATTATCCAAATAAAGTGGATAATGCGTCTACGTTACCTGCATGAGGTAGATAATGTATCTACATTATCCAAATAAAGTGTATAACGTATCTACACTATCCAAATAATATGGATAATGTATCTACATTATCCAAATAGTCTTCAAAATATATGCAAATAATGTGGATAATGAATCCGCATTATCCAAATCACGGCGATAATGTATTTACATTATCCTAATTACGTGGATAATATATCTACATTATTCTATTGACATGGATAATATATCTACGTTATACACATAAGGTAGATAATATATCTACATTATCCAAATAACGTGGATGATATTTCTACATTATCCAAACAAACTGTATAATGCATCTACATTATCCGAATAGCGAGGATAATGAATCTACATTTTCCCAATAGCGTGGATAATGTATCTACATTATCTGAACAGTGTTGGATAAAGTATCTACATTATTTAAATACCTAAAATTCGGATATACGACCCATGAGTGTCTCTGAACAGTATTTATAAGGTATCTCCATTATCCAAATAACGTGCATAAAGTATCTACATTATTTAAAGACCTAAAATTCGAATACACGACCCATGATATGTCTCTGAACATGATAACTGAGCATTTACCCACACTAGATCTTGAGGCTCCACCTAGAAATAATGTTTATGTACGTCCTTACGCGAGCGATTCGATCGTACAAAGGTCTTTCGCTGAAAATACGGTCGCCAACTTTGACTTAAAAGTTCCTGTTCTTATGGAAGATCTTTCCAGGGCTGTTAGAAAGTATTTCAGGTTTTGCTTAGGTTGAATAGAATAGAAAGGAAACCAAATAAAACTGTTTCATCATTTGTAAGACTGTGTCTTACATTCGGTCTAGACCACTAGACTTTGTGGCGATGCTATCAATTGCCACGACCCGAGGAACAGAACCGTAGAAAAAATATTCAACCGATCAATCAAGACTGCAAGGTTGTTTCCAGGCATTTGGAAAGTACCTCAGGTTCAGTGAGTGGTTGCATAGAAGAGAAAGAAAACCAAAATCCACTAGACTTTTTGGCAAGGTCTACCTATCGAACCTACCAATTGCCGAGCCGTAAATGAGATTGAGAACTTTTCAAATGGAGATCAATCAGACAATCTCTTCATGGTTCTGGAAACAAAACTGTGGAAAGAATGGTCAACCAGTCTATCAGCGGAAAGGCGTTGTTCAAAATACTGTTACTGATAGGTTTAAGTTAATTTAGTTTAATTTCCGTTAATTTAAAAATTTGAATTGTAACGTAAAGTTTTATTACACAGTTACTTTATTTAAGCAACAACAACTACCATGTAGAATTCTCTTCATCATTCTAGTTCTTACTTTACCTTTCATTAATGTGCTTTAGTTTGTTTTGCCATAATCATGTAATTATCGTTTAGTTTGCTACTTCTTGTATTTTTTGCATTTGTTTGTTGTTGTAATTACGTCATTAGTGTGCTTGTCCACTTGTATTAATCTTCGCCCATGTATGTGAGTATGGTTGTTCGCTTAGTGCGAATGTGCCACACAGACGCACAGATTCGCGGTGTTACCAGATGTTCTGGAAAATACTCGAACAGGGAGATTTTGGGATAAATACAGGTGGAATCAGCAACGGCGAGTTAGTTGTGTTTTAAGCGTTGAACTGAACAGATCGGTTAAAGAATAGCTGCGTGCTAACTAGAGGCAATCTGTGTACTTAGTAATTAAATTCGGTTCCGAATAAGTGTAATAAAGTAAATCAAGCAATGTAGAAACGTAACCTGAAACGATCCCTGTTTTATTTGGTACAAATCGTACTGGGGAATAAAGCAACGTCTTCACGGAGATTAGTTAAATCTAATTCCGCAACAATACTTTGAACAGATTTTCACATTTTCCATTGATTTGAAAATGGAAGAGTTTTAAGATAAGAGTTGAAGATCCCACATGCAGAGGTAGCTGGTATCGCTAGTAGTTGGTATGTGCGCTATGCACTTATGATTTTATGACTTTTTTTATGGCACATGCATTATTTCCTACAATTTTCTTCAATTATAAAATGTTGGTATTTTTAGAACCTAGAGTTTAGTGATAAGAATTGTATTGAAAGGGTAGCCTAAGAAATATTTTGTATTGATACAGTAAAGCGAAATATTGTATTAATAAATTAGTGTCATACAAACACTCATAGTGTTAAGACGTTCTGCGTTCTTAATTTTATACAGACGAGCTGCGGCTGTCTGTTGGATGCTGAGGCATCACACTAATATTTATTCAGGCGTCTGCTATCAATCAGCTAAAATTTCAGCTTTAGCAGTGTCCTCAACGATATGTATACTCTCAGAGCCAATTAACTCACCAGCTGGGTGTGTAGAGACCACTCCTGCTGCAGCCTCGACCTTAACGAAGGTACTGTTATCTCTCCAAGAAATTCTTAAAACTATCTTGCTAGAAGATACACTTCAAATAATCTATAGTGTGAGTAATATTTCATACCTCCGCTTATGATTGAGAGGGATCGTTAGTTCTGCCAATTGCGCAGCAGATTCGCCTTCCTTTTCAAACAAACCAATTAATCTTAAGTGGAAACTCATGCAAGGACATGGTTTAGCTCTTTAATATTTGAAAGGTATGGAAATTCCGCTGTATAGTTATGTATTACTTTATTTGGTCGACTAAAAATATGCATATATTTTGCTCACCCTATTAATAGTTGAACTTCAAATATAGATGTCATTTGCAGCATTCGTCTGTTTCTACGAACCTTTGCAAAGTGCACGCAAATGTTCAAGATTTATTCGAAGCAGAAACCACCGTGATGTTGTGGTAATGGCGCCTGATCAGAGCATAATAATTTTCGGTGCTAGCTATACTCTTCGGTATAATGCTTACATTTCCTGAGTATGAACATTTTCGTTACAAGTGGTGTAGTAAAACAAGGTGTTCGTTGATAAAAAGTAAGTGCCATGTCATTGATCCAATATGAATCGGCGTGCACTCATTGATATGAGAGAAGTCTCGCTTTTCCACCAGGGAATTTTGTGGGTACATACCGCTGTCTTGTTATTTATTAATTTATTTGATAGCCTAAAAATATGCTCATAATTTGTTAGTTATATACAGACACTTTTAACTTTGAAAGTGAAATATAGATGGCGTTTTTACGATGCATTTGAAACATACCTCTTGTATCCCTCGCGATACACTTGCAAAATGTCAAGATTTATTTCAAGCCTTCGCAAATAACGTTGACGATATATTAATTGCTAATCAACTTCTTTGCATATATATTCCAAATATGGTCTGTATATACATATATACATACATATGTATCTCTATATCCTCTTCACATTTCCCCATGGAAAAACTCTGACATCCTCTGGGAAAAATTTGCTTCGTAAATTGCAAACAAATGAAAGTGAAACTCGTTAAAAATGCATAAATCAATAAAAGTGCCAGCAAAATATTTCCAATAATAAATTCACACTTCTTCAGATAGAGGGCAATAACCAAATGTAGACTAGCTGCAGCAGTCAGACCAACCTCAACATGGAGTTTACTTTCCTCTTTTACAAAGCAAACAAATAAATGCAACCAGAAAAACTTGTATCCTGTAAACAGCAAATGGGAAAATGATAAAAGACAACAACTGCAAAATAAACCGTTATTGAAAACATTCATTGTCTTATATAATTTGTTGTTACCAAAGTAAATTTCATAATTCCTATAAGCCATAGATTTACCACAAAAAGGTCATCCTTTGTGGCAGTCAATATAAAAAAAGAAGGGGAAGGATGGATGGTTGGCCAAAAAACAAGTTAAATACAACAACTGACTTCAATGGAACTAACTTTCGCTTATTCAATGTGACAAACCAGTAAGCCAACGAGAAACATGACAAAGTGCTAAATATTGTCATAGACAAAATAGCGCGCGGCATGGTGATATTTGATTTGCTGGCTGTTGTTAAGAAGATATAGCTAGCCACCAATATGTTGTCTGCTTCGTCTTGGTGGTTGTTTCAAACATGAATAATATTATTATGGATGGATGGATAATCGTTTAACGTCAAATGTCAAAAGTTTTTGGAAGACATTTTCTGTGTAAAAAAATAAAAATAATAACTTTATTGGCTCTAAGCAAGAAACGTCGCAACGAAAACTGGAACTCTAGCCTTTAAGTGGCGAGGAGGCGGTAGGGATATTTGCAAAAGGAGGGTGTTTTGAAGTAATACAAAAACATAAATGTTTACATTATTTACTTAGCTGTCTATGTATTTACTTTTTCGTCATTGCTCCTTTTTTGTGGCTAGAGAAACCACTTGTTTGTCTGCCACAAAAAAAGTGTTGTCTTCTGGTAAACTAACTGCTAGACCAACTGTCTGCCTTTATGTCTTTACTGTTTCAAAGGGGTTACTAATCACACAACAAAACTATACGGTTCAGCGATTTGTTGAATGTAAATAAAAAATATGATAAATGTCCATAAATAAATAATATTTTTTGTGTTTGGTTTATTTAAAGTGATTTATGAAGAAGGACAAATATTGGGAAATGTTGAGAAATTATATAGAAAATTATAAGTAAAGAAATTCACTTTAACTATAAATCGAAACAACAAATAGAAAAGATTCCTTGAAAAGAATAAAAAAAATTCCCTGGAAGGAAAATAAACTCTGTGGAATTTATTACAAAGTTTGAATATTAATTATTTCCATTAATCGGCCATTTGTAAATACAGATAGAGAAGTTTTAAAGACAACCTAGTTTATTTTTATAATATTAGTTTTTAATTAAAAAAAATAAATTACTAATTGTATTATCAATTTTTTTTTCTTTCCAGCAAACCGCACTTACAACAACACCAATGATCGCGTCTCCGGTAACTTTACAACAATTGTATAAAAATATCTAAGTAATATATCAATCAAGCAACAATTAATTGGTTAACACCAATACTTATTATTCTAATTAATCTGGAATATTAACAAGAAGCATCAAAATGTTGGATCGATGTGAAATGCCGGTGAGTATGATTTTATAAAGAATGTATATACTTAGTTTGGTCTATAGATTAAGTCCCATGCTAGCCGATATGAAAGATATATTATTTTAGAGCCCAATAGTAGTTCGAAAATATTGGACGTAAGCCTCTCTCTTTCGCTCACATCAAAGGGTGAATATATGTAGCTACCATTTAATTTCATATTTTCTGGCAGTAGACTTGAACTCACGATCTTTTGTGAACAATACTGGAATACTAACTACGGTGGTATCTATAAACCAAACTTCTTTCTAAAACCAACGCATTGACCTAAATAGTGTTTTCGTTAATAAGCAGCCTAAAAGTATGCTCATTAATTTATCTATCTCATAAAACTCGTAAAATTTGAAGTATAGATGGCGATACAACACGTAATACAATCTTAGGGATATTTCTGTACCTTTAACTCCCATCTATTCTTCAAACTCATCCTATATTGAGTTGTAATTGATCTGAAACGTATATAAAATAAATCTAGAAATTCATGCAGTACATTTCGTAAGAAAAATTTTAAAACTAATATCAGACTTATCTGCTCAAAGTCAGAAGGGATTTAAGAAATATGGATAATGGGTATGGGTAATAATATTGAACACATTAAGCGATTATCCAAAAATTTGAATTCATTACTATAACACAGGAAGTGCGAAATATTATGGAAAGGATTAGATATCTTAAGCTCTGAAGGAATATTAAACGAAATTTATAAATTTGAAAGTAATAAATATATTTAAAAACTGGAATTTTTATTTGTGATGATCAAATTTATTTCCTTGGTCTCATATTAGTGTATTGAGAAGTGGGAAACATGGACTAGTTAGGATGTAAACTAAATGTAGGATATAAAATTGTGTTGATGAATTATACTCCTTTCAAAATGTATACAGAGTTGTCCTTTGATCTTACATTTTATGACAAAGTCTGTATTATGAACTATGTCTCTAAACAAACCTCAAAAATACATGTCGCCCAAAATCTTCGGACTTCTAAGCAACGACCAAAGGAATTTATAACTATACACGGTGCTCTTGAAACAATTTTAAATGGAAGGTGCTTACACCTCGGAAGTTTTTGCGGATTCTGAAACTAGAATAATCATAGATGAGAACAATCAAAAAACAAAAAAAATCGCCGGAGCGGTTTTTAAATAAATCGCGATTTAAGTTGACATTTTTAGGGGTTGTTTAGGTTTTCGCGATTTTGCTTAGAAACCGCATTTCCTATCAAAATGGGATTAAAACAAATATTGTAGCTATGAAAATTCTCTACAAGATCGACCTTTATGGTATTTTCGTAGTTTTTACACATTTTTGAGATATAGAAGTTCAACTTGGGACAATGCACTGACTGTATCGCCCCCTTATAAAACAATGCCATGTAGGGTGCGCCTTAACTAACTTTTGATGAAAACCGCTTACACAGGGAAAGTCTTTGTGAATTCTGAAACAGCAGTGTTCATAGATGAGAAAAATCCAAAAACAAGAAAATATCACTGTAGGGATTTTTAAATAAATCGCGGTCAAAATTCACATTTTTAGGTATTTTTTAGGTTTTTAAGATTTTGCTTGAAAACCGCAAGTCCAATCGAAATGGAGCTAAAGAAAATGTTGTAGCTGTCAAAATTCTCTAGAGGATTGACTTTATCATTTGTTCCCAGCTTGTACCATTTTTGAGATAAGGAAGCTCAGTTTACATGTTTAGTTTTTTTTTGTTAGGGTTTCGCGAATTTGCTTGAATACGGTAGTCGTATCGACATGTGACCTGAGAAAATCTTAAAGCTGTGAAATTTCTCTACAAGGCTGGCTTAAGTAACTTATCCTTAGTTGTAACATTTTTTTAGATATATAAGTTTAAGTTGGGAATTTGCAGTCATGACATTGTTTTAAAAGGGGGCGATACAGAATTGAATTGAATTTGAATTGTCCCAATTTGATCTTCCATATCTCAAAAACGGTAAAACCGACGAGAATATCATAAAGGTCAATCTTGTAGAGAATTTTCATATCTACAACATTTGTTTTAGTCCCATTTGGTAGGAAATGTGGTTTCTAATCACAATCGCGAAAACCTAAACAACCCCTAAAAATGTCAACTTAAATCGCGATTTATTTAAAAAGCGCTCCGGCGATTTTTTTGTTTTTTGATTATTCTCATCTATAAACATTGTAGTTTCAGAATCCGCAAAAATTTCCGAGGTGTAAGCACCATCCATTTAAAATTGTTTCAAGAGCACCGTGTATACGGTTAGTTCATAAACATCGAATGATCGAAATTGGATTTTATCTTACATTTGATCTTCTAATTTATCATGTAGGCAGTTATTTGACTGCCATACAATTCCTAAAGTCTCCATCTGGAGACACCAGACGACATCTTGTAATTGATTTATGCTCTTTTCTAACAAATTAATTGATATTTTGTGTATATGTTTTGCATCATCTTTCAGTTTACAAGAAAACTGAACCAAGCGCATTTTTTGTCGAACAAATTCTTGATAATCTCTTAGTTTTAGGCATTTAAGGTGAGAGTGACTTTAGTAAAATCACTTATACAACAAAAATAAATCGTACAACCTTTGTTGTAAAAATAGAATATTAAATATTGTGTATTTCGTATTGTAACACGAAATGCTTAGTTTCTGTTAAGAAAATCCGTCCAAAAACCATCATGACATCTGCAGGGAGTTTACAACATTAGGAAACTAGCGAAGACACTAACCACAGACATTCAATCAACAAGGAACTTAGGTTTGTGTTCGTAACAGACAACATGCAACAGTTGAGAAGTGGATAGTGAGAGTGACTTCTGTAAAATCACTCATACAACAAAAATATATCGTTCAATCTTTGTTGTAAAAATAGAATATTAAATATTGTTTCATATTGTAACATGAAATGCTTAGTTTCTGTTATGAAAAGCCATCCAAAAACCATCATGACATCTGCAGGGAGTTTACAGCATTAGGAAACTAGCGAAGACACTAACCACAAACATTCAATCAACAAGGAACTTAGGTTTGTGTTCGTAACAGACAACATGCAACTGTTGAGAAGGGGATAGTGAATACTAGTAAATCAGCAGGGATCCTCACTTAATCTACTATATATAGACTTTTGAGTACATATGTATGTATAGCATGAATTCTCACTAACCCAAAACGAACCTTTTCCAAGAGAATCTAGTTCCGTAATATAGTTCCACAGTTCCAAAAAGTTCCGATATTGTTCAATGAATTGTTCTCCTCCATCGTTCTATATGTTTCGGCCGATCCAAATATTTCCGAGAGCGATATAGTTCCACGAATTTTTCTAAATAAACGTTCTTTATACCCTCAGCATTTATGCTAACGAGGGTATACATATACACTTTCATACGGGCAAAATGTGCGCCATCGAATTTAGATCCCAAGTATGATTGGACGAAATGTGTTTCAGACAATTTGGAGTTGATTTAGCCATGTCCGTCTGTCTGTCTGCTGGAGCGCACGATAACTCTCGAACGGATCAATCGATACGGTCCAAAATTTGGCTTTCGTAATATTTTGTCCAAACTTAGTTTAAGTTCGAAGATGGGTTATATCGTTCCATTCCTATCGGTACTTCCCCCACAAAAGTTCGGAAATGTTCGGAAAATTTGTGCCCACGATAACTCTTGAAGGAATTAACCGATTTGGTCGATACTTTGCACATCGTGATATTTCTACCAGACTAAGATGATGTTGCAATATGGACTAAATCGGTCCACTCCTTCGGGTACCTCCCACACACAATTTTGGAAAAGTTCAGTTTACGACCTGGTCTCGAATCACTTTGAGTTTTGTTGTAGCAACTTGTATTCACTACCCCCCATAAGACGGTATAAGTTTCATCAGGGGCAAGTCCATTTTCCTGAGAAAATAGCCTGAAAATGACAAAAAAAACCCCTATGACTCCGTGTGTAGTGGTTGGAGCGCAAGATAACTTACGAACGGATCTGCTGATTCGGTGCAAAATGTCGCCTTCGTAATATTTTGTGCAAAAGTAGTTTGAGTTCGAAGATAAGCCATATCGGTCCACTCCTTCAGGTACCTCCCCCGCAAAAGTTCAAAAATGTTCGGAAAAATTGTGCGCACGATAACTCTTGATGGGAGTGAGCGATTTGGTCCATATCTAACAGATATAGATCATGTTCGAATATGGACAATTCTCCTTCTGGTACCTCCCACACACAATTTTGGATAAATTTACTTTAAGACCTGCTCTCGAATCACTTTAGTTTTTTGTTGAAGCAACTTTCTTTCGCTGCCTCAATTAGGACAGTAAATGTTGGCCTATGGCACCATAAGTAGTGGCTGGAGAGCTCGAACCGAATTCTGCGTTCGTCCTCACTTTGGATATTGTAATATTTCTAGGAATATTAGATGAAATTCGAAGGTGGTGCCTTCCCCACAAAAGTTCGAAAATATTCGCTAATATGGTACGCGCGATTTCTCATAGACGTAGTCACCGATTTGGTACAAATTTTGGAGCTCTAATTTGGTCCCTATCTGTCCAATCCTTGTGGTATCACCCACACAAATGTTCAACATTTTTGTGTGGTTAAGGGTCTGTTCGAGGATTCTTTGGGCATTTTTACCGAAGGTTTTCCTAGTGGCCCTGTTTACAGCGATATTATGTTTTTCGTATGTGTGTGATAAATAAGCTCTATCTATCGATTTCCCCGCAAATTTTTGAGCTTTAATCCTATCCATATTTTGTCGGTTCATACTCCCAACATTTTGAAAACCAAACTAAATACATAAGTTTTTTTTTGGGTAAAAGTATTTCAATCTACACAGGCTGACTGACACTTTTTTTGGTTTTATTTTTTATATATTTTACTCCACGAAATGTGTGGAGCAGAAAGTGGTAAAAGAGAAAGCCATTTTGACATGCTTTCTCTTAAATTTTGCCTTATTCGGAATAGTTCCTTGCAGCTAGTTCCTTCTGGAATTTTACAACTCTGGCCTGTACCGAGATCTAGTAAAAGACACTCGTGGAGGACAGATATTAATATATGCCCAAACACTTTAAATAATATTATTTAAAAGGTCATATCGGCCCGGGATTGATTTAAGCGCTTTCATTCACCTAATTTGATGGAAAAGGCATCGCATAACACAAAGAGTACCAATGGTAATCACACGCAGAGAAAAAAATATGTTTGATCCAACAATATTCCAAGAGCAAAATATGTATTGTTAACATATTGTTGGATTCCTTATGCGGTATTGTAAATCCAACAATCGTTTTTGTTAAATCCAAAAATAGGTTGTGTCAACTGAACAATATTTCTCTCTTTTCTTTGAAATTTTTTTTCTCTTCTCTCGCTATTCGATGCCGTGTTGAAAAAACAATTTTGGTGAGTTGTGGTGTTTGTATGACATGCTGCCTTTATCTTTGTTTTTGTGTGTATGTATACCAACAATGAGACTCTTGTTTTTATTTGTTTCTGTTTTGGTTTCATTCTTTTTCTTTATTTCATTCTCCTTTCCTTTTCATGTTTGTTATGGTGTTTAATTACTCTTTATGTTGTGGTGGCTGCCACAAGCTTTTTGTTTGTCTTTGTTGTCAGCTAAAGTAGCAAACCATGTATTGCGTTCATCAATGCTCGTAATATTATACGCGATATTTATATCAAAGTTGTGCGGAAAGTGTATATGAGAAGTATATACACTCAAATCAAAAAATTTTGTATCTGGTTTTCAGGGCTGACAATATGTTTTGTAAAAAATTTAGATTATGATTGTTCCTACAATCGGTATTGTTAACGATTTTTACAATATTACGGAAATACGAAAGTTGTTTTTATTTTCTATGTTCGGAACAAAAGATGGTATTTTTGGATTTGGATTACAATGTTTGCACAAAACAAACACATTTTTGGAACCAAAATAGATATTTTTGTTCCAACAAAACCGAAAAATATTTTTTCTCTGCGTGCAGTCCATTTCATATGAGAAAACATGAAGTATCAATAACTGTTTACTCTGAATATATATTCCTGGTGCAATGATTTACATCATGCTCGCTTTAATCCTGACTACGCTAAGGTCGCGTGATTTATGTATTAATTCCAATCACATGACATACATGACGGGGACACATGTGCTCCTAAAATTATGTCCTTATTACTAAAATATAATTTATTAATTGTACTAAGTAGACAAATTATTCAAGAAGGAACTGAAATATCAACACAAATATTATTTGTTAAATGGCAGTGTCGAAGTAATTAAACAAGTTTCAAACTAAGCCACACGTGTTTTACACGTTCCAAAAATTAGATTACACTCAACAAGGACAAATTAGCCTAAAAGTATGCATAACTTTTTTTGGGAACAAAAGAAAAAGTTGTGAAAAAATGACAAAAAAGATATTTTGATAATGTTTCCAAAGTTAGTGCAAAAGATATTAATTGTAAAAAACAAAATGAAACTAATTAAAGTTATCGTATTAGGAACTAAGTATTAGGTCATAAATTTGAGACGAGGTTAATTAGTGGAGCAACAGAACTTATTTGAATGTCAATGCCGAGATAATTAAAGTTTCCTAGAAATGTAATTAGATTCCAGTAGTTTGAAAGCATATAAGTAGATTTCAAGGTAACTTAAATGACAACATTATTTTTTTATATGAAGAGCACCTTAAAGTATGCACCATTTTCGCAAAACCTAGCTAAGACACATTAGCAGTATGATATACTAGCTTACTAGGTATTTACACACAGACAGTATTGGCAAGACAATAGCAACGCTACAAACCATTTTCACCAATACATTCAAACTTTTCTCTATACATATTTAAAAATTTATAAATGTATTTGTGAAAAAGGTTTCTATTTTTGCTATTGTCTTGCCAATACTGGCATTTGTAAACGCAGGGTTAAGTCAACGGCTGGCTTCAAATGTAAAACAATAAAGGAAATGGTGACCTAATTCAAATATGGCTATGACAATCCCTTATTCTTTTCCATTTTATGCTACCTATTGACTTAAACGGACTGCAATTCAGATTAGGTCCCTCAGCCTTTTACGTTAATGATATATGATTATTTTCCCAACTATATCTTGATTTAATTTATTTTCTCATCCTTATTTTCAGGTTCAGATCGACAACGACAAATGTCGTCGTGATCGTGATGCACGTCTCTCCAATTCACGTATCGATTTGCCAAATCTCTGCAATGGCGGCACAACACGTGGCTCATCCCGCAATCATCATCACTCGAATGGTCATCATCATACGTCACAAATGCAACAACAGCAAAGTTCACATCGCAGTCCATCGAATGGCAATCTAAATAATAATAACAATATCAACAACAACAACAACCATAATAACAATAACAATAATCTAGGTTCACCCGTCTCTTCAAATACTGTATCCTCACATGGTAATTCATCGAGTGGAGAAAGGGGTTCGTCAACAAAATCGAACAGTAGTACGGGTAGTGGCAATTCAGGCAGAGATGAAATGAAATGTATAACACCCATGACGCCATCAGGTAAATAGGCAACGTTTTTTGTAGAATATATCAAACAAAACAAAAAAACTAAAGTATGCTTTTAGGCTTAAGGGCCTAAATGTATGTTTTAGTTTTAATGTTATATACGACATTCACTTTTTTCAACTGAGTATATTTTTTTGAATTTCACATATAATAGTGTTGATTTTTTTCCGCTGCTCTTGTATTTGCTCAAAAAGCTGTGGCTGTTTTAGCATATTCAATAAGGCCAAGGCCACTATGCGTAGAAAATGTCACTTCACAGAGTTATTAAAACAAACAAAAAACTAAAAAAAATCTGTATTCATGCCAAAAGGCAATCTCTCAAAGTGAAATGTCAAGTATTAATTAGGGGGCAAAAAAGAGAAAATAAAACAAATACAAACATAGAGAAAAGAAAAAACTATGCTAACAAAATTCTACGCCGAATAAAACGACACTAAAGCATACTTTTAGTATGGTTTATTTAATTGAAATTATTTTTTCTTGCTTTTTTCCAGAACTTGTTAAAAAATACAGTAACTATTTGACTGACATGGAATTCGAAGAGCTCAAAGTCTATAAGGAAATTTGGTATTTTGGCCAAAATGCCAATAAGAATTACTCGAATAAGCCAGCTGCTTCCACTACCAATTCGGGTTATGATGATGAATTGGGAAATTATAAAATTGTAAGTTTGCAAACCCCCACAAACCCATAGAACTCCTATTTAAAAGTCATTATAATTTTTTGCTTACAGATTGAACATGATCACATCGCCTTTCGTTATGAAATACTCGAAATAATTGGTAAGGGTAGCTTTGGCCAGGTCATACGCGCCCTGGATCACAAAACCAATACCCATGTGGCCATAAAAATCATCCGCAATAAGAAACGTTTTCTCAATCAGGCTGTGGTTGAATTGAATATCTTGGATGAGTTGCGTGAAAAGGATGCCGATGGATCTCATAATGTTATTCACATGTTGGATTATATGTATTTTAGGAAACATTTGTGCATAACTTTCGAATTAATGAGGTAAGTTGATATTTTCCTATTGTTTAGAATCAAATGCCAAGCAATTAGGGAGCATTTTATACGGAAAAGTATCACTAAGGTGGGTGGAAATAGATTTTGAAATTATTTCGCTGCTTCCCGGGACCCAAATAACAGAAATTTCAAATTCACCATGGCAAAAAAGCCAATAAAAGTGCAACTCTTTTAAATTTGGCATTAAGATTAATTGTAGAATGAATTTCAAGAAAAAAATTGGTGTGGTGAGTTTCAATAGAAACTGACCACAAGGTGAATATTGACAAATAGCACCTTTATTTTATTGATAAATGTAAATCATAACCAAAAATGACTTAAAAATTATTTCTAAACGAATTTGACGTAAAAACAATCCGTGGTGAATATCTAAAAAACTCACAACGGATCATAAATACCAGAAAACCAAATATGTATTAGCATCCTATATACATTTCTAAATTACTTATAGGTGATTTTGTCTTTTTAAACAAACATTTGTGTGGTGAATTTCAAACGAAACTTACCACTAGGCGAATATGATTCCAAAATTATTTTCAAATGATTCCAAAATTATTTTTAAAATTTATTTAAATTGAAAACTAAGTGTGTTGAATTTCTATAAAAATTCAACACAACTCAACACCTTCTCTCCATTTTTAAATTAAATACAGAGGTTTGTGTGTTGTTTAGACAAAAATGCTTTGGTGAATTTCTAAACAAATTTACCACAAGGCGAATATTGCAGAAAAATGAGCAAATATCATTTCCCTTTCATTGGTAAATGTAAACCACAAATGAAAATAACTTCAGTAGGATTTTTAAAACTAATTTCAAACTACGTGTGGTGAATTCCTATACAAACTGGCCATGAACTACAAATCCCAGAAAAAGTTAAATTGACGCTTTCTTTGCATTACTAAATTAAATTTAGATGTTTTCTGTTGTTTAGAGAAAAAATGGGTATGGTGAATTTCAAAAGAAACTTACCACACAAAAACTGTTGCCGAAAATTAGACAAATAGTACTTTTCCTTCATTGGTAAATGTAAACCATAACTAAAAATTACTTCAAAATGATTCTTAAAGCTTATTTCAAGTAAAAACAACGAGTGGTGAATTTCTATAAAAACTCACCATGGGTCATAAGTTCCAGAAAAAGCGACCTTGACACTTTGATTGCATTTCTACAGAAAATATAGATATTTTTGGATTTTTATACAAAAAAAGAGAGTGGTGAATTTCATAAGAGGCTTACTATCAGTTGAATATTGTTTAAAATAAACACGTAATGTTTCCTTCATTGGTAAATGTAAATCAAAACCGTAAATGTAATCAAATTGAATTTTAAAATTAATTTCAAGTAGAACTACGTGTGGTGAATTTCAATTAAACCTCACCACGGACCACAAATTCCGCAAAAATGCGAATTAAATACATTTGTTTCCAATTCGTATTTACCTATAGATGATTCTCAGCTTTATAGAGAAAAATAGGTGTGGTGACTTTCAAAAGAAATTTTCCACAAGGTGAATATTGCAGAAATGGAGACAAATACAAATTTTCCTTCATTGGTAAATGAAAAACATTACCGAAAATGATTGCAAAATTATTTTTAAGTCTCATGCCTAAATACGTCCGTATTCTCAAAGCGTGTGTGGTGAAAAGAGTAGAACACTCGATATGATATTTAAGATTGAAAAATTTCAACTTTGATAGAACGTACGATATATTATTGTATGTATGTGTGTGTTTTGTATTTTGAAAACAAAAGCCCAACAAAACATAAAATCCAATTTATTGCAAAGGAAAATTGTTTGTTTTACGAATGAAAACATTTAAAAAAAAGTTTCTTCAGTGGTGAAATTTCCAAAATCTTTCACTATAGTTAAATTTCTTACGAAAATCATAAAATTTCGTTGTTCTGGTCATTCTAAAGGTCAAATATATGTTGGTTTCGATGTATTGCGTATAAGTTATATACCGGATGGTTTTGTATTAATTCACCATAGTAATTTTTTTCTAGGAAATCTAAAAAATAATTGGAATATCACTCTTTCTTCATTAGAAAATCCAAACCACAACCAAAAGTGGCTTAAAATGCTTTTTAAAAATAATTTCAAGTAAAAGCTTAGTGTGGTGAATTTCTACTAAAACTCACCACGGACAATAAATCCGGGAAAGGCATATTTACATTTTGTTTTCATTTCTTAAGAAAACAAAGACGCTTTTGTTTTTTTTCATATAGTGGTGAATTTTCCAAAATGTTCCACCAATGTGAAATTCTCCACGGGAATTATATTATTTCGGCATTCTGATCATTCTAAGGCCAAATATGTTTTGATTCTGGTGTTTTTCAATTTCACCACATTGAAATTTCCCAGGGAAACCATAAAATTTTAGTCTTCTGGCCATTCTTATGCCAAATATGTGTTGTTTTTGTTCGTTCTTCGTAAAATTTCTATGCTGATGGATTTTCCACTAATTCACCACAGTGATTTTTTTCAAGAAAATCTAAAAATAAACGAAATTTCATTTATTTGATAACGTAACGGTTATCAAATACCATCTGATCAATTCACCTGTTTATTTCGTGTAGCCTACGTTAACAATAGCATCTGCTTGCATACTTTTAGGAGGCATTTGAATGTTATTCCCAATTTAAAGGAAATCGCTTGACAATCACCATAGCTCTGTTCCTTTACGTGCAAGAATCTTCAAATTTTGCAACTTTTTACTCGAAAAGCGCTCCTTTACTTCAGACACCATACAATTCATATGGAAGTAGATTACAACTTTTGCTACTTTTGCCACTTTTACCATTTTCAAAAGTAAAGGAACAGACCACATGATGCATTCAAAAAATCCCCCCTTAAATCCTTAAAGACAAACAAAACTTCTTTTCAAACGAAATCACATCACAAAATATTTGTTGAAATCATTACAAAACCCCCATAAAGCCGACGACCACCACCCGCACCACTTTTGAAAAATCGTCAAAATGCCATAATATGTCAATAAACAAGACACAATAGCAACAACCACAACAACTAATAAAAATCCGACCCTGAGTGTATGACAGTAAATGAACCGTTTTCAATACCGGCTTTTTTTTTTTTTTGCTACACCAGTTCCGCCTTTTTCGTTTTAGTCTTTTTTTCTGTTGTGTTGCATTCATAATATTATTAAATCTGCATTATGACTAACAAAGAATTGGTGGAGAGGGGGCCACATAATAAGGCAATAGTTAAACAAACCTGCCTTTACCCTTGTCTAACCCACAAACGACATGCAAGCCAGCAATATAACAGCGTAACACATGAACTTGAATTTCTTAGATACTCTTAAGTTTACCATGAATTCTAATTTGATTTTGTCTGGGAGGAAATGCACAAGTGATAGATATACCATGCGAAAGGGAGAAAGGGTTTAGGGCATTTACCAGTAACCACTAACACGTAGCATGCAAAATTGTGTTTTTGTTGTTGTAGCACTATAAAAGGAAAATTATAGATATTTTTTTTCCTTTTTTGTGATGACGTTAAAGATTCCTCATTGTCATAGAGGCAGTGACTCGCATGTGCCAGCCAACAACCCCTTGAAATATGCTTTGATTTCTTGATAAATTTATCGAAAAACTAACTTTTTAGAAAAAGAATATAAAACAAATATAGTGTAAGGGTAGATATTATTTTAGAGGCATGCGTTGAGGTATTGAAACCAACAAATAGTTTCTCAAAATTAAATAAAAAACAAGTAGAAAAGTGTCAGTCGGCTTTGCCGACAGATATATACCCTCAGCCAATGCGAAGTGAAACTTTCCCCTACGGACAGATCGAATGTATTTAAGGTCTCTTCAGAATTTTGTGGCCCGTTTTGGACATTTGAACTTACCGACAAAAATGTGGATTAGGAATTAACTGCACTAAGGTCCGGACTGCGGGAGGACGGATATGGACCATATTAGAATTGAAACTAAATTTTGACAAAATATTAGGAGATCCAAAGTTTGGACCAAATTGGTTGGCTCATTCAGGGCCAGCATTTTAGTAATAATATTGGGAGAACTACCAGAACTACCGGAAGTTGTGTACCGGTATTGTCCCATGAAACTTAGTTTGGATACAAAATGACGAAGACCAAATGTTGGACGAAATCGGTTGAACAGTTCGAGAGTTATCGTGTGGGTTTTTACACCTTTCGGGCTGTTTTCCCAAGAAATATGGACTTGCGCCTGAAAAACTTTTACCATCGTAATTGAAGCAGCGAATGCAAATCGCTTCAACAAAAATCAAAGTGATTCGAGAGGTATTAAAGTGAACTTATCCGAAATTTTGTGTGAGAGGTTCCAGAAGGAGTTAGCAAATATAGTACATATTCGAAATTGATCTATACTGGTAGATATTAGGATGTGCAAAGTATGGACCAATTCGGGCACTCCCTTCAGGAGTTACCGTACGAACAATTTTTCCGAAAATTTTTGAACTTTTGCGGGGGAGGTTCCTGAAGGAGTGGACCGATATGGCTTATCTTCGAACTTAAACTATGTTTGGACAAAATATTACTAAGGCCAAATTTTGGACCGAATCGGCAGAAACGTTCTAGAGTTATCTTGCGCTCCAACCACCTCACACGGTGTCATAGGGGTTTTTTGCAACTTTCATGCTATTTTTTTTGGAAGTATGGACTTGCCGCTAATGAAACTTGTACCGTCGTATGGGGGGCAGTGAATACAAGTTGCTAAAACAAAAGTCAAAGCGATTCGAGAGATGGCCCTAAACTGAACTTTTCCGAAATTTTGTGTGGAAGGTACCCGAAGGAGTGGACCGATTGAGTCCATATTAAAGCCTTATTTAAGTCTGGTACAAATTTCACTATGTGCAATGTATGGACCAAATCGGTTACTCCCTTCAAGAGTTATCGTGCGCACAAATTTTCCGAAAATTTTTGAACTTTTGTGTGGGAGGTACCGGAACGAATGGACCGATATAGTCCATCTTCGCAATTAAACTAAGTTTGGGCAAAATATTACGAAAGCCAAAATTTGAACCGAATCGGTTCATCCCTTCGAGAGTTATCGTGCGCTCCAGCCAAACAGACAGACAAACGGGCGGACATTGCTCAATCGACTCCAAATTGTCTGAAACACATATCAAAGACTAATTAAGATAAATAAATAAAATCAACGATACTTCAAGGAAATTCCTAAATGACTTAGGACACAAATAGAAAAAATCCATGTTCCCCAGGTACCAACATATGGTCAGAGTACGCCACCTATTAAAGAAATTATCAGAATTAAACTTAGCATAGATTTCCACCTAACTATTTAACGTCATACATTTACACGCAGATAACGTAGACAGGGGATAGACACCAGTTTTTAATACTATAGGTAGCTTTTGTCCCGGTCCACACTAGAGTAAATTTCATTAAAAAATTTCATGAAATTAGGTGTTCTTAGGCCGAATTCCACATTACAGCAGTTTTGTGATTTTACTCTACTATGGAACTCGATCTACAGACTCATAATTTCATGTTAAATTTTCAGTGAAATTATTCTAGTGTGGCCCGGGAATTTATTGTGTGAGGGTTTTTTTAGGGTTTTTAATAAGTTGAATTGTGAATGAGAGAAACGTTTCCTTACCGAACATGTTCGACTAGACGCGTGATTCTGACGTGGGAACATTTGATCGCCAGTCATCATCATATTTTTGCGAAAAGAAGGATGTCCGAATATTCTGTTCTTTTGCAATGCGCCACAATTAGCCTGCATTCAAAAGCCAATAACAATGCAAAGTATTCAATTCTTGAATTTTTCAGAATTTCTGATCTCCACCTACTATAGAAAGAGACCTAATGAATTATGATCAACACCATAGCAAAGACCAATACCATTCTACAACATTGACTAATTTTTTTCTATGTGCTGATAGATGGCGCTATTGTGTGAGTGCGTATAATTTGATACTAAAAGTTGCAGCACGAAAAAATTAACAGAATTTCTAGAGATGATCAAGAAATGCCACCTACTGTACAAAATTCCTGTCTATTATCTGCCAGGCTTTCCAAAAAAAAACTCTCACAAGAACTGAAGATAGGTTTTAGAAAAATTTAGTTCTTGGAACGTTCATAATTTGGCGTCAACGTAATCTGATTCACAATAAGAATTGTGTCAATTTCGGATTTATTTCCAAGTCTCCGAATCTGTTATACTTTGGAATGAAAACACAAGATTTTCCCTTAAAAATCCAAATATGCGACATTTATCAAATTCTATTTGCAGCTTAAAGGTATGAGACCACTTTCTTGTCATCCAGTTCGAATAGCATGTCGAACTTAGTACTTACTTCTCTACTTATTCCGGACCTCTTTACCTTGCAGTGTAGAGGTTTTTGCAAAGACTTCTCCAATTCGCCCGATCTTGAGCCATGTATTTGGCCACTGTGGACTCTATGTTTCGTTCGGTTAATATGTCGTTAACTGCATCCGTCCATGTTTCCCTTCTTCTTCCTCTGCTTCCTGTACCTCGAACTTAGTACAATACTACTAATAAGAGAAATTGTATTTGGTTGAAATATCAGGAAATGTTAGGTGCTAAAAGTTAAACCATCGTTGAAAATGTTTGATGTTCTCTTTTCGGAAAGTCGAACATTCGAGTTTCTGTGCACCAAAACTAGGGGTTTCTCTCTATTGCAATGCGTAAGGAAAATTAAAAATTTGGTATCATATGCCTAAGTGGGACTGAATTCAGATGACAATCAATCAGCCCAGTGGAAACCAAAAACAATTGGGTGAACAATAGACGCCATCACGAAGCAAAATTAAATTGGCGAAGACAATCACCAGTACATGTTAAAACATTTAGGTATCGTTTTTATGACAGATGTCGCTTTAAAGTTACAATGGTTTCAGGGAAAATATCTTGTGTATGTATTGAGAAAATGATTTCTACACAAGACACTAGGGTGACTTGATACTTCAAAAAATACTTCATATCTACAAATTTGTAAAAATGGTTGTATAAATAAAAGTTATCAAAATCAGCCTTTGTCTTCTAGCCATTTACATTTAAAATATGTCTGATAAGCTGGCTTAAACCACCAGCAAAACGATCGTAGCATAGTGGTTGGGTGTGTGGTACCTCGCTAGAATTCATTTTTCAACACAAAACTCCTTTGGCCATGTTAGCTCGATTAATTCAATTAATTAATTAAAAACCTATCATTTTATATTTGAAGTTCGTTTAAATTGGACAATTGCACATTCGTAGTAATTCAAAGTCCCATTGCTGTAGCCAGCCACCTCGCGCTCATTTGTTATTTAGCCTTCGCAGAAGGTGAAGTTCAAAGAAAACATATGCAGCAGCAGCAAAAAAAAACTTTCAGACATTTTAACGAATTAAGCAGACTTATTGGGCGTTACTCAAATCAAGGTTTGTAATATGAATTTCCGTATTTGTTTGGTTTGGCGAATACTTTTGATAGTCGAATTAAATACGGCATTATGTTTAAATAAAGTTCAAGTAGTTTTTGGGGAGCCAATAAATTTTACAATTTAAGGCCTAATAACAAACCACAATAAAAAATTTACAAAACATTACAAAACCCCTAAAAGTATGCACATATTTCTGGCAACATTTTTATAGCAGCCTGAAAGTATACTTTCGAACGAAAAAAGTTTCTTTCATTTCTTGTTATGAACTATTTAAAACATACTTCCTCCTGCTCCTTCTCCTACGCCGTCAAGTTAGAAAACTTTGCCTAGTCACATAAACAAAATTCAAAACAGTGTTGTTTGACAGCCGAGCGAGCGAGCGACCGACCGACCTTATAGCTTACAGGATAATAAATTGTAAGCAATTTTTTAACTACGAAAAAAATGCGAAAACTTTTTCCAGAGTTGACAAATAATATACAATACAATGGACGAAATGAAATACTTTAGATTCCACCAACAATATAATAGGGGGTAATATGCGAAAGCATCCTTCGTTTGCTTTTATTGCTTTCTACGTCATTTAATGTACGCCTAGGCAGTCTGATGAAAAAAGAATAAGAAGAAAATTGATACATTTCACCATCACAAAATAAGCCTCAAGGCTAATGAAATTATTAAGGACCGTCAGACAGACAGAAAAACACTTAAACGAACGATGGAACGCTGTTGTGGACGTCTAATGTTGCCTTCCACAGCACAAACACACACTAATTGAATACTAGAAATTGACGTCAAATTTTCATTCTAGACGTTGTTATTGTCGTCAATTTGTTGTTGACAATGAATGGTGGCTTGTTTTATGTTTCAGCCTGTGTCTCTGTGAGCCCCTATTCCGTTGTGTCTTTATGTATTTATGACCTCCGTTTGGTTATTTCCCTCTGCTTTGGATTGAAAGGATATATGCAATCAAAGATAGCTGGGCTGTGGACACCACACAAATTGTTCAGAAATAAACAGCAGGAGATGACACTCCACCGTTCCTTCTGCTGGTCTATGTTTTAACAAATAATGTCATTGGGTCAACATAGTAAATATTTATCAGATATAGTTTTCTCCAACGACGACGACGAGTAGGACTACTTTCATTTGTCGTTCTCATTGCCGTCCTTTTCTATGTTTTCTGTCCCCGTTAACTTGTGAGTGTGTCGAATTTTATTTTTCACACCGAAAAGAAATGCCATTAACAACATAAAATACCCAGCAATTTGCCCAATAACCCAGATTTAGTTAGGCTGTGTTTTTTTTGCCGTTCAAATATTCTCAGCAATGCCATCTAACTTTCCCCGATTTACTACGATGAAGAGAAGAGGGAAAAGTGTCATTACCGTGCAACATATAGTAGGGAGAGGAAAAATATGAAACAAAAGTCGCATGCCAGCAAAAAAAACAACAAAAACCATGAAAAGAGATGAAATACATCTAGAACATATGCTAAGAGGGTGTTGTAATAATAATGGATGGCATAGTTTTAGGCATACAACGCAAATAAAAGCATACTTTTAGGTGTTTGGAAAAGTTTTGTTTGAAAAAATGGCAACATAGTGGTTAATGAAATTCTATGAAAAACAATTTTAAAAGAATTTGGTGAGAAATTTAAGCTGACAAATTCGATGCTACAAGAAATTATGAAATGATGTTTCACATAGCAGGACTATACGAAGCCCTCTGTAATATGTTAGAAGAAAAGGTCTAAAACTATGCTATAGGCAAGATCAACGACAAATTACCAATTGGGACATCGTGGTATCAAGTTTCGAATCATGTAATTCTTTACGTAGGCTTTTTAAAGATCTTCGTGGGACGTTCTGCAGAGTATCCAGTAAAGAAGTGAAGTGAAAAAAGTCTACAACAAATGGTGTACACTAATTTTTCTTTCAGTATTCGAAAAATCAATAAAAACCCCTTTCGAATTTATCACAAGATCAATGGGCTTTGCAGTAATGGTGGAATGTTCATTCAACAGAAAAAAAAATACCACAAGCATTCATCATCGATAGACGCCATCTACAGGAACAAACTGTAACACCACGATTAACAAAGACCCTTACCTATTTACCGCTACATTTGTAAATT
The DNA here is from genome assembly GCF_047663935.1 of Musca autumnalis. Classification (NCBI taxonomy): domain Eukaryota; kingdom Metazoa; phylum Arthropoda; class Insecta; order Diptera; family Muscidae; genus Musca; species Musca autumnalis. The sequence continues at coordinate 9,615,444 of NW_027411755.1, read as the reverse complement.
AAAAAATTTGTCTCCAATTCAAAATACTTTCTCAACTTATCATCTTCACTTCTTGTTGAATGTAGGACGCATTGCTACAAAGAGAACGGATAAACTAAAAGCTCGAACATACTAAATAGCGAATACAACCACCGTATAACGAAATATTTCCCGTTTGCTTCTCTGAGTGGTATGCTCCACCTACTGCTTGTTCATCTAGCGAATATAATAACCATATAATCGAATAAGTGAAATGACATAGCAACTACAAGAACCAATTGGTGTACTGTACGTTCACATACGACTAACAATCATCATCGGCAGATGTCATCTACATGGAGAAAACGGAAACTCTAGGAAAAGCAAAGAAAGTTCATAAAAGTCTTGGAATTTTAAAGGATATTTTTCCAAGGTCCTCAAAACGCGTGGATTTTTAAAGGATATTTTTCCAAGGTCCTCAAAACGCGTGGATTTTTAAAGAATATTTTTCCTAGGTCCTCAATAGGCGTGCATTTTTAATGCATATTTTTTTCCAAGGTCCTCAGTAGGTGTGGATTTGTAAAGAATATTTTTCCAAGGTCCTCAAAAGGCGTGGATTTTTAAAGAATATTTGTTCCAAGGTCATCAAAAGGCGTGCATTTTTAATGCATATTTTTTCCAAGGTCCTCAGTAGGCATGGATTTGTAAAGAATATTTTTTCCAAGGTCCTCAAAAGGCGTGGATTTTTAAAGAATATTTTTTCCAAGGTCCTCAAAAGGCGTGGATTTTTAAAGAATATTTTTTCCAAGGTCCTCAAAAGGCGTGGATTTTTAAAGAATATTTTTTCCAAGGTCCTCAAAAGGCGTGGATTTTTAAAGAATATTTTTTCCAAGGTCCTCAAAAGGCGTGGATTTTTAAAGAATATTATTTCTAAGGTCCTCAAAAGGCGTGGATTTTTAAAGAATATTTTTTCCAAGGTCCTCAGATTTCGTGGCTTTTTAAAGAATATTTTTTCCAAGGTCCTCAGAGTTCGTGGCTTTTTAAAAATTATTTTTTCCAAGGTCCTCAGATTTCGTGGCTTTTTAAAGAATATTTTTTCCAAGGTCCTCAGAGTTCGTGGCTTTTTAAAGAATATTTTTTCCAAGGTCCACAAAAGGCGTGGATTTTTAAAGAATATTTTTTTCAAGGTCCTCAAAATGCGTGGATTTTTAAAGAATATTTTTTCCAAGGTCCTCAAAAGGCATGGATTTTTAAAGAATATTTTTTCCAAGGTCCTCAAAAGGCGTGGATTTTTAAAGAATATTTTTTCCAAGGTCCTCAAAAGGTGTGGATTTTTAAAGAATATTTTTTCCAAGGTCCTCAAAAGGCGTGGATTTTTAGAGAATATTTTTTCCAAGGTCCTCAAAAGGCATGGATTTTTAAAGAATATTTTTTCCAAGGTCCTCAAAAGGCGTGGATTTTTAAAGAATATTTTTTCCAAGGTCCTCAAAAGGCGTGGATTTTTAAAGAATATTTTTTCCAAGGTCCGCAAAAGGCGTGGATTTTTAAAGAATATTTTTTCCAAGGTCCGCAAAAGGCGTGGATTTTTAAAGAATATTTTTTCCAAGGTCCGCAAAAGGCGTGGATTTTTAAAGAATATTTTTTCCAAGGTCCTCAAAAGGCGTGGATTTTTAAAGAATATTTTTTCCAAGGTCCTCAAAAGGCGTGGATTTTTAAAGAATATTTTTTCCAAGGTCCTCAGATTTCGTGGCTTTTTAAAGAATATTTTTTCCAAGGTCCTCAGAGTTCGTGGCTTTTTAAAGAATATTTTTTCCAAGGTCCTCAGATTTCGTGGCTTTTAAAAGAATATTTTTTCCAAGGTCCTCAGAGTTCGTGGCTTTTTAAAGAATATTTTTTCCAAGGTCCACAAAAGGCGTGGATTTTTAAAGAATATTTTTTCCAAGGTCCACAAAAGGCGTGGATTTTTAAAGAATATTTTTTCCAAGGTCCTCAAAATGCGTGGATTTTTAAAGAATATTTTTTCCAAGGTCCTCAAAAGGCATGGATTTTTAAAGAATATTTTTTCCAAGGTCCTCAGAGTTCGTGGCTTTTTAAAGAATATTTTTTCCAAGGTCCTCAGAGTTCGTGGCTTTTTAAAGAATATTTTTTCCAAGGTCCTCAGAGTTCGTGGCTTTTTAAAGAATATTTTTTCCAAGGTCCTCAGAGTTTGTGGCTTTTTAAAGAATATTTTTTCCAAGGTCCTCAGAGTTTGTGGCTTTTTAAAGAATATTTTTTCGAAGGTCCTCAAAGGGTGTAGATTTTCAAAGAATATTCTTTCAAAGTCCTCAAAGGTCGTGTTTTTTAAAGAAGATTTGTTTTCTAGGTCCTCAAAAGGCGTGGGTTTTTAACAAATATTTTTCCATTTTTTGTGTCATTTTAAAGAATATTTTTTGTCTATGTCACACTACATTTTAGGACTATTTCTAGGAAGTGGCAGTTGGCGTAAGGGTATTAAAATGTATACTTACTGTCACAAAATGGAATTTATAAGAACCTCTGTAATTTATTGCAATGATGAACGGATAAATTAAATGAACGGCCATATAAATAAATAGCGGATACCACAACCGTATAACGAAATATTTCCTGCTTACTTATGGAACCCCTATGTTATGACATCTTTAAAAAATATTCATCTTTAATAGGGTGAAACAAACAACAGATTTCCTGTATGGTTAAGTCAAAAAGCAATTGACAAATTGCGGTGACCCAAAAGGGAGTGCCAACGAATGAACTACAACCTGATAGAACATCTGGGAACTGATAAATAGAAACTAAAACTCACTTGACATATGAAAATTGAACAATGGAATCATAATTATGAACTAGATCCTTCGTTTCATCGAAATTCTGGTTCATAAACGACTGAGATATGAACTGTGAATTAATAATGCGAAATAAGAAGTCAAATGACGGATAAACTGAGAACTAAAAGGTCATACGAACTACCAACAAATTAACGACTGAGCCATATTGAAACAGCGAACAATTAAAACATAACACGGAGTGAAGCAATCTTTCTAGTTCCTTTTCCCAAAAGGAACTAGTTCATTAATATAATTCCATAGTTTCAAATAGTTCCGAGACCTATATAGTTCAACGAATATTTCTTTTTCATCGTTTGTTTCGTTCCAAATAATTCCGAGACCGAAATAGTTCAACGAATCTTTCTCTTTCGTCGTTTTTCTTGTCTCCTTCGTTCCAAATAGTTCCGAGACCGAAATGTTTTCAGCGAATAAACAGCAACGAAGAAAGATCGGGACAGACGTTAAATTAAAGAAAAAGAACTATATGAACTATATAAACGCAAAAGCTGGACATAGTTCCAATAGTTCCTTGTCCGAAAAAGTTCCTTGGAACTAATGCTCAACTCTAGAGATTTTAAATGGAAGAGAATAGAACGAAAATTATATTGAGACTCGAGACGTGAGTTTAGGACTTGTATTTTTCAAAGATCGTACGGATCTTAGGAAACCTGTAGAAGAGTAGAGAATTTGCCAACCACTTCGTTCAATGGAATCAAATATCGAACAGTAAATAGAACAGTAAACATTTCCGTTTTGAGCTGCAGCAAATGTACATTTTTCAATCTGAAATGGAGATGCTACTGCGACATACTGTCAGGAAATCTTGGATTCAAAGCCTGGCAGTGTTCCAGTTTCGAAGGATTTGTATAGAAATTGTGGACGCTGTGATATATTTCCAAATCCTGGTAAGGGGCGCCGCTTCAATTTACATTCATACTATAAACCAGGCCTAATATATTAGAAGTTTTAGGCACATCATCCCATAAAGACGAACAGCCCAAAATCTGGACAAAGATACAGATAACACTGCTGAGGTTATGACACTTTTCCAAGCTGTTGTAATCCCATAGCAACTCTGACAGATAAAGACAAAACGGATCCCACATTTGCACCATCAAGCCAGAATAAGGTCTAGATTGCTTGGCGGCTTAGATTATTAAGGCTGCAGTATCCAATGGGCCACCAATTGAACGGGCAGATAATGATTTAGATAAGTCCTATGATCTATCCCGGAACCAATTGAAAATACCATTCTAATTAACTGATTTCACATGATTTTCCATACCTCCCTCTCATAACGATAACTAAGTATGCAGTAAAAAACAGGGAAAGCAACTAATGTACACCACAAACATAACATCATCAATGAAGGCTAACGGCGACAATGAAAGACACACACACTCTCAAATTACGAGTATGCATTGCACACAGCCAGACACTGAATCGCTCTCCCACATATGGACATAAATTGCGCCAAGCAAGAGGAGGACAAGCAGAAATTACAAAAAAAAGAAGTTTCTATAGGACATGGAAAACCCTGTCAAGCCAATCTATAAATATGTATACATACGTGTGTGTTTGTGTGACACTGAATTACATTATATACGACAACATTATACCTGTAAATGATATAGACATCTGTACATTACCCGGCTGCAATGCATGTACATGCAGTAATAATGGGCCATTGTAGTAAAGTGTTGACCATAAACTAAATGTTATGACCAAGTCGTAGAAAAAAAAACACAAACAGAGACATATAGTTATAGTCCCACACACAAATTCTCAGACATATACAAACACCTTTCGAATGTTGTTGCTGTTGTTGGAAAAATATCCTCTTCTCTTAAATATTTATTTGCTTTTATAGATATCTGTGTGTACTTTGTTATATGATTATGTTCTGGTTATTATGGTTCGGAAAAAAGGATTACAGAATACCTTTAGTTTGTTGTTGTGTTTGTTTTTTGGGGTAAAGACCCATAAGTGGGTAAGCCTATTTTGTTTGTTTGGTTTGGGCCACCACAGCAACAGCAACAAAATACGTTTGTGGCTTTAATTTATTATCATCAGTGTAAAATACGTTGTCATGTTCATTATAGTGTAAAAGGGTTATATACAAACATATGCATATACGCATACATATTTTCGTATATTTGTGTGGGTCTATTATAAATATTTAACTAGGCGTTTTTGTGTTTTTGCTACATTTTTGTTGTAAATGTCATTTATTAAAATGTAATTTATTTAAAAACGACAAAGTCGATTCCGGAGGCTTTAATTATTCTTTGCCCAGGGCAAAATTAATGATAATTTATGCCAACTCATCCTCCACCATATAATGTGTGGGAGGAAGAATTTGCCTGCAATTTATTGGAATATTTCTGTAATAGAAAGTTAACTGACATGTAAAGAAAATGTGCAGAATATTTTTCATCAAGGATCATCAATAAAAAAATGTGTGAAATGTGGTTTTTGGACTGAATATAGAGATATCCCTATTATTTAGGTTAGAATATTAAAAGGCTTGACTTTAAAGCCGAACTCAGCCGGCCGAACTACTACAAGATCTATCAACAAGTTCTTCCTATTTTGTGTAAAGCTTTAGTTCTAATAAAGACAGTTTTTTAAATGGAATAGTAATTACATAGAAATACATATTGTTGCCCACAACCATACTATGGTGCCAAACACATTTGTTCCAGAACTAAAAAGTTTTTACAATTTTTACGACTTTTACACATTTTACCCGAAAACCCGTTTCCGTACACAAAAAAGTTGTAAAATGCTCACTTCTCTTTAAACAAAAATGGCGCTGAATGACGCTCTCTTTAAAGACTTTTTACTCGACAAATTTGAGCGGGTAAAAAATAGTAATATGGATGCCGGCGTCTGATTGGCTGGTACACCGACTTTGACATTTGTTCCATCTTTTTTGACGTATTTTCCTTTTTTGCGTTCCCGAACTTTTTGAAAAAGCATTTGTGTGGCAACAATTTTTCTCTCTTTCTCTCTTTTACGAGTTTTACTATTAAAAAGTACAGGAACAAAGCTATTATATATGAAAATATACAGGCTAAAAATATAAGATTATAAAGATTAATATAAAATATTACTATTAAAATATACAATTATAAAAATATAAACATATACCCAGCAAAAATTACTCATTACAAAACAACTTACTAACCCATTATTTTTACAAGGTATTATTTGCGCCACATGCCATGTTAAAATAATGGATTAGTAAGGGGTTTTGTTATTTTTACTGTTTTGATTATTTTTTACCACTAAAATAAGTAGTCTCGACATTTAGAAACTACTTATTTTAGTGCCACAAAAAATAACGACTTATTTCGCTTGCCGTGCCTTTGTTAAAATAATGGGTTAGTAAGCAGTTTTGTAATAAGTATTTTTGCTGTTTACAAATAAAAAATTAAAAATATACAAATAAAAAAGTGTGCAAACATACAAATATTAAAATAACATATAAAAAATTGAAAACTAAAAATTAAAAAATATTCTAATATAAATTTTGAAATATGAAACTAAGAAGACACAAATAAAATTAAATAGATTAAATACAAATTAAAATAACATATAATAAAAATTTGGAAACTAAAAATTAAAAAATATTCAAATATAAATTTTAAAATATAAAACTAAGAAAATACAAATAAAAATAAATATATCAAAATATGGAACTATTAACAAATACAAAAATGTATATTTATACAAATGCAAAAAAAAAATTGAAATATAAAAATTTTAAACCTAAAAATTTTTAAAATAAAAAATTATTTTAATATATAAAATTAGAATGGAACTGTTAAAAAATAAAATATATAAAAATGAAGAATGATGCAAATATAAAATATGGAAATATTAAAATATTATTTATTAAAATAATTAATTAATTAATATATTTATTAAAATAATTAATAATTAAAATAACAAAACTGTGTAAAAAAATATGAAAACATAAAAATATTAAAATACAAATAAACAAGTGTGCAAGCATACAAATATTAAAATAATATATAAAAATTTCAAAACTAAAAATTAAAAAATATTCAAATATAAATTTTAATATATAAAACTAAGAAAATACAAATAAAAATAAATAGATAAAATGCAAACAAAAAAGTGTGCGAACATACACATATTAAAATAACATATAAAAATTTGAAAACTAAAAATTAAAAATTATTTAAATATAGATTTTAAATTATAAAACTAAGAAAATAAAAATAAATAGATTAAAATATGGAACTATGTATTAAAAAATATCAAAATATAAAAATATAGAATGATACAAATGTAAAAAAAACAAATAAAAATATAAAAATTGAAATAATATTTAAAATTTTAAACTTAAATATTTTAAAATTAAAAATAAAAAAATATTTAAATATAAAATTAGAATATATGAATAGAAAAGGAACATATGTATATAAAAATATGGAACTGTTAAAAAATATAAAAATGTAGAATAATGTAAATATAAAATATGGAAATATTAAAATAAAAAAAATAAAATATAAAAATCTATAAAATTAAGATATGTATTTATTAAAATAACAAAATTATATAAAGAAAAAATATGAATATAAATAATATAAAAATAGGAAATCATTATAATATAGAAATAATACAATAAAATAAAAAACAAGAAATTTGAAGAAAAAAATTATAATATACTATTAATATGTATAAATATACAAATATTACAATATATTAAAATAAAATACAAAAATAAAAAAAAAAAATTAAAATAATATAAAAGAAATTGAAAACTATAACAAGTAATAGCTAAAAAATATATAAATATAAAAATATAAATTTTAAAATATAAAATTAAAAATATATGTAAATATGAAAATATAAAAATATTAAAACAAAGACATGTATTTATTTAAATAATTATATTAAAATAACAAAATTATATAAAGAAAAAATATGAATATAAATAATATAAAAATAGGAAATCATTGAAATATAGAAATAATACAATAAAATAAAAAACAAGAAATTTGAAAAAAAAAAGAAATTATTATATTCATATTAAAAGAATATAATATTTTTTTTCAAATTCTTGTTTTTTTATTTTATTGTATTGTTTCTATATTTCAATGATTTCCTATTTTGATATTATTTATATTCATATTGTAAATATTGTAATATATGTATAATAGAAAAATATAGAAATGTAAATACATAAAAATTTAAAAGTGTTAAATATTAAAATAAAATACAAAAACAAAAAAAATTAAAATAATATAATACAATTGAAAACTATAACAACTAAAAAATATTTAAATATAAAATATAAATTTTAAAATATAAAATTAAAATTAAAATATTTTTATTTTATTGTATTATTTCTATATTTCAATGTTTTCCTATTTTTATATTATTTATATTCATATTGTAAATATTATAATATATGTATAATAGAAAAAGTATAGAAATGTATATCCATAAAAATTTAAAAGTGTTAAATATTAAAATAAAATACAAAAACAAAAAAAAATTAAAATAATATAAAAAAATTTAAAACTATAACAACTAAAAAATATTTAAATATAAAAATATAAATTTTAAAATATAAAATTAAAAATATATGTAAATATGGAAATACAACAATATTAAAAAAATAAAATATATAATATAAAATCTAAAAAATTTAAATATGGATATATAAAGATAATAAAATATTAATATGAAAATAACAACATTATTAAAATAGGAAACCATTAAAATAAAAAATAATGCAATAAAAAACATATAGAAATATGATGATAAAAAGTATTATATTCTATTAAATATAGATATAATTATAAACATATAGAAATACAAATATATAAACATTTAAACGTGTTATATATTAAAATATATAAATAAAATAAAAAAAAAAATAAAAATACGCAATAAAAGTATATATAAAAAATTAAACGAAAACATAAAAATAAAAACTACTAAAATGTTATGTTTAAATTTTAATATTTTTATTTGTATGTTTTCTTTTAATTTTTTTAAATAAAAATATTTATATTATATATTGTATTAAAGAGAATTAATTTAAAATATTTATATATTTGTATATATTTATGTTTATACGTATACATTTTATTATAATTGGTAATATATATAGAGCCAATTCCAATTATATATTAATTTTTAATGATTGAAGCACGAGGCTTTTGTAAAAAGGCACGAACAATCATCACTCACAATTTAATATATCCACTAGGGTTATGACTTTTTGACCTTTTTCTCAAAAAAGATTTCCTGAATGAATTAACTTTTGCCTATTTATGCCTAAAATAACGTTCATCTTGCTCTGCGTCAACTCTATTGAATCTATGCCGAGTTCCTTTTTCTTAAAATCCATCGCCTAATTTTAGAACACTTATTAATTTTCCTCAAACCCTCAGTTTATCATTCACGGAATTCCTAAACAACATTGTTTATTTATTTTTTCACACCCACACAAAAATTCTTACGAATGTAGGCGGTTCATTTCAAAACAAAAATTTGTTTTCTGGATAACTGGAAGATTTGTTGCTGTATCCTTTTTTTAGGATGTGATGAATACAAAAGACTTTATTAGCTTTACACTTAAAAAATGATTGTATAGCTAACCAAAAACGAAGAAGAAAATTCCCAGAAGACATGTACATTTAACACATACCCCAGTCGGTTCTGTAAAAGACTCCACAAAGAGAACGAACGTGTTATGATACATGTTTAATTTAATTTCCATGGAAAACAAGTTCAGCAACAAACAAGTTCAAGTGTTATTTTGTAAATAAAGGAGGAGGCAAGGAAAATTACTTTCTTTTACAAAAATAAATTTTCTAAGCATGTTCTGCTTCACACCATACATCCTAAATGTATGCTTTGCATATTCTATGTGGAGAAGCACGTATTCCCCTAACTTTTCTTTTCGGTTGTATACTACAAGAAATAAATAAATAAAAAAAACTGCCAAAAAGTATGCAAAATAAGTTTATTAGGTTTATGGAATTACTCACATTTTTGTAAGGAGCCTTTTTGGTAATGTCGTATCTTTTTTGTTTATGGAAGGCAGGCAGTCAAATTTAAAACAAATTTTCCGCCATGTTACTTCTCTAAAGACACGTACATGTAATTTAGCAACAGGCTTTACATTTTACACTAAATTACTGGGCCTGATGCTAATTTGCCACAGTTACTTTATTTGTGTATATGAAAATGTTGCCTATTTTAAGGGAGGATGGAAAACGTGAAGTTGGCTGTAGAATTAGGCAATTGATAATAAACATTTAAAAGCATTTACGTAGGTGTTACATGTGACAATTTAGCAAATTAACTTAAATGGGAATTGTAATAAGGTCACAAATAAAAATTGTTTAAGACTCTATCCCATTTTAATGTGCTAAATGGGCACACAGAGCCACAAATATTTGAATCATTATATTACATTTGTCATTCGAAATGTCAAATCCATCATTTCAAATATCATAAGATACCCTTGTGGATAAAAACCAACCCAAGACGTTCTGTAATTTCATATCCGAATCATAACTTGTTCTAGTTTATGTCATATACAGAAGCAGTATTGTATAAAATGGTAAATGGTTTGGACAAATGACATCTAGGAAATTAGTTTCAGGGACAATTTAACAAAAGACACAAACTTAAATGACATATAGGATTAATAAAGTAACTATACAAGATATTATTGAAAATAAGCTACTAAAAGTATGCCTTACTTTACCATAATAACATGGAACTGAAAGTATGCGTTTTCTTAATTAAATAAAATGCATATATTCAAAGTATTTTTCAATTAACTAATTAGTTTAAAACTTTCGTGAAATAAATTATTAACTTAATTTGAGATACTCAAATTCTTCTTTATATTATATTACTTTATAACTTTTATAAGTTCAATCCCAAATTTAATTTTAGATATTCAAATTACTCTCTTTTATATATATTACGTTATAACTTTTATAAGTTCAATCCTATTCAAATTACTCTCCCCTCTTATGCTCTTTAACAATCACTCCTCCCTCCCTTATCATTACAACTCTCATCTTTCAAAACAAATAATTGCATTATTATAACTTTTCTGTTCATTCAGTATAGCACATATTTCAGGGCATATGCATAGGTATTGTCGTAAATTCCTTGCAGCAATTGATTTTAATTGCATAAAAGTGTGTGTGTATAAATCCAAAAATGCGTGCACTCAGTTTGATAACATTTGAGTTGCAGTTTTCTAATTAAAAGTTGGCATTTTCTGTGTGTTAAATGTCAAGACAATAGCATTGAGAATAGGATTGCGATTTGAAAAGAAGGAATAGAATCATCAATAAGGATTCTACAAATGAATGACTCTGGGTAGCGTGGTGTGTGGTGGCTTATTGATTGTCTTTTTGTTGAAACGGAAAACAAAGAACAAAAATTAAAATTCTAATTATTTTCCAGGAAATGGAAAGGATTTTGTGTGACAAATAAAGAACACACTTTTTTAGCAGCTTAAAATATATTCTTAAACAAAAGCAATCGTTTTTTTTTTATAGAAAATCAGAGAGACTCGCAGACAACCAAACATAAAATTGTTTTTTCATAGAAAACCAACAGGCATCATCAAAGATTATAAGCCTTCAAAGAGAAGGCTCGTAGAAGAACTATAGTTGTACAAGTAGAATAAAAATGGGTCTCCCCATAGAAGACAAGCTAAATCAACTTGTGGAGGACCATGTGTCCTATTATAGATGTCCAAGTAAAAACAAATGAATCTTCTTAATGGCAATTATGTCTTTTTATCTATTATATATTTGAGTTTGGTGATAAGTGACTGACTGACTCATCATCAACGCCCAGCTAAAACGGCTAAAGCTAGGAGCTAGAAATTTTGCCAGTAGGTCACTGTTGGTGCAAATGTGCGAGATAAGGTCGGATTTTGCAAAATTCTTCCTGGAACCACAACAAATAACAATAACAAAAATCCTTATTATTCACTGTTATTACTTACTTATGTACTTAGTTGGCAACACATATGTCAAATTAAATGCTATAATTTCTTAATACCGTAAAATATCACAAACAATTTCAATTTTTTTAGTTTACTTCTAGGCGCATTTATTTTATCATAAACCAATATATATTGGAAAGACAATGAAGGTTGTTATTTTCCATTGCAAAAGATGTCGTGATAATGGTATAAACTTCATTCTGATTTACGAATGATTTACGTCTCTTTAATAATTTTGTTTTCACATAACAGGTGTCGCACAAAAGATTTTCTTTCTTTAAAATCCAGTTAGACAAAAAATGATTACAAACGATGAATTTGTAAAAATTTTGATTTTCAATTTCAAATTAAAACAAAAAAAAAAAATTCTTTCAATAATGTTTGGTTTGTTGAACATATGAGATGCTGCTGAAGACAAAATTAGGGTATTAAATTCAGAAATCGGTCAGAAATAACAAAAATAATTTCTATTAAAAAAAATAGTTTTAATGTTGAGATTTTCTTTATAATTGTGTTACTTTCGCTAACGAAGTAGCGGGCACATGCTAGTATCTTCTATAAGAAGACCAACTTGTTTTTGCATTGAAATATAATAAGGTTTTTTATATAACAGGTCCTCGTGGATAAATAAAGTAAATTTTAAAGCACGAATATCTTCTAAAAAGCACGAAGAAATGTCAATCATGATTAAATAAACGATAAAATCGACATCGAAGTTAGCAATTTGATTCTTGTCTTCGGTTCCTTCACAGCTTCAATTAAATGATCTAAAGAAGGCGTTTTTCTTTTTAAAGATACAAAAACTTTCGTGTCACGTTTGCACTTGTCCCTCTTCGACTTACTTTTTTGTAGGAGGCACGCGTGATAAGATGATGGAATAATTAAAGCACGAGCATTTTACAAAAAAGTACGAACAATTATCTATTACAATCTTATATACCCTCACAATATATGTTTTTAAAATTCCTTTAAACAGCGAGTATATTCTGATTCTTGTATTCACTTGTTATGACATATGAAATAGTCAAAGACGTGTCACGCGGGCGAATTCGATTAGTTGTCAATGAGAGCCGTACCTAAAATTTTCCGAGCGACATTTTTGCAGAACATTTTGAAGCTAAAAAAAGTCATCACGTCGTACTTTTATAGTGGCTCTTTAAATAAAGGACGAAAAGGACATTGAAGGAAGCGAGTTAGAAGTTCGAAGTGCTCTACGAAAATAATCTTCATTCGATTCGACTGAAGGTATATTATTTCAAAAATAAGCTAAAGCAACAGTTAAAAAAGATATAACGCTAATTCCTGACGGCTTACATGGTCTCAAGCAAAAACTTCATCACGACATAACGCGGAAGGTCGGCTCACGTCGGATCTGTCCTTCGGGGTTTTTAATATAATCACCAAGGCCTTTCTTCCCCAAGAGGAAATTTTCGTGCCCCAGACTTTCACCTCCATTTTGCTGCACAGTGTTATTATTTCGACCTTTTTGTCTAGTTGCTCAGCATCATAGTAAATCGTAGTCCGCCAGATTAGTTCATTTGAACTTTTAATTCAACAGTTCTCAGAGTTTGAAACGTTATAATCTACTTAGTCTAGCAGTTCAAAAGTTCGGGTCAATGGTTTTTAATAAATCATAGACTGCCAATTTCTACTTAGTTAAGTGGTACCTCATTGATGATACCTAAGTTCTATAGTGACTCGTTTTTATAATCGTTTAATGAACATTTGCTTCCTGATTACAGTATTGTATTCCGATCAACATAAGTTTAGTTCGGTTGGGAACTAAAAAAAAACACTTGAGGAATTAAAATAAAAAGCAGTCCCAAACTGTAGGGACAACACGAGTAGTATCTTTGTGGGAGAGCTTGGAAAAGATGACAACTACAAGTGTTGCCAACTTTAAGAGCTGGCACATGTCGTTAACCTGGACACGAACCCTATAGCAATTCCTAACCTATAAAACTGTGTGTATTAGGGAAATAGCTTGATTTTCGTCATCGACATAAACAGATTTTCTTTTGATTTAATGATTCTGTTTGGCTTGCCTAAAAATAGAAGATTCGCTTTGCAGATTTCATTTCATAACTCATAAGTAGACATCGGATTTTGCATAGTTTTCAAAATTTCAAATAGAACAATTTTAATATTTATGGGTGATTTTATATGTATTTTTTGTCATATTTACATAAAATATAAATAGTTTAAAATGTGGCAAATATATTAAAAATCACGTAAGAATATCAGAATTTTGCAATTTTAATTTTTGAAAAATATGCAAAATCCTATGTCTACTCATAAGAGGCTCTTTCGATTTCTAATGACAAATAACATTAGGGCATAAATTGGAGAAACTTCCGAAGGTTTTGAAGTTAGTCGAGGCAAAAGCAAATGCTTTGTATTGGCAATCAATAAAATATTTTGTGGACATATTTTAGTTAAACTACAGATATGTCGCAAAAAAAATTAAACGAGAGGCCATCTTTGGAACATTTCTACCATATATGTGCAATATTTAGGATAAAATTAAAACATTTCTAATAAGTAGGGCATTATTGGTTACGCCAGGCAAAACTTATGAGAAACATTGAAGGGTTATGTCTAATCTACCTACTAAGGTAGCTGTCATCGCTTAAGTTAGCATAGACTCCCATCACTGTACAAACGACATGTAGATGGCCTTGGCATATAAGAAAAAAATGACTAATCTGACTAAGTGAGACTAAGATTATAAATTAGGGTCGGATTTAAATCATCATGTTTAATTAGTAGATTTTAGTTAAACTACAGATGAGTCTAATCAAACGAGAGGTCATCTTTGGATCATTTCTACCATATGTGTGCATTATTTAGGATACAATTAAAACATTTCTAATAAGTAGGGCATTATTGGTAACGCCAGGCAAATCTTTTGGGAAACATTGAAGGTTTATGTCTGATCTACCTTCTAAGGTAGATGTCAACGCTTAAGTTGGCATAGACTCCCATCACTGTACAAACGACATGTAGATGGCCTTGGTATATAAGAAAAAATGACTAATCTGACTAAGTGGGATTTAGATTTTAAATTTTAGGATCGGATTTAATTTAACATTTTTAATTAGTAAGGCATAACTGGTTATCGCAGTAGTTGTCAACGCTAAAATTAGCATAGACTCCCATCACGGTAGAAACGACATGTAGATGGCCTTGGTATATAAGAAAGGTATCGAAATCTGGCTAAGTTAGACTATGATTTTAAATTTAGTAGAGGTTGGTGCAAAAGGTTTACAAGCACCAAATTGTACATACAATTCTGCGAAGATAGACAAATACTTCTTGCACAGACAACATTCACTTAAAGACTGACTGTCCATCATATAAAAACTCATAAGCGTAGTTAAGTTGCTTAGTAACCAGTCAAATTTCTGTATTTAACAACATTAAATGTTTCGAAAATATTTGCTGAAATCTTCTTACAAATGTTCCAAGTGACAAAATGCGATTCGATCTTATTCTTTTGTGATTGTGATACATTTTGTCGACTCAAATCGAGGTATTAGTTTATCTGTAATATTTCTATTATGTCGAACACCATAAAAATCCTGATAAAATTGCAACAGACATTTCTAGCGAAAATCTGATAGACTTCTAGATAAAATATGTAATGTATTAAGCTCATCGAAAAATACAGGTAATCGTCAGGAATGCCAATAAGATCAGGATAATCTTGGCATTTTCTAATTCCCATTCTCTCTAATCATCTCTTACTGCAGCAGGAAAATTGATAAGATTGGAATGGATTTTAATAGATGGATATTTTCAGGTTGCTAATTTATTTTTTAAATATTCACCAATAAACAAAAGTGTTCCAAATTTTCCAACATTTCCAATTTGCCAACTAATGTAAGAGATTTGGTAAATTATAAAACAATCAAATACCGGAATTTTCATGATTCTATTCTGCTTCCAATATCGTTTGGCCAGATTTGTCTTATCAGTATTTTTAGAAAAGGACTCGTCCCCCATTTAACATTACAATCTACACACATAGTAATTTATATTGTATCCAATGTCCAATGAAGCATAGCTGTTTTCCCTCCTCAAAAGTAGGCAATTGATTTCAGTTCAACACAAACAACCCATCTACCACTTAACATTAAGAAAATTGTTATTTAGACACGCAACAACGTTTATGAAATACATAAATAATGATTTTCAACACTTAATCGTAAACGTATATACAAGACAAGACAATGGCTCGGAGTAAACCTGTGCGTAGGCGTCCTTTTGTCTATACATTTATTGCTATAGTTTGGGGGTTGATACAAACAAACTGGAACCTTGAAGAAATCTTTAAAAACCAATTTGCGTGTCTATCAAATATATTGGTATGTAATTATTCATTATAGGGATATGTCTACCAATGTCTCTACATTGTATTTATTATGATTTATTTAATGACAAATAATTATTAAAAATTGCTTTCCAGCAACAGTTGTTGACAAGAAATAACAAATTGTTTATATTTTATAGCCTATCATATATGGGCTAAGTTGCAATTTATTGCATACTTTAAGGAGTTTGTTGTTCATTAACTTGTAACTTTTTGTAATTAATTATGCTTGCGTGTTGTGTTGAATTTGTTTATTTGTTGTTCTCCATAATTATATAATATTTTATTTATAATTTGTCCGACCTGAACACATATGACGGATGGATGACAAACACAATTCTGATGAAATGGCAAAGTTTTTAATTTATATTTCCTGTTGACGTAAATGTCATGGGAACAGATTTGTAGAGAAGCAAAAAGAAAGGCATAGGAAAACACCACAAACGTGTTTTAATGAAATTAAATATTAAAAACACAATTTCTAGTCTTTCTCTCTTGCTCGCTGCTTCTTGTTTTCATTGTGTCTGTGTCATGTGGCTGTTAAAAATGACACACAAAAGTAGGCTACTGAGTTTTTCACTTTTACCTTCCTGGTTAACCTTTGTCCAAAGGTATTGTGGTAAGGGGTTTTAGTGTTTCACTTTAAATTAAAACACATGTTGGATTGCCTTTTGAATTTTCCTGCCTCCAGCACCCACATTATTTTCTATTTTTCTGGTTGCCCCCAAATATATGCAGCAATGTCAGTTTGTGGTAAACTATAAAAAAGTGCATCGCGTGCGAATCGCAATTTCTGCGATAATGTCAGATTGTTTGACATCAATTGGTTACAATTGTGTATACATTTGCGTTTTTTTTTTAACTCACACACGTGCCGCCTTGCCACATTTTCCTTAGACATTTGGCTTGGGCAATGCATTACTTTTTTTCATGGCTTTCTTAGCCGTCGTCTCGCCAAAGCCAAATGTGGCGGCTCGTTAGGTTTTTGTACAATCAATTAATTTTGTGCTGATACAACAGGTTGTTGTATTTGTGTATTACTCTCTATTCTTTATGTGGTGGCCTCTGTGTGATGTTATTATTTATGACCATATGGAGAATAATCATAAATCATGATGTGGTTGGTGCCTATGAAAATGCTTACCTTTCATAAAAAAATGAATTTTAAATGGCATATGTGTGGGCTGTAAAAGAAAATTTTGTATTCTAAATCTAATCAAAATGTTGTAAATATGTAAATGTCAAAGAAAACAGTGGTGGGAGAAATTACTTTTACAATATGTTGCCTACTTTAGGGCATATCTAATGAGAACAACCATGAATATGAAATTTAAAATCGAAGAGAAAGTATGAAAATCGATAAAGATGTTAGAAATTCATTAGAAAAAGGAACGAGTAATTATTATCTCAAAATCTCTTGTCGCTAAAAATGATCTTTAATCTATAATAATTGCAATAGCATTGCCCTCCAAATCTATAAATCTGGTATCAAATGCAGACACCATACCTCTTCACAAATCAAAAATTGTGCTCCAATAATAAATTATTACTTCAATAAAAATTATTATTTCTACGAATTAAAAAGTAGTATACCTCTGGGATTCACTGCAATATTAAAGTACCCAGATGTACAAGGCATGTTGCATTGAGTATGTATTTTTTTTTTGTACACCATCACGTTCACGTGTGGGCGATTTGAAAAAGATAAACCAAGATAAAAACTGGTCTCAACATTGGCCAAATGGTCAACTATGTGATTGACCATAGCAAATAAAAGAAAATACCAAATCCTGTGAAATAAAAAAAGTATTTGGTGCTATTGAAAAGCAATAAAAGATTTGGTAGAAAAGATTTTTGTTGGGCCACTGAGATGTATCACAAAATAAAAAAGAATCAAAAGAGAGGTATCTTTTGAGAATTTCTACAATAAATGCAATACTAAAGATATAAATAAATAAAAAGAATAATAAAAAATAAATTTATAACATTGTTTTCTTAAAAAAATATTTAGGACAATATTAAAATATTTCAGAATAGTAGGGAATTAATGGTAATCGCAGGCAAAACAAATAATGACGCCTACAGGGGTAATTGTCATCGCTAAAGTTAGCATAGACACCCACTACTCTACAACTACATATAGATGGCCTTGGCATACAATAATTAAAACAAGTAAGAACAGACTATAGTCGGACGGGGCCGACCATGTGATACCCTATACCACTATCCCTGTGCACTAGCTTTCCGGGCTAGCTGTTATAAGATGTGCATTAGAAATTTTACCAATTTTCACACAAAAGTTTTGATCAATTTAACCCGCTAAATATTATCCGATCATACCGTTGACTTGCACGCTACTTCTTCATCTCAAACCAAAACTACGTTTAAAATTTCGCGCCGATCGGACTATTATTGCGACCTACAGAGCGGCTACAAAATCGAGCAAAAATTTTGTTTTTGGTCCATTTCATCCCTTTAACATTTCACGATCATCGCCAAAAACTAATCAGTTCTATTCTGGTCCAAACCCGACCTCCATACTAAATTTCGTGACAATCGGTCCATAATTGCGGCCTCTAGCTTGATTACAATTTTTAATGGACGGACAGACGGACGGACGGACGGACGGACACACATCGCTAAATCGCTTTATCTCGTCGAGATATGAAGTTTGGTATACCACATGAGGGGTCTACGACGAATATTTCGCGGCGTTACATGAATTTTTGGGAAAACAAACTTATTATACCCTTTTCCACATTGTGGTATAGGGTATAATTAGCTTTTAAATTTGGAATATGGTTGTAACTTTTAAAGGTAGTTTAAGATGCCTTTTTCTATTGAAAGGCTGCAATAATATAATTTTTATAAACATTGTCTTCTTTGAGGTTCCAAGCCGTATTTTAATTTTTTACTGCCAACAATTACATAATTTTATTCTGAAAATGCAAATCATAAAATCATTCACAATTTAGTATATATTCAAAATTGACAAAATCTGTAAAATACAAATGCAAAAAAGGATTTTAGTTATCTCACTGATATACTTCACAAAATAAAAACGAATCAATGGAGAAGACGTAATTGTTGGGACATTTTTATCATAATGAACAATATTTAATGCGAAATAAAAACATTTCAAAATGGTAGGGCATTTTTGGTTACTGGAGGCAAATCTTATGATAAACAATTGACATGTTGTTAAACTTAGCATAGACTTCCATCACTACCCAAACGACATGTAGATGGCCTTGACATTCATATAAGAACAAATATGTAATCTGACAAGTGAGACTTAAATCTTTAATTTAGGATCGGATCGTATCCCACATTTTGGATTAGTAGGACATAATTGGTTACCGCAATAACTGTCATCGCTAAACTTAGCATAGACGCCCATAACTCCGCAAATGACATGTAGATGGCCTCGACATATGTATAAGAAAAAATAACTCATCTGACAGATCAGGTAGCTTAAGATACATTTTACCATCGAAAGCTTCAAATAATTTTGTTTAGATTTATTATTATTTTTATAGACATCGTTTACATTGAGATTCCAGTTTGTACTTTTATCTTTTTCTGACATAAATTACACAATCTCCATAATCTGCTAAAAATAACAAACAAAATAACAAATTTAAAACAATTTGTCTTGATCAGTTTTTATGAGACTAGTCCTAAGAAGAAAACAAATGAGCACACAGTATAGACAATTCAACTCCTCTATTCGATATTTCTGATTAATAGGTCATTATGATATTCACTTGACGAGTTATGTCCAATCCGCCTACTAGGGTAACTGTCAACGCTAATGATAGCATAGACTCTTACCACCCCAAACCACATATAGATGGCCTTGGCATATAAGAAAAATTAGATCAATTTGACTAAATTAAACTTAGATTTTAAATTTATATTTTAGAGACAGTTATAAGTTGCCTTTACTACCGAAACCTACTAAAGTATTATTAAGATTTATGATAAGTTTTTATAAATATTTCCTACTTTGAATGTCCCATCTGTATTTTTATCTTTTGCTGTCATAATTTCAACAATCCCCATAATCTTCACAAATAACAAATCATAAAATCATTTCAAAACAATTCTCACAATTTGGTACGCATTAAAGATTTGGAATTTTCTACAAAATCCCAAAAATTGTTGTCTTTCTTAAGGCTCACAATAAGTGTCTAAGGCTGGGTTTTTGTGCATGAAGCCAAAGTATTTTCAAACAATTTACCATGTTTATTTTTCTTTTTATGAGGATAGGGTAGTAAGCCTTTTCTAGTCCAGTATAACCAAGAAGGAAAGCAAAGAACACACATAAAACCGCAAACTAAACAATATGTTTAACCCTTTTGTTGACATGGGGTCATATTGAATATATTTTCAATTGTTGGTTGAAGATAAAAAGAATCTCTTGCTGAAGCAAATAAGTTAGGATTTGGAAAAATTATTTTTTATTTTCCAAGAAATATGCAATAAGAAATTTCACAATATTACCGGAACAATAATCTTGTGAAATTTCTGAAAAAGTGCCAAAGTTTAGCAATGAAAATAGCATATAAGCCATTGTCCTTTAGTCCCGGGCCATACTACAGTAATTTCACTGAAATTTTTATATGAAATTATGCGTCTCTAGATCGACGTCCATAGTAGAGTAAAATCATAAACTTGCTGTAGTGAGGAATTCGATTTAAGAACACCTAATTTCATGAAATTTTTTTATGAAATTCACGCTAGTGTGGACCGGGACTAATGTCTCTCTTTTTAGTTGCAAGACTTGACAACGAGGTATTTAAGATTCTAATTCATCTTCAATGTTCATTGAGAAACATTCCTAATGTCGTTATTATGACAATTTGGGGAATGGAGAGAATGGCAACTCTATATCAGCAAAGACACATTCATGTATCGTGTCCGCGCTACAATATATAGCAAAACTGACGAATAATCAATACTGGAAATGAAGTTCGTTTCCATACTACAGTAGATAGCTCAGTACTCCGCAGTGGGGAAAAAACTGGAATCAGCAAAGACACATAGATCGTTACTGCAGTAGAGTTATAAGTTTTGTATGGGACCAATATCCAACCTACTGTTGAACAAGTCTAAACTAAAATTGCAAAAAAAAAGTTCAGGGCTACTTTATATGTACATATACATATATAAAATATGTTTTACTGCTTCTCAGAAAATATCCATTGAAAATAGGCACTGTAGACTTTGGTTATAGTTATAATTCAATTCTTCTTAGGATAAAGATAAACCTTCCTAACGTCGTTATAATGGCAATTTTAGGAATGGAAAGAATTTCATCTATGAAAAAACCAAATACATCTCAAAGATATGTAATACAATAAGATGGGACATTTCCATTGCTAGTATATATCGGCAGATGGCGCTGGTGGTCTAACATAATGTGATGTTACAATATGGTGACATGGAATTATGTTATATTTAACATAGTTCACATTGGTGTACGCTTTTGTTTCTGTTAATTGTCTGTTATACATAAACGCCCTCTATGATTGAATATTAAACATTAACTCCATTGTGCATGATGTCCAATCTTTACCATTGTATGTCTTTGTAAACCTTAATAGTCGTGTACACGCTAAAATTTATGGTCAAAAGCGACACCTACTGAAAAACCAACACTAAACCAAAGATGTATAATATAACAAGATGGAACATTTCCATTGCTACTATACATCGGCAGGTGGCGCTGGGGTCTAACATAATGTTAATTTACAATATGGTGAGTCACCTATGAGTCGTTTTCAATGTGTTTTGCATCAGACTAATATCAAAACCCTTAAATATCAAAATTTAAATCAGCAGAGACACATATTCAGATATTTGAGTCGTTTCTCAGTTGCAGTAGAGTTATACGTTTTGCATGAGACTAATATCCAACATATTGAGGATTGTTACAAAACTGATATTAGCCTATAAACCTTCTAGGGGATATTGTATTACAATTATTCCAAACTGAATATACAAACCAGGTACTTCACTACCTCTCAGAAAATATCGATTGTGGAAACACTTTTAAAGACTTTGGAATGCTACTTTTTTGGATTATGTAGAAACCACATGTACTAAAGAAAGTGATAAGACATCTACAGGTCGTTTCTACGCAATTATAGATGGCTCTGTAGATCTAAATGAAATTAGAACGCAATATCAAATCTGAGATTTGCTTAAATAAAAAAATTAACCAATTTTAATGATATCAAAAAAGATCCCCTGGCTGTCATGGAAGTCATTAACTTGGTTAAAGTCCACACTATAGTGGTTTCATGTGGTTGGTTTCCATGCAATGGAAACTAGATGCGTTTATGAGTCTATGTGTTTTCAGAATACCTCAAAAATCTCATATAGGTTAGTTTTAACTCTCTACATCATTATCTTGATAACGACATACCCAAGCTTACAGTCTCTATCCACAAAAATTAAAAAAAATCAATCGAGGTATATATACGAGTACATAACTGTGAAGATGTAATATCTATCCGTGAAAATAGCAATTATAGAAATCTCGCAGACATCAACCATTGCCGTCTATCTTCTTCTTTCGTACCGGATTGACCCGAAACCATAGTGTTTTGTCCAGCGACTGTCAACCCAGCATCAAACCTATGCTTCTGCGTAGGTTTCTATGCTGCTACAACAACCTTTTCCGTCTCATTGAATAAACTGTTTCAATGAATTGATAGATGGCACTACAAGCGTTACTCAGAATATAATTTTAAAATTTTGTTTCGAGCTTCTTGCACGAAAAATATTTAAAAATTAGTATAAAGTATGTCATAGATTTCAAACTCAGAAAAAAGGAATAAGAAAATTATTCGATTAAATGATGATATGCCACCTATCCGTGAAATTCGCAATTCTGAAACTATCGCCGGCATTAACCATTGCAGACCTTACTGCACATATAGTTTCTATGAATTACAAGATGTAACTACAAGCATTGATGAGAGCCTTTGCTGAAAGTCTACAAGCATAAATTAATTTGAAATTCGGTTTCCTTTCTCACAGTCGAAGGAAACGGAGAATATTTAAAATATTAGTATAAGACATATCCGAGGCTTCAGTCTCTGCCCAGAAGAATGAAATAAAAAAGTTCTGGTGGTGTACCACCTACCTGTGAAAACGGTAATTCTAACACTATCGAATAACATCAAGGACGTACAATGGTAAAGATTTGACATCATGCACAATGGAGTTAAATTTTAATATTCAAGCATAGAGGGCGTTTATGTATAACAAACAATTAACAGAATACAACAGAACTAAGAACGTACACCAATATCACAACATCACATTATGTTAGACCACCAGCGCCATCTACCGATTTATAATAGCAACGTAAATTCCCTATCTCATTATTTTATATATCTTTGATAACATTAACCATTACAGGCAGATGTCGTTCCTAAAAACTGATAGATGACACTACAAGCCTAAATAATAAAATAATACCTTCTTAAAGGTTCAAAAGACACTCTCAATTTTTAAAATTACCCCACAAGTTTGTGCATCACCTGAACATTAACTTTGTCTAGTAAAACAATTTTCATCACTTCATGCATTTTACATGATTTTTTGTGCTGGTCCTTTGAGAACCCACAACTCATATAATGAAACTTAAGTTCCGCCCCTTTGGCAGGGGTTAATACAAAAAAAGTCAAATTATTATTTTTATTTGTTATTATTCGTTATATATTTTTTTATGTGGTTTTAATTTGCATTGCATGTTTAATAAATATTTCGTTGACTTCGATGTGGAAATAACAAAGAAAGAAAAAGAAACCCCTAAAAAATATTACGGCCTACCAGGGCTTTGTTGCTCTTCTTAACGAAAAGAAAATATTGCATTTTTTGCTTACATTAAAAGGAAGCAGCAAGCAAACATTCACCCACACACACCTGTAAGAAATTAAAGTTGTTGTTTTAGGGTGAACTGATTAATTAACTGATAAGGCTTTAGTTATTATTCACCAACAAAAAAAGAACAAGGACAATTTTTTTGGTAGGAAGCAACAACAGTAAAAAAACGAACAATAAAAATAAATAAATAAATAAAAAGCAAAATAATTTTGACAAGGTTAATATATATTTTTATGGTTTATTATATAAAAAATACTAAATACCAGCAAATACCTTTTCCTTCATTCGGTGTTTGGGTTTGTTTTGATTTTCGGTTTTCTGCAAATAAACAACTTAAATTGCTTGGTAATTTCTGTGTCTATCAAATTCCAAACTCTTACAACACAAATGCTAATACTAATTTGTTTTCTTTCTCTTCTTCTTCTTCTCGTTACAGTCTTAATTTATATGAGCTGATCAAAAAGAACAACTACAATGGCTTTAGTATGAGTTTAATACGACGTTTTTGCAATTCCATTGTAAAATGTTTACGTCTGTTGTATAAAGAGAATATTATACACTGTGATCTCAAACCGGTAAGTGAAAAATTTCATTTAATAAAAATTCCCTTTTTAATTGACATTCATTTTAATAATTTTTAGGAAAACATACTCCTTAAACAACGAGGCAGCAGCTCAATAAAGGTCATTGATTTTGGCAGCTCATGTTATGTCAATCGCAAAGTCTACACCTACATCCAATCGAGATTCTATCGTTCACCCGAAGTCATATTGGGTCTGCAATATGGCACTGCCATTGATATGTGGAGTTTGGGTGAGTGTTTGTTGGTGTTTTTCCTTATTTTGTTGCCAATCAAGCAATGTGTCCCTTGGTGCACATCTGCACATATCTGGGTGGTTTGTCATATAAATATCGTAGATAGTTATATTCACACTGGGTAAATAAAAAGTGGAACAAAATTAAATAGAGAAAACAATGCAAAATGGTATCAGTTGTCTTAGACAGTGGGGAAAATGTTGAAGCTTAGGATAAATAATTCCGCACAAAAAGCCTTTAAAGTTTTTATTTTTCAGAACATTTGAAAATTTGTTTAAGTCACTATAAGCAGATATTTCAATCAAAACAAGGTATGGGGGACAGTGGTTTGTGCGGGACCTTTTTACCTTAAATGGAATAAAAGTTATTTTAGTCATTAATAGGCAAAAGGCCATTCATTCGTGAACAGGAAATAATTTGTTGAGATTTTTTTTTTCATTTCATAGAATTTTTTCAAAATTTTTTTCTTTTTCAAAGTGGTTTGTGCAGAGCCTTTCTTTATAATAAAATTGAATGCATGTTATTTTAGGCATTAATAGGAAAAAGTTAACTCATTCTCACTACAGGAAATCATTTTTGAGAAAAAAAAAATGTGAGGAAGTCATAACGCTATTAATCACCAAAGACATAAAGTGGTAAAGATTGGACATCATTCACAATGGAGTTCAATTTAAATATTCAAGCATAGAGTGCGTTTATGTATAACAGACAATTAACAGGAACAAAAGCGTACACCAATGTGAACTATGTTAAATATAACAGAATTCATGTCACAATATCGTAACATCACATTACGTTAGACCACCAGCACCATCTGCCGATGTATAGTAGCAATGGAAATGTCCCATCTTGTAATATTATGCTTGGTTTACATTTACGAAATCCACTCGATTTCAACTGTCAAATCCATAGGTTAAACGTCAAATGAAATCCAGATGAGATTTCATTTGACGTTTGATCTATGGAATTGACAGTTGAAATCGAGTGGATTTCGGGAATGTAAACTTAGCATTATACGTCTTTGTAATCACTTCAAACTACATGTAGATGCCGCTTTAATTCCTATGGTCTTAAAATGCTTTAATTGAAGACACCCAAGGTAAATTGTGACTCAAATATATGCCAAGACGTTTGTAGAAGCCAGGTCTATACCAGATCGACCCATAAGTCCAGTTTTGCGCAGATTTTTACAATACCCTGCCAAAGAAGCAGCTCTTTAATAGATACTTGAGCCCATATATTACACACTTTTACTTGCCATTCTTTGATAGAGATTCACAAATTACATATAAGATTTTTGTATGTGTAGCGCCATCTGTTGCTTAATAGGAAAGTCTCGATATTTATGATCAGTCTCTTAGTAAAGACTTTCACCTTGTCAAAACTACCTGTAGGTGCAAAGACATCATTCACAATGGAGTTCAATTTAAATATTCAAGCATAGAGTGCGTTTATGTATAACAGACAATTAACAGAAACAAACGCGTACACCAATGTGAACTATGTTAAATATAACATAATTCATGTCACAATATTGTAACTTCACATTATGTTAGACCACCAGTACCATCTGCCGATGTATAGTAGCAATGGAAATGTCCCATCTTGAAATATTGTATATCTTTGGTAGGTGTTGTTTCCATAAATAGATGGCACTGTTGTCATATGTGATCTGAGAAACTTTAAGCACGTCTTCTTTGTACAGGATTCAGTATATCCAGTGGATTTAAATTGTCAGATCCGCTGCATATATATCAAAGTAGTTTTCAGTTAAGCTCACAAAGGGCTCTAATCTAATCATTCGTATAATTGTGAATTGAAAAAAAAATTGTTTTGGAAGGCTGCAGAGGAAAATACGTTTGTTCAGTTTCAGTGATCTGTACCCCAAATTAGATTACAAGATTATATGGTATATTCCAAACGATATCGGTTATTCGTATATATTTTTACTGATATGGTACCACCGTCTAATCTCGAAATCCATACGGCAAATCGAATATAGTAAAGTAAAAAATTAGTAAATACATGCACCACAGCTAAACTACCTCGAGGCGCTGCTTTTGTACTAAAAAACACTATGCAACACTGAAAATGCAAACAACTGAATTTTTTTGAAAGTACATATAGAGACTACAAAATCCATAGTTGGTTCAATTCGAATTTTATATAGGAGGAATTTTATAGAGGAGGCCTCTAAGCCGAATAGAAATTTTGTCATACTGGAATTTGGATATGGGAGTTTGGTCATAACGTCTTTAGCAATACTGTAGGTCTAAACTAGTAGAACTTATCTGTTGAACATACCATAAAGGAAAAACTCCATCTGTAGTTCGATTCTCTAACTCATTGTTTGAGTTACCGCCAAAAATCGGTAACATTAAATCGCAAAATTATGAATGTTCAAATAAAAGTTGATACCACTCTTGCGATCGGTAGAACTTAACGACTACTTTTTATTCGTTAATTACCGAAATTATAACCATTTCAATCTTACCTACATTTGTCGGTAACTCTTAAAATAAGTTAGAGAATCGCACGACTGGGCATCAAAATCGATCAAATATAGAACACTTTACACAATTTCTGGAATTCTGGTAGGTATCAGCTAAACTATTGGCAGTTGAACAAAGTAAACTTTTCCAAAAATCTTCCAGTTAATGTTCTCAGCAATTTTTCAGAACATTCTCAAATTCTAAAATGCTTATTTCATATTGTTTCTACGGTATTTTAAAAATATACTTAAAACAAATTGATATGGGCGTTTTACAACAATGGCATGTTCTAAAGAGTTGTGTATTACAATCCAGAGAATATTTTTCCAAAAGAAAACGTTAAGAAAAATTTAACAGTTTTGGAGAGATATGGTGCGAAATATATACAAATTATGGAATTTTTTTATATATTACAAAATTTGAGGCAATAAATGTAGTTTTTCGAATTCATTATTTCTTCAAATATTTTATTCTTGCCCTTATCTGCAAATTTATCTCAGAATACAAAAGAAGATTTGCATAGATATCAGAGATATAGCCCCGAATTCCGTTAAAAAATCAACATTTAACTATGTTTGGATAGGATCATAAAATCCACGCTGGATCTGACATTACAAAACTCAACTTGGGTTTTTGTCGTTTGGGTTTGCACTTTCAAAATCGCCTACGTTTAAATTGTTTGCACATGATTACCTTAAAAATGTTGCACAGTGACATAGTAAGGTATAATACGTAAGAAAAAAATAATATAAAGATTTTTCCACAATTTACTGTCTTTGTTCTGTAACAAAGTGAAGATATGCACCACTGCTTAATTACCTGCAGATGTTGCTTCTGATAGAAACCTCTTTGAAAATGAAGTCCAATCCAGACTAAATTGATCAGCAAAAATGTGTTTTACAAGATGGTTCTCCTAGGAAAATAATTCTATAATTAGGATAAGTAGGAATAAACACAACTTCTATTAGCGATTTTGGTTAATCTATAAATGCCACCTACTGCAGACAATGCTAACAATTAGATTATCAAAGTCTTACACCATATTCACAAATTTTCCGTCTGTGCCTTTGTAGATGGCACTTTTGGCGCATATGTGCAAAATAATCAAGCCGAGGAAACTTAAATGTATGTATGGTACACACACATATTTCTGACGACTGGTAGTTCAACTTCGAAGGGAGTAGAAATCCTTCTAGTTGAAAATTCAACACCAAGTGAAAACCATATGAGATTATGTCCTAAAAAACTATATTATTTATCCTTTACTTTCCCTAGGGAATCCAAGTCACAATTTAGAATTGACACTAATAGCGGTTTTGGTTTGGATCTGCAAGTTTCACCTACTGTAATTATAATATTACTCCATTAACAACTCCAATAATGACGTTATCAATGACACACACCATATTTGTCTGCATAAATTGCGACTATGCAATAATAGATGGCACTGTTGGCTAAAACACATTCAGGGCAATCATGAATGAATTTTTACCTGCCGTGTAAATTTGGGTTCTATCTGAAAAGTTACCACTCTCTCTATTTAATTCAAAATCTCTGTGTGCACTGCGATTTATGCCGTCAAGGTAAGAATGATTTAACCACATATGCAAAATATGTCTTTTGAGTGAAGAAGTTCATTCTTCATTGCAAGATCGTGTTCGTAAGCACGCAATTTTAGTTCAAATACTAAGTCAGTAGAAATCCTATTTTTAAAAATTTGTTCACCAAGTTTAAAGCTAAAGCCACTGGATGAATATCGAAGTATTTTCCTGCGGTATGGATTTGAGAGCTATGTGAAGCTCTCTATTTAATTCCACATTTGTGGGTCTTATGAGAGAACTAGTTCATTTTTATTTGGCCATCTGGTTCT
Source organism: Musca autumnalis (assembly GCF_047663935.1). Lineage (NCBI taxonomy): Eukaryota > Metazoa > Arthropoda > Insecta > Diptera > Muscidae > Musca > Musca autumnalis. Next base: position 9,586,160 of record NW_027411755.1, on the reverse strand, counting down.
GGTACGAGAAATATTTGTTCAGTGACTTCAGTCGTTTCAGTAAATCTTCCATCCTTAATTGCCACTTTTCTGGCATTAAACAAATTCATCAGTTAAACATGACGAGAATAATTTAATTTAATCCGTCTTGACATATGTATGATTCCTTTGAGTGAACTAGATCATTCTTCATTGGGACATCTGGTTTTTTTACTAAAATTTTTTCACGTTTCTCTAAATCGCTCAGGAATTTATATTTAATTGATACTTTTATTTCGGTAAATCTCCTAGGAGTTCTTTCATTTTTTTTGTTGAACTGTATCAATTACTTGAAATTTTTGAAAATATTTTTGCTCCAATTCGATTTTTGTTGAACTTGAATCGAATCAAGTGTTTCATTACAATTCTTCCCCACTGTTAATACAAATATTATATTTGTATGTATGTATGTAAATTAGTTACATCTACAAATTAGTAGCATTTTGTTTGTTGCATACTTTTAATTAAAAATACATATACAATGTTAGTATGTATGTAGTTCACTTTCCGGAATACCAGAACATCATACTTTCATCATCAGGCAAACAAACACATGTTTAAACACGGAAAATGTTGTTTCTTTTCTGCAAACATATCCTTCGTAGACCAGAAAATATTGGGGTGGTTCGCATGAAGGGTGAATATGCGGTAAGATTCCGAACTGTGCTCTTACAAATCCTTGGTACATATATATTCCCAAAAGCAAGAAAAGCTCATAGAAGTGGGATTCTTCTTTAAAGACCGTATGAAAATTGCAGCGGTGGTGGTAAACTTAAAGAAATTTCATTGACGTTTAACTAATCGACGTCGTTTTATTTCCCGATACGATTTGCACCAAACAAAACAGGGTTCGTTTATATTAAGATTATACAATGCTTTATTGACTTTATTACACTTAACCCCAGTCGACTTTATTTACTAAGCACACAGCTTAATTCTAGTGCACCCAGCTTTCCTTTAATTCTTTACTAGCTGACGTTCTTAGTTTGCGAGTAGATTTACAACTGAACTAACTGTCTCAAAGCCGATTCCTCTAGAAAATCTGGCAACATCTAGATTCTAGTGTCTAGAAACCAACTGCGCATAAAACACACAGACGCACACACAAATATACGGGCTAGAGGGCGACAAACACAAGAGAATCGAAGCAATGACGTCACAACTATCAAGACAAACATGAAAGAGTACAAAAAACAATGCAAACTAAGCGATAATTGCATAATTGTAGCAAAACAAACGTAAATAAATGTACATCAATAACATGGAAAGTAAGAACTAGAATGATTGAGAGAATTCTATTCAATTGTTGCTGTTGTAAAACTACACCATTTTCACATGTAATTCCAAGAATTTCAGTTGTAATTTGAGTATTTGATTTGAAATTCGAATCATTTAACTTGTACTTTGAGAATTCCAATTGAATTTCGAATTATTTCATTTGTAATTTGAGAGTTCCACTTGAAATTCGAATTATTTCATTTATAATTCGAATTATTTCATTTGTAATTCGAATTTTTCCATTTGTTATTTGAATTATTCTATTTGTATGAAATAGAAATGTTTCGAATTACAACTGAAATTATTCGAATTACATGTGAAAATGGTGTAGAAATGTATTTAATTCGATTGTTGAAATACATATGTATACGACAAAACAGTTAAACCTTACAACAAAGAGCCTTGAAGTCAATGGCATTAAGTTTCTTATAATTGTTGCTGTCTGATATCCGTCTGGCATACATACATTTTTATGACATTAATCCTTGATTACCCAGTGCAATTAATTTATTCCAATTTTATTTATTTTTTCTACTTGCACACCCTTATATACCAACCAGCATATTCATATATTTCTGTGTTTACATTAATATATCACATAGATATCCTCATATGTATGCATACATATGAAAATATGACAGCTAATCCTAATGGATATGCGACTTTCCATTAGTTTGAATTCATTTCTTGCCTTAACACTTTTGTCTTTGTTTCCTGTTCCTCGTCGGTTTCTTTTCCTCTCACATTTTTCCATAATGAAGGATTTTAAATGAAATATTTGCCAAGGCGTTTAAGAGGAAATAATTATTAATATTGCTAATGCGAGCTGAGTACTGAACGTGTAGATAAGTTTTTAATTTCATGTTTTAAATGCAATGCATTAATTAACTGATAAAATAAAGACTTACGTTATGAGAGTTTTATTTGATTAGAGAGAGATAAGTAAAATGTGTTAAAGTAGATTAAGATTCTTAAATAAAAGTATTCGTTTTATTATTTCAATATTTCATAAAAAGAATTTAATTTTTAGTGCAAAACGAGTATGGCTAGAAAATTTCTGACTTCGCGGATTTCAATTTTTAGTAAAAATGGCTATGGCACGAACATTTCCGACTTCGAGTAACCTTCACAAATAAGCATCAGGTCCAACTTAAATATAAGGTAGAAGGAAGAGTTGTCGCCCTGAGCAAATAAGTCAGCAAATGAATATCTTATTGATGGTGAAGATTTTACACCTGTCAAAGTTTAACAGGTGAAACATTATGGATGAATGCACAATTTATCGCTTAATGATATTTAAAAAAAGTTATAGATTTCAAGATAATCGACTGTTTCCCCCTTATATAATATATAGTATATTATGAGATGCAATACGAATATTCATTTATCAGACGTCCTTTAAACAAAAATAAATACCCTTCTCCAACACAGACTTTGATAGCAAATAGTTTTCACATTGCTGTCTTCATTAATTTTCCTTCTAATCACCACTAATTGAAATCTCTCTTTCCCTTGTTGCATTCTTTGCATTTGATAAATCATTATGCAAGAAAAATCCCTTGCAATTAAAAAACAGCAAGGTTCTAATCATTACAACCATCATTGCAATGCATTCTGCTGCCATTCATTCAATGGCTAAATTATTCATTTTCTCCAAGAGCAAACAACAAACAAATCTGCAGAAAATATGTGTATTACCCTTGTTTCTCTTATTTTTCTAATTTCCAGCACATTTAGCAGTCTGCATTAGCCTTGACCTTTGCCTGGAAAACAAACCACATTCATACATTTATGTTTGGTATTTTTGTTGATTTTGTGAAAATATAAATTTTATAGCCAATGATTTAGTTGGGCCAAAACACTTTTGCAAATGACCAACCAACCAGCCAGCTAGCTAGATGCAAAATTAAAAATACTCAAGAGTATATTGCGGCGGCCATTATAAAATCTTGTTTGCCCAGAATCCTTGACTAAACGCCAATTATTTAAACAATAGAGTCGTCAACAACGTCATCATAAAGTACATCTTTGTAATGATTCGTTCTCAATATTGCAATGAAAATAAACCACCAAACAACATGAAAATCATGCAGTAGTTGGTCATTGAATGTTATGGAGTGTTTTTCGATATGTTATTTGGTAATGTAATAAAATTAGAGAAGGGGGTGATAAGGATTTTGGGGTTTCAATTGCCGCAGTACAAATGGTAGGCAATAATTTTTGGAATTTTTAATTAAATTTTAGTTTGAAAATTTTTCTAAAAATTACGTTGTGGTTATAAAAAGCTCTTATCGTCCCTATAAAATAACTTAGGAATTTATTGTAAATGAATTCCAAGCGATAGCGAGGTGTGGTGAATTTCGGAAGAAACTCACCACACCGAGAAATTTGCATAACATTATATATTTTTGTTTGTACATTCAGCTAAAAATTTATGGATGATGTGTTTTCAAGGTAGGCTTGAATTTTCGTAAAGAAATATTAAATAAAAATAATCATGCATTGTCAAACGTTGATATTGAAAAAAATGGGTTAGATTTTTTTAAATAAATATTTAAAAACATACATATCGTGCATTATTAAAGGCATAAATTTAAAATAATGTCTTAAGCATTTCCGTGGTTCCTATAAACGTATTACAGCCGCAAATCAGGGTGAAAAACCACAACATCACTGGAAATGCTTGTTATTTAGTTCTTATTGATAACAGCCATTCTAAATAATGTGGAAATTTGTTTGAAATTATTTCCAAGTAAAAAAGAGCCATATGGTGTGTTCCAGTACTGCAAGAATCTACTAATTTTTACTATTTTTTCGATAACAATAAGGAAAAAATGTTATCGTAGTAAAAAATAGTAGCTTGTTGCAGGTTCTGGAACAGAGCAATAGTGAGTTTCTTCTGAAATTTGCACAAATAGATTCATTTTTGTCGTACATACAGATAATTGATAAATAATACTTTTTTCCTGACGAACCCTTTACATGAATAAATATTCAAAACAATATCATGCATAACCAAAGGAAGAAAATAATAGATAATACGTTGTCAAACGCTGAAATTGAAAAAAAGCATTATGCACTCAGTGTTAAGCAGTTGTTTGGTTCTCAGGGTTCCTATAAAAGCATTATAGCCGCAATTTGTGAAAAAACATCTTGTAATATTTGTTATTCGGAAAAAACTCTTCTAAATTATTCGTTATAGTTTAGAAATTGATTAGAAATTATTTCCAAGTAAAATCGAAGTGTGGTGAATTTTTACAGAAACTCACCACACCGCGGAATTTGCATAAATCAACCAAATTTCGAAGGTAGACTCAGCCAAAAATCTAAAATATGGAACTGTGTTAATACGAAAGTTGAATTTTCTTAAATAAAAGCATAACATAAAATTCCAAATACAAAAATCGATATTGACAATTTTATCTTTAATTTAGAATTGGGTACTTTTCATTTCTACTAATTTCGGTGGTTATTGGACCCTACTTCAACCTGAATATGTCCTTTTTAAATACTTTCAGTGTTGTCCTTTAGGGACATCCTCTAGAAATCATTGAAGGATGATGCTGCTCCTGCTAGTTCTTCTATTTATTTATTCGTATCAAGTTTTTATGACTATGTGGGAACCAGTCTACCATCTGGGTTATCTGAACCGTACTTAACCAGATCTACTTTACATTCTTTCCCAAGTCTTGATGTCACAATGCTTTCAATCCAAGGCATTTGATCGATAATGATCGTGAATTATAGTACTAACCTTCGTTTCACAGAAGGCTAGCAGACCCAACATGTTATTCTGATATCCTCCTCATATTTAAAGGTAGCCAGGAATGTTTCTACCGAATGTATCTAACTTTTATTAGTGGAGTAGTAGACTTATCATGTTATTCTGAAATCTTCCTCATATTTAAAGGTACCTAGGCATGTTTTTATGGAATGTATGAGTGGAGTAGAAACAAATATTACGGTTTTTTGAATTGAACTTGCCGAAAATCATGACAAAAGGAACTAAAAAAACTTAGTTCAAATCATCAAATAACTACCGTATAATAAACGTCACTGTCACAATTTTTTTTAGCTACTTTCTAAGGAAAAATTAGTGTGGTGAATTTCTAGAGAAACGATCCACACTCAAAAACTTGCAGAAATTAGCAAATATTTTGCTTCCTATTCAATTAAAAATTGTAAATTTCAAATAAATATTAAATTTAAAGTAAAAAATTCAAAATTGTAGAGTGTGTTGAAATCTTACATTGAAAATATGCTCAAAATGTTGTCTTACCCTAAGAGGACAATCAAATTTGTGACTGTTATTGGTGTAAAAAAATTTCGACTAAATTCTGAGTAAAAATTAAGGTGTGGTGAATTTCACCAAAAACTCACCACACTCTAAAATTTGCAGAAATTGACAAATATTTTAATTCAAATTCAAAAAGAAATGAATTGACACTTTTTTCTTAATTCTTTAAGAAATTGAATAGTGGTGAATTTGTATTATCTACACCAAAATGTAATAATCTTAAATATTAAAGTATAGACTACACTGAAATGCACAATGCAGTCAAAACTATTTCGTTACATGAATTAATTTTAAAACAACATTTATGTATGTTATAAGGTGTGGTGAATTTCCGAATAACCTCAAAAACTTTGGAATTTTTAAAAAATCAACAAAATAAGGTTTCACTATATATTTTGTATTTAGAAGTTAACGTTGTACGATTTATTATCTCGTTCCAACGCCTGGGGAAATTTTACAAAATTCACCACACTTTGGTATTCGAAAAAAGCAAAAAAAAAAATAAATTTTTTTGCAAAGGGAACGATGTCCCTGTCGTTTTTTAAATAGTTTAAAGTGAACGAAAATTTCAGATGAAATTCACGACATGGCTAATTTTGTTGACAACATTTTTTGAGGGTCTTTCCATTTTATTGACCACAGTTTCCCTCCATTTAAGTCTCTTCTTCTTTCAACTCAATTGCAACTTTTTAATCTGTGTCTCCTTTTTATACTTTTTCATTATAGGTTCTATGAATTTTAATTCCTTCATTGAGATTTTTTTGCCTATGGTCTACTTTAGACGTGTGTGTTTCCATTAGTCCTTTTAAAGGATTTTCTTCATTGCCTTACATAAATACCTTTCTGTTGCTCTTTCTTTTGCTCACACTCTTTTTTCTGTGTTGCAATTGGTCTTGAATTTCTAGTTCATTTACTTTGTAATAGAAGAGGAAAAAAACAGAAATCTACATAAATATCCTCTAACAATTTCCGCTTACAAATGTTCGGAATTAACCTAGAAGAAAAGTTTATGGGGCAATGAAAGCATCTTTACATTAACACGCACGTGCGTAAGCAATTAATCTATGCAAATGTCTTGGCCAACATGGATGTATAAATATTTGCTGGCCTTTTATGGTTTAAGAGCGTAAGGAACAAATGAGGTCAATGTTTTCTTTGGAATTGAGAAAGGCAGGTTGGTTATCCCTAGAATATTTGTCATCTTCCCAATCAAATTTCCATGGCAAGAAGAAAAGGTTCCCTTCTATTCATATTCTGCTCATTACCGAGACATTTTAATATATTTCCTCTTTTGTTGCCCATCATCATGTATTAAATTACATTTAGACAACACCGCCAACAACAACAATGAAAATATCCTTTATTTTATATACATCACATAAACATATGCTAGCATATTGTTACTGGGGACAGGCAACAGTGTTGAAAATTGCCAACTATTCATGTTTGACATTGTTCGTGTATTAGTAATTTTCACAAATTATCATTGTGATAAAATCTAATGTATTGAGTTTCCTCGTTAATTTGCGGCTTTTGTAGTCCTTGCCATACACAAAATTGACCTTCTATGTACATCCATACATAGTACATTAAATTCGCCTGTATGGAGAACAAAAGCCATAATTGAGATGTAATTTAGATGATAATGAAATACATGTTAGTTATTGTGTGACAAACAAATAGACCAGGAAACATATTTTATAGCTATTTCCTGGAAGCAAAAGTGTTTGGAAATATTAAAGGACATTTTCAGAACATAATAAGGCAGGGAATAATTTGAAATATTTTTATTAAATTAAAAATGAGAATTTAACATTGCATAAAATTGCCTTAAATTGTCAAAGACAATATGTTTATCTCTAGAAAGTTTAGAAATTTAATATTTCATGAATTGCAACCGAAAACAAGGTGTGGTGAATTTCTGAAGAAACTCACCACGTGGTGAAATTGCATAAAATCAACTGAATAACATTTGTCTAACAATTTGAATTGAAAATTTGAGGCTACACATTTTGAAATGTATAAAATTAATGGTGGTGAATTTAAATAGTAGTCACCACCACTTAATTTTTGGGGAAACTCGAGGATTACGGGTTTATCATACATCATTTCTTTGAAAAATAATTTAGAAATTCAATATGTCGTGTTTTGCAACCAGGTGAGGTGAATTTTTGTAGAAACTCACCACGATGTGAAATTACATAAAATCAGCAAATTAATATTTATCTAACAATTTGGAATAAAAAATTGAGACAACATTTTGTAAAATGAACAAAATTCATGGTGGTGAATTTAAAGAATAGTCCCAATCACTCAAAATTTGGGGCAACACCTAATGCGGTTACAAAATTGCATGGTGGTGAATTTAGTTAAGTAGTCAGCACCACTTAATTAAATTAATTTCTTGAGAAACCCGAGGAGTATGAAGATATGTATTTCGCCATGAATACTTCAGAAATTCAATATATCGTGATTACCAATCAAAACCAGGGTGTGGTGCATTTCTATAGAAACTCACCATGTATTGAAATTGCATAAAATCGACAAATTGAGATTTATCCAATCTTTAGGACTAAAATTAGAGACAACACCTCATTTGTTTACACATTTCATGGTGGTGAATTTAAAGAGTAATCACCAGCACTTAATTTCTAGGGAAATTCGAGAAATATGGACTTATTCTAAATAGTTTCTCCATAAATAGTTCAGAAATGCGATATGTCATGTATTGCAATCGAAAACAAGGTGTGGTGAATTTCTATTGAAACTCACCACGTGATAAAAATTGCATAAAATCGACAAATTAACCTGTATCCAACAATTTGTTATCAAAATTAGTGCAAAACGCCTCATATGTTCACAAAATGGATAGTGGTGAATATAAAGAGTAGTCGCCGCCACTTAATGACTTGGTAAATTCGAGGTGTGCGAAGTTATATTTCTTTAAATATAGTTTAGAAATTGAATATTTCGTGTTTTTAAACTAAAAACAGGATGTGGTGAATTTTTATAGAAACTCGCCACGTGTTGAAATTGCATAAAATCGACCAATTGACATTTATCCAACAATTTGGAAACAAATTTGAAGCTACACCTCATTTTCTTCTAACATTTTAAAGTATTTAATGATGCTATTCACCTCTCTTCTTTTTTGAGTTGAAGAAATAATAATTTCAAAAATTTGTTTTATCTTTACAGGTTGTATCCTCGCCGAACTGTACACCGGTTTCCCCCTGTTTCCCGGTGAAAATGAAGTTGAACAGCTAGCCTGCATTATGGAAATACTTGGACTGCCGCCAAAAGATCTCATTGCCACAGCCACTCGGCGTCGTCTGTTCTTCGATTCACGTGGTGCCCCACGTTGTGTTACCAACTCAAAGGGTCGCAAACGTAACCCAGGCACCAAAACCTTGTCGCAAGTTTTAGTGTGCCAAGATCGTCATTTTATCAACTTCCTCTACCGTTGTTTGGAATGGGATCCCGCGGAACGTATGACACCCGATGAGGCTGCTCATCATGAATTCCTGCAACCGTCTTCCTCTTCCCGTCATCGTTCATGTCGCATGTCAACATCTTCTTCCACTGGTGGTTTGAATAACTCATCCTCGCAAAAATCGTCATGTTACAGTTTTGCCGATATCTCGCCGTCAGCAGCAAATGGTGGCGGTAGCGGTCCCGTTGTGGCCTCCATTACAAGCACCACAACAGTTAGCAATGCTGCCATAACTACCACAACCAATAAATCAACACGCTCCACAAATATACCCCACATGACAACGTCAACCACCAATGGTGTTGGCAGTGGTGGCCATCATCATGTCTCCTCCTCACTGCATCCCACTCATGCCCAATCCTCAGGTCATTTACCCGACATTAAGTTATCAGCTGGTGATAAATACAATAGCATGCAAAAAATGGCTGTGCGTTCAAAGATAACATCATCGGTATCAGATCTCGAATCCGTGCAACAATATTCGTTGCATCGTCTGTATGGAACCACGGGAGGTTCTAACGGCACTCTGGTGGGTGGTCACAGCAATACTCACCTCACCTCATCTGCATCACGTAAACACTTGATTACCGGCACAGTGGGTTCCACATCATCGATTAAATATGGTGGCATTGCCACTTTGGGTCACACCCATCACAATGGCAATCATCATGTGCCGCAATTGAATGGTTCATCACACCACAGCACAGCATCAAATAACAACATCAATATGTCACATTCTCAATCGACTGGTGATGTGTCGGCCATATTTGGACGTGCTTGACTTCGTGCCCGACCCACAAAACTTGAGCTCAAAAAATGCAAACTAGTCAACATGGTGGATTTTTGGAGCTAGAAGTGGAAGCAACTGGGCACGGACAATAACGGTAATGATAATGATGAGACGAAAACGTGAAAGGAGGTGAATGTCATCGTGGAAGAGAGGAATGAGTGAATGATTGTCCGTCTCAAAAAGGAATTAAATGTAAGGAGAATAGTTTTCCAGAGTTGTAGAGGAAACAATTTTAAATAAAAGCTGTGTTTTTTAAGTAAAGTTTTAATTATTTTAATTTTTTTCTCTAGTTAATAAGCAAAAAATAATTAGTGTCTAAGTAAACAAAGTGATCAAGATATATATACAATTAACAAAAATTATATGATAAATAATAAAGAATACAAAATATGAAATCGGAAAGAGAAGGAATTAAAAGAAGATGATACAGATATCAAGAGATAGTGGTAGCAAGTAGGTGAAAAACAATTGCTCAATGTAACGAATAAAGGAACGAATTAAAAACAGATAGTAAAACAATAACAAATAACGTAAAATGGAAATTCACCATGGCTATAAATGGTCACAGAATGGTATTAGAATTTTTTTAAGTGTAAATTCAGTTGGAGAACAATTTTTGGGGTAAATTTCCGTAAAAAAGTTCGTGTGGTGAATTTCTATAGAAACTCACCACGGCATCAAAATTGTAGAAAACAGCAAATGAACACTTCTTTTCTTTTTTAAGCTATAGATTAAAGATTTTAACGTATTTTTCTAATTTCTTTGGAGTGGTGAATTTCTATAGAAACTCACCACGGCATAAAAATTGCAGAAAAAAGGAAATGAACACTTTTTGTCCTTTTTAAAATTACTGATTAAAGATTTTGAGATATTTCTCTAATATCTTTGGATGGCGATTTTCTATAGAAACTCACCATGGCATGAAAATTGTAGAAAGTGACAAATTATCACTTTCTATCTTTATTAAATTATCAATTACAGATTTTGAGGTACTTTTCTAATTTCTTTGGGGTGGTGAATTTCTATAGAAACTCACGACGGCATTAAAATTGCAGAAGACGGCAATATAATTCTTCTTTACCTTTTTGGGATGACCAAATAAAGATTTTGACCTATTTTTCTCATTTCTGTGTAATTTTTCTATTTAAAAAATCACAAAATTTTTAAAATTTGCTTTTCCTAACCTAAGCCATGGTGAATTTTTTTGTTTCAATTAAAAGTGGTGGTTTTCCATAAGAAATGGTAATTTAATTAATAAAAAACAACAACACCACATAATTATTACATACAATGAATTTGCATACAAGTTTTATACCAATAAGCCAGTAATCAATGGTTTGTAATAACAATATTTAACTCTAATGGATTTTATATATACTAAAAGTAATATAATAAATAATACATATGTTTAAACGTAACTAAATCCCCACCCCTCTTCCTGTTACAAAAAAACAAAAACTAAATGGAAATATATAAGAAAAATCTGTATATTTAGATATAGCATCCATAGATTAATTAAAAAAATTAAATAATAATTATAAACGTTTCCTTTATTTTTCCCCCACTTAACTACCACAATGAAACATCATAACTCTATACATATATACAAAATAGTGTGTAGCTATAAATGTGTCTATATAATATTAATAAAAAATAACACAAATAACGAACAAGTTTTGTAAAACCTCTAGACCAGTAAATTAAATGTTTAAAGCAAAAAAAAAATGGATATAGTTATATATAAACAAATTTCATTGCCAATAATTATTATAAATATATTACAATACACACACAAGACCTATATAAACCTGGAGTACCACCCGGTCAACTCCCCAAATATATACCCTCAAACTAAAAACAAAAACTTCCCCCGAAAGTATTTAAGTGACTAATAAATTTCCAGTTTAGAGTTTCAATTACTCCAAAGGCATGGGAAATTTTGCCGCATACAATTCTAGGGTGATTTGCCAAGATTAAGGTCTCCCTTATTATCTATATATACATATATATTCTCTAGACTTATAACCTGTAAACAACATATTGACAAATAACTGTCCTACTATTACTTAAGTTTTTTTATTTTTTTTTTTTTCGATATTATGTTTGCCAATTCATTTATAATTTTCCTCAATTTTGCTCATTATTTCCATTTATGTTTTATTTAGTTAACACAACCACAATATTCATCACAAAATTATATCACTCACATTAAAAGAAAAATACAAATGTGTTCGAATTATATGTTTTTTTTTTTCTTCTTAGTTAATAACAAATTTATTTTCCTATAATTATTATTTTTAAGTCTGTATACACAAAACAAAACCATATACTATTTACTTATAGAAGATTTCAAATTAATTATAATCTAAACGTATAAATTGTATTATACAACAACAAAAAACAACAAAAACAACACAAACAAAATAAAAACAATCAATTTATCTTTTATTAAAAATAAAGTTAATTACAAAAAAAAATTAAACAAAAAATTATAAAAAAATCTGTGTGAACTTTATTGGATTTGAAAACTTTTAGAGGAAGAATTTTAATACAATTGGATGGAAAATTATTACAAAATCAGGTACTTTTTAGACATAGCTCTCTCTAACTTAGAGTATTTTTTTAGATTGAACAATTCAACTTGAATTAAAAAAGAAAATGTTTCAAATCTTTAATAAAGATTGTTAAAAGACATTTAAAACAGTATAGACAGTTACTTTTGTACATTGCCTCCTTGACACTTTACGTACTTGACGTAAAATTGGAGTATACAGTTTTTAAATATCGGGGGTTTATTCTGAACGAAAATTTCCCATGAGTTTTGTCTTTCCGCCGTTTCAACTTAAAAGCGATAGTGAGAAAACTCACGCGAAATTTACGTTCAGAATAACCCTAATCAAGTATTTTTTCGATATATCCCAAGCTTTTGTTAAATCAGTCAGTTGTCAAGATGCCTAAAAGAATCATGACTCGGTAACATATGGAAATACAAAAAAAAATATTATACAACTTTAACTAAATACGTGTTTCCCTACATGAACGAACGAACTAGTTCAGGCGCATTAGTTCACGTAAAGGAACGACTGATTTAAATTAGTCAACGTCGTTCATTATTTTTTTATTTAATTACGTCAATGAAGCTATCGTGCCCTAAGCAGTTTATATTAAAAAAGTAATGTATGTATATATGTGATCGTTACGCTGGTGGCATATCAGGTATATCAGATGTGATTGGCTAGAAAAAGGCGCTGCACAGTGGGAAAACATGCAGATCTAGCGTGCAGAAAATAAAAGCCGATGTTTTACTGTATGTTTATCCATAATTATGATAAAAATAGCTTTTTATTAACAATTTCACTTCATTCAGTGATATATTTGGTCGATTTGTATTCTTTATGTATATTTTGGTATAACTCCCATAAGGCGCTACCTCCCGATTTATGTAATTTTGATGATGTTAGCCGCATTATCCAACTGAAATGGCTGAAATTTGGCATTTAGTCTTCGTTGGTGGTATAAAATGTTCTGACAGAGAATTGTCGGTACAGGTCCACTTTTTGATATATCCCCCATAGGAAGGTACCGCCCGATTTTACACGCATTATCCAACAGAAATGGCTGAAATTTTGGCATTAATCTTCGTTGGGGGTATAAAACATTCGGAGAGAGAATTGTCGGTACAGGTCCAGTTTTTGATATAGCCCCCATAGGAGAGTACCGCCCAATTTTGCTAATTTGGAAGATTTTACCCGCGTTATCCAACAGAAATGGCTGAAATTTGGCATTTAATCTTACATATATTCTAAGTATTTGGTCACAGATTATTAATCTTAAAAAATAAATTATGTTTACTTTATACATTGTATTCATTATTTCTTAAATACTAATCACTATCAGAATTGAAGTTCTGCTCTGAATTGGTTGTTAGCATCGGATCCTGCAGTAGTTTAAGGACTTCTTTAGATAGCGACTCCCTATATCGATGGTTGGTAGTAGTACTGTAAGACGAACTAGATATTTTCGTATCGGAAGAAAATAGCAACCTGTTAAAAGATCTCTCATTGTTTCATCGCGACTTATTTTTCGTACAGTTTTTTAGAATTGTTTTTTGATTTCAGCCAAACTTCAACAAGATCTTTACGCAAAATTGACATTTTGTATTCACAATTCACTTTTTCAGGAACTCAAACAAATCCCGTTGTGATCAATTCCATGTGATATCTGATATGTTATAAAAATATGTTTCCCAGTATCGTCATTTTATTTGTTAAAATTGACTTTTTTCGAAATTGGCATTTTTCACAAAAATTCAAAAATCGCAAAAAGTCGCAGGAAATAATTTGAGATTTTATTCTGGACAAGATATACAAAAAATAAAAAAATATCTCTATCCGATTCGATCCGATTTTATACTTTACCCCTTTTTATACTCTCCATATTATGGTGGAGGGTATAAAAATTGCGGTCAAAGTTCTCATTTTTTGGGTTTTTTTATACCCTCAGCATTTATGCTAACGAGGGTATATACACTTTCATATGGGCAAAATGTGCCTCATCGAAATAATGGTTTTAGACCCCAAGTATGTTTGGACGAAATGGGTTTCAGACAATTTGGAGTTGATTTAGCCATGTCCCTCCGTCTATCTTTCTGTCAGTCTGACTGTCTGCTGGTGTGCACGATAACTCTCGAATGTAGCAACCAATTTGTTCAAAATTTGGCTTTCGTTATATTTTGCCCAAACTTAGTTTAAGTTCGAAGATGGGTTATATCCCCCGCAAAAGTTCGAAAATGATCGGAAAATTTGTGAGCACGATAACTCTTGAAGGGAGTAACCGATTTGGCTCACACTTTGTACATCGTGAAAGTTCTACCAGACGTAGATGACGTTTAAATATGGACTAAATCGGTCCACTCATTCGGGTACCTCTCACAAAAAATTTCGGAAAAGTTCAGTTTAGGACCTGCTCTCGAACCGCTTTGATTTGTGTTGTAGCAACTTTTATTCGCTGTCCCCCATACGACGGTACAAGTTTCATTAGGGGCAAGATCATACTTCCTGAGAAAACAACCTAAAAAATGCAAAAAGCCCCTATGACACCGTGTGTAGTGGTATGAGCGCAAGATGAATCTCGAACGGATCTGCCAATTCGGTCCAAAATTTGACCTTCGTAATATTTTGTCCAAACATAGTTTAAGTTCGAAGATAAACCATGTCGGTCCACTCCTTCTGGTACCTCCCTCACAAAAATTCAAAAATCTTCGGAAAAAATATGCGCACGGTAACTCTTGAAGGGAGCGACTGATGTAATCCATACTCTGCATATCCTAATATATCTACCAGATATAGATCAGTTTCGAATATGGACTTTATTTGTGCACTCCTTTGGGTACCTCCCACACAAAATTTCGGATAAGTTCACTTTACGACTTGCTCTCAAATCACTTTGACTTTTGTTGAAGCGATTTGGATTCGCTACCTCCATTACGACGGTAAAAGTTTTTTCAGGAGCAGGTCCATATTTCTTTGGAAAACATCCCGAAAGGTGTATAAAGCCCTATGTCACCATATGTGGCTCTCGAACTGTTCTACCGATTTGGTGCAACATTTGGTCTTCGCCATATTTTATCCAAACTTAGTTTCATGGGCCAATACCGGTCCCCAACTTCCGGTACTTCTCCCCAAAATTTAAAAAATGTCACTAAAATGTTAGGACGATATCACTTGAATGGTGCAACCAATTTGGACCAAACTTTGGATTTCCTAATATTTTGTCAAAATGGCTCATATCGGTTCTCCCTAAGGGTACCTTCCCCACAAAAGTTCAACATTTGTGTTAATTCCTAATCCACATTTTTGTCGGCAAGTTCAAATGTTGAAAAAGGGCCACAAAATTCTGAAGAGACGCTAAATACATTCTATCTGTTCGTAGATGAAAGTTTCAATTCACATTGGCTTGTCGGCAAAGCTGACTGACACTTTTTTACTTGTTTAATTGCAGAAGTGGAATAAAATGGACGTTACATATAATTAGCAAATAACATCAAAATTTATATAACTTATCTAAATTTATATAAGTTACGGCTTATAAAACCGATTAATTTAATTAAATACCTTTACGGTAAGTCAAAAATACAAAAGATTCGACAGTAATATGTTCACAGACTGCATACGTCCATCACAATTTTTCGAATAAAAACATCATCGTGAACAGTTTAAGAAATATCTATAATAAATGTACCGTTATTCCGTTCCTACTAATTAATTCTAATTATTATATACGCCGTTAAGTACAGTCAACCCTCTAGTTTAATACTGTACTAAAGTTTCATAGTTGTCTTTAAGTCCATTTTTTATTTTCTGCACGCTAGATCGGTATTTTTTCCCACTGTGCGGAGTTCGCTAACTTCTATCATTATAGTTCACTAAAAGGGCAATCGACAATAATCGTTACTTTCGTTCATTTGAACGTTTGAATTTTTCTATTCGTCAATCGAAATTTTTGATTTGAAATTTCAATTTCATTCGAATTACAAATGAAAAATTTTAATTACAAATGAAAAAATTCAAATTTCAAATGAAATAATTCGAATTTCAAATGGAATTCTCAAGTTAAAAATAAAATAATTCGAATTTCAATTGGAATTCTCAAATTACAAGTGAAATGTTTCGAATTACAACTGAAATTCTTCGAATTACATGTGAAAATCGAGTAGTATTGGTATCAATAACTGCATAGCAGAGGTCGTCACCATATTTCCTGAGAAATTTGGAATACGTTGGGATGGAATACGTTCTGTAGGGTCTGTTATTTCTTTTCAAAATTTCCAGTCTCAGTTAATGATTCAGTGGTTGCGCTCAACTATGTCATGTTGGAACTTAAATTGTTCGTCTCTACCAAAGAATTTTCGGGTCGCTTTGATTTACTCTTCAGGAGGGAATGCAGCTGCTTTTCATATGTTGTGAACTTTGCAATACACAGTGTGTCCAAAATGGGATTTTTGTGTTAAAAATTTATATTTTCTAAAAGAATGAAGACATAGCTATGAAGTTTGGAGGATATGTTTATACAATGGAGAGCTTTTATTTTACAGAGTTACAAAAAGTTCACATATTTATAACCTCAAAGCGGCGGTACCGTTATATGGTTGATATATCAAAACCGGGGCCTATATAATTAAACATTTTTGCAGGAATGCTCTTTACTCTCTAAGATCCCAAAATGTCAATTTTCGGGCAATTTGGTTGAAAAAGTTGGCCATAAACCTTAAAAATCTTTATATGGGTACCGTTAAATTGGGGATATATCAAGATGTGGACCTATATTGAAAAATTAAAGAATGTGCTATTCCAGTGAAACACTTTAAACCATTCAAATTATGGGTTTTCTTGAAAGAAAATTAAAAAAATAAATATAACGGGACTTTATCGAAGCATCACTTTTTGTTGAAAGTTACTTCATAAGAGTACAAAACAAGATATATAAATATATCCCAGGATATTGGACGAATGCCAACTAAAATGAAGTAACAAATAAAAATTTGAAATGTGCTATTGAAATGAAACGGAGTGTATATTAAGAAATTCAAAGTTCGAGACCACCTTTAAATTTGTGTTCCATTGAAACAGAGGGACACTGCGATACTTTTTAGTTATATCCTTCGGAAAAACTACTATATGTAGGTCACGAAAAATGTAGGTCGGGTTCCCCCCAGAATAGAAACGATTAGTTTTTGATGGTGATCGTGAAATATTTGGGGGGTGAAAAGGACTAAAAACTAAATTGTTATTTTGTAGGGTATCTGTAGATCGCAATAAGTAAGATTAGGGTAAACGACAATGATAAAGCTTGCAAATTTAACATGATAACATCCGATAATATTAATCGGGTTAAAAGGATCAACTTGGTTTGTGTGAAAATTGGTAAAATTTTTAGTGTAATAACTATATCTTTAGTATTGGAAGATTTGTTCCACCCCATACTGGCATGTGTTCACATATTCCGATTGTGCTCAAACTTTGGTAATCTTAAAATCTAATAAAAGTAAAAACTTTAGGGAGTTGCCGCCTAAAAAAAATCCGACATAAATTTTTTAATACCACCCTAATATACAGGTATCCCAAAAGTTTTAATTATAGTTTTGTTCCTTTACGTTAAAGTTTCTTCAAGTTTTACCATTTCTAACTCGGAAAACGTTCCTTAACCCCAAAAAGTAGTATAACTGGAATCAAATTTTAAGAGAGTGAGAGAGAGAGCCAAAATGGCTTTCTCTTTTACTACTTTCTGCTCGACAAATTTCGTTGTGTAAAAAGTGGAAAATCTGTCAAACTGCTGATTTGACATTTATTTGACAATTAAGGCAAAAATAAAAATAATAAAAATAATAAAACAAAACAATAAAGATTTAAACCAGTGAAATAAAAAATAAAAAACAGTGAAATTTATTTTGTTTGTAATTTTTTTAAGTAGCCGTTTGTTTTTCGACATTTCTATTTACTATTTTACTGTTTCTTTACTTTTGTGCAAAACTTGTTACGTGAGAGCAATTTTCACAGTTTTCGGAGAGAAGAGAGAACTTCTCTCTTTTGTTACTTTTACTATTAAAAAAGTAGAGGAACAAAGCTTCTATTGCATCTTTGAACTGCATAAAAACACATTCCGAAGTGTGCCTTTAAATTCAATCCAAAGCACTGTATCAAAACACGTGCTTTGGATGCAAATTGGACTGCATGCTATTCTACCCTAAAGGGTTAGTTGAAAAGCGATTCCAAAGGGATAGTTAAAATGCAGTGGCGAAGTGTTAGTTAAAATGCAGTGCTAATGGAGTGCATCTTTCAGTAGTCAAGCTCTTGTAAAAATCATGAGTGAAAATGCATAATTTGATGCACTTCCAGATCACTTGTACATATGATTTAACTGCATCTTTGGAGACAAACATTTTGCTGGGACGTAATCAATAGGTTAAATAAAGCGAAAGCAGCATTTGGACGTCTGCAATTTGTATGAAAAAGCACACATATATCCAAGAAAACCAAGCTTAAAATATTCAAAGCTTGTATCTAACACCATCACGCAAAAGCTACAGGTATTCATAAACAAATGCCTCAGGGTCATATGCAGGATATTCTGGTCCAACACCATAAGTAACATAGAACTATGGAACTTAACAAACCAGGAACCCATACAAAAACAGATTAGACGTAGGAAATGGAGGTGGATTGGTCACACCTTAAGAAAAAATGTTCATAGCATAACCAGGATGGCGCTTGAATGGGATTTCAAAGGATCTCGAAATCGAGGTCGTCCAAGAAACACCTGGCGACGAACAATAACCCAAGAACTAAGACAAAACAACCTTACATAGGAAGATGCAAAAACAACAGCAAGTAACCGTGTAAGATGGCGATGCTTTGTGGAAGCCCTATGCTCCCAAGAGGAGTAACGGGAAAAAAACTATTTGAAATCTAGTCTCGTATATTAAAGTAAATTTAAACAACTAAAAAAGTATCAGTCGGAGATATACCCTCAGCCTGCGTGGATTGAAATACTTTTTTCCCAAAAATAAACTTATGTATTTAGGATGGTTTTCAAAATTTTGGGCGTATAAACCGACAAAAATATGGATAGGATTAAAGTTCCAAAATTTGCGGGGATATCGATGCATAGGGCTTTTTTACCATACTAGCCAATGAATAACATAATATCGTTGTAAAAAGAGCCACACAAACATGTTGAACATTTGTGTGGGTGGTACCCCAAGAATTGGACAGATAGGGCCCAAATTTGAACATAAACTACGTTTCGACAATATTTAGAAATCCAAAGTTTGGACAAAATCGATTTTCAAATTTTTGCGGGGGAGGTACCGGAAGTAGTGGACCTATAAGCACCAACTATGAATTTCATCTAATATTCGAAAAAAATATTACGATATCCAAAGTGTGGACGAACGCAGTATTCGGTTCGAGCTCGTCAGCCACTACATATGGTGCCATGGGCGTAGCTAAGGAGGGGCAGCCGCCCCTCTAGATCCTACAAAACAGTTCACTTGTATGTAAAAACTATAAATATTACGAAAAAAAAAAACAAGTAAAAAAGTATCAGTCAACTTTGCCGACAGAGATATACCCTCAGCCTGTGTATATTGAAACAATTTTTTCCCAAAAAACGCATGTATTTAGGGAGTTTTAAAAATTTTGGGCGTTTGAACTGACAAAAATGTTGATTAGGATTAAAGATGTTTGCTCAAGAAGTATGGACTTGCCCCTGAAACAACTTTTACCATCGCAATTGAGGCAGCGAATGCAAGTTGCTTCAACAAAAATCAAAGTGATTCGAAAGCAGGTCTTAAAGTAAACATGTATCCGAAATTTTGTGTGGGAGGTACCGAATGGAGTGGACAAATATAGTCCATATTTGAAACTGATCTATATCTGGTAGATATATTAGGATGTGTAAAGTATGGACCAATTCGGCCACTCTCTTCAAGAGTTATCGTACGCACAATTTTTCCGAACATTTTTGAACTTTTGTGGGCGAGGTACCTGAAGGAGAGGACCGAAATGGCTTATCTTCGAACCTAAACTATGTTTGGACAAAATATTACTAAGGCCAAACTTTGGATCGAATCGGCAGACCTGTTCGAGAGTTATTTTGCCCTCCAACCTCCTCACACCGTGTCATAGGGGTTTTTTTTGCAACTTTCAGGCTATTTTCTCAGGAAGTATGGACTTGCCCCTGATGAAACTTATATCGTCGAATGGAGGGCAGTGAATACAAGTTGCTAAAGCAAAAATAAAAGCGATTCGAGAGAAGGTCCTAAACTGAATTTTTCCGAAATTTTGTGTGGAAGGTACCGGAAGAAGTGGGTCGATTGAGTCCATATTGGAACCTCATCTAAGTCTGATAGAAATTTCACGATATGCAAAGTATGGACCAAATCGGTTACTCCCTTCAAGAGTTATCGTGCGGGCAAATGTTCCGAACATTTTCGAACTTTTGTGGGGGAGGTACCCGACGGAGTGGACCGATTGAGTCCATATTAAAACCTGATCTAAGTCTGGTACACGCTCCACGATGGGCAAAGTATGGACCAAATCGGTTACTCCCTTCAAGAGTTATCATGCGCACAAATTCTCCGAACATTTTCGAACTTTTGTGGGGGAGGTACCGGAAGGAGTGGACAGATATAGCTCATCTTCGAACTTAAACTAAGTTTGTGCAAAATATTACGAAAGCCAAAATTTGAACCGAATCGGTTCATCCGTTCGAGAGTTATCGTGCGCTCCAGCCAGCCAGACAGACAGACGGACGGACATTGCTCAATCGACTCCAAATTGTCTGAAACACATTTCGTCCAAACATACTTGGGGTCTAAAACCATTATTTCGATGAGGCACATTTTGCCCGTATGAAAGTGTATATACCCTCGTTAGCATAAATGCTGAGGGTATAACAAGCATTTGCCCCCCTAGAACTACCAAAAAGAATTCCTGGCTACAACGGGGGTTTTTTTACAACCTTCGACCTGATTTCTCAAGAAGTATAGACCTGCCCCTGAAAAAACTTTTAGTGTTGTAATTGAGGCAGCGAAATTTTGTGTGGGAGGTACCCGAAGGAGTGGACAAATATAGACCATATTCGAACCTAATCTATATCGAACCTATCTATATTAGGATGTGTAAGGTATGGACCAAATCGGTCACTCCCTTCAAGAGTTATCATGCTCACAATTTTTCCGAACATTTTTGAACTTTTGTCGTTGTTGTTGTTGTTGTAGCATCATAGAAACCCACGTGAAGCACAGGTTTGATGCTGGGTTGGCAGCCGCTGGCCGAAACACTATGGTTTCGGGTCAATCCGGTACGAAAGAACCCGCTGCCGTGTGATTGCCACTTTTGAACTTTTGTGGGAGAGGTAACTGAAGGAGTGGACCAATATGGCTTATCATTGAACTTAAACTAAGTTTGCACAAAATATTACGAAGGCCACATTTTGGACCGAATCGGCAGATTCGTACGAGAGTTATCTTGCGCTTTAACCACTACACACGGTGTCATAGGGGGTTTTTACACCTTTCAGGCTATTTTCTCATGAGGTATGAACTTGCCCCTGATGAAACTTGTACCGTCGCATGGGAGGCAGTGAATACAAGTTGCTACAACAAAAATCAAAGCAATTCGAGAGAAGGTCCTAAACTGAACTTTTCCGAAATTTTGTGTGGAAGGTACCCGAAGGAGTGGGTCGATTGAGTCCATATTGGAATCTCATCTAAGTCTGATAGAAATTTCACGATATGCAAAGTATGGACAAAATCGGTTACTCCCTTCAAGAGTTATCGTGCTCACAAATTTTCCGAACATTTTCGAACTTTTGTGGGGGAGGTAGCGGAAGGAGTGGACGGATATGGCCAATCTTCGAGCTTAAATCAAATCTAGACAAAATATTTCGATACCCAAAATTTTAACCGAATCGATTGATCCGTTAGAGAGTTATCGTGCGCACCAGCCAGCCAGACAGACGGACGGACATTGCTAGATCGACTCAAAATTGTCTGAAACGGATATCGTACAAACATACTTGGGGTCTAAATCCATTATTTCGATGAGGCACATTTTTGGTTGTATAAAAGTGTACATATATGCCCTTGCTGAGGGTATAATTATCAATTAATATGTATAAAAAAATTCCGTGGAAAACTAGTGCCCATAGGAAGTGATGTAGGGTATCACATGGTCGGCCCGTGTGACAATGGCCCGTGTGACAATAGCCCTTTCTTGTTTTTGTTTTTTTTGAAAATTATTATATACAACTGACAGTTTACGGTCACGCCTTGCGGAGTTCGCTCTAGCTCGAAAACGAATGATACGAAAATCATATATTTTTTTGATCTGAAAAAATACCCTGCAGAATTGTATTTAAACAAGGGAATTAATCATTTTTAAAATATTAGTAGGTTGTCAAATTTAGAATTTCGGGTTTATCGAAAAAGGCCACTCTTTGGCATAATCGGATACAGCAATTAAAAAATTCCTCGTTTGAAGAAAAGATTTTGATGTTCTTAAGAAGCATACAAAAAAAAAATTCATTTGAAAAGTAAAAGTTAGATGACAGCGAAGCCGTCCCACATCCAATATGTCTGAGGAGCTTTTATTACCAAAGGCGAAACATGTCATGTCACATAGTGGTGGTTGTGTGGGTTCGAGGCGTCGGCTTTCCTTTTTCAGATGCATTATTGATCATAAAGCTCGATTTCCAACGAGAAATTAATTAAGAATTAATACTAAAAATGATCTTGGCAAAATTTTCAAATAAATAAAACAATTTAAGTTTTTATTTCAGTACAAAAAACAATGGATTATCAAATTAAGACATTAACAAATTCGCTAACTTTTGCTCAGACCCATGTAGTCTATTATAATTTGTTTCGTGTATTCTTAAATCTGAAAGCAAATCTTGTGTGTATTAAGGCAATTTTTGAGTATAAAATCTTAAAATTTTAAAACATATAGATAAGCATGTACTCGGCAATAGTATTCCCAACAAAGTATTACTGTCAAATACCAACATAAAAGACACACCTTTTACTTGAAAATGTTATTAGAACATGTTTCTCGAGTAATTTCGAGTGTGTTTCCAATTATAAAAAAACAACGTAACAATTGTTACAAAATATCCAATATAAAAAATCTCCACATTTTAATAACGTGATAAATCTCATCAGATATTGTTGTATACTTTCAGGCAGTTGCATATTCGGAGATTTAGTATTTCAAAAGTCTACACAGTTAAATAAACCACAACTAAAAAAGATACATTTTCATAGCATAATTTAGGGGTTTTATATTAATTGAACACTGTAAAAAATTTATCATAAATGGGGTTTACAATAATTTGTCATAATTCAAAATTAAATTTAAATAAATTAGTTTTTAAACTTAATGTAAACTACATATATGTAACAACTTGTATTTAAATAATTTTTAATCCAGTCTTGCCACATTTATTCAATAATGGAATTTGCAGTCTTCTTTGAAAGAAAAAGAATGACAAAACTAAAGGGTTTTTTAAATAAATATAAAATAAAATATAATTATGGAAATATTAGAGGGCCAAAGAGTAACATTTCACAGAAGAAAAAAAAACAACAACCATAAAGAAGACCGAACGATTAGGAAAATAATATGTAGTTATAGTAAGTAATAAATAATAATTGATTATTACAGAATATATAAATGTAATTAATAGAATTTATGTATATGTAAAGTGTAGTTAGTCTTTTTGTAAGTAGTAGTGAAATGTTTTTTCTTCAAAGAAAATTGATATATTTATTTCTTTTTAATGAAATTAATAATAAAACAAGTTATTACAAATTATAAAAAATTATTAAAATATTTATGAAAACAAATAAACTCCAATAATATTAAATAAGTAATAGAAAACAAAACAGTACAAATATTTATATTGTATTTGGTAATTGTAAAATTTAGCTTTTGTAAGTTTTTGTGAAAATTAATTCATGACAGGATTTCTATTCATAGACAAAGAAAATATTTAATCTATTTCTTATGAGAGCGAAAATATGTACATAGTCATGTGGGTTTTTTGTTGCATTCAAAGATTTTATCAATTTTATAGAATTGTCTACCAGATTTCCGTATGTGAAATTATTTCAGTAGGGTGAAGAAAAATAATTTTAACGTAGGAAATATATTCAAATTATTGTGAATTGGAGTGAAGTATTTTCATTAGCAGTGTCCGTGGGGCAATTTAGGTTGCAATAAGTTTCATTGAACACCCTCTAAAACGTGTCCCAAATGTTGCAATTCTAAATTTAAATAAAATTAATTTTATTATTTTTTTAATATAGCTCACGTGACTATTGGCAGTTAAAATATGTATTAGCTAGTTTTATGTATTCTTGAGACAATATCATAAGTTTCACAAATTGTACTCGTCTCAAAAAAAATATTAACGAATAATACCTAAAAATGACAACATTCATATATCAGTGTATACCACCATCATTATTATTATTGAAAAAAAGTAATATTTACATATATGTATCATAGATTTTTCAAGATAATATTTATAGGTATGTGAACTTGACACATACTCGTACTTTAAGTTTAAGTGATCTCTTTTTCTAAGGTTATTGTAACAAAACTTCAAAACAAAAATATATAAATTAACAAAAAACACAACAACAATTTAGTTATTTGTCTATTAAAACAATGTATACTCCTCCCCCTCCACTTCACAAAAGTGAAGACACCTGTAGTTAATGGTAGTTTTTACTAACAAAGAAAAATAAATGAAGAAAATAAAAACATCAACTTTTTATTAATAATTATTCCTATAACAATATTAATTACAAAACAACAACAAACAAACATCCACAAAAAAAAAACAAAGAAACCCAAAACAGTTAATTATAATAATCTATAAAGACGACAACAACAACATAAATATACATATAAATAGGAAAGAAAAAAACATTGTAAAACCCTTACCTTATAAAATCTAATAAATCTGAAAAAAGAAGAGAAAAACATTAACAAAAAAACTCATCCAAAAATCAAACATCAATAAAAAAATTATGTTATGAAATATTACAGCAGAAACAAACATTCCATAAAAAAAATTGTGTTTTGTTAATTTGTTGAAACTGGGTAGGGAAGCGCACAGGTAAGTTTTGACCCATACTTGGTGGGTATGGCTGATAATCACTGATTAAATGTGTTGAAATTAGTTGCTGATTTGGAAATACAAACGGAAAAGAAATACGAGAAAAAAATAAGTTTAGGAAATACCTGTGCTGCAGATGTGTTATTATTGCCAAAAAATATTTCATTCAGTAATCATCATCAATGAAAAGAAGATGAGCAGCTGTAGGCCCAAGCTTGAGCATGACCCACAACAAATAGTAAGACATAAAGGTCATTTATCTACCATGTTTATAAATGTAGGCCTTTTACTATAAAACTGTGGTATGAATCACAAGATATTTTCTACGAGAGGATAGATAAGAAAACCATAGCTTACATCTCAATGAGAGTATATGCGACAAAAAACTCATAAAGAAATATTGACCTGGTTAAATCTTATCCGGTATTAATGGGTCGAAGTAGATTAAAAGCGAATGCAACAATTTGTAAACTGTTACATATATACTCATGGAACTTCATGCTATATTACGAAGAAAATTATATCCCTACTTAGGCACAAATATATATAAAAATATTATATTTTTGGGTCATTAAAAATAATTTATGAGCAATAGTTTTCTATTGGTATTGTTAGAATATAGCTGGTGGATTTAATTTAATTTAGTTGGAGTTCTGTTAATTTAAAAATTTGAATTATAACAGTGGTCCCACTTGTATGGAAAGGAGTGCCACAAATAGTTCTAATTGAGCTACCGCCTCGAAATTTTAAACCTAGTTCTATAACGAGCCAAAAAGAGAGAAAAAATTTTAATGGATTTATGTCCACATTTTGGAGTAGCCCCCATATAAACTTAGCCAAATTTTCCAATAGATTTGGCTGTAATTTTGCATTCTGTGTTCTGAGGGAATTTATGCAGAAAAAATTCACGTTTCTTTACAGTGAGACTGTTCCAATAAAAACTAAGCGTGACGATAAGAAATGTAAACCCTGGTTCAACTCGACTTTTAAAGCTTGTATTGCAGATAGAGACATAACTTATAATAGATGTAAACGCTATAAAACTCCTGAACTACATGACGAATTTCGCTCAGCTCGGAGGAGAGCAAGTAGTCAAATAAACCTTGCCAAAATGGAATATTACTCGACCCGATTTAGTTCCGCATTGGGCTCTAAGAGTAAGTGGAAACTCACTAATGAAATTGGTGCTGGCAAACCAACTGCTACTACTTCCGTTCAATGTGACGTGGATGACCTCAATAAATCATTCATCGATATTCCAGCTATTCCAGCAGACCTTTCCTTTTATAGCACCAATAGTGCATCTAATGACGAAATATCTGGTGAGGTATCTTTTGAGTTCCGTTGTGTCACCAGTGACGATGTTTTACGTAGTTTTAGGAGTGTTAAGTCTATTGGTTCTGACGGTATTGACCCTAAGTTTGTCCGTATACTCTTACCACTCCTTCTACCTTATTTTACTTATCTATTCAACACAATACTGACCACAAGTACTTTTCCCACCCTTTGGAAACATGCCAAAATTGTTCCTGTCCCGAAATCGAATATGGAATATCGGCCCATTGCTATATTTCTTGTTATATCTAAAGTCTTCGAGAAATTTATACACGCCCAAATATCAGAATAACTCCTATGCAATAGACTACTGTCTGAGGTGCAGTCAGGTTTCCGATCGGAGCACAGTTGCATCAGCGCGTTATTAGAAGTTTCAGAGTCAATCAGATGTGACGTTGATGAGAACAAAGCATGTTTTCTCGTTTTATTGGACCACTCCAAGGCTTTTGATACCGTCGATCATAATAATCTCTATATTAAACTTCGCCGTCTTTTTAATTTTTCCAATACATCGACTAACCTCATCAAATCCTACTTGCCCAACCGTGCACAATCGGTATACTCTGGAAGCTCTAAATCCAAACCGTTGGCAGTATGTAAGGGTGTGCCACAAGGATCCATTATTGGGCCCCTTCTTTTCAGTATGTATGCGAATGACCTTCCCAATCAAGTAGTTCACAGCAGCGTGCATTTGTATGCCGATGATGTGCAAATATTCTTAAGCACCCATGTGAGTAATGCAAGGCAATCCATTCTTAAATTAAATGATGACCTTGACAGAATTTATAAATGGGTCACAGCAAACGGTCTCCTCTTGAACCCTACTAAGTCTAAATGTCTTATCATAAACAAAAATAAAAGGCTGCTTATTGAAAACGTTGATATTCTAATAAATCAGCAAAAAATAGAACTTGCCAAGCATGCTAAAACCTTGGATTAGTTTTTAATTCCACTCTAAGTTGGTCCAACCACATTAACCAGGTGGTTCGACAAACTTATTCTAAATTGTGCACTTTATGGTTAACGCATTCGTTTACCCCCCTAATATACGGCGACTTCTGGCTAAAACGTTTCTGGTACCCGGCTTAATATACGGCTCTGAACTTTATGCTAATTGTGACTCCCTAAGTCGACGAAAGCTAAACGTGGCTTTTAACAGCATTACACGTTATGTTTTTGGTTTACATAGAACTCAACACGTGTCTCAGTATGCACGTTCTATTTACGGTATAAGCTTTAGCAGTCTCCTCCATATAAAAGCCTTAACATTTTTGCATAATATTATCTTTAAACAAAAACCAACGTACCTTTTCAATTACATTTTCTAGCTCCGATAGAGGCAAAAAGATTAATACATTTAAAGGGTAAAGCAAGCTATCCGATTGGCAATTTTTAATAGGGACAATACGTCTCAGGAATACCCTACCATCAGAATTACAATCCATCAGCAACGTGTACATATTCAAGAAAAGGCTTATGGGTCGATTCCGTATTGCGACGCGAGTCGTATCTCGTTGCCAGTTGCAATTTTTTCATTACGTATGGCAAAAGTCATCCGATGACGTCAAATTCTGTCGCCATAAAGTTCATTTTCCGGCGACAACAAATTAGCTGTCGCCGTGCATTTTTAAACAAAACGAATAAAAACGAAAAATTGAAAAGTAAGTAACATTTTCATTTATTTTAAGTGAATTTATTTAATATTATATACGTTTTTTGGTGTTTCAGTACTTATATTGGTAAAAATTACTACAAAACAGCAATTTGAAATGCTGCTTGAAAAAATGGAAGCCCACCCAAACGTAGCTCGTGGAGTCAGGCGTTTTGGCGAAACTAAAGCCACTTTTGATGAGGTGTGGAAGGATGTTGCGGAGCAATTAAATAGTTGTGTGCGTACACAAGATGAATGGCACAGAATATGGACTCATTTTAAATCCAAACTAAAGAAAAAAATGTCTCAAAATAAGAACATTACAGATACAGAAGTTGGACCTTCACAAGAAATATCTTTGTCGTCGATGGAGCAAGCGGTAGCACACTTTCTGCAATTTAATATGGTTTCAAATCCTTTAGGTGCGATCTACGGAATTTAAGAGACATGGGATGATAATTACAGAGAAATTGGACAAATGAAAACCTCAAAATGAAGTAGAAATTGACAACGTACTTACCAACAAAACGTTTAAACTAAAATATCCTATTCAGATATACATAAATGGCGAACATCCTCCTTTGGTCCCATTATATGTACGTGTGTTCCGTCAATGCATCCGACAACGCCCGGGAAATTTGTTTTTGAATAAAAATAGTTTTTTTATTTTGACGCTTATCCTCTTCTGTTAATTTGGAAACAATCCAAATTTTACACAGTTTTTCCTATATTAACTCCAGAACTTCACTTAATGCCTTTGACAATGTGGGCTGAGCGATCCCAAGATTAAAGTCAATGCCATGGGATTTTTGAAATATTCATTCTGCAAAAACACACACATTTTAAGGAGTGGCTGTATTGCGGTTGATCTGTGTGTTTTTTAAAGTAAGTTTTTAATGCCTCTACTATATAAATAACAGCCTCTTTTGGAAGCCGAAAATAGGCTTTAAACCTAAAAAATTAACAATTATTTTGATGAATGTTGGAAACCAAACATACTCACAATACTGATGGCAATTCTAAAGGATTCGATTTATCTCTTAAGTGTCGCCTGATAGATGCTACGTTAACTATATTTTCTTCACTATCATCACATATAGTTCCACTGAGCTTATCATTTTAGAAAACTATAACTTTTGTGTACAACCTGATCTGATATTTTTTTCCTGATTTATTCAAATCAATACAAAAAACACTCTGCTACATCACCGATAACTTGGTATCGACGATTATTTTCTATCGCTTTACATAGTACAATTTTGACGATTGACGACACAATACGGTATCGACCCACGAACATCAAACAGTCCTTAAACTGCACAATTTTTGGATTTTTGTGAGGGATGTACCTGAAATTTTTTTCCAAAAATTTTGAAATTTTGTGAGGGAGTTACCCGAAGAAGTGGACCGATAAAGTCTATATTCGAACCTCATCTATGTAAGAAAGGTTACGTTGTACAAAGGACCAAATCAGGTTCTCTATTCGAAGGTTATCGTGCCCCCCAAAAAAATTATGAACATATGTGGGGGAAGTTGCCAAGGGAACTTAATTTTGGATAAATTACACTGTGAACCGAAATTTTGGGGGGTGGAAAATTCCCTTCGATAAAGAATATGAGTGAGTATATAAGGAATCCCGAATGACAGATCCGCGTGAGTCGAACCCTCGTAATTTTTTCGCTTAGTGAAAAGTATCCTCCTATTCGTTTCAACAATACGGGTTTCTTGTTCCGTCACCATAACCGCGTAATATGTATGACGCAAGTTAATCGTATCGGATCGACAATTTTAATAGATTTCCAATGATATACATATACGGTTAATCGGTTCAAAAAACCCGAATAAAAATACGTGTTTGGTATCTGTATTCCAAAAAATAATGATATTAACGTGCTCGACAAAGCGAGATCCAATTGCGCTCAACATTTGTAATGACTCCGAGAATTCTAGATCATCAATAGGTTAAAAGGAATATTTTGAAATAAATAGCCATAGGGTTGCCTGAGCAAGATTCGGGTAAAAGTGAAAAATGACCGCTAAAACGAGATCATATCAATTTCGTGTCTTTAGGAACCGTACCTAGAATCTTCCGAGCGACATTTTTGCAGAATATTCCGAAGCTGAAAAATATCATCTTGTGGTACTTATACTGCGGTTCTTGAAATAAAGGGTGAAAGGACATCGAAATGTTTTAACAAAAATCGTCATTTGATTTGACATCTTCAAAATAAGCTAAAATAACTGCGAACAAAGATATAACGCTAGTTTCAGGCGGCTTAAAGGGTATCCAGCAAAATATTCGTCACGCCATAACTCAGAAGTTCGACTCACGGCGGATCTGTCCTTGTATGTACTCACTGAGGGCTTTCATTCCCAAAAGTAATTTTCCACCCCCAGACTTTGAGCTCCATTTTGTTGCACAGTGTTATTAAGAAAATCAAATTTTGGATCAAATCGCTTGATCCGTTCGAGGGTTACCGTGCGCTCCAGCCTGACAGATGGGCGGACGCTAAATCGACTCCAAATTGTCCGAAAAGGATTTCGTCCAAACATAAAGAAGAACTTTATGAATATTTTTCTTCACTAAGCCAGCATACAATTTAGAAAAATAATTTTAATGGATTTTTCTTTAAAAAATCTCGTCGAAAATGAAGAAAATATTCTTAACAAAATTCAAGTTTTGTTGATTTTTGTTTTAAAAAACTCGACGAAAATATCATAAGTACACGTTTTGTGGACAAATCTCATCGAAAAATTAAAAAGATCGACAAATCAAAAATAATAAATTAAAAAATCTCGTCGAAGATTGAATAAAAATATTTACAAAAAACACGCTTTGTGTATATAAAAAAATCTCTCGGTAATTAAAAAAAATATTTAAAAAACTCGCTTAGCGTATTTTGGTTCCTGTGAAAGAAAGATCTTGACGAAAATTTTAAAAAATATTCATATAATATTCACCTTTTTCTGGTTTTATTTTTGAAAAATCTCGCCGAAAATGTAAAAAAATATTGTTAAAAAAATCCATTTTTTAGAAAAATCTTTGAAAAATCTTGCCGAAATTTTTAAAAAATATTGTTAAAAAAATCCACATTTTGTAGATTTTTCATTGAAAAATCTCGTCGAAAATTTAAGAAAATATATTGTTAAAAAAATCCACGTTTTTTAGATTTTTCATTGAAAAATCTATTTGGAAATTTAAGAAAATATTTTTTTTTAATCCACGCTTCCACGAAAATTAAAAAAAAAATATTTCACCCTTGCAATCCCACCTGGCAGATTCAATAACGGTTACCCAAAAAATTCATATTTCTCGAATTTCTACAAAAAATACATTTTGCTGTAGGATCGATCATTGGTTCTTTATCTCTGGAAGTATTTGCTTCCCCTGCATAGAATACTTGACGTAAAATTATCAAAACCAAGGAAACCTTCGAACTATGTCAAAGTTTGGAGGAAATGTTATGACGAACAAAGCTTGGATCAAATCAATTGCTCCTCTCGACTAGTTTTATACACCAATCAATCCAGTTGGTGACCAAGGGGCCATTATATTATGAAGTAGAAAAATATATATGGCTGTAGGATCCAGGATCTAATACCTGTGGTGAACTTGTTAAAACTATTCGAAAAGAGTCATTAAACAATACTTCTGCCAGTATTTGTCAGCTTTTTTAAGGTAGTTGGTCGATAAAGGACATTTTCGAACTTAATCTAAGGTTGAGAGAAATATTAGAGCGGAAATAGTTTCAACACCTTGTACTCTCATTGGCCATAAACCTGGGAGTAAATAAATATAATATGCAATTTTCGTGAGTTTTTTGTGAATATCAGGTATCGGACACCTACAAATGTAACTACAATTTATTCTTCCACCGCCTTGTTAGCAGAAGGAGTCTTTCTTTCACGACTAGCGTGCACTAAGAAGTTGTATAGTATCTTTTGAAAATTTATATTTAGATTGATTTAATTTTTTAAGTTTTCGCAATAACTTGTTTTGTCCTTTATTTCCATGAACAACCCGACTTTCTATCTGTTCCACAACTTTTTTGTAGTTCCTTTTAATGGTTTGTTATAATAGTCCTTGTTAAGTTTTTCTGCGTACAGTATGAAGTCATTCATATTAACCGTTCACCCTATTTTACCAAATTATCTAGCCACTGTCTTACATCTCATTCTCAATCGAAACATAAAGAAACAAAAACAAATAAAAAACTGTTCATAATCGTTTCCGCTTCTTATCACCTTTCCTCTAAATCTTCACCCAAAAAATTATTAAAAAATATTACAAATTGATTAAAATGATAACATGTAATTTCCCTTTTATCTTCTCTGCTTTATCCACTCAGAAGAAGTAACAAAAGACTTAAGTGACATGGGAGTGGTGGGGGCCGGTAATTGTTTTGAATGTTGTAATCGACCACAATTTACAACAATTAATAAGAATTCCCACAATTAAAGCGAAAGTAAAAGTTATGACCAACAAAACAAAAAATAAAATTCTCTTCTTTCCACTTGAAAGCAGCAGACAAGACAAAAAGCGAAAATAGCAACAACAACAGATAACACTTGACTTTGTATCAGACTTCTGTTGCTTCTTTTCTTCCTCACTTGCCATGGCGGTTAAAGTTAAAAACACATCTTACTGATGATCATGTGAAGCTGGTGGAGTATGCGCAAGGTAGGTGCCAATGAAGGTGCTGATGTTCATCATCATAAAGCCAACAAAATTTAATCTAAGAAAAATATGTTGTCTTCGAAAGAAAGACAAAGACAAAATGCCAAAAACAACAACAACAACAGAAAACAAACTGATATTCATTGATTCCAGTATTCACGTAACACTTTTTTGGGGCCGAAGAAAAAGAAATGATAATAATGATGATGATGCTTATCATCATTATTATCTGGACATACCCATACTCAACGCACCAAAATTTGACAACACTTGACTTGTACTGCCCACAATGCACATTTCTTTATTTTCTTATCCAAACACAATTTTCGAAGCTAAGCTATTGGGCAGTTTATTGACGGTTTTCTTTTTGTTTATTAACATTTTGTCACAACGTTTTATTGTTGATTTTCTTTAACCTGTTTTTTGTTGTTTTCAATTTTGATAGAAGATGGTATAATGAAATAGAAACATTAATGGCCTCAAGAAACCAAAAATTGTTGAGATTTTTGTGTGGTATAAAAACCTGAAGGCCACCTGTGTGGCAGACAAAAAGACTGGCAGCCAAAAGAAAACATTTCTGATCACCCCAAACTTACACCGCCGAAAGTTGGCGGATCATGTAATTTGGATGATCATGAGCATCTTCATCATTATCGTTATTACCATATGGCCATGATTATTGCTGGATGATGAGTATTTTGGACAACATTCCAAAAAAGAAAACAAAACGTAATACTGCTGCTCAATCCACAAAACAAAAACAAAAATGTGAGATGCCGTTGTTGCCTGCTTTGATTTAAGCCAATGTCCGGAATCTGTAGATCCAATATGTTATTCATCCTCAGTGGCTGTGTTGTGGCTGCTGTTGGTTTTTTTGGTGAAAGTCTTTCTCTCTCCCTTTGAGTTTCAACTGCGCTTCATCAGCTCGTTCAGCAACAGGTTTTCATATGAATTTTTACATATTTATATGGCTATTAAAGGTAGTTTTGTTTTTTTTTCTCCTCGTTTTTTGTATAAATTCCTCAAGAAGAAAAGATTTTTTAAATGTTGTGTGCAAAAACAAACAAAAGCCCAAATAACCGAAATTATGCTTAACCTGTTTTTATGGTTTTTGTTTCGGAAATGTAAAATAAAAAATAAAAATAATTGTAAAAGAAATTTTAAAGGGAACAAGGCAAGTTGGAATGATTCAGTCCCAAATAGGTCTTTAGATTTGGTAGAAGTTATATTCGTTCAGAAAGGGTCTATAGAAACACCCTTTATGAAAGAAAGGGTCTATAGAAGCACATATATTAAAGAAAGGGTCTATAGAAGCACATTTGTTAACGAAAGGGTCTAAAGAAGCACCCTTTATGAAAGAAAGGGTCTATAGAAGCACCCTTTATGAAAGAAAGGGTCTATAGAAGCACCTTTATGAAAGAAAGGGTCTATAGAAGCACCCTTTATGAAAGAAAGGGTCTATAGAAGCACCCTTTATGAAAGGAAGGGTCTAAACAAGCACATTTTCTTTCAGAAAAGGTTTATACAAGCACCCTTTATGAAAGAAAGGGTCTATAGAAGCACCCTTTATGAAAGGAAGGGTCTAAACAAGCACATTTTCTTTCAGAAAAGGTTTATACAAGCACCTTTTCTTTCAGAAAAGGTTTATACAAGCACCTTTTCTTTCAGAAAAGGTTTATACAAGCACCTTTTCTTTCAGAAAAGGTTTATACAAGCACCTTTCTTTCAGAAAAGGTTTATACAAGCACCTTTTCTTTCAGAAAGGGTCGTAAAAGTTATTTTCTTTCAGAAAGGGCCTATAGAAACACCCTTTCTTTCAGAAAGAGTGTATAGAAACACCCTTTCTTTCAGAAAGGGCATATAGAAACACCCTTTCTTTCAGAAAAGATCTATAGAAGCACCCTTTCCTTCAGAAATGTTTTATCGAAACACCTTTTCTTTCGGAAAGGGTCTATTGAAGCACCCTTTCTATCAGAAAGCGCCTATAAAAGCACCCTTTCTATCAGAAAGCGTCTATAGAAGCACCCTTTCTTTCAGAAACACCCTTTCTTTCAGAAAGTGTCTATAGAAGCACCCTTTCTTTCAGAAATGGTCTATAGGAGCACCCTTTCTTTCAGAAAGGGTCTATCGAAGCACCCTTTCTTTTGGAAAGGATCTATCGAAGCACCCTTTCATACGGAAAGGGTCTATCGAAGCACCCTTTCTTTCAGAAAGGGTCTATAGAAGCACCCTTTCTTTTAGAAAGGGTCTATAGAAGCACCCTATCTTTTAGAAAGGGTCTATAGAAGCACCCTTTCTTTTAGAAAGGGCCTATAGAAGCACCCTTCCTTTCAGAAAGGGTCTATAGAAGCACCCTTTCTTTTAGAAAGGGCCTATAGAAGCACCCTTCCTTTTAGAAAGGGTCTATAGAAGCACCCTTTCTTTTAGAAAGGGTCTATAGGAGCACCTTTTCTTTCAGAAAGGGTCTATAGAAGCACCCTTTCTTTTAGAAAGGGTCTATAGAAGCACCCTATCTTTTAGAAAGGGTCTATAGAAGCAGCCTTTCCTTTAGAAAGGGCCTATAGAAGCACCCTTTCTTTTAGAAAGGGTCTATAGAAGCACCCTTTCTTTTAGAAAGGGTCTATAGAAGCACCCTTTCTTTAAGAAAGGGTTTACAGAAGCACCTTTTCATTAAGAAAGGGTCTACAAAAGCAGCCTTTCTTTAAGAAAGGGTCTACAGAAGCACCCTTTCTTTATGAAAGGGTCTACAGAAGCACCCTTTCTTCATGAAAGGGTCTACAGAAGCACCCTTTCTGAAAGAAAGGGTCTGTATAGAAGCACCCTTTCTTTAAGAAAGGGAGTATATAGAAGCACCCTTTTTTCAGAAAGAGTCCATAAAGAAGCTCCATTTTTTCAGAAAGGGTCTATATAGAAGCATCCCTCTTTCAGAAAGGCTCCAGAGAAACTCCATTTCTTTCAAAAAGGCTCCAGAGAAACTCCATTTCTTTCAAAAAGGCTCCAGAGAAGCACCCTTTCCTTTAGAAAGGCTCCAGAGAAGCACCCTTTCCTTTAGAAAGGCTCCAAAGAAGCACCCTTTCTTTCAGAAAGGCTCCACAGAAACACTCTTTCTTTCAGAAAGGCTCCAGAGAAGCACCCTTTCTTTCAGGAAGGCTCCAGAGAAGCACCCTTTCTTTCAGAAAGGCTCCAGAGAAGCACCCTTTCTATCAGAAAGGCTCCACAGATGCACCCTTTCTTTCAGAAGGGCTCCAGAGAAGCAGCCTTTCTTTCAGAAATGCACCATTTCTATCAGAAAGGGCTATAGAAGCAACCTTTCTTTCAGAAAAGCACCATTTCTATCAGAAAGGGCTATAGAAGCAACCTTTCTCTTAGAAACGGTCCCTAGAAGCAACCTTTCTCTTAGAAACGGTCCCTAGAAGCAACCTTTTTTTTAGAAACGGTCCCCAGAAGCACTTTTTCTTTCAGAAAGGGTCTGTAGGGGCACCCTTTCTTTCCGAAAGGGTCTGTAGGGGCACCCTTTCTTTCCGAAAGGGTCTATAGAAGCACCCCTTTTCAGAAAGGGTCTATTGAAGCACCCCTTTTCAGAAAGGGTCTATAGAAGCACCCCTTTTCAGAAAGGGTCTATAGAAGCACCCCTTTTCAGAAAGGGTCTATAGAAGCACCCCTTTTCAGAAAGGGTCTATAGAAGCACCCCTTTTCAGAAAGGGTCTATAGAAGCACCCCTTTTCAGAAAGGGTCTATAGAGCACCCCTTTTCAGAAAGGGTCTATAGAAGCACCCCTTTTCAGAAAGGGTCTATAGAAGCACCCCTTTTCAGAAAGGGTCTATAGAAGCACCCCTTTTCAGAAAGGGTCTATAGAAGCACCCCTTTTCAGAAAGGGTCTATAGAAGCACCCCTTTTCAGAAAGGGTCTATAGAGCACCCCTTTTCAGAAAGGGTCTATAGAAGCACCCCTTTTCAGAAAGGGTCTATAGAAGCACCCCTTTTCAGAAAGGGTCTATAGAAGCACCCCTTTTCAGAAAGGGTCTATAGAAGCACCCCTTTTCAGAAAGGGTCTATAGAAGCACCCCTTTTCAGAAAGGGTCTATAGAAGCACCCCTTTTCAGAAAGGGTCTATAGAAGCACCCCTTTTCAGAAAGGGTCTATAGAAGCACCCCTTTTCAGAAAGGGTCTATAGAACCACCCCTTTTCAGAAAGGGCCTATAGAAGCACCCCTTTTCAGAAAGGGTCTATAGAAGCACCCCTTTTCAGAAAGGGTCTATAGAAGCACCCCTTTTCAGAAAGGGTCTATAGAAGCACCCCTTTTCAGAAAGGGTCTATAGAAGCACCCCTTTTCAGAAAGGGTCTATAGAAGCACCCCTTTTCAGAAAGGGTCTATAGAAGCACCCCTTTTCAGAAAGGGTCTATAGAAGCACCCCTTTTCAGAAAGGGTCTATAGAAGCACCCCTTTTCAGAAAGGGTCTATAGAAGCACCCCTTTTCAGAAAGGGTCTATAGAAGCACCCCTTTTCAGAAAGGGTCTATAGAAGCACCCCTTTTCAGAAAGGGTCTATAGAAGCACCCCTTTTCAGAAAGGGTCTATAGAAGCACCCCTTTTCAGAAAGGGTCTATAGAAGCACCCCTTTTCAGAAAGGGTCTATAGAAGCACCCCTTTTCAGAAAGGGTCTATAGA
Organism: Musca autumnalis; assembly: GCF_047663935.1. Classification (NCBI taxonomy): domain Eukaryota; kingdom Metazoa; phylum Arthropoda; class Insecta; order Diptera; family Muscidae; genus Musca; species Musca autumnalis. The sequence goes on along the minus strand of NW_027411755.1, from coordinate 9,548,266 downwards.
AGCACCCCTTTTCAGAAAGGGTCTATAGAAGCACCCCTTTTCAGAAAGGGTCTATAGAAGCACCCCTTTTCAGAAAGGGTCTATAGAAGCACCCCTTTTCAGAAAGGGTCTATAGAAGCACCCCTTTTCAGAAAGGGTCTATAGAAGCACCCCTTTTCAGAAAGGGTCTATAGAAGCACCCCTTTTCAGAAAGGGTCTATAGAAGCACCCCTTTTCAGAAAGGGTCTATAGAAGCACCCCTTTTCAGAAAGGGTCTATAGAAGCACCCCTTTTCAGAAAGGGTCTATAGAAGCACCCCTTTTCAGAAAGGGTCTATAGAAGCACCCCTTTTCAGAAAGGGTCTATAGGAGCACCCCTTTTCAGAAAGGGTCTATAGAAGCACCCCTTTTCAGAAAGGGTCTATAGAAGCACCCCTTTTCAGAAAGGGTCTATAGAAGCACCCCTTTTCAGAAAGGGTCTATAGAAGCACCCCTTTTCAGAAAGGGTTTATAGAAGCACCCCTTTTCAGAAAGGGTCTATAGAAGCACCCCTTTTCAGAAAGGGTCTATAGAAGCACCCCTTTTCAGAAAGGGTCTATAGAAGCACCGCTTTTCAGAAAGGGTCTATAGAAGCACCCCTTTTCAGAAAGGGTCTATAGAAGCACCCCTTGAAGCACCTTTTCTTTCGGAAAGGGTCAATCGAAGCATCCTTTCTTTCGGAAAGGGTCTATCGAAGCACCCTTTCTGTCGGAAAGTGTCTATCGAAGCACCCTTTCTTTCGGAAAGGGTCTATCGAAGCACCCTTTCTTTCGGAAAGGGTCTATTGAAGCACCCTTTCTTTCGGAAAGGGTCTATTGAAGCACCCTTTCTTTCGGAAAGGGTCTATCGAAGCACCCTTTCTTTCGGAAAGGGTCTATCAAAGCACCCTTTCTTTCGGAAAGGGTCTATCGAAGCACCCTTTCTTTCGGAAAGGGTCTATCGAAGCACCCTTTCTTTCGGAAAGGGTCTATCGAAGCACCCTTTCTTTCGGAAAGGGTCTATCGAAGCACCCTTTCTTTCGGAAAGGGTCTTTCGAAGCACCCTTTCTTTCGGAAAGGGTCTATCGAAGCACCCTTTCTTTGGGAAAGGGTCTATCGAAGCACCCTTTCTTTCGGAAAGGGTCTATCGAAGCACCCTTTCTTTCGGAAAGGGTCTATCGAAGCACCCTTTCTTTCGGAAAGGGTCTATCGAAGCACCCTTTCTTTCGGAAAGGGTCTATCGAAGCACCCTTTCTTTCGGAAAGGGTCTATCGAAGCACCCTTTCTTTCGGAAAGGGTCTATCGAAGCACCCTTTCTTTCGGAAAGGGTCTATCGAAGCACCCTTTCCTTCGGAAAGGGTCTATCGAAGCACCCTTTCTTTCGAAAGGGTCTATCGAAGCACCCTTTCATTCGGAAAGGGTCTATCGAAGCACCCTTTCTTTCGGAAAGGGTCTATCGAAGCACCCTTTCATTCGGAAAGGGTCTATCGAAGCACCCTTTCTTTCGGAAAGGGTCTATCGAAGCACCCTTTCTTTCGGAAAGGGTCTATCGAAGCACCCTTTCTTTCGGAAAGGGTCTATCGAAGCACCCTTTCTTTCGGAAAGGGTCTATCGAAGCACCCTTTCTTTAAGAAAGGGTCTACAGAAGCAACTTTTTTTTAAGAAAGGGTCTACAGAAGCCCCCTTTCTTTATGAAAGGGTCTACAGAAGCACCCTTTCTTTAAGAAAGGGTCTACAGAAGCAACTTTTTTTTTAAGAAAGGGTCTACAGAAGCACAGAAAATATCGATAGAAGCAGATAACCTACAGGGGGTATCTTTTTTACATACATATTTTTTACAATAATAATGACAATCATACGTTTTAACACCTACTTTATGTGTAAACATGCTTGCAAGCAAAGCACTTTTTTTGTGAATGAAACATCAATTTAGTCAAATTGTAAATGAAGGTTACACTTAACAAGAAAACATATGCGCTTTTCTCCAAGTTTTTTGTCAATAAAAACGTGCTCTATTTTGGTTATAAAACTGATTAAATAAGTCTTCAGCAAAACGCCTATAAACCCGCATTACAAACATGTCATGAATTTTCATTTCGTAGTAATCTTTTCTTTACTAATCAAAACTAAACCAAATGCAGCCGCTTTTGGGCCAACCAACAAGCCAGCCAGTCAGTCAGATGATGGAAATAATCTTGGCGACTGAAAGACAGATCCACACCTAAGCTTGGTATGGAATTTTATAAAATAAAAACAACAAATATTTCGTAATTCACATCTCAAGTTGTTGGGTTTGAAATCACGTTTAAGTCACTTGAAAATTTTAACCAAAGAAAACAATAAATAAATAACAGAAAGAAAAACAAAATGAAACGACGTAACTTTTAACAATAACGCCGCTTCTTCTTCTGGTTTCTATCATGCAGGGAAGTGTTAGATATGCAAATCGGAAAAAGAGTAATGAAAACTGACATACATACACATAAATCCGGAATCAAAGAGCCAAACACAATTGTTTGGTAAACAAAACGGATTGTAAATTAAAGCGTTTTTTGGTCGAATTCTCTTTAATGATGGGCAACTAAATGAAATTGACTCTAGGCGAGAGCCGCCAATAACCTTGAAAATGGATTACAATGGCAATTGATTAATAGAGCGGTTACATTGTTACATTTTTTATAAACCTACAGGGATGCTCGTTTTATTACCAACTCTCAAAGGCAACTGCATTACATTACCAAATATATTTTACATGGCGTTTTATTCCCAACATTAGTGGCTCGCTGGTTTTATGAGGTGATTATGTTCATTTTGGTTATTTGACCTGATATTGAACTTAGAGCCCGCCTGGCCTTCTGATATCACAGGGGCGCAAGTTTATATTTCCAAAAAAAGAATGGGTTATTATATCTATAAAGCACGAAATGGAAAAAACAAAAAATATAAACACTTCTTAAAATTTTAATTTTTCAGATCTTTTTTGGTAATTTCTTAATAACGATATCAGTTTTGCCTCCAAGAAACCACGTAGGTGTCAAAAGATTCGAAATCTTCTGTTCTCATTTTTTTAATTACCGGAAAGTAGTAAAAAATTATCTTGCACTGAAATGATGATGTTGTTAAATTTTCCGGAAATCACACTTTACACATGTAAGTGGCGTCTCAAAAGATTTTTATCTGTAGTTTTTTGGGGAAAACGTAAAGGTTAAACATAAAGGTGACATATGTAAGATGCGTCTTAAAAACTTTTTTTGTTATTTTTGGGGGGGTAAAACGTAAAGGTTAAACAAAAACGTATGAAAGATACGCTAAAGATACATGTGTATATCATTTTATACATCTATTTCGGCATTTCTATGCGCTCGACACGAAGTGAAATTTTAAAATAATATGGTTAAATAATCTTATACCTATTATCTTTGTTAGTAGAAACTTAGAACGACACGTACCATCCGCAGATGTGATGTTCATATCAAATCGATAAAAGAATCCCAAGCCTAACAAAGAAAAAAATATAATTGTGATCTAATTTTGTTAGCGACAGTCAAACATTTATTGAAATATTAAATAATCTTTAGGTTTGTTCCAGTACTTTTCTAATGGCAAAAGTAGTAAAAGAGCAAACTGTCAAAATTGCTCTCAGAGCAGATATATTTTCAAAAAGTATGGGAACGAAAAAACTGTGAAAAATATTTAAATGTGTCATATAAAAAATGGCAGACGTCATGCAAAAACATAACAACAAAGAAACATTTTTAAGAATTTGTTTTATTTTAATTGTTTAACATTAAAGGACACTTGCAAATTTACGCATTCCTCTGATCTCTTATACAGCTGTATGTAGTACGAAATTTTAAGATTAAAATCTCTCCAGGCAAGACATCGAAGTAACGACTAATCTGCAGCAAAACCCAATGTTGGCAAACGGCATTCTGCCGGTCAAGCTTTTCCTTTTTATTTAAAATAAAAAACAATATTTTTAGGAAAACCTGCGTTTCTTTGCTGAATGTATGATGATGTTCATCTGATTTATTAAATGCAATTACATTGTGAAACAAAATATAAAGTATTTACAGAAAATTTAAAATACATTTAACTTGATAATGACACATTTGGCCTATAGCGAATACCATTTTGCGTTTCCTTGCAAACAGACATTCCAGTCGGTACGTGATGGAACAACGATAGGTTCTTCTACAAATCCTGAATTTACATCACCATCTTACACACGTCAAAGATCTTACGAGATTTAAAAACTTCTTACAACATTGCCCTCTAGGAAGCGTCTACTCAGGACATCTCTCTAGGCCATTAGAAGCGACATTTCTACTGAAAGTTAAGAATAAATCTGGACAACATGGCGGATCTTGCTGTTGCAAAAGCAAATGACAGTCGTACTTCAGATACACTTACTTACTTAGTTGGCCCATTACAGAACATTTGTTCCATAGACCGAACTAAGAAAAGATCTCCATTCCTCTCTGTTTTTCGCTTGACTTTTTGGAATACCGCGCCTTTCCATTTCTTCATCCACTTGTTTGCTCCATCGAAGCTTAGGCCTGCCGTTTCTGCGTGCACCGCCATGTGGCATGTATTCATACGCCTTTTTAGCGGGTTCATCATCGCTCATTCTCATGATATGGCCTAGCCAACGCAATCGTTGCATCTCGATACGTTTAACTATATTCATGTCTTTGTATAGCTTATATAGCTCGTGGTTCATACGACCGTTCACCGTCAACGCAAATCGGCCCGTAGAGCACTGCCTTATCTGCTTGCGCAAGTACCCATGCTTCGGAGCCATACATTAGCACGGGTAGTATCAGCGTTTTGTACAGTGTTATTTTTGTTTGACGAGATGTGGCTTTATTTTTAAATTGCTTACTTAGACCATAGTAGCATCTGTTGGCCAATACAGTTCTTCTTATTTCACAACTGATGTTGTTTGTTGTGTTTATGGCAGTGCCGAGGTAGACGAAGTCTTTAACTACCTCAAAATTATAGGTACCAACTTCCACAGTTGGTCCGAGCTCTATGGACGCTTTGCGCGTCGACACCATCAATTTGGTCTTTTCGCCGTTTACCGCCAGACCCACTTTCGCAGATTCTGCTTCGACCTTCCTAAAGGTATCAGTTACTTCCTTTACTGATGTCTCATGATGTCTATGTCATCAGCATAGGCAAGTAACATGTGGCTATTGGTGTAAATTGTGCCATTTCTTTTGACATTTGCATCTCGTATTACCTTTTCGAGCAAAATGTTGAATAGGTCACACGAAAGGCTGTCTCCTTGTCAAAAAGGTGAAATTTGTCGATCTGCATCTCTTGGGTCTTCTCTAGGATTTGTCGCAGGGTAAATATCTGGTCAATGGTGGACTTGCCAGGTCTAAAGCCACATTGGTATGGTCCAATTATTTCGTTGACCATTGGCTTTAGTCGTTCGCACAATATCCCTGACACTACCTTATAGGCAACAGGGAGAAGACTTATGCCCCTATAGTTTGAGCATACAGTCTTATCTCCTTTCTTGTGGACGGGACATAGGATGCTCAGGTTCCAATCGTCGGGTACGCGTTCTTCCTGCCAGATGGTGCTAACTAGCTGATGCATACACCTTATCAGCGCGTCGCCTCCGGTTTTAAACAGCTCGGCTGGTAAGCCATCGGCTCCTGCTGCTTTAATATTCTTCAGCCGGTTGATTGCTGTTTTTACCTCATCTTGGCCGGGCGGTGTACATTCTATACCATCTTCTGGGATTGGATCTGTGGTATCATCGTCTTCGCTACTATTGGATACCAGCAGATTGGAGAAATGTTCCTTCCATATCCTGAGCACGCTATCTGTATCTGTTACCAGATTACCTTGCTGGCCTCTACAGGAGGATGTGCCTGTACCAAAGCCATCTGTTTGATGTTTCACTCTTTGGTAGAATTTTCGGACTTCATTCTGGCTCCTGTACATCTCGATTTTTTCACACTCCCGCTTTTCCATTTCTCTCTTTTTCTTGCGGAAAAGTCGTTTCTCTTCTCTCCTTTTCTCCTGATATCTCTCTCGCGCGCTACGCGTTGCTACTGATTGTAAAGTAGCTCTATATGCCGCATTTTCTCTTCGGTAGCAGCACGACACTCCTGGTCATACCATGAATTCCTTTGTGGAGGTCTCTGGAATCCAAGTATGGATTTTGCGGCTGTTTGCATGGAGTGGGCAATATGTTGCCATTGTGTTGTTATGTTATCGGGACAAGGAGTGCGTTAAGCAATTGGGCTAGTTGAGTGGAATATGCGTCACCTTTAGGTGTTGTTGTGACGCCTTTCCCAATCCATCGTATTTCCTGTATGGCAGTAATATCGGCCTTGTGCGAAGACTGCACCTTCTCTATAAAGAGTGCGAACATTCCAGGTGCAGATTCGCAGATCATGGTCCTTAAAACGTTTGCGGGGTTCGTCAACTTTAGAGGGGGTTGTTTTTCTTTTCTTTCGTTTTTTCATAGTATGTTGTTTTTAACGTTCTTATGGGAGAACGCGCGGCACATGTTAGCTCACTACCTTTAACGGGTGTTAAAGGCAGTTCCCCAGGTGACACCACGGGGAGGTCAGTGTCCACTTGAGATGAAAGAGGGACCAAGATAAATCCTGGGCTTTGCCATGTTTAAGCCGGTCAAGACCGTTGCTTGGTATCCTTCATCCCTACGTCACCCACTTCAGATACACATTTTCCTAAAATATCCAAACCTCGATGGGTTACGTTAATGATTTCGTATTTTTGTATTTCACGTAATGATATTTATGTATGCTAGTTTTAGACCCGGCTTGTGGATGCTGCAGTTGTGGAAGATTTCGTATTAGAAAGCATTCGCCACAAACTTTTTAAAGTTGAAAAAACATGATTGAATTGATTCGTTAAACTTCAAAAAAACTGTTAATTAATGACAAATTCCTGCAAATTTTAATACGTAACACCGCGGATTGTATTTATCACTGCATCTTTAATTGCCTTGAAGTGTTATTTCGTTGTTAAAAACAGAATTTGATTATTTTGTAGTCAAATTATTTCTTCAATTATTATTTGTTCCTTTCAACAAATGTCAAATATATGGTTTGACGAATTTACAACTTTCTACACACCCAAATTTGTGTAGTAGCAAGTGGAAGAGAAAGCCATTCCGAGCCATTTTTGTTTAAAGAGAATAGAAAATTTTGCCAATTTTTGTAGTACGGGAACGCATTTTATCAAAAAATTGTAAAAATAGTACTAAATAGTACTAATTTGTAGGTTCTGGAACACAGCTTTTGTTTGGTTTGATTATATCTCAACTAGTTCAATCAGAGCCGTTCACTAAATTAACTTTACTTAAATGAGTAATTTCTTAACGAATTACTAACACTGTGTGGAATTTTTTGAATCATGTTTTATTAAGCATATTCTGACACCGCAGTGTGATAGAAGACCGAAAAGGAGAAGACACGTGTCTGGCCGTTTTTCCCTATCTCATCCACTTTCGCGATTATATGCATCCAAAGGTTTGAGGCTCTTATGTCAAAAGGGATCATTTTGTCAGGATCATATCTTCCAAGCCGTCAAGAAATTTGATTTACTCTTAGAGGCACAGTTGTAGCTCTTGTCTTCAAGAACAAAAATTGTGAACACATAAAATCCATCAAACTTCATCTGCATGGTCAAAATCGCCAATGTCAAATTTCTTTTAAATTTTTTTCTCGGATTTTGGTCTATAGGTATTAATCCGATCAAATTTGAAGAAAACAACCAACTACAAAAATTTACCTCAGATCTTAATAAACATCTTTCTAGAACATACGAACTCTGTATAGACGGTTCTTAAACTAACCCTTTAGGGTAGAGTAGGATACAGTCCAATTTGCATCCAAAGTACGTGTTTTGATGCAGTGCTTTGGATGGAGTTTAAAGGCACTCTTCAGAATGTGTTTTATGCAGTTCAAAGATGCAATAAAAATGCAAGCCATTGCAAAATATCCCAGAATAAATAAAAAGAATTTATTATTTGCGTAAAACAAAAATATTACGAACTTTATTACATTAACACAAATTATGAAATTTCTTCATTAAATTCATTCGCAACTGTTGTTGTAGCAGTATTTTGTATTATATGTTTGTATATTCATTCTTCTGCTTAATCTGGCACTGGGTCAATCTGCAGTTCCAGGAACGTGGCCGCTTCGATGGGATGTAAACACAGATCAAGAGGTGTCGTGTGGGTCTGTGCCGCATGCAGGGCAGATGTTTGACACAATGCCGTCTAATTTTTGGATATGTTAACACGCTTTTCTGTTTTTGGAAGAATTAATTCCGGCGCGCTTGTAGGAATGTACAAACTGACTTATGTACTTGTAGGGACCTCTAATAATTGCTAATAAAATGTAACGAACGGAGTGCCTTTTTCACTACTCCGTTTGAACGGCATCCGAATGCGGTAAAAAATTGAGGAATTGGAGTTCATTTTTCACGAATCTGATTGAACTGCATTCGGATGCAGTTAAAATGTGCGAAATGGATGTCATTCGTTGGATTGCATCCGAATGCGCATAAAATATGAGGAATGGAGTGACTTTTTCACGACTCCGTTAGAACTGCATCAAAACATGCCGTGAAAGAACTAGTATACACACACTTTACCACGTTACGAACATTAGGGGTGCTTAAACGCTTAGATGTGATTCATTTCGTACCTTTGCTAACAAAAAAATGCATTGCCGAAGATGAGCGTTGAATTCACAATTCTCTGTATTGTAGTCTTGCACACTGTTCCACCGTAAATCATTACTCAGTAATAAATGAAACAACCTATTATTTCTCCGATCCTAACAACAACAAAAATTCATCAATTTTTTAAACGACGAACTGACAAAGAATTAATGCTTTACTGAATGAATGAACTAGTTCGTCCCGTTCTCTGCCACATTAAAAACAAAACCACACAAATCGAAATAAAATTGGGCTCATTTAGCATTTCTTGAACTGCCTCCATGTATAGCTTTGGAAATGTCAAAGAAACTAAAAATATGAATTATTTTTCTATGTTCAGATTTGATAAAAAAAATATAAAAATTGCATTTAAGAAATGAAAAGTTCGATGACAGATGAGGCACTCTACAGCCGATATGTCTGATGAGCTGCTACCATCAACGAAACCAGTCACATTGTTGCGGTTGTATGGATTCAAATCGTCGGCTTTCCTTTTTCACTTGCAATAAATCTTAAAAATAATACTAAAATGATCTTCGCCTTAATAGGCACAATGTTAAAATTAATTTTTAGTTTGAGCCAAGCTGGAGTTTGAACCCACGTCTTTAAAAACACATGAAAAAAGTGTTATAACGACGTGTAGCGTTCAGAGACAAACCCCTAACTTCCAAAGGCTGCGCTAAAAGCGTTTGTCGTGAAAGTCATACAGGTTGAAAGAGAAAAAAACTTAACACTGTAAAAAAACAAATTGCAGTTAAGAAATGAAAAGTTCGATGAGAGAGAAGCCACTCCACAGCCGATATGTCTGATGAGCTGCTACCAACAACTAAACCGGTCACATAATGGTGGTTGTGTGGGTTCGAATCTTCGGCTATCCTTTTTCAATTGCAAAATTCTTAGGTTAAGATCGACTCCAACGAGAAATCATTTAAATTAATATTAAAACAAGTAAAAAAGTATCAGTCGGCTTTCCCGACAGAGATACACCCTCAGCCTGTGTGGATTGAAATACTTTTTTCTCACAAAAAACTTGTGTATTTAGGGGGGTTTTCAACATTTTGGATAGAGCTTTTTTATCACACTAGCCTAGAAAAACATAATATCGCTGTAAACAGGGCCACAAGGAAAACCTTCGGTAAAAATGTCCAAAGGATCCTCGAACAGACCCCTAACCACACAAAAATGTTGAACATTTGTGTGTGGGTGGTACCACAAGGATTGGCCAGATAGGGCAAGATTTGAACATAAACTAAGTTTCGAAAATATTTAGAGATCCAAAATTTGGATCAAATCGTCTATGAGAAATCGCGCGTACCATTTTAGCAAATATTTACGAGCTTTTGTGGGGGAGTTACTGGAAGGAGTGGACCTATAAGCGCCACCTTTGAATTTCATCTAATACTCGAAGAAATACATATGGTGCCATAGGGGGTTTTTACAACTTTCGGGCTGTTTTCTCAAGAAGTATGGACTTGCCCCTGAAAAAACTTTTACTGTCGTAATTGAGGCAGCGAATGCAAGTTGCTTCAACAACAATCAAACTGATTCGAGAGCAGGTCTTAAAGTGAATTTATTCAAAATTTTTGTGGGAGGTACCCGAAGAAGTGAAAAAATATGGTCCATATTCGAACCTGATCTATATCTGGTAGGTATATTAGGATGTGTAATGTATGGACCAAATCGGTCACTCCCATCAAGGGTTGACGTGCACACAGTTTTTCCGAACATTTTTGAACTTTTGAGGTACCTGAAGGAGTGGACCGATATGGCTTATCTTGGAACTTAAACTAAGTTTGCACAAAAGTTTACGAAGGCCACATTTTGGACCGAATCGACAGATCCGTTCGAGAGTTATCTTGCGCTCCAACCACTACACACGGTGTCATAGGGTTTTTTGTATCTTTCAGTCTATTTTCTCAGGAAGTATGAACTTGCCCCTGCTGGAACGTATACCGTGGTATGGGGGCAGTGGATACAAGTTGCTACAACAAAAATCAAAGCGATTCGAGAGCAGGTCCTAAACTGAACTTTTCCGAAATTTTGTGTGGGAGGTACCCAAAGGAGTGGACCGATTGAGTCCATATGGGAACCTCATCTAAGTCTGGTAGAAATGTGGAAAGTATGGACCAAATCGGTTACATCCTTCAAGAGTTATCGTGCGCACCAATTTTCCGAACATTTCCGAACTTTTGTGGGGGAGGTACCGGAAGGAGTGGACCGATATAACCCATCTTCGAACTTAAACTAAGTTTGAACAGAATATTACGAAAGCCAAATTTAGGACCGAATCGGTTGATCCGTTCGAGAGTTATCGTGCGCTCCAGCCAGCCAGACAGACGGACGGACATGGCTAAATCAACTCCAAATTGTCTGAAACACATTTCGTCCAAACATACTTGGGGTCTAAAACCATTATTTCTCCTATGTTGAAGCAAAAAACGAAACAGGTTAATTTCTGGTACTCTCTTCTTAAATGACGTTTATTCCAAAAAGGTATTTCTGCAGTCAGACAAGGTCAGCTCTATACTAAGCGGGGAAATAAAGTTTCCAATCCACTGTTTTTCAAATAGTTTTTGAACTGTCTTCTCAAATCAAGGCCATGATTGAGATGATTCATAATTATGATTTCTGGTAATTTTCTTAATTTTCGTTTATGTTTTTTTATAGAAAACATGTATTCTTATGAAAAATGCCGAAATACGACGAGCGTATAAAATTTAAAATTGAATATTTTCAACTTTGACAGGACGTATAATGTGTTTTGTATTTATGTACATGATTTGTATTTTGAAAACAAAATACAGACACAATATAAAATATAAGTTGTTGTAAATCAATTGTGTTTGTTCCGATGTTGTGTTTTAAATGAGATTTCGGTTACAACGTATTTGGGTAATACGGATGCTCCAAGAGAGTTGTTATGGATTGTCCAATCGATGAAAACAGTTTACCAGTTCTTTGTAGTGGCTAAACATGTAATCCTATAAAAAATATCGAAAATCGGCGCAGATTTTAATATTAGCTATATAAAGGGCCCGTGGAAACTTTGAGGCCCCAGTGGCACGTGTTAGCATATTCCGATTCAGCACAAACTTTGGCAATATTAATTTTTAACAAAACTAAACATTTTAGGAGTGTGCCGTATAAAAAATCCGACATCGATTTTTTCCTTTGAGTTAAAACCAATCTAGTGGACACGATAACTTTCGATAGGATAATAATATTTATCTCAAACATAAATCAGGTTCAAATATGAACTATATCGAAAATCTCGGAGCGGCAGCAAATTTTACCGAATGTACTCGATTACAGCGATATAATATTTTTTCGTGGACAAGTCCATGTTCCTCACATAATGACTAAAAAGCTCTAAAAAAACTACGGCGACCATCTAAATGGCTGGTTAGCGCTAGAACTATCGGAAGAAATCACACCCAACATTAAATGCAGTACCAAGATAGACTGTGTTGGCACTTCAGTTATCTCCTCTGCAAAAATTCAACACTTTTTGCTTTAGGGGTGACACCCAATTGTAAATTTCAGAAAATCGGAAAAAATGTATTGGCTTATTTCAAAGTCTAAATAGGATAGTAGATGTGGAAAATTGTTCAAGTTGATCGGAACAATCTTGCCTGACATATGAGCGTTGGAAAGTAAACATTTATTTATTTATTGTTTTGTATGAAATGACATTTTTAAATCGGTGCCAACTCTTGCTCGAAAACTAATGAACCGATTGTATATTTTTGTGGGCTTATCAACGCCATTAAAATCTAGTCTTTCATAGACCGATTTTATTTTTTTTTCGTTTTATGACCATAAAGTTTCAGTATTCCGTAAAACCTAACATTTAAAAAAAATCGATCGATGAAGGACCATATCTTTATGTTCTAAATATGCTCACAAAAATATATGACGTTCGGTTCATTAGTTTTTGAGCTAGAGTTGGCACATTAGTGTCCTCAGCCTGTGTGAATTGAAACACCTTTTTCCCAAAAACGTATGTATTTAGAGGATCTTTAGATTAGGCGTATGAACTTGCCGACAAAAAATGGATTAGGATAAAATCTCAAAAATTTTAAGGTGGAGGTACCTAAAGAGTGGACCGACATAGTCCATTTTGGAAGTGTGTCTTATTTTGGGAGTCATTCGCCTCGATAGGACCATTATATCAGGAAACATTGTCTTGCCCACTAATGTCCATAATTTCTACGCGTAATTATCTATGAGTTCATAGATATCCACTGTGTAAACAAAATTTCATAATTTCAATCCATAGGTAACGTTCCCGGGTCGATAACGGCCGTGTTACTTACACCAAGGATTTTGCCTGGTTGATCGTTGCCAATGTGTTAAAAATTGTAAAACACTTATATGTGGCAATGTTTTTACGAAATCATGAATGAAAATCGCCAATGTTACCACATGTTTTCAAAATTTACACGCCTCGGTAAATGGCACGTAGAAATGACCAAACGCGTAGGTAAAGATAACTAATAGGTAGCTACCTACCCGGTTACCTAGGGCTAGAAATTACGGGCATAAAAACATCATATCGCTGTAAACAGGGCTACTAGGAGTACCTTCGGTAAACATTTCTATAGGATTCTTGCACAGACCCTTGACAGCACCTAAACAAAAATGTTGACCATTTATGTGGGTGATACCTAATGAATGGACTGATAGACCCTACTTTTGAACATACGATATTTGGATGTTGCGCTTACCATTTTAGAGAATATTTTCTTATGTTTGTAGGGGAGGTACCGGCAGGAGTGGGCCTATAAGCACCATCTTCGTATTTCATCTAATATTATAAGAAATATTACGATAATCAAAGTGTGGACCAACGCAGTATTCGGTTCGCACCAGCCACTATGCATGCTGAGCGGAGGGTTTTTTTACAGTTTTCGGGTCATTTTCTCAAGAAATTTGGAATAGCCATTGAAAAAACTTGTGCCATCGTAATAGGCGCCTTGAGTGCAACCTGTTGCAAGAAAAATCAAAACGATTCGAGAGGAGGTCCTAAAATGCACTTTTCCGAAATTTGGTGTGGGGGGGGGGGGTATACAAAGGAGTTGACATATGTATTCCATATTATAACCTGATTTATGTCTCGTAGAAATATTACGATGTTCAAAGTATCGACCAAATCGGTTACTGTCTTCGAGAGTTATCGTGCGCACAATTTTAGCGCAAAGTTTTGAGCTATTGTGGGGGAGGTACCCAAAGGAGTGAACGGATATGACCTATCTTTGAATTTAACTAAGGCTGGACAAAAATTACGAGTGCCAAATTTTGGACCCGATCTGTTGCTTCGTTCGAGTGTTATCGTTTGCACCAGCCAGCGAGACAGACATATGGACGGACATGGCTAAATAGACTCCAAACTTTCTGAAACACATTTCGCCCAAACATACTTAGACCATTATTTCGATGAGGCACATTTTGCCCGAATGAAAGTGTATATACCCTCGTTAGCATAATTTCTGAGGGTATAATGATTTCTTAGTTGTTTAGTACTTGGTATGATATTCTTTGTTATCTTTCATTCTTCTTGCAATGTATTTTCAGGGTTCCTATACTTCAGATGTTATGATTTATTACAAACCGACTGTTATTTTGTTATTATTTGACCTGGGTGAGGTGTCCTTTAAGTTAAGTGGCTAACGGTTTAAGTTAATTGGAGTTCGATGTTTTAATTGCAGCCTTCAATGTTTAATAGCAGTTTCCATGTTCCGCTACCATTCAATCAGATCAATCCTACTTCAAAAACAATCGATGAATGTGAAAGCGCAACCTCCAAAGGATTACATCAATGCATTGTGACCAGTTGTACTTGAAAACGCAACGCAGCCACATTCCCCAAATTTGTACTTCCTATACAACACTCTCCTTTTATTTTTAGGTCATTGCAGGAACTCTAAATTGATTGACCACAATAAACTTTCTCTTAGCTTTTTAGCAAAACTAAAAGCTTTATCTTCTTTTTTTGGGGAACTACTTCCCTTTGCACAAAAATACGCTTTGCAATAATTTCCCACGCATTGCAATAATCATTACAAACCATGAGTAGTAGTAGCGGCGGCGGCAACAAGCGCCATTGGGCTACAACTTCTGCAGCATCCAACTAGCTTCCAACTTGAAAGGCAAAGGTAAACAAGTCATACTTCAGGAAAAGCCAAAGCTTTTGTTGCAACAGCATCATCATCAAGAGCCTACTCATCATCATCATCTTGGCTACCAAAAACCAACATCAAAGGAACATCAACTCTTGTCTTTACCTACCACGTTCCACATATTTTTTTTACCACACAACAAACAGTTACCACTTGCTGATGTTTAGCTCGGTTACAGCAGCTCTTGGTAGTTAGCTTAAAGCCGTTCCAAAACAAAAAAACCAACGATCATACGAATCAAAGCCAGCCAAAAGTGTTGACGTTCATTGAGCCTCACTTGCAGTTTCAGTCTTTAACAAGATCTGCCAAAGTCAACAACATAACTTTCCGCTGCAAAAATACATCAAGTTGCGATTTTCGGTTAACAGCTGCTCATCGTTGTGGCTTATTCGAGTAGTTTTGAACAAAAGTATCCGCCGCTTCTACAATCGATCGCATATTGCAAGAGAAACGCTCATCTGGTTGGTTGGTGTTTCTTCCGACTGCTAGTTTTTGGTTTTTGGCATCTCTTCTTCAGTTGTGCTGGCCACAATAATACCGTTCATTCGTCTGCAAGCGCCTAAAATTTGTTGTGTTGTGTGTGAATGAGTGTGAATACCAACTGTGTTTCGGTCGGTGTAAGCTTCTTTTTGAGCTATGTGTGTGGTGATTTCTTTAGCCGGTGCTGCTGAGGCTTAAAATTAAATTCAAACTTTAAATGAATTTCAGTTACGTTTGAAACTTTTACCCATCCAGTTGTGTGTGCGTTTCCCCCGACATTTCTGGTTCCGATAACCGAAAAACAAAAAACAACCAAAATCCCAAGTTATCTTGTGGAATGGCCAAAAACTAAACAAGAAGAAAATTATTACTCGTCTAAAAAGTGATTAACTTGACCAAAGCACAAGCAAACACCAACTATCAACCATCCATTCGACAACGTTGTTTGCATATTTAAATTGTGGAAGATAAAAAAAAGAAAAGGCCAACATTTTTTTTCAAACATTTTGAGAATTTTAAATAACTGATTGTAATCGTATAAAATTGTAACATTTTTTTGTGATTTTTTTTTTTGTTTTTGAAAAGAAAGTGAAAATTCCCTTTGAGAATTTTATGAATTAAAAAAAAACCAAGTGTGTGTGTGTCATTTGTGCGGTCGTTCGGTCATTGACTGTTATTTTCGGTTTTATTGCTTTAGTGGATATTTATTGCAAAGTTCCCGTAAAATGAAAGTTTTGTCTGTGGTGCTTTTAAGCACCCTTTGTTGCTGGGCTGCTGTCAATGCTCAAGGATTTAACAACCCCAAACCCCGTGGAGCCAATGATGTGGTAAGTAGTGTAAAAATAAGAAAAAGGATATAAATGTGTGGAAAGGATTTTTGAGAAATGTGAAAAATTTGCGTTCTTAGAACAGGCAAAGATATATTTAGGGCATATTTAGGAACGGTTAAAGAAAAAATGGCGAAATAATTAAAAACCGAATTTATTCTTTGCACCAGAAATTTACTGCACACATTTGTGAAATAATAATGCAAAATGCCCTCAAAGATGTTTAAGTTTTAAAACAAAAATAGCAAAATTAAAAAAATAAATTTTAAAATAATAATTTAGTTCTATAAAATCGATTTTTATTACATGAGAATATCGTTTCAAAAACCAACCAAACCAACAATAAAACCAAATTTTCCCAAATTCCCGCAAAATAGCTCCTAAACTAAAATAATGGTAGCGTTACCAAAACATATACGGTGCTCTTGAAGCAATTTTAAATGGAAGGTGTTTACACCTGGGAAGTTTTTGTGTATTCTGAAACTACAATGCTCATAGATGAAAAAATCAAAAAACAAAAAAAATCGCCGGAGCGCTTTCTAAAAAAATCGCGATTCAAGTTGACATTTTTAGGGGTTTTTTAGGTTTTCACGATTTTGCTTGGAAACCGCAAGTTCTATCGAAATGGTACTAAAGAAAATGTTGTAGCTGTGAAAATTCTGTACAAGATTGACCTGCATAATATTTTCGTAGGTTTTATCGTTTTTAGATATAGAAGATCAGATCAATCATTCAGATTTTTTTCTCAGGTCTTCAGGATTTTTCTTGAAAACCGCAAGTCCTATCGGAATGGGACTTAAGAAAATGTTGTAGCTGTGAAAATTCTCTACAAGATTGGCTTTCGTATCTTTTTCCTAGGTTGTAAAATTTTTGATATATATAAATTTATGTTGGGAAATTGTAGTCATGACACTGTTTTGAACCAATTTGAACTTCTATATCTCAAAAATGGTAAAACCTACGAAAATGCCATACAGATCAATCTTGTAGAGAATTTTCATCGCTACAAAATTGTCCTTAGCCTTATTCGGTTAAGACTGGCGGTTTCCAAGCAAAATCGTGAAATTCTAAAAAAAACCTAAAAATGTCAACTTGAATCGCGATTTATTTAAAAAGCGCTTCAAGAGCACCGTGCATAGAAAGACTAATTACGTAATCTTTAAAGTATCGGTACATAAGAATCCTCGCCGTCTGGGTTTCTTGCTCCGCTTCATTTCTGACTTAATAAAAATAGCAGAATAAAGAAGTTCGAGCCAATTTCGAACTAGGTTGCAATTTCCTTCTTTATTATTTTATTTTTACTATGTCAGAAATGAAGCGGAGCAATTAAGCCAGCCGGCGAAGCTTCCTATGTACCGAAGCTTTCACTTCTTCTGTGGCGGCCTCACGTTTCTTGCCTTGGGCATATTCTCCTTTTGCCTAAAACAGTCATCCTTCTCTTGCTTGGCTTTCATGGCAATAGTGTTTTCTTATTTTATCCTTCTCGCTTTTCCCATTTCGGACACCTTATTCATCACTAGATTTGTCTGTTGCTTGACCAGCTGTAGTCCATCTTTCTCGTGGTCAAACTTAGATTCTTCTATGGTTCAGATCTTAACCCTTATCGCTGCAGTTTTATTGAACACTAGCTTAGCAGCCAATTTATCACGTTCTGTTTCATCTGAATGCCACACTCTCTCTACCTCTCTTTCTATGTCTTTCTAAATCGTAATAGAAATAATGGAATTATATGTTTGCCTTCATATCCTTGACCTCACGTTCTGCCTCTTTGTTATCCACTGGTAAATCCTCCTTGGCTATTTTAGTTTCCTCAGCCACACGCAGAGCATTCTTGACGTGTTCTTTTAAACTCATAACAAGCTTGAAGTCATCTCCTTTTTTATTTTTCTATGATATTAAGGCGCCTTCCATATTGACATGATCTCGCCTTCCATGTTCTTCATAGCCGCTTTGTCAAACTTAGATTCCTCCACGGTGGAGATCTTAACCCTTACCGCTGCAGTTTGTTTGAAGATTAGCTGGCTTTACAGCCAATTTATCACATTCCGTTTCTGGTGAGGGACGCACTCTTTCTCCCCCTCTTTCTACGTCATGCTAAATATGTATAGGAATAATGGATTTATCCACTGGTAAATTCTCCTTGGCAATTTTAGTTTCCTAATCTACACGCAGAGCATTCTTGTCTTGCCCTTTTATATTCGTGGCAAGCTTGAAGTCACCTTCTTTTTTTTTTGTCGCATCTTTGTCTCGTCTTTCGCCTTCCATTTTTTTAATAGCTGCTCCATCTTCTCGTATTTGTATGCAAGTCCCTACCCTTGTTTTTAAGTCCACGGACTTCTTATATGGCCTCTACATCATTAATTTAGTGGTCAAAATTAATTTCAAGATAAGCAGGTCAATTAGGAGTTTCATATTCAATGCTATCAGTTTCGCCAATGTTCGGTAGATTTTTCCAACTCTGATTCTCTCGTTCTTTCTATGACATGGCTATATCAATATATGTAATTTTAAGTAAATTTCTGCTGTCTGCTTCAATGCTACAGCCCGAAGTACTCATACGTCTCATAATGGTACTCCTCAGACTGTAGACATATCGCAATGGAAAACCAGTTTTGCGAAAATTTTCTACCAGACTTAGATGAGGTTCTAATATGGACTCAATCGGTCCACTCCTTCGATCAGTTTAGGACCTGCTTTTAAATCGTTGTATTTGTTGCAGCAGCTTGTATTTACTGCCCCCAAACTACAGTACAAGTTTCATCAAGGACAAGTCCATACTTCTTAAGAAAATAGACTGAAATGTGCAAAAACCCCAATGACCCCGTATGTAGTGGTTTGAGCGCAAGACAACTCTCAAAGGGATCTGCCGATTCGGTCCCCCACAAAAATTCAAAAATGTTCGGAAAATTGTGCGCACGATAACTCTTGAAGGGAGTGACCGATTTGGTCCATACTTTACACTTCCTAATATATCTATTTGTACCTACATCAGGTTCGAATATGGATTATATTTGACCCCTCCTTCGAGTACCTCCAACACAAAAAACGCCCTATGGCACCATATGCTGGAGAGCACGATAACTCTCGAACTGATCTCAAACTCAGTTTCAGTTCGAAGATGGGCAACACGGGTCCAATACTTACCCCAAATATTTAAAAAATGTAACTAAAATGGTATTCACGATATCTCTTGAACGAGCCCACCAATTTGGGCCAAATTTAGGATCTCCTAATGTTTTGTCCAAAATTAATTTTAACTTCTAAAATGGCTCATATCGGCCCGCTCCTTATCGTACCTCCCCCACAAAAGTTCAACATTTGTGTCTAGGTGCCTAAACTGCACTTGAAGATCCTTTGGAAATGTTGTTCGTTGTGCTCCTGTTTACAGCGATGTTATGTTTTCCGTGGACAAGTTTATGGTCCAAAAGTTATACAATGACCCACTGTAATGACTAGTGGCCGCGATATCTATCGAAAAGATATGACTCCCAAAATAAGATCCACTTCCATAATGGATTATGTCGGCCTATTCCTTCAAGTACCCCCTCCGCAACACTTTTGAACTTTAATCTTAATCCAGATTTTTATCGGCAAGTTCAAATGTCCCAAAAGGGCCACAATATTCTGAAAAGACCCAAACTACATTCGATCTGTCCGTAGATGAAAGTTTCAATTCACATAGGCTGAGGGTATATCTCGTCGGTAAGGCCAACTGATACTTTTTTACATGTTCAGAATTTAAATGGAATAAACGTAGGTCATTAATGGCAAAAGTTCATTAATTCGTGCAACAGGAAACCAGTAAGGAAAGGATCAAAGTCGGGGGGGCCGACTATATGATACCCTACACCACTGTAATAGGTAAAAAATATATGAGAGCTAAATCCAAATGTGAACAGATTACTGTATAATTTAACACATATATTTCTAGACCAAACACCATCACACATTCCAAATTTCATTGGGATCGGACATATATAACGTGTTTCGTGCACCAAGTAGCAAAAATGGGCCAAAAATATATATGGGAGCTATATCTAAATCTGAACCGATTTTGATATAATTTGGCACACTCATTTCTAGACCAAATTCAGTCACACATTCAAAATTTCATCAAAATCGGACATATATAGCGTGTTTGGTACAGAAAATACCTGAAATCGGCCGAAAATATATATGGGAGCTATATCCAAATCTGAACCGATTTCAATATAATTTGGCACACTTATTTCTGGACCGAATTCAGTCACACATTACAAAACTCATCGAAATCGGACATATATAGCGTGTTTGGTACAGAAAATACCTGAAATCGGCAGAAAATATATATGGGAGCTATATCCAACTCTGAACCGATTTCGATATAATTCGGCATACTTATTTCTAGATCGAATTCAGTCACACATATCAAATTTCATCAAAATCGGACCTATATAGCGTCTTTGGTGCAGCAAATACGTCAAATCGGCCGAAAATATATATGAAAGCTATATCCAAATCTGAACCGATTGTCACCAAAAGCCATAGCGTTCTTCCTATGGATAAAATAATTATATTCCCCAATTTTCAGCTGAATCGGACAAAAAATGCGACCTGCACGTTGCGAACAAAAATACATGGATAGGTGGACAGACGGACGGACATGCATAAATAGACTCAGAAAGTGATTCTATGTATATCCCCAAAAGGAACTATGGGTCTATTTCGTTTCCTTTTGTATGTTACACACAAATGTACAAAGACATAATACCCCTTACCACAGTGTGGTGTAGGGTATAAAAACGGTTAAATACGGTCCTAAATCATATGTAAAAAGCGAAAGCTTCTGGAGATGTTAAATATTATAGCTACAAATTTCTTTTTTTTCAGAGACTTATAATTAAATTTGATTTGGAACATTTTTTTTTTTTTCTTGGCACAATCCCCAAAGAGTAAAGTATTTTAGGAGATTTTGACTCAGTATGGAATAATTTTTAATTATGAGTCTCAAAGTTTAACAAATAATTTCTATCTATAATATCTAATTTTGTGACGTCATTTTCTTAACAAAGTATTTTACTTAGATATCTAGTTTGTTCTGGGACTTACAGTGAAATTTTGTGTAGAATATTTCTTCTTTTGACACCTTTCGTCTAAAACTTAATTTCATGTTACTTTCATGCATTAACTCGAAAAAAGAACAAAACAAATTTATTAAAAAAAATATTGTTGGCAAACTTGATGTATATATTTTCTTGATATATATTGTAAATACATATTCATTTATACGGCGACTCATACTGACATTTGATGGAGAATATTTTTGTCTTTGACGTCTTCTATCTAGAATGAAGTTTTGTGGGACAAAACTTAATAAACTCAGATAAAGTACGACATTAACCCTAAAACGTGATTTTACTTTTGGCAGATTCCTGGCGTTTAGGTACGATTTAGAGTTTTGGTGTATTCGGGGAACTATAGTAAAATTTTATGACAAATAATTTTGTAGAATATTTTGATCAGATACGATCACATTTTAAAAGAGTTTTTAAACGTTTTTGAAAATAGGGACCAAAAAGACCCGTTTAGTGACTCGCATGAGGGTTAATTTTTTTTCATAAAAAATACCCCGCGTTTGTTGTCAGTAATATTGCCAAATACACTTTATACCTAAAATGCAAGGATTCCAAGGAATCTGATGCCGAATATTTCAAATCCTGTAGAAATGGGCGGAACTTGTCACGCCTATTTAGGTTACTTCCCGACGTAAACTTTCAAAACGCCGACACACGTGTCTTCTTTTTTTCGCTCCTCTTTCATAATCTGTGCGGGGTTTCTTGTAATTTTAAAAAAAGTTCGATTTTGTTGTAGATTGTTATAATACGAATTTTTAAAAAATGTATCCTTGAGTTTCACTGTGATAAGATATGTAACTGCGGTATAATAAAATCTATACACTATATTAAGCAAGGTCGTAGTTCTAAATGGAAATAAATGTACAAAATATCAAGTTATAAACCTTTGTCATTATTGTATAATTTCCACTTAATTAAGTAAGCTCATTGAGGTAATTTATATCGCCAAGTTATGAATAATATAAATTTGGCACAGGCTAATCTATCGTCTTCATTATAAGCTATATTTTTCAAACATACGTATATATACATGATATGCACCTCATGTACATAATTATCAAATATAAAGTCTGTTGTTATTATTATTTTATTTTGCAGACACGACCTTAAATTTTACTTTAAATCCATTTATTCAATTTCAACAAAAGAAAACATCGTTTTTACACATCATCTTTTTTATGTGTTTATAAAAGCCTGGAAATAGTCAATAAAATAAAGTCGTATTTTTCAAGGTCTGTGAATGATTGAATGGCCCTAATAAATACAAAAATAATATTTATGTTAAAATTTGAAATGATGAAAAATTAAATGATCATCATTAAATATAATTGATTATACATCAATCATTCATATCAATCATGATAATACTGCATCAATCTCATTTTGATTAGATTAAAACCTGCTTCTGCTTAAAAACTATGCCAATTATGGGTGATAAGACAAAACAAATTAAGAGATTAAATTTTATCAAATGTGGATTAAATGATAATCGTGGGGCAAAAATATTATTAATAATGATGGATGAGTGTAAAAATTAAAAAATAATAATAATGAAAATAGTGAGATAATAATAAAGTGTGCCAGTTATGTTAATAACTTGGACTTCACCCTGATCTTTTATTGGTTATACGCTTGAGTTAGATGTTGCCCAATTCTAAGGGCATTGCCAATAAAAGATCAGGGTGAAATCCAAGGTATCAACAATATTTTAAACAGTTTGATTATAATTTAATGATCATACCAGAGATTGAAATTATCCTCTTCATTTTTGTGTTATAAAAAAAACTCCCATAAAAATTACATCTCCATGAAGGCCTAATAATTAAACTAAAGTAAAAATATGTAATTTAGTTACCATTGTTGTTATACACGTGGTTAAGTTCGCCACCTATTGACCCATAAAAAGTTCGTTCGTTTCCATTTTCTTGCTTCAATGTTTTCTGATGTTGCTTTAAAGGAAGTTTAAAAAAAATAATGAAATCTCATAAATCCATTGAATGGTAGTAACGTTATAAGCCATTGTTATAAGTCAATGGAAAACAACGACGACTTCCAACGTTTATGGATTTATTGTTTAAAAACAACACTGATTGAAAGCAATAATAAGTGGTGGGATAACAAACAACAACAATCTTCAATAGCCTTTAAGCCAAATCAAGACAATGATCATGGCATGGAGTTTTATTATTACCTTGCAATGACTTGTGGCAAAACCAACAAAACTCGGGAGCAGGGTAAACCATTTCAAATAAAATTAGTAGGAAATTCGAAATTATATAATTCTGATAAATAGTATATAAGATGAAAAATAGCAAATAAGTGGACAGCTGGCAAAGAAGGGGAATAGAAATGACAATCGAGTAGAAGGAAGCCCTTTTAAAAAATAGCAACAATTTTCGCCCATTTTCTAACACTTAAGCCATAATATAAATATAATTGCTTTGTTATTGTCACTAATGAAGTTATTTTGTTTCATTTTGGCCAAAAAATACATTCATATCTTTAGTAAACAATTAAAGTCTACGAGGCTATTCATTCCTTTGCCATTCGTTTGTGCTTGCTTATTAACTTTTCCGGCCAAAGAACTGCTTGACTTTGACTTTGGTCACGCTAAGTGCCCTTCCATTGTTATAAACGCCGAAACGATAGTCAATGATTACGATGATGAAGAACATAATTGATGTCTAGTATTGGCGCCTCTTTTCAAATTAATATCAATGCAGATAATACAGACTTTTATTTGTGGTAATCATTACGAATGGAACAAACTTCGGATATTGTATATTAGAATCCTATTAGAATAAAATGTCAATGACTAAGATAATCTATATTAATACAATATATTTATTGGTAGGAAAACATTGGCGTTGGATTGGAAAGACTTTATTTTCGGACCTCGTCACTGATCCTCATTTCCGTAGAATAAAGAAAAAAACAAGGGATCTGATGAGGATCTGTGGCGATGTCCGAAACTATAGTCTTTCCTAAAGTGCAGTACCATTGTCATTTTTTAGTGTCGATTTTTCGCAATTATCGATAACTGTCCAAACGTCACGCAACCACAAAATATTTTCTGTCTGCATGATGAAAGACAAAAATGAACGGACACACTAGCAATCAAGCGATTACTTGAGCAAAGCTGTCATTCAAAACTGACAATGTGTACACAGCTTAGTAATATTTGTCATTCCAAATATATTTTGTTTATAACATCAACATCAAATAACCCTTAAAATAACAGAAACAAATCAATACCCTGATACCGGATGACTCCAAAAAACCTACATCTACATACATACATATATCCATTCCTCTGTTTAACAGAAATGACCCAACTTCATTAAGAATCCACCACAGCTTCCTGCAACATTTACAATCTGTCAGATTGCAAAATAACTTACTTTGGTGTCTTAATTTTTACCAACCTCACGCTTTAACAGATATGTGTGAAAATTCGCAACAAATTTGTTAACTTACTTCCCTATTTGCGTACAAATATTTATTGTATTACTGCTAATAAAAGTTTTGTCCAAACTTAGCAATTAACAAGCTGTGGTGGTATTTTAAATGCAATTGAACAAATTTAGGATTGTCAACGAAATTCGTTGTGTTGTATGTCTGTGTATTTGGAGCGAACTTGTTGTACAATTTAGTGGCTATAAACTTATTTAGCTATTAACAACCAAAGTGGCATTTTTAGTTTAAACGAAAATTAAAAGAAGGCCATGAAATTAAGCAATAAAAATGAACATTTTAACTCAGAAAAATTGGAGACAACATTAAGTTAGTGTCAGTTTATCGTTTCCTCAAATGAGAAGATTTATTATAAAAGAAGACCTACTTATCTTCGATGAGGAAAGCACAACACAATTTACTGGTCTTCTAAGAAATCCCTATCGATTTTCTAAAAGAAGAACAACTGCTCTTCTACTAGAAGAACACCAGGCCTTCTATGAGAAGACCAACCAGACACCGCACAGAGGGGAAACATAGGCCTAAAGTTGCTCAAAACTCAAAATATGACAATCGTTTTTTTATGAAAAAATTTTGATAAACGGCAACCAGACTCTTTTCTACATTTGCTATAACCATCCTCGACTTTGTAAGATTAACCAATCCAATGCAGCAGTCGATTGAACTCAGCCATACTGAAAACAAAAAGTAAATTTTCGAAAACTAAGAAATTAGGTGAACATTAAAATGACATTATTTTCGCGAAAATGTATATTTTTCAAGATTTGTTGTTTTTGTACAGTCTCCGAACAAGATTAGCATTTAAAATTTTCAGATTGATTTTACATCTTTGCTCTTTAATAATGGTGATACATATCCTCTTTATGAAATTTTTTTTATGATAATTTTTAAGATTACTACAATTTCAATAGTGAAAAAGTCTATTTCCCCGTCGTTTCCCGACCATAGTTTCTTCTAATGTTTTATGCGTTTGAGTCTCAACTATCAGATTCAATCATAAAAAATTGCGCATATTTGCGCCATTCCGAAAAAATCTAATTTTTCTCAACAAAAATATGAAATATTTTTATATGGAATTGCAAGGTTTACTGGCACTAAATTTTGATCCGCCTTATAACCGGGGCTCTTATTTATCAGACTGAACCAACACCTATTAAATATGTTTGCATTATTCAGAAACATTCACGGCTTTTCTCATGTGAAGTGAGAAAAATTTAATTTAAGTAAGTTTCAAAAAATAAAATTTGGAATGAAATATATGTATATGGGACTATATATACATCTGTACCGATTTGTTTGAAAATTGGCTCAATGTTTTTTTAGGCTAGTTCAGGTTGCATGTGTCAAATTTCAGTGATTTTGGTGCATTTTTATCTCATATCAGATGCGAATATAATGGAAGCTGCATCCAAATCTGGACCGATTTTCATTATTTTCTATAGGATTAATCCTTGTACAGAAGATATGCTTTGTGCAAAATTGTATATCAATCGGACTATAAATGAGCTGTCTAGGGCTTTTGATCAACTTTTAACACAAATTTCCCCTCTGTGCATCGTTAAGAAGATCTTCTAGGTTTTTATGAGACTATCCTCTAAATTATTATGAAAAAGCCTTCTAATATTCTTCTATGAGAAGGCCAAATGATATTCCGTGGGACTTCTAGGGAAGAGCTTCTAGACTTCTATGAAAAGACCTCTGATATTCATTGAGATTTAAATGTGCTTTTGGTCTTCTATAAAAAGGCCTTCTGGACTTTTATGAGAAGACCTTCCGGTCTTCTAAAAGAAGCCCACCTAGTCTTCTAAAAGAAGACCATCTAGTCTTCTAAAAACTACCTCCCGGTCTTCTATAAGAAGTACTTCTGGTCTTCTATAAGAGGACCTTCTGGTCTTCTATAAGAAGACTTTCTGGTCTTCTACAAGAGGACCTTCTGGTCTTCTATAAGAGGACCTTTTGGTCTTCTATAAGAACACCTTCTGGTTTTTATAAGAAGACCTTCTGGTCTTCTATAAGAGGATCTTCTGGTCTTTTATAAGAACACCTTCTGGTCTTCTATAAGAAGTCCTTATGGTCTTCTATATGAAGGCTTTCTGGTCTTCTATAAGAAGACCTTATGGTCTTCTAAAAAAGACCTTGTGGTCTTCTAAAAAAGACCTTGTGGTCTTCTAAAAGAAGACCTTGTGGTTTTCTATAAGAAGACTTTCCGATCTTCAATAAGATGACTTTCAGATCTTCAATAAGAAGACTCTCAGACTTTCTATAAGAAGACTCTCAGCTCTTCTATAAGAACACCTTCTGGTTTTTATAAGAAGACCTTGTGGTCTTCTATAAGAAGACCTTGTGGTCTTCTATAAGAAGACCTTGTGGTCTTCTATAAGAAGACCTTGTGGTCTTCTATAAAAAGACCTTGTGGTCTTCTATAAGAAGACCTTGTGGTCTTCTAAAAGAAGACTTTCTGGTATTCTATAAGAGGACCTTCTGGTCTTCCATAAGAAGACATTCGGGTCTTCTATAATAAGACCTTGTTGTCTTCTATAAGAAGACCTTGTTGTCTTCTATAAGAAGACCTTGTGGTCTTCTATAAGAAGACCTTGTGGTCTTTTATAAGAAGACCTTGTGGTCTTCTATAACAAGACCTTGTGGTCTTCTAAAAGAAGACTTTCTGGTATTCTATAAGAGGAACTTCTGGTCTTCTATAAGAAGACTTTCTGGTATTCTATAAGAGGACCTCTGGTCTTCTATAAGAAGACCTTGTGGTCTTCTATAAGAAGACCTTGTGGTCTTCTATAAGAAGACCTTGTGGTCTTCTATAAGAAGACTTTGTGGTCTTCTATAAGAAGACCTTGTGGTCTTCTATAAGAAGACCTTGTGGTCTTCTATAAGAAGATCTTGTGGTCTTCTAGAAGAAGACCTTGTGGTCTTCTATAAGAATGCCTTCTGGTCTTCTATAAGAAGACCTTGTGGTCTTCTATAAGAAGACCTTGTGGTTTTCTATAAGAAGACCTTGTGGTCTTCTATAAGAAGACCTTGTGTTCTGTTATAAGAAGACCTTGTTGTCTGTTATAAGAAGACCTTGTGGTCTTCTATAAGAGCCTTCTGGTCTTCTATAAGAAGACCTTGTGGTCTTCTATAAGAAAACCTTGTGGTCTTCTATAAGAATGCCTTCTGGTCTTCTATAAGAAGACCTTGTGGTCTTCTATAAGAATGCCTTCTGGTCTTCTATAAGAAGACCTTGTGGTCTTCTATAAGAAGACCTTGTGGTCTTCTATAAGAAGACCTTGTGGTCTTCTATAAGAAGACCTTGTGGTCTTCTGTAAGAAGGCCTTGTGGTTTTCTATATGAAGACCTTGTGGTTTTCTATAAGAAGACCTTGTAGTCTTCTTTAAGAAGACCTTGTGGTTTTCTATAAGAAGGCCTTGTGGTTTTCAATAAGAAGACCTTGTGGTCTTCTATAAGAAGACCCTGTTGTCTTCTATAATACCTTCTGGTCTTCTATAAGAAGACTTTCTGGTCTTCTAGAAGAGGACTTTCTGGTTTCTATAAAGACCTTGTAGTCTTCTATAAGAAGACCTTGTGGTCTTCTATAAGAAGACCTTGTGGTCTTCTATAAGAAGACCTTATGGTCTTCTATAAGAAGACCTTGTGGTCTTCTATAAGAAGACCTTGTGGTCTTCTATAAGAAGACCTTGTGGTCTTCTAAAAGAAGACCTTGTGGTCTTTTATAAGAAGTCCTTCTGGTCCTCTATAAGAAGACCTAGCGGTTTTCAATAATATGACCTTCTGGTCTTCTATAAGAAGACCTTCTGCTTTTCTGCAAGAATACCTTCTTGTCTTCTATAAGAAGACTTTCCGATCTTCAATAAGAAGACCTTCTGGTCTTCTATAAGAAGACTTTCCGATCTTCAATAAGAAGATCTTCTGGTCTTCTATAAAAATACCCTCAGCTCTTCTATATCAAGACCTTCTGATCTTTTATAAGAAGACCTTCTGGTCTTCTATAAGAAGTCCTTCTGGTCCTCTATAACAGGACCTTCTGGTCTTCTACTAGAAGACCTTCTGGTCCTCTATAAGATAACCTAGCGGTCTTCTATAATATGACCTTCTAGTCTTCTATAAAAAGACCTTCTGGTCCTCTATAAAAAGATCTAGCGGTCTTCTATAATATGACCTTCTGATCTTTTATAAGAAGACCTTCTGGTCTTCTATAAGAATTCCTTCTGGTCCTCTATAAGATAACCTAGCGGTCTTCTATAATATGACCTTCTAGTCTTCTATAAAAAGACCTTCTGGTCCTCTATAAAAAGACCTAGCGGTCTTCTATAATATGACCTTCTGATCTTTTATAAGAAGACCTTCTGGTCTTCTATAAGAAGTCCTTCTGGTCCTCTATAACAGGACCTTCTGGTCTTCTATTAGAAGACCTTCTGGTCCTCTATAAGATAACCTAGCGGTCTTCTATAATATGACCTTCTAGTCTTCTATAAAAAGACCTTCTGGTCCTCTATAAAAAGATCTAGCGGTCTTCTATAATATGACCTTCTGATCTTTTATAAGAAGACCTTCTGGTCTTCTATAAGAATTCCTTCTGGTCCTCTATAAGATAACCTAGCGGTCTTCTATAATATGACCTTCTAGTCTTCTATAAAAAGACCTTCTGGTCCTCTATAAAAAGACCTAGCGGTCTTCTATAAAAAGACCTAGCGGTCTTCTATAATATGACCTTCTGGTCTTCTATAAGAAGACCTTCTGGTCCTCTATAAGAAGACCTAGCGGTCGTCAATAATATGACCTTCTGGTCTTCTATAAGAAATCCTTCTGGTCTTTTATAAGAAAACCTTCTGGTCTTCTTTAAGAAGACTTTTTGGTCTTCTATACGAAGACCCTCTGGTCTTCTATAAAAACTCCTTCTGGTCATCTTTAAGAAGACCTTCTGGTCTTCTATCAGAAAACCTTCTAGTCTTTTATAAGAATACCTTCTGGTCTTCTATAAGAAGACTTTCTGGTCCTCTATAAGAAGACCTTGTGGTCTTTTATACGAAGACCCTCTGGTCTTCTATAAGAACTCGTTCTGGTCATCTTTAAGAAGACCTTTTGGTCTTCTATCAGAAGACCTTCAGGTCTTCTATCAGAAGACCTTCTGGTCTTCAATACGCCGACATTCTGGACTTCTATACCAAGACCTTCTGGTCTTCTATTGCAAGACCCTCTTGTCTTCTATTTCAAGACCATCTGGTGTTCTATACGAAGACCTTCTGGTCTTCTATACGAAGACCTTCTGGTCTTCTATACGAATACCCTCTGGTCTTCTATAAGAAGACTCCCATGACTTTTTATGAGAAGACCTTATGTACTTTTATGAGAAGAGGTCTTATATACGAATACCCTCTGGTAATCTATAAGAAGATCTTCTAGTCTTCTATAAGAAGACCTTGTGGTCTTCTGGTCTTTGATAAGAAGACTTTCTGGTCTTCTATAAGAAGACTTTCTGGTCCTCTATAAGAAGACTTTCTGGTCCTCTATAAGAAGACTTTCCTATCTTCAATAAGAAGATATTCTGGTCTTCTATAACAAGACCTTCTGGTCTTTTATAAGAAGACCTTCAGGCCTTCTATAAGAAGTCCTTCTGGCCCTCTATAGCAGGACCTTTTGGTCCTGTAAAATATGGACTTCTGGTCATCTATACGAAGACCTTCTGGTCTTCTATAAGAAGTCCTTCTAGTCCTCTATAAGAAGTCCTTCTGGTCCTCTATAATATGAGCCTCTGGTCATCTATAAGAAGACCTTCTGGTCTTCTATAAGAAGGCCTTCTGCTTTTCTACAAGAATACCTTCTTGCCTTATATAAAAAGACTTTCCGATCTTCAATAAGAATACATTCTGGTCTTCTATAAGAAGACCTTCTGGTCTATTATAAGAAGACCTTCTGGCTATCTATAAGAAGACCTGGCGGTCTTCTATAAGAAGACCTTCGGCTTTTCTACAAGAATATCTTCTGGGCTTCTATAAGAAGACTTTCCGATCTTTAATATGAAGATCTTTTGGTCTTCTATAAGAAGACCCTCAGTTCTTCTTTAAGAAGACCTTCTGGTCTTCTATAAGAAGTCCTTTTGGTCCTCTATAAGAAGACCTTCTTGTCTTTTATGAGAATACCTTTTGGTCCTCTATAAAAAGGCAATCTGGTCTTTTCAAAGAAAACTTCCTATAAGAAGACACTTTGGTCTTCTATAAGGCGACCTTCTTGCATGATGGTCTTCTCAAAGATATTCTGGTCATCTATAAGAAGACATTTCTGGTTGTATGTAAGAAGATCTTTCCGGTATTTTATAAGTAGACCTTTCGGACCTCCAAGAGAAGACTGTTAATCTTCTGTAAGACTGATATTCTTCTTTGCGGCAATTGTCAGTTTGTCGTTTGAGAGGCAAAGGGTTACCATATTCCTCACTCCTCTCTCCATCAAAGTGACAATTGCCGCAAGGAAAATTGCCTAATGTAAATATAGACTTTGAACTACTATGAGCAGACCTTCTGGTCTTCTATAGGAAGACAGTACGGGTTTCTATAAAAAAACCTTCAGATATTCTACAAGATGTAATTTTGCTCTTCTATGAAAAGACTTTCTGCTCCTCTATGAGAAGACTTTCGGTCTTTTATAAAAAAAGGTTGTGGTCTTCTCTGAGAAGACTAGTGGACTACTCTACATTTTTTATGATACTAATGGGAGCCTTTTTAGGGCTAGAACTTGTGTTCCTCTATGAAAAGCCTTCTTGCGGTTGTTTAGAAGACCTTGTGGTCTCCCCCAGGAAATGACCTTCTGCTTTTCTACGAGAATACGTTCTGGGCTGCTTTGGCTTTCAGGTCTTCCGTTAGAAGATCTTGTCAGTGTTGTATGAGAAGCAGATCTACTCGTCTATAAGTAGAACTCCTTCTCTTCTATAATAAGTTTCAGATAGTAAATATATCATCAATCAATTATGGATGACTAGGGCTAAAGGTCATTGGACCTGAGCTTTTACAAATAAATTACTTCAAACTTATGTGGGTTTTTTGGCTCCATATTGGATTCTATAAATGTGGATTTTAAAGGAATATGTTTAGCTCTAACTGGTCTCTATAAACGTGGATTTTTAAGGTACTGTTTTGACTCTATGTTGGCCTTGTATACATGGATTTGTAAGGAATTTTCTTGGTTCTATGCTAAAATCTATAAACCTGGATTTTTAAGGAATATATTTTACTCTATTGGTCCCTATTAATGTCAAATAAATTATGTTAAATATTATGGGTGGAGGCTTCCAAGAACATACCACGAATTTATAAAAATTCAAAAATACTTTTATTTATTCCACCAATATCTTAGGAAAGAATTCTCCAAATGCTGCAGTTTTTTAGCTTAGGAATGCTTAGGTCATAATAGTTGGTGTTCTATTATGACCTAAGCATTCCTAAGCTAAAAAACTGCAGCATTTGGAGAATTTTACATGACATACATATCCAGAAATGTCTGTAGCTACATTGAAAATCGTATGATGTTCTTTCCAAGATCTAAACCAGGACCTTTTGTGGACAAGAGGGCCATGCATACCATTTTATTATGGTATTGGTTGCCATCCATCCCAGCCTTTTGATGAAAATTGCACAGTTTTTCATTGGCCAAAAACACACATAATTGCTTAAAATATTCGTCACAAGCTGGCTAAGCCATTCTCCCGGCCAGCGATAACCTTTAACCAAAAAAATCACTTTTTACAATAATTATTTATTTCTGGCGAACACGTTTTTTGGTTTCTTCGATAGCTGGCTTCTCTGCATCTTTCTTGAAAACAAAAATGAACTTTCCCTTTTTGTTAAGAAACCTGAAGCAGAAGAGAGCCACCAACATACGAAAAGAAGATGCGACGTTTTAAAGTTGTACGATTATTGTATGTTATTGTTGTCTTTACTACAGGTGATCAATGTTTGGAGGAGTTACCTGTTGGTGCAAAAGATACTCATTTACACAATAACAACAAAAATAAAGAAAACTTGTTATAAAGTGACCACAAACCAATGAATGAAGATGATCACTTGAAAAAAAAGATGCACAGGTTGTTGTAACAATAACAACAAATAGTAGTAAAAAATAAATAATAATGATAAATGCACATAGTGATGGATGCAGTGAGAGAGGTAGCACTTCATAATGATGACGGTGACAATTGTTTGGAATATGCAGTGATTGTTCCTTCATTATGATTACCACATATCAAATAATGAAGTTGTAGTGCTGCAGCAGTAGTTGTTGTTAGATTTCTAAAATGACCAGGAATTTTTGACCAACATCATCCGTCCGCCGCAACAAGTGGTCAGTCAAAAAACTTTTGCTGTTAACAAATATTCATAGAGACGAAAATTCCATAACAAATTTTATTGACTGGAGTGGCTGGCGTTGTTTTGAAGATTTATGAGCTAGTCAATAAAATTTTGAATTTTTTAATAATGATATATGAATAAGTAATTGGCATGTGTATGGATGTATGTAGATGGGGATTATGAATTTGGAGGCTGCCATTATGCAATTTACAACGTTGTGGGTTAGGCATGGCCATAAATAAGATTGAGGAAATGGGTTATGTTTTTAATTTGGTGGATTTCTTATTAAAATCTTCAACGAATTTAAGGCTCCGATTGACATTATAGGTATTGACATTGCCCACTTGGAAATGTTTGAAACGTGGATGTTTAAGAAATGTATTTTGCCCCAATGTTGGCCTGTTTAAACGTAGACTTTTAAGCAACCTTCTTGGCTCCTTGTTGGCCTCTGTAAATGTGGATTTTTAAGAAATATTTCTGGTTCCCTGCTGGCTTCTATTTTTAAGGAATATTCTTAGGTCTATGCTGGTCTCTATAAATGTGTATTTTTTTGGATATTTTTTGGCTCTATGTTGGCCTCTTTAAACGTTGAGTTTTAAGGAATATTTTTGGTTCTATGTTGGCCTCAATTAATGTGGATTTTTAGGGAATATTATTTAATCTATGTTGCCCTTTATAAAAGTGGATTTTTGAGGAATATTTTTGGCTCTATGTTGGGCTCTATAAATGTGTATTCCTGAAGAATATTTTTGGCTCTATGTTGGCCTCTATAAATGTGGATTTTTAAGGAATATTTTTGGTTCTATGCTGAACTCTAAAAATTTAATTATTTTAAGGAATATGTTTGGCTCTATAAACATGGATTTTTAAGAATTTTTTTGGCTCCATGTTGGCCTCTTTAAAATTGGACTTTTAAGCAATATTCTTGGCTCTTTGTTGGCCTCTGTAAATGTGGATTTTTAAGCAATCTTCTTGCCTCTTTGTTGGCCTCCGTAAATGTGGATTTTTAAGGAATATTTTGGGCTCCATGCTGGCCTCTATAAACGTGGATCTTTAAGGAATATTTTTGGCTCAATGTTGCCCTCTAAAACCTGGATTTTTTGAGGAATATTTTTGACTCTAAGTTGCCCTATCTATTTAAGTAATATTTTTGGATCTATATTGTCCTCTATAAACGTGGGTTTTTATGAAATATGTTTGGCTTTATGTATAAATCTGAATGTTTATGGAATATGTATTTGTAGCTCTATGTTGGCCTCTATAAATGTATATTCTTGAGGAAAATTATTGGCTCTATGTCGGCCTCCAAAGACGTGAATTTTTATGGAATATTTTTAGCTCTATGTTGCCCCCAAAAATGTGGATTTTTATGGAATATTTTTAGCTTTAATATTTTTGACTGTATGTTGACCTCTAGAAACGAGGATTTTTAAGGAATATTTTTGGCTCTATGTGGACCTCAATAAACGCGGATTTTAAGAGAATCTTTTTTGCTCTATGTTGGCCACAGTAATCGTGGATTTTTAAGGAATATCCCTCATATATAGAATACCCCATTCTTTCAGAAAGGATGTATAGAAGCAAAGTTTCTTTCAGAAGGGTCTGTAGAAGCACCATTTCTTTCAGAAAGGGTCCATAGAAGCACAACATCTTTCTTTGAAAAAGGGTCTATAGAAGCACATTCGCTTTCCGAAAGGGTCTATAGAAGCACCCCTGCATTCAGAAATGGGGAATAGAAGCACCATTGCTTTCATAAGCACCCTTACTTTCATAAAGGTCTATAAAAGCACTCTTACTTTCATAAAGGTCTATAGAAGTATCCTTGCTTTCATAAAGAGTCAATAAAGGCACCCTTTCTTTAAGAAATGTCTATAGAAGCGCCCCTACGTTCTTTAGGGGTCTATAGAAATACCCTTACTTTCATAAGGGGTCTATAAAAGCACACTTGCTTTCAGAAAAGGTCTACAGAAGCACTCTTGATTTCATAAAGCTGTATAGAAGCACCGTTTCCTTGAGAAAGGGTCTATAGAAGCACCCTTTCCTTCAGAAAGAGTCTATAGAAGCACAATTTCCTTCAGAAAGGGTCTATAGAAGCACCCTTTCCTTCAGAAAGGGTCTATAGAAGCACCCTTTCCTTCAGAAAGGGTCTATAGAAGCACCCTTTCCTTCAGAAAGGGTCTATAGAAGCACCCTTTCCTTCAGAAAGGGTCTATAGAAGCACCCTTTCCTTCAGAAAGGGTCTATAGAAGCACCCTTTCCTTCAGAAAGGGTCTATAGAAGCACCCTTTCCTTCAGAAAGGGTCTATAGAAGCACCCTTTCCTTCAGAAAGGGTCTATAGAAGCACCCTTTCCTTCAGAAAGGGTCTATAGAAGCACCCTTTCCTTCAGAAAGAGTCTATAGAAGCACTCTTTCCTTCAGAAAGGGTCTATAGAAGCACCCTTTCCTTCAGAAAGGGTCTATAGAAGCACCCCTTCCTTCAGAAAGGGTCTATAGAAGCACCCTTTCCTTCAGAAAGGGTCCGTAGAAGCACCCTTTCGTTCAGAAAGGGTCTATAGAAGCACCCTTTCGTTCAGAAAGGGTCTATAGAAGCACCCTTTCGTTCAGAAAGGGTCTATAGAAGCACACTTTCGTTCAGAAAGGGTCTATAGAAGCACACTATCGTTCAGAAAGGGTCTATAGAAGCACCCTTTCGTTCAGAGAGGGTCTATAGAAGCACACTTTCCTTCAGAAAGGGTCTATAGAAGCACCCTTTCTTTCAGAAAGGGTCTATAGAAGCACCCTTTCCTTCAGAAAATGTCTATAGAAACACCCTTTCCTTCAGAAAGGTTCTACAGAAGCACCCTTGGCTTCAGAAAGGGTATATTTAAGCACCATTTCCTCCAGAGGCATGTTTTTAATTTTAAGATTTTTTTCATGATCGAGGACAGACAAATCCGACCTTTGTTGCAAATTGGATTCCCGTATAAAAACTCAAATTTTATTGTATTTTTTATTTACAAATTTCTTTGTATGATTAATGAAGTTTTTTATCTTCTTTGTCGTAATTTATTCGAACTTTATTATAAAAACACACCCACTCAAAAATTCGTCACACCTTACACTTGTTGTCTGTTGCCGTAAGGGAGTGGAAGTGAAGGTGAAGGGATGGATGTTGCCGGCAATCATCAGCAATGAAAGTGAATGATACAAAAAAAGCAAACAACAGCATATTATACACAATTTCTATTTTATTTTTGCACTACAATTTCTTTGCTTATTGCTTTAATAATTCATAAATAACTTTACGCATGCGCAGTAATGTTAACATCAATATATGTATGTGTATGTATGCAGGTATATTGTGTTATTTACTTTTTTTATATTGTTTGCTTTTGATGGCAACAATGCGAAACGAGATAAATAAATATTTAAGTAGAGATAAGTTTAATAATATAATTTATAAAGATGTATTGAATCAAGTCAAACTTTTTTAAAGTGGGGAGAGACATGCAGGGTATGACAATTGTCTTTTATTACACACCGACAGGCCAATAGTAAAAATAAATAAAAAAATGGCATGGTCAATATCAACTGAGACGCCAACATGAGCGCCCCCATCTCTACCAAGCGACACCACCTCCATCTGCCCACAAACATCTACAGCAACACCAAAATCAATCTTGTTAACATTTTATTAAGAAAGTAGGTCGTGTGTGGCGGGCTTGTGTTTATACCGAACAGGCAAATATTTTCTTCCGATATTGTAATTTTTTTCTTCACATCATGAATATTTTAAAATAATTTTTTGTTAAACAAATTTATGCTACATTTATTTTTAGAATTTATTATTTAAATGATGTTGAAAAAAATGAAAGTTTTAAAAGGAAATAAGGGAATTTGAACATCATAAATTCAAAAGTTTATGACAACATATGTGTGTGTATCTCAGCATAAATAATTTTCAAGAATTTTAAGCAATTTTTCTTAAAATATTTGTCTTACCAAGAGAAAGTGTTGTTGACAAATGTTAATGTTTTGTCTCAAAACTAGAAATTCATAAGTCCTTATAACAGATGGCGCTTACAAATTAGTTGTCTAGTTTGTTTTTTTTTTTCATAAAATTTTGTTATTTTTCTACAACATTGTTGTTGGTTGTGTATTATGTTTAATAGTAGTTTTTGTTAATGTTATCCCCCTACCAATGCCATCTCTTTGTGGAAAAATAAACAATCATTACTAACACACACACACAAATGAAATAACAAAGTGACTGTTAAAAACAAACAAACTAATCCTGTTTAACATCTTCACTTTTTTCTGGCCAATATTTGTTTTGTGTTTTATGTACGAAAAAAACTTGAATTTTACCAACAATTGTCCACGCTCAGCGAAAAACTGTTTTTTCAAACTGCCGATTTAAGGTTCAATGAACCTTCTTTTTTTAAATATTATGGCAAATTGTCAGACCCACATTGTCAGATACTGTGATTGAAAAAATATCCTTAAAAAATCCAAGTTTGAACAAATTTTCGTTAAAAATTCACGTTTTAAACATTTTCATTAAAAATTTACGTTTGAAAAAATAAAAATTCACGTTTGAACAAATTTTCGTTAAAAATTCACGTTTGAAAATTTTTCATTAAAAATTCACGTTTAAAAAAATTATATTTAAGAAATCCACGTTTGAATAAATGTATTTATGAAATCCAAGTTTGAACAAATTTTCGTTAAAAATGCAGGATTAAGAAATTCACGTTTGAAAAAAAAAATGAATTTAAGAAATCCACGCTCGAAATTTCTTAAAAAAAAATCCACATTTTAAAAACTCCACGCTTGAAAATAATTTTTTGAACAACTCAACGCTTGAAAACATTTCTTTAAAAAATCCACGTTTGGAAAAAGTCCACGTTGGAAAAAATTTATCTTAAAAAAATCGACATTTGAAAACATTTTCTATAAAAAATCTACTTTAAAAAAATGTTCTTTAAAAAATCAACCTTTGATTTTTTTTTAATCGACGTTTGAAATAATGTTCTATAAAAAATCCACGTTTGAAAAAATGTTCTTTAATTTTTTTCTTTAAAAAAATCCACGTTTGAATTTTTTTCTTTAAAAAAATCCACGTTTGAATTTTTTTCTTTAAAAAAATCCACGTTTGAAGTTTTTTCTTTAAAAAAATCCACGTTTGAATTTTTTTCTTTAAAAAAATCCACGTTTGAATTTTTTTCTTTAAAAAATCCACGTTTGATTTTTTTTCTTTAAAAAATCTACGTTTGAATTTTTTTCTTTAAAAAATCCACGTTTAAATTTTTTTCTTTAAAAAATCCAGGTTTGATTTTTTTTCTTTGAAAAATCCAGGTATGATTTTTTTCTTTGAAGAATCCAAGTTTGAATTTTTTTCTTTAAACAATCCAAGCTTGAATTTTTTGTTTAAAAAATCCACGTTTGCATTTTTTTCTTTAAAAAAATCCACGTTTGCATTTTTTTTCATTAAAAAATCCACGTTTGAATTTTTTTCTTTAAAAAATCCAGGTTTGATTTTTTTTTCTTTGAAAAATCCAAGTTTGAATTTTTTTCTTTAAAAAATCCAGGTTTGATTTTTTTCTTTGAAAAATCCAAGTTTGAATTTTTTTCTTTAAAAAATCCACGTTTGAATTTTTTTCTTTAAAAAATCCAGGTTTGAATTTTTTTCTTTAAAAAATCCAGATTTGAATTTTTTTCTTTAAAAAATCCAGGTTTGAATTTTTTTCTTTAAAAAATCCACGCTTGAATTTTTTTTTTAAAAAATCCAGGTTTGAATTTTTTTCTTTAAAAATTCCAGGTTTAAATGTTTTCTTTAAAAAATCCAGGTTTGATTTTTTTTTCTTTAAAAAATCCAGGTTTGAATTTTTTTCTTTAAAAAATCCAGGTTTGAATTTTTTTCTTTAAAAAATCCAGGTTTGAATTTTTTTCTTTAAAAAAAATCCACTTTTGAATTTTTTTCTTTAAAAATCAACGTTTGAATTTTTTTTCTTTAAAAAATCCACTTTTGAATTTTTTTCTTTAAAAATCAACGTTTGAATTTTTTTCTTTAAAAAATCCACGTTTGAATTTTTTTCTTTAAAAAATCCACGTTTGAATTTTTTTCTTTAAAAAATCCACGTTTGAATTTTTTTCTTTAAAAAATCCACGTTTGAATTTTTTTTCTTTAAAAAATCCACGTTTGATTTTTTTTCTTTAAAAAATCCACGTTTGAATTTTTTTCTTTAAAAACTCCACGTTTGAATTTTTTTCTTTAAAAAATCCACGTTTGAATTTTTTTCTTTAAAAAATCCACGTTTGAATTTTTTTCTTTAAAAAATCCACGTTTGAATTTTTTTCTTTAAAAAATCCACGTTTGAATTTTTTTCTTTAAAAAATCCACGTTTGAATTTTTTTCTTTAAAAAATCCACGTTTGAATTTTTTTCTTTAAAAAATCCACGTTTGAATTTTTTTCTTTAAAAAATCCACGTTTGAATTTTTTTCTTTAAAAAATCCACGTTTGAATTTTTTTCTTTAAAAAATCCACGTTTGAATTTTTTTCTTTAAAAAATCCACGTTTGAATTTTTTTCTTTAAAAAATCCACGTTTGAATTTTTTTCTTTAAAAAATCCACGTTTGAATTTTTTTCTTTAAAAAATCCACGTTTGAATTTTTTTCTTTAAAAAATCCACGTTTGAATTTTTTTCTTTAAAAAATCCACGTTTGAATTTTTTCTTTAAAAAAATCCACGTTTGAATTTTTTCTTTAAAAAATCCACGTTTGAATTTTTTTCTTTAAAAAATCCACGTTTGAATTTTTTTCTTTAAAAAATCCACGTTTGAATTTTTTTCTTTAAAAAATCCACGTTTGAATTTTTTTCTTTAAAAAATCCACGTTTGAATTTTTTCTTTAAAAAATCCACGTTTGAATTTTTTTCTTTAAAAAATCCACGTTTGAATTTTTTTCTTTAAAAAATCCACGTTTGAATTTTTTTCTTTAAAAAATCCACGTTTGAATTTTTTTCTTTAAAAAATCCACGTTTGAATTTTTTTCTTTAAAAAATCCACGTTTGAATTTTTTTCTTTAAAAAATCCACGTTTGAATTTTTTTCTTTAAAAAATCCACGTTTGAATTTTTTTCTTTAAAAAATCCACGTTTGAATTTTTTTCTTTAAAAAATCCACGTTTGAATTTTTTTCTTTAAAAAATCCACGTTTGAATTTTTTTCTTTAAAAAATCCACGTTTGAATTTTTTTCTTTAAAAAATCCACGTTTGAATTTTTTTCTTTAAAAAATCCACGTTTGAATTTTTTTCTTTAAAAAAATCCACGTTTGAATTTTTTTCTTTAAAAAAATCCACGTTTGAATTTTTTTCTTTAAAAAATCCACGTTTGAATTTTTTTCTTTAAAAAATCCACGTTTGAATTTTTTTTCTTTAAAAAATCCACGTTTGAATTTTTTTCTTTAAAAAATACACGTTTGAATTTTTTTCTTTAAAAAATCCACGTTTGAATTTTTTTCTTTAAAAAATCCACGTTTGAATTTTTTTCTTTAAAAAATCCACGTTTGAATTTTTTTCTTTAAAAAATCCACGTTTGAATTTTTTTCTTTAAAAAATCCACGTTTGAATTTTTTTCTTTAAAAAATCCACGTTTGAATTTTTTTCTTTAAAAAATCCACGTTTGAATTTTTTTCTTTAAAAAATCCACGTTTGAATTTTTTTCTTTAAAAAATCCACGTTTGAATTTTTTTCTTTAAAAAATCCACGTTTGATTTTTTTCTTTAAAAAATCCACGTTTGAATTTTTTTCTTTAAAAAATCCACGTTTGAATTTTTTTCTTTAAAAAATCCACGTTTGAATTTTTTTCTTTAAAAAATCCACGTTTGAATTTTTTTCTTTAAAAAATCCACGTTTGAATTTTTTTTCTTTAAAAAATCCACGTTTGAATTTTTTTCTTTAAAAAATCCACGTTTGAATTTTTTTCTTTAAAAAATCTACGTTTAAATTTTTTTCTTTAAAAAGTCCACGTTTGAATTTTTTTCTTTAAAAAATCCACGTTTGATTTTTTTTTAAAAATTCACGTTTGAATTTTTTTCTTTAAAAAATTCACGTTTGAATTTTTTTTTTTTAAATCCACGTTTGAATTTTTTTCTTTAAAAAATCCACGTTTGAATTTTTTTCTTTAAAAAATCCACGTTTGAATTTTTTTCTTTAAAAAATCCAAGTTTGAATTTTTTTCTTTAAAAAAATCAACGTTTGACATTTTTTTTCTTTAAAAAATTCAAGTTTGACAATTTTTTTCTTTAAAAAAATCCACGTTTGAACATTTTTTCTTTAAAAACTCCAAGTTTGAATTTTTTTTTCTTTAAAAAAATCCACTTTTGAAAATTTTTTATTTAAAAAATCGACGTTTGAACATTTTTTTCTTTAAACAATCCACGTTTGAAATTTTTTTCTTTAAAAAATCCACTTTAAAACTTTTTTCTTTAAAAAATCCACTTTCGAAATTTTTTTCTTTAAAAAATCCACGCTTGAAATTTTTTTCTTTCAAATATCTACGTTTGAAATAATTTTCTATAAAAAATCAGAGATTAAAAAAAATTTTCTTTAAAAATTCCGCTTTTGAAAATAAAAAAATTCACGTTCAAAAAAACTGTCATGAAACATTGATGTTTGAAAAAATTGTCTTTAAAAATGGACGTTTGAAAAAATTGTCTTTAAAAAATCAACGTTTGAAAAAACGGTCTTTAAAAAATCCACGTTTGAGAAGGTTGTCTTTAAAAAATCCACGTTTGAGAAAGTTGTCTTTAAAAAAACCCACGTTTAAAAAAATTGTCTTTAAAAAATCCACGTTTGAAAATAATTTCTTTTGCAAAATTTAAGTTTGAAAAAATTTCTGTAAAAAATTCAAGTTTGCAAAAAAAAATCTTAAAAAATCTTCTTTTGAAAAAGTTTATTAAAAAAATCCTCTTTTGAAAAAAAATTTATTTAAAAAAATCCTCTTTTGAAAAAAAAATATTAAAAAAATCCACGCTTAAAAAAATTTATTTAAAAAAATCCTCTTTAAAAAAATATTTAAAAAATCCACGCTAGAAAAAATGTATTTAAAAAAAATCCACGCTTAAAAAAAATTATTTAAAAAAATCCACGCTTAAAAAAATTTTTAAAAAAATCCACGCTTGAAAAAATGTTGTTTAAAAATATCCACGCTTAAAAAAATATTTAAAAAAAATCCATGCTTGAAAAAAAATTTATTTATAAAAAATCCACGCTTAAAAAAATCTATTAAAAAAACCCCACGCTTAAAAAAAATTTATTTAAAAAATCCACGCTTGAAAAAAATTTCTTTAAAAAAATCCACGCTGAAAAAAATGTCTTGAAAAAACATCTCGTTTGAAAAAAATGTCTTTAAAAAAATTGAAAAAAGAAATATTTAAAAAAATTCTTTAAGAAATACAAATTTGAAAAATATTTATTTAAAAAATTCACGTTTGAAAAAAAATTCTTAAAAAATCCAAGTTTGAAAAAAATTCTTTGAAAAACACGTTTGAATTTTTTTTTTAAATCCAAGTTTGAAAAAATTTTATTCTTTTAATAATCCACGTTTGAAAAAAAAAAATTTAATATAGCCACGTTTGAAACAAAATTCTTTAAAAAATCCAAGTTTGAAAAAAATCCACATTTGAAAAATTATCTTTAAAAAAATTTGCGCTTCAAAAATCCTCGTTTGAAAAAAATTTGTTTAGGAAATCCACGTTTGAAAAATATTTATTTAAATAATTCATGTTTGAAAAAAATTCTTAAAAAATCCAAGTTTGAAAAAAATTTTTTAAAAACCACGTTTGAATTTTTTTTAATCCACGTTTGAAAAAATGTTCTTAAAAAAATCCAAGTTTGATATTCTTTTTAAAAAGCCACGTTTAAAAAAAATTCTGTAACAAATCCAAGGTTGAAAAAAATCCTCGTTTGAAAAATTGTCTTTAAAAAAATACGCGCTTCGTTTGAAAAAAAAAATTTTAAAAATCCAAGTTTGAAAAAATTCTTTAAAAAACCACCATTAAAATTTTTTTTAAAAATCCAAGTTTGAAAAAATTTTCTTAAAAAAATAAAAGTTAGAAAAAATTATTTTTTTTTTTAAAATTCACGTTTGAAAAAATGTTCTTTAAAAAAGCCACGTTTGAACAAATTTTCTATAAAAAAGCCACGTTTGAATAACTATCTTTAAAAAAATTCGCGCTTCAAAAATTTTTCTTTCAAA
Organism: Musca autumnalis; assembly: GCF_047663935.1. Classification (NCBI taxonomy): domain Eukaryota; kingdom Metazoa; phylum Arthropoda; class Insecta; order Diptera; family Muscidae; genus Musca; species Musca autumnalis. The sequence continues at coordinate 9,504,886 of NW_027411755.1, read as the reverse complement.
AATCCACAATTCTGTTTTACTACCGAATTAGCTTCGACACCTCTGCCACATCCGAATCTGGAAGTGGTATCCATGGTGTGGTTGCAACTCTGCGAGAAATATCGCGGCCAACTTGCAGGCCTTCCAAAGTGCGTCGGAGCCATTTACTGTCTGTCTGGATAGGAAAATCTTTCAATTCCTTATACTGGTTCTGCCAAAGCAGTCCTCCTACAGTCCACCTCGTCAGAAGTTGTAACCTTCCTCGGACGACTTTCCACCAGCAACCAATGATCCCCACTTCTTCTGCCTTCAGGATCTGGAGAGCGGCCACCTTCGCGTACAAGGCCGCGTGACTGCTCGACGGACTTTCCAACCTTTTTTCTTAGCACCTGTACTTGGATTCTCGGAAAATCTCACTCTCTTCACACACGTCCGGTGTGAAGTGGTTGTCTTCGGTCCACTAGCCTGCTTTGAGATTGATGTTTAATTGAGATGCGATGCCCGCAGGTTACATCTCATCGTCCGAGGAATGTCTTTCCAGTTGCTAAGATGAGAACTTTCCTGACTTAGACCTATATACGCATTTTCCTTAAGGAGATCCAGCAACTCCCTGATATATGTACGTCTGAATTAAGTCACACGCAGCGTTCGTAGTCGGTGTGGAGCAATGTGGTATGAGATCAATAACTGATTTAAGCCACTCGTCCCAAAGATATATATTCAGCACACCTTATTGGTTCGCGAAAATTTCCCTTCTCCTTTCCCAACCGGGCTTGGGACCGGTTTGGCGGAGTTCTTTGTGGTTCTCGACGCTTTTCGGGCGAGTTGTGGACATCTTTCATATGCGGAAATTCCACGAAATTAAATTAATTATGTTGCTGTTGTTATCAGATTCGGAGGCTAGATTGCTGACTGTATTCTGAACCATTGAAAGTCGAACATTTGAAATTCGTAATTTGTTTGTTTCTTCTGAGTTTGGATCTGATTTGGTTTGGTTTTTTGTTTTTGAGGTTTTGTTCGTTCCTTTACCAAAATAAATCTTGCGTACATACTTTGAATGTGATAGAAACCTTTGGACTATCATTTCTCTCTGAGCTTAACTCCACACATCTCTTGTGCTTTAATATTCGTTTTTTTTAATATAAAATAAACTTTTAATCCAACACACAGCGACGAGCACAAAAAAGGAAGAAGTCTTAACTTTTGTAATAGTTTTTAATACATTGGTGATGCACTTGGGTGCTGCTGCAGACACTTTTGTTTACATGTTACCACTTGGAACTACCAGTTTTTTGCGTTGAAACTTAATTTTTATATTTTTTTACAATGTTTTTTTTTCTTTCTTTTTTTGGGTAAATATTTCCTAGTTGTTTTGTTTTTCCCCAAAAACAATAATAATAACAACAAGTAATTACAAAAAAGGCCTTGTTTGTTGTACATCACAGATACTGGCGGTTTAAGCCATGTTTAAGATGTTCGTTGCCTGCCTTATGTTGGTTTGTTTTTTATTTGAAAGTATTTTTATGCAATTATGTTTCTTTTTTAATAAAAGAAAGAAAAAACGTGGAAGAAAGATCATTGAGACCTTAACAAAATTGTACAAAAATGTCCGACTTTTTAACCTTGCAACAGATGTAAACCAAACTATCGTTGTCGTCTATTCCATGAATGTTGTGGTTTCAAACAAAAAAAACCAAAAAAACAAAAATGAATGTTAACGACAATGAAGAAAGGTCATCTCTACAACCACAATGCCGTTGGTTAAAAATGTAATAATGCAAAGCAGTGATATACATATTGTTACATTATGTGGACAAAACAAAGTTTGTATTTTTTGTTGTAATATCAAAGGAAAGATATACTCAACCGAGCAGCTTTGCTTCAAATTGATTTTAATTTGCCATAATTGTTTGTTTATCTCGTGTGGGTGAAAATTAACAGATCATCAGCATCGTCATCGTTGCTTATTGGTTGTCATGCCGCATTGTGGTCCATAAATAATTTATTTTATTATTAATAATTATGGCAAATAATGAATGCTTGAAATGATAGTATGAAAAAAACGGCACATTGTAAAGCAAACTGTATGAAATAAATAGGTTAAGGGCAACAAAATAGTTGGGAATATTGAATTTAAATGGAGACAAAAAGAAAGTGAGAAAGGGAATTTATTGATAATTTTTTGTATTTTTCTGTTAAATTAAGGATTTCAGTTGATAACTATATCTGTATGATCCTGGTCTCCTCATGAAGTTAACAAGCTGGTGCCACTTTAAATCACTCTATTAGAGTTCCTAGTTCGCAGGATTGCCTAGTTTCCACTGCGTAACGTTAACATTTAAATACCGCATAAGGCTATTGCTTTGTAAGAGGTTTATTTTTCATTGGGAGTTGTTCTGAACGAATATTCCCCATGAGTTTTGTCTTTCTGATGTTTCAACCTAAGGGAGAAAGTCAAAAAAACGCACGGTGAATTTTCGTTCAAAATAACCTCAAATATATTGATGTAGTCAATAGCCAGAATGGAGGAGGGAGGAACTTCATTTCAGAACTCAATTTGAAGAATAGTCCTTATTCCTTCGTTGAAAAAAAACTATACTTAGTTCTGCTATGTAGACGTTTAATTGATCAAATATGACCTCGCATCAGTTCGGTGTTTCCAAGTACACAGAAAAAAATTTTAGCCATTTGATAAAAAACTTTAAAGATTCAATCAAAAATTTATCGTTTTTCCGGCGATAAAAAATTGTCATATTGACAAAATTCGATAAAATTATTTGATCACAAAGTAAAAATACAACTGATAAAATATTTCACATATTGACAAACATATTTATCAAAATATTCCACATATTTCATTTTATCAGTTCAATATAACAAATCGATAAATATTTTAGTCAATATGTGAAATATTTTATCAGTTGTATTTTTACCTTGTGATCAAATAATTTTATCGAATTTCGTCAATATGATAATTTTTTTATCGCCGGATTTTTTTTTCTGTGTACCAAATATGTCCTTGGTATATTTTTGGACTTTTCCCTTCTGGGATGCTTGCGGATCAATTTTTATTATTTCTTTATTGGATTAGAAGTCCTTTGCAGTATTTTGAGATCAGGTGAAAGGCAGTTTTTCTTCTGGTCTAGTTATTTTAGTGGAATCCTCATGATGGATTCTCTGCTGCGGGACTTAGCCATCACCTTTAAGATTTGTGTGTAAACTTGTGACCTATTTATAATGATTGAGGGTTAGACTCGTGTCGATCTGGAAAGTCGTGGCGAGCAGCGTATGGGTATGGCAGAGGTCTGGAGTGACTTAGTGGTTGGCGAGTGACAATAGGTTGCTGCTGAACGGCAGTTTGGTCTACAGAAGTTGTCTACAGACTGGAGATGTGGAACTTGGCATACGGTATATTAATCAACTCGAGTACCTAGGTATAACTATGGCTGATACATTATAATATTTGGTTGTGTGTCTGTCTTTGTCCGCGGAACCACTGCAGGTATTGCTGGCGCTATGACTTTGATCTACATGCGAGATGTAGAGTGGATTGCATCTGGCTCCGGCCTTCTGATCTGTTGCCTGTTGCCGGTATTTGGATGAACAGGTAGACGGACAGTGACAAAGGTAAAGTGACGTACGAATTTATTCGTGACGCTGCTTCTGGGATTCTGCGAATGGGTATGTCTCTCTCAATGCATTTTTTATGTATACAGATTTATACGGGTGTGCTATGACTGAGGGCTACAGGCATGTACTAACGGATTTTCCATACTATGATGGCATTAGAGTTTAAGCAAACATGTGTATATGGCATGGGGGGAGTGGGATTTCCATAGGGCACTGGGAGACAGTCGTACCCTTAGTTGTTTAAGTAGTTTTACACCTGAAGTGTTTCTTAGGAGAAGAAGAAATCAAAAAAAAAAATCACCGTAGCGCTTTTAAAATAAATCGCGATTCAAGTCGGCATTTTTAAGGGTTTTTAGGTTTTCACGATTTTGATTGGAAACCGCATGTCCTGTCGAAATGGGATTGAAGCAAATGTTGTAGCTATGAAAACTCTCTACAAGATTGACCTTTTTGATAACTACGTAGGTTTTACCGTTATTGAGATATAGAAGTTCAAAGGCAATGCATTGACTGTATCGCATTTACCGTTTTTGAGATATAGAAGTTCAGGCCAATCATTCATTTTTTTCTCAGGTCTTCAGGATTTTGCTTGAAACCGCAAGTCCTATCGGAATGAGACTAAAGAAAATGTTGGAGCTGTGAAAATTCTCTACAAGATTGGCTTTTGTATATTTTTCCTAGGTTGTACCATTTTTGAGATATATAAGTTTAAGTTGGGGAAATTGCAGTCATGACGCTGTTTTATTATTTTTACAATTTGAACTTCTATATCTCAAAAATGGTAAAACCTACGAAAATACCGTTAATCTTGTAGAGAATTTTCATAGCTACAACATTTTCTTTTGTCCCATCTCGATAGGACTTGCGGTTTCCAAGCAAAATCGTGAAAACTTAAAAAACTTGAATCGCGATTTATTTGAAAAGCGCTCCGGCGATTTTTTTGTTTTTTTTTTTTAGTTTTTTCTCATCAATGAACATTGTAGTTTCAGAATCCGAAGTTTCAGTTTCCCAGGTGCAAGCACCTTCCATTTAAAGTTGCTTCAATAGCACCGTGAGTTGTGTTATTTCTTATGGATGTTACATCAACTACCTATGTGAGTAGCTTTGTTAATACATAATTTATGTTGTTATTGTCGCGGTCCCAGTGGGTCCTTGGTGTTGTCCGTGATGACAGCTTGTTAACTGTTGGTGGTACTGCTTGCATCATGCTTCGTTGAAGGTTTGTTCAGTATCACCACTTCCGCACTGTTTGAAGTCTAATCCATAGTCGTCTTTTGCTACGAAGCCTGATTGGAGGCTATATTTTAGTACCGCTATTGAGACTTCCGGGTCTATATTGCCACCTGGTGGGAGTTTGAGCCTTGTGGTTGTGTGTGCGCGTATGGCTTTTGACTTGAATGTGAATTGCATTAGCTGTGTTCCTTTACTTACCCGAAGTTACCATTTTAACCATTTGTTACCATTTTTAACCTGCAAAGCGTTCCTTAACCCCAAAAAGTGGTAAAACTGACAGCAATTTTAAAGAGAGTGAGAGAGGAGAGAGTGCACAAGTGCCTTTGTCTTCTACCACTGGCTACCAGACAAATTTCTACAGTTAAAAAATGGTAGAACTGATTTTTTGATATTTGTTTGACGATTATTTCACAAGGAATAAAAAAATGAACGAAAAGCAGAAAAAAAAGGCGAACGCTGACAAAACAAAATTAAAAACTGTGAAATAAAAGAAGAAAATTGAATTTTTATGTTTCTTTTTGACATTGCTACCAGATCTACACTTTTTTCGTTCCTTTACTTTTCTGGTAAAAATGTTCATGAGAGAGCAATTTTGAAAGTTTTCTCTTTTACCACTTAAAAAAGTAAAGGAACAAAGCTATTATCAACAGGCTGTCTGACCAATTGAAATGCAAGCTCTACGCTTCCGTTCCTAACTTACACTTATTTCTGGGGGCCTTGGCTAAGCTAGCTATTATCAACAGGCTGTCTGACCAATAGAAATGCAAGCTCTACGCTTCCGTTCCTAACTTACACATATTTCTGGGGGCCTTGGTTGACGTATTCACCCGGTGTTAAGAGCACTGTGCGATGGACGGTGTGTTAGGTGTTCACTAAAACATTTCGACTTATATTTCATCAACGATAGGATGTAAAGCTACGATTGAAAAATCATTCGCATACATTACGGTCCCTCTAGCGACCGAAGGCTGTGATATTTCAGATATGTTGAGGTTAAACATTTCGAGAAATGTAACCTCACCATGGGAAACTGGTTACAGAACAGAATGGCTACTGGTAACAGAAGGGAAACCTATCTGTATAACATTCCACCTTCTTTCTCACCTGGCTCCGTAGCAAAACCAGAACCAATATGGGTCATATCCGGCAGAATGAGGCCATGTGCTAGATACTCAGCTCAGGGTTCAACCAGTTGCTTTGGCCCTACCAATAAGATTCCCCGCTCTGGGCAAAAGACTTTTCAAGAAATCTGCCTTGGGTTCTTAGCACACTTCCCTTCGCACTGCCACTCTAGATGTGCTCTATGAACTAATGAGCAATGTAATACGCGGACCTTCACAGCCACGCTCATAGCCTTGGTTTCGCCTATGCTATGTTTCCTACATCTTGGGTCTTTAGGGTTCATATGATGCCGCTTATTTGATTATTCGTAGCATTTACAATGTCCGGAAAGTTCCCTGAACTACCCCCAAGATCTAACAGACAGGCCAGCGGTTATGCTAAATTCATTGAACACTACAGATCTGCCACTACCATGCTTCTAGCCATTGTTTCCATCAATATAAAGTTCTATAGGGTTCCAATGAAGAAACTCATCACGCTCAATCGATGGGCTGTAACATTGATGATTTTTAATTTTATCTGTTTCTGCATATCCCACCTAACCGATTCCACGTAATTTGAGACTCGATTTTAATGGGTTTTCGTTTCTGGATATTGTACCCCACTAAGACCAGAACAAGATAACGACAGATGCACGCTCTAAAATCCCATTGGAATAGTATAAGGTTTGTGTCTTTACTAACGACAGCAGAGCCATCTTACTGACATTACTACAGAAACGACATTATAGAGAGTTTTATTTACTATTATAATCAGTTTTTGCTAGATTCTTTATATCCCATCTACTACGTCCTAATGAAGGTACATTAAAAATGCTATATAATAGTGATGTCCTTTGCCAGAAATTCATACAGAAGCGACAAATTTTGCTGACAATTAACTGAATTTACATCTGCTACTGCGTATCCCACCTACTATGGCTGGGCAAAAACCTATTAAATAGTGGAGAGCATTCCTATCGACATAAGGTTTGTACCTTGAATAACAAGACAGTGTCCACATAGCGACATAGGTAAAAATGCTTTAAAGCATGGTGAACATTCTTATCGGCATAAGGTTTGTGTCTGTAATAGCGGGAAAAGTGTCCACATGGCGATTTTTTGAAGAAGCTTCATCTATATTAAATCAAGAGGTATTTGAATGAGCTCTCATTTATTTCAAAGATATATAACGTAACAAGATGGGACATTTCCATTGCTGCTATACATCGGTAGATGGCGCTGGGGGTCCAACATAATGTTAATTTACAATATGGTGACATGAATTTATGTTATACTTGTTTTTGTTGCCGTCGTGTTCTATTAGTTGTATGTTATACGCAAACACCCTCTATGGTTTAATAGTAAAATTGAACAGCATTATGCACTAGGTCCAATCTTTACCATTGTATGTCTTTGTTTATTTCGAGCAACAAATAGGTAGGATACACCTATTCAGATATAGTCCCATTGGCATTGGTATAAGGTTTATGTCTTGAATAACGACAGCAAAGTCCTCTAACGCACATTACTACCGAAGCGACGTTACAGACAGTTTATTTATATGTTATTCAGTTTTTTATGTTTCGGAATATCCCACCTACTAAGTTCATATGAAGATCCACTATGATGAGCAAAGGTTCCTTCTATCGCAGCTTCATACTGAAGCGACACTACAGGTAATTTTACAAAATAATTAATGGGTTTGCATTTGTTACTTTATATCCCACCTACTAAGCCCAAAATCCATTAAGAAGTAGTGAGCACTTCTATAAGGTTTGTAAATTTGAAAACGATAGAAGAAAGGCAGACCTCCGGCTCCGTGAACTAAATTCAACTCCCACTTTATATCCCGCATTCATCAGTATTTCATAATATCTAAACATCAAAATCCATCACTGGACTCCACCCATTTCTTAAGAAAAAAGCCAACAATTTCACTTACATAATATTTTCCAAGTAAAAAAAAAACAAGAAAAGTGAAACGACAAATGCAACCAGTCCATTCCAAATCCAAAGAGCAAGAGGATGATTTTGCCACAATGTATTTTAAGTGCATGGCAATGCTAACGGCGTGGTCGGTCTTGGGTACATATATTTTTATTTGCAAAGAAATACGTCATCACTGTGTGCATTAAATGAAAATGCCAAATCACAAAAAAATTTGGCATAAAGTGCCGAAACAAGCAAAAGAAAAACATGATCATGGACAACCAACCGAACCCAACCCATGGAAGAGTCACTTTGTTTGAGGCCAGCCATAATGCCATGATGAAATTTCCATTAAAATGAAAACTAAAAGAAAATATTGGAAAATATATTTTTGAATTAGTAGAGGATAGCAACACCTTGAGCTTTGAATGGATTGTGGTATAAATAAAACAAAGAAATAAATAAAATATATGTATATCACTAGGAAATAGCCGTGTTTTCAATAACTGGGCTACAAAATTAAATCAAGTTCCCAAATATTTGTAGATTTGTTGGAGAAAGGAATAATATTTGTATAAAAATTTGTATAAATTGACTACTTAAAAGCCTCTTCCCCATTAGCGGAGGTTCCATGTCCATAAACCTGTTACCACAATGACCATTTGAAGGCTCTCCAAAATATTTTGGTTATTTTTTTTCTTTTTAAAATAATTAATATTTATTTTTAATATTCACTTGTTTATTTTATTTTGCCTTTCTTACATTCCAAACAGGAAGCTTTCAAGTAAATCAAATTATTAGCCAGGCCAAAGGCCTTAGCTGCGTGTGTAAATATTGTTAAGCGTTTTGTGGAAGAAGATAAAGAAATATTTTTTACACATTATTTCTTTCCTCTTCCTAGATTTCCCTATGATTTATGCCATTTATGCCAACGGCAACAAAAACACCAGTACAGAAACACTGGTGTTTTTGTTGCCGTTTCTTCACTGATTAAGCAAAAATAATCAACATGATCAAGTATTATTTTCGTAAGCGATTATCATGGTCGAACATTGTGTGAAGCATTCCGTAATTGTTAAGCTTTGCATATTTTTGGTTATTTCAATTTCCCATACATGATGGATTGACACATTTCAATTATTTTTGTATTTAATTTGTTTTGCTTATATTTCATAACTACTTATCCTGCTGTGGGGCTCCAAAACCTCCGAACGGTATTGGTTATACGAAATGCCAAAAGGCATATATGGCATACATATCTCCCGCATTGATATTACATCATAATTAATATCATCTGCCCCCCAAAATTTTTTTATAGATTCAAAAGTGTAATTCGATATTGTTGAAATGAAATTGAAAAATCGAAAGACCAATCCGCTATTTATGCACATTTGAATGAATAATGGCTCATTTATATTTCAAATTTACATTGAAATATAAATAATGATGACATAGTTAAAATTGTGTGAATGATGAATTTGTTGTCGGTGGACACCTACTGACATCCACATAAAGAAATTATTCCTAAAAATGGCAACACATATATATGTCCCGCATTTGTTCGGAATGGGAGTGCCAATTAACAAACCATGGTTTTATGTAATAGCGATGACAAACGGCCAAATTTTGCATAAATATTGGAAAGTAGTGTTCCGACATGTCAACGGTTATATTATGATCAATGATAAACAAAAAAGTTCCCAATTGAACTTTATAGACAACTCCTGCTAAAATTCCCAACGAGATCTAAAATATTGAATTAGAAACCGAATGACAGAAATACTAGACTACGACTACATAAGATTTGTGTATTGAATAACGCCAACATTTATATGTAATTCAGAAACCATTACAATGAGTTTTAATTTATATCAGCATGTAAAATCAGATTGATAAAATCCCCTACTGTGGTTTATGTCTTCAATAACGACAGCAGAGTCATCTGTCGGACTTTACTGCTAAACTACGCACGGTGCTTTTAAAGCAAATTTAAATGGAAGGTGCTTGCACCTGGGAAATTTTTGCGGATTCTGAAACTACAATGTTCATAGATGAGAAAAATCAAAAAAAGGAGCAAAAAAATCGCCGGAGCGCATTTTAAATAAATCGCGATTTAAGTTAGCAGTTTTAAGGTTTTTTTAGGTTTTCACGATTTTGCTTAGAAACCGCCAGTCCTATAAAAATGGGACTAAAGAAAGTGTTGTAGCTATGAAAATTCTTTACAAGATTGATTCTTGTGGTATTCTCGTCGGTTTTACCGTTTTTGAGATATAGAAGTTCAAATTGGGACAATTCAAATTCAATTCTGTATCGCCTCTTATAAATCGATGTCATGACTGCAAATTCCCAACTTAAACTTATATATCTAAGAAATGGTACAACCCAGGATAAGTTACTTAAGCCAGTCTTGTAGAAATTTTTTAGAGCTTTAAGATTTTCTCAGGTCCTATATCGATAAGACTTGCCGTATTCAAGCAAAATCGCGAAACCCTAACAAAGAAAACCTAAAAATGTAAACTGAGCTTCTTTATCTCAAAAATGGTACAGCCTGGGAACAAATCAAAAACGTCAATCCTCTAGAGAATTTTCACAGCTACAACATTTTCTTTAGCTCAATTTCGATTGGACTTGCGGTTTCCAAGCAAAATCGTGAAAACCTAAAAAAACACCTAAAAATGTGAATTTTGACCGCGATTTATTCAAAAAATCCCTACAGCGATTTTTTCTTGTTTTTTGATTTTTCTCATCTATGAACATTGCTGTTTCAGAATTAAAAAAAAATTCCCCTGTGTAAGCGGTTTTCATTAAAAGTTAGTTAAGGCGCACCCTTCATGACATTGTTTTATAAGGAGGCGATACACTCAGTGCATTGTCCCAATTTGAACTTCTATATCTCAAAAATGGTAAATGGTAATTTAATAAGCGCTCCGGCGATTTTTTTGTTTTTTGATTTGTCTCATCTATGAACATTGTAGTTTCAGAATCCGCAAAAACTTCCCAGGTGCAAGCACCGCCCATTTAAATTTGCTTCAAGAGCACCGTATACGTTACAGGAATCTTTAGGAATTATTTTAAGGAATTTTTTTTCTCTCTTTCTCCATGTCACAATTACTTAGCGATACATGAAAAATCGTCAGAATTGTAATCAACCTACGGTTTGTGGCTTAAAAACGGCAGCAGAGGCTTCTGATGCAAAAAATACTACAGCAATTTTTCAAAGAAACTGAATTTAAAGGTAATTCAAAAACTATTACAACAAGTTTCACTTTACATCGGCGGGTGAAATCCCACTGATAAAAACTCCTACTGTGGTTTATGTCGTTAATAACGACAGCAGAGTCATCTGTCGGACTTTACTGCAAAACTACGTTACAGGAATCTTTAAGAATTATTTTAAGGAATTTTTCTCACAATTACTTAGCGATACATGAAAAATCGCCAGAATTGTAGCCAACCTACGGTTTATGGCCTAAAACGACAGCAGATTCTTCTGACGGAAAAATATTACAAACTTTTTTCATAGAATCTAAATTTATAGGTAATTCAAAATCTATTACAACAACTTTCCATTTGTATCGGCATGTGAAATCCCACTGATAAAAACTCCTACTGCGGTTTATGTATTGAATAACGACAGTAGAGTCCTCTGTCGGGCATTACTGCAGAACTACATTACAGGAATCTTTAGGCATTATTTAAAGGAATTTTGCTCTGTTTCTCAAAGTCACAATTACTTGGCGATCGATTAAAAATCGCGAAATTTTTACAACCTATGGTTTGTGGCTTGGATACCGTCGGCAGAGTCTTCTAACGGAACAATTACTCAACATCGCAGGCATATTTAGGATTTTTTTAATGAGTGTTCATATTTTTCTGCACATTCACATATTTCGACCGGATGAAGATCTATTAAAACATTGTGCGAATTTCTATCGACTCAAGGTTTGTGTATTGGATAATGGCATATGCACCCTGTAACGGAAAATCACACTTAACGGACCTTATACGAAATTGTAGCAAGTATGTATTTAAAAAGTTCGCCTCTGCTACTACGCATCCCACCTACTATGGTTTAGAAAAAATCCATTAAGAAGTAGTGAGTCTTTTTATGGACATATGTATGGTTTGTGACTGGGACGCATTATGGGTAATTCAAGAGCCATTCTACTTAGCTTTTTGTCAAGTATAAGGTTTGTGTCCTGAATAACGACAGCAGTTGCATCTAAAGAAATATACTAGAGAAGCGACAGTACAGGAATTTTTAGGAACTATTATAAGGAGTTTTTATCTGTTTCTGCATATCCCACCTACTAAAACCAGATGACTATCAATCCCAAAAAGGGATGCCTCCTCTAATGGAAATTCATATGTACATAAATGACACTACTTGAAATTATAGAAAATATTTAATGAGTTTGCATTTGCTACTGCATATACCACCTACTAATGCTAGGTAAAAATTCATGAAAAATATTGAGCAGTTTCATCGACATAAGGTTTGGCCTAGGAAAACTTCCGTCTAAAAATGCGTTCATGTATTTCGCAAACTATCGTGCGACTGCCGTTACGTATCCTATGCGAAATACTACTAATTTTAATGTACATTTGTACAACTATGTTCCATAAATGAGAGCCAAATGAGAAATGAAAACAAAATCCACATATACATACAAACATTGGAATATGTGTGATTTGTTTTGTTTGAAAAATAAAATGAGTCGGTATTTTGAATTATTTTATTTAATTGATTTCTTCAAAATAACGAATGAAACCGCTATTAAAACGTGTCTATAAAATTTTTATTTTATTTCAAGATTGTGTTGCATAAAATTGTTTTAAGATTTTCGGTGTTATTCGCAAGTTTACGTTCTACTCGGCACCTACAAAGCAAGTGAGTGATTTTGACATTCTCTTTCTATAAGAGACAGTCCTTTCGAAATACATAAACCCAAATTTAATGGAAAATTGTACGTTTACGTGATATTTCGTATGGCTTGTCGGTCGCATAGATTTTCGTTTCGAAGGAGTTTGAATGAACAGAAAATGATTTTTTTCCTCTTCCGAAGCGCAAAAAACCTTGCGGCCGAAATACATGAACAGGCTGTAAATTTATAGGACCTAAGATCTACTAGTAGGTACGATGTAAGTCCTGAATAACGACTGAAAATTCATATAAGGGAAATTACTACAGAAAACGCGCAAAAAAGTTTCTAAAACTGTCTGTAATAGTGCTAAAAACTATACTCGTGAGTTTTCGAAATATCCCGCGAAGCAAGACCACATAAAATAAAGGCATTACCTGAAGTGTAAGTAACAATTTAATGAGTTTGCATATGCAACGGCATATTCCAGCTACTAAGACCAGAATTTTTTTCGATATTAGTGTTGTGTATTAAAAAACGACAGAAGCAGCGTCTAGCGGACATTCCAATAGAAACGACATCCCTCTCTAAGGGAATTGCATCCCGAAACGGCATTAATTGAAATATTAGTAAAAATTTATTGAGTTTGCATCTGCTACTGCATATCCCACCTACTGAGACCATAAAAATTGCTGAACATTTTTATTCACATAAAGTTTGCGTATTAGAAAACGACAGGAACAACATCTAACGGGCATTCCAACAGAAACGATATTTCCAATCATTTTTGTAAAAAATTATATCGAGTTTATTAGAACAACTACTTGTGGATATCATCTACCGACATACATGAAAACACGTTCAAATAGTAACAAGGTTTTATATCGCCATAAATTATGTGCCTTGAATACAGAAAGCAGCACCCTCTATGTGAAATCATACCGAAGTACATTCACAGAAAATATAAAACCAATGTTGATGGGTTTTCATTAGTGTCGTCATGAAATTAGACAATTTGAATGAGACTTAGTAGTAGGTTGAATATGCCGGCACAGACAAAAAATTCTTGATCATTTTCATCGACACAAGATTTGTATCTTGGGTTGTGAGCAGGGATGATGAGTCTGAGCCTAGCTAAAGTAAGATTCGTAACAAATTTAACTGCACGCTTTTAATCTCAGCTTTAGAAGTCCATGAGTCAAGATCCATGACAATCGAATTATAATTGCGCAGTAACAATTTAATGAATTTCCATCTGCTACTGCATATCCCAACTACTAAGAACAGACAACAATTTAAACAATTGTTGAACATTTTTTCTATATAAGGTTTGTGTATTGGGAAAACGATAGAAGCGACATCTAACGAAACTTTCAACTGTCATTTGAAAATATTTTAATGCATTTTTATAGGACCAACTACTGGTGGATTCGATATACCGACATAATCGCTTTCATATCAACATAAAATATGTGTTTAGAATAACGAAAGCAGCGCCCTCTAACTGAATTACTACATTAACCGGGAACTATAGAAACAACAATGTTGATGGGTTTTCATTAGCTTTGGCATATTCCAGCTACTAAGGTCTACTGGATATGTATATTTTATGATATTAGGCAATTTGAACAAGAGCTAATTGTAGGTTAAATATGCTGGCACAGGCAAAAAAGTACTGATAATATTTATTGATATACGTTTTTTATCTTGGGTTATGAGCGGGGTTAGGGAGTCGGAGTCTAACTGGAGTCGAAGTCGTAAAATAAATTAAACTGCATTATTTTTATCGTAACTTTGCAAGTTTATTATACCCTCGATTTATTATACGATCAATGTAATGGCAAAAAGGTATATGCATCTTAGAATAATGATTTGAGATCCTACTGTAGATGACCTGCATGTTTTCTATGTGATCTATTACAATACTTGTCATCTCATTGAAACTTAATGGCTCGACTTCGAAACTTTGGTTATGAGAGGAGAATCGTTTAGCGAGAATTCTGGGAGTAATTGGAAATAATTTGAGTTCTTAGAGATTGAGTAGTCTTCGTATAATTTATTACGATTTCTACCAATGTACATTTTTAAATTGCTTCACTGGATTTAGTAAAGTTTTGATTAGTCATTTTAGACTTTTGAAGAAAACGTTTTGAAATAAAAAGTATTATTATTATTATTATTTCATTCTATTCGAACCTTTTAAAAGATATGAATTATTGTAGCGACTTCTGTATAATTTTGGACAGCAAATGAGGTAACTGTGTCAAAACATGATGTGGTGAAACATGAATCAATAGAATTTCAATCAATGAATCAATTAGTGAATCAACGTAGACAATTAACTAGCTGTTCGTTGTTGTGCCACTGTCATCAGTTCATTCGAATGAATATTTATGAACGGAATTCTAATATTGATAAAACAGTTATTCACTGGAATTCTAGAAATTTTAAAAATAATTAAAATATTCCGAAAAAAAATTCTGCAAACAAATGTGGTCATAATTTTTTATTTTCCATTTTTTGTGTCCACACAAAAAAAAAACTAGAAAATTATTTTAACCGATTTTGAAATTAAGTCAAAATACGCCTAGCCATACCCCCAAATCCTCACTATACTCACTTGTCGTAGCACCGGGTTCATTCACCTCTTATTTTCGTCGTCCCATTCCAAAGTAACAATGGCCACCACCTGAGAGTGCACGCACTCGTTGTTATTATTATGTATTGTTGTAATTCATGTCATGTAAAATGTTTTTGTATATTTTGCATTGCCACTTTAACTGGAAAATAACTCATAATTGCTGCCTGCAGACAGACAAATGCAATGCAAAACAATTTTACAAAACGCACAAAATTTTTGCCAGACATGTGGACGGAAATTTTCGTAGTCACTACACGTTTTGTTTTATGCGAAAATGTAGTAGCGTGCGACAAATTATTAACAAGTTATGTTTAATGTTTCTGCAAAATACGTAAGAAATTGCAAAAGAAAATTTGAGTTGGAAATATATGCAATTTCCAAATTAGAAACCTAGAAGATAATGTCGAAGTCGAAATTGTATGTAATTCTTCGTATCCGGTCTATTGCAAAACCATTTACAGTTATTGTTGCAAAAAAACTAAGTTTTAAAATTTGGTAATAGCTAGAAATGTTGATATGTCCCGGTCCACACTAGAGTGATTTCATTGAAAAAAAAATCATAAAATTATGCGTTTCTAGATAGAGTTCCATAGTAGAGTAAACTCATGAAATTGCTGTAGTGGGAAATTCGATCTAAGAACGCCTAATTTCATGAAATTTTTTAATGAAATTGACTCTAGTGTGGACCGGGACTATATATTGTGATGATCCCAGTGGGAAGATGACTGCAGGACATTTCAGAAAGCATCGACAAATTATTGAAGAAATCCATGACGACTTGATGGAACTAATTCGTTTGTTCATTTTAGTGAATAGCTCAACTAAATTAATTCACCGTTATATTACTAGTAAACTAATCAGAGTTAGTTCATTCAAGGTGACTAAAAATGTCATATTTATAGATTTTTGTAGTTAAATACTTCTCTAAGGCACGGTTAGTGCTCAGGACGGAGTAAAATCTTTTTTTCGGAAAGTTCCTTGGGGTTCCATTGGATTGATTTTTCAATTACATTAGTTCACTGTTATATTACTGGTGAAATAATCAGTGCTAGCTCATTGAAGATGGAGTTCGGGGTGACTAAATGGGCCATATATAGTGTTTAGTAGTTAAATAATTCTCTAAGGCATGTTAAGTGCTCAGAATGGAGTAAAATCTGCTTTAATTCTAAAAGTTCCTTAGGCTCATTAGGGAAATTGCTTGCAATTCCAGAAGAGCTCAATATATCAGAAGTTCGTTCTATAACTTTTTCTTCTTCTTCTTTATTTACTCATCCGTTATCCGGATATAAGTGATCGTACAATTCATCTTTTTTTAATATTTATCGCATTTTAATTATTATCTTATTGCATAGTGGTAGTCAGCTCTCTGTGTTTTGCAGCATTCAGCAGATCGGTTTCGTTGGTATAACCTGTCCAGTCCATGATATTTTTGAGCCAGGATGTTTCTTTCCTTCCTCTAGCTGGCCTTCCTTCAATTTTTCCCTTCAGAATTGCTTGTAAAATTATGTATTTGTTGTTCCTTAATACATGTCCCAGATACGCTATTTTGCGCCTTTTTATAGTTGTTATTAATTGCCGGCTTATATTTATCCTTCTTAGTACTTCGTCATTAGAAATTTTCGCAGTCCATGGTATTTTCAGTACTCGCCGGTAAATCCATATTTCGAAGGATTCCAATTTTCTTTCATCAGAGGATTTGAGCGTCCAAACTTCTGTTCCATATAACAGCACCGACCAAACATAACATTTTATAAAACGTATTTTTGTTGTTATATTTATGTCATGACTTTTCAGGGTTTTACTATATTTACAGAAAGAATCTCGCGCCATCTCTATTCGACTTTTTATTTCTTTCGAGGGATCCCATTTGTCGTTTATTAACATCCCAAGATATTTAAAGGTTCTCACTCTTTCTATTTGTGTACCTTGTACTTTTAAGTTCACCTCAGCATGGGGATTTTTTCTGCTAATGATCATGTACTTCGTCTTCTTCATGTTGATTTTAAGACCATATTTCTCACTTACACGTGCCAGTTTCTCTACTAGTTTTTGTAGACCGGATATGCTCCCTGCCAGTAACGTAGCATCGTCCGCATACCTTATATTGTTGATTAGTTTCCCATGAATTCTGATTCCGATGTTTTCTCCTTCGAGTGTTTCTTGGAATATTTTCTCTGAATACACGTTGAATAACAGGGGAGATAAAAGGCATCCCTGTCTAACACCCCTTGATATGGCAATTTCTTTTGTGGGTTCTCCACTTACGTCAATTCGTGCCGACTGATTCCAATAAAGACTTTTAATGCACTGGAGTTCGTTTTCTGGTATTCCAATAGTATTCAAGATTTCTATTAATTTGTCATGTTTGACGGTGTCGAATGCCTTTTCATAGTCAATAAAACACATGAACACATCCTTCTGGGCATCTCTACATTTCTGTGTTACAACTTGAATGCAGTATAATGCTTCTCTTGTGCCCATTCCTTCTTTAAACCCAAATTGGGTATTTCCCATGTGTGCTTCACATGTAGTATATATTCTGCTATGAATTATTTTTAAAAATATCTTCAAAGCATGACTCATTAAGCTAATGAGTCTGAAGTCACTGCATTTATTTGCATTATTTATCTTGGGAATTGCGATGAAGGTGGATTTGAGCCATTCTTCTGGATAGTTTCCAGTGTTATATATGTGGTTAAAAAGGTTGATTAATAGTTTTACGTTATTAGAATCAATAAGCTTTAGCAATTCTGATGGGATTTCGTCCGGTCCTGTAGCCTTTTTATCTTTCAAGGATTTTATAGCGCATTCAACTTCGTTCCGTGTTATAGGTGTTCCCCTTCTTGAAATTTGCAAAACATCTCCATAAGGCGATCGTTCGTTATCAGTAAAAAGATTGGTAATGTATTCCTCCCATATCTGCTTCTTTCCATCCAAGTCAAAGACAGCTTCATTGTTTTCGTTAATTAAAACTGGGTTAGATGTTTTCTTTCTATATACACCGACGGATTCCTTTAGTTTCTTGTGGAGGTTGAAATCATCATGTATACTTTGTAAGAATTCAATTTCCTGGCATTTGGCATTCAATAGAGCATTTTTGGCTGATCGGGTCGCGGATTTATGTTTATCTCCCAGTATTTTTCATAATTTTTATTTTTGTACTTGCTTCGTTCATTCCATAGTTCTCGAATCTCGTCGGTAATCCATTCTTCTGTTCTTGATGGTGTTCTCTTTTTATATAACTTTTTATGAAACTTAAATTATCTGCATAGCCTGCACTAGTTCGTTTGCTCATTTTAGTGAATAGCTCAGCTTAATTAGTTCGCAGTAAAGTTACTTTGTGGTCGGTGCTTTGAATAAAGTCCGTTCAGTGTTTTATTTCGATTGTTTGTCATTCTTCCATACTGAACCATTTCATTTATTTGATTTTTTTACACTAGGGGTAATTATGTCATGCTTCTGTGGTTGCTCCACGTTTCTGACCTTCTCCTTCCACAGAAGAAAGTCTTCGCTCTGTGAATCTTTCGTTTTAATGGCAACAGTGTGCTCATGATACCATGAGTGTGCTTCAACTATATCTTAAGGCTGTCCATCATTTCCGTATTTTGTAAAAGAGTTCTTATATCTACCTCGTTCTTGGTTGTTGCCATGCTTTTGACCAATTCGTCCTCTTAGGTATGGTTCCATAGCCTCATCTCACGTATTTGCCGCTTCTTAGCTCAAAACAGTAGTTCATTCCCTCACATTCATACAACTTAAACTCTTTACATTTGCTGAACTAGTTTCTTTACCTATTTATGTGAATAGTTCATATTTTTTAGTTCGACGTCATTCTGCTTTGTAGTCGGAGCTATGGATAGAGTCTATTCAGGGTTTTATTGCGATTGTTTGTCATTCCTTCAATATAATTTGTTTGATTTTTCGCACTAGGGGCATTCTTCTGTGACGGCTTCATATTTCTGACCTCAGACATCTTCTCCTTCTACTTAAAAAATCATCCTTCTCTCGGTCTTTGGCTTGATTGGTGTTAATGTCAACAGTGTGCTCTAATTTTGCCTTTAGGCTGTTCACAATTTCCATGATATCTTCCATATTTTGTAGAAGCGTTCTTGTCTCTACCTTGTCCTTGGCTGATGGCTTGCTTTTGACCGATTCGTCCTGTTGGGTATAGTGTCATTGCCTCATCTCATGTGTTTGCAGCTTCTTAGCTCAGATCAGTAGTTCGTTTTCACACTTTTGATAAAACTAATTGCATGTTTCACTAAGACGATTCGAATTCAAGTTCGTTCAAACTACTACAAAACTTCTGTTTCTTGAAAAATATTTGATTTGATTCTGTTTTCAAAAAAAACAAAAATTGTTCACAACAACAGGAGTTTGGAAGCAATTCCAACGAAATTGAATTCGAATCCTCTTAGATAAGCAGGCCATTAAACTATCTGCATTTCCTGAACTAGTTTGCTCATTTTAGTCAATAGCTAAGCTAAATTAGTTCGCCGTAAAGTTACTTTGTGGTCTGTACTAGGTGTAATCACGTCATCCTTCTGTGACAGACCGAAGAAAGTCATCGTACTTTCGATCTTTGGCTTTAATGGCAACAGTGTGTTCCAATTATATCTTTAGGCTGCCCATATTTTCCGCTACCTCGTTTTTGGTTGGTGCCTTTCTTTTGACTGATTCATCCTCTTGGGAATGGTCCCATAGCCTCATCTCATGTGTTAATCGCTTCTTAGCTCAGATCAGTAGTTCGTTCTTTCACTTTTGATGAAACTAAAACTATCTGCATTGCCTGAACTAGTTCGTTTGCTCATTTTAGTGAATAGCTCAGCTAAATTAGTTCGACGCAAAGTTAATTTGTAGTCGGTGCTTTGGATAGACTCCATTCAGTGTTTAATTGCGATTGTTTGTCATTCTTTCATGCTTTATCTTTCTGTGGCGGCTTTAGATTTCTGACCATGGACAAGTAATCCTTTCCTGGATCTTTGGATTTAATGGCAACACTGTGCTGTAATTATGGCTTTGGACTGCCCATCATTTCCACTATATCTTCCATATTTTGTAGAAGAGTTCTTCCCAGCAAAATGTTCGTTGCCGAAGATGCCATTCAATCATGGGTGAAAGTGATCTGGCATGTCATCTTTTTAGCATCTTCATCGATGTATTTTATATGAGCGTGAACCCCAAAAGATGCTATTCATTTTTGGATCCAAAGCATGTCATTAACACCAATTTTACACCACGACTTCGTTTGAACCAATGCAAAATATGCCATGAAATCACGTCATCGTATGGAACCCCTTCCTTAAAATTTTGTTGGGTTGTCTCTACCACGTTCTGTGTTGGTGCCGTTCTTTTGACTGATTCATCCTCTTGCGTATGGTCCCATAGCCTCATCTCATGTGTTTGTCGCTTCTTAGCTCAGATCAGTAGTTCGTTCTCTCACTTTTGATGAAACTAAAACTATATGCATTGCCTGAACTAGTTCGTTTGCTCATTTTAGTGAGTAGCTCAGCTAAATTAGTTCGCCGCAAAGTTAATTTGTAGTCGGTGCGGTGGATAGACTCCATTCCGTCTTTTTAATTGCGATTGTTTGTCATTCTTTCATGCTTTATCTTTCTGTGGAGGCTTTAGATTTCTGACCTTGGACTAGTAATCCTTTCCTGGATCTTTGGCTTTAATGGCAACAGTGTGCTCCACTCATGGCTTTGGAATGTCTATCATTTCTATGATATCTTCCATATTTTGTAGAAAAGTTCTTGTCTCTACCACGTTCTTGGTTGGTGCCGTGCTTTTGACCGGTTCGTTCTTTTGGGTATGGTCCCATAGCCTCATTTCATGTGATTGCCACTTCTTTGCTCAGTTCAGTAGTTATTTCTCTCACTTTTGATGAAAATAAAACTATATACATTGATTGACCTAGTTCGTTTGCTCATTTTAGTGAATAGCTGAGCAAAATTAGTTCGCCGTAAAGTTAATTTGTATTCGGTACTTTGGATAGACCCCATTCAGTCCTTAATTGCGATTGGTTGTCATTCGTTCATGCTTTATCTTTCTGTGGCGGCTTCAGATTTCTGACCTTGGACAAGTAGTCCTTTCCTGGATCTTTGGCTTTAATGGCAACAGTGTACTGCAATTATGTCTTTAGACTGCCCATCATTTCCATCATATCTTCCATATTTTGTAGAAGAGTTATTGTCTCTACCACGTTCTTTGTTGTGCCGTGCTTTTGACCGGTTCGTTCTTTTGGGTATGGTACCATAGCCTCATTTCATGTGTTTGTCGCTTCTTTGCTCAGATCAGTAGTTCGTTCTCTCACTGTTGATGAAACTAAAATTATTTGCATTGCCTGAACTAGTTCATTTGCTCATTGTAATGAAAAGCTGAGCTAAATTAGTTCGCCGTAAAGTTAATTTGTATACGGTTTTTGTCGTCCTTCCATGCTGAACCGTTAAAATGTATTTGATTTTTCACACCAGGGGTAATTACGTCCCATGGTCCCATAGTCTCATCTCATATGTTTACAGCTTCTTAGCTCAGATCTTGTGCTGGATTCTTGTTCTAGAAAATTTGAAATGAAAAATATTTTCTTTGTACAAGTTTTAATTTGACATTTATTTCCTTTATAAACTTCTAATTTCAGATTTCATAGAACAAGAATTGATCCCCAGTATTTCGTTCTCTAAACAATTCTACATTACCTGAAATAGTTCGTATGCTCATTTTAGTGAATAGTTCAACTAAATTAGTTAGCCGTAATTTTGCTTTGTTGTCGGTGCTTTTGATAGGGTTCATTCTATATTTTTTGCGATTGTTTGTCATTACTGTTAAGCTCAATGGGTCAGCAGTACCTTCTTTAGCTCGATGGAACTACTGGAATGTTCATTGATTGAACTAGTTCAATTGCCTTTTTATGAATTATTCATTTATATTTTTTATTATTATTTTTTTATTTTGCATACAAATCTAATAAATAACCTTTCTTTTCTTTTTCTTTCAAGGTAAGTTCATGGGGTGCATTGGATTATCCAAAGATGAAAAAATTTGCTTACATATGGTAAGATGAACGAACGTTAAAACGCTCATTTGGGCGTTTACATCAAAAATGTAAACGCATGTGTAACATTTCAAAAAAATCCACCGATAAAAGTGACTGTAAAACAATTCGAACAGCAAGACAAGACATGGCTGTAAACACAAATGCTGTCGAAAAAACGCCAACTATCTAACCTGGAAATTAAGAATTCCACATTTACAGGCTAATTAAACGCAAAACAACTTTTGGTTTGCTGCAATTGAATGTTGTTGAATGTGAGCTACAACGAACTGTAATAAAAATGCATCCATGCAAGTTGTTGTTTTTATGATATGCTTGTGGTAGAAACACAGAATTGTATTGTCAAAGCATTTGAGAATGCATTTTTTGGGAATGGAAAAACAGAGGCCTGAATCGAAAAAAAACACCAAACGAAAAACACACACATCATAAAACTCAATAGCAAGATTGGCAATTGCTTGCCGAGTTTTTTCGCTTTTGTGAGTGACTACGAACGACGAGTACCCAAAGGCTTCATTGTCGAACGTGCAATATACATTCATTAAAATACAATGGATTTTCAATTTGAAATTTGTAACAGTAGCAACACACGTAAAAAACACCCAATTGCATAGTTACAATGTTTTTTTCGGGGGGTTTTGGCTTCCTTTGTTGCTTTTTTTCTATGTTTCAAGGTTTTCTTTTGAATTATGGAATATTCTTTGTTTTTCTTTTAAGACAAACAACTTTCAGTCTCAAAATCTCTAGAATCTGGTAGGCATTGTGGTAACACAGATAATTGTATGATTTATTTTTATAGTTATTCAATTCAATTATTTTTGATGGTCTTATTTTTTGCATTCCATTTTGTTTTTATTTACCTTGCAACACAAACAGAAAACGCCATTACTTTCCAACTCATTAACGCAGCATATCAGGTGAATGAATGATTTATCTATCATTCATTCGCCCATTTCGGATGAATATTTGTTTTATGTTTTTTCTTTAAATTATTGTTTGCGTGCTTAACCTACTCTACTATTATTTTATTGCAATTAAAATTGTGTATTTGATTTCTTTGTAGTACTCTACAAAGCTATATGTCTAGTTCATTATCTCCTTTCAATTTCACCAAAGTGAAGATTAGTGTGGATTGAAAAATAAATTTAAGTCTCCGAAACAGACCAATTTCAACAGTATAATTATTGTAATTATATCCATAATTTGGTTATCATAATTAGGATTATATTTACGCGGTTACACAATTCGATTTTCGTAGGAACATACATATTCATTTATTGCGATTTTCTTTAGGGAATTTTCTAGAGAATTTCTACCGCCACATGCGAATATAATTAAAACATCTATTCTTGTCGTTCGCTGTAACTTCTGAATACAAATAAAGGACTTATCCGAGCTAAGCACTTGCACATAGATTTTGCTCAGATTTGTTACATATAATTAAAACGTCAATTCTTGTCGATAATTACGAATATTGTATAAAAAGTAAAGCTATTTTAACAGTTGTCTTCCAGAACTAACAAGTTTTTACTATTTTAAACACTTTTGCAAATTTTTCCCAAAAATACGCCCCCATACGCCAAAAAGTTGCAAAAATTTCACTTCTCTTGAAATAAAAATTACCAGTCGTTCGGCAATATGATATGAGCCTTCTCGCAATAGACTTCTCCACTCTAGGAGTAATTACGCAATCCTTACGTGGTGGATGTATTTTTCGGGCCCTGGACCGAAGAAAGTAATTTCTCTCACCTAGCCTTCAGTGTTCTTCGATTTTATCCTTCAAGCCTTTCCCATTTCAAACACCTTATTCGTCAGTAAATTTTTCTGTTGTTCAACCAGTAGTAGTTTATCTGTAGTTTGAGATCTTAACCATCATCGGTACATAAATAATTATTAAACACTACCTTTAGAATCAATTCATCCGTTATATTTCTGCTGAACGATGAGCTAGGTCTCTCTCTGTGGTAGTCAAATCTTTATTTAATTCTATTAATTTTCTCTTCATAGCATTGCCTTGGCGATCTGCCTCTTTGTTAACCGGTAGTAATTCTTCGTCGGCTTTTCTGTAGAGTTTTGGCAAGCTTGATGACATATTTCGTCTCGTTTTTCTACGATATCATGTCGCCTTCAATTGACGTTGCATTCGCTCACTGTCCATCTCGGACCCGAGTCCATCCCCTAGTTTCTTCAGACCTTTTTTTTGGCCTCTACCGCTTCTTTCTGAAGGCTTAGTATCATCTTAAATTGAGTGCACACCCTTGCTTTATTTCCGGCTTTATCATCTTTAACTTTCTTAAGGTCAATTTGCAGAGTCTTCTTCAGGCCACGGACTTCGTTAAGAAGGACTAGTAGCATCTCATTAGGGATAGGTATGTCGACTTTCGGTTAATCGATTAGTCGACTTTATGCAGTCAAAAGTCTAAAAATCGTAGTCGACTGTTGTCTGGAGAGAAAATCGCGTAATCGATTATCTTGTGATCGATTTTCGAGTTTGCCCATTAGTTGTTGACTTGACTTCACAGTTTCAAAAGAAAACTCGAAAATCTACGAATAATCGATTTGCTACGGCTATGAAAAAGTCGATTTTTAGGACAACTAAAATAATCGGCAGACCGAAAAATCGCATTTTTATTTTAAGACCAAAATCGAAAAGTCGAAAAATCGGTTATTGCTTTCCATTACCTATCCCTTCATCTCATGTTGAGTGCATACAATTGCTTTAAGTCCCGCTTTATCCTCTTCACCTTTCCTAAGATCAATTAGATGAGTCTTATTCATGGACCTCAATTTCACCGATGTTTGCTCCGATCTTTCTCGTTCCTGTTGCGGATTTCTCTTTCAAGGTCGTTCTCACGTTCTTCCCATGACGTGCCTTTACAGCAATGGTGCACAATAAGAGAATGCCATTTTGGGTTTTTGTATGGGAAAGAGAGTTGTAGTTAACTTTTTCGTAAAGACGCGTGCATGGCTGCTTTACAGCATTGATGCTCAAAATAAAAAAGAGAGTAAAGTAGTGAGAGAATCACAAGAAAGTTTGTATCAGAATTCAGTGGTTGTTAGAACTGCGACCAGTAAACATGTGGCGGGTGTGTGCGGTTTTGTTCAGTGTCCCTACAAAAATTATGCGCTACATCCATGTACATGTTTACTTGTCGGCTGTTCAACGACGACTGATTGTTATTCTCATTGTGAGTACACGTATCATGTAGTCACGTTAACGTATGTGGATGATCTTGGCTGCTTTATAGGGAAATTTAATTTTTTTTTCATTCTCATACGCATTAATGGTTCCCACAACTCAGTTTCCTTAGAAAAAAATTAAACATTTTTTTGTTTAACATTTTACTTTCAGCTACCTGATTTGACTGAGTCTCTCAGTCAATTTCATCATGGTACTATTCAGACTTGTTTTCATTAGTCTCTTGGACAGTTGATAAGAATTGCACAGTTGATAAGATCAAGAAGTCTCTCTCTATTTCATCTTCAATTCTTGCTGCACTCTCATTCTGACGCAGCATGAGTACAATCACCTTACTTGGGTGATAGTTTGTAGGACTCCACCACTGCTTCTTATTACTGACCTAATATTCTCCCACTTGAGGCAAATTCTCAGCTTTCCAGCGTTCTTGGTTTCGGCCACCACAGATCCGTCTCGAAGGACCAACGTAAACTGGGATCTATATCTTCTAAAAAATGCAACTCGTCTTTATTTTTCGAGTGCTTGTAATGTACGGTTTTTACTTTAAGTAAAAATAATTTTAAGACCTAATGCGCTGTTTTATTCGATTAACTACCAAGCTCCTGTTGTATCTGATAGAAATCAAATATTTGAAAAAAAAAAACAGAAGTCTGGTAGTAATTCGGACAAATTATGTTTCGAATCGTCTTAGAGGAATTGCCCCCTAACTTATGGAGAGGTCATAAATGCGATTGCCACAAGTTTATCTTATTCATTAGAACTATATCGACATGCGAACACTGACGTCATCTATGACCACTTTGATAGCGTAATTATCACCGACAAGTGGTTTGTGTCTTTCGTGTGATAAATATCGATTACCATAAAAGGTTTGTGGCTATGCTAATGAATGAATCGCTCTGTAGCAACATACTACCCTATCTAGTGGCAATTACGAAACTATTTTTATGAGGTTTTGCAACAATGCCCGCTATCATCGAACTTGCAAGAGTATGTAACGAAACATGAAGCATCTTAGGAAGCGCTTACAGTGATCTGGAAGAAGTATTGCTATATATCATCTTGAGGATAGTGATATATTTCTTCCTGTTTATACACCTGTCATCACGAGTTGTCTAGTAATACTGATGATCAGTAAATTGCCATGATTGATCTAACCGACATGTCATCTTTGAGGAATCCTGGGAATTAACAGCTTGGGTCACTGACTATATAATATAACTTAACGGTATTGAACCCTGATGCCATCTAGGGAAATATAGGAATATATCAATTACAACAAAAGGTTTGCGACTATGCTAATGACTGAATCACCCTGTGCAGAAATACTAGCATTTCTAGCGGCAATTACAAAACTGTTTTATGAGGTTTTGCACTGATACCCATTATATACCTACTCGAATTGCCGATCTTTAAATTTAATCAGTAGGGAAATTACGCATTCTTTGATAGAAGGTGTAACATTTGATATAAGTAAGGAAAATTCTGAAACCTTTGGTCTGTTCCAGTACTGCAAGAATATACTTTTTTTCGATATCATAAAGGAAAAATTGCTATCGTAGTAAAAAATAGTAGCTTCTTGCAGGTTCTGGAGCAGGCATCTTGTGATGGGAATAATGCGGAATTGTACCGAGCATTCTGAAAGGTAATGTCAATGATGTAGACTATAACCAAATCCTCGAAAAGTAGTTGCCTGTCGATTCCATGCGTATCAATTCTGTGCCTTTTTGGTGGAAGGAACATAGAAGTTTTGTACGTAGAATTAGTTCGAGACAGGAAACTCTGTAAATTGCTTATGTGGTGAATGAGCGTTGTGTGTCCGATTTCAGGCTCAAGTAAGGCAGTAACATATTTTTTTCAATTGGCTTATATTTCCTGAGTGGTTCAGCTTATAAAACTGATCCACATATAACATCATACTGTCTTCATTACCACATTCGAAAACGATAATAAAAAGAAGTTCCACTATCATTGAGTTAAAGAAAGTGGCTCCGCTAAATTGTGTCTTCGCTCAACGAGCATGTGTCTTCGCTAGTTAAATCGTTTTTATATTCACGCACATAGTTAAAGAAGAATCGGATTTTGTGGGAATCAGTTTATTAGACGTAGCATTGGCTGATGGATTTGTTTATAAAATATTCTCAATCGGCCAAAGACCAAAAACTTCCCAGGAATATTTGTGGATTCCAAAAGCACTTTTGACATCCTTTCTTCTTTCACGATAGAAATAAAAAGTAGTTTATTACGATAATTTATTGTTCTCAAATTTTGTTTAAAATCACATAATGTAAATTGTTCTCCTCCAGAGGGAATTCTTCCGAAATCGGCAGCAGGAATTTGACCCTCCAGATCTTCTTTTGGGTTTGTCGTTACCTCCAGATGTATCAGTCGTGCCACAACTCCGCTGTTTAATTTTGTTTAAAATCACATAATGTAAATTGTTCTCCTCCAAAGGGACTTCTTTTGAAATAAGCAGCGGGAATTTAGCCCTCATAGATCAAACTTGATTGTAATTTCCAGATCTTCTTTTCTTGTAATTTTCCTTATTTTGAATTCTTCGTATGCATAATCTCATCTGCTGAACTCTTTCACGTAGTCAAAATCAAGCTTAATTCTGCTGTACCATAATTTTGACTTTGTGAATGACTTCACTAAAGTGGCAATCATATGTATTGCATTGAAGCCCCAAAGATTTCTGCATCATGAGGTAGGTTCACAAAGTAGATCTCCCTTCTTTAACTTTGGCAACATCAATATGTGCTGTGAGGCCGCATCCCAGACGTTGAATTCCACCATTACGTTTATGATTTCCGCTGCAGTGTAAATTCTTGATATCATCTCCTTATAATCCGGTATTGTCTGTTTCAAGGACAAGAGCTCCTAAATTTCCGTACAACCTTTTATCAACATTGTAGAAGATTGATACCCAATGTGTCCAATGGGATTTGAGGATTCCACAACAACTAAAGTGGGGGAATTTTTCGTCAATAAAGAAGAAAATGAAAGAATTTGCCTCCTGAACTTTGACGCGCTAAACGTGAAGGACCAAAACTTTAAGACACAGTATGGACTCCTATTATGTGGTCTTTTAAGCGATTGGAAAATGTTCATCGGCCCTGAGGGCAAACAAACTTATTGCCTGTTTCACTAAGTCGATTCGAATACAAATTCGTTCGAACTATGATATGTGCCGGGAGTAAAAGATTTGTTCTTGATGATAAATTTGGCAAGACCTTACTGAAGTTTCAGAGAGAAGAAATAGCGGAGTATGGTAGTGAACCAATATAAGCGGTCCCATTGATGTCACAAGCAAAACGTACTCAAGACAATATTTTTTTTTTCAAATCCCATTGGAAACATTTGGAATCAATCTTCTACAATGTTGATAAAGGTTGTACGGAAATTTAGGAGCTCTTGCCTTCGATGCTAATGCTTTTAAAGCGATAATTCTTCTCTTCGGTACATGGGAGAGCGAAGTTTCCGGTTGAAATATTGTAATAGATCTGTGAGCTCAGCACCAAAAGATTTAGATAAATCCATTGTAAACTGTTTTTTAACAAAAAACAGCGGATGGCATGCGCAGGGGAATTTGAAATAAATTCCAACAACACTCACTCACAGGCAACTGTGGTGATGTTATCTTCAACTTACAGAACTCGATGAGTTCTTAGTTGATACGTGCTGATAGTTGTTTGCAAATATTTTTGTTCTGATGTTTTTGGGAAAGTCGAAAAGGGAGTGCGACTCTCATTTATTTGAGAATATTAGACACTTAAAGAGTTCGGTTTTTCGCTAAAATAGGCATCATTTCAAAAAGCTGAAAAGCCAATTGATAATTCCCTTCGCCGGGATGAAATCATGATATTGGTAGCGATCAGTAAAGTTTTGCAACATTGTCAGTTCGTTTTGAAAAACATTACTCCCTGTAACAGAAAGTAATGATGAAGTTTAAGCCATTGGGGTAATACTCCAGACTTAAAAACAATCAAAAAATATTTTTGGATTTGTAATAAATATTTTAAAAATATCAAAGACGAAAGTAAGGCAGACATATGATATGCGAGGGGAGTAATCGATTTGGTGTTGAGGGTAAAGCGTGGCAAGACCTTACTGAAGTTTCAGGAAGGTGAAACAGTGGAGCTTGATAGTGAAACAATATAAGCGGTCCCTCTGAGGTCGCTATGCAAACGTACTTAAGCCAAGATTTTGGGTAAAATTAAGGCAGAGTGATTCAACTGTATACATCACTTTTATCATTTGAAAGAAAAGCTCGGAAAAACTGTAGTACGGTATGTTTCACATACGACTTATGGCGCGCATATATTACTAGCGTTGTGTTGGACAAATGTATAGTGGTAGCAGTGTGATGACATTCTAGATCAGCATACTCGGCTTGCATGCTTAGTGTCCGAATTCGGTTTCCAGACCAGACAACATCACCAATATTCTTTTCAAAGCGCAAAGCGACATGACAAAATGCCCAACGTGTTTAGGACTGAAAAATTAGTTTAGTAAAGTAATATTTTCTGGACCAATGATTGCATAAATATGAGTAGTGATTTATTACTAAATAAATGTGGCTGCTTAAAGATACATTATGATGACTAGCTGCCAGTTTTGGTCGTTTCATGCATGCTTTGCATAACTAAAATATTTATTTATTTTATAACAAAAATGCGGAAAATCCGAATTTTCCAAGCAATTACTTTAAAATTAACAAATTCAAAACACAAACAATAATTTACACCTCAAAAACTGCGGTGGTTGTACTCACGCTTCCTAAACTGTCTAAGTCTGTCTTCTAAATGTAAAATTTATGATCCCTTAATAATGAATTACACACATCATTAAGAAAATCAAAAAAAAGCTGGCAAGCATGACTTTTTATGGCCTACGAACTACTAGGAAAAAGTGACTTTGGTCAGTTATTTAAGCAATTTCATTCCCACAATTTATTAACCACTCAGTCGTCAGTCATGGAGTCGTCATCGTCATAACCATTCAAATATTCGTTCATTCATTCATTTTGTCAGATGTCTTTCAGTCAAAAAATACTATAGAGTTGGTGTTAATATTGTTGTTGTTGCGTTTAGCTTCTTTCTTTGACATAGAAGAGACGCGACAACGTCATAAAGTCAGTCAGTCACATCATAGAAATGAAATGTGGAAAAACATCATTTTACAATTAAATAACAACAACAAAAAATTCAACAAAAAATCTCATCATCACCTAATGGGCGCTAATTGTTTTTACTCCAATGCCTGCCTGATGGGAGTTCATTGACAGTTGTTGCCACCAGCACAGTGGCAATAGACAAATAGTTGGAGACCCCTCAATCCCCCCTCCTTGATGGTTAACATGAAAAACCATAAAGAAGTAAAAAACCAAAATTGTTTCTTTTTGGATAACTGAAGAAGAAGAAGCTTCAACCAAAAAACATACCTATTGAAAGTGAAAGCGTATTTCTGTGAAAACAACAAATGAATAGCACAAAATGAATGAGCGATGATGTTTGGTGGCTGAGGTGCTAACTCGTCTTTTTGAGTGACGATCATAAGTTACATTTATGTTAATTAGAATTTAATAAATTATTATCATCATTATTTTGAAATCATTTGAATAGAAACATGTGTAGGGGGAGAGGAGTAAGCAGGGGAAATGTGGTACACCAGAAAAAAGAAACTTGTTTTGTAAATTGTGAAGATGATCATTTTTTGATGTTTTGCCGCTGGCATAGACTTAAAAAAAATATCACTTTCGTTTTCATAATAATTCGGACATGTGAATTATGCATCAAAGAACTGGTTTTGGGAAGTTTTTGGAATTTCTTTTCTAAAATTATGAAACATGTACGTAAATGGTTTTACATATGAGAAGCTTAAAGGGAAAGAAAATTCATAATTTTTTGCAAATCTATTAGGTAACATGACCCAGATCCCCAACAGTTCCAGATTTACTTCTCTTCGGGATTGTGGCAAATTACGATATCTAAAATAAATATAAAGTCGATCAAAATCCGACTCAAGTGATTCCTTGATAAATCGTCAGTTTTCTTGTTGTTGTTGTAACAGTGTTTTTATTTTATGTTTTTAGATTCATTTTTTCTGCATAATCTGGGTCTGGTTCTGGAAGAATCTTTGCATCCTCATGTGGATAGTCCACTGAAGACATGAGGAAACATCCTGTTGCAGTTACCTGCACCCCAAAAGCTGCCGGCTAAGGACGTAAGGGCCCTGTTCCTACATCTCAGCTTGTCGCAGATAGCTATGAACATGCTGTTTATAGAAGCACAATTTATTTTAGAAAGATTCTATTTATTATCTATTTAGATTCTTTTAGAAAACATATATAAAGGCGCCTTTTGCTTCAAAGAGAGAGTCTATAGAAGCACACTTTATTTCAGAAAGGGTATATAGAATCACCCGTTCTTTCAGAGAGGGTCTATAGAAACACCCTTTCTTTCAGAGAGGGTCGGTAGAAGCATCGTTTCTTTCAAAGAGAGAGTCTATAGAAGCACTCTTTCTTTTTGAGAGGGTCGGTAAAGCATAGTTTCGTTCAAAGAGAGAGTCTATAGATGAAACCTTTCTTTCAGAGAGGGTCTATAGAAGCACACTTTCTTTCAGAGAGGGTCTATAGAAGCACCATTTCTTTCAAAGAAGCTCTATAGAAGCACCCTTTCTTTCAGAGAAGGTCTATAAAAGCACTCTTTCTTTCATATAGGGTCTATAGAAGCACCCTTTGTTTCATAAAGAGTCTATAAAAGCGCCCTTTCTTTCGGAGAGGGTCTATAGAAGCACCCTTTCTTTCAGAGAGGGTCTATAGAATCACCCCTACGTTCAGAGATGATCTATAAAAGCTCCCTTTCGTTTAGAATGCGTCTACAGAAGGGACTTCTATTCTATACAAGAGTCCGATGGTTATGTCTGGCGAAAGGTAACACTCTCCGCTAATTCTGGTAGCGGCGTCCTCATTGACTGAACAC
Organism: Musca autumnalis; assembly: GCF_047663935.1. Taxonomy (NCBI): domain Eukaryota; kingdom Metazoa; phylum Arthropoda; class Insecta; order Diptera; family Muscidae; genus Musca; species Musca autumnalis. Next base: position 9,472,273 of record NW_027411755.1, on the reverse strand, counting down.
AGTGTAGAGCTACCAATCTGCTCAGCCACCACTATACTCCTCTGGTCATTTCCGAGGGCCGAATGTCACAACACACGATGAGTATTAAAGCCACCCAAGACCAGACTGTTATGATCCTCCAAAAGTGGGCTAATGTTGGGACTATAAACTGGAGCACATCTATTTATCGGCGGGATGAATACGTTCAGCAACTCTATCTCGGCAGTTACACACCTGACTGCTACCCCCATATACATTCGATGTACATGTCATTAGAACCAGGCTTAAGCGAGATAGGTCTGTCTTGAATAGACTCGTGTAAAGGAAAGCTAATAGCCCACCTACACTTCCAGCACCGCTGCGACCGTGATATCCGTATGAAACCCACATTTCCTCAATCTTACCTCGGAGTCCATTGCAATTAAATTGCAAAGAGGATGCATTTTCAGGGATTGGAACAACGGCTGGTGTTAAATGCTGCGTGTGCGGCAGCTATTGTGGGAACTGCGGGGGTGTTGCTTATTCTGATGACGACGACTAATTCGGAGATGTGTTCACGCAGCATGCAGCAACATAGTCCCTTTCGTAGTCCCTCGCATGGACGAGTCCAGAACAACCCCTGAGATGCATCCACTCCCGTCATCTATTGCATCTCACCAAAGTTTGAGTGTGGTGGATGCAAATGTGACAAATTGAGCACATAAATTTATTTCCGAGTGGTGCTGGGTTTCCTCCCTCCCGACACAGACCAAAAGAATCGAGAGCCGCTCCCAACACAGAAAAACAATACAAATACGAACATGTTTACACTGCGGTGGCAGCCGCTAGCCGGACCACGAATGTTATTTGGTTCCGGGTCAATCCGGTATCGAAGAGCTCGCCGCACCTTAGTCCCCAAGGGGCGGGGGAGATCTCTCTCATATCAATGAGTGTACCCCGATTCAGACCTACTTTTCATAGCTGAGTTCGAACGTCGTGTCTTACGACAACACATCTAAGAAGTTTTACATGACAGTATTGTCAGCATAAGACGCCTACCTTACGCTGAGGGGTGATTTTGCCACCGTTTAAAATATAAAGGTGTGTGGCTTGGGAATCGAATCCGGGCAAACATTGGTAAGGCGGCTGTGCTTACCATTGCACCATGGTGACACACAATTTTAATAACTGATACAAATATTCCGCAGTTTAGGTTCCACTCGATAAGCATGCGCTCCAGTGTTCAAATGCGTAAAAACTTCGTCCATTGAAGTGAAGCCATGATCAAGATGCTTTACCACTTCGTTTACCAGAAGGCTTATAACCTCTTCTATATCAGGATACCATCCTTTTACAGGTTGACTCGGAAATAAATTTATGTTATAAAGTGTCCCGGTCTAAGAATACCCATTTACGCCCATGGAAATAGAAACCGCTCTTGAATCAAACATTAAAATGGAAAGCAGAACAAACAAAATTAAAACATTAAAAAAATCATGGAAGTTGGAAAACCAATATCCATCCACTCACTCATTTTAAATGCTAAACCAAAAAAGGAAAAGCAATGGAAAATAAAACCAAAAGCACACAAATTGAAAGAATAAAAGTGTTGAAAAATTCAACTATGCTTGCCTCTAATATAAAGCAGCAGCAGTAGTTTTGCTTTTCCATGATTTTGCAAGTTTAAAATTCAATTGAAAGTATTAAGCGAAAAAAAATTAAATGAAAACAGTTAAAAAGCTGGGTATTTTGGCCGACTGGGTGGCTGAATGACTGGCTGGGCCGTTAGTAACTGAAGGTGTTCGGTTTGCCTTATCTTCAAGCATGGAGTGGGCCAACGTCAGCCAACTTGATAATACATTAAAATCATTCTACTGTAACGCATTTTACACTTTACTTACCAGGGAATAAACGTAAACTGCTGGACGGACGGACAAACTCGTAAGAGACTTGCATGCATGTAGACCAAACGAAAATAACAACAAGAAAAACTAAATAAACTATTAAAGCATGCCAGGCAAACGAGCAATCACTGGAGCACAATGCACAATAAATGCAAGCAAGGCATACCAGCCACCTAGTCAGCTAACCAACAACCATCAACTAGGTGGTGGTCATGTATGCACCCCCACCCTGCAATGCAAGAAAACTCTAGCACTTTTTAAGCGAAATCTTTTACTTTTGCTATAACATTTATTTTAGCATTGCCGTGTTTTCATCATCATCCAAGTCATTCTCAGTCCCCCCAACAACAACAAAAACTCCATTCTCTTTGATGGAATGGTCTTATTTTCATTCACTTTTTCGCCGTTGTTTATTTTTTGTAGTGAAACAAAAAGTTTTGTTTTGGCTCCAATGTTGTGTGTGATGACGGGTCGTCGAGGGAACGAACGCTCGCTGTTAGGAAAAATGGAACAACTCAGTTATGGGATGATGGCTGGAATGGAATGTGTGTTAGTAGTAGCGTTGGAATTTGAAAACTTTTAATATGAATGGTGGAATTTTCGCAAAGTTTTTTCTTTTATTCTGAGGGGATTTAAATTGAAAGTCTAAAACTATTGTTGTCGTTTGTGTTTTGTTGTTGTTGTTGTTTGCTACAATTATGAATGCATTAAGTAAAAATGCACTAAAAAGTGACTACACAAGCGTTGATTGCTGTGTTTACAGTAATTTTGCATGAAATGTGCCAAATGAAATTTAGTTTGTTTTTTGTTATGAGGAAGTGTTAAAAAGAAAGCATAAACAAATTGTATTTAAATAATAATACTGCTACAGTTGTATGGTGATGTAAGGGACATTTTCGGTTGTAACGAAGAAAGTGTGAAATTATAGGTTGATAAATATTAGTTCATACCTTGCATATTCTTAGATGATGTGTCGCAATATTAACTGTGAGTTACTAAAGCTGAGGAAAGCTCATATTAAACCATAAAAACACAAGAAATGTGTCAATTTTTAGTGTAGTCAAATCTTCTTAAAATGTATCTTACATCTTCAGGGCGATCAGACATAATGCCCTACGGTCATAAGCAGGGTTTAAAATGCTAACGCGATATTAGCAAAAGCACCGAATATTTGCAGCTTTGCCTGTTAAAATTTCTTCGAAATATTTTCAGCAACAATGAACAACGGCAACATGTAGCAACAAATTTCGCAAAAATATTGCTAGCGATGCTGATGCTATTTGATATTGTCGCTATAATAAAATATCATCGCACACGCATACTCATATTTTGCAGCACACATGATCAACACATATCAGAAAAGAGAATAAGCAACAAAGTTTCAACGGCTTAGCCAAGTTTTCAGCAAACAATTGTTTTTGAGATCAGGGTTACCAGTGTAATGCATTTAAAATCACGATATAATTAATTCCAATTTTTCGTTCAAAGGACATGTGAATTTTTGGTGAAGCCGTTCAATATATATTTTTTTATTTTTGAACAATTATAATTAGTATTCTTTAGGTTCTACAATATGATGGAGTCATTAAATGACACCTTTTTTATTACTGCGTTGGCAACTCTAATCACAAAACCACCCTCAGTTGCTAATTCTCTGCGACAAATGGTCAGCCGATGTAGCGTGGTTGCGATTATGCCTAACGAAAAAAAGATTAAGCGTAAAAAACGAAAATGTTCAAAAATAAATATGCGTTCGGTTGCATATTTAGGCGTGTGTGTCAATATTGTGTAGCAGCTGAAGTGTACAGCTAATGCTAATGTTTTTAGATGCTGGCTTTTAAACCCTGGTCATAAGGCTCAAAATTCAATTTGGACTTTAAGACCGTCATTAGTACCAATTTAATCTGGCGTTATAGCCCGCCTGACAATTGTACAGCTACCATAACTACCAATTTTTTGTGTTATAAAAGTAAGTTTTCTTGTGTAGCCTGGATTTAAGACTTTCACCCATGGGCATATACTATGTGGAAGCGTATACTACTTAATAACCCTATAACCACTTATAAATTACATTTTTTTATAAATAGTCTGCATTCGGCCGTCCTTAGACTTAGACTTCGGTCAGAATGTCCGCCAAAAATTGAATTGGATTTATAATAAATTATATTTCATAATTCATTTTGTCCTTTGAGCTTTATGTATGTCGTTCCGCTGTGAATGTTACTTATAAGTATTAATTTTAGCTCTGTGTATAACTAGAAAATTGTTACTTTTTACTAGAAAGTAATTACGTGCGACATGCCCTTGTTAAAATAATAGTTTAATACAGGGTCTTGTAATGAGTATATTTTGCAGGGATATTTTCGAAAAATACAGAAAAAAGAACAGAAAAACTATTCAATTTATTTCTAAATTAGTTTTTTTTAATTTTATGAATTTTGTAGTTCTTTTGACAAATCCGTGTTACGGTTCATTTTACTTTGTCTGAGAAATGCATATTTGTACATGAAGGAAATAATTAAGTTAGGCAAAATCGTCATAAGGGCTATCATAGGCACCGCCTACATGTGAAAATGGAAATAACTGAATTAGCTAAGACCGCCACTGTATGTATATTAGGGTTATAACTGCTTGACATTTTTTCTCAAAAATGATTACCTGTAGGAAGAATGATATTTTGCCCATTAATGACTAAAATAACGTTTATTTTATTGAAGTATTGACTAACGTCAAGCACAAACCACTTTGGAAAAAAATTGGAAAAAAGGTTTGAAATAAAATAAAATCTAAAAAAAATAGTTTTTTGTTGCACGAATGAATTGCCTTTTGCCTATCATTGACTATAATAACTCTTATTCCATTTAAATATTGAAAAAGTTTCCGCACAAACCAATTTTAATTTTAATAATTACAGTTTCAACGTCCTCTATATTTCAATAGTAGCACTTTTAACTTTTGGTACATTTTGTGATTGTATAATTTTTCATATTTCGTATTGTGATTGATCTTTAAATTTAAACTTTAACCGCTAAAACTGCATCACTGTAAACATTTTTAATCAACTATGTATGTGCTACTAAATTTACCAAGTCATACTAGGTGAAAATCTCGCTTCTCAAAAGTAGAAGTTAAGCAGAACGAAATTCAATAAATTCGTCCACTCCAGTAGAGCAACTTCAATGCTTTAGTAAAAAGTACATGATACCGGTAATAGTGAATCATCCGCAATACAGAGAGTGAATCAAAAAAATACAATAATAAGGCGATAGTTCATTTCTGTAGAACAACTTGAACACTACATACCAACTTCAATGCTTTCTTAAAGTACATGATACCGGTAATAGTGCATCATCGGCAATACAGAGTGAATCAACCAAACAATCTACGAAAATTGTGTCTTCTTTAATATGGGTGCCACCGTGGTGCAATGGTATGCACGCCCGCCTTGCACACAGAAGGTCGGGGGTTCGATTCCCCGGCCAGGCAACATCAAAACATTTTTCAACGGTGGCAAAATACCCCTCAGTAATGTTGGCGACATTTCCTGAGTATTTCAGCCTTGAAAAACTTCTCGACAAGTGGTGTCTTAAGACACGCCGTTCGGACTCGGCGATAAACAGTAGGTCCCATATCATTGAGCTTTAATATGAATCGGGGTGCACTCATTGATATGAGAGAAGTCTCCCTTGTCCCGTATGGGATGTTGTGGAACAATGTTTTGTTTGTTAATATGATATATGCGTACAGATATGATGATAAATTTAGTGAGAAACAAAAGGTAATGCCATTTTGGTTGTATCGTGTGGCCGAAAGCTTATTTTAAATTATATATATCTAATTTTACAAAAAGGTAAAAACTCATCAAAACATGATACAGGGATATGAGGTAATAAAAAAGTTATAACCGTAATGTATATACGTCACGGTTCACACTAAGTTCTTATATCCAGTTCCACACTACAGCAATTTCCTACAAGATGGCGACTTATCGTTATGGGTCACATCTCTCACCTTGGCGCATATCCTCTTATAAGTCTTAGTGAATTGTTATTCAAGGAACAACCAATGACACACTCAATTAGAATATCAGTGTAGACTTAATCAACAAAATTCAATGACCAATAGTCGTGAAATTGGTAACATTCAAATTACCAACGAACGAACAGTTATAGCAAGGGTTTCAAAGCTACAATAGATGGTATCCCACATTAATTGATGCTGTATATACATATGTATATTCCAAATAACCTATTAATACATTTTAAGCTAACAAGCCAAATTAATCCAATTTCCTCATCCCATATTTAACTGGTTCCAACTGTATAATATATAATATTCTTACATAATATCTTTATGTATGTTGATACTAACGCCACCTACACATATATTTATATTAGCTGAGACAATAACATTTGTGGTGAAGACGTTCAAATAATTGTTTCACAAACCAAACCTGAAAGGTTTGTGAAACAATAATTTGAAAACGCTGTGTCATAGGCTGGCGCTATCATATTGGTCCATACAACCCTGAATCATAAATAAGCCCTTAAGTATCGGGATGCAAGGAACAACCAATGAAAAACTGAATACGAAAGAATGTGTATCAGAAGGCTAAATCCGTAACCTGATATGGTATTCAAGACCAAAAGTTGTTAAATTGGCAATACTCCCATTAGCAAAGACATTCAACAAAGAAAAGATGTAGCGAGGGTTTCAAAGTTACGACAGAAAAGCTAACAATGGATTCATATACATATTTTGACAACCAATTTAAAGATTATAAGTTAACAGATCAAATGAATCCTATCTTCTACCATATTAAACCGGTTTCAGATTTCGTTATGATTGAAAGAGAATAATATGGATCTATATAAACGACAAACTTCTCTACAAGTGGTGTCTTAAGATACGCCGTTCAGACGCGGCGATAAGCAGTAGGTCCCATATCATTCAGCTTAATATGAAACGGGGTGCACTCATTGATATAAGAGAAGACTGACTTGTCCCGTCTGGGGTGTTTGTGGAACACTCTAATATATATAAGCGACACCTACAGTATCACTTAAATTAGCCAAGACAACAACCTACATTCCCAAATGATGATGTTATTTCATATCTGGTTGGGGCAACAACTATTTGAAGGCACTGTTTCGCTCTTATTTCATATGATCTTGCGTTATATCCTCTAGCAAGACTTAATAAAACTATAGTCAAGAAACAAATGATTCTTGATTCAAATGATTCCTATCTCTTACGCCATCTATATGTGAACTCTTTTTGAGTTGTGCGGTTGTGGAACAAACTAGTTTAGAAGGACTTCTCCGTGAAACTATATCCAGTTCCTTTTGTTCTTTTTGTCACCTCGTTCATTGAGTTCTCATGAGAAAGATCGATCTGCTTCGTAGACTAGATTTCCCAACATTAAAAATTTGATCAATTTAATTGTTCTTAAGTAAGTGATCTGTATTCGTTAATTAAGGATTTTATATCACAACCTTCTATGGATACGTCAGAGGCTAGATTCACGTAACATCTATTGCTCAACAAAATCTTTATCAGAAATTCTTCGAACAATTCTTCATCTATCTACGTTGGTTTCTCTGATTGCAATGATTTTCATAGTTGAACCAAAGAAATTTAGTAAGCAAATCGGATATCCCGTCGATAAATAGTGAAATTACCAACATGGTATGCCACCATTTATAATATTCGAATCTGTATTTAGTCAGAAAAGCTAAGATTTTTTTCGAACAGCGTCAATGGCTCTTTTTTCCTACTAACAGAAGTAATTCAGTTGGCAACAACCAAAACTAATTCAAAAATATAACATTTTTTATAGTAATGAATTGCTTGGTTCATTGTTGGATTAATAGGCCATTTAGATATGACCTCGTTAGCCGGATTTAGCTCATTATTAGAATTTATTTGCTAAATCCGGAGATAATCTACCATGTTTCATATACTAAAATAAATCCTCGTATTGAGTGGATTTGTTATAAATGCGGCATATATCCTGTTTTTTGCAACATGTTTCTAGAAAATACAAAAAGTTGCAAGTTGGCACAAGAAACAAGGTAGATGCATCGGTGATTTTTTGTATTAGTTGAGGTTTTTTATTAATTACAAAGTATGTACTAAAGGAAACATGTAAAAAAAACATCGCTCCCAAGTGGAGCATCTAGCTATTGTAGTTTCGTTGATGTGCTAGTTTTATACTCCGGCTTATCAGGCCAGCGAGCAACCCCCAGTGAAGTCGGAGGACCGCTTTGTGTTAGTAGTTTGGTTATTTAAAGGCCCCAAATATTCGCCTTGTCACTTCGATTATCATTGGCACTCAGGATTTAATAGGAATCCAATACTACTCGGAGACCCCCTGAGACCCTCCTCTCGAAAACGCTGACTGTCCGCGTCTGCATTACTGCAAATACCCCGTACATGTACGGAGAGTTCCACTATCCGCAACCTGTGGACGCGGCCGGTAGCATTCAGCTCTGCTTCCACATAGGATACATATATTTATATTACAATATTTATACCCCGCGGCCGGGACATCGGTGAATTGCTACAACAAAAATAATTTAAAATGTCAAAATTTGTAAAAAAGGCGAAAAAAATGAAATTTGCTTTGATATACAAAGTTGACTTTAATGAACCAAGACTAATATTTACGATGTCGAAACGATAAAATAATTCAATATTTGCTCATTAGTAGACAACGGAATTTTATGCAACCCCTATTTTTGGTCCGACTCATGTCAAATTTGGGACTGGGCATATTTTTGGCTTCTGATAAAATTGCAATTTTGCATATGCAAAAAATAATACTTGCATATGCAAAATTTATGCATTTTAGATATTTTCTAATGCAACAAATATTTCGATAATAGGTACAAAAATATTTGTGTGTAGAATTTTTCTGTTTAAAATTCTCTTCAGACAAGTCAATAAAATAGAGAAATGTATAACCACAGCCACAATCTTCAAAATACCGGAAATCGGGAGGTACCGTTCTATGGGGGCAATATGAAGACGTGGACCTCTACAGACAAATTTTAGGTGGATTGTTTTATACCCTCAAGGAAGACTTAATACAAAATTTCAGCCATTTCGGAGTGGTATTGAGGCCACAACTTTCAAAATAACGAAAATCGGGGGGTACCGTTCTGTGGGGGCTATATGAAGACGTGGACCTATACTGACAAATTTCAGGTGGATTTTTTATACCCTATAGGAAGACTTAATACCAAATTTCAGCCATTTCAGAGTGATATTGAGAGCACAACTTTCAAAATACCGAAAATCGGGGGTACCGTTCTATGGGGGCTATATGAAGACGTGGACCTATACCGAAAAATTTCAAATGGAAGGTTTTATATCTTCCTAGTACCAAATTTCTGCCATTTCGGAGGGATATTGAGGTCACAACCATCAAAATATCGGAAATCGGGAGTACTGTTCTATGGGAGCTATATGAAGACGGAGATCTATACCGACAAATTTAAGGTCGATAATTTTATACCCTGAAGGAAGACTAAATACTAAATTCATTTCGGGGTGATTAAGGCCACAACCTTCAAACTACCGAAAATCGGGAGGTACCGTTCTATGGAGGCTATATGAAGATGTGGACCTGTACCCACAAATTTCAGGTAGAAAGTTTAATACCTCCAACGAAGACTTAATACCAAATTTCAGACATTTCGGTGGGATACTTAAGCCACAAATAATTGCATATGTTTTTGCATATGCTCATTTTATGCAAAATATGCAAAAATTTCTGGGCCTAGTTCGTTTTATTTTCTGATAAAACGAGTTTCTGTCTAATCAGATTTTCTCAACGACCATCCTTACCATATATGCATTTGCATAGGATTCCGCTGTCTACTCATTAGTGAGCATTAGTAGCATAATGTGCTATCATTTTCAATATTAAACAATAAATTTTTAATTTGCCGTATGTTTTTTGGGACGAATTCAATTTACAACAACTTCTTTTGACGTTTCAAATTCAATCAGATGGGCTAATGCATCTACCTTGGTAATTGTGCTATGAACATAAATTTAAATCCTCCAAAGGTATATCTAAATGCAATGAGATTTGTACTAGATTTACTAAATCCAGGTCAGAATTTACTCGTATGGCTAGTCTAAATTAGCTATAAGATAAAACGATTTCAACGAATAGCTTTACTTATCAATGAGCGTGGGCTGATTCGATTATATGTCAACGAAATCGGACCTAGAACTGCAACTCAGGCATTTAGATTGCAAATGGTATTCTTTCCACATTTCATTAAGTGCAAATATAAGCAAAATAACCAGCCAAGGAAAAATTAGATGACATATTTTTACGTTGGGCGCCATTTATATGAACAAAGAAATTTAAAAAAAGATATGACGATTGCTTTTCAATTTTGGGGGAATCCGATGGATATATGAGGGTACCATCACCGCTTGTTACTTCTATGGATTTGCTATAACTCCGCAGATATCTCATCAGCATAGAGTTGTTTACTTCGAAATGTCTTGTTCGATTAATTAGGTCAGTCAATATAAATAGTTCATTATATTAATACATTTAAAGAAGAACCACCCCGAGTTTGCAAATTTCTTCTTCATTCACCATTATTAGTGTTTCATGCACCGCAAATAGTGCTTATGCAAAATCAGAACAGTGACGCCATTGTCGGGTTAAGTGATGCTGTTTCACACGTTTTCATTAATTGACATCCCTTATCGGTGGCAATAAATTGCAATTAAACAAAGATTGAGAACAAAACTAATGTTTCCGTAATGTAAATTTCGACTGAATTATATACTGAACTATGAACTAGTTTATTCAAATGAACTGAACTATGGGAAATGCCGAATGAATGATCTAGAATATACAACTTCACTTCAGGAACCAATATAATTTCTCATGGATACTCAATCATTAAGTTAGTTTAATTCTTTATTTTTAATGAATATGCACACGTCAAAGATGGCATCAAGAGAAATCTCTCTCAAACTATGAATCTGAAATTCAAAAAAATTTACATAATTTCCTGTGAAAAGATTAACATTTACAATTAGCACCATCAACCTGTTTGCATAACAGATTATGCATGTTAAGCCTATGAAATATAAGCACTGATTAATACCTTACTCCTTCTTCCCCTGCTCCGTTGTCATTAATGACATCTAAAAAAACAAAGATTTTTAATCGATTTGTCATGCTTTACGCCGCAAACGAAAGTGAAAAATGTTATGACATGGTTTTTTGTTTTTATATTTTTTAATGTAGCCCGGTGTTGGGTTTGGTATTTTTTTTTCTATATTTTCATTGCTTCGCTTTCTTTATATAGCCACCAATGATTTTGCAAAAAGTTGGCAAAAACGTGTTAATGACTGACATGCGTTTTGATTCATGCAATTTGTTTGAGCTGTTGCCTCCGATGTAGGTAGCTGCGGAATTCATTACGAATGGGGGAAATGAGAAATTCTCTGCCTCTGAAACATGCCAGAATCAGGGAGTGTGTTTTATGTAAATTTAAAATGTTTGTTCGTCATCATCATCGTCATGCGACGAACTTCACACAAATCCATAAATTTCTGGTTGTCAGCAGAAATAAAATAAAAACCTGTTGCATTGCACTTATGGCATAGTTATGGGTTTTTTGATTAAAATCTTACTAATGTCTCGCAAGTTGTTAACAGTTTTATATCACTTGTAATAAAGTAGTTAAATGGCATTCCACGAAGCCATGCAATAGTAGGGTGAATGTCATCAGGTATGTTTTTTTGAAAACAAGTTCAGGGTCAAAGGATTCAAGAGAAGTTTAAAGATTTTAACGTCAGGAAGAATCTACTTGGATGTTAGGGGTATCAAACTTACTGGAGTTCCTAAGAAGATTTTCGGACTATCCATGGAGAAAAAAATTGGTAACTTTTAAGATTTTAGAAGGATGTAAGGAAAACATGTGGAGATTTTCTAACGATATGCATTAGTGTATTTTGAAACATTTTTAAACCAAAGGGCACGGATATTCTAAAATGTTTAGGAGGATACAAAATCGCTGATTTCATTTAAGATTCTTTTCAGTTCGACTCAGGCTAAAAAAAATTAAAATTTGAAAAAATTCCCCCCAATTACCCAATTAAAATACCTATCATCACGTCTCTTAACCTTAACCACTAATCGTTTATTTGATGTCTTCATTAAGTCTAAATGAAAACATGATAATTATTATGTTGTTTATTACAATGTTAGTCATGTTATATTATGGGTCACCGGGTCATAAATACAATAAGCTGTTGGTTGACCAAATACACCTCCCTACAAAGAAAACGCTACATTATGACCTCTTTCCATGAAATTTTATATTTGGCAATTACAAGTTTCAAAAAAAAGAAGATTTATTGCCCAAGTAATTATATTAAGCCATAAGATTAAAGCCCTGCATGCTGCATGCATGACAAGCCGTATCAACAGCAAGCACAGCATCCCAGAGTATTTCAAAATAGCGCAAAGCTTAACTAGACACAAATTACGCTTCTTTTACCTTTCCGAGATAAATAGAGACAATAAAAAACCTACTAAAAGATTAGTGTATGTTTTTTTCATCACAAAAGTAAAAAAGGGCAAAGCGCGTGCGCCACCACTCTATTCAATATTACCAGCTAAGCTAGAAGAAGATGACATGTCGTGAAGACAATAACTGTTATGGCAATGATGTATGTAATACTGATAATGTTGATGATGATGTTGTTGTTGTACATCAAGCATTGTTAGATAATCGCATTTGATATATGACCAGCTGACTAGTTGTCAATCTTGAGTAGTAACATCAATCATTGGCAGTGAATGTTGTCATTTTATTGCAAAAGCAATAACAAGACATAAATTCCAGACCTGTAATGCGTATGAGAGCGACCATACTTTTGATTCGACCTTCTACGCCCTCGTAGAAGGGACAAATATGACATTTAAATAGACCACGCCCTCGTAGAAGGACAAGATATAACTTTTAAACAGACCACACCCTCGTAGAAAGGACAAATATGACATTTAAACAGACCACACCCTCGTAGAAAGGAAAAATATGACATTTAAACAGACCACACCCTCGTAGAAAGGAAAAATATGACATTTAAACAGACCACACCCTCGTAGAAAGGAAAAATATGACATTTAAACAGACCACACCCTCGTAGAAAGGGCAAATATGACATTTAAACAGACCACACCCTCGTAGAAAGGGCAAATATGACATTTAAACAGACCACACCCTCGTAGAAAGGAAAAATATGACATTTAAACAGACCACACCCTCGTAGAAGGGACAAATATGACATTTAAACAGACCACACCCTCGTAGAAAGGACAAATACGACATTTCAACAGACCACGCCCTCGTAGAAGGGACCAATAAGACATTTAAATAAACCACGCCCTCGTGGAAGGAGCAAATATGACTTTTAAATAAACCACGCCCTCGTAGAAGGACCAAATATGACTTTTAAATAAACCACGCCCTCGTAGAAGGACCAAATATGACTTTTAAATAAACCACGCCCACTTGGAAGTAGCAAATATGACTTTTAAATAAACCACGCCCACTTGGAAGTAGCAAATATGACTTTTAAATAAACCACGCCCACTTGGAAGTAGCAAATATGACTTTTAAATAAACCACGCCCACTTGGAAGTAGCAAATATGACTTTTAAATAAACCACGCCCACTTGGAAGTAGCAAATATGACTTTTGAATAAACCACGCCCACTTGGAAGTAGCAAATATGACTTTTAAATAAACCACGCCCACTTGGAAGTAGCAAATATGACTTTTAAATAAACCACGCCCACTTGGAAGTAGCAAATATGACTTTTAAATAAACCACGCCCACTTGGAAGTAGCAAATATGACTTTTAAATAAACCACGCCCACTTGGAAGTAGCAAATATGACTTTTAAATAAACCACGCCCACTTGGAAGTAGCAAATATGACTTTTAAATAAACCACGCCCACTTGGAAGTAGCAAATATGACTTTTAAATAAACCACGCCCACTTGGAAGTAGCAAATATGACTTTTAAATAAACCACGCCCACTTGGAAGTAGCAAATATGACTTTTAAATAAACCACGCCCACTTGGAAGTAGCAAATATGACTTTTAAATAAACCACGCCCACTTGGAAGTAGCAAATATGACTTTTAAATAAACCACGCCCACTTGGAAGTAGCAAATATGACTTTTAAATAAACCACGCCCACTTGGAAGTAGCAAATATGACTTTTAAATAAACCACGCCCACTTGGAAGTAGCAAATATGACTTTTAAATAAACCACGCCCACTTGGAAGTAGCAAATATGACTTTTAAATAAACCACGCCCACTTGGAAGTAGCAAATATGACTTTTAAATAAACCACGCCCACTTGGAAGTAGCAAATATGACTTTTAAATAAACCACGCCCACTTGGAAGTAGCAAATATGACTTTTAAATAAACCACGCCCACTTGGAAGTAGCAAATATGACTTTTAAATAAACCACGCCCACTTGGAAGTAGCAAATATGACTTTTAAATAAACCACGCCCACTTGGAAGTAGCAAATATGACTTTTAAATAAACCACGCCCACTTGGAAGTAGCAAATATGATTTTTAAATAAACCACGCCCACTTGGAAGTAGCAAATATGACTTTTAAATAAACCACGCCCTCGTGGAAGGAGCAAATATGACTTTTAAATAAACCACGCCCTCGTGGAAGGAGCAAATATGCCTTTTAAATAAACCACGCCCTCGTGGAAGGAGCAAATATGACTTTTAAATGAAAAATGAACGAAATATATGTGGTATATAAGTGGATAGGTTCCAACTACTTTTTCCTCCCAAAAAGACGTATATTTCCTCAATTCCTTTTCCTATACTTCTCTTGCGTACTAAACATAGCTATAGTTAGTAGGGTAACTATTTATGTTTCAGTTTTTCGTTGATATCTGGACTCCTGGCCGATGTAATATTGCCATGGTTCAACAATATCTCTTTGATAATTTACAAAAACACTTTTCTAATTTATGATGATGGCGCTCAATGATGTATCACTTTTGAAAGCCTTACTTCACCATGTGAATTTCCATGTTCCAAAGCACAATTGCACAACGCATAGATGATACGCATAACAAAAGCATTTAGCTGCACTTAAATATTATTTTCTGCTATGCACGAGTCATACAAAAAAAAAAACAACAAAAGGAAGTTTCTTTACACAATTCAAAAGTGGACAGGGAATCCCTCGCCAAACAAAAAATGGCAAGTCATTTCAACACTTTTGCTTTCATTTGAAAACAAAAATTCTTCTTGCATATGTATGTTAACAAAGTTTGTACCGAAAAAAGGCACCATAATAATCACCTTCGCCATTATCATCTTCAACATCGTTATTGCTGTTGCTGTCGCAATGGGATAGCTCGGGTAATATAAACCATCTAACTCATATTTTTATGGCCAGCCAGTCCCAAGTTAGTGAAGAGGGAGAAGATGGAGCAACACCATTTAACTGCAACAATGATGAAACTGATAACTGTTGTTGTTATTGTTGTTGCTACTTTTGCTGCGCCGCATGATGTTGTTGCTGCTGATACTGCAAAAAAAAGATGATGTTGGAGTTGCTGCAATGTTGTTTTCATAAAGTATTACATGCTTATTTTCGATGTTGCTCCTACAGCCAATGATGCACACGTATCTAAGATTTCCACTTTGTCTTGTGGATGTGAAAAGACAAAAGTATTTAAAATTTGCAATGAGTTGGTCTCCCCACCAGCAACCACAACCAATATACATATAGCTTCTTTGTATTATGGAATGTCTGGTTTAGTCGGGTGTGATGCAAAATGTCAATAAAATGTTGGGAAATGTTGTAACAGGTTGTTTCCACTACAGATTATCATCATCAGCATAGATAGAGAGAGACAACACAAACAAAACAACCCATTCCGAGGCCATCATGATTTGCAATGTGAAAATAAATGCGTGTTAGATAAGCATGTCATGTCGTATTTGTTGTTATGGGATTGGGATTTTCGCAATTTTCAGGGAAGTAGCAAATATGTCTTTTAAATAAACCACGCCCACTTGGAAGGAGCAAATATGTCTTTTAAATAAACCACGCCCACTTGGAAGGAGCAAATATGTCTTTTAAATAAACCACGCCCACTTGGAAGGAGCAAATATGTCTTTTAAATAAACCACGCCCACTTGGAAGGAGCAAATATGTCTTTTAAATAAACCACGCCCACTTGGAAGGAGCAAATATGTCTTTTAAATAAACCACGCCCACTTGGAAGGAGCAAATATGTCTTTTAAATAAACCACGCCCACTTGGAAGGAGCAAATATGTCTTTTAAGTAAACCACGCCCACTTGGAAGGAGCAAATATGTCTTTTAAATAAACCACGCCCACTTGGAAGGAGCAAATATGTCTTTTAAATAAACCACGCCCACTTGGAAGGAGCAAATATGTGTTTTAAATAAACCACGCCCACTTGGAAGGAGCAAATATGTGTTTTAAATAAACCACGCCCACTTGGAAGGAGCAAATATGTGTTTTAAATAAACCACGCCCACTTGGAAGGAGCAAATATGTGTTTTAAATAAACCACGCCCACTTGGAAGGAGCAAATATGTGTTTTAAATAAACCACGCCCACTTGGAAGGAGCAAATATGTGTTTTAAATAAACCACGCCCACTTGGACGGAGCAAATATGTGTTTTAAATAAACCACGCCCACTTGGAAGGAGCAAATATGTGTTTTAAATAAACCACGCCCACTTGGAAGGAGCAAATATGTGTTTTAAATAAACCACGCCCACTTGGAAGGAGCAAATATGTGTTTTAAATAAACCACGCCCACTTGGAAGGAGCAAATATGTGTTTTAAATAAACCACGCCCACTTGGAAGGAGCAAATATGTGTTTTAAATAAACCACGCCCACTTGGAAGGAGCAAATATGTGTTTTAAATAAACCACGCCCACTTGGAAGGAGCAAATATGTGTTTTAAATAAACCACGCCCACTTGGATGGAGCAAATATGTGTTTTAAATAAACCACGCCCACTTGGAAGGAGCAAATATGTGTTTTAAATAAACCACGCCCACTTGGAAGTAGAAAATAGGTGTTTTAAATAAACCACGCCCACTTGGAAGGAGAAAATAGGTGTTTTAAATAAACCACGCCCACTTGGAAGGAGAAAATAGGTGTTTTTAATAAACCACGCCTACTTGGAAGGAAAAAATAGGTGTTTTAAATAAACCACGCCCATTTTGAAGTAGCAAATATGCCTTCTAAATAAACCACGCCCTCTTGGAAGTAGCAAATATGTCTTTTAAATAAACCACGCCCTCTTGGAAGTAGCAAATATGTCTTTTAAATAAACCACGCCCTCTTGGAAGTAGCAAATATGTCTTTTAAATAAACCACGCCCTCTTGGAAGTAGCAAATATGTCTTTTAAAGAAACCACGCCCGCTTCCAAGTAGCAAATATGGCTTTTAGGTAAACCACGCCCACTTGGAAGTAGCAAATATGCCTCTTAAATAAACCACGCCCACCTGGAAGTAGCAAATATGCCTTTTAAATAAACCACGCCCACCTGGAAGTAGCAAATATGCCTTTTAAATAAACCACGCCCACCTGGAAGTAGCAAATATGGCCTTTTCAATAAACCACGCCTACTTGGAAGTAGCAAATATGCCTTTTAAATAAACCACGCCCACCTGGAAGTAGCAAATATGGCCTTTTCAATAAACCACGCCTACTTGGAAGTAGCAAATATGCCTTTTAAATAAACCACGCCCTGTTGGAAGTAGCAAATATGCCTTTTAAATAAACCACGCCCTGTTGGAAGTAGCAAATATGTCTTTTAAATAAACCACGCCCTGTTGGAAGTAGCAAATATGTCTTTTAAATAAACCACGCCCACTTGGAAGTAGAAAATATGCCTTCTAAATAAACCACGCCCACTTGGAAGTAGCAAATATGCCTACAAAAGAAACCACGCCCACTTGGAAGTAGCAAATATACCTTTTAAATAAACCACGCCCACTTGGAAGTAGCAAATATACCTTCTAAATAAACCACGCCCACTTGGAAGTAGAAAATATGCATTCTAAATAAACCACGCCCACTTGGAAGTAGGAAATATGGCTTCTAAATAAACCGCGCCCACTTGGAAGTAGCAAATATGTCTTTTAAATAAACCACGCCTTCTTGGAAGTAGCAAATATGTTTTTTAAATAAACCACGCCCTCTTGGAAGTAGCAAATATGTCTTTTAAAAAACCACGCCCTCTCAGAAGGACCAAATAGGCATTTTATGGTTTTTAAATTAGACACGACACGTCCACGTGGAAGGACCAAATATGCCCGATAAATAAACCACACATTCTAATAAGCCCAAAATCTTATTTAGGAGCGTATAATTGATATGGATACTTAAACGCATTTTATATACCAATTAACCCTTTCGGTGCTTCTTTTTTGTTTTTGATCTGAAAAATATATTTTTCCAACTTTATATATACTTAAGCCCACTATATGAATAATCAAAACTAATTTTTTAACATTTTGTTAGGAAAAGTGGTTTTTGGACACTATGCCATATGGCATAGAATGTATTTAAAGGAAAAAAAAAAACAAAACTAAAATATTCAAGTTTTTAATTAAATTTCATCTTTCAGAACACTAGGAGGCCTTATAGAAGAGGAAGATGTCTTCTTATAGAAGAGCAGGACGTCTTCTCATAAAAGAGCAGAAGGTCCTCTCATAGAAGGGCAGGATGTCTTCTCCTGGAAAAGCAAAAGGTCGTCTCATAGAAGGACAGGATGTTTTCACATAGAAGAGAAGGACGTTTGCATATAGAAGGGCAGGAGGTATTCTTATAGAAGAGCAGGAGGTCTTCTTATAGTAGAGCAAGAGGTCTTCTTATAGAAGAGCAGGACGTCCTCTCCTTGAAGAGCAGGAGGTCCTCTTCTTGAAGAGCAGGACGTTTTTTCATAGAAGAGCAGGACGTTTGCATATAGAAGGGCAGGATGTCTTCTGATAGAAGAGCAGGACGTCTTTTCATATAAGAGCAGGACGTTTGCATATAGAAGGGCAGGAGGTCTTCTTATAGAAGAGAAGGAGGACTTCTTATACAAGAGAAGGAGGTCTGCTCATAGAAAAGCAGGACGTTTGCATATAGAAGGCGGGAGGTATTCTTATAGAATAGAAGGAGGTCTTCTTATACAAGAGCAGGAGGTCTGCTCATAGAAGAGCAGGGGCCCTTCTTATAGAAAAGCATAAGATCTTCTCATTGAAGACCAGGAGGTCTACTTACAGAAGACATGAAGGTTTTTCATAGAATATCTGGAGGTCTACCGTTAGAAGATTTGTGGGTCTTCACATAGAAGGTCTTTTTATAGAATATCTGGAGGTCTTCTTTTAGAACATTTAAAGCCTCTTATAGAAGACCTAGGGTCTTCTTATAGAAAACCTAGGGTCTTCTTACAGAAAACCTAGGGTCTTCTTATGGAAGATTTGAGGCCTTCTTATAGAAAAACTGGAGGACTTCTTATAGAAGACCTGAATTCTTCATATAGCAGATCTGAAGGACTTCTTATAGAACACCTGAATGTCATCCTAGAGAAGGGCTGGAGGTCATCTTGTAGAAGACGTGGGGGCCATCTTATATAATATCTGGAGGAGTTATTTTAGAAAATCTGCAAGAATTGTTATACATCATCTGGAGGTTTTCCTATGGTGGATCTGGAGGTTTCCTTATAGAAGACCTGGAAGTCTTCGTATAGAAGACCTGGAGGTCTACATATACAAGATCAGGAGGTCTTCTTATAGAAGACCTGGAGGTCTATTTATACAAGATCTGGAGGTCTTCTTATAGAAGATCTAGGGGTTTTACAATAGAAGATCTGGGAGTCAAACAAAGTGAAACATTTCCGTTGGGAAAAATCTATGCCATATGGCATAGTATGAAATATAAAAAATCTGGCAGCTCCATTGAACTATATTTCGGATCTTTTTTTCGTTTTAATTATTAAGGCAATGATTATCTACTAAATTAAATACAAACAGTTAACAAAAAATATATTTTTGTTAATAAAATATATAAATTTATATGATGGTATTTTCATGCAAATTTTAAATCGAACGAGGAGCGCTTGCTCTTTAAGACATAACAATGTATAGGGTCCACCAATCAAAATTTTTTGTCGAATTATTTTTAGATAACACTTCAGGGAAAAATACAAAATTATTAAAAAAAGAGTGCCCATAAGTATTTTGCCTTAAAACGGGCTTCAAAAACTGGTTATGCCATATGGCATAGAATCACCGAAAGGGTTAATATAGCTCATGCGACCTACTCTAAAGACCCTTCCACAACAGGTGAATCCGAAATATTGAATAACTCTTTTTAAATTTTCAATAATTTAAAAAACACTGTTAAAATACTTCCCACTTTCAAAACATTTTTTGTTTTACTTAATTGAGTACGAATAGAATGCCTTTGGTTTCATCTGATGCATATTTTAAGTTATTAGGGATTGCATAATTCTGGTTTTGGGCGTTTCAATATTTCATTAATTTGGCAGTACTTTGATTATACCTCACTACAACAGACCCAACTAAAAATCAATAACAACAATAACAAACTACAAAGTGTAGATTTAACGCCTGCCTTACAAACCCAAATAAAATTAAAGATCACGCTAGCGCTAACTTTCTAATCTGCAGCCATTCATCATTGCCCAAGTCAGGCAAATAAATTAGAAGACCGAAAAAAAGTAACAACAGTAGCCACAATATCGTGATTGTGGTAAATCATTTAATTAATTTTGATTAAATAGTTGATCCGAATTTTTTTGCTTTGGCTTTCAGGCTCATAAAGTTTACGCAATTTTAAGTTGGTGTTTTAACCTGACCCTCTTTTAAAAAGCAACAACAAATGGGCACACGGCGAAGTTGTAGAGCTTAAGGCGCAAATGAACAGAAATCTCATTCGCCTGTCGTGAATGATGCTATTTAGTGACCACAGTAAGGCACTTGCTATGGATTTGATTAAACAAAAAAGCAGCAGCATAAATCCGTTTCAAAAGTATGCTGGTGTCTCCTCCGCCATAAGCAGAACTATTACACCAGAGGCTATGTGGCTTAGCCGAAAATTTGTTTTTCTTCATTTTTCCCGATGGCAGATGGTTTCTTAGGTGGACTCTAATGGAGCGGTTTGTGTGTGTTGTGTTTTTTCGGTGGCTCTTAATGACGTTAGATGAGCTTCAATGTTCAAATCAGTCGCAATCAGCATACAGATGTGGTGTCTGTGGCCGTGTATGACTTGGACTATTATGCAACTGTGTCTACTAGTTGTGGAGATTTGGTCGAACAACAACAGCAGCAGATGAAGCATCATGGAAGCAATAATGGCCGCTATAGGTTTTTGTGGTGTTGTTGCGAGCTAGCCGACTTCCAGCCACCAGTCAACCACATTTTTTCTAAAGTTTTCCATTTTTTGTTCATTGATTTGAGTCTATATTTCCTGTTTAAAGTAAATGCTAGTGGCTGACTGCCTGGCACCAGACTTAGGCAAGAAGAAGCAAGCCATCATTACTTTGCATGGCGTAAATTTCAAACAGCCGTTTGTTGCTGCCGCTGCTGCTTCTGCTGATGGTGATAATGATGATGAGTATGAGTATGGATGAATGACCAACAACTTCCCCAAGATCTATTGATTAGTTTTTGAAACATGCATTCAATACGTTATTCGTGTTTTGTTATTGCTTTAGATTTTTTCAGGTATTTGTTTTTGTTTTGAGGCTACGACCTATTGGTGTCATCGGTTTGTTTTGTTTTACGATTTTTTTTTTGTTTTTCTTCAATTCAAAAAATTTGTTCATTATTTTTTGGACCACTATTATTATAGCCAAGTCAAGGTTTTTTGTGTTACATTTTAGAATCCATTTGAGTTCTTTTTGATATCTTTTTGAAGTAGCCATACATGGCATGGCTATGCTTTGGGTCACTTTTTATGCGAATGAAGAAACATTCAATAGTTGTGAATGAACTCTTAAGAAATTGCAAGAGGCAGGTTGTAAGGTTATTCGCATTCTTTTTTGTTTGCTGTTGTCGTTTTTGCTTCACCTGCTGATCTAGAGGATATGTCACTATTTTGAAATTTATTATCGTTTGTGCAACAGAGGTTGAGGTTTTCAGTCTAGCCGCTAGCAGATATATGTGATCCATGACGAGGGTTGCATTTTAAGTAAGAAGTCATGTATGAATGAATTCCCTTTGAAATATTTTCGTGTGAAAACAATAAAAAATGATTTGCGGATTATTTGAGTATTGTTTTTACTCATTCGATATATATGAAAAATCGACACTTCTAGAAGTTAATACAATGATAATATTAAATATAAGTTGGATGACTTTCAAGCTCCAAACCTACAGCTCGAAGGACCAAATATATGTTCTTAATAAATCATTGAAAAAAAACACATTCGAATAACCAAATATGCTTTGTATTGAACGAAGGACCAAATAAATACAACTCAATACAACATATATAAATTTTTAATAATTAACCTCTAGGCCGAAATAACATATTTTTTAACAAACCATGCCTATGCCGAAAGACCATATATTCCGTTTTAATAATCTACGTTTAGGTCGAAATACCATATATTTCTTTATAAGAATCCACGGCTATGGCGAAGGACCAAATATTTATTTTAGGTTATACACGGCTATGTCGATGGACCAAATATTCCTAAATTATAGACATTGATTTTATAATATAGTCCGAGGGACCAAATACAACTCGAAGAGCCAAATATTACACTAAATATAACTCGAAGGACCAAATATGACACTAAATACAACTCGAAGGTCCAAATATGACACTAAATACAACTCGCAGGACCTGATATAACTCTAAATACAACTCGAAGGACAAATTATGACACTAAATGTAACTCGAAGGACCAAATATGACACGAAATACAACTCGAAGGACCAAATGTGACACTAAATACAAGTCGCAGGAAAAAAATATGACACTAAATACAACACGAATGACCAAATATGACACTAAATACAACTCGAAGGACCAGATATGACACAAAATACAATTCGAAGGACCAAATATGACACTAAATACAACTCGAAGGACCAGATATGACACTAAATACAACTCGAAGAACCAAATATGACAATAAATACAACTCAAAGGACTAGATATGACACTCAACGCAACTCGAAGGACCAAATATGACACTAAACACAACTCGAAGGACCAAATATGACACTAAATACAAGTCGCAGGAAGAAATATGACACTAAATACAATTCGAAGGACCAGATATGACACTACATACAACTCGAAGGACCAGATATGACACTAAATACAATTCGAAGGACCAAATATGGCACTAAATACAACTCGAAGGACTAGATATGACACTCAACACAACTCGAAGGACCAAACATGACACTAAATACAACTCGAAGGACCAGATATGACACTACATACAACTCGAAAGACCAGATATGACACTAAATACAATTCGAAGGACCAAATATGGCACTAAATACAACTCGAAGCACTAGATATGACACTCAACACAACTCGAAGGACCCAATATGACAGTAAATACAACTCTACGGACCAAATATGACACGAAATACAACTCGAAGGACCAAGTATGACACCAAATACAATCACCAAATATGACACTAAATACAACTCTACGGACCAAATATGACGCTAAATACAACTCGAAGGACCAAATATGATACGAAATACAACTCGAAGGACCAAATGTGGCACTAAATACACCTCGATAGACCAAATGTAACACTAAATACAACTCGAAGGACCAAATATGACACTAAATACAACTCGAAGGACCAAATATGATACTAAATACAATTTGAAGGACCAAATATGACACTAAATACAACTCGAAGGACCAAATATGACACTAAATACAACTCGAAGGACCAATATGACACTTAATACAACTCGAAGGACCAAATATGGCACTAAATGCAACACGAAGGACCAAATATGACACTAAATACAACTCGAAGGACTAAATATGGCACTAAATACCACTCCAAGGACCAAATATGACACTAAAGACATCTCGAAGGACTAAATATGACACCAAACACAACTCGAAGGACTAAATATGGCACTAAATACCACTCGAAGGACCAAATATGACACTAAACACATCTCGAAGGGCCAAATATGACACCAAACACAACTCAAGAACCAAATATGACACTAAATGCAACTAGAAGGACCAAATATGACACGACATACAACTAGAAGGACCAAATATGACACTAAATACAACTCGAAGGACCAAATATCACATTATGTGCAACTCGAAAGACCAAATATGACACTATATGCAACTCGTAGGACCAAATATGACACTAAATACAACGCGACGGACCAGATATGACACTAAATACAGCTCGAAGGACCAAATACGAAACTAAATATAACTCGAAGGACCAGATATGACACTAAATACAAGTCGCAGGACCAAATCTGACACTAAATACAACTCGAAGGACCAAACCTGACACTAAATACAACTCGAAGGACCAAATTCGAAACTAAATATAACTCGAAGGACCAGATATGACACTAAATACAGCTCTAAGGACCAAATATAACACTAAATACAACTCGAAGGACCAAATATGACACTAAATACAAGTCGCAGGACCAAATCTGACACTAAATACAACTCGAAGGACCAAATCTGACACTAAACACAACTCGAAGGACCAAATCTGACACTAAATACAACTCGAAGGACCAAATACGAAACTAAATATAACTCGAAGGACCAGATATGACACTAAATACAGCTCGAAGAACCAAATATGACACTAAATGCAACACGAAGAACCAAATATGACACTATATGCAACTCGAAGGACTAAATATAAGTCGCAGGAAGAAATATGACACTAAATACAACACGAACGACCAAATATAACTCGAAGGACCAAATATGACACTAAATACAACTCGAAGGACCAGATATGACACTAAATACAACTCGATGAAGCAAATATTACACTAAATGCAACTCGAAGGACCAAATATGACACTAAATACAACTCGAATGACCAAATATTACACTATATGCAACTCGAAAGACCAAATATGCATTAAATACAACTCGAAGGGGCAAATATGACACTAAATACAACTCGAAGGACCAAATATTACACTATATTCAACTCGAAGGACCGAATATGGCACTAAATACAACCACTAAATACAACTCGAAGGACCAAATATTACACTATATTCAACTCGAAGGACAAAATATGACACAATATACAACTCGAAGGACTAGATATGACACTAAATACAACTCAGAGGACCAAATATGACACTAAACACAACTCGAATGACCAAATATGACACAAAATAAAACTCGAAGGACCAAATATGACCCTAAATCCAACTGGAAGGACCAAATATGACACTAAATACAACTCGAAGGACCAATTATAACACAAAATAAAACTCGAAGGACCAAATATGACACTAAATACAACTTGAAGGGCCGTATATTCGTTTCCAATGATTAATGTCGAAACCGAAGAACCATATTTTCTTTTTAAAAAACCACACCTAGGCCAAAGGACCATATTTTCTTTTTAATAAATCCCACCTAGCCCGAAGGACCAAATATGACACTAAATACAACTCGTTTCCTTTTTAATAATCCACGCTTATGCCGAAGGACCATATTTTCTTTTTTAGTTGTACACAGCTAGACCGAAGGAACATATATTCATTTTTTAACAATCCACGACTAGATAGAAGCACTAAATATTTCATTATAATAATCCACGGCTATGTCGAAGGACCAAATATTCCTTTTTAGTTATACACGACTATGTTGAAGGGCCAAATATTCCTAAATTATAGGTATTTTAATATTACCGATTTTTGTAGGCAACGGTAAAGTGAGTAACAGATTGGCACTACAGTCATATGACATATGACTTATAAAATTTCCCTACTTTTCACACCACCTTCTTAGGTGATCAGCATGTTTTTTTTTTGCTTTTACAAAAAAAGATCTAGAAGTTTGATTTTGATGATTTTTGCAATTTCGCAACTTAACCCAAATTAATGGTATTTGGTCAGGTCAGCAGTCAATAGAATTCAAACATATGGATGAAAATTACATCTTAAGATATTCGTCCGGTTGATTGTAATAATTGAAGAATTGAATAATTGCTAAAGTCACTATGACATAAACATTTTTCGCACAGAATTCCTTTCACTTTTTCGGCCAATTGGCCAAAAAACTAAGTACATAGTTTTACAAAAAACCGTTTATGGGCATTTTATGGCGTTGTTCCCATTGCTAACATATACGAAACATGTTTTATGTTTAACTTTAAGTCAATACCGACATGCTAACCAAAAAAAAGGCACATCATCACGTAGTTGCAATTTTTTGTTTTCGTCTGAAGTCTCATGAAGTTAAGATAATTTTCTGATTACAAAGTGGAAAATGTGCAAAAAAATTACCATATTAAAATAGTTGCTTTAAACTGATATTTATGGTAAAGACAGACGACATACCGTCATAAATTGTGTGATGAGATAGTTTATACCAGAAATTATGGAATTATTTCAAACCCGAGACAATGGTCGTCAAGTTTTGTTTCTTTCATATACTTCCCATACTGTCGTAGTAAATAAAAGATGTCAGGTAAGATAAAATGTCTGGCAAGAAGTGTGCCATAAACAATGGCGTAGATGAATTATAGCTGAGGTGATTTGTTATTAGGCTGTCTATCTGTCTATTGAAACAGAATAGTTAACACAGGAACCCTCAGTAATTTCTGAGAACATAAATGTGTATAAGAATGACTCAGATCTCCAAAAGAAAGAAGACTATAAACGCCAATAGGTATATAATCATTATTAAAATCTTTTATAATCTTCACAACAACTTCGCCATTTCTATTCTCTCTGTGTCTGCTAGGCTGAACTAAAAAACATCTTCTTTCAATCCAGAGGAAACCAGTCACAAAACGTTTTTGTTCAGTTTGTTTTTTTTGTTTTTATGGAAGTTATCTAACGGTTATATTTCTATGGTTTTATGATGCTAATTGTTGGGAGTCTGCTGCCTTGTCTTGCGATTCTGTGCCATCATATTTTATCGTTGAAAGTAACAATAAATGTTATGTTTGGTGGATTGTAGTTTTTTGTGGGTCACTGTCTCGTTTTTGAGACACAGAAAAACTGGGACAACATTTGGCTAAGATATAATAACAATAAATAAACACGTTAACAAGACTAGGTCAAAGCACAAAACAGGATTTTTTCATAATGTCGAAGGACCAAATTAATTTTTAATAATTCACGGCTATGTCGAAGGACCAAATTCTTTTTTAATGATATGTGAAAATAAAACAAATATTCCACTCTGAAAGAAATATTTGGTCCCATGTGGAAGGACCAAAATAATTTTTTAATAATCTGCGGATAGATCGAATGGCCAAATTCTTTAATAATAATCAGCTATGTCGAAGGACCAATTTTTTTAACAATCAACGTCTATGTCGAACGACTAAATTCTTTTTTAATAATCCACAGCTATGTCGAAGGACCAAATTCTTTTTTATAATTCACGGCTATGTCGAAGGACCAAATTCTTCTCTAATATTCCACAGCTATGTCTAAGGGCCAAATTCTTTTTTATAATTCACGGCTATGTCGAAGGACCAAATTGTTTTTAATAATCCACAGCTATGTCGAAGGACCAAATTCTTTTTTATAATTCACGGCTATGTCGAAGGACCAAATTCTTCTTTAATATTTCATAGCTATGTCGAAGGACCAAATTCCGTTTTATAATTCACGGCTATGTCGAAGGACCAAATTCTTCTTTCATATTCCACAGCTATGTCGAAGGACCAAATTCCTTTTTATAATTCACGGCTATGTCGAAGGACCAAATAGTTTTTAATAATCCACGGCTATGTCGAAGGACCAAATTCATTTTTAATAATTCACAGCTAAATCGAAGTACCAAATTCTTTTTTAATATGTCGGCTATGTCGAAGCTTGTGCTCACTTTTTTTACTTCCAGTTTCAGCTCCCTGACCCTGGGCTCACTGGGGTAGCACGACGAAGCTCATCACGCTCGTTTCCTAATCCCGACGCCTCTGATGGGAAGTTTAGTCCCACTTCAGGTATTCGACCAGCAGGTATATGGCCGCTGCCGTAGTGATGGTGTCTCGGAATGTCCTTTCTGCTACCCGAACATCAGAAGCGCTGATCTCTGAAGCAATTATTAGTGATCTCTCTGAAACTCGGCAAATAAGTTTTTAGAGGTGATGAAATTGTGTGGTCTGCTGATGGAGACAATTGTGGAGAAATGGTCAGATCCAAGATAAATGAAGGGTTGCCAGTTGACATCATTTTTTGGACAAGGTGTCTGGTGAACTTGACCCTCTCCGCTAATTCTGGAATGGACATTCTCATTGACCGTGCGTCAATCTCCTCGGAAATCACCATACCCCTCTAGTCGTTTCCGAGGACCGAATGCCATAACTCAAGACCAGACGGTTACGACCTTCCAAAAGCCGAGAAATGTTGGACATATAACCTAGAGTACAGCTATTTATCGGCAGGATGAATACGTTAGACATCTAGTTCAACCCCTGACTGTAACCGCCCTATTTACCATGTACGGGTCATTACAGCCAGGCTTTGGTCCCATGTGGAAAGATCAAATTCTCTTTTGATAATCCACGGCTATGTTGAAGGAACAAATTCTTTTTTAATAATTAGAAGGACCAATTTTTTTAATAATCCACGTCTATGTCGAGCGACTAATTACTTTTTTAATAATCCACGGCTATGTCGAGCGACTAATTACTTTTTTAATAATCCACGGCTATGTCGAGCGACTAATTACTTTTTTAATAATCCACGGCTATGTCGAGCGACTAATTACTTTTTTAATAATCCACGGCTATGTCGAGCGACTAATTACTTTTTTAATAATCCACGGCTATGTCGAGCGACTAATTACTTTTTTAATAATCCACGGCTATGTCGAGCGACTAATTACTTTTTTAATAATCCACGGCTATGTCGAAGGAACAAATTCTTTTTTAATAATTCACGGCTATGTCGAAGGACCAAATTTTTAATAAATTCTTTTTAATAATCCACGGCTATGTGGAACGACTAAGTTCTATTTATACCCTCAGCATTTATGCTAACGAGGGTATATACACTTTCATACGGGCAAAATGTGCCTCATCGAAATAATGGTTTTAGACCCCAAGTATGTTTGGACGAAATGTGTTTCAGACAATTTGGAGTCGATTGAGCAATGTCCGTCCGTCTGTCTGTCCGTCTGTCTGTCCGTCTGTCTGTCTGGCTGGCTGGAGCGCACGATAACTCTCGAACGGATGAACCGATTCGGTTCAAGTTTTGGCTTTCGTACTATTTTGCCCAAACTTAGTTTAAGTTCGAAGATGGGCTATATCGGTCCACTCCTTCCGTTACCTGCCACACAAAAGTTCGAAAATGTTCGGAAAATTTGTGCGCACGATAACTCTTGAAGGGAGTAACCAATTTGGTCCACACTTTGCACATCCTGAAATTTGTTCCAGACTTAGATAAGGTTTGAATATGGACTCAATCGGTCAACTCCTTCGGGTACCTCCCACACATAATTTCGGAAAAGTTCAGTTTAGGGCCATCTCTCGAATCGCTTTGATTTTTGTTTTAGCAACTTGTATTCACTGCCCCCAATACGACGGTACAAGTTTCATTAGGGGCAAGTACATACTTCCTGAGAAAATAGCATGAAAGTTGCAAAAAAAACCTATGTAACCGTGTGAGGTGGTTGGAGCGCAAGATAACTCTCGAACAGGTCTGCCGATTCGGTCCAACATTTAGCCTTAGTAATATTTTGTCCAAACGTGGTTTAAGTTCGAAGATAAGCCATATCGGTTCACTCCTTCAGGTACCTCCCCCACAAAAGTTCAAAAATTTTCGGAAATATTGTTCGTACGATAACTCTTGAAGGGAGTGGCCGAATTGGTCCATACTTTACACATCTTAATATATCTTCCTGATATAGTTCAGGTTCAAATATGGACTATATTTGGCTACTCCATCCGGTACCTCCCAGACAAAATTTCGGATAAGTTCACTTTAAGACCTGCTCTCGAATCACTTTAATTTTTGTAGAAGCAACCTGCATTCACTGCCTAAATTGCGACGGTAAAAGTTTTTTCAGGGGCAAGTCCATACTTCTTGATTAAACAGCCCGAAGAGTGTAAAAACCCCATAGGCACCATATGTAGTGGCTGGAGATCCACATCCATAATGGTCAATATCGATCCATTCCTTTTAGTATCTCCTCCTCAAAACTGTTGATCTTTAATCCTAATCAACATTATTGTCGGTTCAAACGCCCAACATTTTTAAAAACCCCTAAATACATACGTTTTTAGGGGAACACATTGTTTCAGTATACACAGGCTGAGGGTATATCTCTGTCGGCAAAGCCGACTGATACTTTTTTACTTGTTTAATAATCCACGGCTATGTCGAACGACTAAATTCTTTTTTAATAATCCATGGCTATATCGAAGGACCAAACATTCCATTTTAATAATACACGCTATGTCGAATGACCAAATATTCCATTTTTATAATCCACGGCTATGTTCGAAGGACCAAATATTCTTTTTTAGCAGAACACGGTAATGTCGAAGGACCAAATATTCCATTTTAGTAGTCCTCGACTATGTCGAAGGACCAAATATTTCTTTTTAATAACCCACGGCTACGTAGAAGGACCAATTATCCCATTTTAGTTATCCACGGCTATGTCAAAAGACCAAATACTCCATTTTAATAATTCACGGCTATGTCGAAGGACCAAATATGTACTCTCTTTAAATACTCCCCGGCTGTGTCGGAGGATCTTATACTCACTTTTAATTATCCCCGGCTATGTCGAAGGACCATACATGCATGTTTTTATAACGGTTAGACCGAAGGAACATATATTTCTTTTTAATAATCCTCGGCTTGTCGAAGGACCTTCATATGTCTTTTTAATAATCCAATATATTTCTTTTTAACAATCCGCGCCTATGTCAAAGGACCAAATACTCCCTTCTAATAATTCATGGCTATGTCGAAGGACCAAATATTCCTTATTAGCAATCCTATATTGCTAAAAAGAAATATTTTTTTTTTAATTCACGGCCATGTTGAAGGACGAAATATTGCATTTTAATAGCCCACGGCTACGTCGAAGGACCAAATATTAATTTTTAACAATCCACAACTA
The DNA here is from genome assembly GCF_047663935.1 of Musca autumnalis. NCBI lineage: Eukaryota > Metazoa > Arthropoda > Insecta > Diptera > Muscidae > Musca > Musca autumnalis. The sequence continues at coordinate 9,440,994 of NW_027411755.1, read as the reverse complement.
CGTCGAAACACGTTTTTTATAATTCACGGCACCAAATATTAAGTTTTAACAATCCACGGCTACGTCGAATGACCAATTATTAATTTAATAACCCACGAATAGACCGAAGGAACATTTGACCGATGACCATAACATGCGTTTTTAATAAAGCACATTTGTATGTCTCGAAGGACCAAATACGTCTCTGTAATTATCCACGTTTGTGTACTGATTAAACCGAGGTTATGTTAGTGGACCAACAATTTTTAATAAGCCGCGGCTTCTTTTTAATAAAGAGCGATCTATCCGGACCAAAATATACCTTTATATAATTTATTTAAATCACCGCTAGGTTGAAAAATTATGCGTATTTAATAAATCTTGATTAAGTCGAAGGACCAAATACGCTTTTTCTTTTAAGACCAAATGTCCCTTCAAGTAGATCGAAGGACCAAATCGTCATTGTAATAGACTATAGTTAGGTCAAAGGATAAACACATCTTTCAATACATCATATGTTCTTTTTTTTTTTTGAGATTTTACCTCTTAGGGCGAAGATCATTTTTAATGATTTTTTATTAATTTTCTCGTTTAGAGTTAAGCTTGATGATCGGAAATTATTTGCAAGTGAAAAAGGAAAGCCAAGGACTCGAACCCACATAGTCACCAAATTACGTTACCTGCTTTCACTGGTGGTAAAGCAGATCTTCGGACGTATCGACTATGTAGTGGCATCTCAGTCCTAGAACTTTCCGTTTTTCAAATGCAAATTTTATACATTTACGCGGATATTTGGCCGCTGAAATGTATTTTCTTCACGACAAACGCTTTTTTGCGCTGCCTTTTAGGGCTCTACAGTTCCATTTTTTAATCCTATGCAGTTGAAGGAACCAAATGTTCATCTTTAATAACCATAATTTATACAAAGAACCAAATATTCCTATAGCTTGAAATTCAGCCATTTCGAAAAATCTAATGTGTCTTTTTATGGTTTTAATTTTTCTCAGCACATATCATGTCCCAATGTTTTCTCTTAACGAAAAGAATATCAAATTAAATTTTTATTTTAAAATATTCTACTTTCATGTCATGTCAACAAACAATGAATACAATACCCCACACATCACTGGATTGTGTGCAAAATATGTTCACACAACATTCAATGGAGATTTTTTCTTAACACTTCTCCTGCTCAGGTGTCAGTGAGCATCACAACATTCAGTGGTGGCACAAAGACAACCTGAATTTATTAACCTACAAAAGAAGAAAAACAAACAGGCAATGACAGCAGCAGCAGCAAAACCCAAAAGCAATTTCAATGTTTAAACAAACAGCAATTTCGCGATCCAGTTTCCATATCTAACTATAAGCATCAGCTGAAAAAAAGTGGGCCAATGTACGCAGCAGCTAAACTTAACTTTGACAATCAAAATAGGGGGTCTTCATTTCAATAGCAGTGGCGAAAAAACCAAAACTAAACATGTCCATGTTTCTTCCTCTCTCAAAAAAATTGTAAACATCATATAAGGAAAAATGGAATGGAATGGTTATGGACTTTGTTCATCATTTCCATCAAAGAGGCTGAGTTGAATGTTTACTATAACGTTTAGTTCAAGACAAAATAAAACTCGTTCAAAAAAAAAAACGAGAAAATGTCCAATGGAGTTTTTACTTTCATTCAAACTCAAATGCGAGCAACAACCAACGATGAACACAACTTACCAAGCCACGACGGAATCATTGACGCATTATATGACCCAGTTTTGTGTCCATTTCTAAGTGTTTACTTTGGATGTTGATAAGTGTGGTTTGTTTTTCTTTCCACTGTCTAGTACTTGACTTCAATGGAGTAACCAGCCATATATAACCAGGTTTTAGCAGGTTTAAAAATTGCTTGTCAATCGCTTTGAATTTTGTCGTCGTCTTGATCGCCATCGTCAAGTTATGTCTTTGATCACATGAAGTTGATGTCGTTGGAATGGGTTTTTGTAGTTGGCTCGATTAGACATCTGGCCAATGATTAGCAAATATGTTGATGGTCGGTCGCCAATCCCCCTTGGCTAAATGATGCAATCGCAATCGAGGTTGATGTGATTATCATGGGGTTGTTTAACAGGGATGGAAACTAGAATAATGTTAATATTAACTACTATTCTAAATTGAAGAATTTAAAACTCCGCCATAGATGGACAATAAGACTTCAAACTCTACGATAGATGATCTGTGGAAACCACTTGTTTTAGGACAGACCTCTGATGCCATTTATTCTTCGAAAGATGGCATCTGATACCATTAAATCTACGAAAGATTACCTCAAAAACCATATATTCTTCGATAGATGGCCTCTGAGACCATATATTTCACAATAGAGGTCTCTGAGACCATATGTCCTACCATAGAGGTCTCGGAGACTATTCAATGAAAGCACCTGAACTCATTTATTCTTCGATTTATGGTCAAATCTAAAACAAATGGCCTCTGATATCATATATTCTACGATAGATGGCATCTGAGACCATATATTCTACCATAGATGGTCTTTGAGAACATCTATTCTACGATAGATGGCATCTGAGACCAACTATACTACTACTGAAGTCTTCAGACGCCATCTGTTCTACGAAAGACTCATTTGAGATTATTAATTCTACGATTGATTGGCTCTGATACATCTATTCTACGATAGATGGCATGTAAGACCATCTATTCTACCATAGATGGTCTTTGAGAACATCTATTCTACGATAGATGTCGTCCGAGACCAACTATACTACTGTATACGCCTTCTGAGCCATCTTTTCTATGAAAGACGCATTTGAGATAATTTATTCTACAATAGATGGGCTCTGAGACCATATACTCTACAATAGATAGCTAATTCTAAAACAAATGCCTTCTGAGGCCATCTATTCTACGATAGATGGCATCTGAGACTATATATTCTACCATAGATGGCCTCTGAGAGCTCCTATTCTACCATAGATAGCCTCTGAGAGCACCTATTCTACGATAGATGGAGTCTGAGACCATTTGTTCTATGAAAGACGCATTTGAGATCATTTATTCTACGATAGATGGTCTCTGAGACCATATACTCTACAATAGATAGCTTATTCTCAATCAGAAGGCTTCTGAGACCATCTATTCTGCAATAGATGGCATCTGAGACCATATTTTATACCATAGATGGCCTCTGAGAGCACCTATTCTCCGATAGATGGCATCTGAGACCAACTATACTACTATAGATGTCTTCTGAGACCATCTGTTCTATGAAAGACTCATTTTAGACCAGTTATTCTACGATAGATGGGCTCGGAGACCATATACTCTACAATAGATAGCTAATTCTAAAACCAGACCGTATATTCTACGATAGATGGTGTCTGAGAGCATATATTCTACCATATATGGACTTTGAGAGCACATATTCTACGATAGATGGCATCTAAGACCAACTATACTGTATTGGCCTTCTGAGCCATCTTTTCTATGAAAGGCGCATTTGAGATAATTTATTCTACGATAGATCGACTCTGACGCATTCGAGATAATTTATTCTACGATAGCTGGGCTCTGAGACTTATACTCTACAATAGATAGCTAATTCTAAAACAAATGGCTTCTTGAGACCATCTATTCTACGATAGATGGCATCTGAGACATATATTCTACCATAGATGGCCTCTGAGAGCACCTATTCTATGATAGATGGCGTCTGAGACAATTTGTTCTATGAAAGACGCATTTGAGATCATTTATTCTACGACAGATGGTCTCTGAGAAGGCTTCTGAGACCATCTATTCTGCGATAGATGGCATCTGAGAGCATATATTATACCATAGATGGCCTCTGAGAGCACCTATTCTACGATAGATGGCATCTGAGACCAACTATACCACTATAGATGTCTTCTGAGATCTGTTCAATGAAAGACGCAGTTAGAGACCATATACTCTACTATAGATAGCTAATTCTAAAATTGGCTTCTAAGACCATATATTCTACGATAGATGGCCTATTATAGCCTATTCTACGGTGAAAGGCCTGTGAGGCTTGCTATTTTACGGTAGATGGCCCCGTAACAATGTATTACACATAGTTGATGCCCTCTAAGACAATCTACTTTACGATAGATGGCCTCTGAAAGCATATATCTTAGTGTAACTGACTTCTTAGAAAACCTATTTTACAATGGATTACCTCTGAACCCATAGATGGCCTCTAAGACCATATACTCATTCATAGAAACATTAATATTTCCCATCCCTGCAGACATTTTAACAATTAACCATTAGGCGTTTGTGTCACCTTGGTTGGATTACATTTTCAAGTGCTTCAACAAAGGCAAGGTATTCGGTAGCCTTCCGTAATTGACTGATGTGTGTGGGAACAATCTTTTAACTCTTTTTATAAACATCGTTATTTAATGTATATTTTCCCCCTTTTCTCTCTTTACAGCCCCCTTTCCACAATCATTTCCGTCGCCAGTTGAATGTCCAGCAGCATATTTTAAGTGATGTCCATCAACATCATACCCAGCCAAGACAAAATCAAGGTCTTTTCTTGCAACAATCGCCTAGTGTTGAGGTACCATTGCCGCAAACTCAACAGCAAAGAACTCATCAACGGTTTCCACCAACAGGACCTTTCAATGGCGGTAATCAACAGTTCCAGAGATCTACCCACAATCAGGTGCATGTACCGCTGCAACAACAACAGCATCACTATCAACCCCAACAACCACAACAATTCCAACATCCTCAACAACATGCGCAGCAACAACATAACAATCAACAACAACATGCTCCAGCAGCTGGCGGTCAGTTAGATTTACACCAACAAAACTTCTTAGCTTTGCGTAACTACCAATCCGGCCAATCTGTGGGACCACAACAAAGTCCACCACAACGTTCATATAACAACAAACCATTCCAAGCTCAACCAGTTTTGCAACAGCCACAATACTCTACCTTGCCAAATGAAGCCTATCAACAACAACCACAACAAAGCAATAATAATTTCCCCATAGGACCACAAATTCAGCCTCAAACACAACAAAAATTGCCCATCCAAGCTCCAGTGCCAACTTTCCAGACTCATGCTGCTCCACAGGTTCCATTCTCTACAGTTCCACAATTCTTCCAACAACAGTCGACCCTACAAACCACCCAACAAACATTTTTGCCTCAGACCCAACAAAAGTTGCCACAGGTTGAACAAAATAAACAATTTGCCTTGACTCCAAACTTAGGAATTCCAGTACCAAATATTTTCCCCAACTTGAGAGCCACCTCCAATACCTACACTCAACAGCAACAACTACAGAACCAGCAACAACCACACCATCAACAACAACAACCCCACCATCAACAGCAGCCACACCATCATCAACAACCACACCACCAACAACAACCACACCACCAACAACAACCACACCATCATCAGCAGCAACAACATCATCATCAACAACACCAGCAGCAACAACAACAATTTGGTCCTCAAATATTCCCTGACTTGAACCAAACTCCCTCACCCGATCAGGAATACAAACAAAAGTTGATCCAAAAACACGAACAATTTGTCCAGAAACAATATGAAAAATCCCAGAACAAGGTCAAGCAGCAACATGCCGAATTTGTGGCCAAGCAACAGACCATCAAGCAACAAGTTTTGCCCACCATCATTGGCGGAAATCAACAACAGGTCTATAGCAACCAGCAACAGACAGTGAACTATAATCCACCTCGTAGCCGCCCAGTAGGACCATCGGAACTGCCTTCCTTTGCCTCAGCAGTCCAGCAATACTACAAAGAACATCCCACTACCACCACCACCACATCGACCACGACAACCACAACTACCACACCGTCTGCTCCTCCAGCCCCCAAGGTTAATTCAAAGGCAGTCTATGGTCAATTGAAAGCAGAACTGGGTAAATATGGCCAAAAAACCACAGCCAAGAAACCGGTGAAAACATTTGGGCGTGATGAACTTTTGAAACAATTGAAAGCTGCCCTAGCTGAGACACCTCAAAAGGAATTGGGTAATAAGACCTACGAAGAAATGGATTTGGTGTTGCCCAATGGAGAACGTGTCCAGGTTATTCGTACCACAGATCCCAATTTGGTCAAGGGTCAACAGTCCTATACCCACGATCAATTGCAAAGCTTGTTTGGTGAGCAAAACATTGAAGCTGTTGTAGGAGGAGCTGGAGCCGGAGTTGGAAAATTAAGCCTAAGTGATATTGCCCCTGAAACCAAAAAAGATTTGGTCCTACCAGGAGGTGGTAAGGTACAAATCCTGAGATCACCTGACCCAGAAGAAACCATCGATACCCAAAACTTACCAGGAGGTGTAGATCTCTCCAGTTTGGCCTCTTTGTATGGTGGCAGTGTAGAAGGTGTTTCCAGTGGTGCAAACAGCATTGCCAGCACAGCTGTCATACAATCCGACTCTGATGAACCACCATCCCTTGAGGAATTGGCTAAGCGAGGTTTGATTCCCGATGGCTACGAAATTGAAGGTTTAAGTTCACCCTCTAAGCCCAAGCCTCAACCTAAGCCAGCTCCAACTTTACCACCCAAAAAGAAGGCCACCTATGTCTACTTGGAAGAACAGGCTGATGGTAGCTTCAAGATCCAAGGTGTAAAGGCCAATGGTGAGAAGGAAACAAAACAGACAGGAGCTGAGGTGGAAAGTATTTTGGAACGTATACGCAGTGGAGACATCAAGCTGCCTCCCTCAGTCACCCGCTTGACATTGCCCAATGATGAAGTGGTAGAAATTGAATCTGGCAACATTGTTAAGACCACCAAGAAACCACCAACAACAACAACAACACCAAGTACCACCAGTACAACGACCACCACAACAACAACTACCACCACCACACCTAGACCACAACCTGCCTCTGCCACCAGGGCAACAACCTATAGACATCATTACAATTTCAAGACCACCAATGCCTATCATCCTTCAACCACCACTCATGCACCCTACACTCATCGGGCCAGTACTCGTCATTATGATCACCATGCTGTATATAGGCCAACAGCTGCTCCACGCTACACCACAGTTGCAACCTCCACCCCAGCAGTTGTCTCCTCCACCTATGAACCCATAACAGAACATTACAGTGAGACCACCGTGGATTATCAGCCAGCTGTCCAATACGCTGACACTTTGGTAGAAGAAACGGAAAATAAAGAAAAATCTTCAAATGTCGATCAACAATCTATTTCGGTTTCTATGGCTCTAAGTAGTCCAGCCTCAGCCACAGTCTCCACCGCAAGTAGCAGTTCTTCTTCGTCGGTGTCGACAAGCTCACAAGTCACTGCTAGTGAAGATTTAATACAAATCCTCAAGTCGAACGGACTCTTTGCCATGGCCAAATATTTGAGACAATCGGGATTGGATAGCATTTTGAATGAAACAGGACCCTATACGATCTTCGTGCCCACCGACAAGGCGTTTAAGAATTTGTTGGTACAACTTGGTGGCCCCGAAAGAGCTGAGGAGAAATTCAAGGCCAACCCGAGATTGCTGAGTGGAGTAAGTATAGCTTGAACATGATTAACTCCATGTTTTGAACGAGAAATAACTTCAGAGATCACCTATTGAACTTTGCATGACCTCAGATTTCATCTAGTAAAAGATGGAAGACCTCAGAGTTCATATATTGAACGAGTTCTGAGTCCGAGTTCTTCTGTTGACCGATAGATGATATTTGAGTTCTATGTTGGACGACAGATGACTTCCGAGTTCATTCATTAAATGACAACAGAGTTCATCTATTGAACGATAGATGACCTCAGATACATCTATTGAACAATAGATGTCCTCAGTGTTCTTCTTTTGCCCTTAGAGTTCATCTGTTGAACGATAGATGGTCTCGGAGTTCTCTGTTGGACGACAGATGTCTTTCGAGTGCACCTATTAAACGACAGATGGCCGCAGAGTTCATCTGTGGAACGATAGATGGCCTGAGATGCATATTGAACGATAGATGTCCACAGAGTTCATCTTTTGAACGATAAATGACAGTAGAGATTACCTATTGACCTTAGAGTTCATCCGTTGAACCATAAATAACTTCGGTGTACATCTACTAAACGGTAGATTACATTAATGTTCACATGTTGAACGATTGATTAGCTCTGAGTTCTCTGTTGGACGATATACGACTACCGAGTTCATCTATTAAATATAGGTGATCACAGAGTTCATATATTGTACGATGTATGGCCTCAAATGCATCTTTTCAACTACAGATGACCTCAGATGCATCTATTGAACTATAGATGCTCTCAGAATTCTTCTTTTGAACGATAAATGACTTCAGGGATCACCTATTGAACGTTGGATGACCTCACAGTTCATCTGTTGAACGATAGATGAGTTCTGAGTTCTCTGTTGAACGATATATGAGTTATGAGGTCTTCTATTAAACGATAGATGATAAGAGTTCATTTATTGAAATATAGGTGCCCTCAGATGTATCTATTGAACGATATATGACCTCAGATGCATCTATTGAACGACAGATGTTCTAAGAGTTCTTCTCTTGAACGATAGAAGAGCTCTGAGTTCTCTGTTGGACGATAGATGGCTTCTGAGTTCTTCTATAAAACGATAGATGATCACAGAGTTCATATATTGAACGATAGATAACGTCAGCTGCGTCTATTGAACGATAGATGCCCTCAGAGTTCTTCTTTTGAACGATAAATGACTCTGAAGTCATCTACTTAAGGATAGATGGCCTTAAAGTTCATCTGTTGAGCGATAGATGACCCATGAGTTCTCTGTTGAACTATAGATGACTTCCGAGTTCATCTATTAACCGACAGATGACCACAGACTTTATCTATTGAACGTAGATTACATCGGATACGTCTGCAGAACTATATATGACTTTAGATGCATCTATTTAACGATAGATGTCCTCAGACTTCTTCTTTTGAACGATAAATTACTTCATGTATAACCTATTGAACGTTGGATGGCCTTAGAGTTCATTTCCTGAACGATTAAACGATAAATGATCACATAGTTCATCTATTGAACGAAAAATGCCCTCAGACTTATTCTATTAAACGATAAATGACTTCAGGGATCACCTTTTGAACGGTGAATGACCTCAAAGTTCACCTGATGAACGATAGATGAGCTCTGAATTCTCGGTTGTACGATAGATCACCTCAGATGTATCGATTAAACGGTAGATGTTTTTTTGGAGAAGTTCGATGGCCAAAGATTTTTAAGCTATTGAGCGATAGATGCGCTTTGAGTTTTCCATTGGACGACAACTGACTTCCGAGTTCTTCTACTAAACGATAGATTATCACAGATGTCCTCAGGTTTCTTCAACTGAACGATAAATGTCTTCAGAGATCACCTATTAAACGTTGGATGATAGATGACTTCCGAGTTCTTCCATTAAACACAGAGTTCATCTGTTGAACGATAGATGACTTCAGGTGCATCTATTGAACGACAGATGCTCTCAGAGTTGTTATGTTGAACGATAAATTACCTCAGAGTTTATCGGCTTAAAGTTCACCTGTTGAACGATAGATGATCTCTGAGATATCTGTTGGACGATAGATGACTTCCGAGTTCATTTTCAAAAGATTGATGATCATTAAGTTCAAATATTGCAGAAAGGGCCCTCAAATGCATCAATTGAACGACAGATGTCATCAGACTTCTTCTTTTGAACGATACATGACTGCAGGGATCATCTATTGAACGTTGGATGATCTCAGAGTTCATCTGTTGGACGATAGATGAGCTCTTAGGTCTCTGTTGAACGATAGATGACTTCTGAGTTCATCTAATGAACGATAGATGATATTCGAGTGCTTCTTTTGAACTGTTGGTGACCTCACAGTTCATTTATTGGAAGTTATATGATCTCAGTGTTCATCTGTTGAACGATCGAAGAGCTCCGAGCTCATTGATGATCCCAAAGTACATTTATTGAATTTAAGATGACCTCAGAGTACATCTATTGAGCGATAGATGACCTCAGAGCCCATGTGTTGAACGATAGTGGACTTCCTAGTTCATCTACTGAACGATAGATGTCCTCAGAGTTTCTCTTTTTAACGATAGATGGCAGATGGACTTTGAAACCATCTATTCTACGCTAGGTGGCTTCTGAGACCATCTATTCTTCAAGAAATGGCTTTTGAGACCATATACCTCACGATAATTGGCTTTCGGAGCTAAATTTTCTACGATATGTGGCCTCCAAACGTATTTTTTCCACAATATCCATCCATCTGCGATAGAATAGAGAACCTTATACGTCCTTTGTATATTAATCAAAACTAAATCTTCATTTATTTCCTTTCCCCTTTAGCTTTTATTGCATCACGTTATCCCTGGAGCTTTTGATATTGCCACATTGCAAGATGAGATGACTGGAGTTTCACTGGCTGGTACACAATTGAGAGTTAACCAATACAACATGCATGATCAAGAATGGAATGATGTTACAGTAAATTAAAGAATCTCTAAAACAATTTTGGAAAACATAAATCAAAACAATTCTCTCTCTTTGTAGCTTACCACCATTAACGGAGCCATGGTTGTACTCAACAAAAAGGACATTAAAATACCTCAAGGTATTGCCCATGCCATAGATCGTGTTATGTTCCCCTTGCCAGTGGGCGATTTATTGCAAACTCTACAATCGGATAGAGAAAATCGTTTCTCCACATTCTTGAAGATTTTGTATACCTCGGGATTGTCGGAGAAATTGCAAAGTAAAGGTAACCTCCAAATATAAAAAACCCTAGGCTTCTGTAGCTAAAAATTTATTTTTATTTCCCCCTTTGCAGGCATTAAAACCTACACAGTCTTTGCCCCAGTCGACAAGAGCTTTAATGATTTCGAATCGGATACTTTGGAGAAATTGATGAATGACAAGGAGGCCGCAGAAGAATTTGCCATGAAACACATTGTACCCGGTACATTGTTCTCGGCTGGCATGCGTTTCTATCAAGTCAAGGATTCATTGCTTACCGGTAAAACGGTTATATTGCAAAAGACCTCAGCCGGTAAAATTAAGGTCAACGATGCCCAAATGATCACCTCGAATATACCAGCCACAAATGGTGTCATTCATGCCTTGGATGGAGCGCTGGCGTGAGCAGAATCCCTTTGCTACAATTAATTTAAAGAAAACTTAGTCGTTTAAGCTCTCTTAACTTAAGCCTTTCAACGAAAAAAAGGAATAGAAAAATTACCACTAACACATCAACACGTCTATCTTGCCAGTTGTTATGTTTATTGGCCCAAGGTGCTTTGAAAAGCTTTTTCACACAAATAGCTTTTAAGCATAATTTCTTTTAATCATAGCGAAGAAGAAACACAACAAAATCCTTAGGTGCTTCCACACAAACACAACTTTGGAACTAGAAATGCATAGAGAAAGCTTTGAAAGTCATTGTAAAAAAGTACTCCACACACAAAAAGCTTATCTTGAGTAGAAAATCTGCACAAATTGAAAGAAGAAAAAAGTTAATTGTAATTATTTCTTTGTTTAGTTTTTTAATATTTATTATTTTGACCCAAAATTATGTTTTTTTGTATAATTTTTTTTCTTTTGTTTTTGATTCTATGAATTTTTTTTTATATTTTTATACTGAAAAAGAAAAAACATGAAAAATTATATTAAGTTTTTATTAATATAAGATTTTTCTATTAATACACAAATTGTACATTTTTTATATGATAAAACGAATAAAAAGTAATTATATAAATAACAAGTAAAAAAGTATCAGTCGGCTTTGCCGACAGAGATATACCCTCAGCCTGTGTATATTGAAACAATTTTTTTTCCAAAAAACGCATGTATTTAGGGAGTTTTAAAAATTTTGGGCGTTTGAACTGACAAAAATGTTGATTAGGATTTAATATCAAAAGTTTTGCGGAGGAGATACTAAAAAGAATGGATCTCCAGCCACTACATATGGTACCATAGGGGTTTTTAGAACTTCAGGGATGTTTGCTCAAGAAGTATGAACTTGCCCCTGAAACAACTTTTACCATCGCAATTGAGGCAGCAATGCAAGTTGCTTCAACCAAAATCAAAGTGATTCGAAAGCAGGTCTTAAAGTGAACATGTATCCGAAATTTTGAGTGGGAGGTACCGGATGGAGTGGACAAATATAGTCCATATTTGAACCTGATCTATATCTGGTAGATATGTTAGGATGTGTAAAGTATTGACCAATTCGGCCACTCTCTACAAGAGTTATCGTACGCACAATTTTTCCGAACATTTTTGAACTTTTGTGGGGGAGGTACCTGAAGTAGTGGACCGATATGGCTTATCTTCGAACTTAAACTATGTTTGGACAAAATATTACTAAGGCCAAACTTTGGACCGAATCGGCAGACCTGTTCGAGAGTTATTTTGCCCTCCAACCTCCTCACACGGTGTCATAGGGGTTTTTTGCAACTTTCAGGCTATTTTCTCAGGAAGTATGGACTTGCCCCTGATGAAACTTATACCGTCGTATGGAGGGCAGTGAATACAAGTTGCTAAAGCAAAAATCAAAGCGATTCGAGAGATGTTCCTAAACTGAACTTTTCCAAAATTTTGTGTGGGAGGCACCGACGTAGCCAGGGGGCGAAATGATTTTCGATCCCATATGATATTAGCTTACGTTACACCTTTTTTTTAATTTTTGAGTAAAATTTTAAACTGTTTTGAATTTTTCAAGAAATATGTAAAGTATTTGGAGGAAGTATTACATAGAATTATTTAACTACATTGGTATAATTATTGTCCAACATATTTGAATGTATAAAAATAATGAACACTTTAGGCTGTTTGAGCAATTTTGTACATAGTTGTTGTAAAGTTTTAAGGTGTTGTTTAGGCGTTTAATGGTCATTTTAGGCTGACTGTAAGTTACTGAGTTCAGAACAAGACGTTAATTTGTATTTATTGAACGTTTGTAGCATATTACCTCCAATACATTGGCTTATAAACAACATCTAGAAAAAAGATTCTTGCGATCTTTCGTTTTTGAAATTTTTGATAAGAGCAATAAGTATAGTCTCTAACACGAAGGAAGCGAGTTGGATGGTCGAAATGCTCTACGAAAATAATCCTCATTCGATTTGACTTGAAGATAGCCATCTCAAAAGTAAGCTAAAACAATAGTTAACAAAGATATAACGCTAATTTCAGATGCCTTACAGGGTCTTCAGCAGAAACTTCATCACGCCATAACTCGGAAGTTCGATTCGCGGCGGATCTGTCCTTCGGGATTCTTAATATACTCACCAAAAAGAATTATCTCTGCCCCAGATTTTCAACTCCATTTTGTGCCACAGTGTTCTTTATTATGTTTTTGAAATTTGCAAAAAAAAAAAAAAAAACAAGAAAAAAAGTATCAGTCGGCTTTGCCGACAGAGATATACCCTCAGCCTGTGAGGATTGAAATACTTTTTTCCCAAAAAAAATTATATTTTTAGGGGGTTTTCAAAATTTTGGGCGTATGAACCGACAAAAGTATGGATAGGATTAAAGCTCAAAAATTTGCGGGAATAACGTCTATAGGGCTATTTATCACACTAGCCCACGAAGAACATAATATCACTGTAAAAAGGGCCACTAGGAAACCCTTCGCTAAAATGTCCAAAGGATCCTCGAACAGACCCTTAACCACACAAAAATGTTGAATATTTGTGTGGGTGGTACCACAAGGATTGGACAGATAGGGCCCAAATTTGAACATAAACTAAGTTTCGACAATATTTAGAGATCCACAGTTTGGACCAAATCGGTTGCTACGTCTATGAGAAATCGCGCGTACACTTTTAGCGAATATTTTCGAACTATTGTGGGGAAGGTACCGGAAGGAGTGGACTTATTAGGACCACCTTCGAATTTCATCTAATATTCGAAGAAGTATTATAATTTCCAAAGTGTGGACGAACGCAGTATTCGGTTCGAGCTCTCCAGCCCTACATATCGTGCCATAGGGGTTTTTTCAACTTTCGGGCTGTTTTCTCAAGAAGTATGGACTTGCCCCTGAAAAAGCTTTTACTGTCGTAATTCAGGCAGAAAATGCAAGTTATTTAAACAAAAATCAACAACAATTGACCTAATCAGCCCAGTGGAAACCACTATTATTGAAAAATCAAAGTGATTCGAGAGCATGTCTTAAAGTGAATTTATCCAAAATTTTGTCTGGGAGGTACCAGAAGGAGAAGGCAAATATAGTCCATATTCAAACCTGGGCCCTATTCCAAGAAACAACTTATCAACTTTTCATTTTGCACTTATCAATATTTTTGACAATGCTCAAAGTTAAGTGTTCCACAGAACCATTATTTTTTGATAAGTGATAAGTTACTAATTATAAAGTGAGTTTGCTTACTTTTCAAAATAATGTAGCTCTTTTTTTGATTTCTGTTCCACAAACGTTATTTCTGCTAAGTGAAAAGTTGTAACGGCAAAGCGTATTTTGCTAAGATTTTGCAAAAAAATTTGCTCTTTCGTTCCACAAAAAACTCTGCATTTTGATTTTGCAGATCAAATTTTGATAAGTTTGCCTTAAATTTGCGAGGTAAACGTTCTCTTTGCCAATGTACATTGTTAAAGCCAGATTTTGTTCGGAAATACTGAAAACACGGTTATGACAAGAAATTGTAAAGATTTTTCCGAACTTCTACCCTCTGAATCAACCATCCTACTTCGAACTCTCACTATCCGAAATTCCACCCTACGAACAACCCCATTCCGAACTTCCACCCCGCGAACAACCTCACAAATCGATGTTTCTCGATTTTACATTTAGACTAAATAATAATCATTTGCGACCCTATAAGGTATATACATATATTTTTGATCAGCGTAAAATTCTAAGTTGATTTAACCACATCCGTCCGTCTGTTGTAATCACGCTATCTTCCGAACGAGTTGAGATAGGGGGATGAAATGCTGTTCACACGTGTCTTAAATCATGTTGGAAGTTGAGCTTTGTTATAGCCCCCATATAGCAGTGCCGTCGATTTCAGCTATTTTAAGGCTTTTAGCTACGTTTTCAGAACGAATTAGTTTTAATATGTTTCCAAAACTTACCGACTTAGGCCCATCTTTTATTATAGCCCCCATATTCCGCCCTATTTCAGCTGATTTGTGGTTATTAGCTACATTTCCAGGCCGAATTAGGTATAATTCAGTCAATCACCAAGAAACATCTCCACAAAAAATTATGGATATAGGTCTACGTTTTTTTATAGCCTCCATATAGCAGTACGGTTCGATTTCAGCTATTTTAAGGTTTTTAGATACATTTCTACAACGAATTAGTTATAATTTGACAAGTAACTTCTCCACTTTGTGGAGAAAGAAAACAAATTACTCTATGCCGAACATAACGCTTTTTACTTGTTTGATTTCGCTTAATTTTATTGTATTTTATTTGTATTTCCCTTAATTTTATTTTAGATTATTTTATTTCACTTAATTTTATTTTATTTTACTTTATTTTATTTCAATTTACTTTACTTTATTTCACTTAATTTTATTTTATTTCACTTCATTTTTTATTGTTTTATTTTTTTATTTTATTTCATTTTATTTTTTATTTTATTTTACTTCATTTGATTTATTATGATCTTATTTTAATTTATTTCGTTTAATTATTATTTAATCTTTATTAAAATTATTTTATTTTATTTTATTTTATTTTATTTTATTTTATTTTATTTTATTTTATTTTATTTTATTTTATTTTATTTTATTTTACTTTATTTCATTTTATTTTACTTTATTTCACGTAATTTTATTTTATTTTATATTATTTTATATTATTTTATTTTATTTTATTTCATTTTATTTTATTTTATTTTATTTTATTTTATTTTATTTTATTTTATTTTATTTTATATTATTTTGTTTCATTATATTTCAGTTTAATTTAATTTATTTAATTTTATTTTATTTTATTTTATTTTATTTTATTTTATTTTATTTTATTTTATATTATTTTGTTTCATTATATTTCAGTTTAATTTAATTTATTTAATTTTATTTTATTTTATTTTATTTTATTTTATTTTATTTTATTTTATTTTATTTTATTTTATTTTATTTTATTTTATTTTATTTTACTTTATTTCATTTTATTTTACTTTATTTCACGTAATTTTATTTTATTTTATATTATTTTATATTATTTTATTTTATTTTATTTTATTTTATTTTATTTCATTTTATTTTATTTTATTTTATTTTATTTTATTTTATTTTATTTTATATTATTTTGTTTCATTATATTTCAGTTTAATTTAATTTATTTTATTTTATTTTATTTTATTTTATTTTATTTTATATTATTTTGTTTCATTATATTTCAGTTTAATTTAATTTATTTAATTTTATTTTATTTTATTTTATTTTATTTTATTTTATTTTATTTTATTTTATTTTATTTTATTTTATTTTATTTACTTTTAATAATATCAGTTTCATTTCATTTTTTCGCTCGTCCCAATTTTACATGTCTTATTTATTATTGCCAAGTAAAAAATAATGCAAAGATGATAAAACGTTCTGTGGAACAAATATCATTCACACTTTGCAAGAGAACTGAGAGACTTACCAATATGGCGGAAAAATTGAGCAAGAGAGCACAACAACTGTGCTAACTGTGCAACTGTGCTGTGACAGACAAATTTGCTAAGTGCAAGGGAAATTGAAAAGTAATTTTGTGGAACAAAAAAAGGTTATCACTTTTCAAAATAACTACTTTTTGATAAATGCAAAATGAAAAGCGATAAGTTGTTTCGAGGAATAGGGCCCTGATCAATATCTGGTAGATATGTTATAAGATGTGTAAAGTATGGACCAAATCGGTCACTCCCACCAAAAGTTATCGTGCGCACAATTTTTTCGAACATTTTTGAACTTTTGTGTGGGAGGTACCAGATGGAGTGGACCGATTGAGTCCATTTTGGAACCTCATCTAAGTTTAGTAGAAGTTTCACGATTTGCAAAGTATGAACCAAATCGGTTACTTCCTTTAAGAGTTATCGTGCGCACAAATTTTCCGAACATTTCCGAGCTTTTGTGGGGGAGGTACCGGAAGGAGTGGACCGATATAACCCATCTTCGAACTTAACTAAGTTTGGACAAAATATTGCGAAAGCCTAATTTTGGACCGAATCGGTTGATCCGTTCGAGAGTTATCGTGCGCACCAGCCAGCCAGACAGACGGACAGACAGACAGACGGACATTGCTCAATCGACTCCAAATTGTCTGAAACACATTTCGTCCAAACATACTTGGGGTCTAACCCCCTGATTTTGTAAAAAACTTTTTTCTTCTCACACGAATTGTCAAATTTTGTAGATCGATGTACTCGCCTAAGCGCAAATGTAGAGCGCTGATTTTTATACGAGGAATTCTTTACTAAATATGGAACGCGTCTACGAAAAATTAGGTCTGTATGTCATCTGGCGGCAGAGCTATGGATGCCTAAATTATTACGAATATAGACGAACGAACAAAAAATAGTTACAAAAACTGGGGGTAAAACCATTATTTCGATGAGGCACATTTTGCCCGTATGAAAGTGTATATACCCTCGTTAGCATAAATGCTGAGGGTATAAATATATCAACCATTTTTTATGATATAATTTCTATTCCACCACAGTGTCGTTCGTTGAGATTATTTGAAACTAGTCTCTTCCTACAAATTAGTAAATTTTTATTGTACAAAAAAGGATTTTCTGTCTTATTTTTATGTTTTGTTCGACCTTTCGAATGTTAATAAAATCAAGATTATTGAGATAGGGGTCAATGTTTATATTTTATTTATTGCATATTATTTCCAATATTTGGAAATTACATTGAAATAATTTTCAGGGTTTTTTCGATTCCTCTTTGAATTGTATTTTGGGAAGTACTTTCAATGGATGCACATTCCTAGAATTGTTCCTTTTTCCATCTTTGGCAGAGGACCTTATAACGACAAACGAAATCAAAAAAGAAAAAAAAAACTGATCGGAAACAGATTCAGATTCGTCAAGATCTCAACAAGTATCAATCCGCTTTGCGGACAGGAATATACCCTGAGCTTGTGTGAACTGTAACTTTAATCTATGGACAGATCGAATAGCGGCTACACAACCAAAATCCTTTAACCCAAAGCTATGTATTAGGAGAATTTCAGAATTGTGTAGCCATTTTCTCATACGTCCGAAAATGGCTACTCACCAACAAAATATAATTTTATCATTGATCACAAATGTTATGGAGGAGGTACCTGAAGAAATGGACCGGACCGACATAGTTCATTTTGGAAGTAGATCTTATTTTGGGAGTCATTCCTTTTAAAAGAGATTGCGCCCAATAGTCATTTCAGTGCGTCACAGTATTATTTTCAGTTTTTTTCAGGAAATGTGGACTTGCCCACCAAAAACATAATACCGCTCTAAACTCAAGGAATACCGACCTGAAACTGCATTAAACAACTATTTTGAAGGTTTGTCGGGATGTACCCATTTTCGAGCTATTGGACAAAATATTACTAAAACCCAAATTTTTCGGTCCATTTTCTCTGGAAGTATGGACTTGTCCCTGACAAAAACTTGTATTGTAGTAATAGGGGCCCCGAGAACAATTATTGCAAAAAAGCAAAGCGTTTCCAGAGAGTTCTTTTTATTTATTAATTTATTTCATATTTTTACTTTTAACTAAATTATTAGCATAAACGAAGTGAAGCCATGACTACTGGGTCTTAAGCTTACACAGGTATATTTACTACTTATCCAGAGAGGTCTTAAACTGCACTTCTCTGAACATTTTTGAAATACTCTGTGGAAGGTTATTGAATGAGTGGATCGATATTTGGACAAAATATCACGCAGGTCAAATTTTGGACCGAATCGGTTGATCTTTTCGAGAATTATCGTGTTCTCCAGACAGCTATCCAGACGGACGAACATAGCTAAGTCGACTCCCAATTTTCTGAAACAGATTTCTTCCAAACACACTTTGGCACTAAAACAATTATTTCGATGAGAGTATAAAAAATGTATAATTGTGTTTATGGATTTTTGCTAAAATTTTAAAACTAGACAAGTCTGACAAGACAATAGTTTTCCTAGTTCCTGATCAATTTATGAGAAAATCCACGATAGGAATCCAGAATTTCTATAAGAGAAATCCGACGATTGGACGCCAAAATAGTCTATTGACAGATGCATGATTGGGCGACATAAATCTGCGTAAATCAATTCTCTACTAATCCCATTTTCCTTTCATAAATTACTCAATAAAATTGGAGTGGAAAATTGAAGTCGTAATTTTGAACTTTTGTGAAGTAGTAAACAAATAAAAAGTCCTCAACATTCCATGTAAACAACTAACTTAAATGTTAAGATATTTCTAAGGTTTTCCGATTGTATACTCTTTCTTTTGGTCTTATCGAAGTGATATTACTGAATTACATAACATTCAGTGTAGTTGTGAGTTATTTGATAATATGTTTCAATATTTATACACCCAAAAGTATATGTGGGTATTAATATATTCATTGTTTTGAACATATATTAACTCTGATATATTGTCAAAAAATTCTGAAAACAAGGGGAAATTCTCCAAGAAGTCTAACATCATTTTATTAAAAAAATAGTAATGAGAATTATTTCATCAGTAATATAAGTATAAAATAAGGTTTATATCATTGCTAAATTAGGCATTTTCGCTAACATGAACTTTCAAAATTTTGGTCAGGTGGCCCCCCCCCCGAAATGAAATCCTGGCTACGTCCCTGGTGGGAGGTACCCGACGGAGTGGACCGATTGAGTCCATATTAAAACCTGATCTAAGTCTGGTACACGCTCCACAATGGGCAAAGTATGGACCAAATCGGTTACACCCTTCAAGAGTTATCGTGCGTTCAAATTTTCCGAACACTTTCGAACTTTTGTGGGGGAGGTACCGGAAGGAGTGGACCGATATAGCTCATCTTCGAACTTAAACTAAGTTTGGACAAAATATTACGAAAGCCAAAATTTGAACCGAATCGGTTCATCCCTTCGAGAGTTATCGTGCGCTCCAGCCAGCCAGACAGACAGACAGACGGACGGACATTGCCCAATCGACTACAAATTGTCTGAAACACATTTCGTCCAAACATACTTGGGGTCTAAAACCATTATTTCGATGAGGCACATTTTGCCCGTATGAAAGTGTATATACCCTTCATAGCCTAAAGGCTGAGGGTATAATAACAGTGTATGGATTTATTTGACATATACGCAATGGAATTGACATTTAAAATCCAGTCGATTTATTTAATCCGGTTATATGCAAAGGCAATATTAGATTACTAACTTGATTACGTCTGAGGTAATATTTTCATATATATTTTAATATTAATATATATTTTCAATATTCTTTCACATTTATACCTTTTGAAGAATTTACACAACTTGTAACGAAATATTCAAAATTATATGCACCACTTTGGATCAGTCAGCTTAACGTCACAAGACGTGACTAAGGTTCGAGAGTGACTTAACCAATTCATACTCACCGAATAAACTGATAACTTCCAGTGTCAGTTCCCAGAATCTGGGGTCACTGACACCCACCGACCGTCCAAAACGTAGAGCTATTAATTTGCTCAGCCAGCACCGTACCCGTCAGGTAATTTCCGAAGACCGAATGCCACAACTCATAATGAGCATTAAAGTCCCCCATGACCAGTCGGTTATGACCTCCCAAAAGCGGGCAAATGTTGGCCCTTATAATCTGGAGTACTTCCAGTTATCGGTGGGATGAATACGTTAAGCAAATCTACGGGTCATTAGAGCCAGGCTGAAGCGAGATAGGTCTGTATTGAACAGACTGATGCAATAGGAAAGATTATGTGGGTCTAAAAGAGGGTCTTATTTTGGGAGTCATTCGCCTCGATAGATATCGCGCCCACAAGTTATTTCCGTTGGTCACCATAGACCTTTGGACCATTATATCATGAAACATGGACTTGCGCATGAAAAACATGTTATCACTGCAAACAGCGACACTAGATGTACGTTCGGTAAAAAATTCCAAAAGTTCCGCGAACATTTAAACAAAAATGTTGAACATTTGTGTCGGTGTTACCCCAAGGAGTGAACAGATAGGGCCCACTTTTGAACATAAACTAAGTTTGGACACAGCTTTTCGGGATCCAAAGTTTGGACCAAATTGTTTGCTCCGTTTATGAGATACCATTTTAGCGAATATTTGGAACTTTTGTGGGGAAGGTACCGGAAGAAGTGGACCTATCAGCACCGCTATTCGAAGAAATATTACGATATGCAAAGTGTGGACCAATGCCACAGCCAGCCTCTTGCTGGCCGTAGGGATTTTCATTTTATCAAGAAGTATGAACTTGCCACTCAAAAAACTTGTTCCAAGAAAAATTTGTTCAAAAAAATCAAAACGATTCGAGTGGAGGTCCTAAACTGCACTTTTCCGAAATTTGGTGTGGGAGGTACCCGAAGCAGTTGACACATATCTATACTTATAAAAGAGTTGAGTAATGATGACTCACTGACTGACTTGCTGATTCATAATCAACGCCCAGGCTAAACGGCTGGAGCTAGAATCTTGAAATTTTGGGTGAGGGTCACTCTTGGTCCGAAGGTGTCAGATAAGGCTGGGTTTTCGGAAATTCGACCTAGAACGGTATGAAAAGTACTAAAAGGTACTAAATATGGTACCATTTGTATATGGCGAGCTATATATGTAGAGCTATAACTTGTATATGTAGAGCTATAACTCTGAAATTTGGAATAAGGGTCACTGCTGAAGAGTTAGAAAGATGTACCAAAGGGTTTTTGGAAATTCGACCCATAAGTGTACGAAAAGTTACTAAATTTGGTACCAATTGCATATTTTGAACGGATACAGCTAGAGTCTTGAAATTTGGCATGGAAATCGAAGTTGGGAAGTGGTGCTGATATAAGGAAATGGTTTTGGAAATTCGTATATATGTATGTGTACGAAAAGTACTAAATAGTACTAAATTTAGTACAATTTGGATTTAGTACAATTTTGGAAATCTGAAATGTGGAATTAATATTACTGTTGAAGTGTAGAATTGAGACATGAGTATGTTTTGGAAATTCGTACTTATGTGTACGAAAAGTACTAAATGGTACTAAATTTGGTACAATTTCGATTTGGATGAACGAATCGAGCTAGAATCCTCAAATTTGGAGTTAAGATCAATTTGGAGTGTAGAATGGAAGTAGTTTTGAAAATTCGTACTTATGGGTACGAATAGTACTACATGGTACTAAATTTGGTACAACTTGGATTTGGGTGAACGGATTGAGTTGGAATCCTGTAATTTAGAATTAAGGTAATTGTTGGAGTGTGGAATGGAAGTAATTTAGAAAATACATTTTTATGGGTACGAAATGTACTAAATGGTACTAAATTTGGAACAAATTGGATTTGTGTGAACAGATAGAACTAGAATCCTGGAACTTGGAATTTAGATTGCTGATCCCGTGTAGGACTGAGGTAGTTTTGCAAATTCGTACCTATGTGTACGAAAAGTACTAAATGGTACTAAATATGGTACAATTTAACTGAACGGTTAGAGATGGAATCCTAAAATTTGGAACTAAGTTTACTGTTGGAGTGTAGGATTGAGATAGTTTTTGAAATTCGTACTTATGTGTACCAAAAGTATTAAATGGTACTAAATTTCGTACAATTTAGATTTGGGTGAAACGATAAAACTGGAGACCTGAAATTTGGAATTAAGATTACTGTTGGAGTGTAGGATTAAGATAGTTTTGGAAATTCGTTCTTATGTGTACGAAAAGTACTAAATGGTACTAAAAATGGTAAAATAGGGATTTGAGTGAACGGATAGAGCTGGAATCCTGCAATTCGGAATTGAGATTACTGTTGGAGTGTACGATTGAGGTAGTTTTGGAAATTCGTACTTATGTGTACGAAAATTACTAAATGGTACAAAATTTGGTACGATGGGGATTTGCGTGAACTGATAGAGCCGGGATCCTGAATTCGTAACTGAGATTACTGTTGAAGTGTACGATTGACGAAGTTTTGGAAATTCGTTCTTATATGTAAGAACAGTACTAAATGGTACAAAATTTAGTACAATTTGGATTTGGGTTTTCACCCAAATAGAACTTGATTCCCCAAAATTGGACTGACGGTCACTGATGAAGAATAAAGAAGATGTATTAAAGAGTTTTTGGAAACTATGATTGTACTAAAAGCACTAAATGGTACTAAATTTAGTACAATTTGGACATGGGTGAACGGATAGAGCTGGAATCCTGAAATTTGGAATTGATATTACTGTTATGTGTAGGAATAAGGTAGTTTGGGAAATTAGTACTTAGAATGCAAAAAGGACTAAATGGTTCTAAATTTGGTACAAGGGGGATTTGGGTGAACAGATAGAGCTGGAATCCTGAAATGTGGAATTAAGATTTCTATTGGAATGTACGATTGAGGTAGTTTTGGAAATTCGTACTTATGGGAACGAAAAGTTCAAAATGGTACTAAATTTGGTACAATGTGGATTTGGGGAACGGATAGAGCTGGAATCCTGGAATTTGGTAAGACTATTGTTGGAATGTACGATTGAGACCTGCTGGTAGTTTTTGAAATTCTTACTTATGGGCACGAAATGTAACAAATGGTACTAAATGGTACAATTTGGATTTGAGTACACGGATAGCGCTAGAATCCTGTTATTTGGAATTATGGTTACTGTTCAAGCGAAGGATTAAAGTGATTTTGGAAAAATCGCACTTATGGGTACGAGTATTCTTCGTACCCATAAGTACGATTTTTCCAAAATGGTATTAAGTTTGGTACAATCTGTTATTGAACGAACGGATAGAGGTGAAATCCTAAAAATTTGGAATTAATATTACTGTTATTATTTTATTATGCGAAAAGTACTAAATCTTTCGAAATTTCCTATCGAGTGTAGGAACAGAGCTGGAATTCAAAAATTTGTTCTTAAAGTCACTGTTTGTGTGTGGGGAAAGATATGCAGATAGATGACTTTGGAAATACACATTATGAAAAGTACTAAATGGTATAGAATTTGGTACAATTAGTTTTTGTGTAAAGGGGTTTTTGGAAAGCTATCCTAGAAAGGTACGAAAAATACAAAAGAGATACTAAATATGGTATACCTTGTATTAATCAATAAGTGTACGAAAAGTACTAAAAGTTACTAAATTTGGTACTAATTGTATATTTTGGATGAATATAGTGTACGAGAAGAACTAAATGTTACTAAATTTGTTACAATTAGGATTTGAGTGAATGGATAGAGCTGGAAACTTGAAATTTGGAATTAAAATTACTGTTGGGCTGCATGATTGAGGAAGTTTTAGAAATTCGTACTTATGGGTACGGAAAGCACTGAATGGTACAACATTTTGTACAATATGGATTTGGTTGAACAGACAGAGCTGGAATCCTGAAATAACGGAAAGCACTAAATGGTAATGGTAAGCTGGACCCCTGAAATTTGCAATTAAGGTTACTGTTGAAGTGTACGATTGAAGGAGTTGTGGAAATTCATACTTATGGTTACGGAAAGTACTAAACAATGTACAATGTGGATTTTAGCTAACGGATAGAGTTGGAATTTGGAATTAATATTACTGTTGGAGTGTAGGATTGAGGAAGTTTTAAAAATTTGTACTTATGAGTAAGATAAGACTAAATGGTACTAAATATTGTACAATATGGATTTGGATGAACAAATAAAGCTGGAATCCTGATATTTGGAATTAATATTACTGTAGAAATGTAGGATTCAGGAAGTTTTGGAAAGTCATACTTATGGGTACGAAAAGTACTAAATGGTACTAGATTTGGTACAACTTGGATTTGGGTGTATTAATAGAGCTGGAATCCTGAAGTTTGGAATTACGATTACAGTTGAAGAGTAGGATTAAGGTAGTTTTGAAAAATCGTACTTATGGGTACGAAAAGTACTACGTGGTACTAAATTCGGTAAAATTTGGTTTTAGGTGAACGGATAGCGGTGGAATCCTGCAATTTGAAATTATGATTATTGTAGGCCTGTTGGATTGAGGAAGGAAAATTCGTACTTATGGGTACGAAAGTTCTAAATTTTTCTAAATTTGGTACAATTTGGATTTGGGCTAACGGATAGAGCTGGAGTCCAGAAATTCGGAATTAAGATTATTGTTAAAGTGAAGGATTGAGGTAGCTTTCGAAAATTTTACTTATGGGTACGACGAGTACGAAATGGTACTAAGTTTGGTACAATTTGGAATTGGGCGAACGGATACGGCTGGAATCTTGAGATTTGGAATTACGATTACTGTTATTATTTTGTATTAATTTCAGTGTAGGGTTGAGATACAGTGGCTCCAAGCGAAAGTCGTACACCTAATGAAATTTTTTTAATTGACTTATATCTCCGGCACAAAAAGGGATATGAAGAAAGTATTTACGCAGCCTTTTAGTGCATTTAGTCGACAATTTAGAAACACGATATAATAAAATAATCAACCCCGTTACATTGTTGAAAAATTAAATTAGCTAAAATACTAAGAATTTTAGCACCAAGCGAAAGTCGTACAGCAATTATAAAGACAAAGTATTTGTTAATACAATTAATTCTAGTACATGTTCCTGATTTTTGTTAAATCCTACGATCGATTTAGTGTAACATCTGTGCTTCTTTACAATTGAGAGGGTCAATTCTGGAAACTTGTATCAGGTTAAATGGGAAAGAAGCGTAAAAATCAAACAAAAATTATTTTTATGAAACAACATGAGAAAATGATTTATTCAACTTTACAAAAACATTTTTTTTTAGATTCAGCAGATATCGAAAATTAAAACTGCAAAGCTATTCAATACCTTGATGTCTACTAATAAGAAAAAACACATATGAAATATTTAAAATAACTCAAACATTAACAAGTAAGAAAAGCGTTAAGTTCAGCCGGGCCGAACTTTTTATACCCTCCACCACGAAGTGTATTGAAGTGAATAGGAACAATTAGTTTTATTTCGTTTATGAAAGTACTAAACTCTACCTTTTATTGCAGGAGTAATACATATATCTCAACTAATAATACTCCCTTCAAAACAGTTAATATGGGGCGACATTTTTGCTCTTTCCAAAACATGGACCAATATTTATAATTTTCCGAATTCGTTCTATGGGGGCTATATGAAGGCGTAGACCTATACCGAAAAATTTCATATGGAATATTTTATACCCCAAATGAAGTCTAACCACCAAATTTCAGCCATTTCGGTGAAATATTGAGGCCACAACCTTCAAAATACCGAAATTCGGAAGGTACCGTTCTATGGGGGCTATATGATGGCGTGGACCTATACCTACAAACTTCTGGGGGAAAGTTCTATATTCCCAACGAAGACTGAATACCAAATTTCAGCCATCTGGGTGTGATAATGAGGCCAAACCCTTCAAAATACCGAAAATCGGGAGATATCGTCTTATGGGGTCTATATCAAAACGTGGACCTATATAAATATTTTATGGTAGAAATATTTCTTAGCCTCTGGAAACACAAAATACAAAGTTACAACCGATTCTGTTGTCAAATGGGAATAAAACATTCAAAATATATTAAAATGACGCGTACTTTATAAGGGGCCTTATGTGGGGGCTATACCAAAACGTGGACCTATATAACCCAACTTTGGTAAGAATGTTTTCTGGCCTCTGAAGACACAAAATACCAAATTACAACCAATTCTGTGGTCAAATGGGTCTAATACATTCAAAATATATTAAAATGACGCGTACTTTATATTGGGCCTTATATGGGGGCTATACCAAAACGTGGACCTATATAACCCAACTTTGGTAGGAATATTTTTTGGCCTCTGGAGACACAAAGTACCAAATTACAACCAATTCGGTGGTAAAATGGGCCAAATATCTCAGAAATTCCTTAAAACGACGACGCGTCACGCGTCATTTTGTATGGGGGCTATACGAAAGCGTGGACCTACATAGCCCGCTTTCAATACCAAAAGTCCTACTTAAATATAACATATTTTCCCAAAATTTCATCAACCTACGTCAATCCGTTCGGACGCTAGAGTGATTTCCACAGACGGACAGACGGACAGACGGACAGACGGACGGACATGGCTATATCGATGTAGAATTGCACGCTGATCAAGAATATATATACTTTGTGGGGTCTACAATGATTATTTTGAGTAGTTACAAACGTAGTGACAAACTTAATATACCCCCATCCTATGGTGGAGGGTATAAAAAAATAATATTTTCTTTTGGATAGTTTAATACACGAAGTGCAAAATGAGTTGATTTTTAGTGTCCCGACACTCTAATCGATTGAGAAAAATATTTGGAAGCTTATTTTTCCAATGTGCAGTCAAATTTTTACAACATAAATACCTTGTCAATTGGTGATAAAAAAAGGCGTAAAAAAGCTATACATAAATTTATCTAAGAGCGATGTTTAGAATATCAAAACAATAGCGATGAATGCATAAATTTTCTTAAAGAGTGTAATTTTCATAGATCCAACAAGTTCTGTGCGAAACCTGACAATACATTGGGTAAAATCCCACAAATTGCTTCATGTCTAATACACGAATAATATAACATAACGCATCAGTGTATTTGTGAGTGTGTGGGGCTTATCTTTCAGATTTGAATCTTTGTTTTATAATTTTTTTGAAGTCATTGGGAATCAAACTGTGAGATTTTATAATTAAAATTAGTTCTCACTACCTGGCGAATAATGTATTGGTCAAGGTAAGCGTTGTTCTTTCTGCCAAAAGTCTGACTTCAAGCATAAAAGCTTATTATTTGCGACCACTGGTATTAAATAATTGTTTCAATAAACATGGGTTGGCTGGACTGTAGTCCAAGCTTGAACAATAAATCGTCTATAGTGGTTCTATAAATGGAAATTGTCTCCAGACGACTTATACTTCCAGACATCCTTATAGGAGAGATCATCCTTATAGATGGGTTGGCTGGACTGTAGTCCAAGCTTGAACAATAAATCGTCTATAGTGGTTCTATAAATGGAAATTGTCTCCAGACGACTTATACTTCCAGACATCCTTATAGGAGAGATTTTCAAAACAAACAGCGACATATTTTAAACTTCATCTGTTCAAAACTTGTCAAAAATATTCTAAATCGATTGCAGAATTCAACTGAAACCAGAAATATGATGAAGGACGATTTATATTAATAAATAATTTGTCTTTATAATTGCTGTACGACTTTCGCTTGGTGCTAATATTCATAGTATTTTAGATATTTTAATTTTAAAACAATGTAAACGGGTTGATTATTTTATTACATCGTGTTTCTAAATTGTCGACTAAATACACTATAAAGCTGCGTAAATACTTTCTTCATATCCCTTTTTGTATCGGAGATATAAGTCAATTAAAAAAAATTCATTAGGTGTACGACTTTCGCTTGGAGCCACTGTATGTCGTCGAAATACGTACCAAAAATATACGAAAAGTGCCTAATGGTACTCAGTTTGTTGTTGAGTGTAGGGACAGTGCTGGAATTTGTGTTTTTTGGATTTAGGGTGAGTATTGGGGTGCAACTTTGGCCTTGCTGGTAATGTGTAATGGTGAGATAAGGGTGATCTTTTTGAAAATCGAACTAAAGGGCACAAATAGTACTAAAATAAACTAAATAGTGCAACAAAATTTTCTGTGTTCGCCATTTCCATATTATATATTATTTATTTGTTTTTATATCATTTCCGCATACGAAGTAGCGGGCACTTTGCTAGTATTTTATATTCTATCCAAATGTGCAAAGTATGGATCTAATTGGCTACTGTGCACCTTTTTAGCGAATAGTTGTTAGCTTTTGTGGGGGAAGGAGTGGACCAATATGACCCATCTTAGAACTTGTTTTAATTTTGCGCAAAATATTACGATTGCAAATTTTTGATCTAATCGGTTTATCCGTTCGAGATTTATCGTGCGCTCCATCCACTACACATGGTTCCATAGCAGGTGTTTACAGTTTTCCAGTAATTTTCTCAGGAAGTATGGACTTGCCCCTTGTACTGTCGAAATTTTGTGTGGGGCGTACCCAAAGGAGTGGACCGATATAGTCCATATTCAAACTTGATCTATGTCAGGTAGAAATATTATTATTGGCAAGTCATTTCGGGAGTTATAGTGCGCATAATTTTTGCGAACAATTTTTGTGGGGGAGGTACCCGAGGGATTGGACCGATATAGCCCATCTTCGAACTTAAACTAAGTTTGGTCAAAATATTACGAAAGCCAAATTTTGGACCAAGTCGGTTAATCGTGCGCTCCCGCCAGACAGACGTTGCTAAATCGACTCCAAATTGTCTGAAACGGATTCTGTCCACACATACTTCGGGTCTAAAAGCATAATTTCGATGAGACACATTTTGCCGGCATGAAGGTACATTAGGGTTATGACTTTTTTAAAACCTCACATCCTTTGTCATATCGTACTGAGTTTCTATATAAGATTATAAGGTGACTCGGTGAAAAACCTCATGCACAAAATGATTTTAAAATTTGTATTCATCAGAATTATGGGCAATAAGATAATCAAACTGACATTACATTTGTTTCTCACTAATTTTCTTCATTTCGGAGATCCATGTCGAAACGCTTTTTTCAAAGATATATTCTTTAACAAAAAAAAACAAAAATCAAAATTTTTTCAATTTGGTTTGTGCATGATCTTTTTCAATATTTGAATGGAATAAACGTTATTTTAGTTATTAGTAGGCATAAGTTTATTAATTCGTGCAACAGAAAATAATGTTTGAGAATTTTTTTCCCATTTCATAAATTTTTTTTAAAAAAAATATTTTTTTAAATCGATTTGTGTAAACTTGTTTATATTTCCATGGAACAAACGTTAGTGCTTAATAGGCAAAGGTTCATTCATCCGCGCTACAGGAAATCATTTTTGAGAAAAAATTTCGAAAATTCATAACCCTAGTGTATATACCCTCGTTAGCATAAATGCTGAGAGTATAAAAAACGAACTTACAAACATATCATATGCTGTTACAACAACCACACTTTAAGCCATGCTTCATACCAAAATTACAAAGGCAATCGAAAAAATATTATCTTTAAAATTCTGCTGATATCAAATAAGGATGTCTTTATATATATAAGTTTAATTGAGTTATAAACGCTCAAAAAAATGTATTCCCGGGAGCAAGGAATTATAACTATTCATCCTCAAATTGTTGTTGTTTTTCTTCAATTTATGTTAAAGCATGGTGCTGAACACAAAGACATATTGTAAATTTCGACCATACATTATAGTCTTAAGTATTTCTAGATATTATAAAAACTCTGTACAATTTTTATCGATTGTGTGAAAGGCTCAATAAATTTAATTTTAATGTCTTTATATACATATATAGTGTCCTTATATTAAACATTAATACAATTTTCATATAACACCAACACATACAACAATTTAGGTCAGAGATACAAATAACACTGTGCAACAAAATGGAGGTGAAAGTCTGGGGCACGGAAAATTCGTCTTGGTGAAGAAAGTCCTTGGCGAGTATATTAATAACCCTGAAGAGCTCTACGAAAATAATCCTCATTTATTTGATTGAAGACATGTCATCTCAGAAATAAGCTAAAACAACAGTGAACAAAGATATAACGATAATTCCTGATGCCTTACAGGGTTCCTAGCAAAAATTTCATCACGCCATAACGCGGAAGTTCGACTCACGGCGGATCTGTTCTTTAGGATTCTTAATATACTCATCAAGGGCTTTCATCTCCAAAAGGAATTATCTCTGCCCCAAAATTTGTGTTCACAGTGTAATTTAAAGAGTATAAATTTCTATTCTTTCTTGAGTGCCAACATTAGGTGTGTACGATAACTTTCCCAGCAATAATTACTCAGTCAGTTCCAGCAACCTCTCTCAGTGAATTTTACTCTCTCAAGCAAGAAAAATTGCAGAAAGGTATCAAACAGCATTTTGCAAAAACTTGCAAGAAAATTAGCTGTTTCCGAAAATGTATGAAATTGGTTTTTGTTTTTTTTGATATTTTAAACCAAACAGAATAAAAACATAAATTTTAAAATAGCAGTTTACTTATTTAATGCTTTAATTAAAAGTCAGCTGATCAGACTTGCAAATTTTTGCGGGATAAATTTTCCAATAATATCTCTAAACTCGCTCTCTTTTGCTGGACAATTTTGTTATCGAACAGCATTCAGTAAAAATTTGTACACATTTTTGGTTATCGTACATACCTATTATCTGAAGCATTTAGTTGACTGACGCTTAATAGTTTGAAATCAAAGTTTGAGAAGCTTTGCTATGTTAGCCAAACTGATTGATATGATTGTTGTCTGTGCTAAGAAAGCAGTAATTTACATTTGGCTTCGTTCACATATAGATGGAACCCTGGTGAGTCACATAAGAAATTTAAGGGGTTATGGCCACTTACAAATTTTACGAAATCGAGTCGATTGGACAAAAATTAGCTGAGATATGCGCATTAGAAAGAGAAAATTCATTGTGTTTTGTATGTAACATCGAAGTTTAAAACGCGATTTTCTCAAAATTGCATTTTGGAACGCGGTGCCCACTGTAGCTCGTTTTTTATTTTTTCATTTGTTAGTACTATACACAATTAATAAGATATATAGATAACTTTACGATAATTTTTGAAATAAACTTGTAAAGTTTACAACAACTGCTTTTGAAAATTCATGTTCGATCAGCTGCACATATGCGTCTACCTTGATTATTGTGAAATGTTTGAAATCAACAACAAAAAATAAGTGCAAACACCGGGATGTATTTTAAGATTTCATGAAATCCAGTGGATTTTGGAGCGCTAGTGTAAACTTGGCATAACAGAATTAGAGAGCGTCACAAGGAGAGAAAAGTTGTGACTAAGAACTTTTCTTTCTATTAAAAATTTTCAAAACCAACGTTATCCACATTTAGATTTTTGTTACTAAAATAATTACGATTTAATTACAGAATAATAAACGATTTATTATTGGATCAAATCGCAAATAATATTTCATATTAAAAGTTAATGCTAAGAAGATCTTATATAATAATGGGGGCATGATGTTTATATAAGAACCCAAAATAGTGCTTATTGCATGAACATTATAGATATGCACATTATAAATAAATATCTTATCTTTATTCTTACCTCATAGACCGCTGACTAAGTTCCATCCCCATGTTTGGATGTTATCCAGTAAGAATGACTTCAACTGTTGAAGGGCGCTCTTTGACACTTGCTTTGGAAATTTTCAGCGACATTTAGCGAACGAATTTAAATTAAATATTACTAGACCGTACACGAACGACCGCTTATACCGCAATCTCGTGAGACTAACATTAATCTATTGTTGTGACCGGCAATAACGAAACAAATTTACAGGAAGTGGCATTGTATTCTTATTAATTTCTTTGCATAACACTTATCTATTTACACGACATTTTTAAAATGATTGCGGAATCACTTTTTAACCGACTATCACCGGTTAAAGAACAACAGTCGAATACTACTTCCCTCATATACACAGGAGTCTCAGGAAACTGAAATCGAACGAAATAATAACGAAAATACTTTTATTGGACAAACATTTTTTGGTCTCGAATAAAATGGTATTAGTTCACAGAATTTTCACAAGGCAACGAGAATAATACAAATTACAATTTCATTACAATCGCCTTAAAAATAAAGCAACGAACTCTTCTTCTTTTAAGAGACAAATAACCGCGGAAAATCCGTACATAAAAAACCGGCCGACCAACAAACAACATGCATGTCAGAAGAAAAAGGAAAACTTGCTTTAGAACCGAATACGCTAATTTGATCATTTTTGTTCGCTGGATCATAATATTATACTTTTTCACATATTTTACAAATTTTTGATTGATGAAAATTATTCACGACCGATCGACTTGAAGGAACAAATAAACATCAGCTCTCCTGGAGTCATGTTCTCTTTAACATTTTCTGCACAAATGTTTAACCTGCAGTCATACGGCAATGCGATTTATTTTATTTTTGTTGTTGTTATTCATTATTATGTCCTTTTCTTTTGTTATTGATCCAATATACTGTATTATTAATTGTAATATTTTCTTCACTTCAATGTTTTATTTAAACATTAACAACCCAGCAAAATAAATTGGAAGTAGTGCAATGTAGACTAGTTCTTTCACGGCATGTTTTTATGCAGTTCAAACGGAGTCGTGAAAAAGGCACTCCATTCCTCACATTTTAACCGCATTTGGATGCAATCCAAAGAATCACATCCATTTGTCACATTTTAACAACATCCCAAGGCAGTTCAACGGAGTCGTGAAGAAGGCACTCCAATTCCTCACAATTTAACAGCATTCGGATGCAGTGCAAACGGAGTCGTGAAAAAGGCACTCCGTTCACTACATTTTATTAGCAGTTGTTAGAGATCCCTACATGTACATAAATCAGTTTGTACATCTCTACAGGCAGCGGAATACATTTACAAAAAGAGATAATCGTGTTAACATTTCCAAACATTTGTTAATACAAACTAAATAATATTTAATTTGTGAACATTTTTCCGGTAACTCACGAGAAGAAAATTTCCCAGTGGAGTGCTGTTGGAGTGCATGTCGAAATCTTAACTGGTGATAGGAAGACAATATCAAACCCATTTAGCGGATGAAGCAAAAGCACTTAAGCTTGGATTAAATGAAAAGCGGGTGAAACACACATGTTTGCAATTACATAAATTCAATAGAGAATTTTCATAATTTGTGTTTATTTAATAAAGTTATTAATATTTTTGTTTTACACAAATAATAAATGCATTTTATTTTGTTATTCAAAACACGTGCTCCGAACTGCCTCCTATTCTACTCCAAAGGGTCAGTTAAAATGCAATGCCAAAGGGTCAGTTAAAATGCAGTGCCAAAGGTTCAGTTAAAATGTAATGCCAAAGGGTCAGTTAAAATGCGATGCAATGGAGTGCCTCTTTCCGTGGTCACTCCCTTGTAAAATCATGAGTGAAAATGCATAATTTGATGCACTTCCAAATCACTTGTACATATCATTTAACTGCCTCTTTGGAGGCAAACTTTTCGCTGGAAATTTCAACAACGAATTTTGGAGAGATCACTGCCGAACAATAACGAACCACCGTACAGAGTTGATTCTCTCGGCAACGCAACACTCTAATAAGAAAAAAATCTAATTCGACGGTTTGTTTTTAAACAATTTTCTTCAACCGAAAACATTATATTTTGACAATTATTTCTTGTTCACAAATAATATTACATATATTTGCGCTTTTTAGATAAACTTCAACTATAATTAGCTTTATATTTACACTTGTGGATCAAAGAAAAAATTCACGACCGGCCGACTTAAAAGGTGATTGACAACTGAAGGAATAAACAACATCAATGTGAACTTTACTGAAGGACACAAAATTAAACATACATTAAATGCAACAACGAGATGTTATTTCACTATGTTTGTTTATTATTATTGTTAAGATTTTAATGCTATATTCTCCAAAAACATTATCTGTGGTATAAATTTTCTGTTTAAATGACATCTTCAAAAACGAATGATGGTGAAGAAATCACAGTTAAACCGGACAAAAACAATAACGACCGCCAAAAACAACAATCATACAGAGTTGATTCTCTCCTGTTTACACATACACACGTTCAATAAGAAAAAGAACAAATTTTGCATTTTTATTGCAAAGAAAAAGAATCACTATTTATGTTCAAATTACACACGAAACATATTTTAATTGATAATTATTTTGTTGTTTATGAAATAAATTATGACATATTACACTTTTTAGTTAATTTTAATCATTATATTCCGCGAAATTTGCCAAATACGTTTAACGAACACAATTCGCAACCGACCGCCTTAACAAGTGTTTAAAAACTAAAGGAAGGAAGAATGAAATAAGAATAACAGTGTTGTCAATGTTATTAAAGTAATACAAAGTAGCCATAAAATCAAAAACGCCAAAGAAACAAGTATGCTTTCAATTATTGAGAATTTTATTGTGATAAGTCCCGGGCCACACTACAGAAATTTCACTGAAATTTTGATATGAAATTATGCGTCTCTAGATCGACTTCTATAGTAGAGTAAAATCATAAAATTGCTGTAGTGGGGAGATCGATTTAAGAACACCTTATTTCATGAAATTTTTTAATGAAATTCACGCTAGTGTGGACCGGGACTAAGTAAAAATATGCGATATGAAGCAAAACAAGAATTAATAAATTAGAACAAATTTACCGTAACAACTAAAAAAAATAGTTTTGCACCACATTAGGACAATATATTAATTTCCCGTTTATGGTAAACGCTTGTATTTATTTATTTTATAGAATACAATTTTAGTTAGTCCCGGTCAAC
This sequence comes from Musca autumnalis, assembly GCF_047663935.1. NCBI lineage: Eukaryota > Metazoa > Arthropoda > Insecta > Diptera > Muscidae > Musca > Musca autumnalis. The sequence continues at coordinate 9,405,502 of NW_027411755.1, read as the reverse complement.
ACTAGCGTGAATTTCATTAAAAAATTTTATGAAATTAGGCGTTCTTAAATCGAATCCCCCACTACAGCAATTTTATAATTTTACTCTACTATGGAAGTCGATCTAGAGACGCATAATTTCATGCAATTTTTTCAATGAAATCACTCTAGTGTGGACCGGGACTTAGTTTGCAATTAGTGGCTTTACAACAGAATGTAGATCTCAATGTTCAAAGAAGTTGAAGAATACACTTCACTTCTAATGTATTTTTTAATATATCCAATGTATCTATGGATGCTGACATTTTGAAGACTGAAAAGTTGTGTTTTTTGAATTTTTACTCTAATCGGGATGCGCAGCTGGATTTATCCAAACACTTAGCATTGTGAATCTAATAAGCCAGGGGGCGTCAAAATCCATCCAGATCTGCGGATATGATACCTCTCAAATTTCGAAAATCTGCAAAAAGTATTTTTGAAAATATCGCGTTTTCGTTGTCGACATGAAATAAAAACATTCCATATCTACCCACGCAGGCAATGTGGATACGTAATTTTACTGCATTTGTATTGGTCTGGACGCAAAAAGTAAATAGCGTAAGGAAAATCCCCAAAATTGCAAACATCAGGGACAGTATAAGGATGAAAAATTTCATCACATATGACATTGATAGATAGTGTAAACTACTTCTAAGATAGAGCTTTACGGAATTTATGGTAACCAGTAAACCAGTAAAATGGTTTTTGCACTCTAATATGCAAAAATCGTGGTCGCCAAATACAATTTCACGAAGTGTATATCAAATAAAAGACATTGATTGGCTGTATTTAAAAATAAAATGCGCATCAAGTCATCCTGACGATTTCGCGGATTATATGCATTTCAAAAGTTGTAATATTCAATAGAAGTTAATTTTAATTTTATGCACCAATTGCGCAAATCCTTTTGATTTGAAACTTTAAGCAACATTTGGTTCCAACGGAATATCTTCAGTGTTGCGCGATGTTTTGACGAAAAATATAAAACAACTCAAAAATTTTTTCTTCAATTTTTCCTATAAAAGCATAGAAAATAAAATTAGGATACGATTTTCTTCATATTTTTGCAAATAACGTAAATATTATAGCTCCAACCTTCACGACACATAAGAGGATTTCTGGCTTAATTCATTAAGGGGTCGATCATCGATAGTAATTATCGTTGAGTGGAGTTGCCAGTTGTCAAAATTACTTTATGTATGGCAACCTTCAACTGAAGTTGCGAATCTCAGTTGTCGACCCGACTATTTCTCAGCAACCAGTTATTATACCCTCAGCCTTTAGACTAAAGAGGGTATTTACACTTTGATACGACCAAAAATGTGCCTCATCGAAATAATGGTTTTAGACCCCAAGTATGTTTGTACGATATCCGTTTCAGACAATTTTGAGTAGATCTAGCAATGTCCGTCCGTCTGTCTGTCTGTCTGTCGGTCTGGCTGGCTGGTGCGCACGATAACTCTCGAACGGATCAATCGATTCGGTTCAAATTTTGGGTATCGAAATATTTTGTCCAGATTCGATTTAAGTTCGAAGATGGGCCATATAGGTCCACTCCTTCAGGTACCTCCCCCACAAATGTTCGAAAATTGTCGCAAAACTTGTGCGCACGATAACTCTTGTAGGGAATAACCGATTTGGTCCATACTTTGCACATAGTGTAATTTCTACCAAACTTAGATTAGGTTCCAATATGGACTCAATCGGTCCACTCCTTCGGGTACCCCCCACACAAAATTTCGGAAAAGTTCAGTTTAAGACCTGGTCTCGAATCGCTTTGATTTTTGTTTACGCAAGTTGTATTCGCTGTCCTCTATACGACGCTGTAAGTTCCATTAGGGGCAAGTCCATACTTCCTGAGAAAATAGCCTGAAAGTTACAAAAAAACCCTATGACACCGTGTGTAGTGGTTGGAGCGCAAGATAACTCTCGAACGGATCTGCCGATTCGGTCCAAAATTTGGCTTTCGTAATATTTTGTCCAAACTTAGTTCAAGTTCTAAGATGGATTATATCGGTCCACTCCTTCTGGTACCTCCCCCACAGAAGTTCGAAAATGTTCGGAAAATTTGTGCGTACGATAACTCTTGAAGGGAGTAACCGATTTGGTCCATACTTTGCACATTATGAAATTTCTACCAGACTTAGATGAGGTTCCAATATGGATTCAATCGGTAAACTCCTTCGAGTACCTCCCACACAAAATTTCGGAAAAGTTCAGTTTAGGACCTGCTCTCGAATCGCCTTGGTTTTTGTTGTACCATCTTGTATTCACTGTCCCCTATACGAAGGTACAAGTTTCTTCAGGGGCAAGTCCATACTTCCTGAAAAAATAGCCTGAAATTTGAAAAACAAACCCTATGACACCATGTTTATGGGTGGAAGCGCAAGATAATTCTCGAACGAAAATGCCGATTCCGGCCAAAATTTGGCCTTCGTAATATTGTTTCCAAACTTAGTTTAAGTTCGTAGATAAGCCATATCGGTCCACTCCTTCAGGTACCTACCCCACAAAAGTTCAAAAATATTCGGAAAAATTGTGGGCACGATAACTCTTGATGGGAGTGACCGATTTGGTCCATAATTTACACATTCTCATAATATCTACCAGATATAGATCAGGTTCGAATATGGACTATATTTGTCCACTCCATCCCGTACCTCCCACACACAATTTTGGATAAGTTCACTTTAAGACCTGCTATTGAATCACTTTGATTTTTGTTGAAGCAACTTACATTCGCTGCCTCAATTACGATGGTACAAGTTTTTCAGGGGCAAGACCATACTTCTTGAGAAAAAAGCACGAGGGTGTAAAAACCCCCTATGGCACCCCATGGTCTATGTCGGTCCATTCCTTTAGTCCCAATTTACATTGGGCGAGTTTACTTGTGGCAATTGTCATTTTGTAAGAGGTGAGGCATATGGTAACCCTTTGCCTCTCAGCACCCTCTCTCACCTACAAACTGACAATTGCCGCAAGTAAACTCGCCTAATGTAAATTGGGACTTAAGTACCTTTTCAGCAAAATTTTTAAACTTTAATCCAAATCAACATTTTTGTCGGTTCATACTAGACCAAAATTTTGAAACCCCCTAAATACATAAGTTTTTTGTGAAATAAAGTGTTTCAATTTGCACAGGCTGAGGGTATATCTCTGTCGGCAAAGCCGACTGATACTTTTTTACTTGTTTTTAGTTGCAGTGAATATTTTCGAAGAAACAAGAAGTAAAATTGAAAGGAAAAACGAATTTTCTTAACAATTGTTGATTTTTTGCATAATTAATAAATTTTGTGTGTCAAAAATATGGCGAAAATAACAACAAAACAACAGTTTGAAATATTAATTGATAAATTGAGTGCAAATCCAATGTGCACATGGGTTCCATCTATACAGCCGACAACACCAGGGAAATTTGTTTTTGAAAAAAAAAAATGATTTTTGTTTGGTCTTTTTTCCTCCTCCGTCAACTTCGAAACGATTTAATTTTTTCTCTATCAAGTGGACTACTTTCTTTAATACATTCGACAATGTAGATTGAGCCATGCAATTGTTGTAATCATTGCCATGGGACTTTTGGAAACTTCCCTCCGCAAAAAATCTCAACGCAGCGCACACTTTTAAAAGTGGGGGTATTGCTGTTGATCTGTAACTCACTTTGAAGTCATCCTTTAACGTTTCCACAATGTAAACTACGTCATCCTTTGGCAATCGAAAATACGCCTTAAACCTAAAATAATTTACTGATTATACAGATCTTTCCAACATGAGCTTCAACTTACAGTACAGAGACAACTCCAATGGATTCGACTTGTCCCTCAAATTTCTTCTAATAGATATCATGTCCTGTACATTTTCTTAATCATCAAAAAATAATTCCACTGAATGTATGATTTTAAAATAGTTTTTTTTTTTTTGCGAATTGTGCCTTTTGGATTTAATAGAGTTCACAAGTTTGAAACAAGTAAAGGCCTGCGTACATAAGCTGCTCTGCCTGATTGCCTTGCTTTCCTGCTTCATTTTTGACATAATAAAAATAAAAGAATAAAGAAGGCCGAGGAAATTTCGAACTGGGTTACCCTTTTCTTTTTTATAGTACGTTTATATATAACCGGATTTAACAAACCCTCTGGGTTTCAAATGTCAATTCCATTGCTTATATTTCAAATAAATCCTCATAAAGAAGGTTAACCCTGCAAAAGGCTATAATATAAACATGGCCTTATTCTTTTATCAGAAGTAAGCAAGGTAAGCAGGCAAGGCAGCTTATGTACGCAGGCCTTAAGAACGGCGTTAAGTTCGGCCGGGCCGAACTTGTTATACCCTCCACCACAAGTTGTATTGAAGTAAAATGGAATAATTAGTTTCCTTTCGTGTATGAAGAAGACTTAATACTAAATTTCAGCAATTTCGGTAAAACAATGTGAGGCACCATTCAAAACGTCGATCTATACCGACAAATTTCTGACGGAAAGTTTTTAGGCTCAAAAAAGGCTAAATACCAAATTTCCTATATTTCGGTAGGAGAATGTGGCTAAAATTGAAAAAAAATACCGAAAATCAAGAAGTACGCTTCTGTGGCGATATAGGAAGATGTGGACCTATACTGATAATACTCTTCTGGAATATTTTATAACTCTTGGAAGACGAAATAACGAATTTCAGACATTTCGGTTGGTACCAGTCGGGAGGTACCGTTCTATGGGTGCTATATTAAAACGTGGACCTATACCGACGAATTTATGAAAGCGTGGACTTGTACAGACATATTTCTGGCGAACAGTTTTATATCACATTGAAGACTAAATACCAAATTTCAGCCATTTTGGTGGAATATTGGACACACAACCTTCAAAATACGAAAAATCGGGAGGTGCCTTTCCATGGGGACTATATGAAGGCGTGGATCTATGCCGACAAATTTAAAGAGGAAGTTTGAGTACCCCAACGAAGTCTAAATACCAAATTTCAGCCATTTCCGTGGAATATTGAGGCCACAACGTTCAAAATACCGAAAATCGGGACGTACCGTTCTATGGGGGCTATATGAAGGCAAGGACCGATACCGACAAAGTTCTGGGGGAAAGTTTTATACCATAACGTAGACTAAGTACCAAATTTCAGCCATTTCGGTGTGATAATGAAGCTAAAACCTTAAAAATACCGAAAATCGGGAGGTACCGTTCTATGGGGGCTATATCAAAACGTGGACCGATATATCCCATTTTCAATACCAACCGTCCTGCAAGTAATAAAAACTTCTGTACCAAATTTTGACTCTCTATCTTTAAAATTGCGAGCTGTATCTTGATTTCAACAGACAGACGGACGGACGGACGGACGGACATGGTCAAATCGACATAGAATTATGCTGATCAATAATATATATACTTTATAGGGTCTCCGTCGAATATTTCGATGTGTTACAAACTGAATAACAAATTAAATTATACCCTCCATATGGTGGAGGGTATAAAAACACTGATCGATAACACGTTTATCGACAACCCAGTTGGATTGACACCAATAATACAACATTTCATCTCAGTTGTGCTGACAATTGACAACGCAACTCAAGTTTAGTGGTAATGCATAATCGACCCCTAAGTTGCATGTTCTTCCGGCTTTAAGTCAAAAGTCAAAGCATACGAAAATTGTGTTTCAGCTTCATCCTCTTAATCCTCTTATGTGACGAGGCCTTTAGACTTCATTTTATTTCTCACGGTGTCTAATAGAAGATAAACATTTGCTGAGTATTTTTAGATTTCGAAATGGGTCAAACCATTGAAATATTTCAGTATGATTTTTTTGGTCGAGGAGTAAATTTAGCAATAAACAGGTTTATCATGTAGTAGTGGTGAAATCATATTATATTTTCGTCTTCTAGCTAAAAAGCTGGTATGGGTAGAAGTTAGAAAAGAAAAGAGGGAACGCGCCTCCGAATAAATTTCGGATACAAAGCGGTTGCCTTGCTGAAACGTCAAAATTATTGGATTTTCAGCCTGTTTCTGTATGTCGAAAGAAGAATGTGTGCGACTGAAACACGCCCAAACTTTAGCTTTCGAAATAATTTTACCTTTGCTTTTGCTTAAAAATAAATTGGAAAAACACAGAAGAGTTTGGACGTGTTTCATTCGCACATTATTCTTTCTTCGACATACAGAAACAGGCTGTTAGACTATTTATAAAACAATGTTTCCCCTTCAGAAGTCGAAGATCACACTAACGCTGTTTCAACGTGGCGACTTCGAGTTTATAGGCGAGGGGTATGAGATAGTGAAACCGCTCACAAGGTTTTCTGTGTTTGCGATGTTGCCTTTTCCTATTATTCCTTTCCAGAAACTCGCTAGTGTGACCAAGGACGAATGTAGGGGACAAAGTGAAGTAGATACACAAAAGGTTACTTGATTGTTTCCACAAAACTCGTAGGTAGGGGACAGTAGAGGAATAGGTAAACACTTTTTGTTGAATCAGGAAATAGTTATCAATAGTTTAACAAGAATATAAGATTCATATCTTCCACTATTTCAATGGTGATATCGTGGCCAGTGTATTCGGGCATATTCTGAGTGGAATTCTGTAACTCATTTTTTGAGTTGCCGACAAAAATTGGTAACATAAAACTCAAAGTAATAATTAAAAATATCAATAGAAGTTGACAGCACTGCTGCTATCGGTAGGATTTAGCAACAGCTTTATTTTGGATGTTAACTTAACGAAAACTTTCGTTAATTACCGAAATTATAAGCATTTTAATTTTATTTATTTTATTTTTTTATTTATTATTCATACATTATTATGCCAATAAGTCAAATAGACCCAAGGTAGCATCACCATTAATACAATAATTAATCTTATACACATGACCAGATAATTACCAATATTTGTCGGTAACTCGAAAAATGAGTTACAGAATTCCACTACTGGTCACACTATAAGTAATAGTTATGTTTCACAAACATCCCAGAAGTGACAAGGGAGACTTCTCAACGAGTACATATCGATTCATATTCGATCAAACTACTGTTTATCGCCGAGTCCGAAGTGCGTGTCTTACGATACCACATGTTGAGAAGTTTTACATGCCTGAAATACTCAGGAAATGACGTCAACATTACACTGAGGAGTATTTTGTCACCGTTGAAAAATTGATATTGCCTGGCCTGGGAATCGAACCGCAGACCGGTGGCACCCACTATAAGTGATACATACTATGAATCAAAACTATCATCAATGATCCTTCAGTTATGGTATTGTTGTTTTTTTATTTTATGTAAACATAAACGTACATAATTTTGTTTATTCATAATTCAAAATAATTTCATCACACCCTATAAAATAAAATATATATAAAATAAAAAATATAATATAAAAATAATTAAGTTTAACCAAAACACAACAATTTTTTTGTTACTCCAAAAAATATTAAAAAAATAAAATATTTTCCCTAACAAAATACAATTTACAATAATTGTAGAAATTCAAAATATAATTTTTATAAAAAAAAAATCAAATTAAAAAATATATTTTTAATAGCTAAAACAAGAACTTGATGCTCAATAAAAAAGGAAGACTATGTGATACATATTTATAAAGAGTCTATAATGCCAAAATGGAGATAGAATGGTGGTCATAGGGAGGAACAAATGGGATGGGGGTGTGGTTGGGTGGTTGATTGGTTGGAGTAGATTGTGTATTTGTTATAAAACCTAATTACCAAACTAAACTAAAATATTATTTAACAAAATTTCAACAATTTATTTTTATAAAACAATGTTTTTTCTTCTTCTCTTTATATAAAAGTCTATATATTATTATGCTTAAAAACTAGCAAGAAAACCTTCAAAAAGTTATCCAAAAGACTATGTCTATTATTGTGTATGTGTGGGTAAAAAATGGGTCCCCTCCATTGTGTAGCAGGACTAAGGCTGGCTTGATGATTGTGGAAGAAAAAGGCACATTTAGTAACCTGTTTCCGGTTCCTGTTTTAGGGTCATGCGATAGGCATCACTGCCATCATGCATGGGATTTAGAATGTACGAGGAGTTAATGGAGCTGGAGGTGGTATTGCTACTGGTTACGGGAAGATTGCTGGGTATGGCAGTTAAGGATTCTGAGGAACGTATTTTGAGAGGAGCTCTTCTAAGCATCTCCTCTGGGGTGCCCTCACTGCGATTGTATTCATTTAGGGTCATTTCTGCAGGATTACGTGGTGTCTGGCTGGCATTATTGCTGCCGTTGACTGAATTTGATGAAGGGCTAGAATCGGATCTTTGGTAGGGATGATTGCGATGTAAAGGTGGGGAATGGGTTGACATGGGCCCCGGTCCCATATTGTGTGAATGTTGATGTTGTTGCTGCTGCTGTTGTCCGTGGTTATGCTGCTGCTGCTGATGATGATGTGGTGAATTGGAATTTCCGGTTTGATGTTGTAGATTTGTTTGTTGTAAATTATTGTGCATTGCTGAGGCTAAATTGGAACGCACTTGATTGTATGACTCCAAATATTGTTGATTATGATTCCGGGAAGGATCTGCCTCATTGCTGCGATCGCTGTCATTTAACAAGGGTGAACTTGTTTCACGTCGCATACTGTGGCCAGATGCTGTTGCTGCAGAACTGATTTGATTAGAGGAACGTGAAATCAGCGAAGTCATTAAATTGAAGTGACCATTCACCGAACTGTTGTCCATCATCAGTTGGGCTTCCAAGGTGTTTTCCATGCATGTGGATATGGCATCATTTAAATGATCGCTGCTGGAGGGGGAAGACAACACATCCAGGGAAGATGTGACTTGACTAACATCTAAGCCATGACTGGGACTGTAGTTATTTAGATTGGGTGGTGTCAAGGGGGTGTTGTTGTCCGCCAATTCTCCTGAAAAATGACATTGCAATTAGGTTCTGAGTGAGTGAAATTCTATTGTTTCTTACATACCTCCCAATAACATTTCCTGCAGCAGTGAGTCAATGTGAGCCACACCAAATATTTTGGCAAATTGTATTTGTTCGATCATCTGCCAGGTTATGGACTGTAGTACTGGTAATATAAGTAGAATTTCCCCAAATCTTCCTCTCGATTCATATTGACGATCAGAGACATAGTCTTCCAAATTGTTCAAGATTTGATGGCGCAAAGCTTTTATGCGTTGGGGTTCATTTAGTCCACGGGCATCTGAAAGTAAAGAGAGAGAGTCAGTTAGAAATGATTGAGCAAATGAAGGATATAAGTAAAAATATATCATATCAGCATCAAAAACATCAGGAGATGCATTCAATCTACAGTTGCATCCGCAATAGGGTATCTACAAAAAAGTCGTCATCTACTGTAGTGTAGACCATGCCTGCGGTTATCTTCAACAGGGGTATAGTGCTGGCTTTACATTTTGCACGGTCATGAGGACGCCCCACCAGAATTAGCGTAGAGTGCCACAATTCGCTTGATTAACTATCGTGTCAGCTGGTCTGAAAAATGACGTCACATGGAAGCCCGCCGTTTCTCTTGGGTCTTAATAGTCTCCATTAGCAGACCGCCCAACTTCATCTCCTCTGAACACCGCACTTTCATCAATCATGGGAAAGCTAATTGGCCTAGTTTCAGGGAGATCACTAATAACCGCTTCAGAGATTTGCCCAAAATCTGAAGAGTTGCAACATTGGAGCCGGAATAAGTGAATTGTGGGGAGTAACAGAGCGAAGAGAAGAATATTACATCGCATTAGACCTCTTCCTGCCGAGGAGGAACCACCTCAATTTACAACGCGGGTGGTTCCGCTACTGAAGCCAGGCAAGGTTGCCAGCAAATGTGAATCGTACAGACCGATTTCGCTTTTGTCGCCCGCAGCAAAGACCCTTGAGGCATTAGTCCTCCCCAGCGTCAGAAATAGCTATCCAGTTGTCGATCATCAGCATGAATTTCGTAAGTAGCCCAGCACGACAACAGCGCTGCACGCCTTCTCCACAAATATTTATCGAGGATTCAACCAGAGCAAGCCGTGTGATAGAACAGTGATGGTGGCGCTTGATTTATCGAAACCTTTGATACTGTCAAGCACTCCATGCTATTTGAGGACATTGAGCAGACAACCCTCCGGCCAGCCTGAAACGTTGGATAATCAACTAACTCCAAACCTCGTAGAGTGAAACAGTAGTTCCCCCAAGATGGGGTGATATCTCCGTAACTGTTTAACCTCTGCTTCACCAGTATTCCGCCCCTCCATTCGGCATTGAGATCGTAACGTATGCGGATGATTGTACGATCTTGGCGTCAGGTACCTTCCCTGATGTCAATTGAGAAAGGCAGAACTCCTATTTGACAGATATTAACACCTTTTACAACGCGAGGAATATGCAGATATCCGCCACTCAATCTACGGCCACTCTGTTCACCGCAGATGAGAAGAGAGTTGAATTCCTCTTAAATGGGGTTATCCGTTAGTAGAATCTACGGCCACTCAGTTCATGCAGATGTGAAGAGAGTTGAATTCCTCTTGAATGGGGTCATCTGTCAGTATAAGTCCCCTTTAAGGTGTCTTCTCTCAATAGAAGTCCCCTTAAAGGGGGTTTCTCTCGGTAAAAGTCCCCTTAAAGGGGTCTTCTACAATATTATGCACCCCTAAAGTGGTCTTCTTTCAGTAGAAGTCCCCTTAAAGGGTTCATCTCTCAGTAGAAGCCCCCTTAAAGGTGCCTTCTCCCAGTAAAAGTCCCCATAAAGGGATATTCTCTCAGTAGAATTCCCCTTAAATTAAATCTGTCAGTAGAAGTCCCCTTAAAGGGGTCCTCTATAAGAAGATGTCCCCTTAAAGGTGTCTTTTCTCAGTAGACGTCCCCTAAAGGGGTATTCTATAAGAAAATGCCCCCTTAAAGGTGTCTTCTCTCAGTAGAAGTCCCCTTAAAGGGGTCTTCTCAGTAGACGTCTCCCTAAAGTGGTCTTCTATCAGCAGAAGTCCCCTTAAAGGTGTCTTCTCTCAGTAGAAGTCCCCTTAAAGGGGTTTTCCCTCGGTAGAAGTCCCCCTAAAGGAGTCTTCTGTAATAATATGCCACCCTAAAGTGGTCTTCTATCAGTAGAAGTCACCTTAAAGAACCTTAAAGGGTTCATCTCTCAGTATAAGTCCCCTTAAAGGTGCCTTCTCTCAGTAAAAGTTCCCATAAAGGGATCTTCTCTCAGTATAATTCCCCTTAAATGGTTTATCTGTCAATAGAAGTCCCCTTAAAGAGGTCTTCTAAAAAAAGATGTCCCCTTAAAGTGGTCTTCTCAGTAGACGTCCCCCTAAAGTGGTCTTCTATCAAAAGAAGTCCCCTTAAAGGTGTCTTCTCTCAGTAGAAGTTCCCCTTAAAGGGGTCTTCTATAATAATATGCACCTCTAAAGTGGTCTTCTATCAGTAGAACTCCCCTTAAAGGGTTCATCTCTCAGTATAAGTCCCCTTAAAGGTGTCTTCTCTCAGTAGAAGTCCCCTTAAAGCAGCGACGACCACAGAAATACAACCAAAGCGAAGACATGTATGAGCGTATAAGTCAAAAAAGCAACAACCACATTATGTTTTTGTTTGTTTTCTTTCATTTACACTGTACGTGAGAGAGCGAAGCAAATGCAAAAACAACTCAGTGGGCGCCCTCACTATACGATCTAAGCAAAGAAGCTCGCCCCTGCCTTAAAGGGGTTTTCTCTCGGTAGAAGTCCCCTTAAAGGAGTCTTATATAATACTATGCCCCCTAAAGTAATCTTCTATAAGTAGAAGTCCCCTTAAAGGGTTCATCTCTCAGTAGAAGTCCCCTTAAAGGGTTCATCTCTCAGTAGAAGTCCCCTTAAAGGTGTCTTCTCTCAGTAAAAGTTCCCATAAAGGGATCATCTCTCAGTAGAATTCCCCTTAAATTAAATCTGTCAATAGAAGTCCCCTTAAAGGGGTCTTCTATAAGAAGATGTCCCCTTAAAGTGGTCTTCTCAGTAGACGTCCCCCTAAAGTGGTCTTTTATCAGTAGAAGTCCCCTTAAAGGTGTCTTCTATCAATAGAAGTCCCCTTAAAGGGGTTTTCTCTTGGTAGAAGTCCCCTTTAAGGGGTCTTCTATAATGATACGCCCCCTAAAGTAGTCTTCTATCAGTAAAAGTCCCCTTAAAGGAGTCTTATATAATACTATGCCCCCTAAAGTAATCTTCTATCAGTAGAAGTCCCCTTAAAGGGTTCATCTCTCAGTAGAAGTCCCCTTAAAGGTGTCTTCTCTCAGTAAAAGTTCCCATAAAGGGATCATCTCTCAGTAGAATTCCCCTTAAATTAAATCTGTCAATAGAAGTCCCCTTAAAGGGGTCTTCTATAAGAAGATGTCCCCTTAAAGTGGTCTTCTCAGTAGACGTCCCCCTAAAGTGGTCTTTTATCAGTAGAAGTCCCCTTAAAGGTGTCTTCTATCAATAGAAGTCCCCTTAAAGGGGTTTTTTCTTGGTAGAAGTCCCCTTAGGGGTCTTCTATAATGATACGTCCCCTAAAGTAGTCTTCTATCAGTAGAAGTCCCCTTAAAGGGTTCATCTCTCAGTAGAAGTCCCCTTAAAGGTGTCTTCTCTCAGTAAAAGTTCCCATAAAGGGGTCTTCTCTCAGTAGAAGTCCCCTTAAATGGTTCATCTATCAATAGAAGTCCGCTTCAAGGGGCCTTCTATAAGAAGATGGTCTTCTCTCAGTAGAAGTCCCCTGAAAGGTGTCTTCTCTCAGTAAAAGTTCCCATAAAGTGGTCGTCTATCAGTAGAAGTCTTCTTAAAAGGTTCATCTGTCAGTAAAAGTCACCTTAAAGGGCTGTTCTATCAGAAGAGGTCCCCTTAAAGATGTGTACTACCAGTGGAAGTCCCCTTAAAGTGGTCTTATATCTATAGAAGCGGTATTCTAGCAATTGAAGTCCCCTGAACGGATCTTTTAAATGTAGAAGTCCAATTAATGTGGTCTTTACATATTGAGGTCTTCTAAAGTGGTATTTTGTCTACAGAAGTTCCTCAAAAGAGTTCTTCTATCTGTTAAAGTCCCTGAAAAGAGTCCTCTGTCTATATTAGTCCTCTTCAAGGAGATTCATATCTATAAAGTTCTCCTTAAACAGATTTTATAGAAGTCCGTTTAAAGTGGTATTCTATCTGATGGTAGCAGAATTCCAACCACAAACTATCCCCGAGGGTCTAATTCGACAACATGTACTCGTCGTCCGCGCATGCCGCAGGTATCTGCAACAAGCTGGAATGTAGGAACAAGGTCCAAATAATCCAAATAATCTACTGTAATGCGTCCCACTGATAAATTGCTTTAATGGTCGCCTCCAATTGAGTAAATAGTTTCAAAACTTACTTGGATCAAAAAACACCAATGCCTTAATGCAGGCCAGCTCTGTATCATCGATATTTACATCTTTCAGGGCCATTACCAGCTCATCAATAATACGTGCTCCAATGCGTGATATATCCAAATTCGGTGACACTCTGGCATCTAGAACAACAACAGAAACAACACAATTAAAAACTGCATCCAAATCCACCTTTCTAGTCAATCCCTTACCTGGACAATGTTTTGTAATGACACAATTATTGCTCAGCAATAAAACATCTTTTAAATGCATAGATCTACGTGACAATCCCAGCAGTAAATGCTCCCCTGCATGGGCCCTTAGTAAGGCAACTTGATCATCTAACTGTAATTCATTAAAGGCTGGTATATGTTTGGCCCATTCGACTAGTGTCAGTAGTTGTTGTTTCATAGATTCACAGACATCATTAATGCTGGCAAACTGTTTGGTGGAGAGATCTTCATTGGCATTTGTTTCCATGGCAGCACCAGCTTTTGATTGTCGACTTTCCAGTTCAGCTTTGACCAAGGATATAACCGACAAACCATTACCAGGATCCGGATCATCATTGGAAGTACGGCGACAACTGATGCGATCACGTTCATTTTGTACCGCCTCCTTTTTCATGCCGGCCTTAAAGCATTTGCGCAAACGACAATAGCGGCATTGGTTGCGTTTGTCTTTATCCACCACACAGTTGCGGGAAAATCTAAAAAAGAGCCAAATTTTATTAAAAAATCGTTAAGAATTTTAAAATCATTTCCCGCCTTACCTGCAAGTGTATTGATGGTTTTTCCTTACACTACGCCTAAAGAACCCCTTACAGCCATCACAGCTGGAGGCACCATAATGTTTACCAGTGGCTCGATCACCACATATTGCACACACTGTCGATGATTGTGTATTGCTGTTGTTGCCCACTCCACCACCACCGCTGCTGTTTCCAATTCCAAATGATGTACTGTTGTTATTGCTACCCGTACTGGCCGGTGAATTGGCATTACTGTGATTACTGTTACTGTTGTGACCCAATGTTGCCAATGGACTTAGTTCCTGACTAACTGGACTGTGAGCATTTGTACTGGCCGCCACAGATATGGCCTCCGAATGTAACATGTGATTTTCGGGATCTGAAACGAGAGAAGAAGAAGCAGAAAATTTTAATTAATTGTTATGAGTCTTTCTGAAAAAATCATATTTCGTTAAATAATAAATTTAATAGCCCTTTGCGTGTGGATATTTGTATTTTTTTCTAGTTGTTTTTGTTGTCGTCTTCGACAACTTACTTTAAGATTGTTCTATACTTTTTTGATGCAAAGCAATTAATGTCTCCGCCACTGCTCAAGTAACTGATATTTGTTTTATTGCAGTTTTGTTATATATAATTGTTTTAATTAATAGCAATTATATTTCTCTCAACAGAAATTTGCAAAAGGAGAGAGAGAAAAAATTATTAATGCAAAGATGGAGAGGTAGAAAGAGATGTTAACCATATAGAGAATAAGGCACAGTGGATTCAAAAGTTATGCATTGTGACGCTGTATAGAAGATCCACTGTAGAAAAGATGGCCATTGAGATCATCTACTGCAAAAAAGTGAACCACTGAAGGCTTCTACTGCAGAAAGGGAGACCACTAAAGTCATCTACTGTAGAGTAGATGACAACTGAAGTAATTTACTGTAGAGGAGATGACCACTAAAGTTAGCTATGGTAAAGTAGGCGATCACCGATGTCATCTACTTTAGAGTAGATGATCACCGATGTCATCTATTCTAGAGTAAATTATCACCGATGTCATTTACTGCGCAGTAGATGATTACTGATGTAATCTACTGAACAATAGATGACCAATGAAGTCATCTACTGTAGATTAGATGCTCACAAAGACCATATGCTGTAGACTAGATGATCTCCGAAGCCATGTACTGTAAACTAGATGATTACCGAAGTCATCTACTGTAGAGTAGATGATCACCGAAGTCATCTACTAGAGTAGATGATCATCGAAGTCATCTACTGTAGAGTAGATAATCCCAGAAATTATCTACTGCAGAGTATATGATCAATGTAGTCATCTACTAGAGTAGATGACGACTGAAGTCATCTACTGTAGAGTAGATGATCACCGAAGTCATCTACTATAGAGTAGATGATTACCGAAGTCTTCTGCTGTGGAATAGATGACTACTAAAGTCATTTACTGTAGAGTAGATGAGAACTGAAGTCATCTACTGTAAAGTAGATGGCCAATGAAGTCATCTACTGTAGAGTAGATGGCCAATGAAGTCATCTACTGTAGAGTAGATGGCAATGAAGTCATCTACTGTGGGGTAGATGATCACCGAAGTCATATATTGTAGAGTAGATAACAACTGAAGTCATCTACTGTAGAGTCGATCATCACGGCAGTCATTTACTGTAGAGTAGATGAGCATTGAAGTCATATACTGTAGGGTATATGATCACCGAAGTCATCTACTGTAGAGTAGATGATTTCCGAAGTCTTCTGCTGTAGAGTTGATGACTACTGAAGCCATTTACTGTGGAGTAGATAACAACTGAAGTCATCTACTGTAAAGTAGACGGCCAACGAAGTCATCTACTGTAGAGTAGATGATCACCGAAGTCATCTACTGTAGAGTAAATGATTACCGAAGTCTTCTGCTGTGGGATATATGACTATTGAAGTCATTTACTGTAGAGTAGATGACAACTGAAGTCATCTACTGTAAAGTAGATGGCCAAGAAGTCATCTACTGTAGACGATCACCGAAGTCATCTACTGCAAAGTAGATGAACACTGGAGTCATCTACTGTAGAGTAGATGACAACTGAAGTCATTTACTGTAGAGTAGATGACCACTGAAGTAATTTGCTGTAGAGTAGATGACCTATAAAGTCATCTATGGTAAAGTAGTCGATCAACGATGTCATCTACTTTAGAGTAAATTATCACCGATGTCATTTACTGTGAAGTAGATGATTACTGATGTAATCTACTGAACAACAGATGATCAATGAAGTCATCAACTGTAGAGTAGATGCTCACAAAAGCCATCTACTGTAGGCTAAAAGCCATGTACTGTAAACTAGATGATTACCGAAGTCATCTACTGTAGAGTAGATGATTACCGAAATCTTCTGCTGTGTAATATATGATTACTGAAGTCATTTGTTGTAGAGTAGATGACAACTGAAGTCATATACTGTAAAGCAGATGGCCAATGAAATCATATACTGTAGAGTAGATAGCCAATGAAGTCATCTACTGTATAATAGATGGGCAATGAAGTCATCTACTGTGGAGTAGATGATCACCGAAGTCATCTATTGTAGAGTAGATGACAACTGAAGTCATCTACTGTGGAGTAGATGATCACTGAAGTCATCTACTGTAGAGTAGATGATTACCGAAGTCTTCTGCCGTAGAGTAGATGACTACTGAATTCATTTACTGTAGAGTAGATGACAACTGAAGTCGTCTACTGTAAAGTAGACGGCCAACGAAATCATCGATTGTAGAGTAGATGGCCAATGAAGTCACCTACTGTTAAGTAGGTGATCACCGAAGTCATCTACTGTGGAGTAGATGACCACGACAATCTTTTACTGTAGAGTAGATGAGCATTGAAGTCATCTACTATAGAGTAGATGATCACCGCAGTCATCTACTGTGGAGTAGATGATTACTGAAGTCATCTACTGTGGAGTAGATGATCACTGAAGTCATCTACTGTAGAGTAGATGATTACCGAAGTCTTCTGCCGTAGAGTAGATGACTATTGAAGTCATTTACTGTAGAGTAGATGACAACTGAAGTCATCTACTGTAATGTAGACGGCCAACGAAATCATCGATTGTAGAGTAGATGGCCAATGAAGTCACCTACTGTTAAGTAGGTGATCACCGAAGTCCTCTACTGTGGAGTAGATGACCACTGTAGTCATTTACTGTAGAATAAATGACCACTGAAGTCATCTACTGTAGAGTAGATGATCACCGAAGTCATTTATTGTAGAGTAGATGACACTGAAGTCATCTACTGTAGAGTAGATTATCACCGACGTCATCTACTGTGGAGTAGATGATTACTGAAGTCGTCTACTGTGGAGTAGATGCTCACTGAAGTCATTTACTGTAGAGTATATGACCGATGAAGTCATTTACTGTAGAGTAGATGACAACTGAAGTCATCTACTGTGGAGTAAATGACCAATGAAGTCATCTAATGTAGAGTAGATGACCACTGAAGTCATCTACAGTAGAGTAGAAGACCACTGAAGTCATCTACTGTAGAGTAGATGACCACTGAAGTTATATACTGTATAGTAGATGACCACTGAAGTCATCTACTGTAGAGTAGATGACCACTGAAGTTATATACTGTATAGTAGATGACCACTGAAGTCATCTACTGTGGTGCAGAGATCATCGAAGTCATCTACTGTAGAGTAGATGATCACCGAAGTCATCTAGTGTAGATTAGATAACCCCAGAAGTCATCTACTGTAGAGTAGATGACCACTTAAGTCATCTACTGTAGAATAGATGACCACCGAATTCATCTACAGTAGAGTAGATGACCACTGAAGTCATATACTGTAGAGTAGATGACCACTGAAGTCATCTACTGTAGACTATATGATTATCAAAGTCATCTACTGTAGAGTATATGTTCACTGAGGTCGAAGTCATACGAAATGAACCTGTTAACCACTGTGATATCATTCTTTTCGAAAACATTTTCTGTAAATGTAAGAAAAAAGAGAGACATATGAAGGCAAAGACATCAATCATTGTTTGTTGTTCAAGAGTCCCTGAGAGGATGACGGTAAATCAGGATGGGAATCTCTTAAAACAATGTTTTTGTATTTGAAAAAACATTTGCACTTGAAAAACCAAAAGTTCTAGAACAGAGAAGCCATCCCACAGTCGATACGTCTGAAGAGCTGCTCAACTAACAGCGAAGCCAGGTCACGTAGTAGATCGAGTCCTTGGCTTTCCTATTTCGCTTGCAAAAAATTGTCGATCATAAAGCTTAGCTCTAAACGAGAAATTTAATAAAAATTATTAAAAATGATCTTCGCCCTAACAGGCAAAATTTCAAAAAATATTTTTTTAATTGGGTGCTGAGTATGGAATTCCCAGGGTTAGAAATGATGTAAGCAACCATAGGAAGATTCGAACTGAACACCACGATTTTACGTACATTTCCACATGCGAAAATTAGGACTATAGAAATAGTGAAATCGACAATGTTAACTAAAGCAAATATTCCGTTTTTTCGATTTTTTAAATTTTAGAAAAGTCGTCAACTTTTTTTTGACCGGTCGCCAATCTTCTTTACATTGCAAACATGTTAAAAAAACATGTTAAAAAAAACAAACAATCTTCATTATTTAAGGCAAATTAACAAATGCCCCACGATGGGCGCCATAAAACCCCAACCATTAGAACTATAGAAATACTACAATCGACATTTGGGGGCCACCGTGGTGCAATGGTTAGCACGTCCGCCTTGCACTCAGAAGGTCTGCGGTTCGAATCCCAGGCCAAGCAAAATCAAATTTTCAACGGTGGCAAAATTCCTCCTCAGTATTGCTTCTCTACATGTGGTGTCGTAAGACACCTCGCTCGGACTCGGCAATAAAAAGTAGGTCCCATATCATTGAGCCACTCATTGATATGAGGGAGGTCTCCCTTGTCCCTTCGGGGATGTTGTGGGAACATATGTATGTATGTACAATCGACAAGTTAATAAATTGGACAATCTTAACAGGTGGAGATTTTCCATTTTCAAAATTTTAGAAAAATCCTCATTACAAACATTATTTTAAGATCTATAAAAACTCCTTTTTCTTTCCATCCGTTCCATTTTGTTGATAGTTTTTGAAGCAAAAAAAAAAAACAATATTTTATATTTAAAGCAAATTAACAAAATGACACATTTTGGGCGCCATAAACACCCTGACATTAGATTTTGCAATTTTGTTTTTATCCGCGTTGATTGGGATTGACATATGCAATATTAATAGTTGGAGCTTTCATATTTCCTTAATTTTAGAAAATTCGTCAAAATTTTTTTTTACTCGGGCGCCACTTTGGTTTACATTCCAAACATTATTTTAAGCTCCATATAAATTATTTTTCTTTTCATCCGTACCTTTTTATTAAGTTTTTAAAGCAAAAAATCAATCTTTTATATTTAAGGCAAATTAACAAAATTACCCACGTTGGGCGCCATAAACACCCTGACATTAGATTTGACAATTTTTTTTTATCCGTGTTGATAAGGAATGATATACATATGCAATGTTAAAAGTTGGAGCTTTCCTATTTCCTTAATTTTAGAAAAATTGTCAAAACATTTTTTGCTCGGGCGCCAATTTGGTTACATTCCAAACATTATTTTTTAAGCATATAAATTATTTTAATTAATAGTTTTTAAAGCAAAAAATCAATCTTTTATATTTAAGGCAAATTAACAAAACAGCCCACGTTGGGCGCCATAACACCCCAGGCATTAGATTTCGTGAATTTAAAAAAAAAAAACTCATAATAATTGTATTTTCTTTTTCTTGTCAAAATAGTGAAACAGTTAATTAGTTGTATGAATTCACCGGGAATTTTGAAAATTTCTTTTCCAAAGAGTTTAAAATCTCCAAATTGGAAAATCATTGCTTGGACGCCGAAATAGTTTATAGGAATTTGTTCACTTTCACCAATTTCAAAAATGTTTATTTCCATATTTATGTGCTAAAATAAAATATTTTTGTCGTTTCGGCGAAAATATTCCATAATTAAGAGATTCTAGTAGTTTTCAACTTTTTAAAATATTGATTTTTAAAAGAATTTCACTTTTTAAAATTATTTTCCGTGCGGAAAATTCCTAGGGAAGTATTCATGATTGCCCTGATAAGCATTTTAAATCAACAATCTCTTAAGTATTCACTTCCTTCATACATATAATTGCAATTAGAATTGATTGATTTTTAATTTGCTTCTCACAACAATTCATATTAAGTTATTTGAAATGCATTTAACGTACAATGTAATTAGCAACGTTCGTTCTATGGGCAATTAGCCATATTTAGTTGGGACTTTCTGAAGTAGCCCTCGTTTATGCAAAACAAAATAAAAAGCAAACCAAAAAGAGCCATCATTTAATTGCATACAGATTGTAGCTGGCCGGCCAACTAGCAAGCAGATTTTCAATATTTGTCTCATCATCAACACTCTCCACAATTGGCATTACATAAACGCCACTTGCTTGCTTGTTTTGTTTAGACAACAATTCTTTGCAAAACAGGCAGAGAGTAGATCAACAAAAAACGCAGGCAGAGTGATTTCGGGGAGCTATTTAAAACATGAAATATAAAATAACATTTCTGCTTAGTCAGCATTATTGAGTATAAAAGTCAATGTTGGCAGCAGCAGCGGGAGGAATATTAGCATGAGACGCCAACAAAACAACAACAGCAAGTACAAATACACGAAACGTTAAACTATCGATGGAAAGTTGTTGACACCAAATTGTTGCTACAATGCCGGCTAGACAAAAAAACAAGCCCCCACACTACCCTTTCGCAAGATGTTGCTATTTTAATGTCCACTGGTGTTGCTGTTATCAAACTTTTTCTGCTTTTGGCAAGAACATTCCCTCACAGGTGTAATTGATAAAGCAGTTACTTGACTGTTTGCTGGTATTATTTCAGGTTCAATTGAAATTAAAGACATTCATATTTATTTATTTAGTTGTCTCTCTATTTTCTTTTACTCTTCTTCTTCGATTGCATGGCCCGCCATAAACTGGACTTTGGACCTTTCTTACTGTGTGAATATTCGAGCTGCGTCACATTTCAAAGTTCATCATAGCCACCAATCATAGTTGATTGAGACGACTTTCATTGTCGTCTGTGATCGGTCGCTGCAGACAGACAGACAGATAGAAAAAAGATGGTTGCTTGGTAATGGGTTAGTCAGCAACGGCAAAAATGTGAGACTGTTATTGTTATTCGAATTTGTATTTCAACTTTATTGTTGTTGACAATTCAAATTATTATTAGATGGATTCATGTGAAGATAATGAATGGCATGCATTTTAGTAGGTTTGTGTTTATTCATCAATGATCTTGCGGTTTTGGCTATTTCACATAAATTCTAAATAGCTACATAAAATGTGATTTTCTCAGGAATTTTCCTTTCAGTTCTTTTTTTGCTCACATTTGCGTAAAGATTTTTTGTCAACCAACCAAGCGACCAAATCGCACAATGCTAATTGTGTTTCACTACGCAAGGAAAATGCGTCTATTTTTAAATTTTGCAAATTTTTATTTTTGTTTTCTATTTTTTTTCAGTTTTTTAGGTAAACAATTGCTCACACATTTGGCCACAAATCATCGCACATATGAGACACTCAAATCCACGCATACCATCCATTAGGGGTGTTTGAGAGAATATCACAGTGGCAGCATTTGCATAGGAAGGAGGTGTGTCAAAAATATTTTTGGACAAACTGTCGATGAGAAATGTTCGACATTGGTTCCCGGTGTTTAAGAAATAATGAAAGCACATAAATCGACTTTGTTACCGATCGTTTAGGATCGATCCCCAGCGGAAGTGATATCTTGCTATTAAATACGATTGTCGATGAATGTTATAAAATTTGACTATAACATGTAGGCTTTAGAAGAAGATCCTAAGGGGTCTATAGATAAGCCAATAGTGCCTTCTTTCCATTGAAGACCTCAACACGTCTTCTGTCTATAGAAGACTTCAAGAGGTCTTCTGTCAATAGAAGACCTCAGGAGGTCATCGGAAGATCACAAGAGATATTTTTTTCAGGAGAAGACCTGAAGAGATCATTTGTCTATAGAAGACGTCAAGAGGTCTTCTATCTATAGAAGACCTCACTCAAGAGGTCATCGGAAGATCACAAGAGGTCGTCTGTCTATATAAAACGTCAGGAGGTCTTCTGTCCATAGAAGACCTCAAGTGGTCTTCTGTCTATGGAAAACCTCAAGAGGTCTTCTGTCTATAGAAGACCTCAAAAGGTCTTTTGTTTATTGATCGCATCAAGAGGTCTTCTGTCAATAGAAGACCTCAGGAGGTCATCGGAAGATCACAAGAGATATTTTTTCAGGAGAAGACCTGAAGATATCATTTGTCTATAGAAGACGTCAAGAGGTCTTCTATCTATAGAAGACCTCAAGAGGTCATCGGAAGATCACAAGAGGTCGTCTGTCTATAAAAGACCTCAGGAGGTCTTCTGTCCATAGAAGACCTCCAGAGGTTTTCTGTCTATAGAAGATCTCAAGAGGTCATCGGAAGATCGCAAGAGGTCTTCTGTCCATAGAAGACCTCCAGAGGTTTTCTGTCTATAGAAGATCTCAAGAGGTCATCGGAAGATCGCAAGAGGTCTTCTGTCTACAGAAGAGATCATTTGTCTATAGAAAACGTAAAGAGGTCTTCTGTCTATAGAAGATCTCAAGAGGTCATCGGAAGATCGCAGGAGGTCTTCCGTCTATAGAAGACCTCAAGAGCTCTTCTGTCCATAGAAGAACTCAAGAGATCTTCTGTCTATAGAAGACCTCAAGAGGTAATCGGAAGATCGCAAGAGGTCTTCTGTCCATAGAAGACCTCAGGAGGTCTTCTGTCTATAGAAGACCTCAAGAGGTCTTTTGTCTATAGAAGTCCTCAAGAGGTCTCCTGTCTATAGAAGACCTCAAAAGGTCTTCTGTCTATAGAAGACCTCAGGAGGTATTCTGTCCATAGAAGACCTCAAAAGGTCTTCTGTCTATAGAAGATCTCAAGAGGTCATCGGAAGATCGCAAGAGGTCTTCTGTCTATAGAAGACCTCAAGAGGCCTTCTATCTATAGAAGACCTCAAGAGGTCTTTTGTCTATAGAAGTCCTCAAGAGGTCTCCTGTCTATAGAAGACCTCAAAAGGTCTTCTGTCTATAGAAGACCTCAGGAGGTCTTCTGTCCATAGAAGACCTCAAAAGGTCTTCTGTCTATAGAAGATCTCAAGAGGTCATCGGAAGATCGCAAGAGGTCTTCTGTCCATAGAGGTCCTCAAGAGGTCTCCTGTCTATAGAAGACCTCAAAAGGTCTTCTGTCTATAGAATACCTCAAGAGGTCTTCCGTCTATAGAAGACCTCAAGAGGTCTTCCGTCTATAGTCAAGACGTCAAGAGGTCTTCTATCTATAGAAGACCTCAAGAGGTCATCGTAAGATCACAAGAGGTCGTCTGTCTATAGAAGACCTCAGGAGGTCTTCTGTCCATAGAAGACCTCAAGAGGTCTTCTGTCTATAGAAGATCTCAAGAGGTCATCGGAAGATCGCAAAGGTCATCTGTATACAGGGGATCTTCTGTAGACTTCTGTCTACAGAAGACCTCAAGTGGTCTTATGTCTATGGAAAACCTCAAGAGGTCTTCTGTCTGTAGAAGATCTCAGGAGGTCATCGGAAGATCACAAGAGATATTTTTTCAGGAGAAGACCTGCAGAGATCATTTGTCTATAGAAGACCTTAAGAGGTCATCGGAAGATCACAAGAGGTCGTCTGTCTATAGAAGACCTCAGGAGGTCTTCTGTCCATAGAAGACCTCAAGAGGTCTTCTGTCTATAGAAGATCTCAAGAGGTCATCGGTAGATCGCAAGAGGTCTTCTGTCTATAGAAGACTTCAAGACGTCTTCCGTCTATAGAAGTCCTCAAGAGGTCGCCTATCTATAGAAGACCTCAGGAGGTCTTCTGTCCATAGAAGACCTCAAAAGGTCTTCTGTCTATAGAAAATCTCAAGAGGTCATCGGAAGATCGCAAGAGGTCTTCTGTCCATAGAGGTCCTCAAGAGGTCTCCTGTCTATAGAAGACCTCAAAAGGTCTTCTGTCTATAGAAGACCTCAAGAGGTCTTCCGTCTATAGAAGACCTCAAGAGCTCTTCTGTCCATAGAAGACCTCAAGAGGTCTTCTGTCTATAGAAGACCTCAAGAGGTCATCGGAAGATCGCAAGAGGTCTTCTGTCCATAGAAGACCTCAGGATGTCTTCTGTCTATAGAAGACCTCAAGAGGTCTTCCGTCTATAGAAGACCTCAAGAGCTCCTGTGTCCATAGAAGACCTCAAGAGGAGTTCTGTCTATAGAAGACCTCAGGAGGTCTGCTGTCCATAGAAGACCTCTGTAGGTTTTCTGTCTATAGAAGACCTCAACAGGTCTTCTGTTTATAGAAAACCCTTCTGTCTATAGAAGACCTCAAGAGGTCATCGGAAGATCACAAAAGGTCTACTGTCTATAGAAGACCTCAGGAGGTCTTTTGTCTATAGAAGACCTCAGGAGGTCTTTTGTCTATAGAAGACCTCAAGAGGTCGTCTGTATATAGAAGACCTCAGGAGGTCTTCTGTCTATAGAAGACTCCGGAGGTCGTCTGTCCATAGAAGACCTCAAAAAGTGTTCTGTCTATAAAAGACCTCAAAAGGTCTTCTGTCTATAAAAGACCTCAGGAAGTCTTCTATCCATATCTTCTGTTTCCAAAGTTAAAAATTCTGCAGGGCAAGGTCAGTTCGGTCCCAATACAAATTGAGGCGGCGGCACCGTCCGGATGTCAAGTGTGCTCAACAGCTGACGTTCTTCTGCTGCGATGGGTGTGGGTGGTCCCCGACTGCATGGCAACATTTGGTTGTGCAGATACATTGTTAAAATATAGTTTTCCTGTTTTCCTGAAGATGACCGACTATTGTTATAATGAAGCAACCTGTTGCAGTTCTCACGGCGACATTGTAACAGGTTTGAATATTCGTCCACCGCGTATCGCTAACATTTACATACCACAGACGTGCCTCAATCCCACGGCGGCGTGTCCTTCGACACCGGATGGACCCGCAACCAAACAATTTTGCGGCCACCCTCAGGGTAAATATGTTTGTATTTGTATCGTTTTTCTGTGTTGGGAGCCCCAAAATCCCGCAATGCCTGATCCGGATTCTATTGGTCGATGCCGGAATAAAGGAAAGCCAAGAACGAATGTGGATGTGTTCGGTTTGTCACAACCGCATCTACCACACTCTGGACTCGACCATGTAAGGGACTACGTCAGGACTATGTATTCATCAGAATACGGCATTTCCCTGCAGCCCCCCAACAGAACCACTCACCTGCCTGTTAACACTGGTCGTTGTTGTTACAATCCCTTACAATTCATTATTTTTGAAATTTAATTACAATGCAATCCGATGCAAAATCGAAGATATAGAGCTCAACAACAACTACGGAGGAAGGATCGCACAGAAGTGTAGGTAGGGGATTAGCATTTCTGTTACAACCGTCGGTTCAATACAGACCTATCTCGCTTGAGCCTAGCTCTAATGAGCCGTTCATGGAATGTATGGAGGTAGCAGTTTGGAACTACTTAGGTAGAGTTTCTTAACGTATCTATTCCGCCGATTAATAACCTTAATCCAAGTTATAGCAGCAACATTTCCCGCTTTTGCGGGGAATCCAAACCTTTTTTTTCAAGAATACCTAATTTTAATGGTCAGGGTATAATAACCTCTAAATATATTCTCTATCAACTATTATTAGAACAAAATGTCAAACAAAGGTTAAAAAGCTTCAAGGTATTCAAATGCTGTGTTCCTGTTTGACCTATTACAACAAAACTAGCCTCAAAGTGTCAACGATGACCTAGCCTAATGTTAAAATGTTAATGAATGAATTTTCCGCTCACCCAGAACTGACCTTTACAAAAAAATATTCACGTTTATCAAGAAGTCACCTTGTAAAATAAAATTACCTATCTTTGAATAAATGAATACTGAAAAACCACTTTCTTGAACAGTGTAGGAAGTGAAAAAATATTCCATACATGAAACGTAATATTTTTCTATCTAATCAGTAAAAAATAGGCAATTATATTGCTATTTTCCTAAACAAATCTGGTACATAAATAAATAGCCATTAAAACTTATTTCTACCTTGCAATTATCAAGCTATCAAAAACCCTTTTATTTCATTTTACTGCGGGTGCTGCCCATTTCAATTCACTTTTTTTACTCTGTTTTTATTATTGTTTGCTTGATTTAATATTATATATGTGAATTAAATTTCTTGTTGTTGTATTAGAAGCTTGACTTGATAGCTCAATGTGATGACCGCCCTCCTCTCCCTTTTTTAGCTACTGGGCTTTTAATTTATATTTATTTTTTCGTTTTTTTTTCTTTTGCTATGAATTTGATCTTTGACACGCATATTTTAGCGACGTTGTTATATTTCTATATATGTATATGTGTGTGTTTGTGATGAATTCATGCATATGTGTGATTTTTTAAGCTAAGTGTTTCTTGGTGTTTGTTGTTGTTTCGTTTTGTTTTATATAAAATCGTTTTGTTTTTAGATTTTTATTGTCTACTAAGTGATTCTTTTTTCTGTTTTTATTTTTTCTTGGTGACAAGCCAGTGCGTTTTTTTTTGTTATTTTTCTTGTGCTTTCTTTATATGAAAGAAAAAACCTAAAAGGTTGACTCACCTTTTTTGTATTCGTGAGGATTTATAGAACACCTCTAGAGGCCAGAATGGGCAAAACAACGCGATCGTTTATTTGATCGATCGATACATTGAATTTCCCAATCAAAATGGTTGTATTTACCATAAGGCTTGGGTAAATAAATACATGGCTGTATAATATAAAATATATATTTATGTATATGTAGTCTTTGTATATAATAGTGAAAACATTATAAATTTTACTTTTGTTGCTATTTTTGTCCAAGACGATTTCTGACAAAGCAAAAAAAAACTTCAACACCCAAAAAAAAAAAATTTATTGCCAATGATAACAGCTGATAAGCCAAGCTAGGAAAGCAACCAACCACTAACATTTAATCGTTTACTTGGCTCTTTTTTACTCTGTTTCGTATAAACACACGAAATATTAAAAATAATAAAACGTGAAACAATCGTGCATTTATGTCTTCTTTATAAATCACCAAAAATACATAATTGTATACATACAGCTCTGTATGCAATGGAAAAGAATAAAAGAGCCACAATCATGGAGGACTATGCAGGAAAGTTTTCTATTAAAAGACCCTCGGCTATGGAGGAAAATTTTCTATTGAAAGACCCACGATTATGGAGGAAAATTTTCTATTAAATGACCCACGATCATGGAATAATTTTTTTTTTATTAAAAGGCCCACGATCATGGAGCAAAATTTTCTTTAAAAAGACCCACGATCATGGAGCAAAATTTAATTTAAAAAGACCCACGATCATGGAGCAAAATTTAATATAAAAAGACCCACGATCATGGAAGAAATTTTTCTATAAAAACACCCACGATCATGGAACAAAATTTTCTATTAAAAGACCACGATCATGGAACAAAATTTTCTATTAAAAGACCACGATCATGGAACAAAATTTTCTATTACAAGACACACGATCATGGAACAACATTTTCTATTAAAAGATCCACGATCATGGAACAACATTTTCTATTAAAAGACCCACGATAATGGCAAAACATTTTCTATTAAAACACCCACGATCATAGAGAAAAATTTTCTATTAAAAGACTCACGATCATGGAATACATTTTTTTATTAAAAGACTCACGATCATGGAATAATTTTTTTTATTAAAAGGCCCACGATCATGGAGCAAAATTTTCTTTAAAGACACTCACGATCATTGAGCAACATTTAGTACAAAAAGACCCGCGATCATGGAGCAAAATTTAGTACAAAAAGACCCGCGATCATGGAGCAAAATTTTCTTTAAAGTGACTCACGATCATTGAGCAACATTTACTACAAAAGGACCCACGATAATGGAGCAAAATTTTCTTTAAAGAGACTCACGATCACTGAGCAACATTTAGTACAAAAAGGCCTACGATCATGGATGACAATTTTCTAATAAAAGACCCACGATCATAGACAAAAAATTTTCTATAAAAAGACCCACGATCATAGACAAAAAATGTTCTATAAAAAGACCCACGATCATAGACAAAAAATTTTCTATAAAAAGACCCACGATCATAGACAAAAATTTTTCTACAAAAAGACCCACGATCATAGACAAAAAATTTCTAGTAAAGGACCCACGTTCATGGAAGAAAATTTTCTATTAAAAGACCCATGAAGGAACATTTTCTATTTAAATACCCACGATCATAGTGGAAAAATTTCTATTAAAAGACGCACGATCATAAAGGAAAATTTTCTATTTAAATACCCACGATCATAGTGGAAAAATTTCTATTAAAAGACGCACGATCATAAAGGAAAATTTTCTATTTAAATACCCACGATCATAGTGGAAAAATTTCTATTAAAAGACCCACGATCATGGAGGAAAGCTATCTATTAAAAGACCCACGATCATGAAGGAAAAATTAGTATAAAAAGACCCACGAGCATTGAGGAAAATTTAGTATAAAAAGACCCACGATCATGAAGCAAAAATTAGTATAAAAAGACCAAGAATCATGGAGGAAAATTTAGTATAAAAAGACCCACGATCATGGAGGAACATTTAGTATAAAAAGACTCACTACCATGGATGAAAGACCCACGATAATGGCAAAACATTTTCTATTAAAACACCCACGATCATAGAGAAAAATTTTCTATTAAAAGACTCACGATCATGGAATACATTTTTTTATTAAAAGACTCACGATCATGGAATAATTTTTTTTATTAAAAGGCCCACGATCATGGAGCAAAATTTTCTTTAAAGACACTCACGATCATTGAGCAACATTTAGTACAAAAAGACCCGCGATCATGGAGCAAAATTTTCTTTAAAGTGACTCACGATCATTGAGCAACATTTACTACAAAAGGACCCACGATAATGGAGCAATATTTTCTTTAAAGAGACTCACGATCACTGAGCAACATTTAGTACAAAAAGGCCTACGATCATGGATGACAATTTTCTAATAAAAGACCCACGATCATAGACAAAAAATTTTCTATAAAAAGACCCACGATCATAGACAAAAAATTTTCTATAAAAAGACCCACGATCATAGACAAAAATTTTTCTACAAAAAGACCCACGATCATAGACAAAAAATTTCTAGTAAAGGACCCACGTTCATGGAAGAAAATTTTCTATTAAAAGACCCATGAAGGAACATTTTCTATTTAAATACCCACGATCATAGTGGAAAAATTTCTATTAAAAGACGCACGATCATAAAGGAAAATTTTCTATTTAAATACCCACGATCATAGTGGAAAAATTTCTATTAAAAGACCCACGATCATGGAGGAAAGCTATCTATTAAAAGACCCACGATCATGAAGGAAAAATTAGTATAAAAAGACCCACGAGCATTGAGGAAAATTTAGTATAAAAAGACCCACGATCATGAAGCAAAAATTAGTATAAAAAGACCAAGAATCATGGAGGAAAATTTAGTATAAAAAGACCCACGATCATGGAGGAACATTTAGTATAAAAAGACTCACTACCATGGATGAAAATTTAGAACAAAAAGACCCGCGATCATGGTGCAACATTTAGTATAAAAAGACCCAGGATCATAGAGCAAAATTTAGTGTAGAAAACCCACGATCATGGAGCAAGATTTAGTATAAAAAGACTCCTCGATCATTGAGTACAATTTTCAATTAAAAGACCCACGATCATGGAGGAAAATTTTCTATTAAAAGAGTCAGGATCATGGAGTAAATTTCCTATAAAAAGACCCACGATCATGGAGGAAAATTTTCTATTAAAAGACCCACGATCATGGAGGATAATTTTCTATAAAAAGATCGACGATCATGGAGGAACATTGAGTATAAAAAGACCCACGATCATTGAAGAAAATTTAGTATAAAAATACCCACGATCATAAAGGAAAATTTTCTATTAAAAGACCCACGACTATGGAGGATAATTTTCTATAAATAGGCCTACGATCATTGGGGAAAATTTAGTATAAAAATACCCACGATAATGGAGAAAAAATTTCTATTAAAAGACCCACAATCATGGAGGAACATTTTCTATTAAAGGACCCACGATCTTGGAGAAAAATTTAGTATAAAGAGACCCACGATCATGGAGGAAAATTTTCTATTAAAGGACCCACGATCTTGAAGGAAAATTTAGTATAAAGAGACCCACGATCATGGAGGAACATTTTCTATTAAAGGACCCACGATCTTGGAGGAAAATTTAGTATAAAGAGACCCACGATCATGGAGGAAAATTTTCTATTAAAGGACCCACGATCTTGGAGGAAAATTTAGTATAAAGAGACCCACGATCATGGAGGAAAATTTTCTATTAAATGACACACGATCATGAAGTAGCATCTTCTATAAAAAGACCCACGATCATGGAGGAAAATTTTCTTTAAAAAGACCTACGATCATTGGGGGAAATTTAATATAAAAAGACCCACGATCATGGAGGAAAATTTTCTATAAAAAGACCTACGATCATTGGGGGAAATTTAATATAAAAAGACCCACGATCATGGAGGAAAATTTTCTATAAAAAGACCTACGATCATTGGGGGAAATTTAATATAAAAAGACCCACGATCATGGAGGAAAATTTTCTATAAAAAGACCCACGATCATGGAGGAAAATTTTCTATAAAAAGACCCACGATCATGGATGAAAATTTTCTATAAAAAGACCGACGATCATGGAGCAAAATTTAATTTAAAAAGACCCACGATCATGGAGCAAAATTTAATTTAAAAAGACCCACGATCATGGAGCAAAATTTAATTTAAAAAGACCCACGATCATGGAGCAAAATTTAATTTAAAAAGACCCACGATCATGGAGCAAAATTTAATTTAAAAAGACCCACGATCATGGAGCAAAATTTAATTTAAAAAGACCCACGAACATGAAGAAAAATTTAATATAAAAAGACCCACGATCATGGAGCAAAATTTAGTATAAAAAGACCCACGATCATGGAGCAAATTTTAATATAAAAAAGACCCACGATCATGGAGCAAAATTTAATATAAAAAGAACCACGATCATGGAGCAAAATTTAATATAAAAAGACCCACGATCATGGAGAATATTGTTCCATTTTAAAGACCCACGATCATGGTGGAAATTTTTCTATTAAAAGACCCACCATCATGGAGGAAAGCTTTCTATTAAAAGACCCACGATCATGAAGGAAAAATTAGTTTAAAAAGACCCACGATCATGAAGGAAAAATTAGATTAAAAAGACCCACGAGCATGGAGGAACATTTTGTATAAAAAGACCCACGATCATGGAGGAACATTTAGTATAAAAAGACCCACGATCATAGAGGAAAATATATATGGGAGCTATATCCAAATCTGAACCGATTTCGATATAATTTGGCACACTCATTTCTAGACCGAATTCAGTCACTCATTCCAAATTTCATCAAAATCGGACGTATGTAGCGTGTTTGGTGCAGCAAATAAGTCAAATTGGCCGAAACTATATATGGGAGCTATATCAAAATCTGAACCGATTTCGATGTAATTTGGCAGATTTATTTAAGACCGAATTCAGTCACACGTTCCAAATTTCATCAAAATCGGACGTATGTAGCGTGTTTGGGGCAGCAAATACGTCAAATAGGCCGACAATATATATGGGAGCTTTATCCCAATCTGAACCGATTTCGATGTAATTTGGCACATTTATTTTTAGACCGAACTCAGTCACACGTTCCAAATAACATCAAAATCGGACGTATGTAGCGTGTTTGGTGCAGCAAATACGTCAAGTTTGCCGAAAATATATATGGGAGCTATATCCAAATCTGAACCGATTTTCACCAAAAGCAATAGTGTTCTTTCTATGGCTAAAAAAATTATATTACCCAAGTTTCAGTTGATTCGGACAAAAATACGACCTGTACGTTGCGAACAAAAATACATGGACAGATGGACGGACAGATGGACGGACAGACGGACATGCATAAATCGACTCAGAAAGTGATTAGATGTATATCCCCAAAAGGAACTATGGGTCTATTTCGTTTCCATTTGTATGTTACATACAAATGCACAAAGACATAATACCCCTTACCACATGGTGGTGTAGTGTATAAACACCCAGGATCATGGAGCAAAATTTAGTATAAAAACCCCTATTAAAAGACTCAGGATCATGGAGTAAATTTCCCTTTAGAAAGACGCTCGATCATAAGGGAAATTTTTGTTTAAAAAAACCCACAATCATAGGGGAAAATTCCCTTTAGAAAGACGCGCGATCATAGGCGCCATTTTACTTTAAAAAACCCACGATCATAGGGAAAAATTCCCTTTATAAAGGCCCACGATCATAGGGACATTTTTCTTTAAAAATACCCACGATCATAGGGGAAAATTTCCTTTAAAAATACCCACGATCATAGGGGAATATCATAATTTTCTGTAAAGAGAGTCCATGGAGCAAAATTTTTTTTATGTCGAAGGACCATATTTTACACTGTATTCTAATACTCTTTTTCAAAAGACTTCGTTGTGAAAATGTCATATTGATTTTTTTCTCCCGAAATTGTGTTTTCTATAATAACTGATTAAAATTCTAAACATTATAAAATTACCATTTAATGTCCCCCTTTTAAAATATTTTCATAATATTTCCGGCCTAAATAATGGCTAAAAGCTACATATAAAACTAGAAAATGTTTATTTCCCTATTATTAAGCACTTTTAACCTCAAATTATTTTAAAATTATAATTGTTTGTTGTGCTCACATAATTATTGTCGCATAATTGGCATTTCTTTTAGAAAAAATAGTATAAAAAATGCCAACAAAAAAAAAAAAACAATAATGTACATATAGACACATTTCGTGCATCATTAACACGTAAATGTTAAATTTGTTTGGAACTAAAAATATACACAAATTTTGCGGGAGAGGGACAATTTCTACGCTTAATATATGTATTTCAATATTATTTTTTGTTTAATGTTTAATTGTTTGACTAATATCTGTAGATATTAAATGTCATGTTTTTAATGTACATACATACATATGTATATACGATATGTATTGACCCCTCCCCATTAAAACTTCAAATTATAATTAATAGGTTCATCAAAGTCATTTGACGTTAATGTTTGTTTGTATTGCAATCGGGAATCGTATACAAACATTGGCATATTGACATTTTTGTGAAATGAAAATAATACAGAAGATATTATTAGATCGTGCTGCTATAAATATAATAAAACGGATCAATATTTCGGTAGTTAAACTTGTGATTTAGATATAATTTAGGCTTTACCTACACACTAGAGTTTCATTAGAATTTCAAGATCATTCGAAGGACCAAATAAAACAATTGCTTGTCTGTTATAAATT
Organism: Musca autumnalis; assembly: GCF_047663935.1. Taxonomy (NCBI): domain Eukaryota; kingdom Metazoa; phylum Arthropoda; class Insecta; order Diptera; family Muscidae; genus Musca; species Musca autumnalis. Next base: position 9,371,824 of record NW_027411755.1, on the reverse strand, counting down.
ACGCTAATCAAAGGTCCAACATATAGGCAAATAATGATTAGAGTAATTAATAATTAGTGATTTAATATTTGGTCCTCCGACTAAAATATATTTGATTAATATTTATTGTAATCGAAAGACACATTTTTTTTACAAAATGTAATAAATGTCTTAATGCAAATATGGAGTAAAATCGAAGGACCAAATTCACGTATTGATAATATTCCTGTTTTATTTCTTCGTAGTAAATGTTATAAAAACGCAATTAACGACAATTATTACTGGTCATAATTTTCAACAAAAAATATCAGACGTCATCATCATCATTATTGTTGTTAATAATAATGGACATAGATTCTAAATCTAGACAACAGGTTAATGGAATATAAAAAAACTTGGACTAATTAGCCACAAACAAGCAATTGACAGGTAATAGTCGCATAGTTTTAAGTAAAACCAAATAAAAACACATTTTTTTTTAGTTTCGAGAGAAGTTTAAGAGTTATGGCTGGTCAACCAACATCATCAGATGGTGTTGTAGTTCAAGGCAAAATTCTTTAATTGTACACCACCAATAATACATTGTGGTGTCAGCCATGCGCCGCATACTTGTGACCCCAGTAGATAACTTATCAAATATACAATTTGAGTTCCATAAGAAAAAAATCCAAATAAACAAAATGATAGCTAATATCACCTGTAGCTGCTACCGATGTTTCGGAGAGAGGAGAAGTTGTATTTAAATCACTTAAATTGCTAAAAACATGCTAAGCCATATTCGCATAAAAAGATGTTTTCTTTTAAACGAAAAAAAAAAACAATATAGCCGAACGTAAAACTTGCTGCTGCGAAAAAAGTGGTCTACAATGATCTTAAATTGTTTGTAATTATTTGCTCAGCTATTATTGTGAACTCGCGGTCAACTTGGTTTTAATTTATTTAAATCGCAGGTGCTTGGCTGTTGTGCTGACATGTTATAACTAATCGTAAGATATATTCAAAACCATAATAAATGTGAATTGACGTAATGGGAGAATAAAGCACATAAGAGTGGGTTTTGCAAAAGGAAATGGGTTTAACACAGGAGTAGACAATTATTGCCGGAAATCCTAAGGGATATGTGTGGTAGGAGGACCACATCAATTTCTATATGAAACCAACGATATAATGAACGACATCGAGAAAGAGAGAACATATAGCTAACTGGGAGATAATTCTTGCCTTTAGTTGTTCACATTCCTAGAATCTGTAGTATTTCTTATCAGATTCTTGCTGTAATGTCAAGAACTCAAATTTTAAAAGTTCAATATTTCTTTACTCTAAACCATTGAAAGTGATGGAAAGGATAAAAAAGATACGCGAAAAACGAAATATTTCATTATTTGTGAGTGAAAATTCCCTGTGATTTGCACCGGCTATTTTAAATGTCAATCTTTATTTTTTGTATAAGTATCAATAGGAGTAGGTAGGTTTTGGGAGAGTACAGTCAAAATTATCGAGTTATATTGAGTTTTTTCTATAGGAAAACTTAGCTGAATTGAGTTTTTATCATTATAAACACTGCTGAATTGAGTTTTTCTATAGAAAAACGTAGCTGAATAGAGTTTTTTCTGTAGAAAATGTTAGCTGAATTGACTTTTTATCAATATAAACATTGCCGAATTGAGTTATACTATAGAAAAACGTAGCTGAATTGAGTTTTTCTATAGGAAAACTTAGCTGAATTGAGTTTTTATCATTATAAACACTACTGAATTGATATTTACCAGAGAAAACGTAGCTGAATTGAGTTTTTCTGTAAAAAACGTTAGTTGAATTGAGCTTTAATCATTTTAAACACAGCTGAATTAAGTTTTTCTGTAGAAAAAGTTAGCTGAATTGACTTGTTTCATTATAAACACTGCTTAATTGAGTTTTACTATAGAAAAACGTAGCTGAATTGAGTTTTTTTGTAGAAAAATGTAGCTGAATTGACTTCTTATCATTATAAACAGAAAAAAGTAGCTGAATTGAGTTCTTCTGTAGAAAATGTTAGCTGAATTTACTTCTTATCATTATAAACACTGCTGAATTGAGTTTTACTATAGAAAAACGTAACTCAATTGAGTTTTTCTATAGGAAAACTTAGCTGAATTGAGTTGTTATCATTATAAACACTGCTGAATTGAGTTTTTCTATAGAAAAACGTAGCTGAATTGAGTTTCTCTGTAGAAAAAGTTAGCTGAATTGACTTCTTATCATTATAAACACTGGTGAATTGAGTTTTTCTACAGAAAAATGTAGCTGAATTGAGTTTTTCTGAAAAAAGTAAGCTGAATTGACTTCTTATCATTATAAACACTGCTGAATTGAGTTTTACTATAGAAAAACATAGCTCAATTGAGTTTTTCTGTAGTAAATGTTAGCTGAATTGACTTCTTATCATTATAAACACTGCTGAATTGTGTTGTTCTATAGATAAATGTAGCTGAATTGAGTTTTTATCATTATAAACACTGCCTTAATGAGTTCTTCTATAGAAAAACGTATCTGAATTGAGTTTTTCTATAAAAAAAACGCAGCTGAATTGTGTTTTTCTGTAGAAAAAGTTAGCTGAATTGACTTGTTTCATTATAAACACTGCTCAATTGAGTTTTACTATAGAAATACGTAGCTGAATTGAGTTTTTCTGTAGAAAAACGTTAGCTGAATTAAGTTTTAATCATTTTTAACACAGCTGAATTGAGTTTTTATGTAGAAAAAGTTAGCTGAATTGACTTGTTTCATTATAAACACTGGTCAATTGAGTTTTACTATAGAAATACGTAGCTGAATTGAGTTTTTCTGTAGAAAAACGTTAGCTGAATTAAGTTTTAATCATTTTTAACACCGCTGAATTAAGTTTTTATGTAGAAAAAGTTAGCTGAATTGACTTGTTTCATTATAAACACTGCTCAATTGAGTTTTACTATAGAAAAAAGTAGCTGAATTGAGTTTTTCTGTAGAAAAACGTTAGCTGAATTAAGTTTTAATCATTTTTAACACAGCTGAATTGAGTTTTTATGTAGAAAAAGTTGGCAGAATTGACTTGTTTCATAATAAACACTGCTCAATGGAGTTTTACTATACTAAAACGTAGCTGAATTGAGTTTTTCTGTGGAAAAAGTTGGCTGAATTGAGTTTTAATCATTTTAAACACAGCTGAATTGAGTTTTTCCGTAGAAGAAGTTAGCTGAATTGACTTCTTATCATTATAAACACTGCTGAATTGAGTTTTACTATAGAAAAACGTAAAAAAAATTCTCTCATTATTACACTAAATTACTTAAAAATACCATACGCTTTGTTTATCTTACGAGATATTTAAAAACTTTTAGGATTTAAAAATATTTAAGAAGATTATATTTAATTCATTGCTAAATGGATACTGACAAAATTATGCATCAATGTTTTGTTTCTGGGATAATAATTTACACACAATATAACTGGATGATGAAACAAAATTTAACTAAAATGCAACAATAGCGGTCATTGAGTGAATCTCCAGTAATGATTTGGAAACAGCGGCACACTTTTTTGTTCACATAACATCGAAGGACCAAAAAACCTAGATTTCACCCTCGAAAGTCAAGCCTTTTAAAATAGATCTATTAGCAAAAATTTAAATTTAAAAATTAAAATTTAGGCTCATGTTTGAAAGGACAACCAAGATTTTGTATCCATAGACCGTCCACAAGACTTTAACAGGAAATATATTAGGAAGACTTAGTATATGGGTCTATGTTTAACAAGATCGGCCAACGATATTTCGATAGTTTGCTTATTAAAAATCCAACAATGTTTTTAAATAGTATTTATTTGGAAAGAATTGGATATTTATTTAACCCAAATATCTAAAATGTTGGTTCCCAGAAGGACCAAGGTCTACCGGAAAACCTTCGATAGTGGACAAAATTTTATTTTTAAAGAGTCACGATCATGTGCGGAATTCTTTTTTAAACTACGATAACGGAGTAAATTTTCGGGGAAAAATAAAAGCAAATTTTATATAAAAAGTCTCATGATCATAAAGAAAAATTCTATATAAAAAGACAGACCATCATGGAGCAAAAAAATTAGAGGAAAATGTCTATAAAAGGCTATCATTGAGGAAAATTTCATAGAAGAACATTTCACATATCATATGGCCTCAAGCCAAACTAATAACACTATGCAACACTGAAAAAGCAAACAACTCCGAGTATGCATTTTTTGAAAGTACATATTTAGACTACAACAAGTAAGAAAAGCTTTAAGTTCGGTCGGGCCGAACTTTTTATACCCTCCACCACAAATTTCAGCCATTTCGGTGGATTAATGTGGCCACAACCTTCAAAATACCGAAATTCGGAAGGTACCGTTCTATGGGGGCTATATGATGGCGTGGACCTATACCTACAAATTCCTGGGGGAAAGTTTTATACGCCTAAAGAAGACTAAATACCAAATTTCAGCCATATCGGTGTGATAATGAGGCTAAAACGTTCAAAATATCGAAAATCGGGAGATATTGTATTATGGGGGCTATAGCAACACGTGGACCTATATAAACATTTTATAGTAGAAATGTTTCTTAGCCTCTGGAAACACAAAATACAAAGTTACAACCGATTCTTTGGTCAAATGGGTCTAATACATTCAAAATATATTAAAATGACGCGTACTTTATAAGGGGTCTTATGTGGGGACTATACCAAAACGTGGACCTATATAACCCAACTTTGGTAGGAATGTTTTCTGGCCTCTGAAGACACAAAATACCAAACTACAACTAATTCTGTGGTCAAATGGGTCTAATACATTCAAAATATATTAAAATGACGCGTACTTTATATGGGGCCTTATATGGGGGCTATACCAAAACGTGGACCTATATAACCCAACTTTGGTAGGAATATTTTTTGGCCTCTGGAGATACAAAGTACCAAATTACAACCAATTCGGTGGTAAAATGGGCCAAATACCTTAAAAATTCCTTAAAACGACGACGCGTCACGCGTCATTTTGTATGGGGGCTATACGAAAGCGTGGACCTACATAGCCCGCTTTCAATACCAAAAGTCCTACGTAAATATAACATATTTTCCCAAAATTTCATCAACCTACGTCAATCCGTTCGGACGCTAGAGTGATTTCCACAGACGGACAGACGGACAGACAGACAGACGGACAGACGGACAGACGGACGGACATGGCTATATCGATGTAGAATTGCACGCCGATCAAGAATATATATACTTTGTGGGGTCTACAATGATTATTTCGAGTAGTTACAAACGTAGTGACAAACTTAATATACCCCCATCCTATGGTGGAGGGTATAAAAACACTTGTAGGGTTTTGTCCTGTCAGATCCAGTTCGGATTTTATGGTCTCATCTAAACCGGGCCAAATCTACACTTTTTTGCATTTATCAGGCCTTTATCTCAGAAACTAATAGGAATTTGGCCTTGCTGTCTTTAGCAATATTGTAGCAATAAACTAGTAGAACTTATCTTTTGAAAAAAACACATAAGAAAAACTCCATCTAGGGCATCAAAATCAATAAAATATAGAACATTTTACATAATTGCTGAAATTCTGGTCAGTATCGGCTAAACTATTGGGAGTTGAACCAAGTACCCTTTGGCAAAAATTTTCCAAATAAAGTTCTCAACAATTCTTTAGAACATTCTGAAACTCTAAAATGCTTACTTCATCTTGTTTCAGCGGTATTTTGCATCATATCTTTTACAACACGTATTTCAAACGCAGTTCACACCAACAGTTTATTCTCGCATTTCGGATTTCACTACATTATTGACGTTTTTATTAAATCGTCGTTGAAAAATGTACTGAAAACAACATCATAGAGACATTTTACAACAATGACATGTTCTGAAGAGTTGTGTATTATATTCCAGGGAATATTTTTCCAATAGAAAATATTCAGAAAAAATTAACGGTTTTGGAGATACGGTGTGAAATGTATAAAAATTGTGGAATTTTTTAATATATTCTGAAATTTGAGTCAATTAATGTAGTTTTTCGAATTCAATGTTTCTCCAAATCTTTTGTTCTTGTCCTTATCTACAAATTTGCTTCAGAGGTCAGAAGAAGATTCGCATTGGTTTCAGAGATATAGCCCCGAATTTCTTTAAAAACTCAATATTTAATAATATTTTGTTTAGATGGGGACATAAAATCTTAGCTGGATCTGACACAACAAAACCCAATTAGGGTTTCTTGTCGTTTCGGTCTGTACTTTCAAAAAATCCTCAGTTCGAATTGTTTGCACAAGATCACCTTTAAAATGTTGCACAGTGTAAAAGGACCCACGAATTTGTGTATAAAAAACCCCAAGATCATAGAGGTAAATTTTGTATAAACATTTTTAAATTTTTATATTTTTATATAAACAGATCCATAGAAGGAAATTTTCTATAAAAACACCCAAGGTCATAGAGGAAAGTTTTCAATAAATAGACCCATGATCATAGCTGAAATTTAAAAGAAAGACCCACTATTAGTAGGAACATTTTCTGTAAAAAACTCACGATCATAGGCGAAAATTTTCTATAAAAGGCCCACGAAATTTTTTTCTATAAAAAAACTCACGAATTTTCTAGTCCGGCAATCATAGAGAAAATTTTTCTATAAAAAGACCCACAATCATAGATGAACATTGTTTATAAAAACTCCCATGATCATAGATGAACATTTTTAAAAAAAACCCCAAGATCATAGAGAAAAAATTTTCAAAAAAAGACTTCCACGATCACATAGGAAAGCCTTCAAGGAATATTATGAATGAATCACTCACTCAGGTGAGCTTTTTTTATGAAACCCAAAGATCAAAGAGAATAAATTTTCAAATAAAAAAGACCACCACGATCACATTGGAACATTTTCTGACCATAGTCGAACATTTTTTATAAAAAAGCCCACACGATCATATTTTATTTACTAGAAACAACTACGATCATAAGGTACATTTTTTTATAAAAATTCCACGATCGTTAACGAAAATTTTTTATAAAAAGGCCCGCGATCATAGAGGAAAATTTTATATTAAAAGTCCCAAGATCATAGCGGAGAATTTTCTGTAAAAGATCCGGAAAATTTTGTATAAAAATAAATTAGTAGAAATATTCTATCATGATCATGGAATAAAAAGTTCTTTAAAAAATCATGATCAAGAAATTTGGTTTTAGAAAACCTTCATGATCGTGGAGACAAATTTTAATAAAAAATCCTGTGATCAAGAGCACCATTTTGCCGAAGGACCAAAATAATTAATTATTTGTATGCATAGATAGATTTTAAATGTTGAATTGAATGGCGAATACATTCTATTTCGATATATGGCTGAACTATCAGCGCAGCCTTCAAGGAATACTATGAGTGAATCACTTTTGCAGCCGTAATTCGTTTCGCTTAGCAAATATTTGTGACCTTCAAATATCCTGGGCAAGATAATTTTTAATTTCAAAATTGCCTACATCCCAAGAATAGTTTCACAATTTTCCCATGTTATTATTAACACATAAATCTTAACTTTATAATCTGCAATTACAAATAGTTTATCTGGCTGGTTCTCTTCTTCTTTTTTTGCGTGTTTTGCATTTTAAATAATTGAAAATTACTTTAATTATCAATAACTTGATATGCCTCATATCATTACGAAGAAGAAAAAAAAACAACACAACATGTGAAAAAGTAATTACAACAACTCTATTAAAATAATAATTGGTCATCATATTCTAATTGACCAGTTTAGTAGTTGATGGTAAGTGAAATTGTTGCAAAAAAATTAAAAAAACAAACGGCAATTATAGATACAACTTAATTATCTGAAAACCTTGAGCGGCATTATCCATGAGAAAACTAGATTAAAGAAAACGCGTAACTAATCTGTGATGATCTAGTTAAGATCTAAATGTAATTGGCTGTAAGTTCCCTATAGAATTTTTAGGACAACATTCAATGGGGAGAATACTTAAGTTCTGTTCCAGAACCTGCAAGAAGGTACTATTTTTTACTACGATAACATTTTTTCCTTTAGGTTATCGGAAAAAATATTAGATTCTTGCAGTTCTGGAACAGACCGTTATTAGGAATGTAAATATTTTAGGAGTGAATCCTCAGAATATTTACAATAATATAAAATTAAGGGTAAAACATTGAATGGTCATTGGGCATGGAATTCCTTGGCCTACATTACTACCCTATTCAGATTACTAAAGGCTAAACATCTTCCCTTTCCTAAAATGTTGATACAATTTAGTGACCAACCATTTTTTGGTTAACGTAAAACGCAATTAAAAGAATTTCTAATCAGTCCTTTTTTTTTGAAAATTATCGCCAACATCATAAAAAAACTCAAATCAACATTCAAATTCACTAGCCAGTGGTGGTTGGTCGCTATCACAAGATAACAATCTATTATAAATATAGTCAGAAGAAATTGAGCTGGCAGGTAATCCAGTGTTTTCGGTTCATTTTGAACATTTCATTTCCTAGACATAACCATTTTAAAAATAAACGTCCTTTAGGGGGGTTATTATCGAGAGATTAGAAATGTCGAGAGGCTACCATGCACTAAGAGAATGAACCAAAAAACAGCATAATCTCAAGTTGATTTTGAATGTCAGGGTGAGATAAGTAAATTATGACTCAATATTTGCTGCAAAAAACTAATGTTGGGACACATTTTAATCTGAGATATGTGACATCAAAGAATATACCATAGTGAACATTTTTTTAAATATACTTTTCATAAGTTGTGCTTGAAGGACCAATATTTTTCAAAATTTTCGTATGGATGCGAAAGATGACGAATTTGAAGTGTAAAAAACGACTCTACTTGTCACCCAATATCACTTATAGCTTTCCAAGTTTCAGACATATGTTTAATCTGATATCGTTTGTGGTTGAAGAATCAAATATTTGTTTAAAGATTGCAAAGCCTAACGAATTTAATAAACTAAAATACCACCGTTCCTATTTTCATAGCAATAGTTTATAATCCTTTGCGATTGTGACACCTTCAAAATTCAATTATTTCTATAAATATCACAAAAATTGACTCATACTTTTACTATCCCCTATAGGAATTCTACTTATCAGATCTGATATTTCTTTATAGTGTTCCACATATAATAAAAAGCACTATCGCAAACTACAAGATTAGTATTGTCCATTACTATTTTTTTGTTGTTCTCTCAATTGTAAATTATTTTATTTGTTTCATTCGAATTTTTGTTGTTCTCCCTATAAATTTATTATTTTACAAGTAATGACCGAAATTAATAATCAGTTCATTGTTTTTTATCGCTCATTACATATGTTTGGACATATTCATGTAGGTATACGCGTGTGTATTCATATTCTGGCCCTGTCTATAATTGTTATCATAATGTTGTCTCAAGGTTGCCTCATTACATATCAATTTATAGGGTTACTGATTAGGCTAGGTTAAGAAGTTAGTCCTTTGATTGTAAGCAAATATTGTTAACAGTGTCAATTCACACGGTGCGCCTTAACTAATATTAAATGGAAGGTGCTTACACCTGGGAAGTTTTTGCAGATTCTGAAACTACAATGCTCATAGATGAGCCGGAGGGATTTTCAAATAAATCGCGATTTAAGTTCACATTTTTAGGGGTTCTTTAGGTTTTCACGATTTTACTTGGAAACCGCGAGTTCTATGTAAAGGGGCCTAAAGAAAATGTTGTAGCTGTGACTATTCTCCACAAGATAGACCTTTATGATATTTTCGTAGGTTTTGCCGTTTTTGAGATATAGAAGTTCGAATTGAGACAATGCACTGACTATATCGCCTCCTCATAAAAATGTGAAATTAAATCGCTATTTATTTGAAAATCCCTCCGGCGATTTTTTGTTTCTTGATATTTCTCATCTATGAGCATTGTAGTTTCAGAATCTGCAAAAATTTCCCAGGTGTAAGCACCTTCCATTTAAATTTGATTAATTGCCGACAGAGATTGGGTAAGTATATCAATGGTAAGGATTATCTTATCTTCAATAATTTGTCCTTCCGAGTTCGCTTATTAAAAATTATAATGAAACCCCTAACCACAATTAGGGACAGATCATCGCGAAACTTTGGAGGTCGGTTCAGACCAGAATAGACACCATTAGTAATTGGTGATAACCGTAAAATATTTAGGACCAAAAACTAAATTTTTTCCGATTTTTTAAATAAGGTTTGAGGTAATGACAAAGAAGAAACTTGCAATTTAATACGACGGTCTGATAATATTTAGCTAGTTAAATGAATCAAAAATATTGTGTGACCTCTTTATTTTTGGAAGACTGGTTCCACATATACAAGTTATTTTTGGAGCAGAAAATCTTGACCAATACGGTTGATATACGTGGTAAGATAGCAGAGTTATAGTCTAATGTATACACAGTAGGGTTATGACTTTTTTACAACCTCATATCCCTGTATCACAGCGTGATGAGTTTCTATATAAGATTATATAAAATCTTAATTTTACGGTGATTCGGTGAAAAGAACGTCACGCACAAAATGATTTTAAAATTTAAATTTATCAGATATATGGGTAATTTTTGAAATCACTGTAGGCAGATATATAATTGAAAATAAACTTTAGAGCCACATGAGATAACCAAACTGTCATTGCACTTGTTTCTTACTAATTTTCTTTCAGGACATTCATGAATAAAAAATCCGTGCGGAATTTGTTCCTTTTCCCCAATTTCACAATTTTTAATTTCCAAATTTATGTCCAAAAGGGGAATATTTTTGTCGACTCGTCGAGAATAATCCATAAGTAAATGATTCTAGCAATTTGCAACGTTTTAGAACATTGATTTTTAAAAGAGTTTCACTTTTCAACATTATCTTTCGTGCGCAAAATTCCGAGGGAATTATACATGATTGCCCTGTTTAATTACACAGTACAACAAAATTGAACTTTTTTCAAATTACAAGAAACCCCGCACAGATTATGAAAGTGAACCGAAAAAAAAGAAGAGACGTGTATCGGTGTTTTGAAAGTTTACGTCGGGAAGTAACCTTAAGAGGCGTGGCAGATTCCGCCCATTTCTACATGTTTTGAAATATTCGACATCAGATACCTTGGAATCCTTGCATTTTAGGTATAAAGTGTCTTTAGCAATATTACTGACAACAATGCGGGGTATCTTTTTATGAAAAAAGTTAACCATCATGCGAGTCAGGTTCCTTTTTTTCAAAAACGTTTAAAAACCTCTTTTAAAATGTGATCGTATCTAATCAAGATATTCTACAAAATTATTTGTCATAAAATTTTACTATAGGTCCCCGAATATACCAGAACTCTAACCCCCATTATTGCAAGTCTTCTTTTGTTATAGTTTGGATTTACCGAACAGATTTAGAGCGTTCCGCTTAACTTAAAGTTAAAAGTGATGACTGAATTTCAAGGAGGAGCTTCTTGGCATTAACTTTCAATGTAAAAATTATATTTTTAATGCCTCCAAATTGGTTTATTTTGCGTTTTCAAATCCATCAGATAGTAAAAGAACACATATAATATTGACCCTAAGTCTTACCTAAACGCCAGAAATCTGCCAAAAGTAAAATCACGTTTCCCGGTTAATGTTGTACTTTATCTGAGTTTATTAAGTTTTGTCCCACAATACTTCATTCAAGATAGAAGACGTCAAATTCAAAAATATTCTCCATTAAATTTCAATATAAGTCGCCGAATAAATGAAATATGCATTTACAGAGAAAATATATACTTCAAGTTTGCCAACAAAACACCCAAATATTAATAATAAATTTATTTTGTTCTTTTTTCGAGTTGATGCATAAAAGTGACATGAAATTTAGTTTTAGACGAAAGGTCTTAAAGAAGAAATATTCTACACAAAATTTCATTGTAAGTCCCAGAACAAACTAGATATCTAAGTAAAATACTTTGTTAAGAAAATGACGTTACAAAATTAGATATTATAGGTAGAAACTATTTGTTAAACTTTTAGACTCCTAATTAAAATGTATTCCATACTGAGTCAAAATCTCCTAAAATACTTTACTTTTTGGGGATTGTGTCAAAAAGAAATGTTCCAAATCAAAATTCATTATGAGTCTCTGAACAAAAGAAATGTTTACCTATAATATTTAACATCTACAGAAGCTTTCGCTTTTTATATATCATTTAGGACCATATTCTAGCGTTTTTATTCACATTTTCGTTATCTGCGGTCACAAAATATATTTTATTGATGTTTTTTGATAATAAATTCTTTCAGAAGATTATGTTTGCTCGATCCAAACTGTTTTTGGAATATCTATGGTGAATATATATAGGGAAAATATTGATAATCCAGATCAGACTTTGTAAAATTCCTTATTTTAGTACTATAAACTAAAATAACGTCATCAGGATAAGTCATAAGTTCCTGATATTGTATGTGAAAATGCGGGGATAGTCTACGGATATTGTCCAGTGAATATATATCTGACATACGAGTCCTAACATCAATGATTTTCGCATGGTCCTAAATACTAAAATGATGTCAGCTACTCCCGCTCTGATAAAATTGACTGAATTAACCCTAGAAACTGATATGGGATAGTTAGGATATGACTAGCTACTTCGATTTCAAGGGTTAATTCAGTGAATTTTGTCAGAGCAGGAGTGCAACAGGAAATAATTTTTGTGAAATTTTTTTCAATTCAAACATTTTGTCAAAAAAATTTTTTTTACATCGCTTTGTGTGTGAACTTTTTTATATTTCAATGGAATAAACGTTATTTTAGTGAATAATTGGCAAAAGTTCATTCATTCGTGCTACAGGAAATCATTTTTAAGAAGAAATGTGGAAAAGTCATTACCGTAATACACAGACCATAGTTTTTGCTTATAAAGTACTCATAATCACGATAAATATATATAAATGTTCCACAAGCATCCCAGTCGGGACAAGGGAGACTTCTCTCATATCAATGAGTGCACTCCGATTCATATTATCTCAGTGATATGGAACCTACTGTTTGTCGCCGTGCCCGAACGGCGTGTCTTAAGGCACCACTTGTAGAGAAGTTTTACAAGGCTGAAATACTCAGAAAATGTCGCCAACATTACTGAGGGGTATTTTGCCACCGTTGAAAATTTGATATTGCCTGGCCAGGGAATCGACCCCACGACCTTCTGCGTGCAAGGTGGGTGTGCATACCATTGCACCACGGTGGTTTCTACGGATAGACGACCTTATAAAAGTCTTTTAGGAATAGACGACCTTACTTCCTTCAAGAGTTATCATGCGCATACATTTTCCGAACATTTTCGAACTTAAACTAAGTTTGGACAAAATATTACGAAAGCCAAATTTTGGACCAAATCGGTTTATCCGTTCGAGAGTTATCGTGCGCACCAACCAGCCAGACAGACAGACGGACATGGCTAAATCAACTCCAAATCGTCTGAAACGGATTTCGTCCAAACATACTTGGGGTCTAAAACCATTATTTCGATGAGGCACATTTTGCCCTTATGAAAGTGTATATATCCTCGTTAGCATAAATGCTACGACACCACTTGTAGAGAAATTTTACATGGCTGAAATAGGCAGGAAATGTCGCCAACATTACTGAGGGGTATTTTGCCACCGTTGAAAAATGTTTGATGTTGCCTGGCCGGGGAATCGAACCCACGACCTTTAGCGTGCAAGGCGGGTGTGTGTGCACTACGGTGGATTTATAATATTCGTGAAGGCTTGGTGAGATCAATCTCTAAATGCTGGGTCGCAAAATTTAGCAACCAATGACGAAGTGTGCTCCATATTTTGAAAAATGTTTAACTACAATAACTAATTTACAAAATGTAATGCAATTCAGCTTAATCTCGGTTTTTTAAATTAAAAGCCAAAACATATTTTGAAAGTGAGAAATAGTTGAAAGTGGAAAAAGTTGAAAAAGGAGGAGGGATTGTTGCGAGCCAATGGGATGAATTGATTATTCCAGACTGCATCTCTGGGACGTCTCAGGGACGAGCATACTTATCGGTGTTTTTCAAGGTTTGCATGGGATACCTCCATCCTTGGTACCTGGGCGACTCAACGAGTATTGGACTTAGTTGCCAAGTTCTTGTCGTGGTAAGGAGGCAATGTCGCGGTTGACCTCAGCTCCTCCATTAATCAATATCTCATGGATAAACCTTCGATCGTTGTAGGTGTGGATGCTTTGGCACCCTCAATTGTCACTGCTACAAGTGCATCAACCTCACTATCCCTGACCATCACAATCCGATAGTACAACTGGACGTTTTAACAAAACGTACAAATCTGATAAACCTCTACTTTTCAGGCAAAAAAAAAAAAAAAAAAAACACTGGAGGAAGAAATCGAATAAATATCCAAGCACCATCAGTGTAACGGAATTTGAGCTGATAAAATCTAACCTGAAGTTTGTGAGGAAGTTCGTAAGGAACTATACTCAAGCAACAAAGAAGGAAGTGTGTGACAGCGAAATTCCCACCTCAAGTACGGGAGAATCCCTTATCGATATCCCTAGGAGATGACGTTGGAAGAAACCTCTCGTTCAAAAAATGATACTTCTTCCAATGCGGCAAAGTCGCAGCCTTCAAATAAGGCTGAGAAGCAGCCAAAAAAGGAAAAGAATGTGCCCAAGTCCTCTGTTAAGGTTTCAATTGATTCCTCAGCTGCTCCAAAACACAGCAACACAACAGCTGATGAGCAAAGAGAAATCATCCGATACAGGTGCAACCGCGAGCAGGCGGAGCAATGACGGATCTGTGACACAGTCATCTGCTTCAAAGGAGAGAATCTGATAATCCAGAATCACAACCAGTGGTTGTGAAGAGGATGAGGTCATCCCAACAAAAGCCTCCCGCTGCAAAGAAGCTGACTCTGTCACAGCTAGTCCCTTCGCCTGCATCGGATGCTTCGGTAATAGGAAGGTTAGTGAGAATATCACTACTAGATAGATAGCAATCATCGACAAGGCTGATTCCAATGGGAGCATCAGCGATTGTCATTGGTTGCTGGTGGAAGGTCATCTTGGGGACATCCTCATCTCGGACGTGGTTGGCCAGGGATGTACGGCCTGCCCAGGCTGCGCTTTACAAGGAAGTCAACGTGATTAGCTGTGAGAACAAGGATAAAGCAAATGTTCTTGTTCAGACAGTCTATGATATTAGCTCGCTTTGGGAATGCAAAAAACTGGCAGTTGTACCACTCAATGAGACACCATCTGGGATGGTGACCCTAGTATGGGTCCCTTCTTCTTCGATATAGCTGGGACGAATATTGAAGTTACTTGAGAAACAAAACGTCAGATAGGAAACTGGCGAATTCTTAACTCCCTTCAGAAGAACGACGAATTTGCCGTCAAATTTGGCACCGACAAGTCTGGAGAAGAAGATTATGCTTCCGAATTCCTCAAAAGCACCAATACGTAGGTAGCTGCAAAAGCATTTCAATGCTGTTGCTGAACTACTAAAAACCCTCTATACTTTTGACAATGACATTTACCTAGTCCAGGAACCTTATTTGTACAAATATAAGGTGTGCGGACTAAGAGGCAAAACCTATACTGGGTTGTCCGCCTCGAATGTTTAATGTTTTTCTTAGAGCTTTGATCAAATGTAATGAAATTATATTAGAGACAATGTAACGAGGAACGTCTAATCGTTTTTAATTGACAATAAAAAGTTAATATTATCGTACATTTGACCACTGCCGACAATCTTGTTCTTCTAGAATAGCAGGTTACATGTTTCGAATACACGGAATGTAAGCGGAGACATTCTTCATTAAAATTAAAGTGTCAAAATATTAAAACTAGGAATGTTTGCAGCCTATTGTAATAATTCTGATATTTGGCCTGTAACACCAACACATTTGGTATTGATTTAAATCTCAGGCGGTCTTATTTCATTATCAGGTTCTCACCTTAGAATATGTCAAAGAGAAGCGGAGATATCCGCCATGGAAATAAAATTCCACAAATAGAAATTTGGAGCATTTCAGCGTCTTTTTCTATATCTCTAGTATTTTCCCAATAAACCAACCGTACCGACTCGTAACAAAATCTTTACGAAATTCTGACGCTACGTCCGATGTCGAATCCGTAACCGTAGCGATATCTTAACGAAAGTTGTATGAAGTGGTTGGTTGCCTGAATTTCGGAACGAAAGTGAAAGACCATTCTTGAGAAATTCGGAAAGGAAATTTGTTCTTCCGAATCTTCGTACAGATTTCTGAATGATTTCGTAAATTATGCAGTATGAAAGACGGATGAAAAACATTTTCGCCGACGCCTATTTTATTGACACTCTACAGAACAAAACCACTCAGGACGAATTTTTCTTTGTTATTATGTTTTTTTATTGAAAGAGTTTTCATCTATTGCATTTCAATTAAAAATATTAAAAAAATAGTATATGCGAACTTTATAACCAGTCACATTGTTTTTGCGACAACAAACGAAAACAATACCACACCCCCATCTGATATGTTAGTTGTTAGATACGTAAATAAGGTGACGGTAGTAGTTGTTTTACGAAGGAATTTTTTTCAGATTTTTCGCACCGAATTCGTATCGAAATCGGAAAAAACATTGGTATATTCGAAGGGACATTTACTTCCGACATTTTGCTCTGAATTCGAAAAGAAATCGGAACGATATCTGTAGTGGGATTCTCTAACGCATTTTTTGGCTACCGATAAAAATCGGTAAAATTGCAATGCTTATAGTTTCGGTAATTAACGAAATTTTTCGGTAAGTTACCAACCAAAATAAAGTCGTCGCTAAGTCTTACCGACAGCAATCGTGTTTTCAACTTTTATTCATTATTCTGCTTTTTAATTTTACCGATTTTTGTCGGTAGCCAAAAAATGTGTTGGAGAATCCCACTACAGAACGATTTTGCTACCGAAATTGCTCTGACGTGTCGGACATCGGACATTTGGTTTGTTGGGTTATCAATTTTGGCAATTGGTATCAATTTAAAGTTCAGAATATCTTCTTTAATGTTGGCCACTTTTGTCGAAATGCACCCAACCAAAGCTGGCCATTACATTTCTAATAAAAATGGAACAAATCGGGATGTATTACCGACTATTGCGATATCTCCGTTGTTTGACCACCTACGACAACCTACTTTGCATAATTGATTGTAAAGGTGAGATATTCTACTTTGTTAGGCTTTGCTTAGAAAGATAGAGAAAATAGACAATTTTGGATTAATACCCGGAACAAGTGTCGTTTAGGGGCACCTCTCGGATCGGTCTGAAATTTTTACCATAGGTAGCCCTTGGGACCCTGATTCCAACGATATATAATTCCGGGGGGAAGTCCATACTTCCCGAGATATGGGTCTTGACATTTCGGAAATGTCGTACTTTAACACCTATGGATTGTTTATAGGCACCTCTCGGATCGGGCTGAAATTTTTACCATAGTTAGCCCTTGGGACGCTGAACACAATGATATATAGTTTCCGGGGGGAAGTCCATACATCCCGAGATATGGGTCTTGACATTTCGGAAATTTCGTACTTTAACACCTATAGGTTGTTTATGGGCACCTCTCGGATTTTTACCATTGGTAGCCCTTGGGACCCTGAACGCAACGATATATTATTTTCCGGGGGGAAGTCCGTACTTCCCGAGATATGGGTCTTGCCTTTTTTTCTTTTATCGCCATTATTTTTAAAATCTATGCAATATGGGACTCGTTTTAAAGCTCACGAAGAGTACTTTCCAATGCCGCAAATAATTAAAAATGGTAATTCGATTTTCTAATAATAATTTATTAAGTTGTTATTGGGCTACGCGATCAAAACTCTCTTTTAAATTGAAAGTGTTCTTAAGTAGCCGTCCTTTGGCCGGGGATTTAAGACTTTCTCCTATGGACAGGGACAAAAGTGGGCTACGCGATCAATACTCTCTTTTAAATTTAAAGTGTTCTTAAGTAGCCGTCCTTTCTTGTAAATTTAAAGCTTCCTAAGTAGCCGGCTTTGAACAGGAATTTAATACATTCTCCTATAAACAGGTGTAAAAATAGGTCGCGTGCATAAAAGTACTCTCCATAAGCTTTAAAACGATGCCCATATTGCCCACGTTAGAATTGTAAAATGTCAAGACCCATATCTAGGGAAGGATGGACATCCCCCGGAAAATTATATATGGTTGTATTCAGGATGCCATAGGCTATCGACTGTAAAAATTTCATTTTCATTTTTAACAAAATATGGCTAAAAACGCAATTAAATATTTACCAATCATGTGTAGCAGGTTATCCTCGAATATATAGCTGTCTTCGAATCCATTGCTTGTGATTATTTCCGTTTTCATTTTTAACATATTCGAAAACATTGAAACCAATTTATTTTGCTTTCTTTTCACCACAAAAATTAAAAGAACACAAAAGGATCTGAGCAAAAAGGATCTTTGGTTGAAGTAGTTTGTTTTTATTCCGTTTATTTATTATTTTTTTTTTTTTTTGTATAATATTTTTCTAAACACAAAATTGATTTCCAAACAGAAATCACCTTATCCGCAAATATTTGTCAACATATTACGGTGACGTGTATTTGTGTGGCGCGTTGCAGTAGAGGAGGCGTGTGGATTTTTTGAATAGCATTACGTGGTGGTAGATCCGGTAGATTCGTTGTCGTCGTAAATCAAAACAATCAGTGTTCCCAACTAGATTATCTATGTACTAGTGTGGAGATGATGTAGAAAGTACATTAGGCAATAGCTTTAGACCGGCACTTAAAGAATGGCAAATATTTGTTTTCAATTTGAATATTTTTTTTAGTTGTATTATTTTATGGATTTTTTGTTTTATACGCGAATTACGAATGACTGCACACAAAAATTATTATCTAGACACTTGATTTGCTTGGTAGCTGTTGCTGGATGTGAATATTTTTTTTTTGCTTTTTGGGGTTATATTTGGCATAGACAGGTTGTCTGTTGTCTTGTGTTTATGGAAATTTTTTGAAATGTTTATTTTTGGTATAGATTAAAATTTTAAATATTATTTTTAATTATATACAAATATATTATATTTTTTCTTTTGGGCTTTTTTCTTTTGAGTTTTTATCTATTATTTACAACAACACAATTTGTGACATCCTTGCTGGATTCATGTAAACAATCAATCATAAGTACACATGGGCGAAAAATAGGATCGATCACTCAACGTTTGTATCGTAGCCGACGAAAGTATCTCTTTCGTTATTTCGTTGTGTGATTTTTCTTTTCATTTATTTCGGTTATAACGACAAAAAACGAACGTACGAATCCAAAATACCAACCGATCGTTATGTTCTAACGTAAAATGCCGACTAAACCCTGCAAATGTTGTCGACACATACTAAACCGTATTCTGAATTCTATTAAGACCGTATTATATTGCTGTGCTCGACGTCGTCGGACAGACGGCCGATACGTTGTTGCTATGATTATTAGTATTATTATTGTTATTATTATTATTGCCGTGGCTGTGTTATGTCCATGTTGTTGTTGAAGATAATAGTAGAATTATTAGTCGTCAATCTTGACAACAACATCATTACACACAGAGCGTTCTCTCGCTCTCTGTTGTTGTCGTCGTAAGACGACAATTAAACATCAGCAAATTTGTTGTTAACAACACCACAAAAACAACAGCAACAAAAGAGGTGAGAGCCGAACGAAACAAATGCCAACAGCAGCGATTACAAGTGCTACTTGGGCCACCAGGGTGGTGGCATGGCACTCATATATAAAACACTATTATACTATATAAACATGGTCGACAGAAGTCACGTTAGGCCAACCGACGAACGAGCAGAGTTGTCGCGCAATTTTAGTTGTTGTACTAAAAACCGCCACCACTTAAACGCTCTCTGTTTCTCCACTAGCCATGCCACTAACAGCAGCAACAACGTCAACATCTTAGAATGCCGGTGGCCGGTGTCCCCCACTATTATTATTGTTATCGTTGTATTCGTAAACGGGAAAAAGTGATGAGCAAAATAGAAATTCTCTCAAAATAATGGGGAGCACAAAACTGTGTTACCAACATATTGGTTGGGAAAAAGCGTTAAAAATGTTTAGAATAATTTAGTTGGGCGCCACTTTGACATTGTGGTTGTCAACTTGCCGCATAGACTACTGGAGTAGTCTACATAGGAGTAACATACGGAATGAAAGATAATAAGTAATAGTCCTGTGGCTTAGGAAAGCCAACCGAATATAACATATTGTAGGACTTATTTTGGTCTCTCCTTTAAGTCAAGTGGACGGTGATCCTAACTGCTGATACATAGGGATCTATCACTAACACTCATTATAAGCCTATATACTAAAATAATAAAACATTGAGTTGAAGCTTCAAGGTAAGAACCCCATCCTTTACTATGAAAAACGAAGAAGAGGACTAACAATACTCTAACGTCCATGAAATGGGAATCTGTTCGTCGAGCTAGAGGATCGTATCCAGATTCACCTCGCTTAATGAACTGGTAACAATCCGTACGAAACAACGAAGATAAAGACGAACATATCAAGGTATTTTACCCCAGCAGTTGTGACAGATTGAAAGACCCAATCAAACATATTGGACGTGGATAAAATAATGTTTCTGATCGATTGCAGCAAATGTCCTTACCCCTTTGAACTTTGCTAAGAAGTGAATCTGTAAATCGGAAATGTACTGACAGGAACGAACTTAAGACTATTGACTAAAACATACAAATTTATCAACTCTATTGCAGGAAAGTGTAGCCTGTATAATGAAAACTCATGCTAATCAACAGCACCAGATTTAAACTGTCGATATATGCCTGTCCCAAAGAACCAGATAGTGTTACAAGAAAATAGACTGTACATATTATGGCAGAGTGGAAGGCTCAATCAAACTTGTAGAACGTGGACGTAATTATTCTGATCTACTGCAATATATGTACATAGGTTCTCACCCAGTTAAGCATTCCAATGAGGCCAATCTGGAAATCGAAAGTCAATTGCTTCATAAAAGCATTTCGAGCAGAATGTCCGTAAATCCCTATGTAAGTACCAGAGGATTCGACTAATGATCCAGCTCCAAGCGAACAAAAAATATTGAATACAGGCTACATACCTTAGACACTGGATCGGAGAAAATAAAATTATAAACCTTGGTCGCGAATTATATACAGATGCGAAAACCAGAATACGTTCTAAAGGCTAAGAAAGCCAGCCCTTTCAACCGAACTCCAGCAAACTATAACCGAGGTACTTGTGGGGATACGTTGGCCCGTGAACGACTTTTTTCATGACATCGACTACGCTGACGATATTTGCCTTTTGTTACATAGCTTTACCGACATTTCACAGATGCCGGAATCTGCAAATGCGAAGAAACCAAAATTAATGCGGCTCAGTTAATATTTTTATCGGCAGCTGATCGAGGGTGCTAACTACTTCTCTTACATCGGAGGTTCAAATGCCAATATTGCCGACAGTATCAATAAAGCCCGGACGGCTTCCATTTCATAAAGTGGGAACAAACAATATATGAACAAAAGCAGAGCTCAAAATTTCTACCAGCTGTGTAAAATCGGTGCTATTGTATGGTTGCAGTACCTGGAGTAAAACACATGCATCTCTTAGAAGGAATTAAGCTTTTTATAATAAATATCTGAAGCAAATTCTGCGAATTTTTCTGTCCCAACTGGGTAACTAATGAACAACTTTACATGTTGATAATCTGCTGCAATCCAATTGAACACAAAATCTGCAGACGCAAATGGACTTGGATTCGCCTAGTTACTTGAAGATCTCCTCATTATTCCGCTGTGGTAAAAAAGGAATGTCTTTCTCACAATTTTATCTTACCAAGCAATCCTAGCTAATGATCGACAAAATTGGAGAGAATCTGTAGAAGAAAAGTGATCCTAATGAAGGATATAAGACAGCCTGAGTCCATGTATCTTCCGAACTGTTGAGAGTTTTGAGATTAAAAGATTGAGATTAAAAGATTGGTCAACAGATGTTAGATTAGCCTAAAGAAACTCCTCAAACATAATTTCAATCCAGACAAAGTTCACTCTACATAAAATCCTAATTTTATTGGAGCTGTATATGGCTCTGAATCATAGAGCGAAAGCAGGTGAAGTGTAAATTGTAGTGTTAGAGAAAGAAAATTGTTCTGAGGTTTAAACAACCCTTAATGTTCGTACGCATGGCCGAGTGTGTAGTGTGTTCGGCTACAAATTAGAAGTTCGCATGATCAAATCTAGCAGAGAGCGAAATAATAAAAATATTAAGTGTGTTGAAATTGAAAACAAATTCCACCTCAACTGTTCTAAAAATAGTTTTTTAGCTTATTTTCATGCCCTTCAGTGCGACTTGCACTTGTTAAAATAATGAGTTAGTAGGGAGTTTTGTAAGTAGTTGCGAATACCATTAAGTGCAATAAAATGATGATTTTTTTTTGCTGGGATTGTTCCGTATGGTGAATGGTCTATAAAGAGAATTTGCACTCTAATTTTTATAAATGAAGGAAAAATATAGCACTTTTGAACTAATCTCAGAAAGTTATGTAGAGTCCTGGGACGACTACACCTTTTTCACATGTAATTCGAAACATTCCAGTTGTAATTCGTAACATTTCATTTGTAATTCGAGAATTCCATTTGTAATTCGAATTATTCCATTTGTAATTCGAATTATTCCATTTGTAATTCGAATTATTTTATTTGTAATTCGAATTATTCCATTTGTAATTCGAATTATTCCATTTGAAATTCGAATTATTCCATTTTTAATTCGAATTATTCCATTTGAAATTCGAATTATTTTATTTGCAATTCGAATTATTCTATTTGTAATTTGAATTATTTTATTTGTAATTCGAATTGTTTTATTTGTAATTCGAATTATTTTACTTGTAATTCGAATTATTTCAATTGAAATTACAAATAGAATAATTCGAATTACAAATGGAATAATTCGAATTACAACTAAAACAATTCGAATTACAAATAAAATAATACGAATTACAAATAGAATCATTCGAATTACAAATAGAATAATTCGAATTTCAAATGGAACAATTGGAATTACAAATGGAATAATTCGAATTTCAAATGGAATAATTCGAATAACAAATAGAATAATTCGAATTACAAATGGAATAATTCGAATTACAATTGAAATGTTTCGAATTACAATTGAAATGTTTCGAATTACAAATGGAATTCTCGAATTACAAATAAAATGATTCGAATTACATCTGAAAAAGGTGTAAATGTATACAACAGTCTAGGCAAAGTTGTTATGCATCAACCAGAAAGGTAAGGTCAAAACTTCGATGGAAAATTCACGTGAGGCACAATATCGCTTGAAATGGTTTAAATTAAAGTAAGGCAATGGAAAAACGTTCCTATTAGAATTTTATCCTGACGTCTGCTTATAATCATGGACGTCAAAGAGATAAGTAACAGCCAATGCAACGGTAAGGATGCTTGCCTTCAGGGCAAAATTATAGGTTTATTTAATTTTTAAGAATTTCACCTGCACTAAAGTTCTCTATAAATTTACGATATGTCGCCGATATGAGATATATCACGGCTCTGAAGCTGAAGGTTCATCCTAATTATACTCTCAGCCTTTAGGCTAACTACCAAAATTGTGCTTCATCGAAATAATGGTATTAGACCTCAAGTACATATGTTTGGACGTAATCCGTTTCAGGATAACTTGGAGTTGATTTAGCCATTTCCGTCAGTCTGGCTGGTGCACACGATACCTCTCGAACGAACATAAAAGTTTAAAAATGTTCACTAAAATGGTGCGCACGATAACTCTTGATGGGAGTAACCGAATTGGCCATAACTTTGCATATAGAAATATTACCTTCAGACATAGATCAGATTTGAATATAGACTAAATCGGTATACTCCTTCGTGTACCTCCCACACAAAATTTGGAAAATGCATAGATTCACAGGTCCTTCACAAGTCCTTCTTGCGCGCCCTGTTACGACGGTGCAATTTTTTGGCCCAAAAGCTCAAAAAACAGCCCGCCGGCACCAACTAAACTGGCTAGTACGTAACCCAGCAAAATTTGAAGGAAGGGGTTCCATGCGATGACGTGATTTCATGTCATCTTTTGCATTGGTTCAAAGGAAGTCGTGAAAGATCCGATCTTTTCATTAGGATTTGAACCAATGCCAAGGAAGTCGTGAAAGATCCGATCTTTTCATCAGCATTTGTACCCATTCCATCGATCCAATGGAGATGATGTTTGTGTTTTTATTTACACACCTGTTTATTTTCATTTTGGTATGTTCCAGTACTGCAAAAATCTACTAATTTTTACTATTTTTTCCGATAACATAAAGGAAAAATTGTTATCGTAGTAAAAATAAGTAGATTCTTGCAGTTTCTGGAACAGACCAAAGTTGTTAGAACTGTCGTCGTGATGTTGTCTTACATTTCCTGCATATCAAACAACTAAAATTTCTAAACAATTGGTATGATATGAAGTCCCAACCATCGAGCTAAAAATAGAATCGGACTGCACACATTGCTATTTTAAAAGTTCCCTTGTCTGTTCTAAATCTGACATAGAATGAAATCAATCAAATCTCGCTTCTTGGAATTTGAAAAAAAAGTCCGAAACGAAAAGGAACAAGAATCTGAAAATAAAGAAGAAACTACTTTTGGAAAGAAACAATTAAAAATAAATTAATTAAGCATAAATGGTATTTTCCATAAAAAGTCTCCCCTCCCCGTTCGTTACATTTTGTTTTTAGAGATCCCTAAAGCAAGCCGGGTTGTAGATCTCTACATATTTCTGTCACTAAACAAAAGAGTATAAATTACCAAAATGTTGTTATAAAATAACAAAATTATAAAATAAAAGTAATTTACGAAATAAAAATACTTAAAGGAGTGCATTTGGAGTCCATGTCGAAATCTGAACTGGTGATGGGAAGATAATTGAAAAAACCTTTTGTAAGATGAAAGAATATCAGTTGCGGAGAACGGAGGAAGTAATCTTTTGCGTTGCAGCGGTGGTGATTACATTGCAATTTTGGATGTAAACTTTTGAAAAGCTAAACTGATAAATTAATTGTAGTTATTTCATGAATTCGTTTTAATTAATAAAGAGTTTTGTTTTTCATGAAAACCATATTTCAATACAGCATTTCCATTTTCCAAACAATACATGAAAATTTCATGCCAAGGGGTTGGTGAAAATGACATGCCAAAGTATTGGTTAAAATGACATGTCAAAGCATGGGTGACATGCCAAAGCATTGGTGGAAATGACATGTCAACGCATTGGTTAAAATGACATGCTTAGGATCCAGAAAAGAACGTCATCTTTTGGGGTCCACGCTCATATAAAATTCATCGATGAAGATGCTAAAAAGATGACATGCTAGATCACTTGCACCCATGATTGAATGTCATCTTTGGCATCGAACATTTTGCTGGGTAAGATAACCTTCGAAAGGAGAAACCGATTTGATTCAAACGTTGTACATCGTGTTATTTCTTACAAACTCGGATTATGCCTGAATATTCTCTACATCAAGGGTGACGTAGGGGATGAGAGATACCAAGGAACTGTCCTGACCGGCTTTAACATGGCAAAGTCCAGGATTTATCTTGGTCCTTCTCTCATCTCAAGTGGACACTGACCTCACCGTGGTGTCACCTGGGGAGCTGTCTTTAACACCCGTTGAAGGTAGTGAGCTAACATGTGCCGCGCGTTCACCCATAAGAACGTTAAAAACTTGGGTTTGGGCGCCGGGTTAGTAACCCTCCCCTAGAAAAAGCAGCCTACTATGAAAAAACAAAAGAAAAGAAAAACCAATCCCTCTAAAGTTGACGATCCCCGCACACGTTTTAAGGACCACGATCTGCGAATCTGCACCTGGAATGTTCGCACTCTTTATAGAGAAGGTGCAGTCTTCGCATTTGCAGATGTACTTGAAAAGTACAAGGCCGACATTACTGCCATACAGGAAACACGACCCAGCGAAAAGTTTGCCTCCAAAGAGGCAGTTAAATGATATGTACAAGTGATTTGGAAGTGCATCAAATTATGCATTTTCACTCATGATTTTTACAAGGGAGTGACTACTGAAAGAGGCACTCCATTGCACCGCATTTTAACTGACCCTTTGGCATTGCATTTTAACTGAACTTTTGGCACTGCATTTTAACTGACCCTTTGGCATTGCATTTTAACTGACCCTTTGGGGTAGAATATGAGGCAGTCCAGAGCACGTGTTTTGAATAACAAAATAAAATGCATTTATTAATTGTGTAAAACAAATATATTAATAACTTTATTAAATTAACACAAATTATGAAAATTCTCTATTGAATTCAATCGCAAACATGTGTGTGCTCTTCATTTAACCCAAGCTTAAGTGCTTTTGCTTCATCTGCTAAATGGGTTTAATATTGTCTTCCCATCACCAGTTAAGATTTCGACATGTACTCCAACAGCACTCCATTGGGAAAGTTTCTTCTCGTGAGTTACCGGAAAAGTGTTCACAAATTAAATATTATTTAGTTTGTATTAACAAATGTTTGGAAATGTTAACACGATTATCTCCTTTTGGAAATGTATTCCGGTGCCTGTAGAGATGTACAAACTGATTTATGTACATGTAGGGATCTCTAACAACTGCTAATAAAATGTAGTGAACGGAGTGCCTTTTTCACGACTCCGTTTGCACTGCATCCGGATGCTGTTAAATTGTGAGGAATTGGAGTGCCTTTTTCACGACTCCGTTGAACTGCCTCCGGATGTTGTTAAAATGTGACAAATGGATGTGATTCTTTGGATTGCTTCCAAATGCGGTTAAAATGTGGGGAATGGAGTGCCTTTTTCACGACTCCGTTTGAACTGCATAAAAACATGCCGTGAAAGAACTAGTCTACATTGCACTACTTCCAATTTATTTTGCTGGGGATGGAACGGGAAAGGTGTCACAACACCACGTAAAGGGGACGCACAGTATTATAGCTGCCATGACACAAAGCATGAGTTTGGTTGCGGATTTGTAGTTGGTCGGAGGTTAAAACATCTGGTCTCCAGCTTCACCCCAGTGAATGAAAGACTCGCTGCAATTCGATTAAAAGCAAAATTCTCCAACATCAGCTTTATTTGCGCTCATGCTCCCATTGAAGACAAGGACGAACAGGCCAAAGATATATATTATGAGCGCTTAGAAGAAACATATGACCGTTGTCCTGCCCATGACATTAAAATTATTCTAGGCGATTTTAATGCCAAAATTGGAAAGGAAAATTCAGTCTCCACAACGAAACATCTGACAATGGCATGAGGCTGATCGACTTCGCAGCGGCAAAAAACATGGTAGTTAGCAGAACCAGATTTAAACATCTCGACATCCATAAGGGCACCTGGCTGTCTCCAGATCAGAAAACAAGAAATCAAATTGATCACGTTGTGATAGATGGAAGACATTCATCGAGCGTGTTGGATGTGCGTTCATTCCGAGGAGCAAACATAGACTCGGAACACTATCTTGTTGCAGGAAAGGTACGCGCCCGGTTAAACGTAGCAAACAAAGTACGAACAGACACAACACGAAAGTTAGACATCGGTAAGCTGCAATCACAACAGATAGCCACATCATATTCCACCCAACTAGCCCAATTACTTAATGAGAGCACTCCTTGTCCCGATAACATAACAACACAATGGAAAAATATTGTCCACTCCATGCAAACAGCCGCAAAAGAGACCTCCACCAAGGAATTCATGGTATGACCAGGAGTGTCGTGCTACTACCGAAGAGAAAAATGCGGCATATGGAGCTACTTTACAATCAGTAGCAAACCCTGTGGGGACGAAAATTCCAATTGTCGCAATTTAAGTAGTCCAGAACTAATTCTAATCAGTACTAGTACAAATATTGGCCCCTAAGTAATTCGAAGGGAACCAATTGTCACCTTTTTATCCCCAAGTAAACGAGAAGGCGTCAGTTGCGACTTAATTAACTTAACTTAAACGACGAGTTGTATAAATAATTCACATTTACATTTTCTTCATAACTTTAATATAAATGAAGCATCCAATAACAGAAGCTAGTGTTGTTGGAATGAATATCTTCGTTCATATTATTCATATTGTTCTGGTATAAAATAGGAATACGACGGAAATATGCAAATCGCCCTCTTCTTCTCTCTACCCACTAGCAATTCCAATTGCCGCAATTTAAATAGTCCTAAACTAGAGGTAAGTGGTACTAGTTCACAACTGACCCATAAGTAATGCGAAGGGAACC
This sequence comes from Musca autumnalis, assembly GCF_047663935.1. Lineage (NCBI taxonomy): Eukaryota > Metazoa > Arthropoda > Insecta > Diptera > Muscidae > Musca > Musca autumnalis. The sequence continues at coordinate 9,343,530 of NW_027411755.1, read as the reverse complement.
AATTGACACCTATATATCCCCAAGTAAACGACGAAGCGTCAGTTGTGTGACTATTTCCCACAACTTTTTTTATAAATAAACTGGTATATGACTGTAAACCTGGAACTAGTACAATACCACATACAGGTAATGCATAGAGTGTCAATTGGTTACCTCCTATGACATCCCCATGTTAAAGTTTACAGTTGATTGCACTGTGAGGGGTCAGAAGTGGAACTAGTTACTGTAACGCTGAGAATCGACGAGTTTCCGATGCCGAACTAGCCCATCGCCCAAGCGGGAAAGCGTATCGCACGAGAGAGATATCGGGAGAAAAGGAGAGAAGAGAAACGTCATTTCCGCAAGAAAAAGAGAGAAATGGAAAAGGGGGAGTGTGAAAAAATCGAGATGTACAGGAGCCAGAATGAAGTCCGAAAATTCTACCAAAGAGTGAAACATCAAACAGATGGCTTTGGTACAGACACAACCTCCTGTAGAGACCAGCAAGGTAATCTGGTAACAGATACAGATAACATACTCAGGATATGGAAGTAACATTTATCCAATCTGCTGGTATCCAATAGTAGCGAAGACGATGATACCACAGATTCAATCCCAGAAGATGGTATAGAATGTATACCGCCCGGCCAAGATGAGAAAAAAACAACAATCAACTGGCTGTAGAATAATAAAGCAGCAGGAGCCAGAAACCGGAGGCGACGCGCTGATAAGGTGTATGCATCAGCTAGTTAGCACCATCTGGCAGGAAAATCGCGTACCCGACGATTGGAACCTGAGCATCATGTGTCCCCTCCACAATAAAGGAGATAAGACTGTATGCTCCAACTATAGGGGCCTAAAGCCAATGGTCAACGAATTAATTGGACCATACCAATGTGGCTTTAGACCTGGCAAGTCCATCATTGACCAGATATTTACCCAGCGGCAAATCCTGGAGAAGACCCAAGAGATGCAAATCGACACACATCACCTTTTTGTCGATTATAAAGCCGCATTCGACAGTCACCTCCGATCAAAGGTATTCCATGCAATGTCTGAATTCGGTATCCCCGCAAAGCTCATCCGGCTTTGTAAGATGACTTTAACTGATACTAGGTCCACAGTTAAAATTGGAAAGAACCTCTCCGAACAGTTCAGTACCAAAAGAGGTTTCAGACAAAGAGACAGCCTTTCGTGTGACCTATTCACAATTTACACCAATAGCCGCATGTTACTTGCTTATGCTGATGACATAGACGTCATGGGACGATCAGTAAAGGAAGTAACTGATACCTTTAGGAAGATCGAAGCAGAATCTGCGAAAGTGGGTCTAGCGGTAAACAGCGAAAAGACCAAATTGATGGTGTCGACACGCAAAGCGTCCATAGAGCTCGGAACAACTGTGGTCGGCACTGCCATAAGCACAACAAACAACAATAGTTGTGAAATAATAAGAAGAATTGTATTGGCTACTATGGTTTAAGTAAGCTATTTAAAAACAAAGCCACATCTCGTCAAACAAAAATAACACTATACAAAACGTTGATACTACCCGTACTAATGTATGGCTCCGAAGCATGGGCACTTGCTCAAGCAGATAAGGCAGTGCTGGTGTGTTTGAGAGGAAAATTCTTCTAAAGATCTACGGGCCGATTTGCGTTGACCGTGAATATCGAAGTCGTATGAACCACGAGCTATATAAGCTATACAAAGACATGAATATAGGTAAACGTATCGAGATGCAACGATTGCGTTGGCTAGGCCATATCATAAGAATGAGCGATGATGAACCCGCTAAAAAGGCGTATGAATACATGCCACATGGCGGTGCACGCAGAATCGGCAGGCCTAAGCTTCGATGGAGCATACAAGTGGATGAGGAAATGAAAAGGCGCAGTATTCCAGAAAGCGAAGCGAAAAACAGAGAGAATTGGAGATCTTTTCTTAGTTCGGTCTATGGAACAAATGTTCTGTAATGGGCCAGCTAAGTAAGTAATACATGTGTATGATATTTTTGAAGTTTAAAATCGTTTGACGGTTAAACCTTAAAAATCGTCAATCGTCTCCGTCTTCGATGTACTTTATCAGGGCAATCATGGATATTTCCATCGGAATTTTTCCGCACGGAATATAATTTAATTTAATTTTAAAACGTGGAAAACTACTAGAATCACTGCTTCTCGCCGAAACGACAAAAATATTCTATTTCTGCACATAAATACGGAAATAAAAAATCGTATAATTGCGGAAAGGGAACAAATTCAGCACGCAATTTTTATTCATGATTGCCCTGTATGTCTCTATATTAGTTCGATATCGCAACAATTTAGTCAAAGTTGTCAACACTGTTTTCTAAATATTAATAGCGCGAAAATGACCAGAGAGAAACCAAACCTCACGAGAACTCATTTAGAGGGGAGAAAGTAATCAAGAAACAATCTTTCTAGCAGAAGAAAGAGCTAAACAATTTTGTGTTGAGTTGTTGTATTATATAGACAGCTAGGAGCGTAATCTTCTGTTTGGCTAGTGTGTGGTGGCATTTGTTTGTTTGTTGGTTAGAATGGTTGCGATGGATGGGTTTGCGGCTGGCTTGTTCGCTTTGCTTAATAGCTTCGGAAAAAAAACGTAAAATAAGAGAAGAAATTTTGATATGTCTTATCAACAAACACAAATGCTCATATCAGGCCCACACAGATGGATGGATGGTTGTTGGATAGCCAGCCTGTTAGCTAGAGCTTGTATGGTTTTCGGCTGATATGGTCGGAAAGGTTTGTGTACATGTTTACATAGACCAACTTGACTTTGTTGACTGCCTGGCTAGCTGGCTTATCACTCAACAGGTAATATCAAATAAAAGTGTTTTTTTTTTATTATTCAAAATTTTTGATAATAACATTAAAAATTGTTTAAAAAATCTTGAAAGTTGCGAAAAATTAATTCCACGAAAAGAAATCATACTTCGTATAGGAGGAAATGTACAGTGCTATTGGCAAATTTAAGTTAAATTATTTGGTATTGAGTTTTCGCAATTGTCGAAATCAGAACAATTTTAAATTCTAAAATATTTAAATTAATATTTTGGCATTTAGTATGCAATAAATTATGTCAAATTATGTTCGGTGGCCAGACATGCTGATTATCTTATCGTTTTTTAGAGGTCAATATCAAGTTTGACATATTTTAAAACACTCAACTACAATATTTTTAGATTTATGGGTGTTAAATAGTTTTCTTTAATGTTTTAGTTTGGGAGCAGTTAATCTGGACTATTCGAGATTATATACGAACTGAAATCGCTTTTATATCTACAAAATAGGGTCATAAAATTAACAAAAATTTAGGTGTATTACTCATAATTGGAACATATGGGTTCACATTTTCCACCATTTATCCATCAAATAGTGATAACTGCCATATTTTTTAAAATAATTTTAAGGGTTGTAGTCATCTCTTCGAATCAATCTGCTTTATTAAGTTCAATGCCAATGCCTGCATGAATATAAAACCGCAATTATTCCTGTTCGACAGTGTTATTGACTCATACCGAAATGGAGCTAAGTTTCCATCTAAAATTTCAAAATAGTATTCATGAAACCTAAAACGGACTTTAATTAAGTCAGTGACGTATAAATCAAATACAAAGCAAATAAATAATTCACAGCGATGGCAAACAATGCAATACGAGCGATTATTAATCAAAATGCCTGTTTCTTTTGGTTCGATTTCAATATTAAAATATGACGACGTAATCTAAATTGCACCTCGCAACTGGCATCTGGAATGAAATTCTTTGTTTTTTTTGCCTTGAAACAAAAAGCATTTTGGGAGAAGGAGGAAGGAGGTTGTGTTTTGGTTGTAGCTAATTAAATGCTTTTAAAATTGCTCTTGTTTTTTTGGCAATTCGCATTTTTTTTATTTTTAGACAAAGAACCAAACAAAAAATTCCCAAAACCACAGTATTTAATTCATTGTTTTGTTTTTTATTAGCAGGAGTATTAGAACAGGTAAAACAGGATAAATAAAAAAATTATAATATATTTTAATGCTAATTTAATTATTTTATTAAATATAATATTACCGAATTATAGGGATATTCCTCAAGGTTTTCTAGCGTCAATGCCTTTTTGTCAATGTCAAATTTAAAACTAAGTCGATGTTTTGTTAAACACATCATTATTGTGCGTATTAATACCCACTAATAAATTCTTTTATTTGATTAGACTTAAAAGTAAGTCAAAGCGATCAATCACCTGTCAAACCAACGTCAATGCATGTTTTGTGGGGTGAGTAGAGAAACATATTCCCTGCAATGGTTTTTAACAACTTTATTTGCCAGGATTTTTTAACGCGAAATAGAACAATTGCGGCAGGTTATATAGTTGCTCATTGGAAAGAAGTCCGAATATATATTTTCCCATTAAAAATGGTCTGTGATATTCCAGAATAAAACACCTGTTGAAATTCCTATTACGCTTCTACAAGATCACTTATTGTTAAGGCTCTTTAACAAGTCTACTTGGCCTTCCACAACAAGAAATATTTGCCTTGATATTATTGCTATTCATAGAAAGGACCCTATAAAAGGTCAACGATCTTTAATAAAGAAGACCACAAGCGTTCTTATTGGATAGGTATTCTTAACGAAGACTTCTGTAAGAAGACTCGTTGATCGTGTTGAAGACCAATATTGTGGAAGGATTTCAGAAAAAAGTCCATTAGTTGTTCTCTAAAAAATTATTTTTCCTTCTTTGCAAATAGTTTTTGGTTTTGACAATGGCTATCGTTCACGCTGAATGCCTTCGCTTCCCAGGCTAGACAATCGGTAAACATTTTCAATGGTTGCAAAAATCCCTCGGCGAAATGTAGGCTCACATTTCCGGAGAATTTTCCACCCATGTAAAGCTTGGCTGAAGTCGAAAGAGACGGAGCACAGTGGTTCAGAATCGTTTTTTCCTGTTTTTTTTTCTCTATGAACGGATAGAGATATTTTCATAATTCTTTTTTTGTTGTACAGATAACATAAATTTGAGTTTTTTTCATATTTTTCATCCAAATATGAGTGTTTTTTCATATGTTCTAACTGTTTAAACAAGGTCAAACAAAAACAAGTAAAAAATCGTTAATTTCGGCCGAGCCGAACTTTTCATACCCTCCTCCATAAAATAGTCTTAATTAAAATGGAAAATTAGTGCCACTGAGAACTTCAAATGTTAAATTACAGCTAGTTCGGTCAAAAACTGTAGCTAAAATTCTCAAAATACCGAAAATCGGGAGGTACTGTTATATGTGGCCTACACCAAAACATGGACCTCTATTAACAATTTTTGGTGCAGAAGCTTCGTGATCATTGAGAACTTTTAACGTCAAATTACAGCTAGTTCGGTTAAAATTTTTAGGTAAAATACTCAAAATACCGAAAATCGGGAGGTACCGTTATATGTGGCCTACACCAAAACATGGACCTCTATTAACAATTTTTGGTGCAGAAGCTTCGTGATCATTGAGAACTTTTAACGTCAAATTACAGGTAGTTCGGTTAAAATTTTTAGCTAAAATACTCAAAATACCGAAAATCGAGAGGTACCGTTATATGAGGGCTATACCCAAACATTGACCTATGTTGACGATGTTTGGTGGAGAAGTTGCATGTCCGTTGAGAACCTTAAATGTCAAATTACAGCTAGTTCGGTTAAAATTTTTAGGTAAGATTCTCAAAATACCGAAAATCGGAAGGTACCGTTATATGGGGGCTACACCCAAACATGGACCTATGTTGACGATGTTTGGTGGAGAAGTTTCATGACCACTGAGAACCTCAAAGGTCAAACTACAGCAAGTCGGTTAAAAATTTTAGCTAAAATACTCAAAATACCGAAAATCGGGAGGTACCGTTATATGGGGGTTATACCAAAACATGGACCTATGCCCCTATCTTTTGGAATATAAGTTTGTTGATCACTAGGAACCCCAAATGTCAAATTATAGCTAATGTGTTATGTGACTAAAAACGTCAAAATACCTGAAATCGGACTGTACCATTATATGGGGGCCATACCAAAACGTGGTCCGATATAGGCCATCATCGAACTTGACCTGTCTGCAAACAAAAGACCCATCTTCTCAAAATTTCAGCGTCCCATCTCCATTTTTGTGGATGCTAGTGTGATTACCACAGACGGACGGACGGAGGGACTGACATGCATAGATCGACTCAGAATTTTACGCTGATCAAGAATATACTTTATAGGGTCGCAAATGAATATTTCACGGAAAAACAAACTTAATATGACCTCCATACTATGGTGGAGGGCATGGTAGAACAATAAAAGGTAACAGCAATACACAGCCGTCTGAACTGGGCTGTAACGTTAGTGTCAAATTCCATACTATATTTTATATATTTATTTCTATTTCGATGTACATTGGGTATATATATTTTTTGATTAAAAAATATATCATTCCGAAAAAAACTATTTCCCAGAGAGACTTCTTCATATCAATTATGCCTAACGCCTAGAGCTGGCAAACCATCGATATTCCAAACATTAGATATTTTCGATATAATGTTTTAAAATATCGATTGCTATCGATATTATCGTTAAATTGTCATCGCCATTAATTTGGAGATGAAAATGGCGGAAATGTCAATGATTTTCTGGAAATTATGCAAAAGTAGTTCACAGAAATGTAAAGGAGAATAAACAAATGCTTTTATTCTATAAAAAATTTAAAAAAATACATTTTATCTTACCGAAAAATGTGTACGTGTGACTACGGACTTACTTTCTTACACACACATAACCGAAATGCGGCGAAATTTCTATTAATTTCAGTGGATTTCAGGTTAGCGGTTTTTATTCCGATAATATCGATAGGCAAAACTATCTATCGATATTGAATTTTTAAATAACAATCGATATTATCGATAGTGCCATCGATTTTTTGCCAGCTCTACTAACGCCGATAAAACGCCGCCTTTAGAGGCGGTACAAAGTTTGTTAATAAGTGAGGTATTTCGTTAAATTTGAAAAAAATAAAGCCCTAATAAACATGTGCATCTTTGATTTCAAAAACAAAAGATTGATCCAACTTCTCTTTTTTCAATGAATTTCCAGCGAACCCAAACATTTTTCCAAGAATTCTACTTTCTGCAAGAAATTATGTATTTAGTGGAATGATGTGGAAACATTCAAATTGAAAATGTAACGAATTTTCATTCATGTTTTCCAAAATATTCAAACAAATGTCAAAAATTATTATATAATAATATATAATTGTTCCACAAACATCCCTGAAGGGACAAGGGAGACTTCTCTTATATCAATGAGTGCACCCCGATTCATATTAGCGTGTCTTAAGACACCACTTTGTAGAGAAGTTTTACATGGCTGAAATACTCAGGAAATGTCCCCAACATTACTGAGGGGTATTTTGCCACCGCTGAAAAATGTTTGATGTTGCCCGGCCGGGGAATCGAACCTACGACCTTCAGCGTGCAAGGCGGGCGTGCATACCATTGCACCACGGTGGAATAATTTATAGACATTTCCTTGGTTTGTTTACATATACCTTTGACACTAAGATTACAAACAAAAACAAATTTCTATGTGGTTGTTGTTGAGTTGTATTTGTTGTAGTATTTACTTTACCTTATATTTGTTCTACCATGGGTGGAGTGTATAAAAAAATGGAAACATATTTTTAAAAATTTGTTTTAATTTTTTTTCAAAAAATTTAATTTTTTTCCAAAATTAAAAAAAGTACTCATTGGGTTTTCATAAAACTCATACCACTCTTATAAAAACTCTCATATATAAAAAATGTCCCTTAGTGTATAAAAGCTACATATAATTTATATGGGAAACGGTATGAAAATAACACAGATTTTTACCCATGTAATTTCAAAAAAAATTAAAAAAGTGGTAAACGGACGGAACGGCACGTGTACAAAAGTATACATGGGGTGAAAGAGGACACTCTCGGGCACCATTCTGTGAAAACGGAACTTTGTTCCAACCTGTTCCCTAAAAGTTCTAGTCCACTAAAGTTTGAATTTCACAAAAATTTAGTACCGGAGGAAAAATAAAATAGCTCACTTCTTGTAAACGCTACGGTAATTTATTGAAACGGTTCTTAAAGACAACAATCCTACTTACCTAACAAAAAACACAGCGAACACAATGTTTGTTATACACGCAGAGAAAAAATATTTTTCGCTTTTGTTGGAACAAAAATATATGTTTTGGTTCCAAAAATGTATTTGTTTTGTTCAAACATTGTAATCCAAATCCAAAAATACCATCTTTTGTTCCAAACATAGAAAACAAAAACAACTTTCGAATTTCCGCAATATTGTTAAAATCGTTAACAATACCGATTGTAGGAACTATCATAATCTAATTTTGTTTACAAAAAGTATTGTCAATACAGAAAACCAGCCCAGAAATTTTTGATTTGAGTGCATATACTTCTCATATACACTTTTCGCATAACTTGGATATAAATGTCGCGTATAATATTGCAATCATTGATGAACACAATACATGGTTTGCTGCCTTGGCTGACAACAAAGACAAACAAAAAGCCACAAGAACCCACCACAACATAAGGAATAATTAAACACCATAACAAACATGAAAAGGAAAGAAGAATGAAACAAAACAGAAACAAATAAAAACAAGAGTCTCACAAGTACATACACACAAAAACAAAGGTAAAGGCAGCATGTCATACAAACACACCACAACTCACTAAAATTGTTTTTTCAACACGGCATCGAATAGCGAGAGAAGAGAAACAAATTTTTGAAGAAAAGAGAGAAATATTGTTCAGTTGACACAAACTATTTTTGGATTTACAATACTACATGAGGAATCCAACAATATGTTAACAATACATATTTTGCTCTTGGAATATTGTTGGATCAAACATATTTTTTTCTCTGCGTGTAGTTTCAGAGAAGTAGCTATTTCTTTCTTCAGAAATGTGCAATATTGACGCTTTTCCAAAATTGCTAAAAAAAATGGTCGTCTTTAGGAGCACGCCACGCCCACAAGTTCCAATCTCTTGACTTAATTTTTTGCTTTCCTAAATTTCAATATGCCTACAATCGAATCCCATATAGAAATTAACAATCGGTGACGACAAACAAATTGGGGTTTTGGCCAGGAAAATCGTTTCCTGAACCACTGTCTGGTGAACGGACTCTTCGATAAAAGTTCATTACTCTTTTATAAGAAGACCTCGGGTGCTTCTAAAACAATGCCTTTGGTCCTTTGATCTTTATTACAAAGCCCCCTTGGTCCCCTATAAGTACCCAGCAAAATGTTCGATGCCAAAGATGGGTGCAATTGATCTGGCATGTCATCTTTTTAGCATCTTCATCGATGTACTTTATATGGGCGTGGACCCCAAAAGGTGCTATTCAGTTTTGGATCCAAAGCATGTCATTTACACCAATGCTTTGGCATGTCATTTTCACCAACCTTCGCATGACAAAAGATCGGATCTTTCACGACTTCGTTTGAACCAATGCAAAAGATGCCATGAAATCACGTCATCGCATGGAACCCCTTCCTTCAAATTTTGCTGGGTATAAATGCAAGCTTTCCCTAAGATATTCTTTTCGTGTTCTATAAGAAGACCCCTTCGTCCGGCTTGAAAATGCCTACTGGTGCTTAACCCACATAAATCCACTGGTCGTTTAAACGCCACAAAAAATGTTTGTAAAAATTTACGTAAAACTCGGATTTTTTTTTGCAAATTTGTGTGTTTCTTTTTTTTTTGCATTTTGTTACAGTATTGTCTGTTATCTGTCTTTCCATACTTGTAAAGCTTCATTTGTTCCATGCATTTCTACGCAATTGGCCTAAAACACAAGCAATTCATAAAATCTACTTATTTGTAATTTTCGTCTTTTGATGAAAAATTTAAATTGGTGATAAAAGTTAATCATAAATGTTACATTCATATAAAGTCAGGCATTTGTATAGTAGGAGTATTTTCTCAATCAAAAACCAAGGGATTGGCACGAAAGAATACGCCTATATTACCCATCAAAGTTTCCGGTATTTTCAAAAAAAAAAAATGGCCCAGATTGCAGAAAAAAAAGTTATTTTTAAAAAATGCTTAAAAGTCCTCAAAAATATCATTTTCATACAACATTTTAAAAATTATTGGCGCTATGTGGGATAATGAGGACACCTACGAATAATACTTTTCCCACAAACCGATCTTCTTTAAAAGATCTACCGATCTTCTTTAAAAGATCTACCGATCTTCTTTAGAAGATCTACCGATCTTCTTTAGAAGATCTACCGATTTTCTATAAGAAGATCTACCGATCTTCTATAAGAAGATCTACCGATCTTCTATAAGAAGATCTACCGATCTTCTATAAGAAGATCTACCGATCTTCTATAAGAAGATCTACCGATCTTCTATAAGAAGATCTACCGATCTTCTATAAGAAGATCTACCGATCTTCTATAAGAAGATCTACCGATCTTCTATAAGAAGATCTACTGATCTTCTATAAGAAGATCCACCGATCGTCTATTAGAAGATCTACCAATCTTCTATAAGAAGATCTACCGATGTGTATAAGAAGATCTACCGATCTTCTATAAGAAGATCTACCGATCGTCTATAGAAGATCTACCGATCTTCTATAAGAAGATCTACCGGTATTCTATAAGAAGATCTACCGATCTTCTATAAGAAGATCTACCGATCGTCTATAAGAAGATCTACCGATGTTTATAAGAAGATTTACCGATGTTTATAAGAAGATCTACTGATCTTCTATGATAAGATCTACTGATCTTTTATAAGAAGATCTACCGATCGTCTATAAAAAGATCTACCGATCTTCTATAAGAAGATCTACCGAAGTCTATAAGAAGATCTACCGATCTTCTATAAGTAAATCTACCGATCTTCTATATGAAGATCTACAGATTTTTTAAGAAGTTCTACTGATATTCTATTAGAAGATCGATCTATCTTCTATAAAAAGATCTACCGATCTTCTATAAAAAGATCTACCGATCTTGTATAAGAAGATCTACCGATTTTTTTAAGAGATCTACTGATCTTTAAGTAGTTCTACTGATATTCTATAAGAAGATCTACCGATCTTCTATAAGAAGGTCTACAGATCTTCTATAAGAAGATCTATCGGTCTTCTATAAGAAGATCTATCTATCTTCTATAAAAAGATCTACCGATCTTCTATAAGAAGATCCACCGATCTTGTATAAGAAGATCTACCGATTTTTTTAAGAAGATTTACTTATCTTTAAGTATTTCTACTGATATTATATAAGAAGATCTACCGATAATAAGAAGATCTACCGATCTTTTATAAGAAGATCTACCGATATTCTATAAGAAGATCTTCGATCTTTCAGCATTTATGCTAATGAGGGTATATACACTTTCAAAATATTGTTTTAAACCCCAAGTATGTTTGGACGAAATCCGTTGCAGACAATTTGGAGTCGATTAGCTTTGTACGTCCGTCTGTCTGGCACGATAACTCTCGAACAGATCAACAGATTGGGTCCAAAACTTGGCCTTCGTAATATTTTGTCCAAAATTAGTTTAAGTTCGCGGATGGGTCATATCGGTCCACTTCTTTGGGTACCTCTCCCACAAATGTTCAAAAATTGCGCGCATGATAACTCTTGAAGGGAGCAACCGTTTTGGTCTACACATTGCACATCGTGAAAATTCCACTAGACGTAGATAAGTTTTCAATATGGACTCTATCCGTCCTCTCCTTCGGGTACCTCCCACACAATATTTAGGATAAGATAGTGCGGTTTACGATCTGCTCGAAGATGCTTTGGAAAATTATACCGATACTTCTCCTTATGGTCCTGTTTACAGCGATATTATGTTTTTAGTGGGCAAGTTCATGCTTCCTGACATAGTGGTCTGAAAGATCGCAAGTTCAAATGTCTAAATACACATTTTTTGGGAAAAGGATTTTGGTTTTGTAGCCTGCATTCGATCTGTCTGTAGATGAACGTTTCAATTCACTTAGGCTGAGGGTATATCTCTGTCTGCAAAGCCGACTGATACTTTCGTACTTGTCAATTAGAAGATCTACTTATCTTCAATTATAAGATATTCTATCAGAAGATCTACTGACTTTCTATCAGAAGATTAATGATAAAAAATTAGAAGATCTACTGATCCTATATCATAATTCATCAGAAGATCTACTCATGTTCCATCAGAAGATCTGATGATATTCTTCATCAGAAGATTTATTGATATCTTTCATCAGAAAATCTACTAATCTTCTTTATCGGAAGATCTACTGACCTTCCTCCATGAACTGTCATTTGTTGAGAAAACTTGCTGGACTTTTAAAAAATGACTTACTAACCTAAGAGCTGACCTACTGCTCTTCTATGGGAAGAACTACTGGTCTTCTATGAGCTGACATACTGGTCTTTCATGAGAAGATCTACTTATTTTCTTTGAGAAGACCTACTGGTCTTCTAAGAGATGACCTAGTAGTTTTCTATTAGAAGACTAAATTGTTTCTATAAGAAGCTGGTTTCTAAAGAGAAGACATACTGATCATCTTTGAGATGACCTATTGGTGTTCTATAAGAACACCTATTGGTCTTCCAAATGATGACTTACTGGTTTTTCACCTACCTGATGACCTACTTGTCTTGTAAGAGGGATGACCTACTAGTCTTCAATAAGAAGCCCTACTGGTCCTCTAAGAGATGAACTACTGGTCTTCTTAGAGATTTCATATTGATCTTCTATGAGAAGTGCTACTGGTATTCTGTTAGAACATGCTAATCAATCTAGTCTAAATGCAATGTTGAGTTTATTTTTACCCGTTTGCCATGACATTGCTTGCTTTTACCATAGTCAAGGCAAATATTCAAATACCAACTGCCTTCATCTATCATCATAAAAATGGCAAGGTCGATTGAGAGGATATTTTTAAACTTTTATTTATTTTGATAGAAACGGTTGTTGTTTTTATTCGATTTCTTTTAAAATCTCTCCGATAAAGTATTTGAAGAAACAGATAATCGAAATCGGCTGATTATTTGCAGGAGTAGAAGCTGCTTGTTACCCCCGGGTGATGACAAATCAACGTTTTTTTTTAATTTTTTAGTAGGTACACGTCAAACTGCAAACAGTGTTGCCATATCACATATGTGCCACACAATAAATAATAAAAATAAAACTGCACAACAATCATGACGCAGCAAAATATTATTAAAATGTTTTTTTTTAGTTTGCTTTTGCGATAATCACGTGTAATGAAACAATATGACATGATCGGAACAGCAACAACAACACATTAAAGACCACTAGTAGTAGGTACTACTGAGTAATGCAAAACACTACGACGAGTCAAGAAGATATGAAACCAAAATGCATATATCGCCAACAGTTGTTGTTGTATTCAGATGTGACTAATTTCCATAATTCTTGAGAATAAAGCCCCGCACAACACAACAAAAAACAAAAAAGAGGAATAGACCCAGCGACAAAATCAACACCAACAGGAGACGAACGCGAACTACAATGACAAAGATAGGGTTTAAAAAAGTTGTTTTTATTTTTTTTGTTCGTTTTGTTTGCGGATTACCCCCCTTTAACCTTAAGTTGGTTGCACTGAGTAATAACAGCAGCCTGGATTAACTGCACATGCAATCGTATGTGGATGGAGACGACAGACATATTCGCGATATGCCATAATAGCACGTATCGAAATATGTGTGCACTTTTAGTTTTTTTAACAAACAAAAAAGGCGCAAGTAACCAAGTTATTGGTTGACGCATCCGTTTATAAGGCACACTACGTATCTGCATAAGTTGCAGTTTTTTATATAAATTGAAGAAAACGAAGATCCATTTATCTTCTACCAGAAGATCCACTGACCTTCTTGCAGAACATCTACTGAATTCATATCAAAAGATCTACAGATCTTCTATTAGAAGATCTACTGATGTTCTATCAAAAGATCTACTGATCTTCTAATTGAAAATCGGTAGATCTTCTGATAGAAGATCAGTAGATCTTTTGATAGAAGATCAGTAGATCTTTTGATAGAAGATCAGTAGACCTTTTATCAGTAGATCTAGAGATAATAGAATATATACCTGTCTTATGCTAGAAGATCTACTGATATTAAATTAGTAAATCTGCTGATCTTCTATCAGTAGATCAACTGATCTCAGAAGATTTACTGAACTTTTATTAGAAGACCTACTGATCTCTCAATTATTTTCTGATCCTCTCTAAAAAGACCTATAGATATTCTTTAAGAAACTCTACCGCTATTCTACAAAAAGATCCACTGATCTTCTATCAGATATTCTACTGACCTTCTATCAGAAGATCTACTGATATTCTATCAGAAGATCTACTGATCTTATATCAGAAGATCTACTAATCTTCTATCGAAAAATATACTGATCTAATATCAGACAATCAATTGACCTTCTATCAGAAGATCTACTGATACGCTATCATAAGATCTCCTGATCTTCTAAAAAGATATCAACTGATCGTCTATCGGGAAATCTACTGATCTCGTATCAGACCATCAATTGATCATCCATCAGAAGATCTACTGATGTTCTATCAGAGGATCTACTGATATTCTATTAGAAGATCTACTTATCTTCTATCAGAAGATCTACTAATCTTCTATCAGAAGATCTTCTGATCTTCTATCAAAAGGTATTGTAAATCCTCTGTAAAAAGATCAACTAATCTTCTATCGGAAAATCTATTGATCTCGTATAAGAAAATCAATTCATCATCCATCAGAAGATCTACAGGTGTTCCATCAATATATCTACCGAAGTTCGATCAGAAGATCTGTTGATTTTCTATCAGAAGACCTACTGCTCTTCTATCAGAAGATCTTCTGATCTTCAACAGGAAGGCTTACTGATATTTTATCTTCTATCGGAAAATTTACTGATCTCGTTTCAGAAAATCAATTGATCATCCATCGATCTGCTAATGATTGAAGATCTTTCAGAAAATCTACTGACATTCTATCAGAAGGTCTACTTATCTTCTATCATCAGATCTCCTGATCCTCTAAAAAAAGACCTCCTAATCTTCTATAGGAATATCTACTGATCTCGAATCAGAAAATCAATTGATTATCCATCAGCAGATCTATTGAAGTTCTATCAGAAGATCTACTAACATTCTAACAGAATATCTAGTGATCTTCTAAAGAATATCTAGTGATCTTCTAAAGAAGATCTAGTTATATTCCATCAGAAGATCTACTGATGTTCCATCAGAGGATCTACTGATATTCTATTAGGAGATCTACTTATCTTCTATCAGAAGATCGATTGATCTTCTATCAAAAGATCTCGTGATCCTCTATAAAAGGTCAACTAATCATCTATCGGAAAATCTACTGATCTCGTCTCAGAAAATCAATTGATTATCCATCGAAGTTCGATCAGAAGATCTGCTGATTTTCTATCAGAAGACCTACTGCTCGTTTATTAGAAGATCTCCTGATCTTCAACAATAAGGCTTACTGATATTCTATCAGAAGATCTACTGATCTTCTATAAAAAAGATCTCTTAATCTTCTATCGGAAAATCTACTGATCTCGTATCAGAAAATCTATTGAAGTTCTATCAGAAGATCTACTGACATTCCATCAGAAGATCTACTGGTCTTCTAGCAAAAGATCTACTGATCTTCTTCATCAGAAGATCTATTACTGATCTTCTATCAGAAGACCTACTGATCTACCTATCTTCTACTAGAAAATCTACTGAGTTTCTATCGGATCAGATCAGTAGATCGATCTTCTATTAGAAGTTCCACTTATCTTCTGCAGAAGTTCTACTGATATCCCGATCTTCTACAGATGCTCTATTGGTCTTCTACCAAAAAGTCTTCAATAAGAATATCTACTGGTCCTCTATCAGAAGATCTACTGATCATTTATCAGAAGATCTACTGATCATTTATCAGAATATCTACTGATCCTCCATCAGAAGATCTACTGACCTTTTATCAGAGAATCTACTGATCATCTATCAGAAGATCTACTTATCTCCTGTCATAAGATGCACTGATCTTCTTTGAGAAGATCTACCGATCTCTTTTGAGAAGATCTAGTGATCTTAAATTAGAAGTACAACTGATCTTCTATTAGAGGATCTACTGCTTTTTGATAAGAGTATCTTCTTATCTTCGATTAAAGGATCTACTTGTTTTCTATCAGAAAATCAATTGGTCTTCTATCAGAAGACCCACTGAAAATTTACTGATCCTTAGATATTATCTCATATCAGAAAATCTACTGATCTTCTACAGTAGATTTACTGATCTTTTATTAGAAAATCTACTGGCCTTTTATCAGAAGTTCTACTGATCTTCTACATAAGATCTTCTGACCTCTACAGGAGATCTAATGATCTACTACAGAAGACCAGAAGATCTTATGATCTTGTGCATCAGAAGGTCTACTGGTCTTTTATCAGAAGATGTACAGATTTTTAATCAAAAGATCAACGGTTCTTCTATCAGAAAATTTGCTGATCTTCTACAGAAGACATACTGAATTTCTATTTTTTTTTTTTTGCAAGACACAATGACATTCTATCAGAAGATCTACTGGCCTTTTATCAGAAGATTTACTAATATTCTATCAAAGTATTTGGTGATCTTCCACCAGAAGATCTGCCATCAGAAGACTTACTGATCTACCGTTTTTCTACAAGAAGATCTAATAATCTACCATCAGAAGACCTATCGACTTTCTACAAGAAGACCTATCGGAAGATCTACCTTTTTTCATCAATTGATCTTCCATCAGAAGACCTACTGATATTCATTTAGAAGAAGCTCTCCTGAAAAGAATTTTTAACATACTCGTATTGACCAAGTCATGTAGGGTGTATTTACATAAATATGTACATATAAATGTGTTGTTAAAAACACAACAACATTTGTTGTTTTTTTTTGCAAGTAAACAAAAAAACAACACTTTAACTTAATAAACAACAACACCGGCGACTATTTTTTGTTGTTTTTCTTGATTCTTGAAGAACATACGGTTTCGATTCGTTTAAATGCGTCTACACGCATTCTACCATGGCGATATTCCAGAAAGTGAGTGTAGAGTTTGAACTCCAAGCTTATGGAAGAAGAAGAAGCAGAAGAAGACTATGTTGTAAATGCCGCCAAATATACACCCCACCCTTGGAGTCTTATCCACGGTAATGCTATTCTTTAAAATATATGATCTCGGCGTTGAGCCATTTCAATCGTAAGTCTCCCTAGCCCTTATTTATTTATTACTTTGCTTAGCTAGTCAGAAACGCCATGCACGATTCGTACATATGGACATGACATGCATTCTACTTATGAATTCCCTCAGTGCCTAACTGGTGTTGATTGTTGCTTGCTGTGTTTTTGAAAACTTGCATTTTTTCGATTGCAATTTTCCATAGGTTCGGTTTTTCATAGCAGTGAGCGTTGTTGGATTGTGGATTTTGTCGTCAGAATGAATTGTAAGAAAAAATATTTATAAGGAGACTTTGAATTTACATTGAAGTTTTGCTACTAAAATGTAGCTTTTCCTTTTTTCTGTTTTCAGAGAAATTGCCTGTGAGGTAAAACAAGGGTGTTCCAACATGACAACACATGTTATACCTCCGCCACTGCTACCATGTGGTGTCAGAGTCGTTTCTAATGAAAGGCGTATGAATCATTCGTCGCTTCCCTATCAAGAGTGCTTGCTATTTTTACTCAATACAGATGTCTTGTATCAAAAAGAGGAAAACGATGCACCCAAGGAAATTAGCTACTTTAGCTTTGTGGACAGGACAACAATTTCCGTTTATTGTTTTTGTCGAGAAGAATTCATTAGAAGTGGAAGCATATAAATCAAATAATAATGACAGCGGAACTGACTTCTCCTCTAGTCGATGAAACTGATTTGTTTATGAATTTATTATGGGAAAATTAAGTTGTTGATAACAATTGTTCAATAAATGAATTGAATTGAGTTGGAAGCTCCACTATGAAATCTCCACTTCGAATCGCTATTTCTCTTCTAAAGACATTCAAACACATTACCCAAAGTCAGCGAATATTTTATTTTCACCTCAAGCATTAGGTCTGATAGCTTAACTTCAAAATAGTTTCAACAAAAATATAAAATGTATTTGACCTTTTGACATCTTGTTTCCACATTCCTCGAAATATTCCACGCCATAAGTGTATGCGTTGTTTTAAGCCTATGCTTATTTGGTGTAATGAAGCTTCAACACGTTCAAACTCATTAAAATTTCAAATTATTTTCACCTTACCACCTTGAATATTATATGCAAAGGGACGAAAAAGTGTGTACATGTGTGAAGAACAAAATAAAGTCAATGGATTCACTTTTGTTGGGATTTACTTGGAGTGGTGGTGCGTCAACAAAGAAATACAAAAGGAATAATTAAGAACTTTTAAGTTCGGATACTCCATAAAGCTATTTATAGTTTGGATAGGTCAAATGACTTTTGAAAATTCAAATATTCAATTTATTAAACTAATAAATTAAAGTTGTTTTAATAAAATATTAAAACAACTGACTATTTTGAAAAGCAAAATTTTTAAAATTGTTTTAATTAATAATATTTTAAAATCTTATTATTGAAAGAATAATATTAAAAAAAAAATTAGTAGAAAAATAATTATTTTTTATTGGTAAATAATTTTAAACATAATTAAATAATTTTATTGGAACTTAAATATTAAAAAATCTACGTTTGTTTGCCAAATCCGCATCTGACATAAACTATTGTGAATTGCAACAATAAATATTGTTACTTCTGACCAAAACTATTGTAATTTCTAACAATATTTATTGTCCATTTTGACCAAAACTATTGTGAATTGCAACAATATATATTGTTACTTCTGACCAGAACTATTGTAAGTTCTAACAATATTTATTGTCCATTTTGACCAAAACTATTGTGAATTGCAACAATAAATATTGTTACTTCTGACCAAAACTGTTGTAAGTTATAGCAATATTTATTTTGCAACAATAAATATTGTTACTTCTGACCAAAACAATTGTAAGTTCTAACAATATTTATTGTCCATTTGGACCAAAACGTTTGTGACTTGAAACAACAAATATTGTTACCTCTAACCAAAACTATGGTAATTACATGTTTAGTCCAAAACGTTATAGTGTCAAAGAGACAATGCATATTTATATTTAGAGCACATAATATAGTCCAGTGTGACAATAACGATTGTTGGATTGACAATACTACATAAGCAATCCAACAATATGTTAACAATATATATTTTGCTCTTGGAATATTGTTGGATCAAACATATTTTTTTCTCTGCGTGTAGAAACTCATCACGCCATGGTACAGGGATATGATGTTGTAAAAAGTATACATCTCGCCGATTAATCTATTTACTGCGTGTAATAGGTCAAATATTGGTCCACTTTGAAAAATCCCTACATCACTGGTCTTGATGGTCGCAGCGGTGCAGGAAATCAAGCTCAATCAACTAATGAAGAATCGTACCAGAACTGAAGTTGGATCAGGCCAATTTTTGCTGGGTCTTGACGGATACGGGGAATGGAGTAGCAGTCAGGTGTGGAACTCTCGAGGTAGAGTTGCTTAACATTTATCCCGCCGATTAATAGATACTATATGGGTTAAAGGTCCAACATTAGCCCGCTTTCGGTCTAATCTTGGAGGGATTTTAGCGCTCCTTAGAAAATGAGGTCGCCCCTAATTAGCAGATACTGCAATAGTTCGCCAGACATCCGAACCGTGCGACTTCATCACCTTGACTTGTTTAAGAGAATTCACGAATTACCGCTTAAGAGAACTGCCAAACCCTTGTAATGTTCGGATAGCATAAAGGACGTTTCGGGACATCATCACTGCTGCAGTTGCTCGCTATATAACTGTTCCTTGAATACCCGAAGTGAGACCAAATTGTCCAGCGGAAGAGTGCTGAGCTTAGTGGGACCCAGCCCAGTTACTCCAGAGTCAAGGGGCTTACACTAAAAGTGTCGGAAAAAATAAAAAAAGCGGAACAAGTGAGACCAGATAAACTGAAGAATTGCAAAAGAAGTGAATTGTGGGAAACGGTCTCTCGAAACCTATTCAGAGGAGGTGCGTATCTTACATTAATCAATAATTTCTCGGGAACCCAGGGTGCAACAGGGAGAACTCATGCAAGGAGCTCTAGTCAATTTATCAAGATGGGCACACAACAATGGACTTGGGGTTAACCCATCTAAGACAGAGCTGGTTCTATTTACGAAGAAGAGAAAAGTCAAACCATTCACCCTACCAACGCTGGACGGAGTGGCCCTAAAGCTCTCTCTAGAGGCCAAGTACCTTTGCATTATCCTGGACTATCGACTAACGTGGAAAAGGAATGTCGAAGAACCAAGAGATGCCTTATAGCCCTTTATTCATGCAAGAACTCTATTGGTATGAGTTGGGGATTGAAACCACAGGTCATCCACTGGATTTTTACGACCATAGTTCGCCCTATTCTGACTTATGGTTCATTGAAATGGTGGAATGCATTAAGTAAGACATGCCTTCTCCACAAGATTAATACCGTTCAAAGAGCGACATATCTCTTAATTACCGGTGCCATGAAAAGCACTCCACAGGCTGCCCTCAATGTATTACTGGATCTTCATCCGATGAATCTCGTGGTGCAAGAGTTGGCAGCAAAGAGTGCTCTCCGACTCAAGGAGATAAGCTCATGGTGCAACTTCGACTATTTCAACGCTGTTATTTTACGACGATCTGGACTATCAGTGGGATCGGAGGTAATCAGTGACTATATATCACCACAATTACACTTCGACGAAATTGAAGTTCGGATACCTGAGAGAGAAGCCTGGACCCACAACTCCCCACCTCTACTCGGTATAGAGGTTTATACCGATGGCTCCAAGATGGAAAGGGGAACAGCAGCGGGCGTCTACAGCGATACCCTCAACTTACGGATCTCGTACAAGCTAAGCGAAAATTGTAGCGTCTTCCAAGCCGAAATCTTTGCGGCCACGAAAGCAGCAGAGTTGATAAAAACATGGAAGGGGACATAGTTGGACCGGTGACTATCTATGTGGATAGTCAAGCGGCCCTAAAATCACTTAGATCCCACTCAATCAAGTCAGCTGCGGTCTTGCACTGCAGGAAAGCTTTGGAGGCCCCAAGATCAATCGTTACCTTGTGCTGGGTCCCGGGGCTCTGCGACAACGAGGGAAATGAAAAAGCGGATGAACTGGCGCGTCGCGGATCTGAGTCAAACGACATCGAAATCGATAACTCAATCAAGCCAACCTTGTGTCACTTCATGCGGCTCCTAGAACAAGTATACAGGGAGAAGGCTGGTCAGATTTGGAACAAAGAACCGCTGTAAGGTATCAAAGGCAATCTGGCCCAACCTCTCCAAACGGAAGACCACTTCTCTACTCTCTATGAGAAAGCCCGACCTGAAACTAATGGTTGGAATAATCACGAGACACTGCAGAATAAGATCAATGGGATAGATATGACTCCACGGACTACTGCAGATTATGCGAAGATGAAGAAGAAACAATGCTCATGACCAGGAGAATTCAAACAATGCACTATAGGTAATTTGGCCTGAGGCAAAAAATAATAGCGGTGCTTTTTATATATTTTTAATGCTTTATATGCAAAAGTAAGATAAAACAAAGAATTGCACCGTAAAATTCGGATATAGCGAACATCGGTTATAAGAAACTACGTTTATAGCAAACAAAGTTGTGTGTTTCCAAAAAATGTTTCTTAATATTTGTACACACATTCAACTTCCTAAAACGACCACGATTATAACAAACAAAAATTGTTACGCCGCGAGTAAAATTTTTTACAATTTGTTAGGATATTCAGGCCCGCTTTGAAGCACAAGCGGATAGCGACGAACTTAAGCACTGTTTTAAATATTTTAACATATGATATTTAATAGTAAGCTTTAATAAGAATTTTACAGACGAACGCGTTTATAACGAACGCCGGATATAACGAACAAACATTCTTTTTCCTACCCTCTTTTCTAATTTTACCTTTTTATTCGTTTCAACCCAATGAACGCGGTTACAACAAAAGAAAAACGATTACAATGAACTATAGTACTGATCCGCCAAAAGATTTTTATAAACATTGATATGTTTAAAATATTGATTCGTGAAAAGATCTTTATAAATATTTTTTTAAAGGACCAAATAAATCACCCAATCATGATCCCTAGTTAGAACGTATTACGGCTATAATTAATAAAAATTTTGACCACAACACGTCTGTACATTTTTACAACACATGGTGAATATCTCTTTAGAGAAAATGTCTTTTTAGTTCAAATCGGATGCTTTTTTGTGTTTAATATTTCCTTCACCAAACAAAAAATTAAAAAAAAAAATATTTTTTCTGCAAGGAGGGCACCTTCAAAAAAGTGATATAACTTAAAAAACGCAAAAAATCGCACCTTGGTAATTTTGTAGTTGATTCAGAACCCTTTGCTGAAGATATTCTCGGTGGCAGAATTTCGGACAAAGTTGGACAATTTTGTAAAAGTCTATAATATAAAACTATAATTTTGTAAAAAAAAATAAATCTTAGGTTGTATCCTATATGACGATTTCTTCTGCTGTAACAAACATTTTGAAGAAAATTATTTCTTTAAACAGAAAGTACACCGCCACCATTCCACTGAATATCATATCTTTGTATTTGATTATTACCAAACTCTTACAAATTGCGTTTAGTTTTGCATTGAGTTTTAACCTTTTTTAACATTTTTTTATTTTGTCTTCGAAATTGTGATTTTAACTTCGAATTATACCGCGAGTTTTGAATATTTTTGAAAACAAATTGCACATGCATAGAATTTGACATGTTCTATCTTCGAATCAAATTAGAAAACTCGCGTTACTAAAAGTTCCAAAATCGACTTTTTCCCTAAAAACCTGTCCAAATTACCTATAGTGCAATGGGTGAACATACAAAAACATCTCTGACAACATTCTGCCAAGCCGAGCCGACAACACTGCTTCTTCTTGCCAAGGGTCTGAAGTGGCTTCAACATGAACGAATTACAGCACCTTAATATGGCAAACCCTCCTTACTCGCTCTCCTATCTAAAATAATTTCTCAATTGTCCTTCAATCCATAGCACTTACTTAATTATTCTTACAGCTTACTTCTTTCCTCGATACCTTCTATGCAATTTATTTCTTTTCTTTTCTCCAACCCACACTATAGGATGAACATAAGGTCTCCGAGTGGAGTGGCTGTCCAACACGATAGCTGCGCGTCCTTTAACCTAACTTCACCTAACAGGGAAAAAAGAAGAGTACTACGTACTATGGATGATGTTCCAAATTCCATTACGAATAAAAAATCATTCAAAGCATTGAGTCCTGACGGAAACTTCATGTTAATGCAGAAAGAGGTGGATGAGCCGTAAGTCCAGTATCTCACCAAAGTTCTCAACCCTACTCGAGCCACCCACATCGTGCCCGAGGTCTGGAAAATGGGCAGAAAGTTCCCGCTACTAAAACCATGCAAGGATTCCAGCCAGCAAAGACAAATCGTACAGACCGACATCGCCTTTGTCGTGCATGTCTCAGCATAGACTCTCGAGGCTTTACTTCTCCCCATCTTGAGAAATAGTCAATCATGATCAGCATGGGATTTTAGCCAGCAGAGTGTCTGTAATCGATGCAATGGAAAACATTTCGCTATTTTATACTTTGATTTTTTTACTTTCGCGCCGCAAGATCAATGGTTTCGACCAGTGTGCGTCTGAGACGTAGCCTCAGACATAATCTGCAAAAAATAAATGTCAAGGAATGTTCTTTCAAATGATAATAAACATTCCCCATTCTATTTTATTTTTCTGTGTTTTTTATTTATTTTGTTTTTCTTTAAAGAAAGTAGGAACCTCTAAATATATCACCCTTAATATTGAGGATAAACCCAATCGACCGCTGGTCTCCAAGTGAACTAAATATCTACAGTTAAAGACAGCTGTGAAATTAATTTATGCTATCCAATCAAAAGTTTTTGAGACACAAAATACAAGTTGTTGTTCGTTGCTTCCGTTATGAGGGATAAAGGCCGTATATACACTAGAGTGGGGCGATTTGAACACCATCACGGGCGCCTGGAGTTTCTGATTCTTGGGATTGTACTGAGCAAAAAAGTCAACTAGACCATATGTCTACGGTGAAAATCGAGCCCCCGGATTTTGACTTGAAGTTTTTTTTCAGGGATTTTCGGATATTTTGGCAAATAACAACCAAACCACTGATATTTTCGATCCAACACAAAGACAACAATTGTAGCCAAGACAATAATAAAGAACTCTCTAGTACATCGTAAAAGCATTGCAACGCTCCTTCAGGTAGTTATGGCCTCGAGAAGGTGCACATTTTTCGGAAAATATCGATAAACGACACTGTGCAACAAAATGGAACTCAAAGTCAGTGGGTGGAAAATCCTTTTCGGAGATGAAAGCCCTTCGTGAGTGTACTAAGAACCCAAAAGGAAATTTTCACCATAGGTCAAGTTTCCGAGATATCGCGTGATTAATGGTTTAATTTTGGCCCCTTAATTTGCGAGAAAATAGCTTTATATCTCTGTTAAGCGTTATTGTAGCTTCATTTTGAGATTACATGTCTTCAGTCAAAACGAATGGTGAATCTTTTTGTAGAATATTTCATCCCTCTAACTCAATTCCTTCCATGTCCTTTTCGTCCTTTATTTTTTGAACCGTAGTAAAAGTACCACAAGATGAGATTTTACAGCATCCAAATATTCTACAAAAATGTTCTTCAGAAGATTTTAGGTACGGTTCTCATTGATGACCAATCGATATTTCCCCGTTTTCATGGTCCTTTTTGACATTTGCCCGTATTTTGTTGAGAAAACCGTGTTTTGTTTTTATGTATATTCGTTATTGGTCTGTGGTGCATCTGAAATACTTACCATAAATAGCTCTTGTAATGTCGAACACGTTAATAACAAATTTTATTGAAGGATATATCCGGTTATCTAAACTTTTGAACCGGATATTCTGATATCAAAACCGATTTTGGAACCGGTTTTAAGGAACCGATTAATCGTATATGTATATCATTGGAAAGCTAATAAAATGGTCAATCAAATGACAGCAAGTAGCTGATTACATGATTACAACTTTGTTGGTTCCGAAGCTAGAACAAAAAAAAACCGATTTTTTAAACCGATTTTGATGTAAAATATCACTGGGTTGAAAAATTCTTTTTGGCGATGAAAGTCGATTAAGATATTTTATAAATCTGGAAAGACAGTTATGTCATAGGTCAAACTTCTGAGTTATTGTGAGATGAATTTGTGTTATGTTGTTTTGTTATCATGCACTTAAAGTTCATCAAGAATGAATTAATTTCGCCATAACTCAGAAGTTTGAACCACGTCAACCCAGTGATATTTTACATCAAAATCGGTTTAAGAACGCGGTTTTTTGTTCTAGCATCGGAACCAAGAAAGTTGTAATCAGCTACTTGCTGCCATTTGATTGACCATTTTATTAGCTTTCCAATGATATACATATACGATTAATCGGTTACTTAAAACCGGTTCCAAAATCGGTTTTGATATCAGAATATCCGGTTCAAAAGTTTAGATAACCGGATATATCCTTCAATAAAATTTGTTATTAACGTGTTCGACATTACAAGAGCTATTTATGGTAAGTATTTCAGATGCACCACAGACCAATAACGAATATACATAAAAACAAAACACGGTTTTCTCAACAAAATACGGGCAAATGTCAAAAAGGACCATGAAAACGGGGAAATATCGATTGGTCATCAATGAGAACCGTACCTAAAATCTTCTGAAGAACATTTTTGTAGAATATTTGGATGCTGTAAAATCTCATCTTGTGGTACTTTTACTACGGTTCAAAAAATAAAGGACGAAAAGGACATGGAAGGAATTGAGTTAGAGGGATGAAATATTCTACAAAAAGATTCACCATTCGTTTTGACTGAAGACATGTAATCTCAAAATGAAGCTACAATAACGCTTAACAGAGATATAAAGCTATTTTCTCGCAAATTAAGGGGCCAAAATTAAACCATTAATCACGCGATATCTCGGAAACTTGACCTATGGTGAAAATTTCCTTTTGGGTTCTTAGTACACTCACGAAGGGCTTTTATCTCCGAAGAGGATTTTCCACCCATTGAATTTGAGTCCCATTTTGTAGCACAGTGTCATTTATCGATATTTGCCGAAAAATGTGCACCTTCTCGAGGTCATAACTGCCTGAAGGAGCGTTCCAATGCTTTTGCGATGTACTAGAGAGTTCTTTATTATTGTCTTGGCTACAATTGTTGTCTTTGTGTTGGATCGAAAATATCAGTGGTTTGGTTGTTATTTGCCAAAATATCCGAAAATCCCTGACAAAAAACTTCAAGTCAAAATCCGGGGGCTCGATTTTCACCGTAGACATATGGTCTAGTTGACTTTTTTGCTCAGTACAATCCCAAGAATCAGAAACTCCAGGCGCCCGATAACACTTTTTTCCTTCCATACAAATCGCCCCGGCCTAATATACACCCATACAACCCTCAACCTTCAATCCTAATGTGATTTTTCGTTCCGCTCTGAATTCCCGGACATCCCTCGCATATCATCAAAACGCAGAGTAATAAATGACAGACTATATTTCAAGTCTATATAAAAAGTTTTTTTTTTTTTTTGCCAGACAGACGCACAATCGACCAAGACACTGATATGAGGTTATCTGGCCAGACTAGACTAGACCAAACGCACGCACGCACAAACACACACACTGCTCATTGTAAAGCCCATGAAACAATTAATCAGAAATATTGAGATACGCACATCAAATAAATGCCAATATACATACATATATTTTAATAAAGCGATGGAAGGGGCTTTGATTAGATGGAACACAATCACTTGTAAAGTGTAACCATTTTTTTCCTAATTCTGGTAGCTAAAAATTGGCTGCAGTGTTTTCTTTATAAAAATCCTTAATATACAAGGAAACAAAAGCAGTGTTCCTTTACGTGCAAGAATCTTGAAGGTTTGCCACTTTTTACTCGAAAAGTGTTCCTTTACTTCTGACACCATGCAATTTATATGGGAACAGTTTACAACTTTTACTACTTTTGCGGGTTTTACCATTTTCAAAAGTAAAGGAAGACCAAAAAATATAGGATATGGTACTTACCACTTTCTTCCTGAGGTTGCATCTCAATCTGCACCTCCATTTTCGCAATCTGATTAGACGTTTTTAGTGGCACCGGAATATTTATATTCTCAGCTACTCTCATAATTATCGATGATATCAATCATGGCCATTACACTATTACACTTGCCAAATGTTCAATTTGTGCTGTTGTCAAAAGGACCCGCCGACAGACACCTGTAATAATAATTGTTTACATAAATAGTAAATTATTACAAATTTACAACAATTCAATTAAATGATTAAACCATAAACAGGTTAATAATTATAAACCATTGTAATAGTATTTTATGCACAATTACGGCTAATATTGGTGGTTTATAACCAACAATCAATGAATTGTGGCTACGTCTTCACCACTGTACACCCATTTGTCCATAACTCAGTTGTTCTTTTCTGTTCTACTTGGTTATTTATTACTTTTTTATGACTACAAAAACAATCTAATATTGGCCATATAAACTCAATCAATTGACGATGTTTTTTATATATAAATTGTTATTTGGTGTTTTAGTTCGTTCAGGTGAGAACAATGGCATCTACATACGATTACAGCAAGTACGACGAGTATATCACCAATCGTGCATTTCACGTTTCAAGATTTTTGTTGTGTGCTATTTGGATCGATCGTCGAACAGATAAACTTATACCAACCAACCACCTCCTAACCAGTGGGGGCTATTTAGATGATAAGAAGTACTTATATACCTGTTTACCATCATCGGACCATAAACGTTTTTTGTGTTTTTGCCAAGTAATTGCCTAATACCCTGCCTGCCTGTATGCAATCCACATTGGCGTCTATGTGTGTTGGTGGGGTTTTTATTGCGGCTAAACTTTGAAATCTTAGTAAGGCTGCATTTTTTCTTCTGACGTGGAACCCTGTAGTATTGATCGATTATAGTGTAGCTAATCGCTAGTTGCTATTTCCAGATTAGAGGAAGGAAACAGGGTTGCCATTTTTAAGTAAATTTGAATAGTGTTTTCTACCAATAGATGACTTCACTAAGATCTTCTGTCAAAAGAAAACCTCAAAATGGTCGTACACCTATAGAAGACCTCATATAGGACTTTTATCTATAGATGACCCCATAAAGGTCATGTATAAGTAGAAGAGCCCATAAATGATTTTTATCTACAGAAGACCTCATAAAAGTATTTTATCTATGGAAGACCTGGGCTTTAATGTTCATCATGAGTTGTGGCATTTGGTTCCGGCATTGACCAGAGGGGTATAATGCTGGACGATCAATGAGGGCGGCCCTTCCAGTCCACCAGATATAACCATCGTGTCACGTGGTCTGACAAATGACGTCACCTGGAAACCCGTCGTTTCTTTTGGGTTAGACCATCTCCCCATAATGTTCTTCATCAGCAGACCGCCCGATTTCATCACCTCTGAACGCCGCACTTTCATCAATCATCGAAAAATCTAGTTTTAGAGAGTTCACCAATCATAGCTTTAGAGAACTGCCCAACCCCTCTGATGTTTGGGTAGCAGAAAACATCTTACACCATCACTACTACAGCCGCTCGCCATATACCTGCTGGTCGAATACCCGAAGTGAGACCTAAGTTTCCAGCAGAGGCGCCGGATTAGCAAATGAGCGTGATGAGCTTCGTCCTGCCAATTCCAGTGACCCAGAGACAGGGAGCTGACACTGGAAGTTAACAGGGTGGTCAGTGAGCATAAGCGGAACAAGTGGCTAAATCATCTGAAGAGTTGCAAAATTATAGCCGGAATATGTGAATTGTAGACAACGGTTAAGTAATTCTCGAACACTGAGAAGACGCAAGAAAGGACCTCAGTCACGATTGGCGATGTTACCATGACTAATCCGAAGAAGTGTGCAAGTTATTTTAAATGACAGTCTGTCGAGCAACCCCAGAGTGCGAAGGCAAGAGAATATACAACGTCACATTAGATCTCTACCTGCCGAGGAGGAACTACCACTATTAACATTGGATGATGTTGCGAATGCCAGCAGGAACGCTTATTCATTCAAAGTTTTGGGCCCTGATGGAATTTCCATGGTAATGCTGAAACAGCTGGATGAGAGATGAGAATATCACCAAAGTTCTCAACCTGTCGCTAGCCACCCACATCGTTTCCGAAGTCTGCAAAGTGGACAGGTGGGTCTACTACTGAAGCCAGGCTAGGATGCCAGCAAAGGTGAATCGTACAGATCGTTAGTCGCCCATAGCAAAGTTACTTGGGTTTTTACTCCTCCCCAGTTTTAGAAATAGCTATCCAGTTGCCGATCATCAGCATGGGTTTCGTAAGCCACACGGCACGACAACAGCGCTGCATGCCATCTCCACACATATTAGTCGAGGACTCAACCAGAGCAAGCCGTGCGATAGAACAGTGATGGTGGCGCTTGACTTATCAAAAGCACTCCACGCTGTTTGAGAACATTGAGCAGCCAAATTTAAAGAATTGGATAATCAATTTTATGTGTGGACGCCAGTCGTATGTGGAATTCAGGAACAAGAAGTCCAAGCTCTATAGAGTGAATTTTGAAGTTCTCCAACGTATATTCAAACCCCTCCAGATGGCATTGAGATCGTCCCTGATGTCATTTGTGAAAGGCTGATCTTTCCAACTCTTGACTGAGCTTTCCAACTTTTTTCCACCCGAGGATATAAAAATATACGCCACTAAATCTACGGCCACTCTGCTCATCACATGTACTGCAGAGGTTAGCACTAAGATGAATGTCATGGGTCAAATTTAGCTAAAATCTTCAAAATACATAAAATCGGGATGTACCGTTTTATGGGGGTTATACCAAAACATGGACCTATGTTAAAAATTTTTTTCTGTATATGTTTTGTGACCTCTGGGAACCTGAAACGTCAAATTACAAGTAGTTCGGTCAAAAAATGTAGCTAAAATCCTCAAAATACCGAAAATCGGGAGGTAATACCGACACATGAGTCTATGTTGACAATTTTAGGTGCAGGTATTTAGTGACCTTTGGGAACCTTAAACGTAAAATTAGAGGTAGATCGGTCAAAAAATGAAGCTAAAATCCTCAAAATACCGAAAATCGGGATGTACCGTTATATGGCGGCTATACCGAAGCATGGACATATGTTGACAATTTTTCGTGGAGATGTTTTGTGACCTCTTGGAACGTCAAACGTCAAATTTCAGGTAGTTCGGTCAAAAGATGTAGTTAAAATACTTAAAATACCGAAAATCGGGAGGAACCTTTACATTTTTGTTAGAGATATTTTGTGACCACTGGATACACCTTTAAAGTCAAATGAATGTCTAAAACCATCAAAAAATATTAAAAAACACGATCCTCAAAAAATTACCAAAAAAAAGCATGATCCTCACAAAATATTTTACGACACTCAAAAAAAAAGTTTTAAAAAATCTACAATTCTTAAAAAATATTTTTAAAAAATTCACGATCCTCAAAAAATATTTTTAACAAATCCAGGATTCTCAAAAAATATTTCTAAAAATCCACGATTCTCAAAAAATATTTTTAAAGAATCTACGATCCTCAAAAAATATTTTTAAAAAATCCACGATCCTCAAAAAATATTTTTAAAAAATTAACGATCTTCAAATAATATTTTTAAAAATTAGCGATCTTCAAAAAATTTTTTAAAAAATGCACGATTCTCAAAAAATCTTTTTAAAAAATTAAGGATCCTCAAAAAATATTTTTTTCAA
Source organism: Musca autumnalis (assembly GCF_047663935.1). Taxonomy (NCBI): domain Eukaryota; kingdom Metazoa; phylum Arthropoda; class Insecta; order Diptera; family Muscidae; genus Musca; species Musca autumnalis. The sequence goes on along the minus strand of NW_027411755.1, from coordinate 9,312,528 downwards.
AAACTCACGATCCTTAAAAATATTTTTGACAAATCCACTAACCTCAAAAAATATTTAAACAAAATACACGATTCTCAAAAAGTATTTTTAAAAAATCCACAATCCTCAAAAATATTTTTAGAAAATTCACGATCATCAAAAAATATTTTTAGCAAATCCACTAACTTCAAAAATTTTAAAAAACATGATCCTCAAAAAATAACTAAAAAACATGATCCTCACAAAATATTTTACGACACTCAAAAAATATTTTAAAAACTACACAATCCACAAAAAATATTTTAAAAAAATCCACAAACCTCAAAAAAGAATTTAACAAATCGACTAACCTTAAAAAAGGAATTTAACAAATCGACTAACCTCAAAAAGTATTAGTATTTCAAAAATCCACGATCCCCAAAAAATATTTTTAAAAAATCCACGATCCTCAAAAAATATTTGTAAAAAATCCACGATTCTCAAAAAATATTTTTAAAAAATCCACAATCCTCAAAAAATATTTTTAAAAATTCACGATCCTCAAAAATATTTTTAACAAATCCACTAACCTCAAAACATATTTTTAACAAATCCACGATACTCAAAAATTGTTTTTAAAAAATCCACGGTCCTCAAAAAATATTTTTTTAAAAAATCCACGATCCCCAAAAAATATTTTTAAAAAATCTACTATCCTCAAAAAATATTTTAAAAAAATCCTCGATTCTCAAAAAATATTTCACTAACCTCAGAAAATATTTTTTACAAATCCACCATTCTGAAAAAATATTTAAAAAAATCCACGATTCCCAAAAAATATTTTTAAAAAATCCACAATTCTCAAAAAATGTTTTTAAAAAATTCACGATCCTCAACAAGTATTTATTTACAAATCCACTAACCTCAAAAAACATTTTTAACAAAACCACTAACCTCAAAAAATATTTTTAACAAATCCACAAATCTCAAAAAATATTTTTAAAAAATCCACGATCCCCAAAAAATATTTTTAAAAAATCTACTATCCTCAAAAAATATTTTAAAAAAATCCTCGATTCTCAAAAAATATTTCACTAACCTCAGAAAATATTTTTTACAAATCCACCATTCTGAAAAAATATTTAAAAAAATCCACGATTATCAAAAAATATTTTTAAAAAATCTACTATCCTCAAACATTTTTTTAAATCCACGATCCTCAAAAAGTGTTTTTAACAAATCCACTAACCTCAAAAAATATTTTTAACAAATCCACAAATCTCAAAAAATATTTTTAAAAAATTAATGATCTTGAAAAAAATATTTTTAAAAAATTAACGATCTTCAAAAAAATATTTTTAAAAAATAAACGATCTTCAAAAATATATTTTTAAAAAATCTACGATCCTCAAAAAATATTTTTAAAAAAATCCAACAACCTCAAAAATTATTTTTAAAAAATTCACGAACCTCAAAAAATATTTTTAAAAAATCCACGATCCACAAAAAATATTTTTAACAAATCCACTATTCTCACAAAAAATTTAACAAATCCACGGTTCTCAAATCATATTTTAAAACAACTAACGATCTTCAAAATATTTTTAAAAAATTAACTATCGTCAAAAAATATTTTTAAACAAATAAAGATCATAAAAAAGTATTTTTAAAAAAACCCGAGATCCTCAAAAAATATTTTTTTAAAAAATCCACAATCCCCAACAAAAATAGATTTAAAAAATCCTCAAAAATAATTTTAAAAATTCCACGAACCTCAAAAAAATTTGTTTAAAGGAACCACGATCCTCAAAAAATATTTCTAAGACCACAGTCTTCTATCTATAGAAGTCCTCATAAAGGTATTTTATTTATAGGATACCTCATAAAGGTCATCACTCTGAAGAAAACATTGTAAAGGTCCTCTATCAATAGTAGACACAGTAAGGTCTTCTATCTTTTATATGATTCTGTGTTGTTTTTGTAGCACAAGTCTAAACTCTTACTGTAGGTCATGGTCAAGTTTGTTTATACAAAATCTTAAGCAAAAATATTTTTTTGAAAATCGAAGGCAAGGGCGGTGTTGGGAATTTTCAAAAAAAGGAAATAACACACAACACATGCATTGATAAAGCCAAAAATATATGTATCTACGGATGCTTTCGCTTGCAGTTGTGCGTCAAAATCTACGATGGACATTTAAAAAAGATGAAATCATGCAAACAAAAAATTGTTGTGTGCTCTAAGATCATAAATATATTGTGGATACCTACATATAATTGTATAATACAATTGTTGTCAAGTCAAATAATATAAATTTATTAATGAATTTATTATTGAAATAGGAACTAATTTAACCCTCTCAACCCAAATTTTTTTCCTTGCGGCAATAGCAATTTTGAAAACATGTAATTAAAGTATATGTCAAAACAAAGTTATAACATAAATTTCGGAGCGTAACTCCCCCTGTTTCGGAAGATACAGTACATTATTTCTGAAATTTATTTGGCCATTATTTTGTGGAATTGTGTAAATAAAAATATTTTAATCGTTCAGGTGTGTTCTTTTGGTCTTACTATTGAAAAATCAAAACTAAAATTTAACATGAAGCTCATATATTTTGATTTAGAAAAGACTAGAATAATTTGGACTGTACACAACGAATTTTAATTTTCACTGGAGTGCTAGACTTCACACTGAATAATGCACCGTAGCTATGTTGATCGGGACACAACCGATATTTTTTGTAGGTACAAGGTTATAGAGCCTCCTGTGTATACTTTTGAGAAAGATTCAAAGCAGAATATGTAAAATAGCGGTACTTAGATGCTTATAAAGACAATGTTGCATATATGCAACATCGGGGATGAGAGGGTTAAAATTGGGGATATCTGCAATATTTTAACACATTATGTACGATATTTACAAATACAAAATATCCCAATCCTTTAAAGCCTTTATTCCATACCTTCCAGCCCATGTACTATAATGTTTCATCTGCACTAAAAATTTTTAGCTAAAAAAAACTAAATTCCTTCCTTCCACACACCACAGTAAAACGAGTAAAACAAGCAAACAAACAAATAAAATAATAAACGTTCCACTTATTTGATAATACCCTCTTGAGTGTCAACATCATTTCGTTGCTTTTTTATCAAAATGTACTTGGCGGATCGCCGCTGTTGTTGTTGCAGTTTTGTTTCTTTCGATTATTAACACCGCAACACAACCCCCCACGGCGGACATTTCAATTGCGCTAATCTACCCTAATACGACTTCCTCCCCATCCCCCACCAACCTTCGATAATAATGATGTGATACGTTTGTCGTAAATTGTTGTCAAATTGTTGAAGTATTTTAGAAGAGTTAAACAAAAAATAGAAAAATATAAATATTTGCAGATGTCGTCTGTAGATTTTTATCGAAAGTAAAAGTTTTGTTGACGTCCGTCAGTAGTAGAAAACCGGGCCGTCAATAGTGAAATGTATTTATTCGATGGTAGCCGCAAACATTAATGACAGATTATCTCATTTGTGATAGCAACGACGATTAGAAGAAATAAATAATGGGAATGTTAGTGCAACTCTAAATTGTTAGGAAATATTTGTGAAGAAGTGGAATACAAGATAGAACAGTTTGGTTATGATTATTTCAAAAAATACGAATGCATATTGAATTCAATGATGCTTTAGTTAGGGTTAGTGTTGGAATTTTTTCATAAAAGTCGTGAGAGTGAATTTTTTATTTAAAAATTGAAAGTTAAATTTAAATAGAAAACTAAAGGCCTCTGTACATAAGCCGCTGCCTTTCTTACTTAGGTCATTTCTGGCAGCAGTCTAAAGGGAATAGGACAAACTAGTTCGAATATGGCTCGGCCGTTCTTTATCAAAACAAAACAATCCTCGAAAACCCTTTAAACTTGGCTTAAGAGAATATTTTGAACTTTTGTGACGGAGGTACCGGAAGGAGTTGTCCGTTATAGTCAATCATCGATTTTGTAGAGCTTTTTGACTATTACACGGAGGAAAAAAAAAACGCCTGTCTAACATATGCCCCAAACATATTTTGCTGCAAACATATATTTGTTTGCAATCAGTCCTAAAAATAACATATGTTTGGGTCCTGCAAACAAATACCCAGCAAAATGTTCGATGCCAAGGATGCTATTCAAGAATGGGTGCAAGTGAAATGGAATGTCATTTTTTCAGCATCTTCACTCATTCTTTTTACAAGAGCGTGACCCCCAAAAGATGCAATTCATTTTCAGATCCTAAGCATGTCATCTTTACTAACTCAATGGAATGGCATCTTCAACAATTCTTTGGAATGGCATCTATACCAATCCTTTGGCATGTCATCTTAACCAATTCCCAAGAATAGCTTTTTCACTAATCTTTGGCATGTCATTTTCACCAACCCTTTGGCATGTAATTTTCACGTCTTGTTCGGAAAATGGAAAATGCTGTATTGAAAAATGATTTTAATTTTTTTATTTTATTAATTCAAAGGAATTAATGAAATAACTATAATTTATTTATCATCATAAAGTTTACATCTATATTTGCAGTTTGTTCTCGTTGTTGTAACAGTAGTTATTTGATCCTAAATTCTACGTACTACTGTCATCCACACTTAAAATTTATTATCCAACGTTTCAACGTAGTCTGCTCGATGACATCAAACAACGAGGTTGCTTGACAATATCAAAGGGCTTTGCTAAATCAAGTGTCACTATCACTGTTCTATCGCACAGCTTGCTCTGAGTGAGTCTTCGGCTAATATGGAGATGGCCTTCAGCTCAGTTGTTGTGCTGCTTATGGATCCTATGCTATTGATCGGCAACTGGAAAGTTATTTCTGATGGTGGAAGAACTAAAGCCACAAGGGTCCTTGCTACGGGCGACAAAATCGGCCTGTAAGATTCACCTTTGCTGGCATCCTTTTCGGGCTTCAGTAGCTGACCTATTTTCCAGACTTCGGGAACGATGTGTTTGACAAGCGACAGGTTGTAGATTTAAGTGAGAAACTGGACTTCCGGCTGTCCCAGCTTTGGCAGTCTAAACACCGCCGCTGCACCGCAACAGAGTTTACTTCGTCCACTCTCAGCCACTGATTTTGTTTCATCTTAGAAAAGCTTTTCTATTATCTTCTCATCACCAGTTCAGATTTCGACATGGACTCCAACGGCACTCCTTTAAGAATTTCTAGTTCGTGAACCTACATTTATTTAACTTGTAATTTTATAACAAAATTTTTGAAAATGTATACTCTTTTGTTTTGATGTCGCTACATGTAGGGACGTACAAATCGACTTGTTTTTTTTTTTTTTTTGTAGTGATCTGTAAAAATGATTCAAATGCTGATGAAAAGATCGGATCTTTCACGACTTCCTTTGCATGGGTTTAAATGCTAATGAAAAGATCGGATATTTCACGACTTCATTTGAACCAATGCAAAAGATCCAGTGAAATCATGGTATCTCATGGAACCACTTCCATAAAATTTTGCTGGGTACAAAACCAAAAGCCACAAAAAAAAAAACAAACACCTGCACTAGTGGGCGCTTTCTGAGAGCACCCTACAAGCAAAAACTATCGCGGAAGTGACTTAGGCATGTCGCCCAGGGCGATAGTCGCGGAAGTCACCCTGAAGTGGCCTCCGTTGTGAAGAAATGACAGCGACACTTCTAGAAGATCATTTCCGCGATAGTTCTTGAAATTAAAAAAAATATTATATAATATTTTTTTTTATTTTAATTTTTATTATTTTTAATTTATTTTGTTGTTTTTTTGTTTAAAATTTTATATATATATGGAATATGTATTGGTGTAATTACCAATATTAAATGCGATTTCTTCCTTGTCCAATAAAATATTTCCATTTACCTTTTTTTATTCAATTATAAAATGTATTGGGCATTTAATTTACTAAAAAGCACTGATTTATTCATTCACTTTGCCGACTTTACTCAACGATTGTATTTCGAAAACTGAAGAAACAAGTAAAAAAGTATCAGTCGGCTTTGCCGACAGAGATATACCCTCAGCCTGTGTATATTGAAACAAATTTTTCCCAAAATACGTATGTATTTAGGGGCTTTTAAAAATTTTGGGCGTTTCAACCGACGAAAATGTTGATTAGGATTAAAGATCAAAAGTTTTACGAAGGAGATACTAAAAGGAATGGATCGACATTGACCGTTATGGAAGTGGATTTCCAGCCACAACATTTGGTACCATAGGGGGTTTTTACACTCTTCGGGCTGTTTGCTCAAGAAGTATGGACTTGCCACTAAAAAAAAAAACGTTGCCATCGTAATTGAGGCAGCGAATGCAAGTTGCTTGAACAAAAATCAAAGTGATTCGATATCAGGTCTTAAAGTGAACTTATCCAAAATTTTGTGTGGGAGGTAACGGATGGAGTGGACAAATATAACCCATATTTCAACCTGATCTATATCTGGTACATATATTAGGATGTGTAAAGTATAGACCAATTCGGCCACTCCCTTCAAGAGTTACCGTACGAACAATTTTTCGAACATGTTTGAAATTTTGTGGGGGAGGTACCTGAAGGAGTGGAGCGATATGAGTTATGTTCAAACTTAAACTATGTTTGGACAAAATATTACTAAGGACATATTTTGGACCGAATCGGCAGATCCGTTCGAGAGTTATCTTTCGCTCCAACCACCTCACACGGTGTCATAGGGGTTTTTTGCAAGTTTCATGCTATTTTCTCAGGAAGTATGGACTTGCCCCTGATGAAACTTGTACCGTCGTATGGAGGGCAGTGAATACAAGTTGCTAAAACAAAAATCAAAGCGATTCGAGAGATGGCCCTAAACTGAATTTTCCGAAATTTTGTGTGGGAGGTACCCGAAGGAGTGGACCTATTGAGACCATATTGGAACCTCATATTACTCTGGTAGAAAGTTTACGCTGTACAAAGTATGGACCAAATCGGTCACTCCCTTCAAGAGTTATCGTGCGCACAAACTTTCCGAACATTTTCGAACTTTTGTGGGGGAGGTACCGGAAGGAGTGGACCGATGTAGCTCATCTTCGAACTTAAACTAAGTTTAAGTATCAAAGTGTATATACCCTCCTTAGCCTAAAGGCTGAGGGTATAAAGAGAACAACATAATTAATGCCATTTTTTATACCCTCAGCATTTATGCTAACGAGGGTATATACACTTTCATATGGGCAAAACGTGTCTCATCGAAATAATGGTTTTAGACGCCAAGTATGTTTGGACGAAATTTGTTTCAGACAATTTGGAGTCGATTTAGCAATGTCCGTCCGTTTGTCTGTCTGGCTGGTGCGCACGATAACTCTCGAACCGGATGAACCGATTTGGTCCAAAATTTGGCTTTCGCAATATTTGGTCCAAACTTAAGTTTAAGTTCGAAGATGTATCGGTCCACCCATTCCGGTACCTCACCCACAAAAGTTCGAAAATGTTCGGAAAATTTGTGCACACGATAACTCTTGAAGGGAGTGAAATTTCTACCAAACTTAGATAAGGTTCCAATATGGATTCAATCGGTCCACGCCTTCGGGTACCTCCCACACAAAATTTCGGAAAAGTTCAGTTTAGGAACTGCTCTCGTATCGTTTTAATTTTTGTTGTAGCATCTTGTATTCACGGCCCCCATATGGCGGTACAAGTTTCATCAGGGGCAAAATCCTACTTCATGATAAAATAGCCTGAAAGGGTGGAGCGCAAGATAACTCTCGCGTTGCCAGAAAAGAAAATCATACAATTACAATGAGTGAAACGACAGAAATTATTTAAAAAATCATTCAATATCAGTGTTTTGAACCTTCAGCTACTAATTTAATTGTAAAAAAGTAAGAATTTCAATGTAGAAATTGGATTTTTTTTATCAATAAATTTGCTATCGGCAACGCAACTGGAGTTGGGTTGCTATCCATAATCGAACCCTTAGTTTAAGTTCGAAGATAAGCCATATCGGTTCACTCCTTCAGGTACCTCCCCCACAAAAGTTCAAAAAAATTGTGCGCACGATAACTCTTGAAGGGACGGACCGATTTGGTCCATACTTTACGCATTCTAATATATCTACCAGATATATATCAGGTTTGAATATGGGCTATATTTGCCCATTCCTTCGGGTACCTCCCACACACAATTTCGGATAAATTCTTGACTAACTTTAATTTCTGTTGAAGCAACTTGCATTGGCTGTCTCAATTACAACGGTAAAAGGTTTTTCAGTGGCAAGTCCATACTTCTTGGGAAAACAGGTCGAAAGTTGTAAAAAACCCCTATGACATCATATGTAGTAGTTAGAGAGCACAATAACTTTCGAACTGATAGACCGATTTGGTCCAAAATTTGGTCTACGTCATATTTTTTCCAAACTTAGTTTAACTTCTAAAATGGCCCATATCGGTCCTCTCCTTAGGATACCTTCCCCACAATAGTTCAACATTTGTATTCAGGTGCAGTTTAGGGTTTGTTCGGAGATCCTTTGGAAATTTATACCGATGATGTACAGCCATATTATGTTTTCCGTGGACAAGTCTATGCTTCCTGGCATACTGGTCCGACAGGTGTACGATAACCCAATGAAATGACTAGTGGGCGCGATATCTATCGAAAAGATATGACGCTCAAAGTAAGATCCACTTCCGTAATGCACTATGTCTGTCCTTTCCCTCCTCCGCAAAACTTTTGAACTTGAATCCTAATCCAAGTGCCAAAAAATTCTGAAAAGACACCAAATACATTCGATGAATGTTCTAATTCACATAGACTGAGGGTATATCTCTGTCGGCAAAGCCGACTGTTACCTTTTTACTTGTTTCTTTTCCTCCTCGCTTGCTACGTTGGTTATTTCGTCTCCTATTATACCAAACACACAGCTCTTTATTATAAAACAGCATTCCACAGCCGCGAGAGCCCTGTTGTTACTCTCTTTGACAAAAATCCTCTCTCCACCCATAAAAAATATGTTCTAACACCAATAAATTTGAGATATGTTACACAATGTTGCAAACATATATTTTTTGGACACAAACAAATTATGTTTGGATCCAAACATATACTCGTATTTATATGTAATCAGTCCCAAACAAATATTTGTTCGGATCCAAACATATGTATTTCTAACATATATTCTTCTGCGTGTATAAATATGAAGATATCCGGTGCTAAATGAGACTCCCCCTGGAGATGTTAGGTCTGTTCCGATTTTTGTAAATACATATGTATGTATAAAGAAAAAATGTGTATTGCGGAAAACAAACTAATATCTTGTTATAATATACATAGTTGCACAAACAATCTAATTTCCATAAAATTATCCCAAAAACATCCTGAAATATTAGAGGGACTTTTCACATACCAATGACAGCTGCCTGATTCAAGCGTAGTGATATCCCCTAGTCCTGAGAAGTTTTAGCCACCATTGGAATTTTTTAAATAGTGTAGCCAGGAGTCCTGCCAACCATTGCACCACAGTGACATTCAATATATATTTACCATAAATATTTTATCTTTTAAAATAGGTTTGCTTCGACCATATTCTTTCTTTGAGTGAAATCTCGACATTGAAGGAAATATTTTCTCTAAACTTATCAGTAATGTCCGAAGCACTTGCATAATCAGCTCATTTCGATGAAGCGATAAAAAAAAACTTCACAAAAATATTCTGTAGAGAACATAGCAGTACAGTGGTTCTTAATGAGGTAAATGAACCAAAACTATGTGGGAAATTATTTTGATAAGTGAAAGAATTTCATCGATTAGGAAGTCGAAGCGATTTTCCTATTTTGCATTGTTTATAGTAAGGAAAATACTTTCTTTGCAATAACAAAAAACATAACATATAAGTTAGTAGGAAGCGTTTTTCCACAAAACACTTTTCTTATCGAAATTTCTTCATAACGTTTTGTTTGTTTCTACAATAAGCACGTTCCATGATTCTATAATACAACAAATACAACACGAAAATAAGTTAATAAAATACACAAAAATATAAATAGAAAGTTGGCAAATTTTATTCAAATTAATGGCAAAACCTTAAGTTTGTTTCATTTTTTTTTTTTTTTTGGGACACACTTGCTTCTAAATTATGCAAATTTTCTAAATGATTGAACAAAACAACGAGAGAGGAGATCTTTAAAAATAGACAAGGAAACCATGAAGAGGTTTAGGGAAAATAGAGGTTATTATCATCTGCAGAATTCACTTTGAATTAAAAAATAAAACCTTTCATCAATCACCAAAGAAAAAAATATTGTTGTGGAACCAAAACAGGTTTATTGGAAAAATCTACAGACGATTTTTTGTCTGGCCAGACATAATTAAATTTTTTTGGCTGCCGGAATTTAAATTCTTGGCAGAGTCGAAGTCAAAATGTTAAGCAGAAAAGTGGATCTTCTTTAGTGTTGTTTTGTTGCTGTTGTTAAAAAGTAGACAGACAATGTCTAGGTGTTAAATAGTAATACACATAAATTAGGCTTTAAATAATGTTGAATGACATATATATACATTTATTCAATACTAAATAGACATATAAACATATTTCATACAAGCTTAATAGAAACTGTTACTAGAGAAAAGTAAACAATGTTGAGGTATTGAATGCTAAGATTCTTGATTTGAAGTCCCTATATTATACATTTTTTTCAAATCAAAACCCTTTTTTAATTTTTTAACATTTCAACACATAATGTTGATTAACAAAAGTCGCTTTTTAGTGTATTTAATTTCATTCATCCTACTTTGTAGCTTATCTCTTTTTTTCAATGAAACAAACCCAAAAAGGGTTCTAGTTTTAAGCGCATTCTAATAACTTCGAAACATATTTAATCTGTAGTGGTATCATTATTTTGTCATTTAACGATGTTGACAATTGACATTTCGTAATGACAGTTGTTTTAATTTAATATACTGGATATATGGGAATTTCTAAAATCACATACATATGTACATATTTTTTAATTATATTTTAAATCGTTCGTAACTACAAACTGTAGTCAACGGTTATTAGGGCTATGGTAATTTTTATTTAAACCTGAAATTTTTAAATCTCCGTATAGAAAAATTCACGTCAACGATTTTTTTTCTGTATATGAAAAAAAATCACATCATTGGGGTTTTTTCGTGTGGGAAAAACATTCACGTCAGTGAAGCTTTTTTCCGTATAGGAAAAAAATTCACGTCAGTGAAGCTTTTTTCCGGATAGGACACAAATTCACGTCAGTGAAGCTTTTTTTCCGGATAGGACACAAATTCACGTCAGTGAAGCTTTTTTCCGGATAGGACAAAAATTTACGTCAGTGAAGCTTTTTTCCGTATAGGAAAAAAATTCACGTCAGTGAAGCTTTTTTCCGTATAGGAAAAAAATTCACGTCAGTGAAGCTTTTTTCCGGATAGGAAAAAAATTCACGTCAGTGAAGCTTTTTTCCGGATAGGAAAAAAATTCACGTCAGTGAAGCTTTTTTCCGGATAGGAAAAAAATTCACGTCAGTGAATCTTTTTTCCGGATAGGACAAAAATTCACGTCAGTGAACCTTTTTTCCGGATAGGAAAAAAATTCACGTCAGTGGAGCTTTTTTTCCGGATAGGAAAAAAATTCACGTCAGTGAAGCTTTTTCCGGATAGGGAAAAAAATTCACGTCAGTGAAGCTTGTTTCCGGATAGGAAAAATATTCACATCAGTGAAGCTTTTTTCCGGATAGGAAAAAAATTCACGTCAGTGAAGCTTTTTTCCGGATAGGAAAAAAATTCACGTCAGTGAAGCTTTTTTCCGAATAGGAAAAAAATTCACGTCAGTGAAGCTTTTTTCCGAATAGGAAAAAAATTCACGTCAGTGAAGCTTTTTTCCCGATAGGAAAAAAATTCACGTCAGTGAAGCTTTTTTCCCGATAGGAAAAAAATTCACGTCAGTGAAGCTTTTTTCCCGATAGGAAAAAAATTCACGTCAGTGAAGCTTTTTTCCCGATAGGAAAAAAATTCACGTCAGTGAAGCTTTTTTCGCGATAGGAAAAAAATTCACGTCAGTGAAGCTTTTTTCCCGATAGGAAAAAAATTTACGTCAGTGAAGCTTTTTTCCGGATAGGAAAAAAATTCACGTCAGTGAAGCTTTTTTCCGGATAGGAAAAAATTCACGTCAGTGAAGCTTTTTTCCGGATAGGAAAAAAATTCACGTCAGTGAAGCTTTTTTCCGGATAGGAAAAAAATTCACGTCAGTGAAACTTTTTTCCGGATAGGAAAAAAATTCACGTCAGTTAAGCTTTTTTCCGGATAGAAAAAAATCACAACAGTGAAGCTTTTTTCCGTATAGGAAAAAATTACGACATTGAAGCTTTTTTCCGTATAGGAATAGGAAGAAACTTCACGTAGTGAAGCTTTTTTCCGGGATAAGAAGAAAATTCAAGTAGTGAAGCTTTTTCCGGGATAGGAAAAAAATTCAAGTAGTGAAGCTTTTTCCGGATAGGAAAAAATTCACGTGAGTTAAGCTTTTTTCCGGATAGAAAAAAATCACAACAGTGAAGCTTTTTTCCGTATAGGAAAAAATCACAACAATGAAGCTTTTTTCCGTATAGGAAAAAATCACGTCAGTGAAGCTTTTTTCGGATAGGAAAAAAATTCAAGTCAATTCAATTCACGTCAGTGAAACTTTTTTCCATATAGGAAAAAAATGCAAGTCCGTATAGGAACAAAATTCACGTCAGTGAAGCTTTTTTCCGTATAGGAACAAAATTCACGTCAGTGAAGCTTTTTTCCGTATAGGAAAAAAATTCACGTCAGTGAAGCTTTTTTCCGTATAGGAAAAAAATTCACGTCAGTGAAGCTTTTTTCCGTATAGGAAAAAAATTCACGTCAGTGAAGCTTTTTTCCGTATAGGAAAAAAATTCACGTCAGTGAAGCTTTTTTCCGTATAGGAAAAAAATTCACGTCAGTGAAGCTTTTTTCCGTATAGGAAAAAAATTCACGTCAGTGAAGCTTTTTTCCGTATAGGAAAAAATTCACGTCAGTGAAGCTTTTTTCCGTATAGGAAAAAAATTCACGTCAGTGAAGCTTTTTTCCGTATAGGAAAAAAATTCACGTCAGTGAAGCTTTTTTCCGTATAGGAAAAAAATTCACGTCAGTGAAGCTTTTTTCCGTATAGGAAAAAAATTCACGTCAGTGAAGCTTTTTTCCGTATAGGAAAAAAATTCACGTCAGTGAAGCTTTTTTCCGTATAGGAAAAAAATTCACGTCAGTGAAGCTTTTTTCCGTATAGGAAAAAAATTCACGTCAGTGAAGCTTTTTTCCGTATAGGAAAAAAATTCACGTCAGTGAAGCTTTTTTCCGTATAGGAAAAAAATTCACGTCAGTGAAGCTTTTTTCCGTATAGGAAAAAAATTCACGTCAGTGAAGCTTTTTTCCGTATAGGAAAAAAATTCACGTCAGTGAAGCTTTTTTCCGTATAGGAAAAAAATTCACGTCAGTGAAGCTTTTTTCCGTATAGGAAAAAAATTCACGTCAGTGAAGCTTTTTTCCGTATAGGAAAAAAATTCACGTCAGTGAAGCTTTATTCCGTATAGGAAAAAAATTCACGTCAGTGAAGCTTTTTTCCGTATAGGAAAAAAATTCACGTCAGTGAAGCTTTTTTCCGTATAGGAAAAAAATTCACGTCAGTGAAGCTTTTTTCCGTATAGGAAAAAATTCACGTCAGTGAAGCTTTTTTCCGTATAGGAAAAAAATTCACGTCAGTGAAGCTTTTTTCCGTATAGGAAAAAAATTCACGTCAGTGAAGCTTTTTTCCGTATAGGAAAAAAATTCACGTCAGTGAAGCTTTTTTCCGTATAGGAAAAAAATTCACGTCAGTGAAGCTTTTTTCCGTATAGGAAAAAAATTCACGTCAGTGAAGCTTTTTTCCGTATAGGAAAAAAATTCACGTCAGTGAAGCTTTTTTCCGTATAGGAAAAAAATTCACGTCAGTGAAGCTTTTTTCCGTATAGGAAAAAAATTCACGTCAGTGAAGCTTTTTTCCCGTATAGGAAAAAATCTCGCGTCAGTGAGCTTTTTTCCCGTATAGGAAAAAATCTCGCGTCAGTGAGCTTTTTTCCCGTATAGAAAACAAAAAATCCCGCGTCAGTGTGTTTTTTTCGTATAGGAAAAAATCTCGCTTCAGTAAGCGTGCAGGAAAAAAATTACCTTATTTTTATAACAATTTTCCAGTGGGGTATAGGAAAAAATCTCGCGTCAGTGAGCTTTTTTCCCGTATAGGAAAAAATCTCGCGTCAGTGAGCTTTTTTCCCGTATAGGAAAAAATCTCGCGTCAGTGAGCTTTTTTCCCGTATAGGAAAAAATCTCGCGTCAGTGAGCTTTTTTCCCGTATAGGAAAAAATCTCGCGTCAGTGAGCTTTTTTCCCGTATAGGAAAAAATCTCGCGTCAGTGAGCTTTTTTCCCGTATAGGAAAAAATCTCGCGCCAGTGAGCTTTTTTTCCGTATAGGAAAAAACCTCGCGTCAGTGAGCTTTTTTCCCGTATAGGAAAAAATCTCGCGTCAGTGAGCTTTTTTTCCGTATAGGAAAAAATCTCGCGTCAGTGAGCTTTTTTCCCGTATAGGAAAAAATCTCGCGTCAGTGAGCTTTTTTCCCGTATAGGAAAAAATCTCGCGTCAGTGAGCTTTTTTCCCGTATAGGAAAAAATCTCGCGCCAGTGAGCGTTTTTTCCGTATAGAAAACAAAAAATCCCGCGTCAGTGTGTTTTTTTTTTCGTATAGGAAAAAATCTCGCTTCAGTAAGCGTGCAGGAAAAAAATTACCTTATTTTTATAACAATTTTCCAGTGGGTGTCTTAAAAAACTATGACAAATTGACACATTCCTCGATAATTTTGATATCGCATAGTTTGTTTATCTTTAAAATATGGTAGAAATTATATCGAATGTCGCGACAAGCTTATCTGTCTGTTAGTGGGCCGGGCCTTTGTTATATTTACGTACTTACTTTTATTTTTGTTGTGCAAAATTAAATGTTGAAATTGTATTCTGGAAATTCCTTATGTGGGCTGCTGATTCGGGAGGATGTTTTATCCCGCAGTTGTCAAAGTCTTCCGCACTTTTTGGACTGATGATTTTGGTGAGGACAACCAATTGGTGCTTTATTTGTATTTTTATTATTGTTGTTGTAGAAACTTGTTAACTCAAATATTTAAATAATAATCAAACAAACGGACATACAAATTCTTTATCATTTACACAATTGTTGTTTCTGTTATTTCCATTTCTTTTATTGTTATTTATTATTCACCATTGTTTTTTAGTGTTTTCTTTTCGTTCAATCTTTATTTTTGTATTTCTATTTGTTGTTTTTGTTCAATTTATTATTTTTTGATTTCACCGCTTCGCGCACACGACACACTCTCACTTGACTACTTGACTGACCAGCAGTTTTCTAACTTAGTTGTTGTTGTTTTTGATGCTATAGGAAAAAAATCACAAACATTTTAGTTTACTCTCTGTTGATGCTGCTCCTCTTTATTTAACAATCGGTTTTTAAATTAATTTATTAAATATTTATAAAACACAATTCCATTTACATAGGAACAATCGCACATACACGCACGCTCGTTACACATGCAATGGAATGAATCTGAACTTTTGTAAGTTTATTACTAGGCTTTTGTTGCTGCTGTTGTTGCTGATGACGGCAATGGAGGGGAGCACATTTATCGCTTGAATGTTTGAAAGAACAACACAGATTGATCTTTTTTGGGGCTGGTTGGCGTATGTTTGCACACTCAATTGAGGTTTATTAAACCTAGCTCAATTTTTGTATTCTCTCATTCTCTTTAACTCCTCGTTACATTCTCTGTGTGCATTTACTTGGGGCATGCTTGGAGCAAACAACCCGTTTAGTAAAGCACTCTAATAAACCCCAACCCAGCACCATGAAATAGTGATGTCAACTCAAAGCAAAATTTGCGTTTTTTTAAACGAAGTGTATGAAAATTCTCTAAAAAAAACTCCTAAGTACCGACATGACATTCTTCCTTAAGTCATTTCTGGACAATGAATAAAGAATGGACGAGCAAAATTCGAACGAGGTTGCCTTTTACCAGAAATGGCTTAAGCAAGAATGCCGTTCTCGGAACGGATTTCTCCCGAAGAAGGATCCTCAGTTTAGTTTTACATCATGAATTCTGTGCCATGTGATTAGATCTGGTGTCAGGTCCCAAGAATCGGGATCTGAGCTTGCAAATGCTGGGCATTGACAGTGAAGTGTGAAATGTTTCATCGCCTTCTTCGCGTAATCTATTATTTGTACATCATATTTTGTAGGCCTGGGTGTCGTGTAAGAATGCCTTTTGGTTTGGTCCTCCCAGATTATTGATTTTACAGTCTTTCACTATCTCCTCACAGTTTCGCCCAAATTTTTTTAGTATAGACGCGCTACATTTTACGCGGTTTTTGCGAGAGAGTTCACTTTTTGTTCTGGTCATCATACAATGGAAAATGCATCGTGCAACACAGTTCATGATTTTATTGAATTGACATTCATTGCCATTTTACTGTCCGTGATTACATCGAATTGGACTCGAGTTAGTATTGGGTAAGTTTAGACACTCTGTAGTTGCTCGGACTATTGCTTGAAAAGTCGTGTTATGGAACGGCAGACGGATACAATTTTATGTAGTTCTTTTATAAAGAGCTCACATCCCGTTTTCCCGCCTAGCAGCGAGCCATCTGTGTAGCAACACCTTCCAGTAGCCATTTGCAATTATTGCGTTATTCGTGGCTTCAAAAGTATGTGACTGAAATTCGACAGACTAAGTTTTAAGCCAATTTTTTCCTTTCAGTTGAAACTCTGACATTGACGAAAATGGATCTCCCAACTACCACACAACGCATAAAAATTATCAAAACCAACTACAAAAATGGTGATTTTTTTTCTTGATTTTTGAACAAAACTTCTTCAGCTCACAATGAAGTACATTTCTCACTCGGTGGATATGTTAATAAACAAAATTGTCGTATTTGGGGTTCTGAGAATTCTCAAGAGAGGTCATTACATCCAGAAAATATTACTGTTTGAACCTTACTTCTTCCGATGGAACGACCGTCAATTCGGAACATTATGGTCATATGATAACCGATCATTTTTGCCTGCTATTGAAGAGTATGACTTGGAGAATATGTGGTTTCAACAAGATGGTGTCACATGCCACAAAATTCGAGCAAATATGTCGTTATTGCAAGACACATTTTCTGGCCGCGTAATTTCTCGTCGTGGCGATATCAACTGTCCACCAAGATCATGCGATTTGACATCGTTAGACTTTTTTAGGGGCTACGCGAAAGACCCTGTTAACCCAGATAAACCTTCAACTCTTGAGCACTTAAAAACCAATATGTGTCAAAAAGTGATCGACCTCTTCCCAGTAGGAACTAGTTCCATAGTAAAAAAACACTGTAAAAAGAAATATCATGAAAAATATTTTATATGTGTTATATTTACGAGAAAAGTCTCCCTTGTCCTTTCCGGAATGTTTGTAGAACAATTATTATTATATTATATTTACGTTTACTTTTGAAACCACGAATTGATTGAGCTTGAAATAAGCCGATAACTATTTGAAATTGCTAGAAGATATAGGTTTAGGACTTTATAACATTTGTGGTCATTCATGGATTCAGAGATCGTCGACAGTCAGATGGAAAAACGTCTTAAATGTTCTCACGATAGCATCGAAGTCCTTACGGATGCGTCTAGGTGGTGGATTTTGCATAACAACGTGATCATTAGTTTGACTCGCCTGATAACATGCAGGAGGAACTGCCTAATGTTAACTGACTGACAGCAGCCTAGTCATCTCGGTAAAATTATCCACATTTGTCATCTGGACACAGTCGGTAGCAATTCGGATTGCTTTGTGGCACGTATGCAGGCTTTTCCATTGTGTGTCAGTCAGAAAGGAAGTCCGGGATGCCATAATTGGGGGACAGGTACATGTACTTTGGGCCTGGGAATTCAACGAAGGCTTGCCTTCAATTTGCGTAGATAGCAATTCAACGTTTGACATGATTAGGAAGAGTTCATTACATCTGGTCTGTTACTTTACTTTTAAAAGTGGTAAAACCGGCAAAAGTAGTAAAAGTTGTAAACTGCTCCCATATGGATTGCATTGTGTCCGAAGTAAAGGAACGCTTTTCGGGTAAAAAGTGGTAAAAATTGAAGATTCTTGCACGTAAAGGAACAGAGCTATCATCTTCGAATGGTCCACAGATCAAGTGCTGCCATATAAACTTTCTTGGTGTAAGGTGGAAATATATGGGCTTTTGCTAGGATAACTGAAATAATCGTCAGACCGAAACATCGCATTTTTAGTTTTGGACCAAAATCGAAAAGTCGAAAAATCGATTATTGCTTTCCATTAGCTAACGCTAAACCAAATTCCAATTGCGTTGCTGACAGCAATTTTAATATGTAATAAAAAAACATTTCCGCAGTAAAATTCCTACGATTTGCCATTAAATTAATACATGATATTGAACGAATTTAACAGCAATGTCACTCATTTCACGTATTTTAATTCAATGGTTTTCTATTCTGCCAACGAAACTACAGTTGAGTTGATATACATAATCGACCCCTTAAATTCCATTCAAAAGGCCGGCTGGGACAAACTAGCTGGCTTTTACAGCTTTTCATAGCACAAAGCCTTAAATCCTCGGCCAGAGGCAGCCTACTCGGGAAATATTACTATTTATAAGACAATTTTGTGTTACAGTTGGGTAAATCGCGGCCCTGCGATTTCTTTAAAAATTTTACCACACATAGAGGTTATTGTCCTGAATACAAACATATATTTTTTTTATCTGGGAAAACCCATACTTCCCGAGATTTGGGACTTTAATCCAGATAAAGCCACTGGTCTTTTAAACGCCACAAAAATGGTTGCAAAAATTGACGTAAAACTCTAGTTTTTTTTCGAAAATTTTTGTGGGGTTTTTTGCATTTGTTATAGTATTGTCTGTTAGCTGTCATTTCACGCTTATAAAGCTTCATTTGACCGATGCAGTTCCACGCAATTGGCCTAATTTTAGGTATTATGTCTTTGTGCATTAGTTTGTAACATGCAAAAGGAAACGAGATAGACCCATAGTTCCTTTTAGGGATATACATAGAATCACTTTCAGAGTCGATTTACGCATGTACGTCTGTCTGTCCATGTATTTTTGTAAACAAAGTACAGGTCGCATTTATTGTCCGATTCGCACGAAAATTGCCAGATTTGAGGTATTAGATGCACGAAACATGCTATATCTGTCCGATTTCAATGAAATTTGGAATGTGTGACGGAGGTTAGTCTAGAAATAACTGTGCCAAATCATATCGAAATCGGTTCAGATTTGGATATAGCTCCCATATATATTTTCGACCGATTTGAGGTATTTGATGCACGAAACACCCTATATATGTCCAATTTTGATAAAATTTGGACTATGGGAAGGAATTTGGTCTGTATATAAATGTGAAAAATTATATCGAAATCTGTTCTGATTTGGATTTAGCTCCCATATACATTTTACATATTCACAGTGTTGTTGGGTATTAAATAGTCTGCCCCGCCCGAATTTGATCCTTTCCTTACTGTTTTTTTTTAAATGCTTAAAAAGTCTCAAAAATATAATTTTTATAAACAATTTTTAGTTTTCTCGAAAAAAAATCTAGGCGCTAAGTGGGTTAAAGTAAAAAATATTGCAAGTAGCGCGTAAACCCTAAATGCTCCGAGAACTTTGTTTGATTAGAAATTAGCAAAACTCGTAGATGTTTACAAGGAAAGGAACATAGGTATTGCCATCAGTGCGGGCCCTTTTACAGCCTCTTTCACTATGTCGAACGAAAATGAAAACGAAAGAAAGAAAAACTACTAAACTCGTGTATGATTTTCAAATTTTGTAGTTGTTTGAAAGCAAAACACAAAGCCAATACAGTATTTTTTGCTTACCTGCACATTCAGAAATTGCACGACTTCTTATGCAGGAACGCCCAAAATGCAGGAAGCTTAAATTCGCTTACCTGCCCAACAAAACAGATATCTTCAATATTACTTACGTGCATTTCAAGTTCGGCAGAAAAAACATTTATAATTTTTTACTTTTCGTTCTCTTTTTTTGTGTAGCTTTTGTTTTGCACACTTCATATGAATACAAAATCAGAATGGTTGAATTTTGTTCGTGTTTTGAGTTCGCAAAAACACTTAATTTTTACAACCAGATTGAAGTAAAATCCCCAAAATGTTGATGTATCTATGTCTAAAATGCAGTTATTAAATGTACACTAATACAAAATATATTGAAAGGAATCTAGAGAATAGTAGCCTTAAAATTTGGTTTTGGTCAGGAAACGCGAAAATGCAGCTATGAATGATGCAGGTAGCAATTACTGTATTACAATGAAAAGCAAAGTTTAGGTGTTTTCGTTCGCATTCATTCCCTGTCGGACTTTTATTAACCAGTTGATAAAATGATTGATAATAGATCTATAATTTTTAAACTGACTATAAACTGGCTGAAAAGTTATCTAGAGATGAACCACTTTGAACAGAAAAAATTTTCGGCAATTGTCCATGTCTAGATAACTTTTCGATCAATATAAAGTTAGTCGAAAACTTATCTATAGATTAACCACTCTGAAAACAGAAACATGTACCGTCTGCAAAGTATTTGTGTTTGTCGAAGAAATAAGGCACAAATGTATAAATAATTCGCACTTGCTTTTTCTGAATATTCTTCGTATAAATGCAGCATCCAGTTATAGAATACAGTGTTGACTCATATTATTCTGGAATTAAAAAGGAACACAAAGGAAATATACAAATATGCCCCTTCTTCTGTCTAACCCCTGTCGGACTTTTATTAACCAGTTGATAAAATGGTTGATAATAGATCGATAATTTTTAAACTGTCTAAAAACTGGCTGAAAAGTTATCTAGAGATGAACCACTTTGAACAGAAAATATTTTCGGCAATTGTCCATGTCTAGATAACTTTTCGACCAATATAAAGTTAGTCGAAAAGTTATCTAGAGATTAACCACTCTGAAAACAGAAACATGTACCTTCTGCAAAGTATTTGTGTTTGTCGAAAAAATAAGGCACAAATGTATAAATAATTCGCACTTGCTTTTTCTTAATATTCTTCGTATAAATGCAACATCCAGTTATACAATACAGTGTTGATGGACTGAACATATTCGTACATATTACTCATATTATTCTGGAATTAAAAAGGAGCACAAAGGAAATATACAGATTTGCCTCTTCTTCTCTCTAACAAAAAAGAGAGAGACAAAGAGAGGGAGAGAGAGAATATGAAAAGTCAAAAATAAAAAAACACACAAGAAACAAAAATTGTTTTTTTCACATTATGTTTTAAACTGACTACAAATAGGCAAAAAAAAAGTTAGTTTATTATCAGTCGAAAAGTTATCTGGCGTTGGACAATACTGACTTCTCAGGCGCTCATCGCCTTGTAAAATTAGTCAGTTGGCATAAGGAAAAATTATCGATAAAACGCCACTTATGTTTAAAAAAAAGCTAGCTTAATGTGAGCTTTAAATCGGCCACAGTCCCTACAGGGACAAAAGAGAGAGAGAGAATATGAAAAGTCAAAAATAAAAAACACACAGAAACAAAAATTGTTTTTTTTTCTTCACATTATGTTTTAAATTGACTAAAAACAGGCAAAAAAAAGTTAGTTTATTATAAGTCGAAAAGTTATCTGGCGTTGGACAATACTGACTAGTCAGGCGCTCATCGCCTTGTAAAATTAGTCAGTTGGCATAAGGCAAAATAATCGATAAAATGCCACTTATGTTTAAAAAAAAGCTAGCTTTATGTGAGCTTTAAATCGGCCAGAGTCCCTACAGGGTTTTCTTTCGACAAACTGAAACAGGCCCTTAGTATTGGTCCATGCATTTTATATTTCTATATACATAAATCGCTAAATTAGCATTACTTTTCGTACAAGCAACGATAATGGCCGATATTTGTCACGTTACGTATTACTTTTCATGCCGCGGAGACGCCTCCGGATTTTCTCGATGTTTTCATTTCGTTGTTATTGCTTATTATTGTTGTTGTTATTGTTCACTTACATTGACGCTGATACACTTAAATATTTTTTTAATAAAATAATAATTACGTTTACAATTTGCAAACACTTGTTTGTTGTTGTTTATTAAATGAATAAAGGGGGGCAGAGAGGAGGGGAAAATGATTTTATTTTTTTGAAAAAATAAAATGTCAGTTTATTTTTGTAGCACAGAGATTCTGCCTGAATTACGTTTCACATTCATTTCATAAACATCTGTGTCGGTTGAAAGTTTGTTGGGGCGGGCGCTAATAAAGACGGACAGATGGATGACCCATTGATGAGTGGTGCTGTGCTGTTTTGGTTTGAAAAAAGGGTGGGTGGGGAGCAGAAAAAACATACCGTTGTGCAAATTCATTCAAAACCAAAAGGCAATAAAAGTTGCAGATTTACCGTGAAAGACTCGTTGTTTTCAATTGTTATTTTTTCTGGTTTTCTTCTTTTATTGGGGAGCGAGAGAGTATTTTTTATTATTAATCGTCTTTTATGCTCTTGCTCTTTTTGGAAACAAGTTTAGTGAACTCTGCTGCAGTCAACACCATTTGTATTTTAACTAATGCCTGCTTTTGTTATTCTTCACTTACGGTTTGATTTTTAAATATTTTTGTGTCTCTTTGGAAATTTGTTCACACTTGGTTGACTTTGCAATTATTTTCTATGTTAATCGCATCACGTTTTGTTTAAGATTTCTTTGTAATATACAATTAAAAAAAATCGCATAAGCGAAAACAATTTTAAACTATGAAAACAAGCACATCAACACCACGCTGTCAATTCCGCCGACTAACTTGCGGTTATGGTCTCAAAATTTACATATAGAAAAGAAAGACTGACAGATAGATAAACTCTTTAAGATGTCTGAGTTGTTTCTTCAGAGGTTTGGTCTATCTCTCGGGCTGATTGTTGTGCTCTTTGTCAATGAGTAGTTGGTATTCTCCCCTGATGGAGAGGAGTTTATTTTGGGGGGCTATATTTTCTCAATTTTTTTGATAATGCGCTGTCTCCACGCAACGACGAAAAAGCCACCGACCGGGACCGACCGCTTTTTACATTTTGTTTTGCAAATTTTAATGTTTGTTGTTTTTGTTTGCTTTTTCTTCTGCGTCTTGTCTATATTTTCGTTTTGGTTAATTGAGTTGTTGTAGATTGCATAAATATTTCAATTGTTGACTTGGTTTAGCGGTTAAATTTTAATTGAAATGTAAAAAGCGAGTCGCCACGTCGAGTTGCAATCAGCCGACAGCCGAAGTTAATTTAAGGATGCGGAAGACACCAACGCCTCTTTTTGTATTTCCTCAATGCGATCACACGACGCGAATAAAATGTATCAAACAACAACACAATGGAAAACAATAAAAAACCAGTAGAATCTTTGTTTGTTGTGAATTGTTATCATCATCAACAACAACAGCAGAAGAAGAAGCTGGGCAGCATGATGAGCAGCAACATAGTCCATTGAAACAATCAATTTATATTTCTTAACTCACTCAACGAAAACACAATGCAAACGTCGTCCGTCAATGGCATACTGAAATTATCGTAGTTTTTTTTAAGCTTTGTCCCCCAGAGAGTCAATCAGTGAGAGAAGTGTGGATATGAGATTGACGGATGACACACGCCTTTTCAATGGAGAACACTTGTAACTGACAAGTGTTCATGAAAGCTTCACCAGCACAATGGTGCCATCCCGTTCTTTCATCCGAAATAATAAACGTATTGTAGTTTTGTTTTGAAAACTTGAATATTGATCATGCCAGGGTTGCCGTTGGGTAATTAATTAATTTCGGCAGTAATCACAATCTCGAGTTCAGTAGTGGAATTCTGTAACTCATTTTTCGAGTTAACGACAAATGTCGGTAATATTAAAATGCTTCTAATTTCGGTAATTAACGAAATTTTTCGGTAAGTTAACCACCAAAATAAAGCAGTTGCTAAATCCTACCGATAGCAACAGTGTTGTCAACTTTTATTGATACTTTTTATTCATAATTTTGCGTTTTAATGTTACCGATTTTTGTCGGTAACTCAAAAAATGAGTTACAGAATTCCACTACAGTAGGCCTGTAGGCCTATTCTGTAACTTTTATCGATTGAAAAGTTGTTAAAATTTCTTTTGTTTTTGTAACAACTACAAAACAAACAAATGAAATTGTTGTAAAATAAACAATGAGTAAAGTTGTTAAAAAGTTACAGAATAGGGGGGCTGTTCTGTAACTTTTTAACAACTTTACTCATTGTTTATTTTACAACAATTTCATTTGTTTGTTTTGTAGTTGTTACAAAAACAAAAGAAATTTTAACAACTTTTCAATCGATAAAAGTTACAGAATAAGTTTTTACAATTTTTACCACTTTTAAACATTTTACCCGAAAAAGCGTTCCGGTACACAATAAAGTTGTAAAATGTTCACTTCTCTTTAAACAAAAGTGGCGCTGAATGACGCTCTCTTTAAAAACTTTTTACTCGAAGAATTTAAGCGTGTAAAAAATAGTAAAGTGGTTGCCGGCGCCTGATTGGCTTATACGCTAACTTTGACATTTGTTCCGTTTTTTTTACGTATTTTCCGTTCCTGAACTATTTCAAAAAACTTTTATGTGAGAATAATTTTTTACAGTTCTCTCTTTTACGAGTTTTACTATTAAAAAGTACGGGAACGAAGCTAATGTTTATAAAATTCCAAGTTAATAGTTTTATTGCTCCTGAAATGCGATGAAAAATCTTTGCCATCGGAATTCTGGGGATAAGTGAAATGCGATTGACCAAAAAATGGGAAGTTTTAACATCAAGACTAGAAAATGATGTCGGCATTCTACTTACAAAAGGAACTAAGCATGCATTAAAATCTTGCATGCTTGGCGACAAGCCTCAATAACACAGTGAGGAAATGTGTTACAATTTATTAATGTTATACCTACCCATGGTACAAATACACAGGTAGCCGCATCGGCAATTGTTGGTAACATAAGATGTCAAAATTTGGCATCAATTCAATGCAATTGACACATTATGTTACCATCAGCTGGCTTGATAATGCTACCTGTATTATTGTACCATGTACCTACCCCAACATAAGATAGTATAAACAAGCAGAGTACGTAAAAATACTTTAAATAAAATTTCCAATCGTTTCGTTTTGTATTTTCCATAGGAACAATACAAAACGAAACATAACCCTCGTTGGCCGAGCTCGCTGTTTAGTTTCGTTTTGTTTACATTCGTGAGTACGAACAAAACGAAAAGCGAAAAGTACTCAACTCCACAACAACAGATAGAAAACTAAATACAGTTTAACCTCGATTATCCGTTAATCGATTATCCGGGAACCTCCATTATCCGTGATAGAAAAGAAATGTTTGACTTTTTTCCATTTCTTCTATTTTTCGTTATAAACTTCAAAACACACTTTTCAATTAATCTGATAAAGAAAAGAAAAGGTAAACAAACGAAAACTGTAAATTCTCCCGTATTACACTATTTGTATATTTATGGTATCACAAAAACCATGGGACAAAGTCAATTCAGGTGAATCTGATGATGATGATATGTATTATGTATCCTTCTAAAATTTGGTGGATTACCGTAACAAATTTAATAAAAATTGCATATTTTCATATTATTGTACAATATTATGTCATTTTTACTTAAAAATATGTTCAAAAACTGCATAAAAGCATTGCCTCCATTATCCGGGAAAATCGATTATCCGTAATGCCTCCGGTCCCGACCATCACGGATAATCGAGGTCCGACTGTAGTACTTAACACATGTGAATAAATCAAAAACGTTTGGTGGTTGATAAAATTCACTGTGGTATGCTGATTGGTGGTTGATAAAATTCACTGTGGTATGCTGATGCTATCTTATAGGGCAATGCCGTTCTTTGATATTGCTGAAGTTACGAAGTTTTTCGGCAATTCACACACACACGTCCCAAAGGCAACGAAAGAGCACACAAAAGAGAGCAAATGTTTTGATTTGTTTTTGTTTTGCAGCATGCGTGCATACAACCTTACTAACACACTGTCAAAAGATGCCAATATTCAGAATTTTGTGTGCCCTCTTCTTGGTCGGCAGTGTTATAGGGTTGTTAAGCATCACATGTGTGTGTGTGTCTGAGTGTGCCTGAGTGTGTCATTGACCATAACGCACGGCAAACGTTTCCCAAAAATACTTGTCGTTTCGGTGGTGAATGAAACAACTTGGCAAAGCATAGCCGAAGTTACATTTCACCAATCGTACGGTTTCCATCTTTTTACGTTGAAAAGTTTGTGTTTTTGTTTTGGTTGTGAGAATGAAACGATTCAGAGAAGCTGAAAAGTTTGTGGCATTGTGTGATTGGTACGGGAATCGTTTTGTTTCTTTCCGTTCATTGTAAACAAGTAAGTACGTATCAGTCAGCTGTGCTGACGGAGAAATACCCTCAGCCACTGACCAAGAAAAAAACAACAAAACCAAACACAATAATTATCCGTATATAAAATATATTGATTTTATATCACGAGTTTGCTTTAAAATCTGTAGGTACCGTAACGTTGACATATACAAAACATTTTTGGCAACCAAACTTCCTCATAAAGGACTCAAAATATTAAATTATGTTAAAATAAGTGTGAAAGAAATTTTTGAAAAAGTTTTAGAGTTATCTTGCACAATATCCGACAGGGTTTTGAAGCTTTTGGTCCATTATCTTAGGAAGTATTGACTTACTCCGGAACAAAATGTACCATTGTAAATGAGGCCGCTCCAACAACCTCTTTATCCGAATTTTGTGTTGGAGATACCCGAAGGTGGGTGCCACCGTGGTGCAATGTTATGCACGCCCGCCTTTCACGCAGAAGGTCGGGGGTTCGATTCCCCGGCCAGGCAACATCAAACATTTTTCAACGGTGGCAAAATACCCCCCGGTAATGTTGGCGACATTTTCTGAGTATTTCAGCCTTGAAAAACTTCTCCACAAGTGGTGTCTTAAGACACGCCGTTCGGACTCGGCGATAAACAGTAGGTCCCATATCATTGAGCTAAATATGAATAGGGGTGCACTCATTGGTATGAGAGAAGTCTCCCTTGTCCCGTATAGGATGTTGTGGAACAATGTTTTTTTTTTAGATACCCGAAGTAGTGGACCGATATAGTCTATATTTCAATCCCATACTGGACTGGATGAAATAATACGATGTGCAAAGCCTGCATCAATCAAAAACTCCCTGCGAGGATTATCTTGCGGATTTGCCATTTCGGTTGCTGCCGTCAGGGTTTCTTGGAGCTTTTAGGCCAGTATCTCAGGAATTATTGACTTACTCCGGCAAAATATTGTACCGTCGTAAAGAGAGCCACAAAAAAAATTACTGAAAAAAATTTCAAAACGATCCGTGAGGAGCTCTTAAACTTTACTTTATCCAAATTTTGTGTGGGAGGTACTCGAAGGAGTGGACCGATACAATCCATATTCCAACCTGATACATGACTGGATAAAATAATACAATGTGCAAATAATAAAATGTGCAAAGCTTGCATCAATCAAAAACTCCCTGCGAGGATTATCTTGCGGATTTGCCATTTTGGTTGGTGCCGTCAGGGTTTCTTGGAGCTTTTAGGCCAATATCTAAGGAAGTATGGACTTCCGCAAGAAAAAAATTGTACCGTCATAAAGGGAGCCGCAATGAAAACTTACTGAAAAAATTGCAAAACCATCCGAGTGGAGCCCTTAAACTTCACTTTATCCGAATTTTGTGTGGGTGCCCGAAGGAGTGAACAGATATAGTTCATATTCGAACCAGACATATATCAGGAAGGAATAATACGATGTGCAAAGTTTTGACCAAATCGATTGCTCCCTTCGAGAGTTATCGTTCAGACCATTTTACAGAAAAATTTTGAACTTTTGTGGGGGGGGGGGGGGTACCAGAAGGAGTGGACCGATATGGCCCATCTTCGAACTTAAACTAAGTTTACACAAAATATTACCATACCCAAAATTTGGTTCCAATCGGTTGAACTGTTCGAGAGTTATCGTCCGCACAAGCCAGACAGACAAACATTTTTCGTATCAAAGTGTATATCGTCGCCTGAAATGCCCATAGACGTAACCCTCAATGTAACCCTTTGAGGGTTACGTCTTTGGACATTTCAGGTGACGATATACCCTTCTAGCCTAAAGACTGAGGGTATAAAAAGACGAGTTATATGGGCAACTGAACTCTAGTCATGAGTGACGGGGTGGGAATTTATCGCGATGTGTAAAGCCCTCAATATCATCATTGGTGGCTCGCTGTTTACACACAAATAAACCCATAAACATACTTGCACATCGTCCAAACACAAAAAATGAAATCGAGCACATTTATATCCGAATGCAGGCATGGTAGAACAAAGATGGTAGAGTAAGTACTACAACAAATACAATTCAACAACAACCACATAGAAATTTGTTTTTGTTTGTAATGTTAGTGTCACCGGTACATGTAAACAAAACAAGGAAATTTCTATAAATTATGGGAATTTATAAAACTAATATTTTTTCACGTTTTATTGAATATTTTGGAAAACATGAATGAACATTAGTTACATTTTCAATTTGAAAGCAGGTATGCCAACTGTTCCGAGGTAAAAATCGCTACAGCCACATACGCACCATAGGTCTGTAGCGATTTTTTCCTTAACCCTGCTACTACGTTAGAAAAAAATCACATACGCTATGTTAGGGTCATTTGATGACCCATTTATTGAAAAAATTATATAGTATACATTTTTAAAAGGTTTTTAAGGCTGGGGATAACTGTTTATTAGAGAAATTTTTTGTCTGAGCACTAATAAATTCAGTAAAGAACTAAAAATTTACATAAATTCGATTTCAATATTATCGGCAAAAAATCTGTCACTGAACTGAAAGCATTAGGATTTATTGTTTTTGAATGTAAAAATTACAACAATAAATGTCAATTGTTTGTATTATTTATTAATATTTTGTTTTGTTGTCATCTAAAACAAGAAAAATATGTAAGGAAAATGCTAAAAAAAATAAAATTAAATTTTGACATGCCACATATATGCACGGGGTCATAAAATGACCCTAACATGTTATGTGTATACACATGCAATAAATAAACTTCTAAGCACAAAACATTGATGAAACTAATTGATTTCAGTATATCTCAAAAATTCATGCACTGAGTAAGTAAGGACTTTTAATTATATCCCACCAGTAAGACATACGGTGATGATAAATACGATTTTGGTCATCAAATGACCCCAACGTAATAGCAGGGTTAAAACAGTTGACATTCCTGCTCAAACAGTGGTTTTTGTACGTCAAAAAGTAGCGGGAAAACCACCAACTTGGCACCCCTGTTTGAAAGTATTCATATCTGGTCTGTTCCTTTACTTTAAAAAATGGTAACAGTGGCAAAAAATGGTAAAAGTGGTGAACTGGTCTCATATAAATTGTATGCTTGTTAAAGTAAAGGAACGCTTTGCAGGTTAAACATGTTAAGAAATGGTAACCTCAGGCAGGTAAAGGAACAAAGCTATCATTGTACTAAATGGATAATTTCTCACAGAAAGTAGAATTCTTGCAAAAATGTTTGGGGTCGCTAAAAATTCATTGAAAAAGGAGAAGCTCTTTCAAACTTTTGTTTTTGAAAACAAAGAAGCATATGTTTATTATCGCTTTATTTTTTTAAGCCTTTACCTAATTAACTGCGTGTTGCGTGTGCGTTCAAAAATACAAAAACAAAATACATGTATTTGTTTTTGTTTTCAATTTGAAATACATCCCAGCAAAAAGTTTGCCTCCAAAGAGGCAGTTAAATGATATGTACAAGTGATCTGGAAGTGCATCAAATTATGCATTTTCACTCATGATTTTTACAAGAGCGTGACTACGGAAAGAGGCACTCCATTGCACTGCATTTTAACTGACCCTTTGGCACTGCATTTTAACTGACCCTCTGGCACTGCATTTTAACTGACCCTTTGGCATTGCATTTTAACTGACCCTTTGGCATTGCATTTTAACTAACCCTTTGGGGTAGAATAGGAGGCATTCCAAAGCACGTTTTGATACAGGCATTCTGCGGAAATTGTGCAAGCCATTACAAAATATGCCAGAACAAATAAAATGCATTATTTGTGTAAAACAAAAATATTAAGAACATTATAACATTAACACAAATTATGAAAATTCTCCATTGAATTCAATCGCAAACATGCGTGTTTCCTCCGCTCTCCATTTGTTCCAAGCTGAACTGTTTTTACTTCATTTGCTAAATGGGTTGTCTTCCCATCACCAGTTAAGATTTCGACATGTACTCCAACAGCACTCCATTCGGAAATTTTCTTCTCGTGAGTTACCGGAAAAATATTCACAAATTAAATATTATTTAGTTTGTATTAACAAATGTTTGGAAATGTTAACACGCTTCTCTCTTTTAGGAAAATGTATGCCGCTGCCTGTAGAGATGTACAAACTGATTTATGTACATGTAGGGATCTCTAACAACTGCTAATAAAATGTAGCGAACGGAGTGCCTTTTTCACGACTCCGTTTGCACTGCATCCGGATGCTGTTAAATTGTGAGGAATTGGAGTGTCTTTTTCACGACTCCGTTGAACTGCCTCCGGATGTTGTTAAAATGTGACAAATGGATTTGATTCTTTGGATTGCATCCAAATGCAGTTAAAATGTGAGGAATGGAGTGCCTTTTTCACGACTCCGTTTGAACTGCATAAAAACATGCCGTGAAAGAACTAGTCTACATTGCACTACTTCCAATTTATTTTGCTGGGATGTATTTTGTTTTTGTATTTTGGAACGCACACGCAACACGCAGTTAATTAGGTAAAGGCTTTAAATTTAACAAAATACAGTCGGACCTCGATTATCCGTAATGGTCGGGACCGGAGGCATTACGGATAATCGATTTTCCCGGATAATGGAGGCAATGCCTTTATGTGCCGTTTCCACGGTACGTCGTTCGTTCTCTATTCGTTGTTCGACCCATAACTACGAATAAATTACTTATTACCACATACAAAATTTTGTGAACGAACGACGATTTGACTACGTTGTTCGTGTAGAAATACTCTCAGAACAACTATAAAATAAGTCCCATCTCTAACAAATGAGAGAATTTATCGAAATAAATTAATTATGACAGACAAAATATAAAATTTTAAAATGTAGGGCATTTTTAGAAAAACTGGAAAACATGAATGAAAACTAAGCGGTTCAACGATTAGTATACATTCAAAGCATAGCAAATTTTCTATTCTCTTTCATTGCAGTTCCATTTTTGGTCTATTGTTTTAATTTCGCGTACAAATCTAGAAACAAAAATCAAATACCTGCCTGAAAGTCTGTATACACAAATATAGTTTTGACATGTCTCTCTCTCTCCTTAATTTTGAAAATAGAAATACATAAAAATATATGGAAAATAGAAAAATTTACAGAATTTATTGAAAATATGATGAAATGCGTGTAATTAAATATAAAACATACATTCAAAGGAATGGCTATTGTTTTTCCTGTTCTTTTAATGTGTATCATGTGTGTTTTTTGTTCAAATTTCCTTAAAAACAAGGAAACAAAAAGTGAGAAGAATTGAAATACGTTACTGTGAACAACGAATGGTGTCGTGGAAACAGGTTAATTCGTGTACGTATTTCGACTCTCGAACAACGTACTTCAAACGCTCGTGTGAACATGACATTATGCAGTTCAATTCAATTTATCGTACAATTATATGAAAATCTGCAATTTTTCAAGTTTGTTACGGCAATCTACCAACATTTTAAAAGATACTTAATATCATCACCATCATTAGATTTATCTGAATTGACTTTGTCCCATGGTTTTTGTGATACCATAAATACACAAATTGTGTAATACGGGAGAATTTCCAGTTTTTGTTTGTTCACCTTTTGTTTTCTTAATCAAATTAATTGGAAAGTGTGTTTTTACTCCCGGGCAATGAAGTTTATAACGAAAAATAGAGGAAATGGAACAAAGTCCAACATTTCTTTTCTATCACGGATAACGGAGGTTTCCGGATAATCGATATTAACAAATATTGTACCGCTTCTATAACTCTAAAGCTACACGCTGAAACTTTCATACGAAACTTCCCCATTATATATATCCCTAATATACATCGAAAATATAAATAAACTCTTGTGGCAGACACTGAAAATAATACATGAAAATATTTTAGCTTTTAGGAGAGAGCGGAGGTGAAGGATCTCCCTTTCTCCATTCTTACCCACAAGCAAGGCCTACATAATAAGCCCAGCTGATTATTATGTTTGATGTCAAAAACATTATTGTGATTTAAAATACAAAGAAACTAAAATCACAATAATGGAAAATCTATTATGTTTGTTGTCAAATCTTGTTAACAGTACTCTGAATGGCCGACCTTCTGTAGGCCTTGCCCACAAGCTCAAAACATTTTCATAAAAAAATTTTAATAGTCTGGCACAAGACTATAATATAAGATGTCGTATGATATTTGACACTAACATTACAGCCCAGTTCGATCAGCTGGGTATTGCTGTTGCCTTATATTGTTCTACCAGAAGTTCGCAAACAATTATCCGCACAAAACGAAGTCTATATATTCGGCTTAAGTTCAAGAGACACCGTAGAAGGATGAATACTCAGGGAGAAAGGAAACGTTTTGAGGTTCGAAAACTAACAAACGCCAATATAAGAGATGAGACAAGAAATAAATGATGCATTTCAGCCAAACTACTACTCATGGAAAACTACATGTAATAGCTAAGATACTAGCAGATGATAAAATTCGATGTCAGTAACCAAGAAATAAAAGGCTGAATATCCGAAATATCTGGAACTTGATCCAAGAAAGAAATCGTTTAAAATATAAAATTATTTAACAGTCCTAATATACTACCTACATAGCCAAACGTTGCAAAACATGTAAAACGTGGTACCTGCTGACCTTACCGATAAAAGGAAACATCTAGAAGAAATGGCAAAAGATGATGTTGAATTGCAAGCCCAAAAGCGGAAGCAACACTTTGGTGAAGGCGACTTATAAGATTGTAATACCTGGATGGGAATCATCCTTCTTAACTCAGTTTATAAAGTATTAACCATAATCGTCAACAATAGGCTATAGATCGAGGGCTCATTACGCGACGAAAAAGGCCGGATTTGGACCCCAACTCAGTTTTATCGACCAATCGAATACATCTACCTATCACTTTCATCTATCTACATCTATCCTACTAAACTAGGATATATTTTTATACCCTCAGCCTTTAGGCTAAAGAGGGTATTTACACTTTGATACGACCAAAAATGTGCCTCATCGAAATAATGGTTTTAGACCCCAAGTATGTTTGTACGATATCCGTTTCAAACAATTTTGAGTAGATCTAGCAATGTCCGTCCGTCTGTCTGTCTGTCTGGCTGGTGCGCACGATAACTCTCGAACGGATCAATGGATTCGGTTCAAATTTTGGGTATCGAAATATTTTGTCCAGATTCGATTCAAATTCGAAGATGGGCCATATAGGTACACTCCTTCAGGTACCTCCCCCACAAATGTTCAAAAATTGTCGCAAAACTTGTGCGCACGATAACTCTTGTAGGGAATAACCGATTTGGTCCATACTTTGTACATCGTGTAATTTGTAGCAAACTTAGATGAGGTTCCAATATGGACTCAATCGGTCCACTTCTTCGGGTACCTCCCACACAAAATTTCGGAAAAGTTCGGTTTAGGACCTGGTCTCGAATCTCTTTGATTTTTGTTTACGCAAGTTGTATTCGCTGTCCTCTATACGACGCTGTAAGTTTCATTAGGGGCAAGTCCATACTTCCTGAGAAAATAGCCTGATAGTTACAAAAAACCCTATGACACCGTGTGTAGTGGTTGGAGCGCAAGATAACTCTCGAACGGATCTGCCGATTCGGTCCAAAATTTGGCTTTCGTTATATTTTGTCCAAACTTAGTTCAAGTTCAAAGATGGATTATATCGGTCCACTCCTTCCGGTACCTCCCCCACAAAAGTTCGAAAATGTTCGGAAAATTTGTGCGCACGATAACTATTGAAGGGAATAACCGACTTGGTCCATACTTTGCACATCGTGATATTTCTACTAAACTTAGATGAGGTTCCAATATGGACTCAATCGGTCCACGCCTTCGGGTACCTCTCACACAAAATTTCGGAAAAGTTCAGTTTAGGACCTGCTCTCGAATCGCATTGGTTATTGTTGTAACATCTTGTATTCACTGTCCCCTATATGAAGGAACACGCTCAGGGGCAAGTCCATACTTCCTGAAAAAATAGCCTGAAGGTTGAAAAACAAACCCTATGACACCATGTTTTGGACACCACATTTTGGATATGTTCACTTGAATCACTTTGATTTTTGTTGAAGCAACTTACATTCGCTGCCTCAATTACGTTGGCAAAAGTTGTTTCAGGGGCAAGTCCATACTTCTTGAGAAAACAGCCCGAATGGTGTAAAAACCCCTATGGCAACCCCATGGTCTATGACGGTCCATTCCTTTAAGTACCTTTTCCGCAAAATTTTTGAACTTTAATCCTAATCAACATTTTTGTCGGTTCATACGACCAAAAATTTTGAAACCCCCTAAATACATAAGTTTTTTGTGAAAAGTGTTTCAATTTGCACAGGCTGAGGGTATATCTCTGTCGGCAAAGCCGACTGATACTTTTTTACTTGTTCAATAACAAAAATTCCAAAAGTAGTTTAGAATGTGCTCTTTCAGATGAATGACTGAACTACTTAAACTATTGGTAGTTTCATCTTTGTAATAAATCACGAAAAATGAGTTATTTTTGGTCTGCACAATTAGGTATAACCCCTTAAATCAGGTTACATAAAAACGTACTATAATGAAAAGGAAGAACTGGCCCACACAGTATTGTGAGATATGCTTTGGAATGGAACCCTAAGACAGAAGACGTCGACGTCCGAAGAATACATGGCGAAGAACGAATTTAAAGGTTTCTGACAAATTTGATAGCTCTATCGAATATAATGCGACAGACGAGTGTCATTATATTGACTTTGAATTCAATTTATAGGATCTCCAACGAATATTTTGAAATAAAGCAAAGTGAATGGTTTGTCGAATTACTTTAGGTAATATTCCTTCCGGAGAATTTTAAGTTTGTCGGAGTAAAGCGTGTTGAGAGGAAAAAGATTTTCGTATGCCTCACCTCTATCTACTTCAAACTGACAATGGTGATAAGGAAAATTGTCGTGACAACGTAAAGGAATGGCCTTTTCGTTTATACAGAAAAAATCTAGTGCCTAGAGATCTTCTTATTTGTAAACTTTCAACAAGAATCGTTGGCTTGTTGAACAAATCTATAAAAATACAAAATCTGTAGTTGGTCTGGGGTAGCAAGTTATCAGAATATTTTGAGATACGCACGAGAGTGAAGCAAGACTTTTTCCTACATCCAATCATATACGTTCTGTATTTGAACGATGACTTGATTTGATGGATGACTATATAGTACTAAACGCAAATATCCCCAAAACTTTTCAAATGAAGATTAAAATTTGCAATAATATTGCGCTAAATGCGGAATGGAAGAAAAAATGGACCCCCAATGGTGAAATAATTAGAACAGTAAATTAATATACATAAGTACCATATAAGTGTCAACCACAAAATTATTCTTAAATTAGAAGAACTTCTTTTCAAAGCCATCAGTGGAGCTAAAATCGGAATGAAAAATGTTTTAACTGTATGCAATTCCATTTATCTCACTGTGCAACATTTTTGAGATAATCGTGCGCAAACAACTTCTACCGTAGTAAGAAAGTACAAACCCAACCGGCAAAAATTGATATTTATTAGTACACCAAGACCTCGCTTTGCGTCGTTTCACTTTGCGTTGTTTTTGATGTTGCGTCGTTGTCCAATTGGCACCAATTTTCACTGTGCATCGTTCGTTTTTCGATGCTGCGTTGTTTTAAGTTCGGAGCGTCAATTTTTTTTTGGAACTATACTTCAAAATAGAAAAATAATTGAATTGTGGCTTTTCTTACCTAAATGAAGTCAACTCTTACCTCATAATTCAAAAATTTCCGAGCTTAAGGAGTTTTTTTCCGCGAAAATAACGAATTCTAAATTGCAATACATAGTGACAAGATAATAACGCATTTTACTTGGAATATTTTAATGAGAGCTTCAAAGGTCATTTCCCCACTATTTTTTAACACAACGGCAACTCTAAGCCGTCGTTTGAAAGAGCGAGAGAACAAGAACTCCATATTTTTTTGGTGCCACTCACCTTCAAAAAAACGAAAACATTTATGATCGAAAATCAAAGCATACTTTTAGGATTAATTTAATTTTTGTGTTTATTATAATTTGTATTTGTAATAATTAATTCAATTTCAATTCAATTCAAATTTTATTGAGTCTTTTCCTTTTTAACATATGCATGTACAATTTTGAACATTGTTTCAGTGGGTCCTTAAAACTATAGTGTTTGGTTTTAATGTCATATGTGTTATGTTCAGCACCATGCTTTTCCATATAATGTTGATTGTGTTAAAAACTAAATTTAATATATGTTCCCGTGTTTGCTCCCGACACTACAATTTTTGAGAGCATGTCTCGTTTGGATTTATCTTACAACTAAATTTAACCTAAACCTAACCTAACTTAAACTAAGCAGATAAACTGTAATAACGATAGACATGTGCTTTAGGCTATAAAACACATTTCTATCGAGAAAACTTTTTATCTGCTCCGTTACCTAGCCCCTGTGCTTACCAGGAGAGGTGCTGATATAGAAATCTGGACACTCAATAGAATCCAAGGCCATAGCCAAATCAATACCAAGTGGGGAAACATAATTTGTGTTTTCCCAATCGAATTGATTTTGTTCTTCAACAACTCTTTGCATAAGTGAGTTAGAATGCATATAAAGTCTATTTACATAATTCTTAATTAGTTGCATGGCATAGACTGATATTGGGGTAACATGAGCTGCCTCATAAATATACTGATTTGAGAAACGCTTGTTATACGCTTGAAAATTTTTTCCCACACAGAGTCGTAGTATTTTCCTTTCCAGTATTCCGAACTCTTTCATTACCGTTGGTGATATCGAAAACCATATGGGTAAGGCATAGACCAGAACTGGTCTAATAGCAGTTTTGTATAGCAATAACTTTGTTTTTTCAGGTAATACCCTGCTATTAAGGAGTCTTCCAAGTGACCCCTTAATACCATATGCCTTCCCCAAATTGCACCGTGCATTTTGGTTAAATTTAAACAATTTGGTTAACCAAACTCCCAAATATTTGAATCTGTCTTTAAATGGTATTTCCACACCATTCAGAGACAGTCTCAAAGACTTACTTTCAGGAACTACCCATCTCTTGCATTTTCCGGAAGCGTTTCTCAAACACATAGCCTCGCTCTTGGAAGTATTTATCTTTATGCCCCATTCAGTATAAAAAGCATTAACCGTTCTTAAGTGACAGGATACAATAGCTAACGCTTTACTTGGAGATTCCGCGTGTGCATACAAAAGACAGTCGTCAGCGTACAACACACCCAATGAATTTTGATGCGTATGAGGAAAGTCGTGCATGTAAATATTAAACAGGTGTGGCGATAAAATAGACCCCTGGGGAACCCCACAGGATACACTATTCGTATCAGATATCTTATTTCCAAGCTGAATGTAAAACTTCCTATCAGTGAAAAAGCTTCTGAACATTTTTACTATATGCGGTTCAAAGCCTAAACGAGCCATTTTATACACAATGCCATCGTGATAAGTCCTATCGAATGCTTTCTCAACATCCAGCGAGATTGCAACCGTGCATTTTCTTTCTCTCAAATTAGAAATTATATCATTATTAAATTTTGTTAACGCATCCACCGTCGAATGTCCCTTTTTAAAGCCGAATTGAAATTCTGAAATATAGTCGTTTGGTAAACCTGCATCCATTTTATCCCGCAAAATTTTTTCAAATAACTTGCCCAAATTTGAAAGCAATGAAATCGGTCTCAAATTGTTAATATCTGTTGAATTTTTTTTCTTTTTGATGGGAAGAATCTTTCCTATCTTCCAGAATTTAGGAAAATATGAATTGTTTAAACAATTATTAAATATAACAACTAGGTAATGTATTGCCTTTAATGGAAACTTTCGTATTAGGAAATTAGAAATATCGTCCAAACCACATGACTTTTTATTATTTAGCCCTGACACTGTTAGACGAAGGGCTTCCACAGTTGTAAATCTGCTGTCGAGTTCGTTATTAAACGTTGTAATAATTAATATTTTCTCTTATATGTTAATGCATTGAATTTGAATGTGTTTGGATCTTAAATATTATTAGCATTTCCTAAATTTAACTAAAAACAAAAAGAATAGAGACACTGTACTATACACATTATTTACTGTCATCAAGTTAAAGAAAGTGGGGTAGAGAGATAGAGAGAAAGGGTAAGGGGATATTATTTAGGGCGGGTATTTGAGTCAGGACAAAAACTAAAAAATTCCACAAAGACACACTAAGCATAACTTATAACCAAAAAACTAATTTAAGTAAAACTGCAAATTGTTAAACTATATTTCTGTTAGGGGTTATAGTTATTTCTTTCACTTGTTGTTGTCGCTGTTAAACTAAAAAAATATGTACAAAAAAACAATAAAATCTATTTTGTTGTTTGCTTCAGAAAAGAAAGGCATTATGTTTTGCATTATCAAAAGGCATTAAAGAAGCGTTTGTTTATGTTTATATTGGTGTTGTTGTTATGGCTTTTTTGTATGAAATTCATGGTTTCATATTTTTATGTGATTTTTTTAGATTTATTCGTAACGTCTTGAATTGTAGGATTGTATCTTTTCTACGGTGCATTCCAAAGCTGCCTTAATATCATTGAAGACCGGTACACCTTGACGTTTGGCCAAATCAATTAAATAGGAACGTCCACGATTGTAATCTTTAATGGCGGTTGGTGTGAGCTGGAATGAAAGAAATGAAAAGGTGGAGACAGGTAAGAAAATGATAACAAAAGATCGAGCACATATGGACTTCTATTAAAATAACTACTGGTCTTTCTTATATGTATGTATCACTAGCCTTCAGAAGAGCAGATGACCTTCACATGGTGGTCAACTCTAAAAGGAGCTACTTGTCAACTATTGTCTCTATTAGAAGACATTCTTCTTTAAGAAGACCACCAGGTCGGTCTTCGATAAGGATACCTCAGAGTCTCCTAAAAAAGGCCACTGAGTCTTAAATAAGAAGACCTCCGACCTCAAGTCTTCTATAAGAAGACCTCCGAGTCTTCAATAAGAAGAACTCGAGTCTACAATAATTGGAATTCCGAATGTTCTATAAGAAAAACTCCGAGTCTTCTGTAAGAAGACCTCCAAGTATTCTGTAAGATGACCTCCGAGTGTTCTATAAGAAGACCTCCGACTCTTCTATAAGGAGACCTCTATAAGAGGAACTCCGAGTCTACAATAAATGGAACTCATAGTCTTCTATAAGAAAACTTTCTATAAGAAGACCACCGTGTCTACTATTGGAAGACCTTCGAGTCTTCTACAAGAGGACCTCTGAGTCTTCTTAAAGAAGACCTTAGACTCTTCTATAAGAAGACCATCGTGTCTTCTATTAGAAGACCTCCGAGTTTTCTATAAGAAGACCTCTGAGTCTTCTGTAAGTAGATATAGAAGATTTCCGAGTCGTCTATACGAAAACCTCCGAGTTTTCTCTAAGAAGACCTCCGTATCTTCAATGAGAGGACCTCCGAATCTTCTATAAGAAAACCTCCGAATTTTCTATAGGAAGACCTCCAAGACATCTTCTATAGGAAAACCTCCAAGTCTTCTTCTAAAAGAACGCGCCCGAGTTTTCCAGAAGAAGACCACTGAGTCTTCTAAAAGAAGACCTCCGAGTCTTCTATAAGAAAACCTCCGAGTCTTCTATAAGAATACCTCCGACTCTTTTATAAGAATACCTCCGAGACTATTATAAGAAGACCTCCGAGTCTTCTATAGGAAGACCTCCAAGTTTTCTATAGTAAGACCATTGGGTCTTCTATAAGGGGACCTCTGGGATTCTTATAAGAAGACATCTATGACCCTTGGGTCCCTTCTAAGAAGACCTAGACCCAAAGGTCCAAGTAGAACTTCGGGTCTTCTAACAGGGGAAATTCGAGTATTGACCTTCTAGAAGAAAAACTATCAAACTTTAAGGAAGTCCTGTTGGTTTGTTATTCGTATGTAAATTTTTTACTAAGTATCCGTCTAATTCGTAGTTGCTTTTTTCACTCACCTTTTCATTGCCGATAACACAATCGTCGGGTAACATTTGTACAGCCAAAACGACATTATACATAAGACCAATACAGTGAGCTGCTAATGTCATGGGTGCCAGAGAGCGTGTTTCATTGGTGATAACAAAGAGTAGGACACGACTAGAGTCCAACAATGATGGATTAAAGAGATTCGGTCGCACGGGTGACAAAGTCCAACTAAGAGATTCCTCAGCTATGGTTAGCTCTTCAACGGTTTCTTCATTGGTCTTTGTGCCACTGTTGGTACGGCATTTTCTGCGGGTACGCATAAAATTGCTAGCTGCCGATGTGGGTTGCCGGCTGTTGATGCGCCAGTTCGGTCCCGAGGATTTATTGTTGTCATCTTCGGCCGCCACCTTATCGGGTAAATCCAATTGGCTGGGATTTAAACTTTCATGTAAGGCAGGTAAATGAAATGTTATGCCTTTTGATTTGAAATAGGGTATGGCCAATTCCTGGCGCCATTTTGTGCGCAAGTAACAGCTACCACCCAAATAGACATCACGAAATTCTGGTGCCGTTGCTGAGAGACCACCACCAACCAATGGATCACAATAGTTAATGGAGTTGATGGAACTGCTACTTGAAAATACCGAATCATTGGAGTCACTTTCTTCTTCTGTGACCGATGTCTGGGTAGACATGTCTACCAGTTGAGCTGCATATGCGACGGCTGCTGCTGCTGTCTGGGGTTGTATGGTTTGAGTGGTGGTAACCTCAGTGGTTTCAATGGTCTCCACATTCACCAAAACATGTTGTTTGCCACCAGCCTTGGCCAAAAGGGTTTGAGAACGTGAGCGTAGAGGTTCTGTGGGCTGTGGTGAGGAAGTGCCACTATCACGATTACGACCCAGCAAATCGTGAGAGTTGCTTAAACGTTCTTCACTGCCCGGCACACTGGCATTGCTGGAGGTGCGCGAAATGTTTTTGCTGCTGAAATAGGTTATGGCAAAGGTATCCTCACCTAAAATAATTTGTAATAAAAATTATTAAAAATATTTTTCTGTGAGGTTTTTAAATAAAATTCTCTCTTACCTTGCAAATTTGATAAATATACCGGCGGAGGTGGCACATTGGTACCCTTAATGGGTGATATACAACCACTTTCGTGAATCTCCTGCTGCAGTACCGACAAATAGGCCGATATTACACAGAAGAGATTGAAATCAATTTGTTCAGCTGTACTTGTTTTTGTTTGATTTTGAGCACACGAAGTAGATGATGACGATGATGATGGAGAAGAAGAGGATAAGGGTTTTGTACTACTACCACTGGTGGTGGCCACTGTAGGAGCTTCATCTTCGCTATCTGTGTTATTGAGACATTGCAAAGCTTCACGTTGAGCGGCAATGATTTTTTGCAAATTATCCATATTTACTAAACTTTGGGCATAACCCAAATATAAGAGAGCACGTTGACACTGTTCAACAGTGATGTGTTCATACACGGGATTGACACGGTCAAAAGCACCACGTATTACACTGAAATGAGAAGAAAATGGTTATTAGAGGATTAATGTTTGAGAGGATTTCAGAGAGAAAAAGGATAGGTCATAAAGAAAACTTTAGTAGGACCTTTGAGATCCTCAAAGGAGATTACAAGACATTTTTTGTGGAGAACCTCCTTAGAAAGATTCCAATTAATAGAAGTTCCCTAGAAGTGCTTTTATAGAAGTCTATTATGAGTAATTTAATTATGAATTCTTCCACCTATAGAAGACCATTAGAAGCTTATTTATATATTGAACGCAGCCATAGCATGTTCCACCTGTAGAATACCCTTATAAGGTCGATCTATAGAATATTCATAGAATGTCATAATGTATGCTATAGAAGGCCCCAAAAAAGTAAATTATGTATGGAGGAACTGAAGAATCACTTCTACGCTTAGAAGACCATGATGAAGGAAGGTAATGCAATTTATACATTGAAAACTCATAAAAGTTTTCCTCTGAGGTAACATAAAGAAGACATTCTTTGTATAGAAGGTCCGAAGACCTCCGAGACTTTTATAAGAAGACCTCCGAGTCTTCTAAAAGAAAACCACCGAGGCTTCTATAAGAAGAGCTTCAAGGCTTCAATAAGATCATCATAAGCAAGCCAAGTCTTCTATAAGAAGACCACCTTGCCTTCCATAAGAATATCTCAGAGTCTTCTATAAGAAAACGTACGAGTCTTCCTTCTACGCTTAGAAGGCCGTGGTGAAGGAAGGGTATGAAATTTACATATTGAAGACATACATACGAGGTTTTCCAGTAAGGCAACAATGAAAGCTTTCTTTGTATAGAAGGTCATTATAAGGTCTTATGACGGAAGGGTTTCTATACATAAATCGTCCTTTACATGTGAGCCACGTTATAAGGAGTCTTCTATTAAAGGTGACCTTCTTAGGGTCTTACAAAGAAGGAAGAGTTTATAAAATCGTCTATGGATGGAATACTTTACACGGGACTTAGAAGGACCTTCTTTATGTAGAAACCCTTTAAAGTATAGAAGACCGTAGCAGTTTTTCTGTGCATAGAAGACCCGCAAAAGTCGGTTAAAATACAGAAGGCCCTTAGAAGGTATTCTGTGTGTATAAGATCCTTAAAACATATTTTTTTGTATAGAATGTCTTTGGAAGACTAGAAGAACCTTTTAGAAGTCATCTAATTTTAGAAGACCCTTAGAAGGATTTTAAAAGAAGTACTTTGGGAGGTCTTTTTCGTATAAAACCCCTTCAGAAGACGCTTGAAGTTTGTAAAGCTCTTAGAGTATTTTCAGATGATCATCAATAAAAGTTCCGATGACCGTTCATGTGCAGAAGACGTTCAGATTGACTTTTATACAGAGAGTAGTCATCTAAATAGAGACGTTTTTTTTGTTGCCCGAACAAACTTATTCTAGACGTTGATGACCCTGAGGGTGTTAATAGGGTCGATAAAGCCTGGGGTATTTTCAGATGATCATCAATATAAGTTCCGATGACCGTTCATTTATACAGAGCACGATAACTCTCGAACGGATGAACCGATTCGGTACAAATTTTGGCTTTCGTAATATTTTGCCCAAACTTAGTTTAAGTTCTAAGATGAGCTACATCGGTCCACTCCTTCCGGTACCTCCCCTACAAAGGTTCGAAAATGTTCGGATAGTTTGTGCGCACGATAATTCTTGAAGGG
Organism: Musca autumnalis; assembly: GCF_047663935.1. Taxonomy (NCBI): domain Eukaryota; kingdom Metazoa; phylum Arthropoda; class Insecta; order Diptera; family Muscidae; genus Musca; species Musca autumnalis. The sequence goes on along the minus strand of NW_027411755.1, from coordinate 9,268,935 downwards.
AGTGACCGATTTGGTCCATACTTTGTATAGCGTAAACTTTCTACCAGAGTTATATGAGGTTTCAATATGGCCTCAATAGGTCCACTCCTTCGGGTACCTCCCACACAAAATTTCGGAAAAGTTCAGTTTAGGGCCATCTCTAGAATCGCTTTGTTTTAGCAACTAGTATTCACTGAACTCCATACGACGGTACAAGTTTCATCAGGGGCATGTCCATACTTCCTGAGAAAATAACATGAAAGTTGCAAAAAACCCCTATGACACCGTTGTTGGAGGTGGTTGGAGCGCAAGATAACTCTCGAACGGATCTGCCGATTCCGTCCAAAATACGGGCTTAGTAATATTTTGTCCAAACATAGTTTAAGTTTGAAGATAAGCCATATCGGTTCACTCCTTCAGGTACCTCCCCCACAAAAGTTTAAAAATGTTCGGAAAAATTGTTCGTACGGTAACTCTTGAAGGGAGTGGCCGAATTGGTCTATACTGTAGACAACCTAATATATCTACCAGATATAGATCAGGTTCAAATATGGACTATATTTGTCCACTCCATCCGGTACCTCCCACACAAAATTTCGGATAAGTTCACTTTAAGACCTAATATGGAATCACTTTGATTTTTGTTGAAGCAACTTGCATTCGCTGCCTCAATTACGATGGTAAAAGTTTTTTTAGAGGCAAGTCCATACTTCGTGAGCAAACAGTCCGAAGAGTGTAAAAACCCCCTATGGCTGGAGATCCACTTCCATAACGCTCAATGTCGATCCATTCCTTTTAGTATCTCTTTCGCAAAACTGTTGATCTTTAATCCTAATCAAAATGTTTGTCGGTTCAAACACCCAAAATTTTTCAAACCCCCTAACATACGTATTTTGCAAAAAAATTTTTTCAATATACACAAGCTGAGGGTATATCTCTGTCGGCAAAGCCGACTGATACTTGTTTACTTGTTTTTACAATATTTGTGTATATGTTTCTCACAAAGGCTAAAAAAAATTCAATAAAACCCTACGATACCTTGTCGAGATTTATGTTTTGGCTACTTTGGAACCGTGCACCCTCATAGATCCGCTATTGGTTATCAACAAGTCTCTATAGGTCTATAGGTGGCAGAGAAAATTAAATTTATGTTGTTGTTTTTACTTACACTAAAATTGAAGCTATATTCGAAGGAGGATCTCTAAAACCAGCTAAAATTTCCTTAGTACGCTGCAGACCTGAGGGTATATTATTGAGCACTGGTAAACCACGACGTGTGACCAGTTCGCGTAAGATTAATTGATTGCGCGTTAAATCAATATACTCTCTGAAAAGAAAAGGAAACAATATTAATCATTTCTCCAAAAAAAAAGGAGGAGGGACGTCCTCTTCAAACTTACTGTTGAGATATATGTTCATTGAGTATATTTTGGTTAGGCCTGTACGGATGCAGGACCAGCACCAGCTGCTTGCAGTTTTGACCCGCTATATGTGCCGCCTCAATGGCACCAGCAGACGCGCGTGTTTCTGAATCCATAACAAAGAATAACACTCGCGCTTTCTCCTTAGCACGATGCTCAAGTTCTATGAGATCTGGCGTCCAATCGGAAACTTGCTGTAAGTAAAAAAAGAGAGATATCAGCATTTCAGGGTTTTAGAAAGCAATTTTTGTCTAACATACTGGATTATAAAATGAAATGCCTGATTCTTTAAGGGCGGGTATGGCAACATCAGCACGCCAGGTGGTTGGATTACATGAACCACCCAGAAATACTTCAACGGGTGCGGAGGTGGTTTCACCAGCTTTTTGTTGCTGTTTTTCATTTTTATGGCAGTCTTCCACACTGCTAAAAGATTTTGTGCTACGCAGTTCATTTCCTGGAAAACTGCAATTGTTGCTGGTGGCGGTGGTGGTAGTGTTGTCATGCTTTTTTGTTTTGTTACTGTGCTCATTGTCGCTGATACCATCACCAGCAACAGCTGCTGTAGCATTATCATCAAGTAGAGAGCTAAGTAAATGGGATTTGTCACAATAACCCGGCGATGTGGAACCAAATGTAGATGTGCTGTAAAGGAAAGGTATAAGAAGTTATTAAAGTTTGGGTATATTGTTAAAGTTATAAAAAAAAACTTACCGGAATCTCTTTAAATCAGCTGCCAATACACAAAATTCTCCAAATGTCAAACCATTTGATTGGCGACTGCCTTTGCGAGCCAATAATTTAGCTGTTTGTAACATATCACTAACTGTAAACGGGGAAGGGAAGAAAGAAAATTGAAAAATTAGAAAAAAATAATATTTTGTAGAGCTAGGTTTTGTTTATATGCAGGTAATTTAAAGGAGATCAGCAATGTGTGTGCAGGAAGATCAATTCAAATAAAATGAAGAAGGAGGAGTGTTCTCATATAAGAAAATGGATTGATGACCCACTGATCTTCTGTCAGAAGAATGCTTACGTTCTCTTCTATAAAATTTGAATTTTTTTCTAGTTGGGGAGATTGATCTTTTATATAAAGAAAAGGCTGAAACTCAGTAGGAAGATAATCTGATATTCAATTTGAAAAACTTGAGATCTTCTGTGAGGAGATTTAATGGACCCTTATTCACTGAACTTGAAAATGATCGAGTGATCTTATACGAGAAATTGGACTGATCTTCTGAAGACGAAATAATCTCCTTTGAGGCAACCGTCAAATATTCCACGAAGAGTTCGATGGATCTTGCAATAAAAGATCATCTGATTCAATATAAAAATATACAGAAATTTTTTATGAAGATCGGTTAATTTTCCACGAGAAGTTCTACTGATCTTCTGTGAGAATAGTTTTTTTTAGAAGACCGACTGATCATTGAAAAAGTTCAATAGTTTTTCAAGGAGAATATTGACCAGCCTTAAATGAGAAAATCAACTGGTCTACAATAGGAATACCAACGCTCACGTGATCTTCTACGAGAAAATGGACTGATCTTCCTTGTGAAGTTGAAGTGATCTACTTTAAGGCAACCATCAAATCTTCCACGAAGAGATCGATTAATCTTTTACGACAAGATCATCTGATATTCAATATAAAAATATACACAATTTTATATGAAGATCGGCCGATCTTTCGCGGGTAGCTATACTGATCTATATAATAAATGATGAATTTGATCTTCTATTAAATGATGTATGCATATTTTTTTTTTGTTTGAGAAGATCGACTGATCTTTGTCAAGGAGAAGACCGCCCAGACTTCAAAGAGAAAATCTACTATGAAAAGATCGGTTTCTCTCCTACAGGAATACAGTTTTCTCGTGATATTGAAAACATGGTCTGATCTTCTTTGTGAAGACGAAATGATATCCTTTGAGGTAACAGTGCAATCTTCCACGAGGAGTTCGATTGATCTCTTACGCCAGGATCATCTTATGTTCAATATGAAAATATACAAATTTTTATTATGAAGATCAGTTGATCTTCCTTGTATAAAATAAAAAAATATTTTATTAGTAATTGGCTGATCATCCTTGAGAAGATCGACAGTTTTTCAAGGAGAAGATCGATCAATCTTCAATGAAAGGATGAACCGATCTTCAATGAGAAGATCGACTAATCTACAATTGGAATACTTTCTCGTGATCTTCTACGAGATGATGGACTTCTTTGAGAAAATGAAGAGATATTCTTTGAGAAAATCTTCCACAAGAACATCAATTGATGGTTTATGGGCAGATCATCTTATGTTCAATATGAAAATATACGAGAGTATGGACTTCTTTGAGAAAATGAAGAGATATTCTTTGAGAAAATCGTCTGAACTTTCACAAGAATATCAATTGATCGTTTATAGAAAGATCATCTTATGTTCAAAATAAAAATATACAGATTTTTTATATGAAGATCGGTTGATTTTTCATGTGAAGATCTTCTTACTGATCTTCTTTGAGAAGATGAACAAATATTTTTGAAACATCTACTTATCTTCCATCAGAAGGCGAGAGAAAATTGACTGATCTTCTATGACTTCGACTTATTTCCTCTGGGCAGATAAACTGATCTTCAATGAAAAAATTTAGGGATCTTTTAAAATACGATAATACAGAAATATGAAGAAACCTCCTACATAAATATTAGTTATCTTGGATAAAATGACCGAGTGATATTCTTTGAAGATCAACTGATCATCAGCATATCGACTGATCTATTATGAGAAAATCAATTGATCTTATGTACGAAGACAGGCTGATCTGCAGTATAAAAATCTACTAATGTTATATATTAACTTTTTGTACTGGACTTCTATAAGTATTCAAGGTCAAGAGATGTTCTACATGAACATGAATCTATGAAAAAATCGGCCGATCTTTGGTAAGAGAATCGACTGATGTTTGACAAGAAGATCGAACGATATTCTAGGAAGATTGATTAGTTATCCATAATATGATCTCCATAAAGATAATAGACTGATCTCTCATAGAAGATCAATAGATCTGCTCATATGAGAACTGTCGATATTTTCATGGAGAAAGATCTTATATGGAAAGTTAAAGAGATGTTCTATGAATATATTGGCTGATCTTTGATAAGGAGATCAAGTCATATTTGACAAAAAGATCCCGTGATCTTAGACAATGAAAAGAAAGATCTGCTGATCTTTGATATGAAGATCAAGTGCAAAATCGTGTGATTTTTTTTGGGATGCTCGGTTGGTCACCCATAACATGATTTCCCTGAAAAAAAAAAAAAAATGGTCTGATCTCACTGGACTCGTTCTCTCACAGCTGAACAGTCGATATTTTTTCATAAAAAGGTCGACTGAAATTATATGAGAAGATCGAGAAAAGTTAAAGAGATGCTCTATGAAGATATTGGCTGATCTTTGATAAGGAGATCGAGTTATATCTGATAAGATCTGCTCATCCTTGAAATGAAGATCAAGTGCTCTTTGACATAAGAAGATCGTGTGATTTTTTGGGATGCTCGGCTGGTCATCCATAATATGATTTCCCTGAAAAAAATGGACTGATCTCACTGAACTTGTTCTCTCACAGCTGAACAGTCGATATTTTTCCATGAAAAGGTCGACAGAAATTATATGAGAAGATCGAGAAAAGTTAAAGAGATGCTCTATGAAGATATTGGCTGATCTTTGATAAGGAGATCGAGTTATATTTGATAAGATCTTCTGATCTTTGATATGAAGATCAAGTGCTCTTTGCCAAAAGAAGATCGTGTGATTTTTTGGGATGCTCGGTTGGTCATCCATAATATGATTTCCCTGAAAAAATGGACTGATCTCACTGCACTTGTTCTCTCACAGCTGAACAGTCGATATTTTTCCATGAAAAGGTCGACAGAAATTATATGAGAAAATCGATAGATGTTCTATGAAAAGATCGGCTGATCTTTGATAAAAATACCGAGTTCTCTTTGACAAGAAGATTGATAGATCTTCTGGAAAGCTCCGTAATATGAGCCCCCTGAAGAAAGTGGACAAAATTCTCATAGAAGAATAGTCAATCTTTTTTCATGAAAAGATCGACAGATCTTATGTGAGAGGATCGAGAAATGTTCTATGAAAAGATCGGCTGATCTTTGATAAGATCGAGTGATCTTCTGGGAAGCTCGATTAGCCATCTGTAAAATAGTGCCTGGAAAATGTGAAGCGATCTGTCGTGGAAGATCAATCGAGCTGTTCATAGAAAAACAGAAGATCTTTATTAAGACGATCGATCTTCTATGAGAAGACCAAGCGAAGCAAAGATCGGTTGATCTTTGATAAGATAATTGGATAATTTGATAAAATGATCGAGTGATCATTTTACAAGATCACCACTTAAAAAAAGGAATGAAACTCTCTGCTCCATTGAGGGCCAAATTTAGAGATTGGCACACGGGAAAATCTATTCTTAGTTAGGATTTTTGAACAAACGTTTTGTATCGACGCCTAAACTTTTAGACCATTAATGGCCAGCGTATAGAAAGCAGTATCAATTAACATACCTCCGGGCTTAGTCATTCATGCTGGGTTATTTTTATTGACTGAAAATTGATCTTCTTCATGAATATCGACATATATACAAATTTTTCATAAATGGATCTGATCATTTTGTGAAGATTTTTTTATCAAAGAACGTTAGGTTAGGCGAAGGTCATTTTTATTAATTTTTAATTAATTTTTCGTTAGAGACGAGCTTACTGACCAAGGCGAAACATGTCATGTCACACAGTGGTGGTTGTGTGGGTTCGTATCGCCGGCTTTCCTTTTTCAAAAAGCATCTTGGTCAGTAAGCTCGTCTCTAATGAGAAATTAATATTTTTTATATTTAGAGATTCTCTTTAGAGAAAATTGTGGTCTATTTGATCCTCCTGTAGATCTTCAGATCTTTTTAAAACATGTAGGTCTTCCTGCTCTTTCATCTACTTATTCTACACCACAACTTATATTAAGCATCTCAAACTTACTCTGTTTGTCATTTGGATGAAAACTTAGCTCTTGAAATAATTCTTGAGTACGTTCGGCAGGTACAACATTGCATCTTGCTTTGGCACGCCATGCAGCTAGGACCTCACTGTAAAGAAAAGAAGAAGAATAACCATTAGTTGAAACCACAACAACAATGCTTTAATACATTTTTAAAGACAATTTATTAACCTAAAGAATTTCGGTTGTTCATTGTTACATCCCATCACCAGCGTCTCCTCCTCGCTACTACCACTTCCTCCACTGTTTGATGCTGCTTTGAGGCGGCGAAAGGTAAGCGCTTTGCCGCATACCGTGGAGCAATCGAACATTACAAATAAAAACATACAACAAATAAACAATTGCATCATTATGGTGGATAAAATTGATCAAGAGACCAATCGACCGACAGACCAACCGACCGACCGGCCAGAAAACCAACACACACGTTTTAATTATTTTTTCTGTTTTTGTAAATCAAACGCATACAAAATACTTGAAAATTACGCCAACATGCAAGTAGACAGCCGGATTTTTCTTCTTCTTCTTTTTCTAATTTGTTTTTTTTTCTTTAACCAAAACACAATTTTGGCCTTTCTTGGTTTAGTTGTAGTGCTCGCTGCAACAACAACACAAATCAAACAAACAAAACGCCCAAACACTGAACGTCGATCTCTTGGGTCCAATAAATTTCCAACAACAAAAAATATGTGTAACATGAAATCATCAACGATTTTGCAATCATTTGCCAACAAACAGCACCACAGCAAGTTTGAGGAGGCACAACAGCTCTTGGAGGTACCACAGAGGCTGGGAGTTTTCACATCCGTTTATGGCCATATACGGGAACACAAACAACAACAAAGGCAACAATGAAATGAGTGCAATTTCATTTGAACAACATTTGGAAATTTCCAAAAGGAAAAAAATGCACAACAATGTTTGTGAAATCGTAGAACGTCATGCAGCGGGTCGGTGCGGGTGTTACTGCATGCAGCTGGGCTCCCAACAATAATTTTTCTTTTGGGCGAAAATTTATAACCGTATCTGGTATTCACACCTCACCACTCTCGCCAAATTCAAATTTTGAAATGATTTAAATGCTGCTACGCAATTGTTGTGGTGGCGGAGGAATAATTGTCGGTTTTGTTTTTGTTTTGTGATTTTGTTGTGGAATGACCGACCCTATGAGAGAAACATGAGGGATCGCTGTGATCGCTCCATGATTAATTGTTGGAATTAAGAGATCTTGGGGGATTCAATGTGTTGCCAGCTGATAAGAAGAAGAGAGCTGCTTTGACGTGTTTCGTTGATATTGATGACGTTTGGGAGATACTCGGGTGTAGGTTGATAAGCTTCCACTTAATAAGGGTTCGGTAAGGTTTCTAACTTAAAAATAAATTTTCTGCTAATTTTAAGATGTTTTTGAGTAAATCTCAATGTCGAAATGATGTGATAATTTACTTTCTAGACCAGGGAGAAAGATTTGTTGTACAACAGGATTTTAGTAATACGGTAGGATTGCGATAATTCGTATCCCGATAAATCGAACATGGACGACTCTAATGTAAAGAACTGGAGGTTATCTGAAAATTGTCCATTCCTTCTCAGATCACAGGATGATAATTTTCCAAATCTCTATACATGGAGTAATACAAAGTACCCATTGAAACCCCAGGAGCACGGACTGGGACAAATTCTAAGCCATGACGACTTCAAAATTGTGCGGAAACAACAGTTTTAACACAATCGAGGATTTCGAGGGATTCTCTATAGATTCTCTATAACGATGTGGGTCCGAACAGAATGTCTTATGACACCACTTGTCTTACCTCTGCTCTAGGTTCTATTGAAAAATTAAATTCTTGTGTATTTCGACCAGCTGAAAAACAAGGTGGCGGCCTAGGCTGATAAGTGGCAAATTTTTACCAACCCTGTCTGACCTTATGCAAAGGGCCCTGGTAAAATTGGCAAGCCGGGCCCATGATAATGACCTTGGCGTTAACCCAGAGAAGACGGAACTTGTACTATGTATGTATAAGGAAATGCAAAATTCCAGATTTCCAGCCTCCAGTTTCAGCCTCTACTCCTGCAAGAACTGTATTAGGGAAATTTAGGGACTGAGACCACAAGTCTGCCGCGAAAACCCATTGAGGCAGAGATTATGTCTATGAGGAAAGCACCAGAATTGGAAAAAGGACTTGAAAGAAGCCTTACAAGGCCGATGTCGACAGTCAAGCGACTCTTGAGGCTCTCAAGTCCTGTACCATAAATTCTAGAGCAATATTTGATAGCAGGAAATCTCTGCAATATCGTTAAACTCAGATGAACTAGCTCGAGGTGGCTCTAAATGTATCAATGTGCCAATGGATGAATATGTCTGGCCTCCAAAATGTGCTACTATCGCCAAACTTCTTGAGTTCCACCTCGAGAAAGCACATAACAGGTGGCTCTTTGAACCTGGATACAGGACATCCAAAGCAAAGTGGCCCCTCGTCGTGGAATATCCTCCTCTCGCTCAATAAGTTTACGATAAAATTCACTGTGGGTCTTATTACGGCTCACTACAGAGTGAGATTTTTAATTTCAAAATGGGATGACAGTGGCCTTGATGGCCTTGATTACTCGCCATATTCTTGTTGTTCAAGTACCTAAAGTGAGACCAAAATTCCCAGAGGCGGCGCGATGAGCAAATGAACGTGATGAGCTTTGTCGTTCCAACCCCAGTGACCCCAGAGTCAGGGAGCTGACAATGGAAGTTAATAGGTTGATCGGTTAACATAAGCGGAACAAGAGGTTAAATCATCTGAAGAGTCGCAACATTGGAGCCGGAATGGGGGAATTGCGGGCAACAGTTAAGTCAATCTCGAACCCTGGAAAGAAGGAAGATAGGACCTCAGTAACGTTGGGCGACGTTACGTTGACTGACGGGGCGAAGAGAAGGGTACTACGTAGCATCAGATCTCTTCCTGCCGAGAATGAACCACCACATTTTACAATGGACGATGTTGCGAATGTCATCAGGAACGCTAAATCATCCAAAACGTTGACCCCGGATGAAATCACTATGGCAATGATGAAACAACTGGATGAGCCAAGAGTCGAGTATCTCACTAAAGTATTCAACCTGTCTATAGCCACCGTCATTGTTCCCGAAGTTTGGAAAATTGGCAGGGTGGTCCCGCCAATGAAGCCAGGCAAGGATGCCAGCAAAGGTGAATGGTACAGAACGTTTTTCGCCCGTATCAAAGACCCTTGGGGCTTTAATTCTCCCTAGAGTCAGAAATAGCTATCCTATTGCCGATCATCAGCATTGGTTCCGTAAGCAGCACAGCACGACAATACTAGTCGAGGACTTAAATAGAGCAAGCCGTGTGATAGAACAGGCTTTGATAATGTCAAGCACTCCATCCTGTTTGAGAATATTTATTTATTGGCAGACTACCCTCCCGCCAAGTTTGAAACGTTGGATAATCAAATATATGTTTGGCCGCCCGTCGTATGTGGAAATCAGGAATAAGAAGTGCAAGCCTTGTAGAGTGAAACAGGAAGTTCCCCAATGTGGGGATATCTGTGGAACTGTTTAACATCTATCTCTCCTGTATTCAACTTCCTTCAGACGGCATTGAGGTAGTAACGTATGCGGATGATTGTACGATCTTGGCGTCAGGTACCTTCACGGATGTAATTTGTGAGGAATATGCACGCGAGGAATATGCAAATATCCGTCACACGGACTGCAGAGGTGAGCACTGGGTTGAATGTCATGATCGATGGTAGCAGAATTCCGATCATCAACTACCGCAAGATTCTAGGAGTCACTTTGACAGCATGCTCACCTAGTCAGCGCATGCGAGATCTATCTGCGACACGTTGAGATGTAGAAAAAGTCCTCAAGTCCCTAGTCGGCATGGGGTGTTGGCCACATATAACGCGATATGTCGGTCTGTGCTAAGCGTCAGGTACCTTCACGCATGTCATATGTGAAAGGCTGAACTCCTATTTGACTTATTTTACCCTTTTCCACGCGAGGAATATGCAAATATCCGTCACACGGACTGCAGAGGTGAGCACTGGGTTGAATGTCATGATCGATGGTAGCAGAATTCCGATCTACAACTACCGCAAGATTCTAGGAGTCACGTTTGACAGCATTCTCACCTAGTCAGCGCATGCGAGATCTATCTGCGACACGCTGAGATGTAGGAAGAAGTCCTCAAGTCCCTAGTCGGCATGGGGTGTTGGCCACATATAACGCGATAGGTCGGTCTGTGTTAAGCTATACGGCGCCACTGTGGTCCGCAAATATAACTGCAATGCGATGGAAATATATTCAAACCGGTCAGAATGCCGCCCTGAGAACTCTTCAGTGGGCCACCTACATGAGGAGACCAAGATTCTTCCAGTACAGCAACCTAATGACTAGACATCGGATTTTTGCATGTTTTTTATTTCTCATCTGATTGGACTCAAATTTTGGATCTAGGCGTTTTAAGGGTCAACTTTTCGATATTTGGGGTCATATCAAAAACATGCAAAAAATATGCAAAAAATATGCAAAATATATGCAAAAAATATGCAAAAAATATGCCAAAAAATATGCAAAATATGCAAAAAATATGCAAAATATGCAAAAAATATGCAAAATATGCTAAAATATGCAAAATATGCAAAAAATATGCAAAATATGCAGAATATGCAAAAAATATGCAAAATATGCAAACAGTTTTTGGCCGAAAATCGTCATAAAAGTTGTAAAATTGTCAATTAATGTTAGAAAAATCGTCAAAAATCTTCAAAGTGTTCTAAATTAAGACAGTTGGCCGCTTAACGTCGATTTTTTAGCAGATTATTGTGTTATCGAGACCTCTTACGACAGTGTGGTGTAGGGTATAAAAGAATGGTATTGTAATACAATTTTTTTATTATTAAACTATGCAAAACTATAAAATTTGATAAAATATCAAACGTTATATGTAAAATTCAATATTTTCTTTGTTATAATTTGTAGCGTTGGGCTGGTTATTGTTCAAAGGGAACAAATCCATGACGGATTTTTTAAGCCGGCAAACGCATAAAGTTTTTAGTTTGGTCAGATTTTAAGAGTGTCAAAGTTTGAGCACAATTGGAATATGTTAACATGTGCCACAGGGGCCTCGACATTATGAAAATCTCAATTTTTTGGCTATTTAGCGATTTCGGCGACCCACTTCTCTGCAATGGTTAAAGATTTTTGTCCATATTACGCATTAAATTAAAGGCCATTCTGTTCTTAACATTTCTTGCTGAACAACAAAATATAAGTATATATAATAAATCTTATACTAAATGGGTATTACAGAATTCGAGATAATAAAGCCAATGTCCCGAAAAACGTGACTAGGTACGCCTTTGTGCGAAAATAGAGACTATTAAAAAAACATTATCTTCATTTTTATCAATTTTTTGAATGAAAACAAATGTCTTTTACATTTTATTCTAAATTAAATTTATTCGAGAGTCAGACATCATGTGGTTTAGGAGCTATCTGGGTACCGCTGACTACTTGAAGAACGCTCTGCTACGTAGTTCGCAACTTTCAAGTTGTTTACCATCCTTTGCGCCTCCTGGAAATTCGGAGTTAATTTTTTATCTCTTGAACAACAAGAATTATGCCAGACCTTTTTTCTAGGATTTTCAGCATTTGCTCTTTTGGAAGTTTGGATCGAATATTTCTGAAGAAATTTTAATCTTTGCTTTGTTAAGATTTTTGTCGCCTTTTGACTCTTTACGGCGTTTTGCACCGTTGGATCAAACAATGCCAGGTCAGCAAGTTCAGGACTAAGATACCACAGATTATTAAATTATGTTGTTATTTCCTTTTTCGGAAATTTGTGTGTCAATGTTTTTATATTTCAATACATTTTCAATGAGGTCTAGGTCTTGTTTTGGTGCTAAACGTATCGTAGAATCTGAAGAACCAACTGTCCCGAATACAATCAATCGTGCCTTCAAGAAAATCGTAACTATGCATATGTATATGAACGTTACTAGTATCATTATGGCTACAGTAGAAGCTATCGGAGAAGATCCCTACAAATATAAGATCTCTAGATGCTTTATCCGTGAACAGCGGAACGAGGCTATTTGTGTACTCTGGCATGGAAAACTATTACCAGATATTCTCAAAACAGGGAAGAAAAAACGGGTTGCTGTTCTGGTATCACATGGGGGTAAAGAACAACTCCTAGGTGTTCCTGAAACTGAAAATATCTCATGGGAGAAACAAGAACTAGCAGTGTACAAATGCCTAGAAAAATGGGGTCTCACCAGCTCGAGCAGATATTAGGTCGAGAGCTTCTGTACCACTGTACAAACTTGTTAGAAAATTGTTGAGAGGGATTTTTGACTGCAAGTTTGGAAGCACATCCGGACATCAACCAAACATATTCAAGCGACTTCTAAAAGAATAGTCTGCGATTGCCAAATCCAAGTTCGAAGTAGGCGAGAGTGTTTTAAAACTACTGCTCAACCCACTTCCCAAGAACAAGAGGCCGTAGAAGCACCTTGCGTTTAAATCGTTCGAGACTAGACGCCCCAGAATGTTTTTTTCTATTTTATTTATTTATTTGGTATCCCACACGACAACAACTGAGTGTTATAAGTGAGAGTTTGGGTTATTGATTTTACAAAACGTATAATGAACAAGATAATGTTTATATAGATACAATATAGGCTAAAAAGAAATAGAGACAATAGATTGAGTTTAATACAAAAAATAGTGAAAACGATATTCAGAAATATTTTTAGGTCCAAAACAAGACCTAAACCGCATTGAAGATTTACTTAATACGAAAGGCATTCACAAACAAATATCAGATAAAGGAAATAACAAAATGATAAATCATATGTGGTACCTTAGTCCTGAATTTATTGGTCTGGCATTGTTTGATCTGATAGTGCAAAACACCGTAAAGATCCAAAAGACGACAAAAATCTTAACAAAGCAAATATAGAAATTTCTCCAGAAATAATCGATCCAAACTTATAAAAATCAACTGCTGAAATTCCTAGAAAAAGGTTTACCAGGCATAATTACAATGAGACTTAATTGTTGTCCAAGAGATTAAACTTTAACTCTGAATTTCTTGAAAAAGATAATGCAACTTGACCACAGAAAATCAATTACCAGGAGGGGTAAAGGATGGTAAATATCTTGAAAATTGTGAGCGACATAGCAAGGAGTCGAGTTCATCACCAAGTTGTCATCTGTACCCAGATGGCTCCAAAACTACATTATGTCAGTCCCTTAATGCCCGTAATTTCAAGACGTAGCTATCTATGAGTTCACAGATATCTTCCGTGTAAGCAACATTTTATAATTTCAACGCATAGGTAACGTTACCGAGTCAAAAACGGCCGTGTTACTTACACCAAGGATTTTACCTGGTTAATCGTTGCCAATGTGTTAAAAGTTGTTAACTCTGAATTACGGGCATAAGTGAATTAAACTATGTATGAACAAAATGTAAGCGTTTGTCATTGAAGCCATACAATGAATGTACAAATGTCCATCTTTGTAAAACAAAATTACATTTGAAAAAGGACATGTTTGATGGATAGCGATGCCATTCCACGGCCGATATGTCTGATGAGCCTCTACAAAAGGTGGTTGTGGGGGTTCGAATCTTCAGCTTTCCTTTTTCACTTGCAAACCTCATCGGTCATTAAGCTCGACTCCACCGAGAAATGTATGGAAAAAATAGACCTTCGCCCTAATAGGCAACATTTTCAAATAAAGTAAAATATATTCGTTTTCATTAGCAAAAATTTGATAATATAGGAAGAAAAAAGTTTTTTTTTAAATAGACTCCATTTTTGAAGGCCTTTTTCGGGACATTGGGTTTATTATCTCGAATTCAGTAACACTTACGTACTTTGTTGTTCAGCAAGAAATGTTAAGAACAGAATAGCTTTTAGTTAAATGCGTAATACGGGCAAGTAGCTTTAACCGTTCCATATGTATGGCCCGTCGAAGTCGCCAAATAGCAAAAAAATTGATTTTCATAACTTCGAGGCCCCAGTACCACGTTTTAACATATTCGAATTGTGCTCAAACTTTGGCAATCTTAAAATCTAACGATACTAAAAGGTTTAGGCGGCTCCCCGGCTGAAAAATCCGAGATCGATTTGGTCCTTTGAGTTAAAACCAGCCCAATGCTACAAATTAAATTAAGATGCAACAAGAAAGAAAATATTGAATTTTACATAAAACGTTTGATATTTTATCAAATTTTATATTTTTACATAGTTTAATAATAAACAAATGGTATTACGATACCATATTTTTATACCCTACACCACACTGTCGTAAATGGTCTCAATAACATAATAATCTGCTGAAAAAATCGACGTTATACGGTCAACAGTCTTAGTTTAGAACACTGTTATGTATTTTTTGATGGTTTTTCCAACTTTAAATGACAATTTAACGACTTTTATGACGATTTTCGGCCAAATTCTGTTTGCATATTTTGCATATTTTTTGCATATTCTGCATATTTTTTGCATATTTTGCATATTTTTTGCATATTTTGCATATTTTTGCATATTTTGCATATTTTTTGCATATTTTGCATATTTTTGCATATTTTGTGCAT
The DNA here is from genome assembly GCF_047663935.1 of Musca autumnalis. Lineage (NCBI taxonomy): Eukaryota > Metazoa > Arthropoda > Insecta > Diptera > Muscidae > Musca > Musca autumnalis. Next base: position 9,253,873 of record NW_027411755.1, on the reverse strand, counting down.
ATGCAAAATATGCAAATATGCAAAATAAATACGAAATATGACCCTGCCATTGAATTTAGATTTCTTTGAAACGAATTTTGGTCCAATCAGAATCTTCGTATCTTTAATATTAAAAAATATGCAAATATGCAAAATCCGATGTCTACTAATGACATACTTTCGTTCAGTAGAGCCATCCGATACACCGTATGATGAATAGAACTCCCCACCCAGGCACGTCAGGACGGAGGAATCTCCATGATCTAGAAAGAGTGGTCCAACGTTACAAAAAAAAAAATTCCTAGACCAACAAGACTATCAACCAGGTTTAAATAGCTTTCACACAGATGCAGTCGCAGTAGCCATAAACAACCATCGTGTGAATGCGGTCCTAGGATAATATTCTCAATCTATCGCAGCTGAGGAGCTTCTGCTGCCATGACAAACTAGAGTAGTTTCGGCTAAATTACGCAAGGATCGATGACACCCTGCCAAACATCTGCCCAGAATGCGGCACAAGCCCGCACTACACACTGCATCTTTTTAACTGTCCTGCCAAACATACTCAACTATCTCCAGTAGCTTTGCTGTACCAAACCCATTGAAGCTGCCACATTTTTAGAACTGGAGAAGTATGAGATTGACTCTTTGACCTTTCTATCATACATAGATCCCAGCAAAAACCATCGATCAATAACTATATCGGCTATACTTCGCAACTCTTTTTCTTATCCAACGGACTCCGAGTGCAGCAATTATCCGTACTATTAATGGCTGCGCTTCCTTAAACCTAACCCAGCCCAGAGTCTTTTCAACATTTTTTTTTTAAATTCACATTCATAGCTCTGATACTCCAATAAAGCAGCGCCACTTCTATCCTAGCTCCACCCAGTAGTTTGGAATTTATAAACAACCTTAAATATGCCACATGTTTTCCAGTGCAAGTAAATTCCAACGACTTGATCTTAATTTGTTTCCAGACAAACTTGTCAGAGATTTGTTAGCTTTTACAACAAATTTGTCACTTGAATCCAACATTTTTTTCTTAAATCATTAATTATTTAAATTGGATTGAGTGTGTTGTGTGGTTGATTTGATTTGATTAGATTTAGAGCAATAATATTCACTATATTGCCACCATAGCCGCCCGTCCGCTAACTGACGTCTTTCACCTTAGCTAAGGAGAGGCGGCAGTGAAATAAACAAAAACATGACGATAAAAAGCCATGCCATGCCATACGTTGGTGATGATGACAGTTGATGGCAATCATAAACACAACATATAGTTAGCGTTGTAGGTGGGTGGACTAGAGGTGTATACACAAATCCAACAACAACAGCAGCAACAAAGGCACTGAGATTCAACTTGAGAATCTCTTTGGGTTAATGATCCATATAGCCATACAAGTTTTTTTTTCATATTTGTATAATGAAAGGTGTTCATGTATATAAGTCACTCACTCGCTCAGTGACACTGTGTGTAGCATTGTGTGTTCACAAAGCGGATAAATAACTTTTAATCGTATTAACATTCATTTATTATGCAAATTGCTGAACAAATGCCGCTGAATGATGCCAACGCCACCGGCCGCCATCGCATATTTTGCAATAACACCAACAGCATTTTTTTAATCATAAATTTATTGAATAAAAATAGAGAAAATAACAACAATAGCAACAAGAAGAAAATAAGAAATATACAATCATTCAATGACATAATCATGGCAAGGCACTGATATCTAAGCCACCACTTGTGAACATCAATGAATGAATGAACGAAGAAAGAATGAATCGGAGAAAACCCATAAAAAACATGTATCCAATTTGTAAATCCGCCATTGATTGTGGTATCAGACATACATAGTTTGCATGAATTGGAAAGTATAACTCGCTCGCCACTGATAACATTGGGAATTTCACTTTTGCTTAAGGAAGACGAACGGAATTAAGATTTATTAAAACGATACAATATTGTTGTATTTTTAATAAGCCATCAATCTGTCCATCCATTCGCCATCCATCAGTCCATTCATTGAAAACGCAACACATCCGGTCGTTTTTCTTCCTAACATTATCAGACAGGCATTTCGCATTAAAAAAATGTCCCACAGGCTTTTGTTGTGCGGAGAGCCAAGAACCTTTTTTCTCATCCTCCACTTCTGCTGATCTTTCTACTTTTTTCTGTATACAAAAACAAAATAAATCCGTTTATTTAAATCTGTCAAAGTTTAGAAAAATATTTACTCCCGTCTCAAATATAAACAGAAGCAATAAACGATAAGTTCTGTCTGTACAAAGTCTTTAAGCGATATACGCCAAGATGTACCTAAGGGAGGTAGAAGCAAAAGTTATAGAAATCAGTAATGGATGGTAAGACTTCTATGAGAAGACCTTAAAAAATTAAATTAGACCATTTCTTCTATCAGAAGACCTTAAAGTTTTTTTTTTAATATCAAGGCCTCTTGAAAATATTTTTAAAAATATCCACGCCTTTTGAAAATAGTTTTAAAAATATCCACGCTTTTTGAAAATAGTTTTAAAAATATCCACGCCTCTTGAAAATATTTTTAAAAATATCCACGCTTTTTGAAAATATTTTTAAAAATATCCACGCCTCTTGAAAATATTTATAAAAATATCCACGCCTCTTGAAAATATTTTTAAAAATATCCACGCCTTTTGATAATAGTTTTAAAAATATCCACGCCTCTTAGAAATAGTTTTAAAAATATCCACGCCTCTTGAAAATATTTTTAAAAATATCCACGCCACTTGAAAATATTTTTAAAAATATCCACGCCTCTTGAAAATATTTTTAAAAATATCCACGCCTCTTGAAAATATTTTTAAAAATATCCACGCCTCTTGAAAATATTTTTAAAAATATCCACGGCTCTTGGAAATATTTTTAAAAATATTCACGCCTTTTAGAAAATATTTTTAAAAATATCCACGGCTCTTGAAAATGTTTTTAAAAATATCCACGGCTCTTGAAAATATTTTTAAAAATTTCCACGGCTCTTGGAAATATTTTTAAAAATATCCACGGCTCTTGAAAATATTTTTAAAAATATCCACGCCTCTTAAAAATATTTTTAAAAATATCCACGCGTCTTAAAAATATTTTTAAAAATATCCAGGTCTTTTGAAAATATTTTTAAAAATATCCACGCCTCTTGGAAATATTTTTAAAAATATCCACGCCTCTTGAAAATATTTTTAAAAATATCCAAGCCTCTTGAAAATATTTTTAAAAATATCCACGCCGCTTGAAAATATTTTTAGAAATATCCACGCCTCTTGGAAATATTTTTAAAAATATCCATGCCGCTCGAAAAGATTTTTAAAAGTATCCACGCCTCTTGAAAATATTTTTAAAAATATGTTTTTTAAAAATATTTTTAAAAATATCTATGAGAAGACCTTAGAACTTTCTATGAGCAGATCTTAAAGTCTTCTATGAGAATACCTTAAAGTCTTCTATGAGAAGAACTTAAAGTCTTCCATGGGTATACCTTCCATGGAAGAACTTAAAGTCCTCTACATACCCTTTCTGAAAGAAAAAGTGTTTCTGTAGACGCTTGGTGAAAGAAAGGATGCTTCCATAGACCCTTTGTGAATGAAAGGGTGTTTGCATAGATCCTTTGTGAAAAAGGGTGTTTCCAGAGACCCTTCCTGAAAGAAAGGGTGTTTGCATAGATCATTTGTGAAAGAATGGGTGCTTCCGTAGACCCTTTGTGAAAGAAAGGGTGCTTCTATAGTCCCTTTCTGAAAGTAAGGGTGCTTCTATTGTCCCTTTTTAAAAGAAGAGGTGCTTTTGTAGTCCCTCTCTGAAAGAAAGTGTGCTTCTGTAGTCCCTTTCTGAAAGAAAGGGCGCTTCTATTGTCCCTTTCGAAAAGAAGAGGTGCTTCTGTAGTCCCTTTCTGAAAGAAAAGGTGCTTCTGTAGTCCTTTTCTGAAAGAAAGGGTGCTTCTATAGACCCTTTCTAAAAGAAAGGATGCTTCTATAGTCCAAGGCGTGCTTCTATAGAAAGGGAGCTTATATAGAACCTTTCTGAAATAAAGGATGCTTCTTAGACCCTTTCTGAAAGAAAGGAGGCTTCTATAGACCCTTTCTGAAAGAAAGGAGGCTTCTATAGTCCCTTTCTAAAAGAAAGGGAGCTTCTATAGCCCCTTTCTAAAAGAAAGGGTGCTTCTGTAGACCCTTTCTGAAAGAAAGGGTGCTTCTATAGTCCCTTTCTGAAAGAAAGGGTGCTTCTTTTGTCCCTTTCTAAAAGAAAGGGTGCTTCTTTTGTCCCTTTCTAAAAGAAAGGGCGCTTCTATCGTCCCTTTCTGAAAAAAGGGCGCTTCTATCGTCCCTTTCTAAAAGAAAGGGCGCTTCTATAGCCCCTTTCTGAAAGAAAGGGTGCTTCTATAGTCCCTTTCTGAAAGAAATCGTGCTTCTATAGTCCCTTTCTGAAAGAAAGGATGCTTCTATCGTCCCTTGCTGAAAGAAAGGGTGTTTCTATAGACCCTTTCTAAAAGAAAGGGTGCTTCTATAGCCCCTTTCTAAAATAAAGGGTGCTTCTATAGACCCTTTCTGAAACAAAGGGTGCTTCTATAGACCCGTTTCTGAAACAAAGGGTGCTTCTACAGAACCGTTTCTGAAACAAAGGGTGCTTCTATGGACCCGTTTCTGAAACAAAGGGCGCTTCTATGGACCCGTTTCTCAAACAAAGGCTACTTCTACAGATCCTTTCTGAAACAAACGCTGCTTCTATAGACCCTTTCTGAAACAAAGGCTACTTTTTTAGACCCTTTCTGAAACAAAGGCTGCTTCTATAGACCCTTTCTGAAATCTCTCAGTCCTTTTCCCCAAAACTTTTGCAACCACCCCACCTACATATATAGCCCAATATAAACTATTAGGTTGTATACACAACAATTAACACTGTAGGTATGTGATGTTATGTAGGGGGAAGCCAAAGAATTCAAAGGTATGTCTGTGAATGCAGGCATGCATGCATGAATCGCCGCGGCGGTGTTGTCGACGTCTAATTGAATGCGAAAAGACAGCGGCTGCGGGGCGGTGATGGACTTTATATAGCAGCTTGAGAATCTAGTGTAAAAATATTGTTATTGACTACTGCTGCTGCTGTTGGCCTGGCACTATTTGTTGTTATAAAGTTACGTTGCTGTTATAACATTTTGTTGGTTTTTTGCCGATGTTGTTGTTACCGCTGTTTGTGCAAAAAATAAGAAAAAAAAAACAAGAGGGACTCGTTTCAATAAGAATCAACCACAAAATAATCGATGATGAGGTCATAACTAATAATAAAAATGACTTTTAAACACACTCACATACAGACGACATCCCATATGAAAGAGTATGGCGAGAAGGAAGGAGAGTAAGACCCCAACAAGAGATGAAAATATAAACAAAGGCAATGTTGGAGAGTTGAATGTGGCGCCAAACAAACCCCCTTTTTAGGTGGGAGAACAAAAGAGGGTAAACATCGAGAGAACTGTGAGTTGATAGAGTTTATTGGAGCCAAACAAAATCAAGCGCAAAACAAACCATGTTATACTCATTGCGAGACTTATAGGCGGAAACAAGAACAAATTGTATTCATTGAAATAAGAAAAAACAGCTGTTTTCCGGCCTAACAGTATAAAGCGAGAGAGACTGAATATACAAGGGGGCCTATTAAATGAGAAATTAAAAAACAGAGAGTATTAAAAATATGGGGGACTCTCTATGGGAGAACAGTTAAGAGTTTATTTTCTGTGTGGCATTTGTGAAGGCCTGTGATTGCGGTGCGCATATTGTTTTATGACACGCATAAATATTCCAATTGGAAACACGCACTCAAGATTAAAACATAACAAGCTCCGAACAAATGAATGAATGAATGGTGGGTACAAGCAAAAAGTTGTGACCAAATTGGGGAGAACTGTTTTTTTTTCTGTGGTTATTGTTTGATAGGCACCTTGTTGCACACACCGACTCAAACACATACCAACTCAATTGCTTAGTAAACAATTCAGTGATAACAACATTTATATTAATTGCTGGGGAAAGAAGAGTGGGTTGTAGTGAGATAGTTGATAGAAATGTTTTATGAAATGAGGGAGCGTTGAACAACAGCAACAACGGCTGTGTCAATTATTTCACTTATTTTGCACGTTATACGGAAATGTAACAAAACGCACGTTCCTAGTTTGATTAGTTGCAGTGTGCAACAGATGCTATTTTTGTATGGGGTTTTTAGATTTTGGAGAGATAGATAACAGGTACATATTCTAATTGACATATTTGTATATTATTTTGAGGGTTGTAGTAATACTTGACACTTCTATATTAGATGCTAGTTGTTTAAACGGCTTTTTATGTTAAACGAAGGTTGTTTTTGACAAAAATGATGCTACTACCCAAATTAAAATACTTAATTAGTAGTTTAAGGAACAGGAATTAGTTTAAGGAACAGGAATGTTTATTTCAGAGATGGAATTTTTAAACATGTTATGTTATTGTATGGTTAAATATTGCATTTAAACTAAGGTTTTTTGTCCTTCTTAATATAACACTGTGCTGCAAAAGTTGACCAAGAAAAAAAAACTATTCAAGTTCTGATGTAAAAATTTCGTCTTGTTGGGGTCCTAGGAAAACGACAATACCTTTGGTTATTTTGCGTTACTTCGTTTTTGTGACTTTATTATGGTAAATATAGAGATAAAACGGGATTTCTTAGATTTTAAACGACATACCTCCTTTTTTCACGAAAGATTAAAAGGGCGAATAACAAGCCATTAATTTTTAAAACGTTAAGTTATTGTGGTTTATGTGTGAAAAAACGAATTAAAAAAAAAATGGTTTTGCTCGGGCTCCAGGCTCTATTGGTGCGTATGATACATCTGGTTTTTCTACTTAATATGTATCATACGCACATTAGTCCAACGTCAAAAATACGCATTTTGTTCTAAAACAAAAATTAAAACACAAAAAATTCAATAACTCATATATTTTTACCCCATTTTATAGGTTTCCCATTTTCGAAATCTAACTTAATTTCCGTTTTTGTAAAAATTATCTTCTAAGCAGTCTAGAGCCACAACAAACCATTTTTTTGTTTTTAATGCGTTTTTTTTTACCGTAAACCACTTTAACTTAGCCATTTGTATAAGTTTCGTGTAGCACAGTGTAATTATTGCGAACATTTTATTTCGTCCCAATTAACTTATATTTAATGTATTTTTAACGGATAATTTTACGGCCTTAGGATAGTGTAAAGCAAAATATTTTCAGAATAAATGTAGGTATTATCTTTTGAAGGGCATATGAGTACTACACTGTGCAACATTTTTAAGGTGATCTTGTGCAAACAATTCGAACTGAGGATTTTTGAAAGTACAGACCCAAACGACAAGAAACCCTAGTTGGGTTTTGTTGTGTCAGATCCAACTCGGATTTTATGGCCCCATCTAAACATGGTTAAATATTTAGTTTTTAAAGAAATTCGGGGCTATATCTCTGAAACAAATGCGAATCTTCTTCTGACCTCTGAAGCAAATTTGTAGATAAGGACAAGAATAAAATATTTGGAGAAATAATGAACTCGAAAAACTACTTTTATTGCCTCAAATTTCAAAATATATGCAAAAATTCCACAATTTTTATACATTTCGCACCGTATCTCCAAAACCGTTAATTTTTTCTGAATATTTTCTTTTGGAAAAATATTCCCTGGAATTTAATACACAACTCTTCAGAACATGTCATTGTTGTAAAATGCCTCTGTGCCGTTGTTTTCAGCACATTTTTCAACAACGATTTAATAAAAATGTCAATAATGTAGTGAAATTCGAAATGCGGTGATAAACTGTTGGTGTGAACTGTGTTTGAAATTCGTGTTGTAAAAGATATGATGCAAAATACCGCTGAAACAACATGAAGTAAGCATTTTAGAGTTTCAGATTGTTCTAAAGAATTGTTGAGATCTTTATTTAGAAGATTTTTGCAAAAGGTTACCTTGTTCAACTCCCAATAGTTTATCCGATATGACCAGATTTTCAGCAATTATGTAAAATTGTCTATATTTTATAGATTTTGATGACCTAGGTGGAGTTTTTCTTATATGGTCTGTTCAAAAGATAAGTTCTACTAGTTTAGGGCTACAATATTGCCGAAGACAGCAAGGCCAAATTCCTATTCGTTTCTGAGATAAAGGCCTGATTAATGCAAAAAAGTGTAGATTTAGCCCGGTTTAAATGAGGCCATAAAATCCGAACTGGATCTGACAGGACAAAACCCTACTAGGGTTTTTGTAGTCTAAATATGTACTTTCAAAAAATGCATACAAGAAGTTGTTTGCATTTTCAGTGTTGCATAGTGCTATTATAGGCCATTGCAATAGAACTTTCGCATGGTGTTACCTGGAGAGCTAAATGTATTATGTTGAAGAAAGTATAACAAACTTCCTAACTGAAGACGACGACACTTGCAAGATTCTGTACCCTGAATACCTTAAGGAGTTACAAGAAAACCTAAATGTGAGAAACTGTATAAATGCTGACATGAAATTGTTTGACTGTGGGATTATTGGTAGTCGTAGACCTAAACATATCATCTCCGGATTTACAATAGGTCCTAAACACAAACCCTGAGACTTTGGATACCAAAAGTCTCCGTCAACCAACCAATGGGACGACCAGTAGAGTCGTGCTATTAACGAAGAAAATATATTTGCATACAAGGACATAGAGGTATCGGTAGAAAAGGAGGGAGGAAAGGTATTCTCTTGGTGCAAAAAGAAGGGAAATAGAAAAAGAGGAGTATCGAAAAATCAAGATCTATTGGTGTCAAAATAAAGTCCGAATATGTTACCAAAGAAGTAAATGTAAAAATATTCTGTAGACAGAAATCATTCCAAGGGCTTCCTATGCATAGGAACTTCTTTAACTGAACTCTTCTTAGATGTCTGCTATAACAGAACAACTCTTAGATGTCTTCTAAAACAGGAGACTTTTTAGAGGTCTTCTATACGATGGAGGTCTTCTGAAAATCTTCATCTTCTATGGAAGACCTCCTGAAGATTGAAGTCTGTTAAAGGTGTTCTTAAAACTAATGACCTTCTGAAAGTCTTTTATAAACAAGTAAAAAAGTATCAGTCGGCTTTGCCGACAGAGATATACCCTCAGCCTATGCGGATTGAAATATTTTTCCCAAAAAAAACTTATGTATTTAGGGGGGTTTTCAAAATATTGGGCGTATGAACCGACAAAAGTATGGATAGGATTAAAGCTCAAAAATTTGCGGGAACAAAGATAGATAGGGTTTTTTTATCACACTAGCCTACGAAAAACATAATATTGCTGTAAACAGGGTAACTAGGAAAACCTTCGGTAAAAATGTGCAAAGGATCCTCGAACATACCCTTAACCACACAAAAATGTTGAACATTTGTGTGGATAGTACCATTGGACAGATAGTGCCCAAAGTTGGACCAAAACGGATGCTATGTCTAATAATCAAAGAAATATTATAATATCCAAAGTGTATTCGGTTCGAGCTCTCCACCCACTACATATGGTGCCAAAGGGGTTTTTTACAACTTTCGGGCTGTTTTATCAAGAAGTATGAACTTGCCCCTGAAACAACTTTTACTGTCGTAATTGAGGCAGCGAATGCATGTTGCTTCAACAAAAATCAAAATGATTCGAGAGCAGGTCTTAAAGTGAACTTATCCGAAAATTTGTGTGGGAGGTACCAAAGGAGAGGACAAATATAGTCCATATTCGAACCTTATCTATATCTGGTAGATATATTTGGATGTGTAAAGTATGGATCAAACCGGTCACTTCCTTCAAGAGTTATCGTGCGCAAAATTTTTCCGAAAATGTTTGAACTTTTGTGGGGGAGGAACCTGAAGGAGTGGACCGATATGGCTTATCTTCGAACTTAAACTTAGTATGTACAAAATATTACGAAGGCCAAATTTTTGATCGAATCGGCATATCCGTTCGAGAGTTGTCTGGCGCTCCAACCACTACACACGGTGTCAGAGGGGGTTTTTTTTGTACATTTCAGGCTATTTCCTCAAGAAGTATGGACTTGCCCCTGATTAAACTTATACCGTCGTATGGGGGGTAGTAAATACAAGTTGCTACAGCAAAAATCAAAGCGATTCGAGAGCAGGTCCTAAACTGAACTTTTCCAACATTTTGTGTGGGTGGTACCCGAAGCAGTAGACCGATTGAGCCCATATTGGAACCTCATCTAAGTCCGATGTGCAAATTATGGACCAAATCGGTTACTTCCTTTAAGAGTTATCGTGAGCACAAATTTTCAGAACATTTCCGAACTTTTGTGGTGGAGGTACCCGAAGGAGTGGACCGATATAACCCATATTCGAACTTAAACTAAGTTTGGACAAAATATTACGAAAGCCAAATTTTGGACCGAATCGGTTGATCCGTTCGAGAGTTATCGTGCGCACCAGCCAGCCAGACAGACAGACCGACGTACATTGCTAAATCAACTCCAAATTGTCTGAAACACATTTTGTCCACACATACTTGGGGTCTAAAACCATTATTTCGATGAGACACATTTTGCCCGTATGAAAGTGTATATACCCTCGTTAGCATAAATGCTGAGGGTATAAACATCATCTCAAGAACTTCTTCTTTAAAATGAAGATCTTTGTAGACTCTTTAAAGATCTCTGATAGACAGAAGAACTTTTGAGAGTATTCTATATAAAATAAAACCTTTTAAAGGTCTTCTGTAGACTGAACATCTTCCTTCTTCTATTGGCAGAAGACAATTTAAAAATCCTCTATAGGCTAAAGAGAAGGTAGCCTGAAAGCCTTATGGAGTTCTTTTTTTAAAGACTTTTAAAGAACTGCTGTAAGAGCTTACAAAGTCCTTCTATGGACAGTCAACCGTACAAAATCCTTTTATAGACAGACGAACTTATAAGGGTCCTCTTTAGACAGAAGAGCTTCGAAACCTCTTCTAGGTAAAGAAGATCTGCTACGAGGCTTCTATATGTAGAAAACCTTCTGAAGGGAATCTATAGAGAGGACCTTCCAAAGGTCGTCTTGAAAGGACAGAAGACCTTTGAATGGTTAGAATATCCTTCAAAAGGTCTTCTATAAATAAAAATATAATTCCGAACTTTAAGATGGTAGGATATTTTTTTTGTAAATAAGCGGCTGGCTTTCATGCTTAAGACATTTCTGGTAATAGACTAAAATGCAAAGGGCACTCTAGTCCGAATTTGACTCGGTCGTTCTATATTCTTTTATAAGCAATAACTTAAGAAAGTATGTTATACCACTTTTGTACCCAGGCCTTTTGGCCATATGTATTTATTCTTCAAAATAAAATTAAATAAATTTTCTTGGATGCAGTCATTTGCACATATTTTACCCAAGAGTGAAATTTTCTCTGATGACTACCTTTCAGACTATTTTTCAGAGAATCCTGCTCGATTTGTATTTCTTAATAACTTTTTCCTCAAAATAAAGATTATAAATATTTTCTTAAATATCCCTTTTTTGCTAGTAGTACTCACCCTAAGTCATATTCTTGAGGATTGTATTCTTTGACAATGGAGAGAGATCATACTTTGAAGTATGTTTTCTGTTTTAAGACTACTATTCTGATAATCCTGCCAACTTCCTCAAACTTAAATGAATAAATACATATTTTTGGAGTTAGCCGTTTGCCCAGAGGCATATCCTTGGGCATTCCTTTCGATTTTTTAAATCAGTATCTTGTTTAAAGATGAAGACAGTCCATTTTTTAGCTATATTTTGCGTCTGGTAACTACTATTCTCACTACTCCTTAAAGAATACTGATCGAAGTTTTTGTGTTTACTTTAATAAGTCCATTTTAATCCTAATTTTCCCACATTGAATTACCGGAAGTTTATTTTTCGTTTCGTGACGAAATATTGTCAAGGAACAAGGATCCGGAGTTGTTTACGCCTTTGAAAAACTTCAATAGGGCTTTGCTTTTTATTTATATTTGAATATAAATTTCGTGGCAAATAAAAATCCTTCACAATAATCCAATATTACCTGTTGATGTAAAAATCGCTATAGGCTTTCACGTATCCACCATAATAATGCACCATTCTGAAGACATAGGCAAGAAACTTCACTGATCCAATTTATTTTAAAAATTTGTATTTTACAGGATTATATTTTCGAAATGCGTAACACTTTGATATTAATAATAGCCCTATGAGGACAATGCTTGTATTTTTTAAGTTTCACTGATATATACGATTCGAACTGCTCATTTAAGCTGTCCAGCTTTTGTTGTAATAACTTTGACCAACCGTTGATGACTGTGAAGTTGCACTAACATTTTTTTCCAAATTGATTTAAGAACTTATTTATAGATTTGTTTTTTCATTGGTTATTATCGGCTTAATTTCTTTTACGATAATCATTACATTTCAATTACTACTTTAATACACCATCATCATCTATCGAGACACCACCACTAAAGGCAACAACAACAAATTTAATTTGATTTGATTTTCGTTTTGTTGTATGACAATAAATAAACCAATATAACAATGACATCAACTTGTCGTTGATTGTTTCTTTTGTCGGTAAAATGTTGATGTTGTTGTTGTTGCTATTTTTTGTTTTGTTTTAATTCATTTACAAAAATTTAATTGTTTTCATTGTTTTCTTTTCTTTTTTTTTGCAAAATCGCTTATTGACTTTGAATGGCTAGCTGCTAGGCAGCGGGATTATTTTGGTGGTATGATATCACGTTTACGCACAACTATTCACTCGTGAGGTTGTCACAACTTCAAGCTAGCGCCACATACTGCGCTATCACACAAATGGCACAAATATGTTTCAAATTTCGAACCCTTGACTCACACTCACACATTAGCAACGATTGAGAGTACATCCCAGCCAACAATTTTTGCCGATGGCTCTGATATCAGATTTTTTTCCGAGATTTCGTAACCTTTCTTTCCGATTATTTTCCGAGTGCTCTGCACAATCTCGGAAGGGAAATTTTGATTTGTTTTCTTTCCGATTATTTTCCGAGTGCTCTGCACAATCTCGGAAGGGAAATTTTGATTTGTTTTCTTTCCGATTAGTTTCCGAGTACTCTGCACATAATCTGAAAGAATTTTTGATATGTGTATTTTTCTCGCGAGCAAAAATCCCGAACTCTGGTTGAGAGTTAATTGTATACAAACAACGCCAGTGGCAAGGGAAATTTCTTTGCTTTGTTTGCATGCTGTACCTTGTTTTTTAGTTATTTCGCAGCAGTTAAGTGAGTAAGACGTAGCGGAACAAATTATTGTGTGTTTTAAAACAAATTAAAATTGGAAGTTTGCATACACATTTTGTAAAAATATGTTTATAATAACAAATACTGTTAATTCTATTTTAGATACGCCAAATAAAGAACAACATCGTGATGACACATGGAAACTTTATTAGGAAAAGTTGTGTTTTATAATTTTGCAAACACACAATATCTGCGGGCAGCAGCAATGAATACTATTAAATCCAACTTGTTAAGATGATGAAATAAAGAATAAAAAAATTCGCATTAAACATCCGAACATTTTCCGAAATATAAATCACCGGAATTTTTTCCGATTTTCGGATAAAACCTTACGAAAATATTCAGATTTTTTCCATATATCGGATAAAATATCCGATAATCTTCCGATTTTTTTCCGAATATCGGATCAAATATCCGATAATCTTCCGATTTTTTTCCGAATATCGGATCAAACATCCGATAATCTTCCGATTTTTTTCCGAACATCGGATCAAACATCCGATAATCTTCCGATTTTTTTCCGAATATCGGATCAAACATCCGATAATCTTCCGATTTTTTACCGAATATCGGATCAAACATCCGATAATTTTCCGATTTTTTTCCGAATATCGGATCAAACATCCGATAATCTTCCGAATTTTTTCCGATTTTCGAATGTTCCTTCCGAGTTTTTTCCGAAATTGTGCAGATAATCGAAAATTCCCTTAAAATTTCCGTTTTTTTCATTCGAGTTTTTTTGCGAATTCGTTCAGAATTCGGAAAGAAACTCTAATATTCCTTCCGATTTTTTTCCGATAAAACTTTCCGAATTCGTGGGCACCTTCACACAATTTTGTTCCGATTTCTGAACGAATTCGACATCAGAATCGCATACTTGTGCAGAGTTTCGTTCCGAATTCGGAAAAAAATCGGAAAAAATTGTTAGCTGGGATGTGACGCTTCGGAAAAAATGAAAACACCAATACTTCTTCAACAACTCACCTCCAATATGTTTGGTGGGTGCCTTAGTCAAAATGCCAAGGGAGGTTCCAAAAACAGCGAACACGGTCAAATAAATATGGCACAATAGTAAATAAATATAAGTCACAATCGAAATCACACACAAATATTTCTAGTTGATAAAACCAAAAACAATGAACGAACGAAAGACCACAAAGTTTTTTTTTTGTTTCTTCACTTTAATCTAATCAATCAAATTTGCACGATTTATGTTTGTTATTTCCCAAGATAAAACAAATTAACCACAAAATGTGCAGCAACAACAACAACAACGTGAAGAAATATTCAAAACCATAATTTGTTGCTTTGGAATGAAACGACGAAAAAAAGACTTGTTTTCACTTTTGTATGTTTTTGCAAGAGATTTCAACACAACAAACCGAACCGCCGAATCGCCGCTTGTTGTTCAACAACTTCTGTTCAAGTCAACAACTAAATGACAATTGTTTTTTAAAAATCCAAAAAACTTAGTCCAGCTTCTACAAAATAAACAATGAAAGATGCAATTTGCATTACCAGCACCCTAAGCAAGAGTGTGTAAGGGGGGGTGTGGTGAAAAATTGCAATCATGAATTGCCCCCTCGTTCATGATTGAAACATTTTTGCTGGGATGACAGCTGGTTCACGTAAATTAACCACATTCACGAGTTGCCATCGCCGCAGACAACGACGAGAAGGAGGTTGACAAAAAGAAACAAAACGTCAATAAACGGAAATCTTGTACTATATCGATTTCAAATGATTGTTAATAAATTTGTTGGCAGCCAATAGCAGTATGAGAACACTAATGGAGCAGTAAATGCACTTTGTAAGCAGGCATAGTGGGTTGAAGGAGGAAAAAAAGTTGGGGAATAATATATGAATATTTGTTAACCTAACAGAATTAATTATGGGTCCTTATGGCAGAACAAAAGTCGTATTTTATATTCTGAAACTGAAAAGTCAATGTTTTGGTCTGTTGACCTCCAATATTAAGTAAAATATATTTTTTCGTGCTTTTCCTGCCAACATAAAGTCGACTAAAATTGACTACAAAATTCAAATATTAAAATTGAAGTTATTAAAGGTGTGGTGAATTTCATAAAAAAGCCAATGGGGGAATACTACAGACTTAAGCAATCAAAAAACAAATCTCTGAAATTATAAAATTGTGTATGAATTTTCTTTTCCCAAAAATTTGCCATGTGGTGAATTTATAAATAATTAGAAACTAAAAAATAATAAGTAAAAATTTAAAAGTAGTATGCCACCAATGCACAAATTAATAAGATTTCATGACTCTGCCCTTTCCCAATAATAGAGGACAGTAAAAACATCTAAAACTGTTTTTATTGGACATCCACATTCATTATCAGTAAATTTTCAAGGTGTGGTGAATTTCATTAAATATTCACCACGATGTGAAATTGTTGGAAATTGAAAAATAAGAATTAGGGCAGTGTAAAATATTTGTTTGTACTCGCTCGTTCCAAGAAATTGTGGAATGATGAATTTTAAATATTTAATATTTAATCATAAAAAAAGATTTTGTAAAATTTTATTATTTACTTAAAAAAATCTTACAAAAGAATATGGATATGCCTATTAATAAATTCCACAGATCCAATTTTAAATGGCTATATTATGCTTTAAAATAAATTAAAATATCGCATGGTATGTCCCCAATACCCTTCATACAAGATATTCCTAGGACTACTGAGTTTTCCATTTCTAACTGGAGACAGTTCAATACGTCAAAAACGGTTTATAATGTGCAACCACATTCAGTTTGCAATGAATTTTATGTGATATGTTTGATGTAATGTAATTTTCACCAAAACTCAAAGTGTGGTGAATTTCATATAAAACTCACCACGGGGTGAAATTATTTGAAAATGAAAAATTAGCATTCATACATATCTTAAGTGTAACATATTTCATAAAAATTGCTTTTTTGAAGAATTTGCCAAGTGGTGAAATTTAAAATTAATTAATTTCTTAAAGAGTCTGCAATTTTTTAATATTTTTTTATTTTCTAAAATATGACATATTAAAAGATCTAATTTTCAAATGTTGAGGACTTCCGTTGGAAGGCATGACAACAATGAGACTTTCAGATTTCTTCACGCAGAAGGTGACGGTCGCCTTCTTAAAGAAGTTCAATAGAGCTCTCAATAAAATGTCAAAACAATAGGGCTTTTCATAGAAATTTTAGAACACCCATAGGACTTCTCACTGAAGGCCAACAGGTATTTTTATCGAAGACTTCTTCTACACATTTCCCTACATACATATGTATAATGAATCTAATTTCTAATTAAATTCAATTTGCAACAAAAATCAAGGTGTGGTGAATTTCTTAAAGTAAAATTTTATATTAAATTCCTAAATTTGAGTTCGCCTTCGAAACTGATTTTTAAAAGTTGTTATTAATTTTCGAGTAATGTATGTTATTATTGATGCTAAAATAAAATTCACCACGGTACAAATGTCTTTAAATGTGCATCTAAATTAATATCTCTTCATGCATGCATGTTAACAAGGCAATTTAATGAAATTTCCAACAAAAATCACGGTGTGGTGAATTTCAAAAGGAACTCACCACGAGCCGAAAATTTGTGAATTCCAATAATAAACATAATTCCATGCTTCTGGCATAACAAATTTTTGGTGTAGTCTGTCTTAACAATGAATTTTGAATGTGATTGATGCTAAAATAAAAATTTACCACGCTACAAATGTCTTCTAATGTGCATCTAAATTAATATTTCTTCATGCATGCATGTTTCCAACAAAAATCACGGTGTGGTGAATTTCATAGGGAACTCACCACGAGCCGAAAATTTGTGAAATCCAATAATAAACATAAGTCCATGCTTCTGGCATAACAAAATGTTTGTGTAGTCTGTATTTACAATGAACTTTGAATGTGGTGAATTTTAAATTTTAAAAAATTTTAATTCTAATAAGAGAATTTAAAGATTTGCCTTAGTATGCAAACATGTAATTTCAAAACATGTTGTTTTCGAAATTGATTTTTAAATGTTTCTATTGATTTTCGTACAACGTAAAATTCACCACTGAATTTAATTGCCTTTAATGTGTATTAAAATAAATATTTATTCATGCTATTTTCTTCATGTTTAAACCAATTATGAAATTTAATACAATTTCCAACAACAAAAGTTGTGGTGAATTTCATAAGAAACTCACCATGAACCAAAAAATTTGTAAAATTTGGAAAAATCAAAATTGTAACAGCTATCCCAATAAAAAAAAACGCCACTAATGTTCTAAATAGAATAATTTAAATAATTCTATGCTTTTGGCTTTAACAATTTTGTCGTCTGATGCATTCACCATTTGGCTAAGGTGAATTTGAAAGTGTAATCTTGTTTATAAGAAAACGTAAAAAATTGAAACTTTGCAATGACGTCCTTTAATTCCAAAATTTTGAGTTCGAAATTGTTTCTAAAGCTTTTATTGATTCCCTATTAATTAATTTTATTACTAATGTTAAAATAAAAATTCACCACGGTATAAATTGGCTCTAATGTGCATTAAAATAAGGATTTATACATGCATTGAGTCAAATAACGACTTTAACGCAGTTTTCAAGAAAAATCAAGGTGTGGTGAATTTCATAAGAAACTCACCACGAGCTGAACATCTGCGAAATCGAACAATAAACATAGTTCCATGCTTCTGACATAAACAAGCATGTATTTACAAAGAATTTTGAATGTGGTGAATTTGGCATTTTCATTATTTTTTTTAAATTTCAAAATTTAAAGATTTTCCTTCCGTATAAGTCAAATTTTGATTTCTTAGCAAATAAAAACAGTTTGGTTTTTATTTCATACATGTTGTTATTTATGCGAAAATAAAAAACTCACCACGATATAAATTTCCTCTAATTAGCATAAAAATAAATATTTCTGATAAGGAATTTCAAAATTTAAAGATTTTCCTTAGGATCCAATCGTATAAGTCAAATATTTGATTTCTTTAGCAAAAAAAAAACAATTTGGTTTTTATTTCATAAATTTTGTTATTTATGCAAAAATAAAAAACTCACCACGATTAACCTCTAATTAGCATAAAAATAAATATTTCTACATGTGTTGAGTCAAATATGAAATTTAATGCAATATCCAACAAAAATCAAGATGTAATGAATTCATAGTAAATTCACCACGATTCGAAAATTGTGAAATGGAAAAAATACCAGAACATGTTTTTGGTATAAAAATTTTTGGTGTATCTTTTACTTACGAGCAATTAATTTTGTGTGTGGCAAATTTGAAATTTTAATCATTTGAGCTTTAAAAATTTTTAGTTTTTATATCCTGTAATTTTATAATTTTTTTACATATCCTTTAATTCAAAAATTCGATTCCGCTTTCAATATTAACATTTTATAGTGTTTTTATTGCTTTTTTATAAATAAAAATGTAATTTATGCAAAAATAAAAATTCACCACTTTATTAAATTACCTATAATCGGCATTAAAATAAACATTTCAACATGCATTTAGTTAAACAACAAAATTAGTACAATTTTCAACAAAAATCAATGTGTGGTGAATTTCATAAGAAACTCACCACGAGCCTAACATTTGTAAAATCGAATAATTAACATAATTCAATGTTTTTGAAAGAAAAAGGATGATGTATCATGCATTTCCGAAGAATTTCGAGTGTGGTGAATTTGAAATTTCAACTATTTTTGTAAGTTTTATAAGAGAACTTTAATTTTAAGAGCTTTGCAATGGTTCCTAGTAAAAATGTGGAGAATTTCATATGAATTACAAAATCGTGATTTGTTTAGTCTTTCGTCTCCAACCCACTGTGCCCCTTATGAAAATAAATCATATTCACCTAGTCATAGTCACTTGTACTACGACAGATTTCTTTTTGTTGCTATTGGTGTTGTTATTCTTGTTGTTATTATTGCTGGCTTGCTGTTTAGCTTGTTGCTATTGCTGTATTTTTTAATGGCAGTCACGAATTGATGTCATAATTGTTATTTTTAATTCATTTTCACATCAAAAAAACAGCAAAAAACAATATGATTGTTTTTATTCATTGCTGCTGTTGTTGTTATTGCTCCTAGCCATGTCAATATTTTTCGAACTGCGTCAGCGAAAAGTTTCATGGAGCAGCCATCCAGCAGCATTACATATTACCTAAAAAGCGTGGAAAGAAGTTCATATTCATATTTGACGCCTTAGATCATTAGCTGTAAGGAAAAACACATCGCACCGCTTACACAAATAGAGTGACAAATAAATGCTCACAATAAACACAATAAGTTCATAATACTGAAAATGGCTATGACGACCTAATATTACTACGTTTTAAAGTTTCACAAAACATTAACCATTCATCCCTTGCGGTCAACGAACAACAATAGGCGAATAGAACAAAAAAAAAAAAAAAAAAAAAAAAAAACTTAAAACTATGGCGTAAAATTCTAAAATAAAGGGGGCATGAGAATTTTGTGTTTTTTGTTGTTGTTAGTTTTGGTTTTATGATTTTGAACCGGCAAATTTTTATGTGTTGAGTTATTGGGTGTTGGTTGGTTGGGGTTTCATTCTTTGGTAATTTGTTGTTGATTTGTTAACGTTTCAATAAATACCAAAATGATGTCATGAGTTTAAATGTCTAAATACTGGTAGCAGTGCTGCTGCTCTGCTCTCTTGTCAATTGTATGGCGTTCTGTCATGGATGGATAGATGGTTGGTTGACGCAGTTTGTCTATTACTGCCATACATACAGACATTCGACCCAAACTCTGGCAACAAAAGAAGTTTGTTTTGTTTTAGTTTTGCTTTTTGGCACAACTCGTAGGTTTTGTTTGTTTTGCCTATAAATAGCAATGAACTCTAGTTTTGTGTTTCTTTTTTTGCCAGTTGCCATTTGTTGGTGTTTTGGTAGGCGTCTAAAAATAGTTGATTTATGCGAGATTGCGTTTCACTTTGAAACCACCTCACACGTGTTTTTGAAAATTTTGTAATGTTTTGTTACTGTTTTTTTGTAAAATGAAAAAAAAAACTCCCAAAGAAAGTTCAAGCTATTATGTTAATCTGTTGTTGGCTCATTTTGTTTTTTAAAAACAAAAGGAAATATATCAAAAATAAATTTTAAAATATTTGTTTGTTGTTATTGTTATAGAAATGATGGGCTTTTTTAAGCTAGATTATATTAAGCAAACTCATTTGAAGGTGTGAGATCATCTACATTTTAAAATTTATTAAACACAAAAAAAGAAGAGCAAAATAAAAATGAAATCATTTTTTGATTAACATAATTTTGAAATAAACAAACAAAATAATTTTTTAAAAATTTCGTAGCAAATCAAGTGTGGAAAAATGTATGACAACTTTGAATGGCGGGGTTGACTGTGGCTAGTCAACAAAATTTGTGACAAAAAGAATTTTATTCAAGATTCATAGCTCATCACATAAAACTCCAATGCACCAGGACGCTTGCGTATGATTGCTATGTTACTTATACGCTAATGACAATTAATATCAATATCAATCATAACACCTATTACCCGCGACAACTTTAGAAAGTATTTTTTACAAAAAAAAAAAAAAAAAACATCTACCAAAATTGTGTACCTAACAATTTGTCGCATTTATTAAAGCTATTAAAGTGACAATTTAAAAGACTCTATGCGTAGACCTAATAATATTCTTTGTAGACCAATTTGATCATCTGTAGACCAATTTGATCATAAAGATCAATTGGTCTGCAGATGAGACAACCAAGTGATCTTCCATGATTAAGACCGTTAGCCTTCTCATAAAATGCAATTTTGGCTTCTCATCGAAGGTCAATTGATCTTCTCCTAGAAGGTCACTTGATCTTCTCCTAGAAGGTCACTTGATCTTCTCATGGAAGACCATTTGGTCGTCTCACAGATGTCATTTAATCTTCTGAAGGAAGGTCATTTGGTCTTCTCCTAGAATACGAATCGGTCGTTTCATATAAGAAAATAGGATCTTCTCACAGAAGGCCATTCGGTTTTCTCATAGAAATTGGTCTTCACATAGTAGTACATATGGTCTTCTCAGAGAGAAGTCTTCCATAAAATACCATTTCGTCTTCTCATTGAAGGCCATTTGGGTCTATTGGTCTCCTCATAAAATTCTATTAGTTTTTTCTATAGAAGACCATAAA
This sequence comes from Musca autumnalis, assembly GCF_047663935.1. Classification (NCBI taxonomy): domain Eukaryota; kingdom Metazoa; phylum Arthropoda; class Insecta; order Diptera; family Muscidae; genus Musca; species Musca autumnalis. Next base: position 9,232,411 of record NW_027411755.1, on the reverse strand, counting down.
TCTCATAGAAGACAATTAGATAATCTCATTGAAGAACCTTTCTGAAAGAAAGTGTGCACTATAGACCCTTTCTGAAAGAAAGTGTGCCACTATAGGCCCTTTCGGAAAGAGAGTGTGCCACTGTAAACCCTTTCGGAAAGAAAGTGTGCACTATAGATCCTTTCTGACAGAAAGTGTGCCACTATAGGTCCTTTCGGAAAGAAAGTGTGTCACTATAGACCCTTTCGGAAAGAGAGGTTGCTTTTATAGACCCTTTCTGAAAGAAAGGGTGCTTATATAGACCCTTTCGGTGAGAAAGGGTGCTTCTATAGACCCTTTCGGTGAGAAAGGGTGCTTCTATAGACCCTTTCGGTGAGAAAGGGTGCTTCTATAGACCCTTTCGGTGAGAAAGGGTGCTTCTATAGACCCTTTCGGTGAGAAAGGGTGCTTCTATAGACCCTTTCGGTGAGAAAGGGTGCTTCTATAGACCCTTTCGGTGAGAAAGGGTGCTTCTATAGACCCTTTCGGTTAGAAAGGGTGCTTCTATAGACCCTTTCGGTGAGAAAGGGTGCTTCTATAGACCCTTTCGGTGAGAAAGGGTGCTTCTATAGACCCTTTCGGTGAGAAAGGGTGCTTCTATAGACCCTTTCGGTGAGAAAGGGTGCTTCTATAGACCCTTTCGGTGAGAAAGGGTGCTTCTATAGACCCTTTCGGTGAGAAAGGGTGCTTCTATAGACCCTTTCGGTGAGAAAGGGTGCTTCTATAGACCCTTTCGGTGAGAAAGGGTGCTTCTATAGACCCTTTCGGTGAGAAAGGGTGCTTCTATAGACCCTTTCGGTGAGAAAGGGTGCTTCTATAGACCCTTTCGGTGAGAAAGGGTGCTTCTATAGACCCTTTCGGTGAGAAAGGGTGCTTCTATAGACCCTTTCGGTGAGAAAGGGTGCTTCTATAGACCCTTTCTGTGAGAAAGGGTGCTTCTATAGACCCTTTCTGTGAGAAAGGGTGCTTCTATAGACCCTTTCGGTGAGAAAGGGTGCTTCTATAGACCCTTTCGGTGAGAAAGGGTGCTTCTATAGACCCTTTCGGTGAGAAAGGGTGCTTCTATAGACCCTTTCGGTGAGAAAGGGTGCTTCTATAGACCCTTTCGGTGAGAAAGGGTGCTTCTATAGACCCTTTCGGTGAGAAAGGGTGCTTCTATAGACCCTTTCGGTGAGAAAGGGTGCTTCTATAGACCCTTTCGGTGAGAAAGGGTGCTTCTATAGACCCTTTCGGTGAGAAAGGGTGCTTCTATAGACCCTTTCGGTGAGAAAGGGTGCTTCTATAGACCCTTTCGGTGAGAAAGGGTGCTTCTATAGACCCTTTCGGTGAGAAAGGGTGCTTCTATAGACCCTTTCGGTGAGAAAGGGTGCTTCTATAGACCCTTTCGGTGAGAAAGGGTGCTTCTATAGACCCTTTCGGTGAGAAAGGGTGCTTCTATAGACCCTTTCTGAAAAATGTGTGCCTCCCACTCTTTGAAAGAAAAGGGGCCTCAATATTCTATGAATGAAAGGGTGATTCTGTAGACCCCTTCCGATATCATGAAGTTATGTCAAACGTTGACCAAATATGATTTTTGGAAGGAAATGTTCAAAAAGTGTATAGAAAATTGTCATTTCGGCGTGGGGCCATGTCCTCCAATAAAATGCTTTGTGTACGCCCCTGGCTAGCACGAATATTCTCCACCTAAAGGCATCCATAGGGATTTCTATCGTCAGGACATCCAAGGCGTCATTCCATTGCACATCTTTATCGATTGACCTCAGGAAAGAAGTTCCACACATCCTATCAATATCGAGACATATTAGATGCATGTGGGCAGACAAAGGTCGATTTTGGAAAATATAATACGAATACGTTTGCATACACTGTGCAATACGAAAATTATTAACCATATTCTGACACCGCAGCGTGACTGAAGTCCCGAAAGAGAGGACACGTGTATCATATGTAGTTGACTGTATCCTTAATTTTTGGGCGGTTGGGTATCTTTGGACCACAGTGGGAGAAAAAATATAAAAATTGAATATTTGTTGCTACTTTTACCATTAAGAATCGTTCATATACATTTTGCATGTTCCAGAAAGTTGTTTATTGATACCTTTGCTACATTATTGTAGTTGGTTGTTTTCTTGAATATTGAACGGTTTAGTATCTGCGGACAAGAACCAGAGAAAACATGATAAAAATCATATTTGCTTTCCTATTTTGACCTTTAAGAATGGTCAAATGGTATGTTCTAGAAAGATGTTTATTGAGATCTGAGGTAAATTTTTGTAGTTGCTTGTTTGCTTCAAATTAGATCGGTTTGATAGCTCTAGACCAAAATCCGATAAAAATTTAAAGGAAATTTTACTTTGGCGAATTTGACCTTGCAGATGAAGTTTGATGGATTATATGTGTTCACAATTTTTTGTTCTTTAAGACAAGAGCTACAACATTGTCTCTGGGATAAATTAAAATTTCCTAACGGTTTGGAAGATATAGTCCTGACTAAATGACCCATTTTACATCAAAGTCTCAAACCTTTGGATACATATAACCGCGAAAGTTGATGAGATAGGGAAAAGCGGCGAGACACGTGTCTTCTCTTTTTTGGTGTTCTTTCACACTGTGGAGTCAGAATATGGTTAATAAAACATGACTCAAAAAATTACACACAGTGATATTTTTATATTCGAAGTAATATGAATTCCTTTTTCTTCCAAGTCAATGTAGCGTCTTTTCAATACAAGGTCATAATAGGTCGGTAATTAAATTTAAAAAATGTCACAAATAATGACTTTCACTCTAGTAAGACTAAAATAGAACAATATTTTTATTTTGAAATTGTTTATAACTATTTATTTATTTAATAATTTTTTATTATTTTTTGGATAATAAGACAAAATAGGTCAATATTTTTATTTTTAAATTGGTTATAACTAAGTTTTATTATTTATTTATTTAATAATTTTTATTTTATTACATTATTGTTTTTTTATTTATTTTAAGTAGTTATCGTTATTATTTACTTATTTTTTAATAATTATTTGTTTTTTTTTATTTTTTAATAATTTATTTATTTTTTATTAATTTTTATTTTGTTATCTTTTAAATATTTTTATCTACTTTCATACATATTTACATAATTAAATTTATTTTTATAATTTTTATTAATTTTATATTTTTAATGCAAAGTAAAATCCTACCAATTGTTTTTTATGTGTCACTATTTTAAAAAGTTCAAAGTCCTACTCTCCCTTATTCTTCTTTGTTAGTATGTAAGTGCAAAATATCTTACAATAGACAAGCAAAAACATTATGTGATTGTTTATTTTCGACTCATTATTATTCCATAGACAAATAAATTAATTTTAGCAAAATCACAATAATAAAAAAACAAATCGTATTAATCATATGATCTCAACAGAATTTCATTTCAACAAAGAGTTCAAAAACATTCAATTAGCATGATGTTCTTTTGTGTTTATTGTTGTTTTTTTTTTCTTCTTCAAAAAACAATTGTTATTATTAAATAATAATAAAAAATAAATAAATACAAATAAACAAAAGCTTTAAAGATTCAAGTTTACAACCACAAATATGCCCTTCAAATGTCAATGTCATGTTCGTTCATACATTAAAGTTTATCTAAATGGGGGATGGATGTTAGTGGCATCATTTTGAGTTCCCTCACACTCGGGTGATTCATGGCGGCGGCTAATTGTAAAAGAAAGTATGCACAAAAAATCGTTCTTTTTTTCAATTCGAGAGGAGATGCTTTGTAAATTTGATCGATGACATTCCTTTGATTTCTCATTATTGTTTTTTGTTTTTTGTTTTTTGTGGGTTTATTTTATAGCAAAATAAAGTTGAATCACTTTCTCAGATACTTGAGAAGATGATCTCTCTAATGATTATAATAGGAATTTCATGGAATTTTCTTTCTTTTGTGTGATTTACACATTTTTTAGCTAGCCACGAAGTCTGATGTGAAATCTGTCAATTTGATTAAAGTCCATTTGTAACAATTAATGTAAATTTCTTAGAAATATGTTATTCATAAATACATATGTGCATGATTGAGTTTTGATTACAAATTCGAATAGTATTGAATTCGAACAAAGATCATTTCATTACTAATATAAAGTTCCGTGTTTACATTGAAGTTCATGGGATGGTGTGAATTTTTTTTTCACTTTTTTGTTTTAGGTAATTGGTTCAGATTTAGTATTTATAAAAACGACATGCAAAATCATGCACGGTATAGTGAGTGTGATTTATTTGAATTTTATTACGTATAAGTGACACATCAATTATACGCACGAAGGACCTGCCTATATGTTCATTTTTAAAATGATTTGGTAATAAATTTTATGATAGGATGTACTTTAGGTGTTACTTGGAAGAAAGGGTGCTTACATAGACAATTTTTGAAAGAAAGGGTGCTTCTATAGTCCCTTTCTGAAGGAAAGGGTGCTTCTATAGACAATTTCTAAAGGAACGGGTTCTTCTATAGACAATTTTGAGGAAAGGGTTCTTCTACAGACAATTTTGAGGAAAGGGTGCTTCTACAGAAAATTTCTCATAGAAAGTGTGCTTACAGAAAGGGTACTTCTACTTATCCTTTCTGAAAGAAAGGGGCTACTATACACCCTTTCTGAAGGAAAGGCTGCTTCTGTAAACAATTTCTAAAATAAAGGGTTCTTTTTTACGGACAACTTCTGAAAAAAAGGTTGCTTCTATACACCTTTTCTGAAAGATAGGGTGTTTCTATAGACCCTTTTTAAAAGAAATGGTGCTTCTATAGTCCCTTTCCGAAAGAAAGGCTGCTTCTATGGACAATTTCTAAAGGAAAGGGTTCTTCTATAGACAATATCTGAAGGAAAGGGTGCATCTACAGAAAATTTCTGATAGAAAGGCAGCTTCTGTAGACAATTTCTAAAAGAAAGGGAGCTTCTATAGGCCCTTTATGAAAGAAAGAGTGTTTTTATAGACCCTTTCTGTAAGAAATGGTGCTTCTATAGACCCTTTATGTAAGAAAGGGTGCTTCTATAGATCCTTTCTGAAAGAAAAGGGTGCTTCCACAGACAATTTCTGTAAGAAAGGGTGTTCCACAGACAATTTCTGAAAGAAAGGGTGCGTCTATAGACAATTTCTGAAAGAAAGGGTGCGTCTTTCGACAATTTCTGTAAGAAAGGGTGCTTCCACAGACAATTTCTGTAAGAAAGGGTGCTTCTATAGACCCTGTCTTAAAGAAAGGGTGCTTCTATAGACCCTTTCGGTAAGAAAGGGTGCTTCTATAGACCCTTTCGGTAAGAAAGGGTGCTTCTATAGACCCTTTCGGTAAGAAAGGGTGCTTCTATAGACCCTTTTGGTAAGAAAGGGTGCTTCTATAGACCCTTTCGGTAAGAAAGGGTGCTTCTATAGACACTTTCGGTAAGAAAGGGTGCTTCTATAGACACTTTCGGTAAGAAAGGGTGCTTCTATAGACCCTATCGGTAAGGAAGGGTGCTTCTATAGACCCTGTCTTAAAGAAAGGGTGCTTCTATAGACCCTTTCGGTAAGAAAGGGTGCTTCTATAGACCCTGTCTTAAAGAAAGGGTGCTTCTATAGACCCTTTCGGTAAGAAAGGGTGCTTCTATAGACCCTTTCGGTAAGAAAGGGTGCTTCTATAGACCCTTTTGGTAAGAAAGGGTGCTTCTATAGACCCTTTCGGTAAGAAAAGGTGCTTCTATAGACCCTTTCGGCGAGAAAGGGTGCTTCTATAGACCCTTTCGGTGAGAAAGGGTGCTTCTATAGACCCTTTCGGTGAGAAAGGGTGCTTCTATAGATCCTTTCTGAAAGAAAAGTGTGCTTCCACAGACAATTTCTGTAAGAAAGGGTGTTCCACAGACAATTTCTGAAAGAAAGGGTGCGTCTATAGACAATTTCTGAAAGAAACGGTAAGTCTTTCGACAATTTCTGTAAGAAAGGGTGCTTCCACAGACAATTTCTGTAAGAAAGGGTGCTTCTATAGACCCTGTTTTAAAGAAAGGGTGCTTCTATAGACCCTTTCGGTAAGAAAGGGTGCTTCTATAGACCCTTTCGGTAAGAAAGGGTGCTTCTATAGACCCTTTCGGTATGAAAGGGTGCTTCTACAGACCCTTTCGGTAAAAAAGGGTGCTTCTACAGACCCTTTCGGTAAGAAAGGGTGCTTCTATAGACCCTTTCGGTAAGAAAGGGTGCTTCTATAGACCCTTTCGGTGAGAAAGGGTGCTTCTATAGACCCTTTCGGTAAGAAAGGGTGCTTCTATAGGCCCTTTCGGTAAGAAAGGGTCCTTCTATAGACCCTTTCGGTAAGAAAGGGTGCTTCTATAGACCCTTTCGGTAAGAAAGGGTCCTTCTATAGACCCTTTCGGTAAGAAAGGGTTTTTATAGACCCTTTCTGTAAGAAATGGTGCTTCTATAGACCCTTTATGTAAGAAAGGGTGCTTCTATAGATCCTTTCTGAAAGAAAAGGGTGCTTCCACAGACAATTTCTGTAAGAAAGGGTGTTCCACAGACAATTTCTGAAAGAAAGGGTGCGTCTATAGACAATTTCTGAAAGAAAGGGTGCGTCTTTCGACAATTTCTGTAAGAAAGGGTGCTTCCACAGACAATTTCTGTAAGAAAGGGTGCTTCTATAGACCCTGTCTTAAAGAAAGGGTGCTTCTATAGACCCTTTCGGTAAGAAAGGGTGCTTCTATAGACCCTTTCGGTAAGAAAGGGTGCTTCTATAGACCCTTTCGGTAAGAAAGGGTGCTTCTATAGACCCTTTTGGTAAGAAAGGGTGCTTCTATAGACCCTTTCGGTAAGAAAGGGTGCTTCTATAGACACTTTCGGTAAGAAAGGGTGCTTCTATAGACACTTTCGGTAAGAAAGGGTGCTTCTATAGACCCTATCGGTAAGGAAGGGTGCTTCTATAGACCCTGTCTTAAAGAAAGGGTGCTTCTATAGACCCTTTCGGTAAGAAAGGGTGCTTCTATAGACCCTGTCTTAAAGAAAGGGTGCTTCTATAGACCCTTTCGGTAAGAAAGGGTGCTTCTATAGACCCTTTCGGTAAGAAAGGGTGCTTCTATAGACCCTTTTGGTAAGAAAGGGTGCTTCTATAGACCCTTTCGGTAAGAAAAGGTGCTTCTATAGACCCTTTCGGCGAGAAAGGGTGCTTCTATAGACCCTTTCGGTGAGAAAGGGTGCTTCTATAGACCCTTTCGGTGAGAAAGGGTGCTTCTATAGATCCTTTCTGAAAGAAAAGTGTGCTTCCACAGACAATTTCTGTAAGAAAGGGTGTTCCACAGACAATTTCTGAAAGAAAGGGTGCGTCTATAGACAATTTCTGAAAGAAACGGTGAGTCTTTCGACAATTTCTGTAAGAAAGGGTGCTTCCACAGACAATTTCTGTAAGAAAGGGTGCTTCTATAGACCCTGTTTTAAAGAAAGGGTGCTTCTATAGACCCTTTCGGTAAGAAAGGGTGCTTCTATAGACCCTTTCGGTAAGAAAGGGTGCTTCTATAGACCCTTTCGGTATGAAAGGGTGCTTCTACAGACCCTTTCGGTAAAAAAGGGTGCTTCTACAGACCCTTTCGGTAAGAAAGGGTGCTTCTATAGACCCTTTCGGTAAGAAAGGGTGCTTCTATAGACCCTTTCGGTGAGAAAGGGTGCTTCTATAGACCCTTTCGGTAAGAAAGGGTGCTTCTATAGGCCCTTTCGGTAAGAAAGGGTCCTTCTATAGACCCTTTCGGTAAGAAAGGGTGCTTCTATAGACCCTTTCGGTAAGAAAGGGTCCTTCTATAGACCCTTTCGGTAAGAAAGGGTCCTTCTATAGACCCTTTCGGTAAGAAAGGGTCCTTCTATAGACCCTTTCGGTAAGAAAGGGTCCTTCTATAGACCCTTTCGGTAAGAAAGGGTGCTTCTATAGATCCTTTCGGTAAGAAAGGGTGCTTCTATAGACTCTTTCGGTAAGAAAGGGTGCTTCTATAGACTCTTTCGGAAAGAAAGGGTGCTTTTATAGACTCTTTCGGAAAGAAAGGGTGCTTCTATAGACCCTTTCGGTAAGAAAGGGTGCTTCTATAGACCCTTTCGGTAGAAAGGGTGCTTCTATAGACTCTTTCGGTAACAAAGGGTGCTTCTATAGACTCTTTCGGTAAGAAAGGGTGCTTCTAAAGAACCTTTCGGTAAGAAAGGGTGCTTTTATAGACCCTTTCGGTAAGAAAGGGTGCTTCTATAGACACTTTCGGTAAGAAATGGCGCTTCTATGAACCCTGTCTGAAAAATTGTGCTTCTATAGACCCTGTCTGAAAGAAAGGGTGCTTCTAAAGACCCTGTCTGAAAGAAAGAGTGCTTCTATAAGACCCTTTCTGAAAGAAACGGTGCTTCTATAAGACCCTTTCTGAAAGAAACGGTGCTTCTATAGACCCTTTCGGTGAGAAAGGGTGCTTGTGTAGACCCTTTCGGTGAAAAGGGTGCTTGTGTAGACGCTTTCGGTAAGAAAGGGTGCTTTTATATACCCTCGCTGAAAGAAAGGGTGCTTCTATTGACCCTGTCTTAAAGAGAGGGTGCTTTTATATACCCTCGCTGAAAGAAAGGGTGCTTTATATACCCTCGCTGAAAGAAAGGGTGCTTCTGTTGACCCTCGCTGAAAGAAAGGGTGCTTTTATATACCCTCGCTGAAAGAAAGGGTGATTTTATATACCCTCGCTGAAAGAAAGGGTGCTTTTATATACCCTCGCTGAAAGAAAGGGTGCTTCTACAGACCCTGTCTGAAAGAAAGGGTGCTTCTATAGACCCTGTCTGAAAGAAACGGTGCTTCTATATACCCTGTCTGAAAGAAAGGCTGCTTCTATAGACCCTGTCTTAAAGAAAGGCTGCTTCTAGAGACCATTTCTGAAAGAAAAACAGTTTTAATAACTGACTAATATGATGTTAACGTTGCTGGGATGTCACTTTCTTTGCAACCTGCCTTCGGAAAATATTCTCAATGGCATCTTGTCTCATTTAGAAATTAATGTATGAACTTTGTTATTCTTTACACAAGTTCAATGATCTCAGAACATAAAAAAAACGAAAATCATTACATCAAATGACTCAAAGTTCAAAATGCTTGTACAAAAAAATTAGTATTCCCGCCACGCATGTCATTAATGCGGTTTCTTTCCTAATGTAAAATATATTACGTATTTTTGTTCGTTTATTTTTGTTATTTTAAATTTAAATTTAAACAATATCAATTATTCATTGAAATTCCATGGCATATACATCATACGCCAATGGAATATGGACGGGAGATCAATAGCCCCATTTTGAGTGCGTTTGTGTTTCGGACACAGAACAGAGGAATTTTTACGGGACACACCTTCACTAAAATCCCCACCTATGGAGAGAATAGCCAAACAAATCTTCCAAATCATCAGAATTCTCAAATGGATTTATGGCAACAACAAAAGTAATGTTAGATTTTTATGATTATTTTATTTATTTGTTAACAACAAATCATAAACAACAATAACAACAAAAATCTTGTTTCGATCAAAAGATTATTACGCATTGATAAGTATTTTTGAATTAAAATAAAAATACGAATAAGAAACAGCTTTTGGCAATTTATTTTTTTTTCTGATTTTCAAAGTCATTAACTTACACCCACCACCACTGAATAAATTTTTGATCTTCGAACAAGTTTTTTTTTTGCCAATTTGGCCATAGATATATGTTTTAAAATAAAATATTCATAGACACAAAAGACCAGAGCAAAAACACAAAATCAGCCAACAACAACATATGGAAGTAGGGAAGAATGGTCGCTTGTGACTCTTCCCCATGTATGTCTAGTTGTGTGTTTGAAAATGTTTAAAACAAAAAGAAAAAGATTTATTAAAAGTTATCTGTTTTGTTTATATGAAAAACGCACATCTTTTGTCTTTGTCTTGTTTTTGTGTGATTCTTCTTATTTTGCGTAAAACAAAATTGTCAAAAAAAAAAAAAAAACAATAACAATAATGACAAGTTAAGAAAAATTAAATGTTTTCTTTTGTTCGCCATTTAATTATTGTCACCACAAAGTAGGAAAAGCAAAATCACAGCATTTCTCGTGGTTTCCTCACTAAAAATATCCAAATCAGGAAAGCAAGCAATTGTGAATTGTGAATAATTATTCTGTCGTTTGGAAAAAAAAGCTAAACATTTGCTTAAAACAGCAACAACAACACCAACAACATTATGGCAAATTAACCATTCATCGAAGAAACCACATTTATGGTCATAAACAAGACACACAATTGTTTGTAAACATTGAGACAACATAACGTCATAATTATTATTAACAATTGTCGATGATGTGATTGCCGCTTTGAACTAAAATTAATTAAATCACTGTTCTGTATTAACTAACCGCAAATATTTTTTATTATAATTTTCTAATATTAATTTACCAATTAGATTTCTTGGGGATTACTTCATTAGATTAAAATATAAAACGCCAACATTACATCAATTTTATTTCAAGGAAAGGAAGCGTAAAGTTTCCACATCAGAAGTGAACTAGTTCAATAGAATAGGTTCACAGCAAAGAACCACGGAAGTAGGTGTGTTCAAGTTGTGCTTAGTTTAGTAATTTTGTAAATGAACGACATTGGATGAGTTTCAAATATGAACAGCCGATGTAAAGGGGTCTATAGAAGTACCCTTTATTTCAGAAAGGGTCTATAGAAGTACCCTTTGTTTCAGAAAGGGTCTATAGAAGTACCCTTTGTTTCAGAAAGGGTCTATAGAAGTACCCTTTGTTTCAGAAAGGGTCTATAGAAGTACCCTTTGTTTCAGAAAGGGTCTATAGAAGCACCCTTTCTTTCAGAAAGGGACTATAGAAGCACCCTTTCTTTCAGAGAAGGGTCCATAGAAGCACCCTTTCTTTCAGAGAAGGTCTACATAAGCACCCTTTCTTTCAGAGAGGGCCTATAGAAGCACCCCATCTTTCAGAAAGGGACTATAGAAGCACCCTTTATTTTAGAAAGGGTCTATAGAAGCACTCTTTTTCGGAAAGGGTCTATAGAAGCACCCTTTCATTGAGAAAGGGTTTATAGCAACCTTTCTTTCAGAAAGAGTCTTTAGAAGAACCCTATCTTTCGGGAAGGGTCCAAAGAAGCACCCTATCTTTCAGAAAGAGTCTATAGAAACAACCTTTTTCTCAGAAAGTGTCCATAGAAGCACCCTATCTTTCAGAAAGGGTCTATAGAAGCACGCTTTCTTTCAGAAAGGGTCTATAGAAGCACGCTTTCTTTCAGAAAGGGTCTATAGAAGCACCCCTTCTTTCAGAAAGGGTCTAAAGAAGTACCCTATCTTTCAGAATGGGTCTATAGAAGCACACTTTTTTTCAGAAAGGGTCTATAGAAGCACCCCTTCTTTCAGAAAGGGTCTATAGAAGCACCCTTTCATTGAGAAAGGGTTTATAGCAACCTTTCTTTCAGAAAGAGTCTTTAGAAGAACCCTTTCTTTCGGGAAGGGTCCAAAGAAGCACCCTATCTTTCAGAAAGAGTCTTTAGAAGCAACCTTTTTCTCAGAAAGTGTCCATAGAAGCACCCTATCTTTCAGAAAGGGTCTATAGAAGCACGCTTTCTTTCAGAAAGGGTCTATAGAAGCACGCTTTCTTTCAAAAAGGGTCTATAGAAGCACCCCTTCTTTCAGAAAGGGTCTAAAGAAGCACCCTATCTTTCAGAAAGGGTCTATAGAAGCACACTTTTTTTCAGAAAGGGTCTATAGAAACACCCCTTCTTTCAGAAAGGGTCTATAGATGCACACTTTTTTTCAGAAAGGGTCTATAGAAGCACCCCTTCATTCAGGAAGGGTCTAAAGAAGCACCCTATCTTTCAGAAAGAGTCTATAGAAGCAACCTTTTTCTCAGAAAGTGTCCACAGAAGCGCCCTATCTTTCAGAAAGGGTCTATAGAAGCACGCTTTCTTTCAGAAAGGGTCTATAGAAGCACCCCTTCTTTCAGAAAGGGACTAAAGAAGCACCCTATCTTTCAAAAAGAGTCTATAGAAGCACCCTATCTCTCAGGAAGGGTCTAAAGAAGCACCATTTCTTACAGGAAGGGTCTGTAGTAGTTTCTATAGAAACTGTTGTTATCGGCAACATTTTCTATGAAAATTGTTGTTATCGGCAACATTTTCTATGGAAATTGTTGTTATCGACAACATTTTCTATGGAAATTGTTGTTATCGACAAAATTTTCTAAAAAAGTTCTTATCGACATTTTCTATAGAAATTGTATCGACAAGAGTTTCTATAGAAATTGTTGTTATCGACAACAGTTTCTATGGAAATTGTTGTTATCGACAGCAGTTTCTATGGAAATTGTTGTTATCGACAACAGTTTCTATAGAAATTGTTGTTATCGACAACAGTTTCTATAGAAATTGTTATCGACAACATTTTCTATAGAAATTGTTGTTATCGACAACTATTTCTATAGAAATTGTTGTTATCGACAACTATTTCTATAGAAATTGTTGTTATCGACAACTATTTCTATAGAAATTGTTGTTATCGACAACTATTTCTATAGAAATTGTTGTTATCGACAACTATTTCTATAGAAATTGTTGTTATCGACAACTATTTCTATAGAAATTGTTGTTATCGACAACTATTTCTATAGAAATTGTTGTTATCGACAACTATTTCTATAGAAATTGTTGTTATCGACAACTATTTCTATAGAAATTGTTGTTATCGACAACTATTTCTATAGAAATTGTTGTTATCGACAACTATTTCTATAGAAATTGTTGTTATCGACAACTATTTCTATAGAAATTGTTGTTACCGACAACTATTTCTATAGAAATTGTTGTTATCGACAAAGTTTCTATAGAAAGTGTTGTTATCGACAACAGTTTCTATGGAAATAGTTGTTATCGACAACATTTTCTATAGAAATTGTTGTTATCGACAACATTTTCTATAGAAATTGTTGTTATCGACAACTATTTCTATAGAAATTGTTGTTATCGACAACTATTTCTATAGAAATTGTTGTTATCGACAACTATTTTTATAGAAATTGTTGTTATCGACAACTATTTCTATAGAAATTGTTGTTATCGACAAAGTTTCTATAGAAAGTGTTGTTATCGACAACAGTTTCTATAGAAATAGTTGTTATCGACAACAGTTTCTATATAAATTGTTGTTATCGATAACAGCTTCTATAGAAATTGTTTTTATCGACAACAGTTTCTATAGAAATTGTTGTTATTGACAACAGTTTCTATAGAAATTGTTGTTATCGACAACAGTTTCTATAGAGATTGTTGTTATCGACAACAGTTTCTGTAGAAATTGTTGTTATCGACAACAGTTTCTATAGAAATTGTTGTTATCGACAACAGTTTCTATAGAAATTGTTGTTATCGACAACAGTTTCTATAGAAATTGTTGTTATCGACAACAGTTTCTATAGAAATTGTTGTTATCGACAACAGTTTCTATAGAAATTGTTGTTATCGACAACAGTTTCTATAGAAATAGTTGTTATCGACAACAGTTTCTATATAAATTGTTGTTATCGATAACAGCTTCTATAGAAATTGTTGTTATCGACAACAGTTTCTATAGAAATTGTTTTTATCGACAACAGTTTCTATAGAAATTGTTGTTATTGACAACAGTTTCTATAGAAATTGTTGTTATCGACAACAGTTTCTATAGAGATTGTTGTTATAGAAATTGTTGTTATCGACAACAGTTTCTATAGAAATTGTTGTTATCGACAACAGTTTCTATAGAAATTGTTGTTATCGACAACAGTTTCTATAGAAATTGTTGTTATCGACAACAGTTTCTATAGAAATTGTTGTTATCGACAACAGTTTCTATAGAAATTGTTGTTATCGACAACAGTTTCTATAGAAATAGTTGTTATCGACAACAGTTTCTATATAAATTGTTGTTATCGATAACAGCTTCTATAGAAATTGTTGTTATCGACAACAGTTTCTATAGAAATTGTTTTTATCGACAACAGTTTCTATAGAAATTGTTGTTATTGACAACAGTTTCTATAGAAATTGTTGTTATCGACAACAGTTTCTATAGAGATTGTTGTTATAGAAATTGTTGTTATCGACAACAGTTTCTATAGAAATTGTTGTTATCGACAACAGTTTCTATAGAAATTGTTGTTATCGACAACAGTTTCTATAGAAATTGTTGTTATCGACAACAGTTTCTATAGAAATTGTTGTTATCGACAACAGTTTCTATAGAAATTGTTGTTATTGACAACAGTTTTTATAGAAATTGTTGTTACCGACAGCGGTTTATATAGAAAATGTTGTTATCGGCAGCGGTTTATATAGAAACTGTTGATATCGACATCGGTTTCTATAGAAATTTTTGTTATCGACAGCGGTTTCTATAGAAAATGTTGTTATCGGCAGCGGTTTCTATACAAATTGCTGTTATCGATAGCGATTTCTATACAAATTGTTGTTATCGACAGTAGTTTCAATACAAATTGTTTTGGTCGACAATAGTTTCTATAGAAATTGTTGTTGTCAACAACATTTTCGATGGAAATTGTTGATATCGACAACAGTTTCGATAGAAATTGTTGTTATTGACAACTTTTTCTATAGAAATTGTTATTATCGACAACAGTTTCGATAGAAATTGTTGTTATCGACAACAGTTTCGATAGAAATTGTTGTTATCGACAGTAGTTTCAATAGAAATTTTTGTTATCGATAGCAGTTTCCACAGAAATAGTTAACGAAAATATTAGTTATCGAGAAAAAATGCTATGGAAAATGTGGTTAATCATTTCAAAGCTTAACGTGTTATCGACATAAATTCGAGATCAGTTCAAACATGTTAAAATTGAAAAACACCGCTTCCTATCCCCCTTTTCTACTTGTATTTCTAATTGAATTATCAATTATCTTCGCGTGCTTCTCCAATGAATTGGCTTAATTTCAATTACAACAAGTTAATGCCAATTAAATAATTGTATTGTTGTTGTAATTTTTACATTAAATGACGAAATTGGCAAATAAAGGATTGAAAATGTATCGGGTTGTCTGATGAGTCATTGACATTTCAAATGACCTGTCTAGACAACGGAAGACGGACGAGAGTTGGTATCCAAGTTATTTCAGAACACCTGATACATTTTAAAAAGTTTGTTATCGCGTCACTGGGGCGGTGGCAAGAAGCTTGGCGGTATGTGCATTGAAAGCTAAGCAAAATCACAACAACATTAAACAGTTTATGGCCCTCCCGTATTTTTTATTGACAAACCAAACCGCTGTCAAATATTTACTGCAATTACGTGTTGTGATGGTGAGTCAACAACAACAGCAGATCAAATTGCCAACAAATCCATTGCTCATCGAAGATCTTTCGAAGACTTTGTTCCGCATCCAGATTAATCCCCATGAGACAAACAAAGAACATACATTTTGTAATCCTACTCATTAATATTGATCAGAATTGGAATGAGCAAGTGATAGGGAAAGTTTTTTGCGGATGTCAGCCAGCTGGTTTAATCAACTTTAAGACAAAAAGGATTTTTGTCTTTGTTGTTTTATTTCTTTTTCTCGTTCATTCAGAACAGAATAATTAATATATTGTACGGTGAGGTCGGTCAGTGATCATCAATGATCGCTGTTAAGAAAGACAGCTGATGAACAAGCAAAGCAAATCACAGATATCAGCAAAACAACCAACAACAAAAACTGGCCTAAATCAAAAATAAGGAAGACGCAAATTATAAGAAACGCCGCCCCTCCTCTCCATTTAGCTGTAGTGTGGAGAGTTACTAGTTGACACATGAATTTACGACTTCTTAAATGGGTTCCGCATGTATGTTCAGTGTGTTGATGTTGTCGTTTGTTCATTCATTCCATGAGTATGTGTCATACTGTATGTAGACTCTGCTAAACAGGAAATTTTTGCTGTCGATTTTGTTTGTCCACCATATGAAATTATGAGCAAGCAAGCAAAGTAAGCGGGGCCAATCAGGGAACAACAAGCGTGTAAGTGCAGTAATGCTGTGTATAGTATTGTGCGGCGGCCCATGTAGTCTGTCCCCCCCATTTTCTGTACGGACAATAATCAATTGAAATGTTCATGACAGATCATTTATTTATGTTCGTTTAATGGTTGTGACAAGTGGGGGTCAATGAATTCATCGTCTCTGATTGAAATGAATAAAGTTTCATTTGGTGTCTTTTATTTCAATTTGAATTTTTACAACATTGTCAACTTGCTTTGTTTGTCTCCCTCTCGCGTCTGCCACTATTCTTCTTGCTCACTTTCAGGTTGTGGGGTTGAGGTTCAGTTAATGGGCGATATGAAATTATATTTACGAGGTGCGTGGTAAGAATTGTGGGAGGATATTTTGCAAATAATTGAGGTACCCCAAATGTAAAGCCCATTTGCTGACCATGAAAGAATAGAGGTGTTAATTTCGTACATTGTCCCAATTCCGATAGCAACAAACATCAAACTTATCGCAATGGACTTGGTCAGTTTCAATTGTATAGCTACTCCATCAAAGATAGGTAAGCCCTAAAATAATAAAAGTACTTATTTATCGATGATAAGCATTTAACGTCATTTGTCACAACTGATAAGAACTATAAATTGAGTCATACTCCGATGATGGATTCTACATCTGTTTCTGAGTGTTATCAATTTGGGGGGCAAAGTGGAGAGTAACTAAAATCAGTTTTTTTTATGAAGAAGGAAGGTCACTGAGATAACTTCTTGTAGATCGCAATGATTTTGTATAGTTCTTCTATAAAATATTGTTATCGACAAGATTTTCCATAGAAAATATTGTTATCGACAAGATTTTCCGTAGAGAATATTGTTATCGACAATATTTCCCATACAAAATTGTGTTATCGACAAGATTTTCTATAGAAAATATTGTTATCGAAAAAAAAAATATATATATATATAAAATATTTTTATCGACAAGATTTTCTATAGAAAATAGGGTAATTGACAATATATTCCATAGAATATATAGTTGCCGACAAAATGTTACTTTGAAAATAGTGTAATCGATAACATTTTTTACTGAAAATAATGTTATCGATAATTTTTTTACAGAAAATATTGTTATCGACAAGATTTTCCATAGAAAATATTGCCATCGATAACTTTTTCCATAAAAAATATTGTTATCAATGAGCTTTTCTATAGAAAATATTGTTATCGACAAGATTTTCTAAAGAAAATGATGCTATCGACAAGATTTAGTGTAAAAAATATTGTTATCGACAAGATTTTCTAAAGAAAATATTGTTATTGACAAGATTTTCTAAAGAAAAATATGCTATCGACAAGATTTAGTGTAAAAAATATTGTTATCGACAAGATTTTCTATAGAAAATATTGTTATCGACCAGATTTTCTATACAAGATATTCATATCAACAAGAATTGCTTTAGAAAATATTGTGGTCGATAAGATTTTCTATAGATAATTTATAGATTCTCTACAGAAAATATTGTTATCGATAGGATTTTCTTTAGAAGTATTGTAATCGATAACATTTTCTATTAAAAATATTGTTATAGACAACATTTTCTATAGAAATATTATTAGCGATAACATTTTCTATAGAAAATGTTGTTATCGGCAACAATTTTTCATACAAGATATTCTTATCGACAAGAATTGCTTTAGAAAATATTGTTGTCGATAAGATTTTCTATAGAAAATTGATAGATTCTCTACAGAAAATATTGTTATCGATAGGACATTCTTTAGAAAATATTGTAATCGACAACATTTTATATTAAAAATATTGTTATCGACAAGATTTTCTAAGTAAAAATATGCTATCGACAAGATTTAGTGTAAAAAATATTGTTATCGACAAGATTTTCTATAGAAAATATTGTTATCGACCAGATTTTCTATACAAGATATTCATATCAACAAGAATTGCTTTAGAAAATATTGTGGTCGATAAGATTTTCTATAGAAAATTTATAGATTCTCTACAGAAAATATTGTTATCGATAGGATTTTCTTTAGAAGTATTGTAATCGATAACATTTTCTATTAAAAATATTGTTATAGACAACATTTTCTATAGAAATATTATTATCGATAACACTTTCTATAGAAAATGTTGTTATCGGTAACAATTTTTCATACAAGAAATTCTTATCGACAAGAATTGCTTTAGAAAATATTGTTGTCGATAAGATTTTCTATCGAAAATTGATAAATTCTCTACAGAAAATATTGTTATCGATAGGATTTTCTTTACAAAATATTGTAATCGACAACATTTTATATTAAAAATATTGTTATAGACAGCATTTTCTATAGAAATATTATTATCGATAACACTATCTATAGAAAATGTTGTTATCGGCAACAATTTCTATAGAAAGTACTGTTATCGACAATTCTTTCTTCAGAAACAATTCTTATCGGCAAAATTTTTATAGAAACGACAGTTATAGAAAGGATTTTATATAGAAAATATTGTTATCGACAAGATTTTCTACAAAAAATATTGTTATAGATAACATTTTTTTTATAGAAAGTATTGTTATCGAAGACATTTTCCTCAGAAAGTATTGCTATCGGGAAGATTTTTAATAGAAACGACAGATTTTCTACAGAAAATATTGTTATAGACAAGATTTTCTATAGAAAATATTGTTATCGTCAAAATTTTCCATAACAAATATTATTATCGACATGATTATAGAAAATATTTTATCGACAATATTTTCTATAGAAAATGTTGTTATCGAAGTGATTTCCTATTCGAATTCTTGTTATCAGAATAATTGTTGTATATTTTTTCTTTTAAAAGAAAACTATTTGCCTCCAAATATCTTCCCCGGAAAATATCTCCTCTTCAAGCTCTGTAATATGCCACGGAAACTTGTCATAAATGGCCTCCATGGGGTAATTAAATGCCTTTTAATTAAAATGCAAAACGCGCTTAACGTTTTTAAAGATCAAGTTCAATGATATTGTCGTCGATTATTTTAATATTTTTTTTTCACTCAAAAAAAAAAAGAAAACTGCAATAACAAGAAGAACGGAATATAAACGCTGACAATAATGTTGACGATGGTGGTGGTGGTGTTAGTGATGGTGGCGTTGATGGCTGAATGGCTGGCATTTAATAATAACCAAAACACGAGGAGGAAAATCGTTTTGAAAAAAAATCAACAAAAACAAAAAATAAAAAATAAAAAAAACCGTTTGCAAAAAATAAAAACATTTAAAATAAACGATGACTGAATAGAAAAAAACGTACACAACAGAGACTGACGTTGTGGTGCAATGTGGAGGATAATGTGCAGACAAACTGACGGTATACGTATGCATGTGTGTGGATATAAAACAACTTCCCTTAGGGAGAACGAGCGAACAAACGATTTGTGAGGGGAGCAATATAAATAAATAGACGAAGAAGAAAATATCTTTTAAAATGTTTAAAATTATAAATAACATAAATATAAAATTAAGAAGAAAAAAAAAACAATAATAAAAATTATGGTAATAAATTTAAGTTATTAAGAATGTTTATAAATAAAAAAGAGGAATAAAATACCAAAAAATGCAAAGCAAATAAACAAAGAAATAAATAAGTAAAGAATCAAAATATGGAATACATACAGTTGAATCTTGATTAGGAGGGGCGGTATTCTATAATAAATATTACAAACGCGATAACAATTTTTATAACAGGTATTGGTGATATTTTGATTAGAAATTTGTGTTTGGAAAAAGTAATTATCGATGATATTTTTATAGGAAATTTTGTTACGATGATACTTTTTATAGAAAGTGTTATTATCGATAAAATTTTCTATGGAAAATTTTATTATCGATAACATAACTATTGATGACGATTTAAATAAATTATGGATTACATTTTTCATACAAAATATTATAAACGGTAATTTTTTCTTTAGAAAATAAAAATAATCATTATCGATGACATTTTCTGTAGAAAATGTTATTATCGATAATTTTTTTAAGGGAAATATTATAGATAATATTTCTATGGGAAATGTTACTATCGATAACATTTTTTATTGGAAAATGCTATTATCGATTCCCTGGAAAATGTTATCATCGATGATCTTTTCTATAGAAAATATTAATACCGATTACATTTTCAGTAGAAAATGTTATTATCGATAATTTTCTAAGAAAAATATAATAGATAACATTTTCCATGGAAAATGTTATTATTGATAATATTTTCTATGGGAAATGTTACTATCGATAACATTTTTTATTTGAAAATGTTATTATCGATAACATTTTCTATGGAAAATGCTTTTATCGATAGCATTTTCCCTGGAAAATTTTATAATCGATGACATTTGCTACGTAAAATGTTATTATCGATGATCTTTTCTATAGAAAATATTAATATCGATTACATTTTCGATAGAAAATATAATTATCGA
Organism: Musca autumnalis; assembly: GCF_047663935.1. Lineage (NCBI taxonomy): Eukaryota > Metazoa > Arthropoda > Insecta > Diptera > Muscidae > Musca > Musca autumnalis. Next base: position 9,211,934 of record NW_027411755.1, on the reverse strand, counting down.
AGACATTTAGGATAGAAAATGTTATTGTCGATGATAGTTCCGATTGAAAATCTTATTATCGATGACACATTCTGGAAATTTTTTTTATCGATGACATGTTCTATGGAAGAATTTATTATCGATAACGTTTTCTGCGGAAAATGTTATTATAGATAATAATATCGATATTGAATATTTTATTATGGATCAAATTTACTATGGAAAATGTTATTATCGATTACATTTTCTATGAAAAATGTTATTATCGATGACATTTTCCATGGAAATTTTTATTATCGATAACATTATTCCATGGAAAATGTTATTATCGATAACATTTTCCATGGACAATTTTATTATCGATAAAATGTTGTATGGAAAACTATATTATCCATGGCATTTTCTATATAAAATATTATTACCGATGACATTTTCGAAAGAAAATGTTATTATCAAAAATTTTTCCTATAGAAAAAGTTATCAATAATATTTTCTATAGAAAGTGTTATTATCGATGACATTTTCTATACAACATGTTATTATCGATGACAATTTCTATGAAAAATGTTATTATCGATGGCATGTTCTAGATAAAATATTTTTATCGATGGAATTTTTTAAGTAAAAGGTTGTTATCGATGACATTTTCTATAGAAAAGGTTATTATCGATGACATTTTCTATATAACATGTTATTATCGATGACATTTTCTATAGAACATGTTATTATCGATGACATTTTCTATAGAAAATTATATTATCGATGACATTTTCTATAGAAAATGTTATTATCGATGATAATTTCTATAGAAAATGTTATTATCGATGACATTTTCTATAGCAAATGTTATTATCGATGACATTTTCTATAGAAAATGTTATTATCGATGACATTATCTATAGAAAATGTTATTATCGATGACATTTTCTATAGAAAATGTTATTATCGATGACATTTTCTATAGAAAATGTTATTATCGATGACATTTTCTATAGAAAGTGTTATTATCGATGACATTTTCTATAGAAAATGTTATTATCGATGACATTTTCCATGGAAAATTTTATTATCGATGACATTTTCTATAGGAAATGTTATTATCGATGACATATTCTATGGAAATGTGATTAAAGATGACATTTTCTATGGAAAATGTGATTATCGATAACATTTTCTATAGAAAATGTTATTATCGATGACATTTTCTATGGAAAATGTTGTTATCGATGACATTTTCTATAGAAAATGTTATTGTCGATGGCATGTTCTATAGAAAATGTTATTATCGATGACATATTCTATAGAAAATGTTATTATCGATGACATTTTCTATAGAAAATGTTATTATCGATGACATTTTCTATAGAAAATGTTATTATCGATGACATTTTCTATAGAAAATGTTATTATCGATGACATTTTCTATAGAAAATGTTATTATCGATGACATTTTCTATAGAAAATGTTATTATCGATGACATTTTCTATAGAAAATGTTATTATCGATGACATTTTCTATAGAAAATGTTATTATCGATGACATTTTCTATAGAAAATGTTATTATCGATGACATTTTCTATAGAAAATGTTATTATCGATGACATTTTCTATAGAAAATGTTATTATCGATGACATTTGCCAAAGAAAATGTTATTATCGAAGACATTTTCCAAAGAAAATGTTATTATCGAAGACATTTTCCAAAGAAAATGTTATTGTCAATGTTATTATCGATGACATTTTCTATAGAAAATGTTATTATCGATGACATTTTCTATAGAAAATGTTATTAGCGATGACAATTTCTATAGAAAATGTTATTATCGATGACATTTTCTATAGAAAATGTTATTATCAATGACATTTCCTATAGAAAATGTTATTATCGGTGACATTTTCTATAGAAAATGTTATTATCATGACATATTCTATAGACAATTTTATTATCGATGACATTTTCTGCAGAAAATGTTATTATCGATCACATTTTTTATGGAAAATTCTATTATCGATCACATTTTCTATGGAAAATGTTATTATCGATGACATTTTATATGGGAAATGTTATTACGATGACATTTTCTATGGAAAATGTGATTATCGATAACATTTTCTATAGAAGATATTATTATCGATGACATTTTCTATGGAAAATGTTGTTATGGATGACATTTTTTATGGAAAATCTTATTATCGATGACATTCTCAATGTCAAATGTTATTATCGATGTAATTTGATATGGAATTATGGTTATTATCGATAACATTGTCGACAGAAAATATTATTATCGATGATATAAAAAAAATTTACTATCGATAACCTTTTCCCAAAAAAAAAAAATTGATCATCGATGACATTTTCTATAAAAAAGTTTATTATCGCTGAGAACTTCTATATTATCGATGACATTTCTCTAATCAGTCTTTGTTCAACCGCTCTTACTAACGGACGTGCAAAGTTTCGAGTTCGCAACACCTCATTTTTTTTTAACCATAGTTAATGATCATTAACTACGGCGTTCAATTGTTTTTCTTTTTTTGAAAAAAAAACATAACACCTTTATCAGACACTAAAAGTGCGGTACCAACAATAAACATGAATACTAGTGAGAGTGACGACAGTGAAGAAGACAACTGGCAAAAGGTCGAACCAGCAAACAACAACAAACGAACCATTAAACATTCCAATTCGAGTCAAAGCAAGAAGCAATGTACGTCGACTAACGATGTACCGTCAACATCTACCAACAAATTTGCCATACTAAGTGAAGAAAGTAACGATGTTAATGAAGTTATCGACAATAACGCACAAACTAATGAAGATGATGCATCAAAACCACCTCCAATTTTTGTGCCGAATGTGGACAACATAAATAACATGGTCAAACAAATATGTAAAGTTATTCCAGCTGAGCAATTTTGTTATAAATCGTTAATGAACGATCAAATCAAAATAATGGTTAAATCGATTGATTCGTTCAGGAAACTCGTAAAGTTCCTGGAAGAAAAAAACAAGGTCTTTCACACTTATCAAATAAAACGAGAACGTTCTTTTAGAGTCGTAATCAAAAATATACATCATAGTTATCCAACAGAAGACCTGAAAGCAATGCTTATCTCATTAGGTCATGATGTTAGAAACATCGTCAATGTCAGAAGGCGACAAGACAAAAAGCCATTGCCTATGTTTTTTGTAGACCTTGATCCTAAGCCGAATAACAAAGATATTTATAATCTAAAATATATTGAAAAAGCTTCAGTCCAGGTTGAACCCCCAAAAAAATCAACTGATTTAATTCAGTGTCACCGGTGCCAATTATTTGGCCATACTAAGTCATACTGCAAACGGCCATACCGTTGCGTTAAATGTGGTTTGGATCACCCAACAGCAGAATGCACAAAAAGCATTGAATCACAACCGAAGTGCACGAATTGTTTAGGTGTACATACGGCCAATTATAAAGGTTGTAAAATATACCAACAATTATGGCAGAAAAAGTTTCAAAATAATTCTTCTGCGTGTGGTCGTGTTGCTTCCAATGAACCCAGTAACACATATTTTACCGGAGTATACCAAAATAATAATGTGAACGCGCAGAATCAAAACGTACTTTATTCTGACGTATTAAAACCAAGCAATGATTCTTCTAATTTTATGTCAAAGATAGAACAAATGTTCACCAAACAAATGGAGCTTACAAATACTCTAATAAGCATGATGACCATGCTTCTTAAAAAATTATGCGATTAAACATAAGAATTGCCATATGGAACGCAAACGGCGTTTCAAATCATACGCAGGAACTCACATTATTCCTGAATAACAATTTCATAGATATATGTCTCTTGTCTGAGACACACTTTACAAATCGTAGCTATTTCCGTATTAGAGGTTATGACCTAATCACCGCCAACCATCCAGATAACCGAGCTCACGGAGGATCAGCGGTGTTAATAAAATCAAACGTTAAATATGAATCGGTGGATAATTTTCAATTAAATTATATACAGGCAGCTGGAATTAAAATTAAATGTGATAATGAAGATATTTTGATTTACGCTCTTTATTCTCCGCCTAGACATTCGATTCATTGTCAAGAATATTACGATTTCTTTAATAAACTTGGTCCGAGGTTTTTAGTCGGAGGAGACTACAATGCCAAGCACCCATGGTGGGCATCCCGCCTAACAAATCCAAAGGGAAGAGAGCTTTTTAAATGCATTCAAAAATATAATTATTCAGTTATATCAACAGGAACTCCGACATATTGGCCTACTGATAATGCAAAAATTCCGGACTTATTAGATTTCGCCGTTTACAAAGGCATATGTAGTAGAAGCTTGGACATCTCTGACAGCAATGACCTCAGCTCGGATCACTCACCAGTAATAATAACTTTTTGTTCCGTACTTGAAAAAATAAAGAAATCCGTTAATTTATTCACATCAAGAACTGACCTCAATTCATTTAAAAACTGGATTGAGCAAAAAATAGATTTATCTGTTTCTATGGACACCAGTGACAGTCTTGACTCTGCAGTAGAAGGTCTCACAAATTTAATTCATGAAGCTGCCTTTTTATCTACCCCTGTAAAACCAGAATCCACAAGAAAGGGTAATCTCTGTAACGTTTCCTTCGAAATAAAGCAGCTCATTAAACAAAAAAGAAGATTGCGTAAAGTCTGGAAAATCACAAGGAATCCAGCCGATAAAACAAACTTTAACCGCGCCTCAAAGGAGCTATCGAGGCTTTTAAAGGATTTTAGAAACAAAGAAGTGGGTGATTTTTTGAAACAACTTGATATAAAAGTTCCTTCGAATAACGAATTTTATCTATGGCGTGCAACAAAGTTTTTGAAAAAATCACCGATCTTAAAAAATACTCCTCTTAAGGATGATAATGGTAATTGGTGTCAAAATGATGTTGAGAAGGCAAGTCTTTTCTCAAAATATCTCGAAAATACATTTTATCCGTTTAACCTGAACTCAAATGCTGACTCAAGTGAAGTTAAGCAATTCCTTGAAACCCCCCTACAAATGGATATTCCTATAAGGCACATTACACCAAGAGAAGTTCTCAATGAAATAAGCGGACTTAAAATCAGTAAATCGCCGGGATTTGATAAAATCTGTGCCAATGTCGTTAAATCTTTACCAAGAAAAGCAATAATTTTTCTTTGTAAAATTTTCAACACAATTTTAAGGATTCACCACTTTCCCATACACTGGAAGTGTGCTGAGATAATAATGATACCAAAACCAAATAAATCAACAGAATTGGTGTCGTCATTCCGCCCAATTAGTTTATTGCCTATCTTTTCAAAAATTTTTGAAAAGCTATTTTTACGAAGGTTATCACCCATCTTAGAAGAAAGACAAATTATTCCTGATTATCAGTTTGGGTTTCGTCATAAGCATGGGACGCCAGAACAATGTCACCGTATTGTGAACGTAATCAGAGATGCTCTCGAGAAGAAGAAATTTTGTCCAGGTATTTTCCTAGACATTAAACAAGCGTTCGATAAAGTTTGGCATGATGGTCTGCTGTATAAGTTAAAAATAAATATTCCTGCCCCATTTTACTTAGTACTAAAATCATATCTCTGTGATCGACATTTTTACGTTAAAATTAACAATGAGGTATCGGATATATGTAATATTCATGCTGGTGTCCCTCAGGGGAGTGTTTTAGCTCCTGTTCTTTATACCATATATACTTCAGATATGCCTATTAATGCAGATACCACTGTTGCAACGTACGCTGATGACACTGCTTTACTAGCTACTGATGACTGTCCAAACAAAGCTGCAGAAATTTTACAGCAGGCAATAAGCGATATCGAAATCTGGTTAAACAGGTGGAACATAAAAGTAAATCCCGATAAATGCGTCAACGTAACATTTACATTAAGAAGAGGAAACTGTCCTGATTTTCATATCTACAATGAGGTCATTCCCAAACAGGATTGCGTGAAATATCTAGGAATTCATATCGATAAAAGGTTAACGTGGAAACAACACATAAAAACTAAAGTTCAACATTTGAAGATAAAAACGAAGAAAATGTACTGGCTACTTGGACGCACATCAGAACTCAGCTTAGAAAATAAACTTCTGCTATATAAAGTCATAATAAAACCGATATGGACATACGGTGTCCAGCTATGGGGAACTGCCAGTAACTCTAATTTAGAAATCCTTCAACGGTTCCAGTCAAAAACGCTGCGAATGATTACGAATGCTCCATGGTACATGAAAAACACACATATTCATCAGGACCTAAGAATAAACACAATCAAAGAAGAAATAAACCAAATTTCTAGCAGTTACCTAAACAGATTAAGTAACCATGTAAATACGTTGGCCATAGTTTTATTAGATGAATCTGACAAAATAACAAGACTGAAACGAAGCGATATTCTCGATCTCCCTTACAGAAGATAAAATAAATTATATATAAATATATAACTTGTATATATAAAAATTGTTGAATTTTAAGAATTCATATTATGTTATGTACATGCGAAGTCCAATTTTTTATACCATTTACTTATTGTTTTTAAAAACAGATTGTAAATAAAGAAATAATAAAAAAAAAAAAAAAAAAAAAAATTTCTCTAATCACGATTCAACTGTATAAAAAACTTAAAATAAAAAATAACTTAAAAATACAACAAAAACAAAAGAAAAGAAAAAAAACATACCCCAAAAATAATTGTGTATGATCCGCCGGTGTCTGTTGATGATTATGTACATTAAGTGTCTGGGGACGCATATTGGACGCCATGGAGGCTACCATTAAAGCTGATGTTGAACTGCTGCGAAATGTGGTGCGTATACTATATGAAAGTGGATCAAATAGGGATGCATTTTTTCCATTGTTGGGACTCAGGCATGGTGGTGAGGGAATTTTTGTACAGATGGGCGGTGAACCATTGCCGCCAACAAATGTTGAGCTACCGCGGCTAAAGGCCTTATTGAATTTTCGGGCACCATTTAATAGCTTGTGTTTGGCCGAAGGTGAACTGTTGCCATTACCACTGCTCATAGTGGCAGCTGTGGTGGTAGTGGTTGCTGTTTTTGCTCTTAGGCCCATGATGCTGACGTTGTGAGAGGGTTTTGTGAACAAGTTTGGAACTTTAGTTTAATCCAGCAACTTTTTGTTTGTATTAGACTGTGGCACTTCGCGTTAGTATTTCTTTAATAGTTTTTTTGTTTATTTGAATTTGACGGTATTCATTGCGACGTCCAGTTTTGGCGTGTATTTCACACTCGCTTTTGCGTTTCACTAGTTTGTTTTCTTTAGGGGGGAAGCAAGAGGTTTAATTTTTTATCTTTATTTAAATTGTTTAAGAAAAAATTATTTATTTAACATCAACTTTTTGCGAATTTTGTTTTTATTTTTGCTACTGGTGCTACTTGGTAGTTATTTATTGATAGTACTGGGTATGCAGAAGAAGACACACATACATAAATAAAGCCACAACATTTATCACACTTTAAAAGTTCCACACATCCATAGCTACAGTGTTTATGTTTATAATATAATTTAACAATAACAACAAAGCTACAATTAACTATTAAGTTGTTCAAAAGGCGCGCAGTTCAATATAACACAATAATAACAACAACAATGGAGTATTTAATAATCTAATAAATACAAATTTCAATTCAATTGCTTTCTTTCAATACCATCACATGGAGGAGGCAGTAAGCACTTGTTGTTGGGTCCATCACAAAAGGAAATAACCTTTAATTACACCACTCTTGACAAACAAAAAACTTTCTATTAGATATCTTTTTCTGCTGCCTCCAAAATAAAAACAACACAAAAATTTCGATTTTCTTAATGTCTCTATGGCGGTGGTAGTAGTGAAGCGCGGCAATACCAACCAGCAAACGTTCACGTTATGTATCGGTTGATTGCTTGGTTTTATTTCTTGGATTTAATTTTAGAAATGATTTTAGCAAAGTTGCTATAACAGCGAGAGCTGACTGACTGACTGGCAGACGGCGGCGGCAGGCAGTGAAGTAAGGAAAGAGAAGCACTCTGTGAATGCGACGCGTTCGTAACGTAGCCGTCAACAACACAACAAAAAATGTTTGCTGTTGCTTTGTATATTTTGTTTGTAGTCGCTTGTCTTTTCTTTCTTTTTTCTAGTTAAGATCACAACAATATTTATACCGTCAAAATGTAAACGAAACGAAAACGTAAAAAATCTTAAGAATACCGCGTTTCGTGGCCGTTGTCGCCGAAGGCAAACATACGAATGCCAGTCATCGTATCGTTTGTAACATCATTCGTTTTGCCATGAATGAAGAACAAACAGGGCATCGTGTTCGCTTGCTGTCGTCGGCGGTTTGTGAACTCACAAACACAGATACGTACATTTGTTAAACTTGCCTTGAAGAGCGTAAAATTAGAAAAGTATCTCATAAATGCGGCATTTTAACTAATGAGAACGGTGGGAGAACGTGGGAACCCAAAACACAAATGTAGCAAATTCAAATATTGATCTTGAAAATACTTCTCTTATTTTTGTGAGAAATAAGAGAATATTTAAAATTAAAAAAAAAATTATTTAAAATTTTAATGGCCATGGCGACCGTCTTAGAACGCTACATTATGCAAATGAAGACCTCATATTAAACATCTATAGACAGGCGACCTGCAAGGGAGTCCATGAAGGCCTTAGTAGAACGCTACAAAATGCAAAGAAAGTCCTAATTTTAAAGTTCTATAGACAGGAGACCTGCAAGGGAGTCAACAATTTCTTATAAGAGATGCTATGGGTAGTCAAAGACCTTCTATAGATAGACTCCCATCTAAGACCACCTTTAAATAGGTAACTTTTCTTAGGATATACACTTATATGCAAGACATTCTAAAATTGATTCTGTACACAAAGTTTTTTTTTAAGTAAGAATATTTATAAAGGTCTTCTATCGAAAGATGTCCTCCTATCGGTCTTTCACAGACAAATCATCACATAAGGGACTATTATAGAAAAGAGAATAAGCAAACAATTGTTTTTGAGATCAGGGTTACCAGTGTAATGCATTAAAAATCACGATATAATTAATTCCACTTTTTCGTTCAAAGGACATGTGAATTTTTGGTGAAGCCGTTCAAAATATATATTTTTTTATTTTTAAGCAATAATAATTAGTATTCTTTAGGTTGTACCATACGATCGGGTCATTTTTGCATTAAATGACACCTTTTTTATTACTGCGTTGGCAACCCTAATCACTAAAAACACCCTCGGTTGCTAATTCGCAGCGACGAATGGTTAGCCGACTGCTAAATATGTAGCGTGGTTGTCGATTATGCCTAAAGGGGAGTACACACTATCAGTCAAAACTGACAGTCAACTTACTTTAAGGACAATTTTCTGGCAAATAAACACTTTTGTTTAGCTAAAAACTGTTGAAATGCAATATTAAAAGTATTATTTAGAGATCTGGAAAGTAATTATTCAGCTAGACTTTGATTTAAACGAAATAGACCCCGATGACTGTCAGTTTTGTTGGTCAGTGTATACTATGCTTAACGAAAAAAGATTAGGCGTACAAAACGAAATAAGCAAAAATGTATAAAAATAAATATGCGTTCGGTTGCTTATTTAGCCGTGTGTGTGAATATTGTGCAGCAGTTGAAGTGTACAGCTAATGCTAATGTTTTTAGATGCCGGCTTTTAAACCCTGAAAAATAAAGAACATTTAGTGGTGCAAAAATAAAATTCGCACGCGTGGTACAGTGTGTTCGGTTACAAATCACAAGTTCGCAGGTTCAAATCCAGCAGAGAGTAAAATAAAATAAAAACATGTAGTGTGTTGTAATTGAAAACAAATTCTACCTCAACTGTTCTAAAAACAGAACATATGTTTTTAGCCTACTTTTTCAACTTCTAGTGACCATAAAATAACTAGTTACTTTAGTGGATACAGGAATAATGGGTTAGTGTAAGAAGAAATAATGGGTTTTATAAGAAGTTACAACAATCAAAAAGTACCCATTATTTGGTAATTATTTATTTGCTGGGATAGAGAACCTCGAACGATTTTTATAGGCAATCTGTAGATATAATCTGTAGATATAATCTGTAGATATAAGATCTGTTGAAGTTTCCTTATAAGCAGAAGATCTTCTTACGATGTTCTATATACAGAAAAGGAGAGCAGCTGCAAATACCATTCTATAGACGGAATGCTTCTAAAACGTCTTCAATACGTCGAATAACTTCTTAAGGTCTTCTATAGACAAAAGACCTTTAGACGGTCTTCTATGGACGGAGGACATTTAGAAGGTCCTCTATTGAAAGAAGTACGTGTTAAAAGCTTCTATAGGCACTCTACTTTTGATAGAACATAAAACATTTCTTTATTTGAAAATTTTGCCTATTAGGGCGAAGATATTTTTAATATTAATTTTAATTAATTTCTCGTTGGAGTAAACTGAAAAAGGAAAGCCGAAGATTCGAACCCACACAACCACCATTACGTGACCGGTTTCGCTGTTAGTAGGAGCTCATCAGCTCATCGACTGTGGAGTGAGTGGCTTCTCTGTCATCGAACTTTTCATTTCTCAAATGCAAGTTGTTTTTACAGCAATGAGATTTTTCTCATTCAACCTGTATGGCTTCCACGACAAACGCTTTTTTATAGCGCAGTCTTCGGAAGCCTTTCTTTTGGTGAAGGCCTTTTAGATGTTCTGTATATCCCACTAAAGTTATATTTGAACACCTTCTAAATATATTTTACAGAAATATGTCCTTCTTTGATCTTCTAAGGACAAAACATCATTTGAAATTTTTTTTTAGAGAGAAAGACCGTCTAAGATTCCTTAACCCTTTCGGTGATTCTATGCCATATGACATAGCCAGTTTTTGAACCCCGTTTTAAGGCAAAATACTTATGGGTACCATCTTTTTAATAATTTGTTGTTTTTCCTTGAAGTGTTATCTAAAAATAAATCGACAAAAAATTTTGATTGGACCCTATACATTGTTATGTCTCAAAGATTTAAAATTTGCATGAAAATACCATCATGTAATTTTATATATATTTTATTAACAAAAATTATTTTTTTTTCTTAACTTTTAGTAATAAATTTATCTACTAAATAAATCATTGCCTTTATAATTAAAACGAAGAAAGATCCTAAATATAGTTCAATAGAGCTGCCAGATTTTTTATCTATCCTACTATGCCATATGTAATAGATTTTTCCCAACGGAAATGTTTCACTTTGTTTGACTTACAGATATTCTATTGTAAAACCCCTAGATCTTCTATAAGAAGACCTCCAGATCTTGTATAAGTAGACCTCCAGGTCTTCTATTAGAAGACCTCCAGATCTACCATAAGAAAACCTCCAGATCATGTATAACAATTCCTGCAGAATTTCTAAAATAAGTCCTCCAGATCTTCTATGGCCCCACCCACGTCTTGTACAAGATGACCACCAGCCCTTCTATAGGAGGACATTCAGGTGTTCTATAAGAAGTCCTTCAGATCTGCTATAAGAAGTCCTTCTTCCATAAGAAGGCCTCAAATCTTCTATAAGAAGACCTAGGTCTTCCATAAGAAGCTTTCAATGTTCTAAAACAAGACCTCCAGATATTCTATAAGAAGACCACCAAATCTTCTAAAAGTAGACCTCCAGATCTTCTATAAAAAGCCTTCATCTCTTCTATAAGTAGACTTCCTGGTCTTCAATGAGAAGACCTTATGCTTTTCTATTTGAAGATCATATGTTTTTCTATTAGAAGGTCTCCTGGGCTTCTATGAGATTAGCTCCTGCTCCTCTATAACAAGACCTCTTCCTCTTCTATAAGGACTCCTGATCTTTTATAAGATAAAATTGAATTAAAAACTTGAATATTTTAGTTTTGTTTTTTCCTTTAAATACATTCTATGCCATATGGAATAGTGTACAAAAACCACTTTTCCAAACAAAATTTTAAAAAATTAGTTTGGATTATTGATATAGTGGGCTTCAGATCAAAAACGAAGCACCGAAAGGGTTAATAGATAGAACATATTGTAAACATCCTCTTTAAAAGTAGGTAGTGCACAAATACCTTTCCATAGATGGAAAATCTTAAAAAAAAATTAAACAAGATTTTTATTGACATTTTGACATTTGCAACATATCTAACAATAATCGTTATCCTATCTTTCTTAGACAGAGGCCATTCTTGATGTCGGCTGACTTCCGAAACGTCAGTTGCTTTGTATTCGTGCATGAAACTAGGGGTTCTTAGATCGAGTTCCCTACTGCTGCAATTTCATAAAATTACTCTAGTATGGAACTCGATGTAAGAACCCCTCGGAAGTCAGGCGTCTTCTATTGACAGAAGACTTTGTAAAATGATTTTATAGGCACAGAAGAAGAAAGCCTCTTTGGTATCATGTATAATATTCTAATCGTGCTTTTCCAAAAAAGTGTTTTTCTGACTGATAACACGGTCCGACAGCCAACATTACACTTGAACCGGACTATATACATACGTTTGAAAATATAGGCAAAATGGAGTAAAATGACATTTTTAATTTTTCGTTTTCTCATCGTCTTGACCTTTTAGAGGTCAAACAAATTTCAAAGGTCAACATTTTTCAAAAAAAAATATTTTAAATACTTGTACTCGTCGTACGATGCTGGTATTGGTGTCATATTAAAGTGGAGAGTATAGGCTTTATATAATAATTATAAATTATTGCATTCCAGGATAAAAAGGACATCAAAAATATCCTTGAAAATTAAGTCAAAAGTGAGAATTTTGGCAGGCGCAGATCTCCTAAATCGCGAAGAATTTTAATTTGCTCATGCAGATTGAAGTCTTATTGAGTACTTTGCTATACACTTATCAAGCACACACGTACAGAAGGAGTTCATCGTCTGGGCAAGCCAATTTGATAGTGTATGCGCCGCTTACAAGGGCTCAATTCTTGTGTGCTTGAACGGATAATGCAAGATCATCTTGTTATATACCGTGAGATAGAGATATCCTTGGGTATTTCTACCAACAACTAGCATTTAATATTGCTCGTTCGATACAGCACAAATAGACAATCGCTCAAAAAAAGGCTCTTATAGATTGTGAATAAAATGCGATCGCGGTGCTTCAAACGACATTTATAAGATCGTCACAGACGACGAATATTGAGCCCGAAACAAAACAGCAAATGAACGGGTGGGTCTTCGAAGGCAAGCCAAATCCAACGATAGTTGTTCATGTAGGAAGCCTTTTGAAGCAAATGGTCGCCTGTTTCTTCGGCATAACTGCCCATGTGGCGACTATACGGCCTGAGAAATTCGTAAAACGAACAAGAGAAGACGAATCATTCTGCATCGTGACAAACCAGCACCTGATTGACCGGGCAAAACGTGGAATTGATGGGTCGTCCGCCGTTCAGCCCTGACTGGGGATCCAATGACTTCATTTGATTCCAGCATATCAAGAAAAAAGGCGTGGTCAACAATTTTCGTCGCCACAAGATGCTGTAAAAGCGTTCAAAAACCATGTTTTGGAGGTGTTTCCATTGGAGTGGAAAAAGTGATTCAACAATTGGTTTGAGCACATGAAAAAGTGTATAAATCATGCTGGAGACTACTACTTAAATCTATAAAACTATTTTTGATGGTAAATATTCGCATTCTCAATTACTTCAATCTGCTTTCCTCGGTACCTCTTCTCATAATACTGCAAATATAATTTAAAAAAAAAAACCTGGACAACAACAACAATAATGAGTCAACAAAGATAATAATTTTACTTCGTTTACAACGTCTAATAGGGAAACAAGAATCAGTGTAAACAGTAAAAACGGATCAAATAGCCATTATCTGAGATTTGTTTTTATTTTCGCAGAAATGCAGAGATACGCAATATTTTAATTAAAAACATATTTTGTAATCTGAAATCAGATGTCACTGTCGCAATTATAAAATATAACACATTGAGTCATGTGTAAAAACAGTCAATTGTGGATATAACGAATAGGGATTATTGCAAACTACTCTTATAAAATATAGATTTTGGGTAAACAGTTAGTTGACTCCTTTTTTCATTTTTTAATTTGTATGTAGGTATGTGAGGGTGATGCTCGATTTGATTTCAATGTATTCCAAGACCTCGAGCAATTACACTTGTAATCTTAACACTTTTCCAAAAGAGTGAATGACAAGATAATATTATTTCTTTATATTGAGAAGATTCTCACAGCGCACATCTATCCTATCTCCTCTGTTGCCAAGATAAGAAGAGGAAAAAAGGCAGCATTTTTCCTCTACCTGGCTAAAAAGGTCGGTCACAAGATAATGCGGCGTTAAATGGCCATGCTGGACAAATGTAGCGTACAACAAGTGCTCAATGATGCCATTGTTGTTGTTAGATTTTTAAAAGTAAAATAGTTTGAATGGAGAGCACAAACAAAATTTAAGAGTCGTACGAAAAAGGAGAGTTTGAGGTCATTTGAGTGAGCATCATCTTCGGCAGCTCATCGATGTTTTCAATTTTGTTTAGTAGGTGTGTCAGTGAGAGGAGCACATAAAATACAGCAACTCTTTGTGAAGTGAATGAGAATTCATTCGCAATACTACTACTCATCGAATACGACGAAAGCAAACAAATACGGCCTTCGCAAAAAAATCGAAATAAAAATCAACAATAACAACAAAATGCCACAAAAACTTACACACTCTGTTGTGGTTTTATTTCCGTTTTGGCTGTTTTGGTTTATTCAATTTATTTTATTTATTTATTAATTAGGCTGTTTTATCTCGCATGTACATACATGCATAAGTATAAAAATATGTACATATATACAGACATACCAGCAGACAAGTACCATTTACTTGGCCATACTTGAATGCCAAACAATTGTTAATTAACAAAATAATAGCAAAAAAAGGAATGCCGTTAATACAGAACACACGTGAATATTTTTGTTTTATTTTTGCAATGATTTTTTGTGAGCTATTTTTTATGAGTTCTCTTGAAATTGAAAACCTGTTAGGCTACCAGACCAGTAAACAATAGTTGTTGGGGAACACATAAAATTATTAGACCTTAACGTACAAATTACTGTGATATGTATTTTTTTTATTTTAGCGGTATAGAGAGGGGTATGTCTGCTTGGCAAGGACATGGCTGGCTATTATTAATCTAAACACAGTTCATGTTTGAACTTGTATTTTAAGAAGTAGTATGAAGATATTTTGTTTCATTAAATGTTATTAGGTATGGTCAGTAAAAACTGTAGATTATTTATACATTACACGTGCTGTGGATTATTTAAAAAACAATCTTGAGAAATCGGAGGTTCTCCACTATATTTACTTTTTTAAATGATAATGATTGCGCAGATAATTAAATAGATTGCTAAATAAATTTGAAATATTTTATTGTTATGGTCCTGATATGCCTATGAAGCCAAAGACATAACAAAATGCTGATATTGCGACATTTTCTAAATGAACGTGAGTTAAGTTAGTTTTAAAACATATTTTAATTGAATTGAATGTTCGTTTTGTGAGTCATATACCAGTCCAGACAACGGCGGATTAAAAACAACGACAAAGATGGTCGTACAGAAAATATAGAATTTTAAAAAGGATGTTCACATCTTGCCTTTTGATATGAAACAGATTCGTGACATCCGAAGATTTGAAAATGAGTAATATTATTGGCATTTGAAAATATTTGGATCGGTTAGTTATGAGAACTCTCCGGAATGCAAAGGAAAATTGCTTCGCAATTTGCCTATGACCAACAGTCTTCCTACGACATCTTCTAGGAGATAATTTTACCATATTCACGTGCGTAATCAGATTCCAATCGTATCTCAATGATGTGGAATTTCCATCTTATTGACAATTCCGAAAGGCTTGCAGAAGAAGATACGATGGTTCAGTGGACTAAGAGTTATTACGGAATTTTAAAACCACAATATTAAGGTAAAAAACGATGTTACCGTCGCACACTGGTCGAAACAACTGATCTAGCGGAGCGAAAGTAAAAAAAATCGAACAATAAAATTGCGAACTATTTTCCATTGTATCGATTACAGATGCTTTGCAGACAAAGATTTTGTTTTTTCATTTTTGTTGTTGTAAATATTCACTCAGTTATTCACTATCAAAAACAAGAGTTTTTGTTGCAGGAGATTTTAAAAAATTGTAGCAAAACAAGTAAAAAAGTGTCAGTCGGCTTTGCCGACAGATATATACCCTCAGCCAATGTGAAGTGAAACTTTCACCTACGGACAGATCGAATGTATTTAAGGTCTCTTCAGAATTTTGTGCCCCTTTTTGGACATTTGAACTTGCCGACAAAAATGCGGATTAGGAATAAACTGCACTAAGAAACAAATGTTCAACTTTTGTGTGGGAGGTACCCTTAGGGAGGACCGATATTGGCTATTTTAGAAGTTAAACTAAATTTTGACAACATATTAAGAGATCCAAAGTTTGGACCAAACTGGTTGCCCCATTCAAGTGATATCGTCCTACCATTTTAGTGACATTTTTTAAATATTGGGGAGAATTACCGGAAGTTGTGGACCGGTATTGGTCCATGAAACTAAGTTTGGATATAATATGACGAAGACCAAATGTTGGACCAAATCGGTTAAACAGTTCGAGAGTTATCGTGCTCTCCGGCCGCCACATACGGTGACATAGGGGTTTTTACCAACTTTCCGGCTGTTTTCCCAAAAAATATGGACTTGCCCCTGAAAAAACGTTTACCGTCGTAATGGAGGTAGCGAATGCAAATCACTTCAACAAAAATCAAAGTGATTCGAGAGCAGGTCTTAAAGTGAACTTATACGAAATTTTGTGTGAGAGGTACCAGAAGGAGTAGACAAATATAGTCCATATTCGAACCTGATCTATATCTGGTAGATATATTAGGATGTGCAAAGTATGGATTACATCGGTCACACCCTTCAAGAGTTACCGTACGAACAATTTTTCCGAACATTTTTGAACTTTAGTGGGGGAGGTAACTGATGGAGTGGACCGATATGGCTTATCTTCGAACTTAAACTATGTTTGGACAAAATATTACTAAGGTTAAATTTTGGACCGAATCGGCAGATCCGTTCGAGAGTTATCTTGCGCTCCAACCACCTCACACGGTGTGATAGGGGGTTTTTGCACCTTTCAGGCTATTTTCATAGGAAGTGTGGACATGCCCCTGATGAAACTTGTACCGTCGTAGTGAATACAAGTTGCTAAAACAAAAATCAAAGCGATTCGCGAGCAGGTCCTGAACTGAACTTATCCCAAATTTTGTGTGGTAGGTACCCGAAGGAGTGGACCTATTGAGTCCATATTGGTTACTCCCTTCAAGAGTTATCGTACGTAAAAATTTTCCGAACATTTTCGAACTTTTGTGGGGGAGGTACCGGAAGGAGTGGAACAATACAACCCATCTTCGAACTTAAACTAAGTTTGGACAAAATATTACGAAAGCCAAATTTTGGATCGAATCGGTTGATCCGTTCGAGAGTTATCGTGCGCTCCAGCCAGACAGACGGACGGACATTGCTCAATCGACTCCAAATTGTCTGAAACACATTTCGTCCAAACATACTTGGGGTCTAAAACCATTATTTCGATGAGGCACATTTTGCCCGTATGAAAGTGTATATGCCCTCGTTAGCATAAATGCTGAGGGTATAAACAAGTACTGATTATTAGACAGCGGAATCCTATGCAAATGCATATATGCTTAGGATGGTCGTAGAGAAAATCTGATTAGACAGAAACCCGTTTTATCACAAAATAAAACGAATTAGGCCCAGAAATTTTTGCATATTGTGCATATTTTGACATATTTGCATAAAATGAGCATATGCAAAAATATATACAAGGATTTGTGGTCTAAAAATCCCACCGAAATGGCTGAAATGTGGTATTAAGTCTTCGTTAGGAGTATGAAACTTTACACCTGAAATTTGTCCGCCTTCATATAGCCCCCATAGAACGGTACATGCCCATTTCCTAAATGTTGAAGGTTTTGGCCACAACATCACACTTAAATGGCTGACATCTTGTACAAATTCTTCGTCGGGAGTATAAAACTTTCCACCTGAAATTTGTCAGTATAGGTCCACGTCTTCATATAGCCCCCATAGAACGGTACCTCCCGATTTCCGGTGTTTTGAAAGTTGTAGCCTCAATATTCCACCGAAATGACTGAAATTTGGTATTTAGTCTTCGTTGGGGGTATAAAACTTTCCATCTGAAATTTCTCGGTATAGGTCCACGTCTTCATATAGCCCCCATAGAACGGTACCTCCAGATTTGAAGTTTGTGGCCTCAAAATCCCTCCGAAATGGCTGAAATTTGGTATTAAGTCTTCCATGGGGTTATAAAACTTTCCACCTGAAATTTGTCAGCCAAAATAGCTGAAATTTGGTATTATGTGTGTCACTGTGCACCTGTTTGACATCCGGAGATTTCAAAGATACATATGTAATATGATAGGTATTTGAAAAATTCTCAATGAGATCTCTTCGGAATTTAATGGATTGCTTTGCAACATAATTCGTGTTATCACAGGACTTATATATTAAGCATGTGACCAGTAGGCTTGCTTCAAGCAAAACAGATAGATGTGGGATCTGAAATCCGAAAACGTAAATGGCAAGGATTGGAGGAATACAACAACAATCCGTTCAGCCAATAAGGAAGAAGGGAAAGAAAGCGTGGAGACGTTCCATAGAAGTCGAAATTAGATCTATCAGATTGGCCTGGGAATAACTTAGATATGTAGCAACAAACCAAGTGAGATGAAAAGCGGTTATTGTTAGTTGTCTATGCAACAGTGGGGGTCCTATCTTCCCTTCTTCCAGGGTTCGAGAGTGACTTAACCGTTGCCCACAATTCACTTATTCTGGCTCCAATGTTGCAACTCTTCAGACGATTTAACCACTTGTTCCGCTTATGCTCGCCGTCCAACCTGTTAACTTCCAGTGTCAACTCCTGGGGTCACTGGGGTTGGCCCAACGAAGCTCATCACGCTCATTTGCTAATCCCGTCGCATCTGCCGGCAAGTTTGGTCTCACTTCGGGTATTCGACCAGCAGGTATATGATAATGTCTCAGAACGTCCTTTCCGATACCCGAATATCAGAAGGATTGGGTAGATCTTTGAAGCGGTGATTAGTGAACTCTCTGAAACTCGGCCAATCAGCTTTCCCGTGATTGATGAAAGTATGGCGTTCAGAAGTGATGCAATCGGGCGGTCTGCAGATGAAGATAATTATGGGGAGATGGTCTGATCCAAGAGAAATAACGGTTTGCGTGACCCGATGTTTATGTCTAGCGAAATGTGACACTCTCCTCTAATTCTGGTAGGGGCGTCCTCATTGACCGAACAAAACGTAGAGAGGGGACCGAATGCCACAGCTCATGATGTGCATTAAAGTCCCTCAAGACCAGACGGTTATGACCTTCCAAAAGCGGGCTAATTTCAGGGCCGTAACCTATCGGCGGGACGTTCAGCAACTCTACCTCGGCAGTTCCACACCTGACTGCTACCCCCATACATTCCATGTACGGGTCATTAGAGTCAGGCTCAATCGAGATAGGTCTGTGTTGAACAGACTGGTGAAATAGGAAAGCTAATCCCCCACCGCCACTTCTGCTGCAATCCTTCCTCAGTACGTTGTAAACTTTACAACGCTGTAAGCTGCAGTTGTTGTTGAATTTGGTTTCCGGCACCGCCGCGATCTTGATATTCTTCCGACTCATGAAGTCCACTATTTCCTCGATCTTACCTCGGAGGACATTGCAATTAAGTTTGCAAAAAGAAAGCATTTTCTGGGATTGGAGCAACAACGGCTGGTGTTGTTAAATGCTGCATGTGCGGTAGCTGCTGGGGGGACTGCGGGGGAGTTTCGTAGCCAGACGACGACTAGCTGGGGGCTGTGTTCCCGCAGCAACATAGTCCCCTCATGGACAAGTCCAGAGCAACTCCTTAGATGTACCCACTCCTGACATCTATTGCATCTCACCGAAGGTTGGATATGGGTGAATATGCGGATGTGACAAACAGGACACAAATATATTGGTTCTGGATTTTCATCCGGACCAAAAGAATCCGGAGCAGGTATTCGGGTATATGCTGCTTCCAACATAGAATAACGATACAAATACAAACATATGTACCCCGATGTGGCATCCGCTGGCCGGATTGTGTGTGGTTCGGGGTCAATCAGGTACGAGAAAACTCGCTGCCCTGGGTCTTCCTATAGAAGACTAGTAGGTCTTGCAATACAAGACCAGTAGCTGTGCCTACTGAAGAACAATACGACTTCCTGTAGAAGAACATAGGAGGCCAATGGGACTTCTTATGGAATCACAATAGGTATTCCTATATAATAGGTCTTCTTTTGAATAATGATCAGTCCTTCTTTTACATTTACCTGTTATGGGGGCAAATATGAAATGAAGAATTTTCCATTCGTCATCCCAATAAAACTAAATTATAACCTTGAAAGTCTGCCACAAAACTAACCTTGACATTGTTAGGTCCCTTTCGAATAATAAAAGTGGGGAACTCAAGACAGTCTCAACAGTCCAAACTACACCCACAATAAGTAATTGGTAACCATGGCTACCAACTCCTTCCATTGTTGTTATCATTCCTCTTCTCTCTCCACAGGTGATTACCTCGAATTTACCAATAAAATAGACAGAACTAAAATAAACATAAACTTTGACATTTCTACAAATGCTAAATATGGGGGGATGGGCAGACACACAATAATGACGATTGATTGCCTATCAATTATCAGCAACACCACCATCCTCCTCATCGTCGCCACTAAACTAAACTGTAGCTATGTTTGACATTTACACTGTTTAATGTGTTACAAATAAACACACGAGCAAAGTGTGGGCCTATGCTGATGATTTTGAGCATTAAAGGCTTTGCTCCAACAACATTGAATGATGAGTAATGCGCCCCAGCGAGTGACTGGCAGGCTGTGACTGAGTGATGCCCCCAAAAAACAACATCAACAAACTACAGAGACATTACCTACGGCCCGCTTAAGGGTCAATGGCCCAAACATAATCTGTTTTACACGATCGATTGTTGGCCTTTTGTTGCTGCTCCACTTTATGTTGCTGCTGCTGCCGAGTTGTTAGTTCTGCTGACACTACGAAATGAGTACGTCTCTACATTTAGACATTTATACATATATTTAAACATCATTAGTTGTTATACTATGTGTATGTATAATTAAGTATGTATGTATGTCGTTATTTACAATAGCCCGTGTGTTTTTTTTTTGTTTATTTTTTTGCTTTTGGGGCTTTTCTCGCTGACAGACCATATGTCAGAGCTTGTCTATTTTGTTTTTTCGTAAGTTTTATTGTGTTTCCTATTCTATACTCGTTTTATAGATGTCGCTCTTGCTGTTGTTGTTATTGTTAGTTTTGTTATTGTTTCCAAAATCGGAATCAAAGTGGTAGGTACTTGTTTTTTTGGCGTTTTTTTAATTTTATTTCAGCATTTGATAGATAGCTATGTGTGTTCGATGTGTGTTCATTTGATTGTCGGAGGTTCGAACGTTCGAACAATTTTACTCAAACGCAGGTCTTTTGACATTTTGATATTTTGCTGTGTTTTTTTTTTATTTTTTTGCTGTGGTTGTTGTTGTTGATTTCTATATGAAAAGCCGTTTTTAACGCTTACGTCATTTACGAAAATAACACCAGAATAGCAAACACGACCATTGCGAACATTCCCACATTGTTGTAGTAGGCAGGCACATTCATTCAGACACACGACGACGAAGAACCCAACGAATGCGAAACAACACAGAAATTGTCGAATGAAAAAAAAAACAAGGGAATAACACAAAAAAAGAAATTGGTCGCCGTACTGGTTGGTGTGGTTCTTCGTTCATTTCTAGTTTGAGAACTTAGGGCTTGGCGTTGCCACCCATAGAAGGGCTTATACAGAAAGACCCAAAAGTTTTTTTTTTTTTTAATTCAGCGCTAAAGAATAAAATTATTTCCCGCTACTGACATTTGGAAACCATAACAAGGTAGGCACAAAAGTTATGGAGGACCAACTCTGGTTCAGTAAAAACTCTCCGATTTTTTTAATTTTTTCCAGAGGTAGATATTGTTGCGCTGATCGAATGTATAATTTTCTTGGGGGACGGATCCGGTTACCCGGTTATTAGACACGAAAGTCCGGGTACAAAACCCGGGTTAGACCCGGCTCTACTGAACCGATTGCTACAAAATTGGTTTTATGGAAATACCTTTCCAAAAAGTGGTCATATGATGGGATTATTTTGAGGTGGTCAGGTGATATAACCCAAAAACTGATTTTTGGACCCGGATTTTTCCATAAAATCCTCAAAATGTCGAAAATCGGCCCATTATGGGTACCCTGTTAATGTATGCCAGATTATAGCTCGCACTTTAACCTTTCCAAAATGGTGCTATATGTTGTAATACCTTCTCTGGATCCAGAGATGTGGCCCTTAGAATCTTGAAAACTCGGTTCTGTAGGGCTCATTTCTTTACATTATAGGTGTCTATGGAAAAATTTAAAGTCCTAAATTAAACAAAAATGTCTTTTAAATTATATCTTTCCTCTAAATAGCCGGCCTTTGGCCGGGGATTTAAGACTTTCTCCTATGGACGGACGCAAATCTCGGGAACGGGAACAACATTTTCTTTTAAATTATAAATTTTTCTTTAAATTGCCGGCTTTCGGACGGGAATTTAAGACATTCTCCTATGGACAGGTGCAAATCTAGGGAACGGGAACACATTTTTCTTTTAAATTATATATTTTTCTTTAAATTGCAGGCCTTCGGCCGGGGATTTAAGACTTTCTCCCATGGACATCTGCAAATCTCGAGAACGGGAACAAAATGTTCTTTTAAATTATTATTTTTTTTTATAAATAGGCACTTATAGAAACCGGGTGGTCGAGATTCTGAGAGCCATACCTCTGGATCCAGGGAAGGTATTACAACATATAGCACCATTTTGGAAAGGTTAAAGTGTGAGCTACAATCTGGCTTAAATTAAATGGGAACCCATAATGGGCCAATTTTCGACTTTTTATTTATTTATTCAATTCATTTTTAATACTAAAGCCTCCAAGGCCAATAAATAGTATTAACAAACATTTTGAGGGTTTTATGGAAAAATCCGTGTCCAAAAATCAGTTTTTGGGTTATATCACCTGACCCACCTGAAACTAACCTCAACATATGATCACTTGTTAGATAGGTATTTCCATAAGCTTTCGGTTCAGTAGAGCCGGGTCCAACCCGGGTTTTGTACCCGGACTTTCGGGGCCAATAACCGGATAACCGGGCCCGTCCCCCAAGAAAATTAAGCATTTCCGTGATCAGCGCAACAATATCTACCTCTGGAAAAAATTTCAGAAAAATCGGAGAGTTTTTAATAAACTAGAGTTAAGCCGGTAAAATCGCATAGGGGTCAGCTCAGAATCAATTTCACAGGTATATCGGCATCAGGATCAATCACTCATATGCCATTCATCGGGAAATCGAATGATTTATTATGCGTATCTTCAGAGAGGAATGTTTGGTTTGCTTTGTGCCTTCATTTCGCACCATTGAACCATGTGCAGCACAATTTGATCAGGAAGCGGTAACGTTTTCCGAAACATAGATGTTTTTCGAAAATTTTCGTATCTTAATCCAAGAATTCAAATTTCGGCACACTGACTTTTTCATCAATTTATATTAATTTCTTAATGTTAGGGTGTAATGAAATGTACTCAGGCCATTATCAAGGTTCAATAACTAACTGCAGGACTTAACAAATAAATATTTAATAACAAGTAAAAAAGGATCAGTCGGCTTTTCCGACAGAGATATACCCTCAGCCAATGTGAAGCGAAAATTTTACCTCCGGACAGATCGAATGTATTTAAGGTCTCTCATAATTTGGTGGCCCTTTTTGGACCATTGAACTTGCCGACAAAAATGTGGATTAGGAAATAACTGCACTAAGACACAAATGTTGAACTTTTGTAGGGCAGGTACCCTTAGGGAGGACCGATATGGGCCATTTTAGAAGTTAAACTTCTAAATATTAGGAGATCCAAAGTTTGGACCAAATTGGTTGCCCCATTCAAGTGATATCGTCCTAGCATTTTAGTGACATTTTTTAAATATTGGGGAGAAGTACCGAAAGTTGTGGACCTGTATTGCCCATGAAACTAAGTTTGGATATAATATGACGAAGACCAAATGTTGGACCAAATCGGTTGAACAGTTCGAGAGTTATCGTGTTCTCCGACCGCCATATATGGTGACACAGGGGTTTTTTTACACCTTTCGGGCTGTTTTCCCAAGAAATATGGACCTGCACCTGAAAAAACTTTTACCGTCATAATGGAGGTAGCGAATGCAAATCGCTTCAACAAAGATCAAAGTGATTCGCGAGCAGGTCTTAAAGTGAACTTATCCGAAATTTTGTGTGAGAGGTACCAGAAGGAGTAGAAAAATATAGTCCATATTCGAACCTGATCTATATCTGGTAGATATATTAGGATATGCAAAGTATGGATTACATTGGTCATTCCCTTCAAGAGTTATCGTGCGCAAAATTTCCGAACATTTTTGAAGTTTTGGGGGGAGGTACCTGAAGGAGTGGACCAATATAGTCCATCTTCGAATTTAAACTATGTTTTGATAAAATATTACGAAGGCCAAATTTTGGACCGAATCGACAGATCCGTTCCAGAGTTATCTTGCGCTCCAACCACTACACAAGGTGTCATAGGGGCTTTTTGCACCTTTCCCGCCATTTTCTCAGGAAGTATGGACTTGCCCCTGATGAAACTTGTACCGTCGTATGGGGGGAAGTGAATACAAGTTGCTGCAACAAAAATCAAAGCGATTCGAGAGCAGGTCCTAAACTGAACTTATCCGAAATTTTGTGTGGGAGGTACCAGAAGGAGTGGGCCGATTAAGTCCATATTGCTTAGCCTTCGTAATATTTTGTCCAAACTTCGTCCACTTTTTCGGGTACCTCCCTCAAAAATGCACGAAAATGTTCGGAAAATTTGTGCTCACGTTAACTCTTGAAAGGAGTAACCGATTTGGTCCATACTTTGCACATCGTGAAATTTCAACCTATTACGATGGTACAAGTTTTGTCAATGGCAAGTCCATACTTTTTGAGAAAATTATCCAAAAACCGTAAAAGAATCCTATGGCCAGCATGTGTATGTGTAGTGACTGGTGCGCCCAACAACTCCCGAACCGAATACTGCGTTGGTCTATACTTTGGATATCGTAATATTTCTGCGATTATTAGATGAAATTCGAAGATGATACTTAAAGGTCCACTTCTTCCGGTAACTATCCTACAAAAGTTCAAAAATATTCGCTAAAATGGTAAGCGCAATATCTCAAAACTTTGGATCTCGTAATATTTTGTCCAAACTTAGTTTATGTTCAAAAGTGGACCCTGTCCATTCCTTTGGGTACCACCCACACAAATGATCAACATTTGCCGTTAAGGGACTTTGCGAGAATCTTTTGGAAATGTTTACCCTATTTACAGCGATATGATATTTTTCGTGGGCAAGTCCATGTTTCCTGTTATAATGGTCCTATCGAAATGAATGGAAATGAATGGAATGACAACCATAATAAGAAAGACTTCCAAAATCTAGTATGTCGGTCCATTCCTTTAGGTACCTCCCCCACAAAAGTTTTGAGATGATATCTTAATCCATATCATTGTCGGCAAGTTAACACGCCCAAAAATGCTGAAGACCCCCTAAATACAAACGTTTTTTTTTTTTGGGAAAAAGGTGTTTCAATTCACACAGGCTGGGGCATAGCCGACTGATACATTTTACTAGTTTTTTTTTTTTTTTTTAGTTATGTTATTCGTGAGGCAAGTATCAGCTAGACCCACTTAGAGCACTTTTAGTTTGATCAGGATATGGCAAATAACAAAATTCCACTGCAATTCCATTTGAAAAAAATTAAAAAAAATTTTCGCGAGCACATCTACGATTTTTGGTATAGAGTTAAAGGAAAAAAATCTGGTTTCAAATCTGCTCGCGTCCACGAAATTGGCCGATGCGCGTAAAAGTTATAGCGGTATTTATCCTCTTATAAAGAAAAAATATTTTAAAATGTCTTATTTTTTGTATTGAGAAAATGTAAGCATATATCAGTAACAGCATTTGATATCCATCCGTAGATGCACCATGTTTTTTAATTTTTGCGGAAAATCAAAAAAATTAAAAAAATCTGGCAATAAATTTAAATTATACTAACTCAGAGTCCGTATAAATCTCTAAAAACTAAATTAAAAATACGTACAGAAACTAGACAACGCGTAAAAAAATGTGAAAACAAAATTATAAACATTGGCTTTATAAATTGCATATTATAACAACAACAAAAGAGAAACAACTCATTGTTGGAAAATATTGTTACAAATATATTTTTTGGTTTGTTTCGAAAAATTAGAAAAAAAATATTTGAGAGTTATCCTACTATTTCGCTAAAATCTAATACACAAATTAAAGTATTCTGCTAAAACTTTATCAAAATATATGGTTTACCATCGTGAAAGCTTATCTGCTTACTGTGATAACTTATTAGGATAGGAAATTAAGAGTAATATTGAAATTACTATCATTTAAAAGATATGAAAATTAAAAAGCCTGTAATTCACGAATTAGTTAAAGTCGGTTGATGCGCATCCGATTTTGGATAAAGCGAATCAATCTCTTTCAATATTTATGCATATTTCGATGTTTCACTCAGCGGCCATTGTGTGCCGCCAGTTGCATCATGCACTGCAAAAAACCTTAAAGTTGGTAAAAGTCGCGCAATGTGCATACGATTTTGATGCGCATCCGGTTTCATCAGCGCCCATCAAAAATACGTCAATATACACCTATTTCAAATAGATTCTTCAAAAACCGCGGATGTGCTTCACATTAAATTTTTGGCGAAATACCCATATTACTCGCGTATCTCTGTTTTTTATGACACGTGTTTTCGCAAATATTATAATCGCGAGTAAAGGATTCCATTTATATAAAAAATTTTAAAGAAAATCGCGGTTTAGTACGCGGATTTGTCAAAAAATATTTTTGCTGATTTTCCTATTTTCAGGGTATCTATATCCGCGGTTTTAGTGGATGGATTCGATCGTGGATGGACTCATTAGATCCATCGCGTAAAAAAACTAAATTCACGCGGGGTACAAAGGAAATTGAATGGCACTTGTAAATTTGAAACGCAAAAAATAGGTTTTTTAAAAAAATTCACGCATCAAATATTGGCCTTTAAACTCCAATTACTAGGATGCTGTAAGGAGCACACTCATGAGATATGCATTAAACGACGTAAAATCACGAGTTTTATAATCCTATTATGAGTTTTGAATATGATCTTGTTGCGCGTCCGAATTATTAAAAAAATTTAAAAAACCCCGAAATTCCGGCTTCAAAATGTCAGCATCAATTTTAGGTGGATGCAGTGGATATATCGAAAAATGATACACTAGTATCATATTGCACATGAAGTATTCTTTGAGTCTTTCTTTGGGCATATGTCTATAAAATGTAAGGTTAAGCCAGAAATCGGAAGGGAGCATAAAAAACTTGTTGGCTTCAACCCATTTTTACCTATTTTTCTACATTGATGCCAACACAGCTTCCACGTGAATTAATTTTAATGGTTGACATTATGGGATCCCTCCTAAAACACTTCATTTTAAAGAATTGTAGTCATACTTTATAGGATATGTTAACAGTTCGCGAATTCTAAAAGGGTGAAACTCGGATTCATCGATTGCAAAAAATTTTTGTTATTTACCATATACATTTTTATTTTGAATTAGAGTCAAATCGGTTTCAACATACCAATTCTTTGTTGGCATCTGGCAACGCAATTTGAGTGGTAAAGGTATTTTTTCAACACTGTGTTTGTGGTGGTAACATGCGAATAAAGTATAGTACACATTGACACGCAAAACTGACAGTCATCGAGGTCTATTTCGTGAATATCAAAGCCTAATTGAAAAATTTCTTTTATAATCTCTAAATAGTATCGTAAATATTGTATTTCAAACGTTTTTAGCTAAATAAAAGTTGTTATTTGCCGGAAAATTGTCCTTAAAGTACGTTGACTGTCAGTTTTGACTGTTAGTGTGTACTCCCCTTAAGTGATTTGTATATTTTGTATATTTTTCTGAAGCAAATGAAAGCATGAACAGTGAAACCTCATCATTGCGGCACTAGAATTAGGTCCCGACTTCCACAATTATGAGACTTTAGGATGCCAAAAATTGTCAAGGAAATTAAATGCTCTGCATCACTGTAGTTATCGTACTGTTATTGCTTGGCGGCCCAAACGTTAATTCAAGCGAATTGTATTCCGTCCAGAACTTCGGTGGCAGCAATTCTGAGTCTTAATTTGATTTTTAACGAATTAGTTGGCCGTGGTTAGAACCTTTGCTTTCTACTTGTATTTTTGGACAGTAGATGTTGTATCCTGACCATTCTTATGATATAATCCGCGTGGTATATGTTCTGGTAAGGCTTACGAACGGAAGGTTTTTGAAAACACAGTCTTTTACGCTCAGAAATTCTTCAAAACTTCAACAGAATATTTATGAAGTTGTTCTCGCGGCTCCTATTATAAACGGTAATGACCAAAAAACCTGCCCGCACCAACTGAATTTACTAATGAGCAACCCGCCGTTTCTCTTGGGTCAGACGATCTCCCCATAGTTAATTGTTGCAACATTGGAGCCGGAATAAATGAATTGTGGGCCACGGTTAAATCACTCTCGAACCCCGGAAGGAGGGAAGATAGGACCTCAGCCACGTTTGGCGTACTACGTCAACTATAGACCCTTTACGCAAGAAAGGGTGCTTCTATAGACCCTATCGGAAAGAAAAAGGGTGCTTCTATAGTTCTTTTCCGAAAGAAAGGCTGCTTATGTAGACCCTTTCCGAAAGAAAGGCTGCTTCTATGAACCTTTCTAAAGAAAGAGTGCTTCTATAGAGCCTTTCTGAATGAAAGGTTGCTTCTATAGACCCTTTCCGAAAGAGAGGGTGCTTCTATAAACCCTTTTTGAAAGAAAGTGTGCTTCTATAGAGCCTTTCTGAATGAAAGGTTGCTTCTATAGACCCTTTCCGAAAGAGAGAATGCTTCTATAGACCCTTTCTGAAAGAAAGCGTGCTTCTATAGACCCTTTCTGACAGAATGACGGCTTTTCACTCGACTTAAGCTCGCCGGAGGTGGTGGTTCATTCGACAGCTTGAACAGTAGGACAGACATAAACAAAATATAACACACATCTGTCGACAAAGCCGACTGATACCTTGTGTGAAAATCCATGCTTCCCGGGTTAAAGACCATCAACGTTCCGTAAGTGCCACTCGATTTTATCTCATTTTTTGAAAGACAATAAAGGCGATATGGAAACCATTGTAAAATTCTCGAAGATCAACACCGACTAGGCCAAAAAATCTTTCTTAAAAAAGTAGGATCTTTGTAGGTGGCCGCCCTTCTGCCCGTATTTAAGACTAGAGGACGGAAGTCAATACCGGGAAGTATGGGATGTGACAAAAATATCTGCTAGGGGCCTTACAGGACTTACTGTCTGTTTATATTATAACATTTTGTCGAATTATCCTTCATTATAAAGAATTATTTCACGTATACGCAATGGAATTGACATTTGAAACCTAGTGGGTTTATAAAATCCGGTTATGGAACTCCTTTCCTTTACCGACCAAACATAGAGGCTCATATCTTGGGAAGTATACTTTTCCGCAACAAAAGCAATACATTTGGATTCGGTGTAAAAAGTACTATCTGTGGTAATTTTTTAAAAATTTTCTGCGGTGTTTTGCCAACATTTTGGACTAGGGCCGTTGTGGAACTTTGGAGGCCTATATCTCGGGAAGTATACATTTCCGCAACAAAATCAATCATGGTTGGATCGGGATAAAAAGCTCTATATGTGGTAATTTTTTCATAATTTTCTGAGTTGGGTCGGTAAAGGAAAGATAAGCCCTGATATCGGAGTTTTTTCCGACTTTTTCTGAGGTCTGATTAGTAAATTTACCAATTTTTCCACAAAACATTCCGATTTCGCGGCACACGTCCATATATTCTTTATCAAATTCGGTAATTCTGTATGTGATTTTTTTTTTGGTATGAAATCGCGACCGAAGGATTGCTATCCAACGAAAACTTGATCCAATAGGTTCAACACATTGGTATTTAGGAAGTCTACAACATCCAAAATGGATTAGATTGCGTGTCATGACCGAGGTCTTTCTGGTCATAACACCCACAAATTCAATTGTAAGGCTTAGACCTTTAGGTGATCTGCCATCAATACATTTTTCATACTTCAAACCCCTCGAACTAGTAAAAGCTCATCCATACCCCAAAATTCCTAAAATTCCTTATAACAAAGTTCTACTGTTGTTTATTTATTTTTGTATTCATGGGGAGATTGTGCATGTGCGATTGTTGTTAGATTTGTGTGTGTTCTGTGGCTGGGGCCATGAGCCATGAGCAATTGAACCTACCAGCTGCCTGGAGTTTCTTTCGTGTTATTGTTGAAAAAAATTTACCTGAAAAATATCTTCACTGTCTTCATGCTGGGGTTTGTGGTGGTATCCGATGACGTTGTTCGACGATATTTGGAATGGTGCGGCGATGGTGACAACGGCGCCACTGTTGCTGTTGAAGACGACAACGATGACAATGAGGTTGCTGATGACGACGATGCTGATGTCTTCCCGAACATATGTTTGCCTTTTTATAAAAACACTTTGTTGTTTTTCGTTTTCCTGTTCTACTACGATTACGATTGGTTTTGATTATACATCCTTGAGAAAAGAAGTCATGGAGTAGAGAATTTCAGAATTTCCCTTGTTTTCATTCTACTTTTCAAGACATGTTATTGATAAATACAATAACAACAACATTTCGAAGATATGGGTTTTCTTGGGTACGTCGTCTTCGGTGTTTGTTAACCTTTGTGAATCATCATTGTTTCTAGTTGGAAGGTACGCAAAATACGCGATACAACAATTTTTTCTGTTAAGGTTCTTCGTGACTTTTATTGTTGTTTATCTTTAAGTTTGTACATTTGTTGTTGTTTTTCCAAGGGGGGGACAATGGCACTTTATTAACGTTATTGAGTAATTGTATTTGTTCACAGATATCAACCGTTTTTGTTGTTGTTTCTTTTAGCACATGCGAGCCGAGCTACGGGGTAAAGATTTTTCACTTCTTATTAGAATTAGTTTTACACAAAAGCACTAATGACATTTTCTAATTTTTCCACACGAAAAGCAGACAGCATGAAACGCGACGCGAAGTAGTGAATGTATTGAGTGTATCTATAAGAACGTTGCGATATAAACAAACGGGCTGATAAATTTGTATATTTATATATCACGCGAATCACAAAAACAGCAAAACAAAGACAAATAACAACAAAATATAACTAATATTTGTTAATCTCCTCTACCCATTTATTCAGCGTTGTTTTCTTTTATTTCCAATTCAGAGTGTAAAATGTTGGAGAGTTGAGTTAGTCCATTGCCGAGAATGAGGAAAGGTGTTTTTATTATGACATTATGTTGGTTTTCGACCGAATGAAAACATGAAATAAACAATAACAAAAGACTTGGCGTTTTAACAAATAATTTCCTCTGTGACGACGCAATCCATGTATCCATGTTAATTCCCTATGAAAGGCAAAACTCAACTGTCAACTGTTGGCTCCCCAATATTTTCTCTCGTTTATTGTTGATTCCCTTTATCACTTCATTTCGTAGCATCGGTTCGACGTTTTATCGATTTTATCGATGACAAATATTTATCGTAATGGGATGATGTTACCACACAACACTATTACCGGCCAGAGAAGGGTGCTTAGTTCAGACATCCTCCCAAGACGGTGGATAAAAAAATTAGTAGTGTCACAAGTAAATAACAGGGGTCGCTAGTGCATCTTAGGTGTCAATTTGAACAACGAGAGGCAGTTGTTAAAAGAATATTACATTCTTCTTTTATATGTAGCCATGGTATTAGGGTTGAAATGTTTACCACAGGTAGTCCTTGTTATACTGACAACAAGGACATATAGTTTTCCGGGGAAGCCCAAACTAACAGCCTTATGGGTCTCAGATTTCTCTCAAATTTCAAGTGTGTATCTTATCAGGTGTTCGACATTCGTAACATCTTTAGATAGATACTAAACTCAAACATCATCGGATATATAGGCATAGCCAAGAAAGAAGCCAAACATTTTTGATAAAATGTTTGATTCAATATTCATGTGTGGGTGGTCTTTTTTTGTTGTGATAGTTCGCCTGGACTCGAGGATTCTTTCCTCAAGTGTATAATTAGAAAATGGAAAAAGAAAATATACATTAATTTTACATATGACTGCTATTGGATATGGGCAGCCAGAGAAATTGCTAAACGTCAATTGGTTTTGGCCACAAATCTAGATGGTTAGATGGACAATTGAACAAATGCCAAGTATCGAAGCCAGAAAGGGCACCTGAGAACATATTGCATCTATAGCCCCTTAAGTTTACGGAGACCGCCTGTTGATGCACGGTTTTCATGGAGTTCGCTACTGACAACGGTCAAGGTCCGATGAATGCATTCACTAGCTGGTGGAAGGTGGAGCTTCCATCATAGTGTGATGGTTACATGAACTGTCTAGTCAGCAACACATTATGTTGTCTGACTGACAGTATCCTGCTCTCCTCATAAATGTGATCCACACTGGACATTTGTACACAATTCGTTGTAACTCGGAGTGCTACGTAGAGCAACATAGTTAAGGACGGAACGGAGGGCGATTGCTACCAATGTTTCATTGTCACCAAGCGCTGTGTGGACTTTATTCCTGGCTTTCACTTTCTTATTTATACACGTGTCATGTGTCAAGAAAGGAGGTCGAAGAATACCCTTAGTAGTTTTGGATTATTGATTATATCGAGTTCTAGGTTTATTTCTCGCATACAGAAAGTGAAAAGTGACACGCATAACTTTGTAAGGGATAAAAAAAAAGATTGCGCTCCCGAAAGCAATTATCTACGGTGGCTAGATTGTCGGAAATCTGAGCACTTACATCGTGAATATTAACACCTGATGCAATGATGGAACTTTCACAAGCGTACGACACAATCGCTGGTGAATTTGCTTCACTCCCATCTTGATATTTGGAGTTTTTGCTTCGGAATTCGACCAATGCTTGCCTATCATTTAGGTAATTGACAAGCCAACGCGTGACATCATTTGGAAGGGTGGAATTCATGATTCAATTCACCTTGGACATATCAAGAGCTGCCAGAATGGTCCGTTCTTGGTCGTTATCTCCTACAAAGCTGTTCTTGTGTAGCAAGGTGGAAGCGCTCTTTCAGGGGTGGTAGCATTTTAAAACGTTAGCTACAGGTGAAAGAAGAGAAATCGGGCAGTTGAATTATAGAGGATTTTTCGGGTCTCAGAATCGGAATAACTCGCGCCACATTCCAGATATCCGGAATCAATAACTGTGTAATTCATAACTCACATATGCCATCTGGGCCAAGGACTTTGGATGGTATAGATTTGGAGATACCTGTCTCAACTACACTTGATGTTGTTGTTGTAGCATAGAAACATACGTAGAAGCAAGCGGATAAGGGTGACAAGATCAAATAAATAGGAATTCATCCTTTTACAAAAGATATTAGGAAAGTTTCGCCGACGCCAAGATCGTACAATCATCCACATACGCAACGATCTCAATGTCTGTCGGAGGGTAATACAGGAAAGGTAAAAGTTAAACAGTTCACTCTACAGTGCTTCCACTTCAACCCATATAATTGATTATCCAATATTTCCAACGTTGCCGGAGCGTAGTCTGCTTGATGTCCTCAAACGGGGTGCAGTGTATCAAAGGCTTTTGATAAGTCGAACGCCACCAACACTGCCCTATCGTCCGACATGTTTTTTTTTTTGGAGATAGTGGGCAAAGCTGTTGTAGTTCTGTGCAGCTTACGGAACCTTTGCTGATGATCGGCAACTAGATAGCTATTTCTGACTCTCGTCAGGAGTAAAGCGTCAAGAGAATTTGTTGCGGCCGACAAAAGCGGAATCAGTCTCGACGATTCATATTTTTTTGGAATCCTTGCCTGGCTATAGTAGTGGGACCAACCTGTTTATTTTTAAGACATCGAACACGACATACATAGGTAGCTAGCCACAGGTTGAGAACATTAATAAGATACTCAATTCTCAGGTCATCCAACTGTTTCAGCATTACCATGGAAATTTCGCTGGATGTTTTAGTGTTCCTAATGACATTTGAATCCATTGCAAATTGTGGAGGTTTCTCATCCGCAGGAAGACCATACAAAAAAAGGAAATGGTCAAAAAATATGGTCAACCTTATCCATATTGGCTTATTTTGTATTTGTTTAACATTGTTGACATCCCAGCAGTTAATTCATTGGCAGAAATGTTGCAATTTGTTTTAAATTATTTACTGTTTACACCAACATTATAAATCGCTTCAAATTTGTTGTTCAAAAAATAGGAGTGCGGAAGAAAGAGGACAATAAAAATATTTTTAGTTGAGTTTAAGATTAAAGATGCCTATATTTTAGTTGACAGTAGTGAGTCCAATACATTTCATGAGATTTGATGGCTGTTTGAAAACTAAAGTCCTTTATAATTATTATAATTCGAGAAAAAACACATGGTTTTTGTTTATTTTAGTTCGCATTAGCTTCATTCAGTATTGGCCTTATTGAAATACCTATAATGGGCAATAACTACTATACTATAAAACAAAGTACAATTACATTAAATTTGGTTTTCTTTATTTATATATGTATTTACATTAAAATTACAACGGACATTTATTTCTTAAATCTTAAAAGTTATTTACATTGGAAATTCTAAGTCGCTATTATATAGTATTTCCGCTTGTTCGTAATTATTTGTGTGCTCAATAGCTGCATCAAATCTCCTCTTGGCATAGTAAACAGTCTGTGGACTTGGTGTAAAATAAACAGGTCCTATATATATGATATTTACCCGTGCTCTTATATCGTAGAAAAATTTTTCTACTGTCCCATGTGTTGTTAATTTGCTTATATTGATATTTTCATAGTTGATTAGAATATACTCCTAACACCAGTTTCATTTCTGTCTAGAACTTCTTTAAGGTTTCCTATTATTTGCAATTTCTCCACCAAAGTTGTTGTTTCTCGTTCCATTGATAAAATTTTGAGTAGTGATGCCATGGCTGACACGAATGTTATTGTATGATTCAGGACTTCTAAGCTTCTGGGAACATCTCCGCCAGTTCCATTAGATCCCACACAACTTGATCACTGAAAATTTCTTCATAAGTTTCAATTTTGAATTTGTCGTAGAAATAGAGCCTTCCCATTTTTTTTTATTTTTGCTGTAGACATCGACGAAGATAAAATCAAGCACCATTCCTTGGTACTTTATATCTTTAGCGATGTAGGCTCTCACAATATTTACCAAAAGGTGATATATGTATATCAAAGGCCCAACGTTTGCGTACATAATATATATCTCTTTCGCCGTAAGTTGGCACTATATCTTGATGCGTGGGATCTGAATCACAGACAGTCAATACTATTTTAGCCCCGATGCTTTCAGCTGAATTATATATTTGTGATATCATCTCCCTGACAGATTCTGTAGGGTATGTTGACTCAGCCGCTGTTCCAATGAAAAGGGTCCAATCGCTACATACGCCGGTTAGTAGGAAGCAATACTGCGATCGTACTACAGCGTCTTCGATGTTTAGTGCGCCAAAAGACAGGACGCATTTTCGGAATTTCTCCTCCATGTTTCCAAAAAATTGCCTCAGTTTGATAATTGCTGGAGTCGAGAATCCCATTGGGGAATTTTTATTCCTAGGATCACCTGATCGTTTATATAGGCCCGCTTGCAAAGCAATACTTTGATAATTATAACACGTTTCTGTTCTTCGTTGTATGGGGAACCGGCGGCTCCAGTAGCAATCTGCTTATATGTTTCTTGAGCAGTCTGGTTAAAAATTGTTCGATTTTCCATTTTATTGATTTTTTAAATTCACGTTATCAGATGCGATATCACGTTATCACGGTTTCTTACTGAATGAAACAAATCTGTGAAAGAGCGTTCTTATAAGGTTAATTTTTCATTCTTAGGTAGGAAAAATGAATGGAGAAATGATTTTTCCTACCCATTTTTTGTATTCGCAGGTAACAGGCAATGCACTTCTAAAAATGTATCCTTCAATACTTAGGATTTTCCATAATTTTGCAGGTAATTCTATCTGTTTTCCGCGAATGGACAAGTCAAACAAGGCCATAAAAAGTTTTCTTCGTAACGAATTTTCAGTTTCAATCAGAATATCTTTATTAATAAAAAATATGCAAAATCCAATTATCACCTTTTATATTTTTAGAATGTAATCAGGGAACCATATTTACAACCACAACAGTTCCAGTTCAACAGGGAAAATCTTCAGACGGCGTTCAAACAAATTTTGATTCCAAAGAATTTGCCCGTAAAGGCACACAGACGGCGATATCTTTTGAATATTTGCCGCTATTAAAAAAAGAAGCACAAATTTCAATTTTGTAATTTGACGAAGAGCCTCTTTTAAATGAACAACCAGTTGAAGTTCGCGATGAGGCGGCTTTTCTAAAACCAGAGGAACCTCGAAATGAACAACCAGTTGAGGTTCACGATGAGGCGGCTTTTGAACCAGTTGAAGTTCACGATGAGGCGGCTTTTCTAAATGAAGAACACCTAGAGGAACCTCGAAATGGGCCAGTTGAATTTCACGATGAGGCGGCTTTTCTAAATGAAAATACTGAAACTTTTCGAGGCAAATATCCTTGCCTTGTATGCAAGAAAGGATTTTCAAGAAATCATAACGCAAAATGAAACATCCATAAAGAGCAAGAGCCACCAAAGAATGCGGAAATGCAGCAAACGTTTTTCCAGCGAATCGGAAATAAAAAACACAAAAAGTCATTTTACGCCATATAAACGATGCGGTGCGGCTAAAGTTACTATATGATGTAAAACAATTGTAACTTCTTTGCTTGCGAGTATTTAACTTTTCCTTTTTTCCTATTTCAGAAATTAAACTTGGGAGAATATTTAAAAATGGAACGCTATACAATTGCGCAAAGAACTAAGATTGTTTTTCTATTCATTGAAAATCACCGTTCGATAATTAATACTCAACGTGCATACAGAAGATTTTATGGTGTTAGAACTGCTCCAACGGGTCCAACCATTCGTTCGTTAATGAATAATTTTGCTGAATATGGGACTGTCGGAGATTCAAGACGTACGGGCAGACCTCGAACTGGCAGATCGGCCGAAAATATTGATGCTGCGCGACAGAGCGTCGAAGAAAATCCGGAGACATCAACGAGAAGACGATCTTCCCAGTTGCAGCTTTCTGACCGCACTCTTCGGCGAATTTTAAAACACGATTTGCACCTCTTCCCTTACTAAATCCAACTAGTCCAAAAACTAAATCCTGAGGACTTCGTATTGTGCTTGGAATATGCTAGAGCAGTTTTAAATCTCGTTGATCAAAATGAAAATTTTTTGTCAAATTTAATGATGACCGACGAAGCGCATTTTCACTTGAACGGTTTCGTAAATAAACAAAATAACAGATTTTGGGGATCCCAAAAATCTTCATCAGAAATCTTTACACGCAATTCGTGTTACCGTTTGATGTGGCATTACCGCCCAAGTTATGGAAAATGCCATAAAAAGAGCACATTTTTGCGTTAGAGAAAACGGTTCTCATTTAACTGATATTATTTTTCATAATTAATGTAAAAAAATAACATAAAATAAGCTTTCTTTTTATCATAAATTTTTTTGTTGTTTTTCATTCCATTCAATAGTTATTTAAAAAACAAATCATATAGTTACTTTAGCCGCAACCTGTGTAACTATTTTTCATTTCTATTACAATTCTATTAAAGTTTATGTTGTTTTCCAGTCTTATGCAATATACATACGACGACGACAACAACAAAAATCATTAATTTGAAATCATTAAGGATATCATTTTGATTGCCTTGCTTTCCTGCTTCATTTCTGACATAATAAAAATAAAAGAATAAAGAAGGCCGAGCAAATTTAGAACTGGGCTGCCCTTTACTTTTTATTCTTTTATCAGAAGTAAGCAAGGTAAGCAAGCAAGGCAGCTTATGTACGCAGGCCTTAATTGGTTGAAACTAGGCCAATTAGGCTACCCATGATTGCTCAAAGAGCGGCGTTCAGTGTTGATGAAGTCGGGTGGTCTACTGATGAAGACAATGATAGGGACAATTAGGGGGAGATGTTCCGACCCAAGAGGAATCGACGGGTTGCCAGGAGAGGTCATTTGTCAGACCAGGTGAAACAATGGTTACGTCAGTTGAACTCTCCACTGATTTTGGTAGGGGCGTCCTCCTTGACGGTGCAAAACGAAGAGCTATCAATATGTTCAGCTAGCGATATACCCCTTTGGTTCTTGCCTAGGATCAAAAGCCATAACTCAAGCTCAA
The DNA here is from genome assembly GCF_047663935.1 of Musca autumnalis. Taxonomy (NCBI): domain Eukaryota; kingdom Metazoa; phylum Arthropoda; class Insecta; order Diptera; family Muscidae; genus Musca; species Musca autumnalis. The sequence continues at coordinate 9,173,307 of NW_027411755.1, read as the reverse complement.
CATGAAAGTCCCCTAGGCCCAGTCGGTTATGACCTTCCCTACCTAAGTGGGCTAATATTGGACCTATAACCTGGAGTAAAGCTATCTGACGGCGGGTGTATAGGTTAGGCAGCCCTGCAGGAACTCGGCATTAGAGCATGACTTAAGTGAAATAGGTCTGAATTGAGCAGAGAGCTGCAATCGGAAAGCTAGTCGCTCACCTACACTTCTGGTGCGGTCCTTCCTCAGTACATTGTAACTATCATAATGCTATAATCTGTGGTGTTGTTAAGGTTTGGCTACTGTTTCTCGCACCGCCTTGACCATGATATTATTCCGAGCCATATAGTTCACTATTTCCTCGATCTTGCAAAAATTATTAGGATTGGAACAGCAACGATCGGTTTTAAGTGCTGCGTGTGACGACAACTCACTGGAGGCTGTGCTCACGCAGCAACATAATCCTGACGTAGTCCCCCACATTAAACTGTCCAGAGCAACACTTGTGATGTACCAAAATAATACAAAGCTGTTCCGAACACAGAAATACGATACAATTACAGCTGGCAGATTGCAGGTGTTGTCTCGTCCGGGTCAATGCGGGGTAGAATAACCATGGCACTGTAAGATAGTGTGCCTTTTCTGTAGTCTTAGTCTTCGTCCAGTGCAAAGAAATCTCCAAGATCTATGTAAGTTTTCTGTGTGTAACACGTTCCAAGTCTTAATCAATCTTCTTGAGCTTAAACGCTCACTGCTCTTAGCATGCTTGCTGATCATAACCAGTTCCAAGGTAATAGCTTTGTTCAAGATCATTGCAACGTTCAAGCTCTAACAGCATTCTATCCCGACAGCAATTAACCGAATTCTACCGCACCGACAGTAGCCAACCCATATATATTCACCGTGCCAATTCTAGCATCCAATTACCTAGGTGCCGACTACATTAACCCCAGAACCTTTGCGCCAAATCAAGATTACCATTAGCCAATATCACCCAAGGCTACCGATTAACCCGATGATCACCGAGCCGCCGAATCAAGCGACTTTATTTCTTTGGAGGCGAAATCAACAATCCAATTATCGCAGAACCAACTACCTTATAGCCGAATCAAAACAACCCAATTACGGCATAATCGATGCTGAGAGCTGACTGTCGAACTCCTCCTAGCTGACTTCACTTTACTCCCACTGCAACTAGTCGTCAAATGGAGCATAGGATGTTGCGACAGCCGCAGAGCCGAATTCAAAGCCCCTATTACCATCGAAGCCTCTTCAACTATTCGATTATTGCAGAAATGACTCGAACCCCTCTGGGCCGACTGTACTTTATTCCCACTTTAACGATCGGTCTATAATAGCACCACGAGCATAATATCACCTACCGATGAAAACACACAAACTGTGCAACCGATATCCACTATACGCCTCAAGATCTGTGGAGTCGAATCAACATCAAAGCACTCGTGTTTTCACTAAAGATTTGTTTGTGATTGAGAGTGCCTCGGGCCTGGTCTGGAATTTAAATGTTGCTACCACATACGAAAAATACTGTTATGAATGTAATTGATAGGTTTAATACCCTAGACCAGCGATGCTCGCCCTCATACTTAAAAGGGTAAACAAACCACAAGTATTCTCTCTTTATTTTTAATATGCCATTGTTTAGCAATGGAAAGAGTGTATTACCACTACTAATACAGCAACTTTTCTGAGCACCAATGCCCTAGACCCGGTATCGGCACTAACACAAACGCATTGTTTGCGGTCTCACTCATACGACTCTCTTTCGCTCTCTCCACAAACAGCGTGTGCGTTAATGCATTGCTAAAATTAAAAATCATTGAAACAAGCGACAGCAGAGCCGTCTTCTTTGACTTCTGAACGAAGACTGAATGGTGGTTTTTCTGCTGTTATTCTCATCAAGGGCAAGTGTGCCCCTTTTTGCCGGATGCTGCCCTAGACATACGGTAACGTTAATTTGCATTATTATCTGCAATTAATTTTACTCTGACAGATAAAAAATTCTGCATTTGTGAAACAGCTGATTGCTGGTTAACATGTATTTTGTTGTTTGCACTGTAATTTTTTGATTGCACCGCATTATCACTTGCACTGCAGTATCCACTCCTTGTGTCTCATATCATATTCATGGCTCTCTTTTACAGTATTGCCGTATTGCAATACCTAAATCGGTGGTGCTCAAAATATAATGTGCATTAGTCTCTCTTAGCGAGTCTTTCCTTTGCTAAACCACTACAGATGAGAATAAAGAGAACATATGTTGTTGTTGCAGTCACGTTAACGTATATGAGTGATCTTGACTGACCTAAATGCAGTATAAATTCAGTTAGATTTTGTGCGTAAAGAATGTGGATAATGCACGAATTAATTTGAATTAAGGCAGTTAATGCAAATTGACGCTAACGTCTGTTTAATGTTTGTTACACCATTGGGTTCGAGAGGTTACGAGATCTTCTAGAAGAATCGGGGCATTGAGGGACAGTGAGTAAGTTGTGATTCAGGCGGCAACAGTCGGTTAAAGAATAAGTAACGGAAAGCTTTGTGCTTTCAAAAATGAAGCTGTGTGCTTAGTAAATAAAGTCGGTTGTGAAGTGTACTTATTACTTATTTAGCTGGCCCATTACAAAACATTTGTGCTATAGACCGAACTCCAAAAGATCTCCAATTCTCTCATTTGTTGCTTCGCTTTCTGGAATACCGCGCCTTTTCATCTCATCATCCACTTGTTTGCGCCGTCTATTCCTTGGCCTGCCAATTCTGCGTGCACCGCCAAGCGGTCCGTGTTTATACACCTTTTTAGCGGGGTCATCGTCGCTCATTCTTATGATATGGCCTAGCCAACGCAATCGCTGCATCTCGATACGTTTAACAATATTGATGTCGTTGTACAGCAGATACAGCTCGTGGTTCATGCGACGTCGATATTCACCGTCAACGCAGATTGGTCCGTAGATCTTTTGAAGAATTTTTCTCTCAAACACACCAAGCACTGCCATATCTGCTTGCGCAAGTACCCAGGCTTCGGAACCATACATCAGCACGGGTAGTATCAGTGTTTTGTAAAGCATTATTTTTGTTTAACGAGATGTGGATTTGTTTTTAAACTGCTTACTTAAAACAAAGTAGCATCTGTTGGCCAATACAATTCTTCTTTTTATTTCACAACTGATGTCGTTTGTTGTGTTTACGGAGGTACCGAGGTAGACGAAGTCTTTTACTACCTCAATATTATAGGAACCAACTTCCACAGTCGGTCCGGGCTCAATGGACGCATTGCGCGTCGACACCATCAACTTGGTCTTCTCACCGTTTACCGCCAGACCCACTTTAGCAGATTCTCCTTCGACCTTAATAAAGGTATCAGTTACTTCTTTTACTGATCGGCCTATGATGTCTATATCATCAGCATAAGCAAGTAACATGTGACTATTGGTGTAGATTGTGCCACTTCTTTTGACGTTTGCCTCTCGTATAACCTTTTCTAGCAGGATGTTAAAGAGATCACACGAAAGGCTGTCTCCTTCTCTGAAACCTCTTTTGGTACCAAACTCTTCGGAGAGGTTCTTTCCTATTTTAACTGAGGACCTCGTGTCAGTTAAAGTCATTTTGCAAAGCCGGATGAGCTTTGCGGGAATACCAAATTCAGACATGGCTTAGAATACCTTTGAACACAGCGGGCTGTCGAAGGCTCCTTTATAATCGACAAAAAGGTGGTAGGTGTCGATCTGCATCTCTTGGGTCTTCTTCAGGATTGGCCGCAGGGTAAATATCTGGTCAATGGTGGACTTGCCAGGTCTAAAGCCGCATTGGTATGGTCCAATCATCTCGTTGACCATAGGCTTTAATCGTTCGCACAATATCCCTGACACGATATTGTAGGCAATAGGGAGTAGACTTATGCCCCTATAGTTAGAGCATACAGTCTTATCTCCCTTCTTGAGATGGTGCTAACTAGCTGATGAATACAGCTTATCAGCGTGTCGCCTCCGGTTCTGAACAGCTCGGCTGGTAAGCCATCGTCTCCTGCTACCTTATTATTCTTCAGCAGTTTTATTGCTGTCTTTACCTCATCTTGGCTGGGCGGTATACATTCAATATGTATACAAAAATGTTCTTTCCATATCCTGAGTACACTATCTGTATCAGTTACCAAATTACCTTGCTGGTCTCTACAGGAGGATGTGCCTGTACCAAAGCCATCAGTTTGATGCTTGACTCTTTGGTAGAATTTTCGGACTTCATTCTGGCTCCTGTACATCTCGATTTTTTCACACTCCCGCTTTTCCATCTCTCTCTTTTTCCTGCGGAAAAGACGTTTCTTCTCTCTCCTTTTCTCCCTGTATCTCTCTCGTGCGCTACGCGTTGCTACGGATTGTAAAGTAGCCCTATATGCCGCATTTTTCTCCTCGGTGGCAGCACGACACTCCTGATCATACCATGCATTCCTTAGTGGAGGCCTCTTGTATCCAAGTATAGATTTTGCGGCTGTTTGCATGGAGTGGGCAATGCTTTGCCATTGCGCTGATATGTTATCGGGATGAGTAGCGCTTTGATTAAGCAATTGGGCTAGTTGAGTGGAATATGCTGTGGCTATCTGTTGTGATTGCAGCTTACCGATGTCTAACTTTCGTGTTGTGTCTGTTCGTACTTTGTTTGCCACGTTTAAGCGGGTGCATACCTTTGCTGCAACAAGGTAGTGGTCCGAATCAATGTTTGCGCCTCGGAACGATCGTACATCCAACACGCTCGATGAATGTCTTCCATCTATCACAACATGATCAATTTAATTTCTTGTTTTCTGATCTGGAGACAGCCAGGTGCCCTTATGAATATCGAGATGATTAAATCTGGTACTGCTAACTACCATGGTTTTTGCAGCTGCGAAGTCTATCAGCCTCGTACCATTGTCAGATGTTTCACTGTGGAGGCTGAATTTCCCGACTCTTGGGCCAAAGATATTCTCCTTTCCAATTATTAAAATCGCCTAGAATGATTTTAATGTCATGGGCAGGGCAACTGTCATATGTTTCTTTTAAGCGCTCGTAAAATATATCTTTGGTCTGTTCGTCCTTTTCTTCAGTGGGAGCATGAGCGCAAATAAAGCTGATGTTGAAGAATTTAGCTTTTATTCGAATTGCAGCAAGTCTTTCATTCACTGAAGCTGGATACCAGATGTTTTAGTCTCCGACTACCTACAAATCCGCAACCAAACTCATGCTTTACGTCATGGCAGCTATAATACAGTGCGTCAACTTTAGGTGTTGTTGTGACGCCTTTCCCAATCCATCGTATTTCCTGTATGGCAGTAATATCGGCCTTGTACTTTTCAAGTACGTCTGCCAATGCGAAGACTGCACCTTCTCTATAAAGAGTGCGAACATTCCAGGTGCAGATTCTTAGATCACGGTCCTTAAAACGTTTGCGGGGTTCGTCAACTATAGAGGTTTTTCCTTTCTTTCGTTTTTTCATAGTATGCTGTTTTTTCTAGGGGAGGGTTACTAACCCGACGCCCAAACCCAAGTTTTTAACATTCTTATGGGAGAACGCGCGGCACATGTTAGCTCACTACCTTTAACGGCTGTTAGAGGCAGTTCCCCAGGTGACACCACGAGGAGGTCAGTGTCCACTTGAGATGAAAGAGGGACCAAGATAAATCCTGGGCTTTGCCATGTTAAAACCGGTCAGGGCCGTTGCTTGGTATCTTCCATCCCCTACGTCACCCAAGTGTGAAGTGTAATAAAGTAAATAAAGCATTGTTGAACCGTAATCTAAACGAAATCTATTTTTATTTGGTACAAATCGTATCGAGAAATAAAACAACGTCTACATAGAGATTAGCTAAACCTAATTCCGTAAAAATATCAAACAGCAATTTTATATAATGAGCAGGTTCCGCAGGAGGTTCTTAGGTATAAACTCAGACGAAAGCAATGCATTTTTCATTTCCCAATAGCCTAGAGCCTCAAAGGTGGCATTATCATAAAGCCGGCATGATTAGGACTACACCTTGAAAACCATCGGCTTAAAAGGTCAAATTATGACCTCAACAGGTTTCGCCGGTTGTGGATTGTTAAAGGTCTCCCAAATAACGTTTATGCTAGTATCCGCTCCAAAACTCAAAATGCTTAATTCAATATGAAAAATACATTCCTCGTTATTTCCTAATTGAGGTATGCCAAAGGACTTCCTTCTCTCTTATTGTCAATTAGTGCAAATGGATGCAAATATGAATTTCGAAATAGCAAAAAAACGAACACAAAGCTTTTAAGGTGTTGGCAAAATGTCACTGGCTGAGTGAAATCTCCATTACTTCTCTTCGCTTAGCTTAGTACAGCTGGGAACAGCAAATCTTTGACTTCACAGTTGGAATGGCGTTTTGCGAAGAAATAAGAAATTAACAATAAACACAACAATTAATCCATTTGCAAAATTATTTTTCACACACAAAACAAAAGCATTCACATTCGAGTATCCAGAACGAAAGTGCCATAATAGAGCGAGCGAGCGTGATGTGTGCGGTAATGGGGTGGGGGCGATGGTGGCGTTAATGATGATTCAAAGGACTTTTAATTTAGGCAAAAAGATTTTGCACTCTATTTTCACACTGCTAATGTTTGTTTTTTTTCGTTTTCTTGTCAAGCCATGGCTGACAGGTGCTATAAGGTTTTGGTATGGCAGGTTTGTGGCTTTGTTCCTAGGCTTCGCCCACCTCCACGTAATCTACCTAAGCGAGTCAAGTCGTTTTTGAATGTGCTCATGTATGAAATAGCGGTAAGGGGTTTTGAAGGATTGCGTACGCGGGTTTTTTTGTGTGATGTTGTCGTTGTTGTTGTTAAATGCTTTTTATTGTCACTTGCACATTGTGGTGCAATTTCTTAATTACTAATGATGGCGAAGATGACGTTGATGGTGATGTGGATCATGCTAAGGATGATGCCTTCCACTTGGCCATGGATTAAGTTGCTACTGAGACGCATGGTTTAGCCCAGCTTGGCTTGGCTGGGTTTCCTTAATTGCAATTAACTGCCAAATTAATGGCAGTTGAGAGAATAAGCCTCAACATACCACAACACACATACCTAGTTGTTCCATTTAGCCTCCGTGTGGCATAAGTATGAGAAATTTTATGTAATGGATAAGATGTGTGGGCTTCTTAATGGACTTGGTGACGGTACTTAGCAGGATTTAAAACAAAACACAACAATAAGAAAACTGCCTCTCACAAACAATGGAGGTAAGGTGCCAAGATGCAGCAGCAGGCTACTACATGCCTTCCTCCATTCTCCACCCATGGTGACTTGTCATAAAAGTTCAGTTGTTTCTGGTTATTTTTCTTCTAGTAGGCAACAACTTAATGTCAATTGGAATTTACATTCAAGTGGTACTGCACCAATTAACACGCTGTGCCATAGAACCACCTAAGCTTTTTTATAACTAGCAAAAGAGTCAACATGCAGGTGGTATTCGAGCAGCCACCAGCCAACTTTAATGAAGTCTAATGACAAAATCCTTTACAATCTTGGTCATAGCCTCTCAAAAGCCCAGTTGTTATTTTGCTTTAGCAATTATACTGTCGCTTGATCCAAGGGTGTTCGGTGCGGTTGGTCTGTCTATTTTAGTTGCAAATCATTATGACGTCCATAATAATTTTTTTCTCGACTAAGATTTCCATCTCATAATCTTCAATGCATTCGTTTCCATTCGTTTTCCGTCTTTTGTTGTTGAGCGTTAGACAAGTTTGCATTTTTAATTACAAATTATGGAAATGTAATACGGAATGTGCACTTTAGTTATTTTAATATTTTAATGAGAGGTCGGCATTCGCTGCACATGTTTTACGCAGAATTATATAATTGGAAACACAATGCAAGCACATCTTACAATTCTAATACGGATAATGATTAAAATTAAACAGATCGGTGAATTACATGATTTAGATAAAGTGGTTAATACCCCGGTTACACTTAACCGGATTAACCCAGTGGGTTTCAAATGTCAATTCCATAGCGCAAACGTCAAATAAATCCTCTTGAAGTGGGTTAACCCGATTCTAGTGTAACCGTACTATAAGTTATCTGCAGTTTTTAAATGCACAAATTTTCTTAATATAACTATAGATAGGAGCAATATTACTCGTTGATCAGTGGTTCATTGTGTTGACCCTGAAAAGAGAGAAAAGAAAAGGTAGAAACGTAAGGAGAGTAGACACAGCTGTCAAGGAAAGATGGAGAAGAACGTAATCGAACGTAAGGATGATCTAAAATGACCCGCACATATCTAAGGCCCTTGCAATATCTTAACAAGGGTAACAGATTCTATTGAAGAGAATTAAGAAAGATATGTATACAAAATCAACAACATGTGCATTTTGTTCATCAGTCTAGGTTAGGTAGTTTCAATCCTTTTTCTTGCCTTCGTAGAGCCTGCAGTACTCAATGTTGTTGTCCTCCCACTTGGTTGCCATAGATCGTATATAGCAGTGACTTAGTAATGACCCTTACAGCAATTTTTGATCTTGGACTAGCTAAGTAAGAGTTGGGGATGCAGTTCAACGTCCTGAGCAGAGATGGTCTGTATGACGATGTTTTAGGTTTTCGACGGTAAGAAAGTTGTAAACGTCGAAAACGTCATATACCCGTAGAAAACGTATAAAAAGTAGTAAACGTCATAAACCTCAAATAATGTATGTTACCATCATATTTTTCACTTAATATTAGTTCTGCAAGCCTGTCTTTGTTACTGACGAGCGTCCGTACCTTTTTGAAAAAAGCATATTTTTATTAATATTTTAATTCTAAAAATAACTGAAATAATTAATAATTGAACATTAAATTGGATTTCGCACTTAGCACGCCATCTACAATATATTCCGAACACTACCACTACTTTACGTATTGCTTGGTTTACATTTACGAAATCCACTAGATTTCAGCTGTGAATTCCAATGGATTTCAATTAAGATTTAATTTGACGTATACACAAAGGAATTGACAGTTGAAATCCACTGACTATAAAAAAAACATATGTATAAAGTCTATATAATATAAAAAATATATATAAAATTTACATTTTAGAGTGAAATCTTTTTATGCCTGTTTTTTAATAAAAATAGGATCTCAAAAAATAATAATAAAATGATTTTTATTATTATGAAAAAGCATATTTTTAGTTTTTTATTCTGTCAAAAACCTTGTTTTTTATTTTTGCCTTATTAAGGCGAAGGTCATTTATAGTGATATTTAATTAATTCTCTTTCGAGTTGAGCTTATTAGACCTATTATATACATTGAAAAATTAGGAGTCTACCGAAGTCCCACACATTCAACCATTACGCTACGTTTCACGGGTAGTTAAGCCGATCTTCGGGCGTATTAAATGTTGTTTTGTGGCAGACGAAGGCAAAGCTTGGAAACTAGTATATATGTATATCGCACTTCATTAGATAAATGCATATGCGAAATTATGTCAGTTAATTGAAACTCCAAACTTTTCCTATAGTCCTGCTTGGTAATCCAATTTTTCAATGTTCACAAAAAATGCGTGGGACTTCGGTAGACTCCTAATTTTTCAATGATATAATAGGTCTAATAAGCTCAACTCGAAAGAGAATTTATTAAAAACCTTGTTTGTTTGGCTAGGTTTACGACATTTCCGACGTATGTAATATACGTCAGAAATGTATGTCAGATACGTAATGATTGCAGACAGGCCATCTCTGGTCCTGAGATACCGGTCAGATTATCCTCGATACCGCCATCGTGCCAAATCTATATGGTTTTCACAAAGCAGAATTTGTTGAGTTTGTCGAGGAATAAGCCAAGCGATGGCTTGTCACAGTCCCCCACCTGTCGTTCAGAATGCTCATTTCCTCCACAAATTTTAAGCGTGATCTACAAAATTGAAGGACTCTAGTGCATTTTTGGAGCAGCCTGGCTATCCACATATATCATGACAACTCCACCTGCAAAAGCTCCCATTCCCACTAACAGCTCTAAAGCTTTCAACTCAGCTTCTTCATCTTCTGCCTGAAAAACCTTCCAGTTGTCGCTGAGTTTAGGTAACTTCTCTAGTGTTTTCAGTAGAAAATACAAAAGTCTAATCAGTCTATAGTCTTTCGGTAAGGAGTGACACGATTTCCTAGCCTTGGGAAGGTACAGTGAGTCAACTAAGTATTTTGCCTCTTTAAATAATTAAAAAGTGTTTAATAAATTCGTTAAAAACCATCAAGTTAGAGGACAAACAGTGGAATATTTGTATGCAGTATATTTGTAGGTAGTTTAAGACCCAATATCTGCAAGAACCGCTCCAAAAGGCTTGCTGGTATTCTAGATATTGACAAAAGTATATAAGAACACAAATAATTTTACGTCAAAAAAGTATTTTGCATTTTAAATATTTTTTTGAGAAAATGATTTTTTTTGGTACACGCTTGAGCCTTTTATGGTAACCATTGGTGGTTATCACATTCTATGAGCGTTTCGCATCGATTGCGCTACCCTTGAAATCGAAGTAACTAGCCATATCCTAACTAAATTTGTTATGATCATTCATGATACACACATGTATGTATGTATTTCAGTTTCTAGGGTTAATTCAGTCAATTTTGTCAGAGCAGAAGTAGCTGCCACCATTATATTTAGTATTTAGGACCATGCGAAAAGCATGGATATTAGGACTCGTATGTTAGATATATTCACTGGAGAATAGCCGAAGACTATCCCGCATTTTCACATACAATACCAGGAACCTATGACTTATCCTGATGATTATGAAAAAACATCAATAAAATATATTTTGTGACCGCAGATAACGAAAATGTGAATAAAAACGGTAAAATATGGTCCTAAATCATATATAAAAAGTGAAAGCTTCTGGAGATGTTAAATATTATAGTTACAAATTTCTTTTGTTCAGAGACTCAAACTGAAATTTGATTCGGAACATTTCTTCTTTTGACACAATCTCCAAAAAGTGAAATATTTTAGGAGATTTTGACTCAGTACGGAATAAATTTTAATTAAAAGTCTAAAAGTTTAACAAATAATTTCTACCTAAAATATCTAATTTTGTAACGTAATTTTCTTAACAAAGTATTTTACTTAGATATCTGGCTTGTTCAGGGACTTACAGTTAAATTTTGTGTAGAACATTTCTTCTCTTAACACCTTTCGTCCAAAACTAAATTTCATGTTACTTTCATGCATGAACTCGAAAAAAGAACAAAACGAATTTATTCAAAAAATATTTGGGTGTTTTGTTGGCAAAATTATGTATATATTTTCTTGATATATATTGTAAATACATATTTCATTTATTCGGCGACTTATATTGACATTTGATGGAGAATATTTTTGTCTTTGACGTCTTCTATATAGAATGAAGTTTTGTGGGACAAAACTTAATAAACTCATATCGACACCTCCAAATAATAGTATGCTAAGTCTAAAAAGTGAGTTTTGCAGGAGAAGCTCTCAAAGTTTGGACATTTTTTTGAACTTTAGTACTATGCTAAGTCAATATTTGTTTATAACTTCTGTTCGGATTGACCGATCATTACCAAAATTAGACAGAATTTAAGTTAAAGGATGTTCGACACCTCCAACTAATAGTTTGCTAATTCTGAAAAGCGAGTTTTGCAGGACAAGCTCTAAAAGTTTGGAAATTTCTTTGACCTTCAGTACTATGCAAAGTAAATATTTGCTTATAACTTCTGTTCGGATTGTCCGATCATTACCAAAATTTGACAGAATTTAAGTTAAAGGACGTTAAATATAAAAATGTAAAGAACTTGAATACATGCTAAGTCGACTTAGCATACTATTGTTTGGAGGCGTCGATATAAAGTACAACATTAACCCTAAAACGTGATTTTACTTTTGACAGATTCCTGGCGTTTAGGTACGATTTAGAGTTTTGGTGTATTCGGGGACCTATAGTAAAATTTTATGCAAATAATTTTGTAGAATATTTTGATCTGATACGATATCATTTTAAAGGAGTTTTTAAACGTTTTGAAAAAAGGGACCAAAAAGACCCGTTTAGTGACTCGCATGAGGGTTAATTTTTTCATAAAAAGATACCCCGCATTGTTGTCAGTATTATTGGCAAAGACACTTTGTACCTAAAATGCATGGATTCCACGGAATCTGATGTCTGATATTTCAAAACCTGTAGAAATGGGCGAAAATTGTCACGCCTATTTAGATTACTTCCCGACGTAAACTTTCAAAACGCCGATACACGTGTCTTCTTTTTTCGGTTCTCTTTCATAATATGGCCGAATTATCTTGTAATTATTTTTATGTTGTACAGTGTAATTTATTTAAGATCTTTTAATGACAAAAAATGCGGACATTTTATTTACGATATTTTAATGACAAGGATAACCTATTTACGATCTTTTGGAGTGGAGGATATCCATTTAGGATCTTTTGATGACGTGGATCACTTATATACTATCTTATAACGACGTGGATAATATCTTTCCGACCGTTTGATGACTTGCATAATTTGTTTAGGATTTTTAAATGACGTGGCTAATTTATTTACAATATTTTGATGACGTGGATAATTAATTTACTATATTTAGATGGCGTGGATAATTTATTTACGATTTCTCGATGGTACGGATAACGTATTTACAATATTTTGATGACATGGATAATTTATTTACGATCTTTTGATGACATGGATAATATTTTTACGGTCTTTTGATAACGTGGATAATTTATTTACGATATTTTGTTGAAGTGAATAATTTATTGACTATTTTTTGATGGCGTGGATAATTTATTTAAGATGTTTTGATGACGAGGATAATTTATTTAAGATGTTTTGATGACGAGGATAATCTATTTACGATGGACGCGGATAATTTATTTACGATCTTACGACGTCGTGGATAACCTATTAAATTTATTTTCGATATATTGATGATGCAGATAAATTATTGACATTGACATGGATAACTTATTTACGATCTTTTGATGACGTGGATAATTTATTGGCGACGCTATGACGTCGTGAATATATTATTTAATATTTTTTAATATCGTGGATAATTTATTGACGATTATTGCCGATTGATTAATATTGACATTGACAGGGATAACTTATTAACGATTTTTGCTGGCGTGGATAATTTATTGACGATCTTTAGATGACGTGGATAATTTATTTACGATCTTTTGATGACATGGACAATTTATTTACGATATTTTGATTATGTGAATAATTTATTTACGATATTATGATAACGTGGATAATTTATTTGCGATCTTTTGGTGACGCGGATAATTTATTTACGATATTTTGATGATTTGCATAATTTGTTTACTATGTTTGGATGGCGTGAATAATTTATTTACGATTTTTCGATGGTATGGATAACGTATTCACAATATTTTGATGACGTGGATAATTTGTTTACGATCTTTTGATAACGTGGATAATTTATTTACGATATTTTGTTGACCTTTTGATGTCATGCATAATTTATTTATGATAGTTTAATGACATAGATAGTCTATTTACGATATTACGATGACGTGGATAATTTACTTAGAATCTTTTGATGACATGGATAATTTATGATGGATGACGTGTATAATCTATTTACGATATTTTGATAATGTGAATAATTTATTTGCGTCCATCTACATCATCAGAAGATGTAGATAATTTATTATTTAGGATAATAAATTTACGATGGACGTGGATAATTTATTTACGATCTTACGACGTCGCACAGTGTTGCCGCGTGGACAAAAATCAAAAAATGTGATGTTAACTTTTACATATGTTTATGTTTTTTTCTTACAGTAAACACATCCGATACAAGGTATCTAAAACAATTTTGTCGATATGTGCATCCATAATGAAGTTATAGCTCTTTAAATATGAAAAATATTTCCCAGGTAATCTAAGTCGATAATAATATGAAAATAAAGCGACATTTAAAATAACATTTTCTGAAAAATTTGTTGATAATACTAAAAGTTTTGGATGGGGATTTGATGTGTGGGCTATAAATATAACGTTTTAGTACAAAAAGTTGACATTAACTGCACATGGGCAATGTACCGTTATCAAGAAATCAAAATTTAAATTTGATAAAAAAAATCAAAATTCTTAATATTTAGTAGAGCAGATCTTTTGATTGCCACCTATTGCCACCTTGGCTCCTGTTTTCCGTTAATTGGACATATCTTCCAAATCAAAATGTGTAAAAACATTCTGCCCATCCTTGCAACCTTCTGAGATATATCGGTTCAGATTTTATATAGCCCCCATATATATCTTTTCCCAATTTTGCTACAACTCGTTCAATTTTGATCGAATAGCCTTCAAATTTGGTATGTGTTATTTTCTTATTCCTGAGCAGCTCTACCGATTTTAGCAAAAATCGGTTCAGATTTGGATATAGCCCCTATATATATCTTTCCCCGATTTTGCTATAATTCGCTCAATTTTTGATGAATAGCCTTCAAATTTAACATGTAATAGTTTCATAGGCCCCTGAGTAGCTCTACCCATTTTCACAAAAATCGGTTCAGATTTGGATATAGCCCCCATATATATCTTTCCCCGATTTTGCTATAACTCGGTCTATTTTGATCGAATAGCCTTCAAATTTAATATGTAATATTTTCTTAAGCCCCTGAGTAGCTCTACCGATTTTCAAAGAAATCGGTTCAGATTTGGATATAGCCCCCATATATATCTTTCCCCGATTTTGCTATAACTCCGTCAATTTTAATCGAATAGCCTTCAAATTTGATATATGATATTTTCTTAGGTCCCTGAATAGGTTCACCGATTTTCGTAAAACTTAGATGACGTTTCAATATGGACTCAATCGGTCCACTCCTTCGGGTACCTCCCACACAAAATTTCGGAAAAGTTGAGTTTAGGACCTGGTCTCGAATCGCTTTGATTTTTGTTTACGCAAGTTGTATTCGCTGTCCTCTATACGACGCTGTAAGTTTCATTGGGAGCAAGTCCATACTTCCTGAGGAAATAACGTGAAAGTTACAAAAAGCCCTATGACACCGTGTGTAATGGTTGGAGCGCAAGATAACCCTCGAACGGATCTGCCGTTTCGGTTCAAAATTTGGCTTTCGTAATATTTTGTCCAAACTTAGTTCAAGTTCAAAGATGGATTATATCGGTCCACTCCTTCCGGTACCTCCCCCACAAAAGTTCGAAAATGTTCGGAAAATTTGTGCGTACGATAACTCTTGAAGGAAGTTACCGATTTGGTCATTACTTTGCACATTATGAAATTTCTATCAGACTTAGATGAGGTTCCAATATGGACTCAATCGGTAAACTCCTTCGAGTACCTCCCACACAAAATTTCGGAAAAGTTCAGTTTAAGACCTGCTCACGAATCGCCTTGGTTTTTGTTGTAACTTCTTGTATTCACTGTCTCCTATACGAAGGTACAAGTTTCCTCAGGGGCAAGTCCATACTTCCTGAGAAAATAGCCTGAAAGTTGAAAAACAAACCCTATGACACCATGTTTATGGGAGGAAGCGCAAGATAATTCTCGACCGGATATGCCGATTCCGGCCAAAATTTGGCCTTCGTAATATTGTTTCCAAACTTAGTTTAAGTTCGTAGATAAGCCATATCGGTCCACTCCTTCAGGTACCTACCCCACAAAAGTTCAAAAATATTCGGAAAAATTGTGCGCACGATAACTCTTGATGGGAGTGACCGATTTGGTCCATACTTTACACATTCTCATAATATCTACCAGATATAGATCAGGTTCGAATATGGACTATATTTGTCCACTCCATCCCGTACCTCCCACACAAAATTTTGGATAAGTTCACTTTAAGACCTGCTATTGAATCACTTTGATTTTTGTTGAAGCAACTTACATTCGCTGCCTCAATTACGATGGTAAAAGTTATTTCAGGGGCAAGTCCATACTTCTTGAGAAAACAGCCCGAAGCGTGTAAAAACCCCCTATGACACCCCCATGGTCTATGTCGGTCCATTCCTTTAAGTACCTTTTCCGCAAAAATTTTGAACTTTAATCCTAATAAACATTTTTGTCGGTTCATACGACCAAAATTTTGAAACCCCCTAACTACATAAGTTTTTTGTGAAAAAAGTGTTTCAATTTGCCCATGCTGAGGGTATATCTCTGTCGGTAAAGCCGACTGATACTTTTTTACTTGTTTTAAAGTGCAGTTTAAGGACTGTTCGAGCATCCTATGGACATTTTTACCCGGTGTACTCCTTATCGTCCTGTTTACAGCAATATTATGTTTTTCGTGGGCAAGCCAATTCTTCCTAATATAATGGTCCAAAAGCTCTAAATTATATGGTGAAATGGCTGGTGGGCGCGAATGACTCTCAAAATAAAATCTCCTTCCAAAATGGACGCCCAAAAAGAGCCTCAACATTTTGAAAATACCCTCAATACATAAGTTATGGGGAAAACAATTTCGTTTGTGTAGCCGGTATTCGATCTGTCCATAGTTGAAAGTTTCAATTCACACAATGAACCAATTTTCTTATTACAACCTTATATACGAAGGGAAACAAAAATGCTACTACTCCTATGCCATCCCATAATGACCATACCCGTAGGACATGACTCTACCCATAGTAAGTGGTCAGTAATTGAATAAAGAAGTCCTACGAAAAAGGTAACCCAACAATTATTAAATGAAAAATCTTTTTTGGCCAAAGCCAAATTATAATGTGGTCTATAAGGAAATGCATGTCGAACGAAAGCTAGCAAAAACGCATGCAAATCCTTTTTGGCTGCATGGGTTATTAAAATCTCATCATGACCTGCGTGTTTTTGACCGGCAAACAAACAACAAGCTACCAAATTATGCAAACATCAACATTCGCTTAATTTGATTTTGTTTACAGGGATTTTTGCTCCTGCCAAAATCTGGATATCTAACGGTAAAGATGTTGTAATAACAGTATTCACGCCAAGGGTGGTGGATTTGAAGCATATTGTTCGGGTACGCTCACGCTCTGTACTATGCTGTGGCTTGTTTATGCTTTATTTAGCCCCCATAGGCGTTAACTTGTAGCATTAAGTTGCAAATTGAATTATTTAAGCATTAACTTTTATTTATTTTAAGGGTGCATTGCCCCTTAAGCGTTTTGAGGATGTTTTACGTTCTTCGCCAACGGCTGGCTGGATGGATGATGGATGAAATGAAATGAAACTTGCTTGTATTTTGTTACTTAAACAAATAACAACAACAGCAACATTTATTTGGTAACTAAGAGGAAATACTCGTACGTTTGTTCTAGAGGTAAGTGTGAGTTATCCAAGGGTACTGTAAACATGTTTAATGTCCAATTAAATTTCAAGCTTGGTTGAATTTTCTCAAAAACCTAAAGAACACTTAACAAGGAAATTCTCACACCCACATTTAACTAACTTTTATGTCCAAAAGGAGGGAGTAATTTTTGCACAAGTTCTCCTGATGTTGCAACATTGTAATGCGTCCGTTGCATCCGTTTGACACTTATCTTTGTTTAGACAAACGTTGAAATCTGTTAGACAAACATTTTGGCCAGTGACAACTCCAAGAGCAAGAGTCAACAAACACATCAAATGCAATCACTGCAAATATCCAAAAATGTAACCAAGAAATTCCCTGGTTTCCCATACTCAAAGATCTGTGACACTCTTTTTTTAGAACAATTTACTTTTTTCGCCTTAGCCTTTGACACGTTTCCGGCCACGTGACCAGTTCCATAAAAATTCAATGTCCCCGTTACGTTTTTTTGCTGTAAAAACGTCACAAGGGTTCCAACGCGTTTTAAAATTGTAAATCTAATCAAATTGATTTCCTTGATTTAGTTGTTATGGCCTTGGCCCACCCCCATACCCAAACATTAAAAGGGGACTCACCCAAAAAAATCAAACGAAGAAGAAATAAAACGCCCACTGTCATGTTGTTTGTCACCTTTCTACATTAGATTGTGGCGTCATTGCTCACGTGCGGATATGCCATTTAAGGCGGAGGGTGCGTGTGTGACAAGTGTTGTGACAACATTTATCGATGAGACCCCTTCTGGCAAATGCAAATGAAGCAGTCGAAAGTGAAATAAAATCACCAAGGAACAAGTGGATGGACAATGTTTCAGTTAATCAAAAGGAGAACTAAATCAACAACAAGGGAACATACTTTTTTAAGGTCATGGTAATAAATAAGGAAACGTGAGAAACTAAGGACTGCAAATAGATTTTTACGAGGAGGGGTAAATTTCCCTACAGGTATACTGTTACCATAAGCCGAATATCTTAACCTATTTTTGGAAATGAACGTTAAAGTCATATAATACAATTGTTCCACAAACATCCCATAAGGGACAAGGAAGACTTCTCTCGTATTAATGAGTGCACCCCGATTCATATTAGCTCAATGATATGGGACCTACAGTTTATCGCCGAGTCCGAACGGCGTGTATAAGACACCACTTTTGTAGAGAAGTTTTACATGGCTGAAATACTCAGGAAATAAAGCCAACCTTATTGAGGGGTATTTTGCCATCGTTGAAAAGAGTTTTGTTGTTACCTGGTCGGGGAATCGAACCCACGACCCTATGTGTGCAAGGCGGGTGTGCATACCATTGCACCACAAGTAAAAAAGTCGTTAAGTTCCGCCAGGCCGAACTTTTTATACCCTCCACCATGAAATGTTCTGAGCTAATATGGATTAATTAGTTTACTTTCTGTTACGAAAGTATCTGTGCCCACAATTTTAGGTGGAGAAGTTACTTGACTCCTGGGAACACTAAATGAAAAATATACATAGCCAATTTGGCATCAAAACGTAGATAAAAGCGTTAAAATACTCGAGATCGGATGACACTGTTATATTCCATCTATAACAAAACCCGGACCTATGCCCTTATTTTTTAGTGGAGAAGTTTCTTTACCACTGGGAACCCTAAGGGAAAATTATAGCTAATTTGGTTTGAAAATTTAGCTTAAATCGTTAAAATACCTGAAATCGGTCCGTAGCTTTATATAGGGGCTATAACAAAACGTGTCCATAATTTTTGGTGAAGGAGTTTCTTGATCACTAGGAACCCTAAATTTCAAATTATAGCTAGTTCGGTCTGAAAATGTTGCAAAAACCTCCAAAATAACAAAAATCGGAGGTATCGTTATACGAGGACTATTCTAAAAGGTGGTTCGACGTGGATATTTTCGAACTTGATATGAGTTCAGACCAAATACATGTGTACACAATTTCAGCCCTCTATCTCAACTCATTCGGAAGATAGGGTGATTACAACAGACGGACATGCGGACGGACGGACAAGGGTAAATCTACTTAGAATTTTACGCTGATCATGAATATACATATGTACTTTATATGGTCGCAAATGATTTTTTCGATGAGCTACAAGCGGAATGACAAACTTAATATACCTTCCATATTATGGTGGACGGTAGTAAAAGGGCGTAAGTTCCACTTACATATGAGGCACTCAGCGCCTAAACGGCCTACCACACATGTTCAAAAAAATCAAAGTGAACATGAAGATCTGTTAGGAACTTTCTGAAGATTTGTAGTCAGTTTGATTTTTTTAACATGTGGGTTAGGCCGTTTTGGCGCTGAGCGCCTCGTATGTATTTACTAGTGTGGCTGGCTGTAACGTGTTTATGGAATTTCCTTCTAAGGGATTCAAAATCCAATACGCCTATTTGGGAAAGCATAGTTTATTGCTATTTATTGAGCCAATAGCTTGCAGATAGAGATAAACAGGATAGCTGCGAATTAAATAAAAACAACTAAAAAAGTATCAGTCGGCTTTGTCGACAGAGATATACCCACAGCCTGTGTGGGTTGAAATACTTTTTTCCAAAAAAAAAAAAAAAAAAAAAACATATATTTAGGGGGGTTTTCAAAATGATGGGCGTATGAACTGACAAAAGTATGGATAGGTTTAAAGCTCAACAATTTGCGGGGATAACAATAGATAGGACTTTTTATTACACTAGCCTACGACAAACATAATATAGCTGTAAACAGGGCCACTAGGAAAACCTTCAATAAAAATGTCCTAAGGATCCTCGAACAGACCCTTAACCACACAAAATCTTGAACATTTGTGTAGTTGGTACCACAAGGATAGTACAGGTAGGGCCCAAATTTTAACATAAACTAAGTTTCGACCATATTTAGAGATTCAAAGTTTGGACCAAATCGGTTGCTACGTCTATGAGAAATCGCGCGTACCATTTTAGCGAATATTTTCGAACTTTTGTGGGGGCGGTACGGAAAGGAGTGGACCTATAAGCAACACCTTCGAATTTTATCTAATATTCGAAGAAATATTATAATATTCAAAGTGTGGACGAACGCAGTATTCGGTTCGAGCTCTCCAGCCACTACATATGGTGCAATAGGGGTTTTTTACAACTTTCGGGCTGTTTTCTTAAGAAGTCTGGACTTGCCCCTGAAAAAACTTTCACTGTCGTAATTGAGGCAACGAATGCAAGTTGCTTCAACAAAAATCAAAGTGATTCTAGAGTAGGACTTAAAGTGAATTTATCCGAAATTTTGTGTGGGAGGTACCCAAAGGAGTGGACAAATATAGTCCATATTCGAACCTGATCTATATCTGGGATATATATTAGGACGAGTAAAGTATGGACCAAATCACTTCCATCAAGACTTATCGTTCGCACAATTTTTCCGAACATGTTTGAGCTTTTGTGGGAGAGGTACCTGAAGGAGTGGACCAATAGGGCTTATCTTCGCACTTAAACTAAGTTTCCACAAAATATTAGGAAGTCCACATTTTGGACCGAATCGGCAGATCCGTTAGAGAGTTATCTTGCGCTACAACCACTACACACGGTGTCATAGGGTTTTCTGAACTTTTCAGACTTGCCCCTGATGCAACTTATAGCATCGTATGGGGCCAGCGAATACAAGTTGCTGCAATAAAAATTAAAGCGATTCGAGAGCATTTCCTAAACTGAACTTTTCCGGAGTTTTGTGTGGGAGGTACCCGAAGGAGTGGACCGATTGAGTCCATATTGGAACCTCATTTAAGTCTGGTAGAAATTTCACGATGTGCAAAGTATGGGCCCAATCGGTTACTTCCTTTAAGTTATCGCGCGCACAAATTTTCCGAACATTTCCGAACATTTGTGGGGGAGGTACCGAAAGGAGAGGACAGATATAACCCAGTTTTGCACATCAAGTGTTTGATAGGAGAAGGACTAGAGTTAGTGGAGGTGATCCCCCCACATAGTCATCGCAACAATGTGGGCGTGTTGGTGTGGATGAGTACTGGCGTTGGTGCGGCGTCGTATTCATCGTGCCAGTCACCCGTGAGGGTGTCCTCGTTAATTGTTGTAGAAACCTACGAAGAAGCATAGGTTTGATGCTAGGTTGGCACCCGCTGGCCGAAACTCTATGGTTTTCGGTCAATCCGGTACGAAAGAAGCCGTTGTGGTGGGATTGCGTTAATTGTTGTATAGCTTGTTGCCGCCTTCCCTGTGGGTTCATTGTGCAGTCCGTGAGGACTGTTGTATGATTTGTTGGTATTAGTCTTCGGCAATGAAGCTTAACCGGAGGCTATATTCTGGTACCGCGGGTACCCCTAGATCCTCAAATCTAGCCTGGCCCCCTTGTGGGAGCATCACGGTGGCTATGGTTGGACCCAAATCTCGTGTAGGGCTCTGGCACGTTTGTGGAGTTGCATTATCGACCGGGTGCCTAACTCATATAAATGCAGGAGTGTAGATGGGCTCCATTCCTAACCAAGGAGGCGTCCACGTCGAAATACGTGTTTTTGTGTAGGGGCGTGGGTAGAAGAATTGTATTCACCCGGTGATAAAAGCACGTCGAGGTAGGCCGTAAGGTACGTACTCACATTAAACACCACGACTTTTGTGCTGGGAGCAGCTTATCCCGGAATGTCTGCTTCGGATTTTTTGGTCCTTACCAGGACTGAAGAAAACCCTGGAGCCATTTGGATTTTCTCGGTTTGACACATCCGCATCCACCACACTCAAACTTTGGTGAGATGTAATAGATGCCGGTAATGGGTGCAGGTCAGGAGTTACTCTGGACTCATCCAAGAGAGCAACTACATACATAGCAGCATCCCATCGGGTCAACGTAATCAGAATACGAGACCCTGTAGCAGTCTTAAAAAAAAACCGCACACGCAATACTTAACATACATATGTCGTTGTTGTTCCTCCGATGTAAGATTGAGGAAATACATAGTGGATTATATGAGTGAAGAATATCATGGTCACGGTGGTGGTGGAATTTAAGCTCAATTGAACATTATGATTACAACGTACTGTAAGGATCGCATCAGAATAGGAGGAGGAGGACTTTTTTAATGTTGCACCAGTCTGTGCAATACAGACCTATCTCGCTTGAGCCTGACTCAAATGACCTGAACATGGAATGTATGGGGCAGCAGTCAGGTGTGTAGCTGTTGAGTTACTGTAGAGTTGCTAGACTTATGTTTCCCGCCGATTTATAGCTTTATTCCAGGTTATAGGCCCAATATCAGCCCGCTGTTCTCACAATATCCCCGAAGGGACAATGGAGACTTCTCTCATATCAATAAGTGCAACCCGATTCATATTAGCTCAATGATATGGGACCTACCTTGCTGATTCCGAACGGCGTGTCTTACGACACCACTTGTTGATAAGTTTTTCATGGCTGAAATACTCAGGAAATGCAAGCCAACATTACACTGAGAGTATTTGCCGGCGCCGAAAATTTTGATGTTCTGGGCAAGGATTGAACCGCACTCCTTCTGAGTGCAAGGCTGACATGTTTCCCACTGCACATGGTGGTTCCTAACTCACTGGTCTTAGGAGACTTTAATGCTCATCAAGAGCTGTGACATTAGGTCCTCGGTAATGAGCAGATTGATAGCTCCACGTTTTGCACGGTCAATGAGGACGCCCTTACCAGAATCAGCGGAGAGTGCCACAGTTCGCAAGACATAACCATCGTGTCATCTGGTGTGACAAATGACATCACATCCCTATACATTTTTTCATCAGAAGACCGCATGACATTATCACTTCTAAAAGCCGTACTTTCATCAACCTTGGAAAAGCTAATTGTCATAGTTTCAAAGAGAGCACATACATCACCGCTTCAGAGAACTGCCCAATTCGGCTAGCAGAAAGGACGTTTCGCGACATAATAACATCTGCAGCCACTCGAATACCCGAAGTGAGTACAGATGCGGCGGGAGTAGCAAATGAGGGTGATGAGCTTCGTCGAGCCAACCTAGTGACCACATAGTTAGGGATCTGCCACTGGAAGTTAAGTGGTTAGATCATCTGAAGAGCAGCAACATTATAACCGGAATAAGTGAATTGTTGGCAACGGCTAAGTCACTCTCGAACTCCGGGAAGAAGAAAGATGGGACCTCGATCACGTTTGGTTTCGCTGACTGATCCGAGCACCCCGTAAGTGACAGGGCGCATTAGATCACTTCCTGCCACAACTTACAATGGATGATGTTACAAATATCATTCGGAATGCTAAAACATCCAAAGCGTAAGACCCTGCCGGTATCTTCATGATAATGCTAAAACTGCTGCATTAGCTGGAAGTTAAGTATCTCAACAAAGTTCTCAACATAACGCTAGCCATCAACATCGTGCCAGAAATCTGGAAAATGGACAGAGCGTCCATGCCAGCAAAGTTGAACCGTACAGAACGATTTCATTTTTGTCGCCCATAGGGGCTTTACTCCTCCTCAGCGTCAGATATAGCTATCCAGTTGTCGATCATCAGCGTGAGTTCCGTCAGCAGTACAGCGCTGCACAACATCTCCACATATATTAGTCGAAAACTCAACCAGGACAAGTAGTGCAATGGGACAGTGTTGGTGACGCTTGACTTTTCAAAAGTCTTTGATTCTGACCGTTCGGTCATGATTGGAACGTTTCATAATCAAATATTTGTCTGGAAATCAGGAACAAGAAGCCACGTAGAGTAAAAAAAGGAGTTCCTCAAGGTTGGGTAATATTTCCGGAACTCTTTAACCTCTACCTTTGCTGTATTTCCCTCCCGTGCATTATGCAGACAATTGTAAAATCTCGGCGTCAGGTACCTTCCCTAATGCCATTTGTGAAATACTAAACTCCTATTTGATCGGCCTTACCAACTTGTTCCATGCGAGTAATATGGAAATATCCGCTACGAAGTCCACGGTCATTCTGTTCACCTCTTAGACTGCGGAGAAGAGTACCGAATAAAATGTTCTTGTTGATGTCAACATAATTCTGACAGCTAAGAAACTAGGATTCTTGGGGTAAAATTCGGTAGTATGTCCACGTCGGCCGCGCATCTCGCAGCTATCTTCGAAAAGCTGAAATGTAGGAACAAGTTCCTTAAGTCCCTAGATGGCAGCACTTGGGGTACAGACAAAGAAGCCTTGTTGACGACATATAAAACGATAGATCGGTCTGTGGAAAGCTATGCGGCGCAAGGTTGACCCGCGAACAACAGTGCAAGGCGATAGATCAGTATTCAAATCTGTCAGAACGCCGACCTGAGAATTGCGTTCCTCCTCATGTCATCAGTGGACCATCTGCATCAGGAGTGTAATATTCGTTCGGAATGGTAACACAGTGGCATACTCTTGTTGCTCGGGTCTTACTCTGAGAGTCATCGTCAGCAAGCATATCAAGCAGGTTTGGATAACATTCACACGGATGTAGTCGCAGATGCCATAAACAACTATCGTGTGATAGGAGTACAACTCCCATCTATCGCAGCTGAAGAATATAAGCTGCCGCGACAGACCACATTAGTTTTTCTTAACTATCTTCGGGATGGTGCATCCGCCTAATTATAGGAATATAGGAATAAGGCAGGGATTGATAACACCGTGCAGAACACCTTTTGCACCATTTCAACTACCCTGCCAAAACGACTCAATTAACTCCTGTAGCTTTGTGGTTACAACTAGTCAAAGCAGCCATGTTCATAGACCTGGAGATAGAGTTAGAGCCGGAGTAAGCAGGAAAATTAAGATACATATGTTAGACCACTACCTTTAACGGGTAACAAATGATGTTGCCTAGTGGCACAACGGGGAGGTCAGTGTCCACATGAGATGAAAGAGGGAATGTCCAAGATAAGTCCTGTGTTTTGCACTTTTAAAGACGGTCAGGACCGCTTCTTGGTATCTTTCACCAACTATGTCACCCGTACCTACGTTTGGGTGTTTTGTTTCCACAAACATATTATTTTAAAATATCACCTTTGGTATTTGGTTCTAGTATTACTATTCCTTCTAAGGACATCTTAAATTGCTTTCTTGCATCTAAAAATCCGAAATCCTTCAACATCCCGCCAACTCAACAAAGTGCTATTGAATCTATTAGTTCTGGATATGAAAATAAGAGACCCATCAATGATTTGATTTGCAGAGAGGATACGTGAAGACTAACAAATTCGATTTTTATGCATTCATCATTTAAAGCTAATGATGTCGACGAAGACAAAGTGAATGGATGTACCTGCCCGGGTAGATGGATGACTGCTGTCGTTTGGCCACGTTTTTGCCTAATGGAGTTGTTCTTCACTTCGCTGAGTGGCGTAAATGTAAAATTAAATTATTTTAAATTAAATAAATTGAAACAGTTTTTTTATCCTCTTCTCTACGCTCTTCTTTTATTTTGTAACATGAAGACCATTACCAACCAAGCGGCATACATTAGCCTGATGTAATGGGAAGTAAGCGTGTGTGTGACGGTGACGTTGGTTCAGGATGTGTAGGTAGTTGGCTGAATGGGAACATGTGAGTAGTGGCCACCATACACACTCACTCAGAGAGACACACTGATGATGGAAAACGAAATGGAACACAGGGTTGGTTGGTCGGTGCCTTCCTACAACCTAAGGTAGACCAAAGGCAATGGGAAATCTAGAGAAAGGGATGCTTGCTTAGTAGTGGTGCTGATGATGACGATGATGATGCTGTTGACGACGTTTTTGCTGCTGTTATGTCTCATGCATTGCGCTCACTCAAGTGTTACATGCGAGTCCTAAAGCGTTCAAAAAACTGAAAGGGTTTAGTGTGTGTTCCGCATACGTTATGGCAAGCTACAGCTTACAAGATACACATGCCCACCTAAGCTCAACCACCCATCCTCATAGCCAGTCACCAAGTAAGCAAACTACCCAACCAAATACCCAAAGCCCTAAGTCTCATGGAACACTTCAAATCAATTGAAATGTTGATATGTCGACCACTTATCCGTAGCGAGAAACACAAGAACTTTGGTAACGTAACGCAAGTGTTGCTAGCAAAGTATGTTAGTTAAGTGTATCAAAATCTTAGCAGAAGTGCTGGCACACAGAGGAACAAATACATTTACTTAGCCACGCACACACACACCAATAACGAAATATTTATAGGGTTGTATCATCTAAAGAGAGGGGTATACATGAAAGTTCTTTAAAAACCTCTTCTTGATCTCAGCTATGGTAATGCTTCAATTTCATAAAATCCCAAATAAAAAGGCATTTTGATTAAAGCTGCGATTCAATTAAAAGTAGTCCAGAGTTGGGATTCCCTTGGTTTCAAGAGTGTTCATCTAAGATGCCCTTGTTATGCGATTTTGACTTTCGTTTTTGCGAAAGCTTTTCAAAGAAAGGTCTGAATTGCACAGTAAAACGAAACCAATAGAAATATTGTACTGAAAAGATCACGCCAATGAGCTTTTTGCCAGTACAGGGATAATTCTCACGACAGTGAGCTTTCTTCCGTGTACGAAAAGAACTCATGTCCGTGAGCTTTTTTACGTGCAGGAATTTTTTTTTCTATACGAAAAAAGCCTCACTGACGTGAGAATTTTTTTCTATACGAAAAAAAGCCTCATTGACGTGAGCATTTTTTTCTATACGAAAAAAAGCCTCACTGACATGAGCATTTTTTTCTATACGAAAAAAAGCCTCACTGACGTGAGCATTTTTTTCTATACGAAAAAAAGCCTCACTGACGTGAGCATTTTTTTCTATACGAAAAAAAGCCTCACTGACGTGAGCATTTTTTTCTATACGAAAAAAAGCCTCACTGACGTGAGCATTTTTTTTTCTATACGAAAAAAAGCCTCACTGACGTGAGCATTTTTTTCTATACGAAAAAAAGCCTCACTGACGTGAGCATTTTTTTTTCTATACGAAAAAAAGCCTCACTGACGTGAGCATTTTTTTCTATACGAAAAAAAGCCTCACTGACGTGAGCATTTTTTTCTATACGAAAAAAAGCCTCACTGACGTGAGCATTTTTTTCTATACGAAAAAAAGCCTCACTGACGTGAGCATTTTTTTCTATACGAAAAAAAGCCTCACTGACGTGAGCATTTTTTTCTATACGAAAAAAAGCCTCACTGACGTGAGCATTTTTTTCTATACGAAAAAAAGCCTCACTGACGTGAGCATTTTTTTCTATACGAAAAAAAGCCTCACTGACGTGAGCATTTTTTTCTATACGAAAAAAAGCCTCACTGACGTGAGCATTTTTTTCTATACGAAAAAAAGCCTCACTGACGTGAGCATTTTTTTCTATACGAAAAAAAGCCTCACTGACGTGAGCATTTTTTCTATACGAAAAAAAGCCTCACTGACGTGAGCATTTTTTTCTATACGAAAAAAAGCCTCACTGACGTGAGCATTTTTTTCTATACGAAAAAAAGCCTCACTGACGTGAGCATTTTTTTCTATACGAAAAAAAGCCTCACTGACGTGAGCATTTTTTTCTATACGAAAAAAAGCCTCACTGACGTGAGCATTTTTTTCTATACGAAAAAAAGCCTCACTGACGTGAGCATTTTTTTCTATACGAAAAAAAGCCTCACTGACGTGAGCAGTTTTTTCTATACGAAAAAAAGCCTCACTGACGTGAGCATTTTTTTCTATACGAAAAAAAGCCTCACTGACGTGAGCATTTTTTTCTATACGAAAAAAAGCCTCACTGACGTGAGCATTTTTTTCTATACGAAAAAAAGCCTCACTGACGTGAGCATTTTTTTCTATACGAAAAAAAGCCTCACTGACGTGAGCATTTTTTTCTATACGAAAAAAAGCCTCACTGACGTGAGCATTTTTTTCTATACGAAAAAAAGCCTCACTGACGTGAGCATTTTTTTCTATACGAAAAAAAGCCTCACTGACGTGAGCATTTTTTTCTATACGAAAAAAAGCCTCACTGACGTGAGCATTTTTTTCTATACGAAAAAAAGCCTCACTGACGTGAGCATTTTTTTCTATACGAAAAAAAGCCTCACTGACGTGAGCATTTTTTTCTATACGAAAAAAAGCCTCACTGACGTGAACATTTTTTTCTATACGAAAAAAAGCCTCACTGACGTGAGCATTTTTTTCTATACGAAAAAAAGCCTCACTGACGTGAGCATTTTTTTCTATACGAAAAAAAGCCTCACTGACGTGAGCATTTTTTTCTATACGAAAAAAAGCCTCACTGACGTGAGCATTTTTTTCTATACGAAAAAAAGCCTCACTGACGTGAGCATTTTTTTCTATACGAAAAAAAGCCTCACTGACGTGAGCATTTTTTTCTATACGAAAAAAAGCCTCACTGACGTGAGCATTTTTTTCTATACGAAAAAAAGCCTCACTGACGTGAGCATTTTTTTCTATACGAAAAAAAGCCTCACTGACGTGAGAATTTTTTTCTATACGAAAAAAAGCCTCACTGACGTGAGCATTTTTTTCTATACGAAAAAAAGCCTCACTGACGTGAGCATTTTTTTCTATACGAAAAAAAGCCTCACTGACGTGAGCATTTTTTTCTATACGAAAAAAAGCCTCACTGACGTGAGCATTTTTTTCTATACGAAAAAAAGCCTCACTGACGTGAGCATTTTTTTCTATACGAAAAAAAGCCTCACTGACGTGAGCATTTTTTTCTATACGAAAAAAAGCCTCACTGACGTGAGCATTTTTTTCTATACGAAAAAAAGCCTCACTGACGTGAGCATTTTTTTCTATACGAAAAAAAGCCTCACTGACGTGAGCATTTTTTTCTATACGAAAAAAAGCCTCACTGACGTGAGCAGTTTTTTCTATACGAAAAAAAGCCTCACTGACGTGAGCATTTTTTTCTATACGAAAAAAAGCCTCACTGACGTGAGCATTTTTTTCTATACGAAAAAAAGCCTCACTGACGTGAGCATTTTTTTCTATACGAAAAAAAGCCTCACTGACGTGAGCATTTTTTTCTATACGAAAAAAAGCCTCACTGACGTGAGCATTTTTTTCTATACGAAAAAAAGCCTCACTGACGTGAGCATTTTTTTCTATACGAAAAAAAGCCTCACTGACGTGAGCATTTTTTTCTATACGAAAAAAAGCCTCACTGACGGGAGCATTTTTTTCTATACGAAAAAAAGCCTCACTGACGTGAGAATTTTTTTCCATACGAAAAAAAGCCTCACTGACGTGAGAATTTTTTTCCATACGAAAAAAAGCCTCACTGACGTGAGCATTTTTTTCTATACGAAAAAAAGCCTCACTGACGTGAGCATTTTTTTCTATACGAAAAAAAGCGGCTCACTGACGTGAGCATTTTTTTCTATACGAAAAAAAGCGGCTCACTGACGTGAGCATTTTTTTCCTATACGAAAAAAAGCGGCTCACTGACGTGAGCATTTTTTTCCTATACGAAAAAAAGCGGCTCACTGACGTGAGCATTTTTTTTCTATACGAAAAAAAGCGGCTCACTGACGTGAGCATTTTTTTCTATACGAAAAAAAGCGGCTCACTGACGTGAGCATTTTTTTTCTATACGAAAAAAAGCGGCTCACTGACGTGAGCATTTTTTTTCTATACGAAAAAAAGCGGCTCACTGACGTGAGCATTTTTTTCTATACGAAAAAAAGCGGCTCACTGACGTGAGCATTTTTTTTCTATACGAAAAAAGCGGCTCACTGACGTGAGCATTTTTTTTTCTATACGAAAAAAAGCGGCTCACTGACGTGAGCATTTTTTTTCTATACGAAAAAAAGCGGCTCACTAACGTGAGCATTTTTTTTCTATACGAAAAAAAGCGGCTCACTGACGTGAGCATTTTTT
Source organism: Musca autumnalis (assembly GCF_047663935.1). Lineage (NCBI taxonomy): Eukaryota > Metazoa > Arthropoda > Insecta > Diptera > Muscidae > Musca > Musca autumnalis. The sequence continues at coordinate 9,143,197 of NW_027411755.1, read as the reverse complement.
TTCTATACGAAAAAAAGCCTCACTGACGTGAGCATTTTTTTCTATACGAAAAAAAGCCTCACTGACGTGAGCATTTTTTTCTATACGAAAAAAAGCTCACTGACGTGAGCATTTTTTTCTATACGAAAAAAAGCCTCACTGACGTGAGCATTTTTTTCTATACGAAAAAAAGCTCACTGACGTGAGAATTTTTTCTATACGAAAAAAAGCCTCACTGACGTGAGCATTTTTTTCTATACGAAAAAAAGCCTGACTGACGTGAGCATTTTTTTCTATACGAAAAAAGCCTCATTGACGTGAGCATTTTTTTCTATACGAAAAAAGCCTCACTGACGTGAGCATTTTTTTCTATACGAAAAAAAGCCTCACTGACGTGAGCATTTTTTTCTATACGAAAAAAAGCCTCACTGACGTGAGCATTTTTTTCTATACGAAAAAAAGCCTCACTGACGTGAGCATTTTTTTCTATACGAAAAAAAGCCTCACTGACGTGAGCATTTTTTTCTATACGAAAAAAAGCCTCACTGACGTGAGCATTTTTTTTCTATACGAAAAAAAGCCTCACTGACGTGAGCATTTCTTTTCTATACGAAAAAAAGCCTCACTGACGTGAGCATTTCTTTTCTATACGAAAAAAAGCCTCACTCTATACGAAAAAAAGCCTCACTGACGTGAGCATTTTTTTTCTATACGAAAAAAAGCCTCACTGACGTGAGCATTTTTTTCTATACGAAAAAAAGCCTCACTGACGTGAGCATTTTTTTCTATACGAAAAAAAGCCTCACTGACGTGAGCATTTTTTTCTATACGAAAAAAAGCCTCACTGACGTGAGCATTTTTTTCTATACGAAAAAAAGCCTCACTGACGTGAGCATTTTTTTCTATACGAAAAAAAGCCTCACTGACGTGAGCATTTTTTTCTATACGAAAAAAAGCCTCACTGACGTGAGCATTTTTTTCTATACGAAAAAAAGCCTCACTGACGTGAGCATTTTTTTCTATACGAAAAAAAGCCTCACTGACGTGAGCATTTTTTTCTATACGAAAAAAAGCCTCACTGACGTGAGCTTTTTTTCCTCACTGACGTGTGCTTTTTTCTATACGAAAAAAAGCCTCACTGAGTGATAATTTTTTCGTACTGAGTGATAATTTTTCTATACGAAAAAAAGCTCACTGACGTGATAATTTTTTTTCTATAAAAAAAAGCTCAGTGGCGTGAGAATTTTTTCTAGAACATAGTTCGGGTGTATTATGTATTACTGTGTCTAGTCAGCCCCCTTCTTTCTTTACTATTACCGGTGCAGCATATGCCTGAACGCTGTGGTCGATGTATTATCAAGGCGCGTTAAAGTAAAAAATTCTCAAGTATCCTCAAGAATGCAAGCGCTTCACCGAGTTTTTCATCGTCGTCATTATCATCGTCATCGCGCTTCACAAAAACAACTGGCGATGAGACTGCTGACGAGTTACGACATATCCAATAAAATGGAATGCTGGTTGCCATTGCAAGAGCTTGTCATAATGATGGTGCCGATGTCGATGTTACTGCCACTGATGATGAGGTGGAGGTGGCGGATGACGACGTTGTGGCTGCCAACGGCGGCGACTGCTTATACTTGTAACAACTCACAGCTCTTAAATGAAGTTTGCTACACTTTATATAGACTTTGGGGTTATATTTCTCTATTTGACATCCTTCCTCCCCTCCCGCACTCACTCAACCACTCACTACTCAGGTCAGGTCACCACTTCCACAATCCTTTCCGGCAAGCATTTCCACTTAAAAAATATGAAAAAAAAAAAAAACAACAACATTGAAACCAAATACATTTTTTTCGCTCTGTTCATATTAAAACAACATTGAAGTGCTTTAAAGTAGCAGGATTTAATCACACAAACTCAAACAGTCATTCCTACGCTTCCCACTTCTCCTCCACCACTGTGTGTCCCTTTGCGAGGATTTCTTGCCACGCGAAAATTTTTTTCCCTGCAACATGAGACACTTCAAATATTGATTATGGTTGAGGAACAAAATTATGTAGTTGTTGTCGTTGTTGGTGATTTTTTTTTTCAGAAAACATTTCGATGATTTGATATTTTTAAACTAAAAAAATGTTAAAATAACAAATTTAACCCCTCTCCTATTACTTAGCTAAGAGCAAGGGAGAACAATATGAACGTGGTTAGGATGAACAGTTGAAGGAGACCTAATTGGCAAATTAGGGATTTTTTAAGTTAAAATGTTCAGGATGGACGAATGGTGGGAGATGCTGTTGTTGTGGTGTGTTGGAGGTATTGTTGTTGTAGATTTAATTATCTCAAGGTAGAGAGAATTCCTTCTTGAGACGCTACGAATTTAAAGTTTGCATTGGGATTTATTCTTCGTCATACCCACACAACAAGTTTAGAAGCTAAGTTACCAAGGATTCTAGGACATATCCTGACTCTACAAAATTGGATTCAAAATGGGTTTGACCTATTATGATATTTAATAATTATTGTCCCTTTTTTACCACGTCCTTGTTAAGTAGCCAAAGAAACAAAAAAGAAAACGAGGAATAGGATATCAACTGAAAATAATGACAAATGTTAAAAATATGACATCAATGTCCGTCCATCCCTTCGACCATTGCCTCCACTTTTGGTCTTGGGAAAACTATCCAACATTATGACGCCATTGTTTGTCCAAAAACAGATGCTATTTGTCGCACATTTTCCAGCTTTTTTGGTACGTTCGTTGTTTGGTTTTAAAATATCGAATTGTTTATTTTTATATTTGTTAAGTAAATGTTTACTAAGTGGAATTTAAACATGAAACATTAACAAATAATGTACTCAAATAAAAAAAACCAACAACAATAAAAACAACAAACTTTTAAAATTTGTGTCACCATCATTTAACAGAAAAAAAAGAAAAAGATGACGAAGGACATTTTATCTCCCCAACTTAAATAAAAACATGGCTAACTCTCAAAATTATGACAAATGTTATGTATTCCACACACACAGACAGACACAATATAAAGTTTTCATCTCATCCCAAAAACGAAATGTTTGCTACAAAGTTCATGGGGCGCGAAGAACAAACTTTTTATAACTTCCGTACGGTTTCGTAAATCTTAAACAAATTTTTTTCATGTATTTTTACATATGTTCACCTATGCCCGCCGGAAGTTGGCTCAAGTGGTGAAGTGTGTAGTAAGCACGTGCATTTGTGTGAGTGTGTTTGTAAGCGTGAAAACATCCCTATATGGGATGTTTCTTGAAATCTTTCTTTTGCAACAAAGTGTCGAACAGTAACAGACATGTTACTACCCGAAGCCCTGAAACATGTTTCAACTTGTTTTGTTGTTAAGTACCTTGGATGTTAAAGCGCTTCTTAGCGGAATGTAGGTGGCAATAATATGTCAAAAATGTCATAATATCTTCATTGTGAAGAGTGAAAATAAGTTTTAGTTATTACATCCCGTGGAATGTCAATATGTGATAGAAATGACGTTAATAAATGTCAACTGGAAATAGGTCTTCACATAGTAGGAAGGAATAAGTTCTCCTAGAAAAAATATTATATTTTTTATAAGAAGTGATGATCTTGTCATATTAAAGTACAATGTTCTTTTTAAGCAGTATTTGGAGACATGTAGATAAATATTAAAGGGCTTCCTATGATAGATCAATAAGTCGGAATATTTCGTCTTTTAACAAAATTGTCAAAAAAGTTATTTCTCAAGAGGTTGCACGGCTTCTTTGAAAAGGTATTTTAAAATCTATATTAATAAAAGAGTAAAGTGATTGACTGACTGATTGATTCATCAACGCCCAGACGAAACGGCTGAAGCTAGAATATTGAAAATTTGGATGTTGATCACTCTTGGTCCGAAGGGGTCAGATAAGGCTGGGTTTAGAAAATTCGGTACAGCTAGAATTGTGAAATTTGGAATGAGGGTCACTGATGGAGAGTTAGAAAGATGTACCAAAGGGTTTATGAAAATTCGACCCATAAGTGTACGAAAAGTACTAAAAACACTCGAGAATCGCTTCAGTTTAGCACAGCGGACTTTACCGTTGCCTCTTGCTATATAGCCCACTCAAGAGAAGCTCCTCCAAGCGAGGTCTCGAGCTTTATGGGGGCCATTCTACCACACGACGCAATAATCATTGGCTGCGACGCTAACGCAAGACATACCCTGTGGGGCAGCACTGAAACAACCAACAGAGGAGAATCAGTTTTAGATTTCATAAATACTAACAACCTCACAATATGCAACAGAGGTACTAACCCAACTTTTGTATTTCCAAGGTCGGAGAACTTTAGGGTGTGGCAGCAGGTCATCGACCTCACGCTAGTATCAGACAGACGGCAAATTGAAATAGACAACTGGATAGTATCCGATAAGAGGTCCTTCTCAGATCACAATTGGATACTATTCAACATATCTGAAAAGGCAACGCCCACTAAATGTTTTCGCAATCTTAAAAGAACGAACTGGGAAAAGTTCGAAAGGGTTCTGAAGGACAAACTTCCAAATATTCCACATACAGATGAAACCACAGCAGGTATAGAAAAGGCTGTATCCATTTTAGAGAAATCCTTAGACACAGCCTTTAAAGTCTCATGCCCATTGACGCGCTCAAAAAAACATTATCTACCATGGTGGACGTTCGAGCTCTCAAAGCTAAGAAAACAATCACGAAAAGCATTCAACGTCAGCTACCAAAGCGGATCCTGGCAGCCATATAGGGATAAGCTTAGGGAATATAAAAAAGCAATGTCCAATGCAAAAAAGCAATCCAGGATTGAATTCTGTGTATAGCACCAAAGATACAGCCAGTCTAAGCTAAGTTATGGCAAAGGGTCACTCAAATCCCACCTACATAAAGAGAAATAACGGTACCTGGTCAGAAAACTCTGCAGAATCTCTTGAAATCCTTCTTACAACGCACTTCCCCGGTTGCACGGATAGAACCATCGAAGAGCAAACCGATACAGTTATAAATAAAAACAACATTGAAGCCGGAAAGATAATAAGTCCGAGTAAAGTTACATGGGCTATCAATAGCTTCTCTCCCTACAAATCTCCGGGCCAGATGATATTATACCAAAAATGCTTCAAAGCGCGGAGAGCATAATTAACCCTTGGTTAGTACACATCTATAGTAGATGTCTATCCCTAAACTACGTCGCAACGAGTTGGAGACAGGTAAAGGTTATTTTCATACCGAAAGCTGGAAAACGTAGTCACGGAAATGCTAGAGACTTTAGACCCATAAGTCTCTCATCATTTCTGCTTAAAACACTCGAAAGGTTCGTCGACGTGTATATTCGAGAAAAGATGGAGAACTCAAGTAACATATCTTCAAGTCAAAACGCTTACCTTAAACGACGCTCGACAGACACAGCCCTACATGAAGTTGTTGGGACTGTTGAGATGTCCTTGGAGCACAAACAATACACCTTAGCCGCCTTTTTGGATATAGAAGGCGCTTTCAACAACGTTAGCACCTCAGCAATAGAAAAAGCTCTATATAACTTCGGCGTGGAACCATTCATCAGTGGTTGGATAACCACCATGCTGCAAAGTAGAGTCATTAAAGACACACTGGGAAATAGCATGCTGTCAAAGCACGTAAATCGAGGAACCCCACAGGGAGGGGTGATCTCGCCACTTGTGATTAATGAAATCATAAGCAAACTTTACCAAATGGGGATTAAGGTGGTTGCTTATGCGGACGATGTGGTAATGCTCGCCTCTGGTCTATTTCCGTCCGTGCTAAGTGACATCATAAGCGGAGCCCTGAAATCACTGGATACTTGGGCCACAAGAAGTGGTCTGAGGGTGAATCCAGGGAAAACTGAGATGGTGCTATTTACTACAAAAACCAAATATATTGCACGACTACGAGGTCAAGAAATACCACTATCAGATCACGCCAAATACGTAGGCGTTATCCTAGATTCAAAACTGTCATGGAAACGTAACATATGTTCCATGTTACGTTTCCGTGCTCATAAAGCTACCGTTGCATACTACACATGCCGCAAAATGTTTGGGAGCCGCTGGGGCCTCAAACCCAAAATGGTGTACACCAGCATAACAAGACCAATACTCACATATGGAGCACTAGTTTGGTGACCAACAGTGGGAAAGAAAACAATTCAGAGAAAACTATACAGCATACAAAGATCCGCATGTATCGGGGTGACAGGGGCAATGTCCGGCTGAAGCCCTCAATACAATGATGCATATACTGCCAATAGATCTACACATCAAAGCAACTGTGGCCTGCAATGCAGCAAGGCTACGTGCTCTAGGAATGTGGAGAGATAGACCTTACGGACATAGCAACTAATGCTGATTCCTGTACACCTGCAATAACTTTTGATCAGCCTTTTAAAGTTAAATTTCCAAGCAGGAAAGAATGGAACAATAGTACAGCACTGAAGGGGTACGACATCAATGTATACACGGACGGATCTAATATGAATGAATTGTGGAGTCGGCTCTCGTGTCTACTCGGAAGAAGCAAACATATCTACATCCATAAAGCTACCTGAAGATTGCAGTGTTTTTCAGGCGGAGATACTGGCTGTAAAGGTAGCTTGTATTATACTTCTACAGCACCACTCACCAAGCTCAATAGGAATTTTTGTCGACAGTCAAGCGGCGCTCTTAGCATTGAATTCAAACATTGTCACATCAAAGCTGGTGAAGAAATGTAGAGAAGAACTTGCTGAGCTAGGACGTCTGACCAGAGTAGTTCTTACTTGGATCCCAGGTCATAAGAGTCTCAATGGCAACGAAAAAGCAGACGAACTAGCTAGAGCGGGATCTGCCTCTAACGAACTTCCAAGGGCTTCCGTCGCAACACCAATGGGAGTAGTTAAATGGGATATCTTCAAATACTATCTTTCACAAGCAGAGATGAAATGGGACAAGACTGAAATTTGTAAAATATCAAAATCTACATGGCCACAATACAACATCAAACGTACAAAGTTCCTGATCAGCCAAAATCGACGGAACCTGGCAAGACTAATTGCGGTGCTAACGGGTCACTGGGCCATTGGTAACCATGCAAAGTGCTTACATATTCCACACAATGAATACTGTCGCAGCTGCGCAATTGCAAAGAAGATTGAAAACCCTAGGACGACAGTTCCTACACGGTTTTACTGAGATAACCGAACTAGGTCTGGGAGACCTTCTGGGGTTTCTCACTTCATCAGGTATATATTCACTCATCGATATATTTAACATACTAATTGAGGCTATGAAGGTTATAGCCACCACGTAAACCAACCACCAACCTGTTTTGAAAATTCGCATTTATGAGTACGAAATGTATTAATGGTACTAAATTTTGTACAATTTGGATTTGGAGGAACGGGTTGAGCTGGAATCCTGAAATTTGGAATTAAGATTACTGCTAGATTGTAGAATTGGGATATGGAAATAGTTTTGGAAATTCGTACTTATGGGTACTAAATCGTACTAAATTTGGTACAATTTGAATTTGGGTGAATGGATAGAGCTGGTTATTTTGGAAATTCACTTATGTTGAAATATGTACTACATTATTATGAAAGGTACGAAATGGTACACCGAATACAACGTTAGTGTGTGAGGTTATGAAAATGTGTACCATAACGGTACAAAAGTAATAAATAGTACAAAATTTGGTATTGGGTCTTTCTGGATTCCTGAATTGTGTAAATGAATACTAAATGCATGCTAAATAATACTACACTTGGAGTAATTTTGGTATTAGATGAAGGGATAGAATTGGGATCCTATAATTTTGCATTATGGTCGCAGGTGATGTGCAGTCCTGAGTGTAGCAATCTACACTGCAGTAGTGTAAACATAAATCTATATAATATGATTTATTTCAATCTTTTTTGGGCCAGATGGCTTTGAATTAATGTAAAGTTGTTTCTAAATAAATAAATAAGTGTTCGGAAAAATTGGGCACACTATAACTCTTGTAGGCAGTAACCAATTTGGACCATACTTAGCATATCGTAAAATTTCTACCTGGCATGTCTTTAACATGGACTCTATCGGTCAACTCCTTCGGATACACCCACACAACATTTCAGAAAAGTTCAGTTTAGGACCTGCTCTCGAATCGCTTTGATTTTTGTTGTGGCAGCTTGTATTCACTGCCTATATTACGACGGTACAACTTTTTTCAGGGGCAAGTCCATACTTCCTAGAAAATAGCCCGAAAAATTTAATGAATGAATGTAAGAAATCCCGATGGCACCATGTGTAACGGGAGACCGATTTGGTTCAAGATTTGGGTGAATATTTTGTCCAAAGGTGCCACCGTGGTGCAATGGTATGCACACCCGCCTTGAACGCTGAAGGTTGTGAGTTTGATTCACTAAAATTCACTAAAATGGTACACGCTCTATATGTTGAACAGAGCTACCGATATGGTCCAAAATTCGATCTACTAATATTTTGTCCAATTTTAGTCTAACTTCGAAAATGTTTCATATCGGTCTTCTCCTTAGGGTACCTCCCCCACAAAAGTTGAACATTTTTTTTAGTTTAAGTGTTGTTTAGGATCTGCTGAAAGATCCTTTGGAAAATTATATCGATGCTTCTTTTTCTTTGTGGCATTTAGAGAATTTTGGTGAAAATGCGCCTTTGGCACGGGTTAACGTTAACCGATCGCCATGAAATTTCATATATAAAGTTTTTGGATCAAATGGGGGGTAGGAAATCCAAAAAAAAATTTTGTTTTTTTTTGGGTCACCCTAATGTACATATGTTCCAAAAACATCTCGGAAGGGTCAAGGAACACTTCTCTCATATCAATGAGTGCACGTCGATTCATATCACTGTGGTAGTGTTTAGAGCGGTATATGTATATGTTTTCGTGGGTGAGTCCATAGTAACTAACATAATGGTTCAAAAGCTTACAAAAATCCTACATTGAACTAGAAAAGTAATTTTGAAGATAGGCTATACCGGACAACTTTTTTCCGTGCCTCCCTCACAAAAGTTCAACATTTCGCTTAAGTGCAGTTCAAGTGTTGTTATAGGCCTGTTTTGAAGATATCATCGAAGGAAGTCATTATGATTGTAATTACAACGACATAATTTTTTTCTAGGGGATATCCATACATCCTGATATAATGTGACCAACTAAAATGATTGGTTGGCACGACAACTATCGAAAGGAATGACTCCCATAATTTGATCCAGTTACAAGTAGGACTACATCGGTCAATTTATTCATGTACTCCTCCACAAAAGTATACAGATTATGCGTTTCAAATTAGTTTAAGGCCACTTCTTACATTTTTGAGGCTGCCCAGAGTCTGGTCTTTTAAAATTGTTAAAAAATCCTCGTTTATATGCCAGAAAATTGTTTAAAAAATCCACGTTTATAGGGCAGAGTCTGACCTTGGAAAATAGTTTAAAAAATCCACGTTTATAGGCCACGATCTGACCTTGGAAAATTGTTAAAAAATCCACGTTTATAGGCCCGAGTCTGACCTTTTAAACTTGTTTGAAAATGCACGTTTATAGGCCAGAGTCCGACCATGGAAAATTGTTTAAAAATGCACGTATATAGGCCAGAGTCAGACTTTGGAAAATTGTTTAAAACATCCAAGTTTATAAGCCAGATTCTGACCTTGGAAAGTTGCTAAAAAAATCCACGTTTGTAGGCTCGAGTCTGATCTTGGAAAATTGTTTAAAAAATCCGAGTTTAAAGGCTAAAGTCTGACCTTTGAAAATTGTTTAAAAAATCCAAGTTTATAAGCCCGATTCTGACCTTGAAAAGTTGCTACAAAATCCACGTTTATAGGCCAGAGTCTGACCATGGAAAATAGTTTAAAAAATCAACATTTATATTCCAGAGTCTGACCTTAGAAAATTGTTTAAAAAATCCACGTTTAAAGGCTAGAGTCTGACCTTGGAAAATTGTTTACAAAATCCAAAGTTGTCTGATCTTGAAAAAATTGTTTAAAAATTCACGTTTATTGGCCAGAGTCTGACCTTGGAAAGTTGTTTAAAAAATCCACGTTAATAGGCCAGAGTCTGACCTTGGAAAATTGTTTAAAAAATCCACGTTTGTAGGCCAGATTCTGATCTTGAAAAAATTGTTCAAAAATCCAGGTTTATAGGCCAGGCTCTGATCTTGGAAAAATTGTTAAAAAATCCACGTTTATTGGCCAGAGTCTGACCTTGGAAAATAGTTTAAAAAATCCAAAATTGTCTGATCTTGGAAAATTGTTTAAAAATTCACGTTTATAGGCCAGAGTCTGACCTTGGAAAGTTGTTTAAAAAATCCACGTTTATAGGCCAGAGTCTAACCTTGGAAAATTGTTTAATAAGCCACGTTTATAGGCAGAGTCTGACCAAATGTAATATTGTAAATTTTCAAAATGGTATACTTTCTAAATCTTTAAATTTCCATAAATTTCCTTTTGAAAACTCCTTTATCATTCTTGCATCAACATCATTATTCAAATGACACACATTTCCTCTCGAATTCACTGTATGCGAAAATGTATTTACTTTCCTTTATCACACGCACAACACTTTACAAATTCCATTTCATTTGCATTTGCGTCGAAGCTCAACAATCCGAAGTTGAAGCTTTCCGAACAGAGATTTTGTTGAAAGTGAAACGACGATACGAAAACATTTAAACTTGATTTACATTCTTAACAAAAATAATTCAAATACAATTATTCAAATTTCAACTACAAATACAACATTGAAAAGAAGCATGTCTTCTGAAGGCCAGAAGGGTGAATGGTAACAGAGAGAAGGGGGTGGGGGAGAGAGAGGTAATGATGGCACTGACATTGGCATAAACATAACAACAGGAAAAGCAGCAGCATCGGCGTAGACAAGCAAAACACATCGACCTAGGTTGGGTTATGCATAGCAAGGACTTAAAGACTAGCAAAAGGCAAGAACAACAACAATCCTGGCACAAGCCGAAACGAGCAGCAAGTCATTAATTTAATTTATAAGCAATTGTCGTTGTTAACACCCAACTCCCCCCTGATTTGGAAGGGAGTACAACCTTCGTCGTTATGATCATAAATATCATCATCATCAACACCGCCAACACCACCCTTAGTCATGGATGGTGTGGTTGCGGTATTACCACCCACCCCCTTTGCCACTGCAATCAATGCCATCCTTGTCAACATCATCATCATTAATTTGTTGTTAACTTTTGTAAATTAAAGCAATTGCCAAAAAACATTCATTCTCACATTCAGAGAAGAAGAAGAGGAAGAAGTCTATAAAATAATATTGCGGTTCCCAAAGGAATTAACCGGCAACGAACAAACACCACACACAAGGGAGAGGACTGACTATCTAAGCGTATAGAAGTTTATTTGAATGAAAACGCTTGGTTTTAAAGCAGGAAAGTTAGTTCCTGTGTTACTACGATTTGAAAGTGTGCTTTAAAAAACGGAAGATGATGTTGTTGACGGCGGCTCAGAGAATTCAGGAGAAGAAGAAAAAAACATGTTAAGCAGCTGCTTAAAGCAGGCAACAAATACACACAACAATCACCAAATATATAAAAATATCATTACAAGAACACACACACACACATACGTACATCTACAAACGTTAAGCGGTGTAGTATGTTTATGTCCTGTGAAAGGATAGAAGCACCCTTTCAATTGTAAAAAGGGTCTGTAGAAGCACCCTTTCAATTGTAAAAAGGGTCTGTAGAAGCACCCTTTCAATTGTAAAAAGGGTCTGTAGAAGCACCCTTTCAATTGTAAAAAGGGTCTGTAGAAGCACACTTTCTTTCAAAAAAGGTCTATAGAAGCACCCTTTCTTTCAGAAAGGATCTATAGGAGCACCCTTTCTTAGGAGCACCCTTTCTTTCAGAAAGGATCTATAGGAGCACCCTTTCTTAGGAGCACCCTTTCTTTCAGAAAGGATCTATAGGAGCACCCTTTCTTAGGAGCACCCTTTCTTTCAGAAAGGATCTATAGGAGCACCCTTTCTTTCAGAAAGGATCTATAGGAGCACCCTTTCTTTCAGAAAGGATCTATAGGAGCACCCTTTCTTTCAGAAAGGATCTATAGGAGCACCCTTTCTTTCAGAAAGGATCTATAGGAGCACCCTTTCTTTCAGAAAGGATCTATAGGAGCACCCTTTCTTTCAGAAAGGATCTATAGGAGCACCCTTTCTTTCAGAAAGGATCTATAGGAGCACCCTTTCTTTCAGAAAGGATCTATAGGAGCACCCTTTCTTTCAGAAAGGATCTATAGGAGCACCCTTTCTTTCAGAAAGGATCTATAGGAGCACCCTTTCTTTCAGAAAGGATCTATAGGAGCACCCTTTCTTTCAGAAAGGATCTATAGGAGCACCCTTTCTTTCAGAAAGGATCTATAGGAGCACCCTTTCTTTCAGAAAGGATCTATAGGAGCACCCTTTCTTTCAGAAAGGATCTATAGGAGCACCCTTTCTTTCAGAAAGGATCTATAGGAGCACCCTTTCTTTCAGAAAGGATCTATAGGAGCACCCTTTCTTTCAGAAAGGATCTATAGGAGCACCCTTTCTTTCAGAAAGGATCTATAGGAGCACCCTTTCTTTCAGAAAGGATCTATAGGAGCACCCTTTCTTTCAGAAAGGATCTATAGAAGCACCCTTTCTTTCTGAAAGGATCTATAGAAGCACCCTTTCTTTCTGAAAGGATCTATAGAAGCACGCATCCTTTCAGAAAGGACTATAGAAGCACGCATCCTTTCAGAAAGCACTATAGAAGCACCCATCCTTTCAGAAAGGATCTATAGAAGCACGCATCCTTTCAGAAAGGACTATAGAAGCACCCATCCTTTCAGAAAGGATCTATAGAAGCACCCATCCTTTCAGAAAGGATCTATAGAAGCACCCATCCTTTCAGAAAGGATCTATAGAAGCACCCATCCTTTCAGAAAGGATCTATAGAAGCACCCATCCTTTGAGAAAGGATCTATAGAAGCACCCATCCTTTCAGAAAGGATCTATAGAAGCACCCATCCTTTGAGAAAGGATCTATAGAAGCACCCATCCTTTCAGAAAGGATCTATAGAAGCACCCATCCTTTCAGAAAGGATTTTTAGAAGCACCCATCCTTTCAGAAAGGAACTATAGAAGCACCCATCCTTTCAGAAAGGATCTATAGAAGCACCCATCCTTTCAGAAAGGATCTATAGAAGCACCCATCCTTTCAGAAAGGATCTATAGAAGCACCCATCCTTTCAGAAAGGATCTATAGAAGCACCCATCATTTCAAAAAGGATCTATAGAAGCACCCATCCTTTCAGAAAGGATCAATAGAAGCACCCATCCTTTCAGAAAAGATCTATAGAAGCACCCTTTCTTTCTGAAAGGATCTATAGAAGCACCCTTTCTTTCATAAAGCGTCTATAGAAGCACCCTTTCTTTAGGAAAGCGTCTTTAGAAGCACCCTTTCTTTCAGAAAGCGTCTTTAGAAACACCCTTTCTGCCAAAAAGGGTCCATAGAAGCACCCTTTCTGCCAAAAAGGGTCTATAGAAGCACCGTTTCTTTCAGAAAGTGTCTATAGAAGCTTTCTTTCTTTTAGAAATGGTCTATAGAAGCACCCTTTATTATAGAACGTTTCTGAAACTCCAACCATACCATCTTAGGACCCCTTCAAATTTTTGACCCACTGTACTTATTTTCTTTACAAAAAATATATATGATTACAATAACTCAGCTGACACTGATGATGACGATGACGTCTCTGACAATGATGAGGCTGATGCTGATTTTGTTGTTAAAGCTGATGTTGATGCCTTTTACACAGGCTTAGTTAGGTTCATGATTGTGTTTATGGCGTTGATGTGACATCCCGCACACAGCAAAACACACACAAATAGCAGCATACGATATTACACTCGCCACCTTAACAGTAAGGCAGTGTGGCGAGCAGTGGTGAGGGGAGTACCAAAATAAGAATGCGAAAAAAATTAAAAACAGTCAACATCATATTTATCAGCTGCTTTGCTCTTCCCCGGTTCTTGTCCTCCTCCTCCTACTCCTCATCATCATCTGTTTACTCATGTTAAAGGGGTTGTGACTTTTGTTGACTTTATTTCTTCTTCTTCCTTCATCTGTACTAAATTCGGATGAGTTGCTGCTGGCTGGCTGGCTAGCGTGCGAATGGCACAAAACCTATTATGGCACACAAACAACATATTAGATAGGTTTTTTCGTCGCCGTTGTTGTTGTGTTGCCTCTGTGCCCGCAATTGTCCTTACTAGCGCAGTTTATTTGCCCCAGTGTGTGTGGGAGTGTGTGTGTGCGTTGTTATATTTGATCATTCGTTTGCCAGCTCTCTTGGGAGCTTATTTTAGATTTAAATCGCTTATCATGACTTTTTTGCAAGCTTTAACTTTCAACATTTAAAATTTTGAAATTCGCTGGCTATGACTTATAACTGCCTTCAAGGGATAAATAAATTTTGTAACTATAAAAAGGAATTGGACAGAGTTTTAGAAGATAATGTAGAATCATTTAAATTAGAGACATCATGTCTTAATCTGCAAAAGACAAGGAATTCGAGGGAAATTTTGTTGGATGTATAAATCTTAACTTTTGCGGAACTCCATGGACAATTATCTAAAAACCACTTCCAGACAGTTCGAGGTACTGGAGGAAGAAAGTATCTTGCTTATGTTACCAAAAGCGATTCGAAGGTTTCGCTTGAAGCATTTCCTTTGATAACTGTCTTCCAGTTGGACTTTCGATGACCTCGTACTTAGCTTCTCTTGGGTTCTGGGTTCTGTTTCCTTTGAAATAATTTATGACAGAAGGTTTAAAAAACAATTTTTTTATGAACATCTCTGAAGGGACACGTGGAGATTTGTCTCATATCAGCGAGTGTAGTTTAATTCAATATTTAGCTCAATAAGTGTCTAATTAGAGGGAGTGTCAGTAACAATTTGCCTGAGTCTAAAAAGATCGATGTCTTCTTAGGCGACTGTAGGGTTATTGGGAAAGAAAAGATATTTGCCTAAAATGTAAAGACTATAGTCCATTGCAGACCTCGATTTAAGACAGGAAAAAATATTTTGATGTGTAAACTTATAGGTGACTCCTTTTGAGAGTGATGCAATGCTTTTAAAACATTTTGTCCATTATCTCAGGTAGTATGGACCTCCCAAACAATATACCATTGCAATCACAGAATACGTATGGTGTAGAAGATAGTAAGCTACAGCCCTGACCGGATTTAAAATAGTAAAGCCAAGGACTTATCTTAGTCCCTCTTTCATCTCAAATTGACACTGACCTCCCCGTGGTGTCACCTGGGGAACTGAGGAAGAACCGTTGAGTTAAAATGTGCAGCGCGTTCACCTATAAGGCCGATAAAAACTTGGGTGCGGGGTCGTGTTAGTAACCCACATACTACTACAATCGCTAAAAGATAGACAAAAAAGTATGACCGCTGCCCTGGCCATGACATAAAGTTTCTTCTAGAAGATTTAAATGCTAAAATTTGGAGAGAAATACTTT
Source organism: Musca autumnalis (assembly GCF_047663935.1). Taxonomy (NCBI): domain Eukaryota; kingdom Metazoa; phylum Arthropoda; class Insecta; order Diptera; family Muscidae; genus Musca; species Musca autumnalis. Next base: position 9,127,672 of record NW_027411755.1, on the reverse strand, counting down.
TGGTTCCACGGTCGGTAACGTCAGCCATCATGAGGTAACATCCGCAATGAGACTAATCGATTTTGCAGCTGCGAAAACATGACAATGAGCTGAAGGTTTTAGCACCTACAAGGCCACGAGGATGCTCCTAGATTGAAAACCCGGAAATCAGATCGATAGATGGAAGACATTCTTCCAGTGTGCCAAATTGTCGATCATTTTGAGAAGCGAACATCGACTCGGAGCATTTCTTTGTATCAGCCTCAACATTAAGACGAATGTTTGTCTTAATGTGGCGTCAAAAGTGCGATATACATATAACAGAACAGATAGCACAAGCCTACTCCGCTTAAATTACTCACATACTGAGAAACGGCACTCCCGGCAGTCAGTAAATCGAATCGCCAAAATATCGTTACCGGTGAAAGAGAAGCAGTGTATTTTCTGAAAAAAATTGTGCGCGTTAGAAATTCGAGATGTTCAGAAGCCAGCATGAAATCCGAAAAAAATTCCAGTGTGTAAACACTGGCACATTCTCCTATAATGATGAAAAAGAGAATCTGGTAACGGATACATTTTAGTAAGATTTAGCTATCAAACAAGGACGGCAATGCATATAATGCAGAACTAATCTCAAACGATGACAGTGAGTGTTGAACACCTAGCCAAAGTGAGGTCATGAGCGCCATTAATCGGTTGAAGAACAATAAGGAAGCAGAAGCTAATGGGCCGCCAACTGAATTGTTTAAGACCGGTGGCAACATACTTATAAAGAGTGTGTATCATTTGATTAGCAAAATTTGGTTACTAGATAAGTTTCTGGCCTAAGCAACACGTAGTCTTGCCAGGCGCCATTTGATATTTCCATTGGAAAGTTTGCACCATAAAGCATCATCCTATAGAACTGTGAAAAACTGGTTTAATGAATTCAATCGTGGCTGACGCTCTTTCAAAAGTAAAAGATCGTGAAGGGCGTCCAAAAACGGCAGTAGTGTCACAATCCGGCCGCAATCTTGGCCGTGCGTACACCCGCACATGAAAAAAGAGTGTTTAACGATTTTCGATGTCAGAAGATGCTGATGCGTTCAAAAACCATGTTCTGCAGGTGTCACAAGCGGAGTAGAAAAAAATATTTCAACAACAAAAACCATTTTTGAGGATAAATATTCGTATTTTCATTATTAGGTCAGAATTATATAAATTAGCTCTCATATCAGCGAAATTCCCACTCCGAGTGCAAGAGTGTCCCCTGTCGAATCCTCTTTGCAGGTGGCGATACGGTTTTGGCAATTCCCTATGACCTCAAAAGGGAATCCAAAAATTCCTTCTTGAGAGGGTGGTGAAGGTGCTGAGAGTATTTGATCCCCCTCTCAATGCAAAAGGTTGTTTTTACTTGAGGTTCGTGGGTGCTTAAGTCGACCTTGACAGCAGCTGAGCTAACCTCAGCCTTTGATAAAACTACTCGTTGTAATTGGGAGACTGTACTGAAAATATACGAGATGGTTTCGCTGTCCTCCACCCAACAAAGGTGCAAACGCAAGCAGACGGAACAACATTAACATCAGTAACACCATCGACAACTTTAAAGGCCGCAAGTATGTATATCTGTATATCCTGATCCAGTTTAAAGCTGGGAGGACGCTTTTTAGACTTTGAAAATTTGGAACGTTGCGAGTTTTACAGTTTGGAGATGCTAAATTATAGTCAGTTTGAATATAGCGACAGTAATCGCACAAGCAATTATATGTCTCCCACTTTCAGATTTTATTCCAACTAGAGACATTTGGGCTTATGGTAATTATACTCTGGACGGTCTGTCAATAACCACAGACGTTTAAAGATGGGGGAAGGCACTTGCGGCGGTGTCTATGGCGAAAATCCATTAATCGAACGCTCATATAAGCTTAACGATAAGGTCCATAAATTTAAGGACCATATACGAAATATCATTAAACTTTGCTACTTTTCCTGGAGATAATAATACATTTACATATGTTGCCACAACACCTCTCAAGGTGCAAGGGAGACTTCTATCATATCATTAAGTGCCCGCCGATCCATATTGGCTCAATAATATGAGATCTACTTTTTATCGCCGAGTCCATACGGGGTGTCTTACGATACCACTTGTAAAGAAGTTATTCATGGTTGAAATATTCAGGAAATCCAAGCCAACATTACTCTGAGTGCAGGACATACATGCTTACAGCACTGCACCACGGTGCAGCTGTCTTGATCTCATCAAGGCAGGGCGGTTAACATTCTACACCATTTTCTAGGATTGGTGTTGTAGCGTCGTCTGCTGCTATCGAGCAGTAGGGATGCTAGATAGCAGCAGTTTGGAGAAGTGTTCCTTTCAATATTCTGAACACACTGGCTGTGTCTGTTAACAGGTTACTTTGGCCATATATGCAGGAGGATAAGACGTTTTACAAGTTGCGGACTATTTATGCAATGCGCTGTTATCAGGAGGAGGATATCTTACATTTAGCAATTATGTAAGTTGGATAGAGTACGCCGCGGCTAACTGTTGTGATTTGAACTTTTCAATGTCCAGTTGTCATATGTTATCTCATATGTGTTCTCAAGGCATTCGTAAAAATATCTCTTAGTTTTAACTAAATGGTCCACGTCTCCCATAGGCATTGCTATTGCTGATGTGATGGCTGGTCCATAATACTAAGGGATTTGTTTGTTTAAAAAGATTTTAAGAACTCCTGCTTGGAACTCTTCTTGATACATTCTACAAAATTCTTTTAAAAATTTGCGATAGATAGCCTTAAGGATGTTTCCGAAATTTCGTTAAAAAATCCAGGCAAAAGGGATCTCTTTAAAAATCCACGTTTGGAAGCCCTGAGGATGTTTGTCAAATTTCTTTTAAAAATATACGCTAGGATGTCTTAAAGAAGTCCCTGAAAATTCTTTAGAAATCAATGTTTGGAAGCCTTAAGAAATTTCCTCGTAAAAAAATAAACTGGATATCCAAGGAGTTGTTCCCAAAAATTCGTAAAAAATCCTAATTTGGAACCTTTAAATAAATCATCCTAACATATGTATGTCCTTAAAAATCAACACTGGAGGTCTGAAAAAGGACCTTGAAAATTCTTTGAAAATCCAACTTTTGAAACCTGAAAACGGTCCTCGAAAATTCTAAAAAATCCACGTTTTGAAACTTGAAAAAGTTTCTCAAAAATTTTTAAAAAATCCACGTTTTTAAGCCTGAAACAGGTCATCGAAAATTAAAAAAAATCCACGTTTTTAAGCCTGAAAAATTCCTCGAATTTTTTTTAAATTCACGTCTTCGAAAATTGAAAAATTCACATTGATAAGCCTGAAAAAGGTCCTCGAAAATTCTTTGAAAAATTCACGTTTTGAAAGCTGCAAAAGCTCCTCAAAAATTCTTTAAAAAGTCCACGTCTGAAAGCCCTAAAATGGTCCTCAAAAATTTTTCAAAAATCCATGTTGGGAAACCTTAAAGCGGTTCTCAAAAATTCTTTAAAAAATCCACGTTTGGAAGCCTTAAAATGAAAGACTTAAAATCGTCCTCAAAAATTCCCTAAAAAAAAAATTAGAAGCCTTAAAATGGTCCTCAAAAATTCTTTACAAAATCCACGTTTGGAAGCCTTAAAATGGTTCTCAAAAATTCTTTACAAAATGCACGTTTGGAAGCCTTAAAATGGTCCTCAAAAATTCTTTAAAAAATCCACGTTTGGAAGCCTTAAAATGGTCCTCAAAAATTCATTAAAAAATCCACGTTTGGAAGCCTTAAAATGGTCCTCAAAAATTCATTAAAAAATCCACGTTTGGACGCCTTAAAATGGTCCTCAAAAATTCTTTAAAAAATCCACGTTTGGACGCCTTAAAATGATCCTCAAAAATTCTTTAAAAAATCCACGTTTGGACGCCTTAAAATGATCCTCAAAAATTCTTTAAAAAATCCACGTTTGGACGCCTTAAAATGGTCCTCAAAAATTCTTTAAAAAATCCACGTTTGGAAGCCTTAAAATGGTCCTCAAAAATTCTTTAAAAAATCCACGTTTGGAAGCCTTAAAATGGTCCTCAAAATTTCTTAAAAAATCCACATTTGAAAGCCTTAAAATTGTTCTCAAAAAATTATTTAAAAAATCCACGTTTGGAAGCCTTAAAATTGTTCTCAAAAAAATTCTTTAAAAAATCCACGTTTAGACGCCTTAAAATGGTTCTCAAAAATTCTTTAAAAAATCCTTAAAATGGTTCTCAAAAATTCTTTAAACAATCCACGTTTGGACGCCTTAAAATGGTCCTCAAAAATTCTTTAAAAAATCCACGTTTGGACGTCTTAAAATGGTCCTCAAAAACTCTTTAAACAATCCACGTTTGGACGCCTTAAAATGGTCCTCAAAAATTATTTAAAAAATCCACGTTGGAAGCCCTAAAATGGTCCTCAAAAATTCTTTAAAAAAACTTACGTTTGGAAACCTTAAAATGGTCCTCAAACATCCTTTAAAAACTCCACGTTTGGAAGCCTTAAAATGGTCCTCAAAACTTCTTTAAAAAATGCACGTTTGGAAGCCTTAAATGGTCCTCAAACATCCTTTAAAAACTCCACGTTTGGAAGCCTAAAAAGGGCCTTAAAACTTCTTTAAAAAATGCACGTTTGGAAGCCTTAAATGGTCCTATAATTATCTTTAAAAAATCCACCTTTGCAGCCCGTTAAATGGTCATTAATATCCACGTTTGAAGGCCTCAAAATGATCCTCAAAAATTCTTAAAAAAAATCCACGTTTGCAGCCCTAAAATAGTCATTAAAATCCACGTTTGAAGGCCTTAAAATGGTCCTCAAAAATTCTTAAAAAATCCATGTTTGTAAACCTTAAAATGCTCATCAACAATTCTTTAAAAATCGGCGTTTGCATGCCTTAAAATGGTCCTCAAAAATTCTTTAAAAAATCCATGTTTGGAAACCTTAAAATAGTCCTCAAAATTTCTTTAGAAAATCACGTTTGAAAATGGTCCTCAAAAATTCTTTAAAAAATCCACGTTTAGAGCCTTAAAATTGTCTCAAATGTTCTTTAAAAAATTCACGTTTAGAAGCTTTAAAAAAATTCTTTAAAAATCTAAGTTTGGAAGCCTTAAATGGTCCTAATAAATATTTAAAAAATCCAAGTATGGAACCCGTAAAATAGTCATTAAAAAATACACGTTTGAAGGCCTTAAAATTGTCCTCAAAATTCTTAAAAAATCCACTTTTGGAAACCGTGAAATGGTCATCAAAAATTCTTTAAAACTCTTAAAAATTCGCGTTTGGGAGCTTGAAAATGGTCTTCAAAAATTCTTAAAAAATCTACATTTTGAAAACTGAAAAAGGTCCTCGAAAATACTTAAAAAACACATTTGGAAGCTTTAAAATGGTCCTAAAAAAGAGACTTCAAAAATTCTTTAAAAAATCGCGTTTGAAAGCCTTAAAATAGTCCTCAAAAACTCTTTAAAAAATCCACATTTGGAGCCCTTAAATGGTCCTCAAAAAATCTTTAAAAATCCACGTTTGGAAGCCTTAATATGGTCCTCAAACATTTTTTTAAAAAATCCTCGTTTTGAAGTCTTAAAATGGTCCTCAGAAATTCTTTCAAAAATCCACGTTTGGAAGCCTTAACATTGTGCTCAAAATTTCTTTAAAAAATCCAGGTTTGGAAGCATTACAATGTTCCTCGAAAGTTCTTTAAAAAAATCCAGGTTTGGAAGCCCTTAAGCCTTTGTGTTTGATATTTCTTTAATTCGCAAAAATATGATTAAATTGAACATTTTTCAAAAACGGTTTTAAAAGTATCGCCGTATTGTCTTCGTTTTTCTAATTCAAACTTTATTTGCTAGGTCCTAAACTTTTCAGACCATGTGTCATTACCCTTTGCAAAGGTCATTACTCACTTTCTATATAAATAGTTATGTATTACCATAACATGATTGATGATAATCAAATATTGTCTAGCTAGTTTGTTGCTGCTACACAATCAACGATATGACCTTCCATCCAACAACAATGATATGCAAAAATTATCCTTTGTTCTCAGAGTTTTTTTTTGAATATTCTAAAATATTGAAATATTTAACTCTTCTTTCATTTGTGATTTCATTAATATTCTCTTCTCTTCTCCTCCTTCGTCTATTGTTCCCCATTTTACCCTGAGAATAATTCAATGTTTGACCTTATTTTTGTAATTTTTAAATTGCAAAGCAGCTCCAAAAGCGAGTAAGGCAGCAGGAATCATCAACATCATTCTGGTTTATAAGTAGTGTGACTAATTACTCCCGTTTTCCTTTAGCAATTAATAACATCCTTTTATTACAATTTGCCTTTCTTCTTTTGCTGCTACTGCTGCTTGTTCTTCTTCTTCTTCTACTTCCAATTCAAGTGTTCCGTTTTAATGCCTCTATCGAAATTTTTCGTAGTAATTTATCAACCGGAATTTTTATGCATTTCCCTTTCTTGGTGGCTGGCAGGTCTGGTCGGGTTGTTTGTTTGGTTATTGGTACGCATGTCTGGAACTTGAGTTTTGCTATTGAAGATGGAATATTGAACAAAGTATCGAAAAGGTTGTAAAGGACCTTTTGTTTTTATTGGTAAAAACAGTTTTGACTGCTAGCAACCACGCTGTAATACCTACCAACAACGACTAGCAAGGAATCATACCAAACCAAACCCAAACATGCAACACACACTCATACAGAGTTCCAAACGTTGAAATGGAAGTTTGTTGGGAGTTCGTTATGACCCCCTCCCTGGCTTTTTTTGCGGATTTGTGAGGCATGCGCTTTTCCTATACAAACTTGTTTTCTGCGTTCAGCTGTTTAGCTTCTCTTTGCTTGCTCACTAGTCCTTTTTGGTGGAGCACACGAAACAAAAACTCCATTTTGATAAATTTTTCATTTGGCAGTTAAGCCAAATATGTTAACCAACATTGAGGGTTTGTTTTTCCCCATTTGTTGTTTTCTGTTCGTTTGGCATTCTGCTCCCTTGCTTGCAGCACAACTTGCGTTTATTGTAAGCTGGCTTTTTTGTATAGCCGAAAATGTGCTGAAACATTTATAAGATTTACCAAAAAGTTTTGTGTTGTATATTGAAAAAGAAAAAGTAAGAACAAAACAAAAATTCCTACCTCACCGCCGCCGCTACCGTCACCTTCGCTTCGTGCATTCACATATCATCAGCCAACAGCCACCACATATTTGCCTTTTTTGCACTCTATGAACTCGAAGGTTTCAATATTTTTTCTGGTTACATATCTTTGGGGCTATTTGTCGTTCGGTTATGAATATCAAAATATAAACTTTATTATTCTCGTCCAGGTTCGTCGTTATCGGTATGGGTTAAAAATAGAGAGACAAAAAGAAAAAATCTGCCTATTGTGTGTGTTGGGTTTTGTGCATATTTTCAATATCTTAAAGTTTTTTTGTGGTACAGAATTTAATGTCACTGAATTTGTAATATTGAACTTGAAATATACCGAATTTTAAGAGAAAACAATTATAGAAAAAAAGGTATGGTTTTGGCACGGACCGGAATACATACCATTGCAACATTGGGAACAAATTAGGTCCAAGTGTATTTTTTTTCAAGCGAATAGTAAGTAAAATACGTTCTAAGTCTAGCGGGCCTGAAAAAATAGAATAAAAATATATGAGGCGCTCAGCGCCAAAACGGCCTAACCCACATAGAGATGGTTTTGAGAAAAACGAAGTTCAAAGAAAACAAGTTTTTAAAATATTTTTATAATTTTTTTATTAATCATAAATACATATTAGTTGTAATATTTGTTTAAGGTTAATCATTAGGTATTAGTTTACATAGATAAAGACTGTTTTAATCAGTTAATAAAAAAATTGAAGTGGCTTAGGCCGTTTTGGCATCCACTTAAAAAAATATATTGATAGGAACTGAGGTTTAGGCCATTTTGTCTCCATTTATTAAAACAAAAGTTATGCAGATGAATAATAAAAATAACTGTGAGCATTTTAATTGATACATATTAATAAAAATTATTGGTCTTCTTCCTGGATATCGTCATCTTCGGCTCTTGAATTTGTTTTTAAATTAATATAAAATGCATGATTTACCCTTTGAGTTTCTGTAAATCCTTAAACTTTGCAACTTTAATGAATCTTCCTCCCGGATAAAGCGGTTCCAATTCAAAATTTACGTACTTGCTGGAGTTCCTTTTTGAAATATTAACTTCTTTAAATAAAACATTTATGCTATTTGAATATTTGTATTGAATTAAAAGGCTTTGCATTTTGGAATCGAAGGCACTGAATCTTAAACCATTCAACTTTTGAAGTCTTGTCTTCGGAGATTTTTCTGTTTGATACTAGTTTCTCAATTGAGGATATGCTTTTTATTTCATCTGTCGTCATTTTTTCTCTTTTTTTGCTGTGAGGATTACACGATCCCATTTATCAGGCGTAAAAATGCCCTTATAAATTTTTTTCCTTTTCAATGAGACCAAAATCTTGATCGCATGGTAGGCATGAATGGCCAGACACTAAAAATTTGTGGTCTATCCGTTCCACTGAGAAGGTCGAATTATTGACTATGAATGTGCAAATAGTGTTCATTCTTATGTTACGGTTTTGGACACCACACTGATCGCGATACATTATTAACTTTTTACATTCTACATTGACGCCAGGGCGTAAGTCAACTTTATTACATAACCTTTGGTTTTTACTTACAAAATCTTCTGGAAAATTTATTTTTATATTATTTTTCAAATATACTCCTGACTAAAACGTAACATGCCTAACCCACACGTATTTTTTTCCAGTATTCGATTTTGTCTATGTGGCTTAGGCCATTTTGGCGTCCACATTTTTCAAACTTTCAGTAAAGGAAAAACGGTTTTCGAAATGTAGAATAACATAGGGTTAATTTATGCAATTGGGGATTTTTTAGCATGTATTACAAAAGGTTCCAGTTCGTCCAGCATAATCAGTTTGATTTTTTTGAAAATGTGGGTTAGGCCGTTTTGGCGCTGAGCGCCTCATATATCTGAGCAATATTACGTACTATATTATAATATTTTTTTTTATTGCGATGGCATCGCCCTGCACGGTGCTCTTGAAACAATTTTAAATGGAAGGTGCTTACACCTCGGAAGTTTTGGCGGATTCTGAAACTACAATGTTTATACATGAGAACAATCAAAAAACAAAAAAAATCGCCGGAGCGCTTTTTAAAAAAATCGCGATTTTAGTTAACATTTTTAGGGGTTGTTTAGGTTTTCACGATTTTGCTTAGAGACCGCAATTCCTATCAAAATGGGGCTAAAACAAATGTTGTAGCTATGAAAATTCTCTACAAGATTGACTTTTATAATATTATCATCGGTTTTACCGTTTTTGAGATATAGAAGTTCAAATTGGGACAATTCAAAATCAATTAAATTCTGTATCGCCCCTTATAAAACAATGTCATGACTGCAAAATCCCAACTTAAACTTATATATCTAAAAAAATGTGACAACTTAGGATAAGTTACTTAAGCCAGTCTTGTAGAGAATTTTCACGGCTTTAAGATTTTCTCAGGTCCCATGTCGATAAGACTTACCGTATTCAAGCGAAATCGCGAAACCCTAACAAAAAAACCTAAAAATGTGAACTGAGCTTCTTTATCTCAAAAATGGTACATGCTGGGAACAAATGATAAACGTCAATCCTCTAGAGAATTTTCACAGCTACAACATTTTCTTTAGCTCCATTTCGATTGGACTTGCGGTTTCCAAGCAAAATCGTGAAAACCTAAAAAACACCTAAAAATGTGAATTTTGACCGCGATTTATTTAAAAATCCCTACAGCGATTTTTCCTTGTTTTTGGATTTTTCTCATCTATGAACACTGCTGTTTCAGAATTCACAAAAACTTTCCCTGTGTAAGCGGTTTTCATCAAAAGTTAGTTATGGCGCACCCTACATGACATTGTTTTATAAGGGGGCGATACAGTCAGTACATTGTCCCAATTTGAACTTCTATATCTCAAAAATGGTAAAAACTACGAAAATACCATAACGATCGATCTTGTAGAGAATTTTTATAGCTACAACATTTTCTTTAGTCCCATTTTGATAGGTCTTGCGGTTTCTACGTAAAATCGTGAAAACCTGAACAACCCCTAAAAATGTCAACTTAAATCGCGATTTATTTAAAAAGCGCTCCGGCGATTTTTTTTGTTTTTTGATTTTTCTCATCTACTAACACTGTAGTTTCAGAATCCGCAAAAACTTTCGAGGTGTAAGCACCTTCCATTTAAAATTGTTTCAAGAGCACCGTGCCTGTCGAACTTATCAGTGAAGTTCTATAACAATTTTAAAAAAGGGTCTAACATTTTTATACCCTCAGCATTTATGCTAAGGATGGTATATACACTTCCATACGGGCAAAATGTGTTTCATCGGTTTTAGACCCCAAGTAAGTTTTGACGAAATCCGTTTCAGACAACATGGAGTTGATTTAGCAATCTCCGTCTGTCTGTCTGGCTGGTGCGCACGATAATTCTCGAACTGATCAACCGATTCGAACCACAAAGGTTCGAAAATGTTCAGGAAATTTGTGCGCACGATAACTCTTGAAGGCAGTAACCGATTTGGTCCATACTTTGCACATCGTGAAATTTCTACTAGACTTAGATGACGTCGTTCCAATATGGTTCACTCTGTCGGGTAACTCCCACACAAAATTTTGGAAAAGTTCAGTTTAGGACCTGTTCTCGAATAGCTTTGAATTTTGTTGTAACAACTTTTATGTACTGGCTCCCATACAACGGTACAAGTTTCATCAGAGGCAAGTCCATACCTCCTGAGAAAATAGCCTGAAAGTTGCAGAAAAGCCCCATGACACCGTGTGAGGTGGTTGGAGCGCAAGATAACTCTCGAACGAATATGCCGATTCGGTCCAAAATTTGGCCTTCGTAATAATTTGCCCAAAATACTTTGCCAATCGAAATATGTGTACCAGACTTAAATAAGGTTTCAATATGGACTCAATCTGTCTACTCCTTCGGGTACCTCCCACACACAATTTCGGAAAAGTTTAGTTTAGGACCATCTCTCGAATCGCTTTGATTCTTGTTTTAGCAACTTTTATTCACTGCTCTCCATACGACGGTACAAGTTTCATCAGGGGCAAGTACATAGTTTCTGAGAAAATAGCCTGAAAGTTGCAAAAACCCCCTATGACACCGTGTGAGGTGGTTGGAGTGCAAGATAACTCTCAAACGGATCTGCCGATTCGGTCCAAAATTTTGCCTTCGTAATATTTTGTCCAAACATAGTTTAAATTCGAAGATAAGCCATATCGGTCCACACCTTCAGGTATGTCCCCCACAAAAGTTAAAAAATGTTCGAAAAAATTGTGCGCACGATAACTCTTGAAGGAAGTGACTTATTTGGTCCATACTTTACACATCTTATCAATATCTACCAGATATAGATCAGTTTCGAATATTGACTATATTCGTCCAAACCTTCGGGTACCTTCCACACAACATTTTGGAAGCATGCGCTGCCTCAATTACGACGGTAAAAGTTTTTTCAAGGGCAAGTCCATACTTCTTGAGGAAACAGCCCGAAAGGCTGCAAATCACGATAGCTCTCGAACTGATTAACCGAATTGGTCCAAAATTTTTGTCCAAACTTAGTATCAGTTCGAAGATGGGCAATGCCGGTCCACAAATTCCGGTACTTCCACCCAACATTTAAAATATGTCACTAAAATGGTATGCACGATATCTCTTGAACGGGGCAACCAATTTGGTCCAAACTTTGGATTCCCTAATATTTTTTTCAAATTTAGTTTAACTTCTGAAATGACCCATATCGGTCCTCTCCATAGGGTACCTCCCCTACAAAAGTTCAACAATTGTGTCTAAGTGCAGTTTAGGGTCTGTCAGAAGATCCTTTGGAAATGAATACCAATGCTGTCCGTTGTGGTCCTGTGTAAAGCGATATTATTACTTCCGTGGGAAAGTCCATGCTTCCTGGCAAAGTGGTCCAAAAGTTCCCAGCAAAAAGTTTGCCTCCAAAGAGGCAGTTAAATGATATGTACAAGTGATTTGGAAGTGCATCAAATTATGCATTTTTTTTTTTTTTTTTTTTTTTTTTCTGCATATTTCATTTATTTATAATATCATACAAAATTGCCCCAGCGCCACATGGACATTATTAGGGCGAGTTGGCATATTTATAAGCTTAACATAATATTATTATTTTATGATCTGTATTATGTGAAACATAAAGGAAAATAATTACAATAGAAGCATTTCTATATTATTAAATAAAAAACCTTTCAATTGAGACTTGAATGTGGAAATTAATTGCAAATTTTTCAGTTCCACTGGAAGATGATTATATTCTGTGCAGCCGTTATGCTCTATTCTTTGTTTTGATGTTTCCAATCGACATCTCTTTACTAATAAATTTGAACTATTTCGTGTGTTAAATCTGTCTTGATTTACTTGAAATCTTAAGGTATGATATCCAATGTTGTTGATGCATTTAAACATATACATCAACAGTTGCATTTTATACAACCCATATACTGGTAATATATTTTTACATACATCTCTATACAAAGCGATTGTGGGATGTGTTAGTGGAAGATTGAACACAATTTTAAGTGCTTTGTTTTGTGCTCGTTGTAGGGATCTATATTCCACTGTTTTCTTATGAGCATATACCATTGGAAGATAATTGAAGTGGCTATGTATTAATGCATTGTATAATAAGAGTTTTGTGTTCACATCAAATTTATTCTTGAACTTGTACAGTATTCCAATTGCTGGTGATATTTTGGTTTTTAGATGCTTCATATGCAAGTTCCATGTCAGATTAGACTGTAAAATTATTCCCAAATATTTTATGGAGAAACATTCTTGTATTACTCTACCACCAACTTCTATTCCAAATGGGGGCTCACTACCACCAATATGAGGTCTAAATCGCAATAATTTAGTTTTATCCATATTTAATATAAGTCTATTAATTCGAATATATTCCATAATCAACTCCGCATCATGCTCCATTTGTGCTCTAAGTATCAACTCATGTTTGTAGGGATAGAATAGACTTATGTCATCTGCATAAATAATGAGCTTTCCATAAAGTTTAAGATTTGAAATATCATTTAGGAAGACTTTAAAAAGCAAGGGGCCCAGTACGCTGCCCTGTGGTACACCACATTCAACCGTTCCTATTTCACTTTTGACAAGTCCAATTTGTACAAATTGCTTTCGTTTGTTAAGATATGATCTTATAAGTTTAGATGATGTTCCTCTTATACCATAAAAAGTTAATTTTTCCAATAAAATGTTATGATCAATCAAATCAAATGCTTTTGAAAGGTCATAAAATATGCCTGCAACTCCTCCATAGCCATTATCTAGTCCTTCACATATGTAGTTTATAACATTTACCACCGCTTCTTGAGTTCCGCATCCTTTCTGAAATCCAAATTGCTGACAATACATTAAATTATTATTCTCCAAAAAAGTTGATAATTGACGGAATATAATCTTTTCAAAGATTTTGTCCAGAGTGGGTAAAATCGATAGGGGTCTATAATTTTGAACTGAGCAAGTTCCAATCTCCTTAGGTATGGGCGTTATTTTCGATATTTTTAAAATATCAGGATATGTACTTGTATCTATTATATTATTGAAGATTTTGACCAAAGTATTTAAAATAATATCCTTACAGTTTATTATGTGATTTGCAGATATGTTATCATGACCAGGGCTTTTGTTCTTTTTAAGATTTGTCACAACTTCTAGGATTTCCTCATTATATGTATGCTCGAACTGACATTGATTAACACTCATTTGCAATGTGTTCAGTTTATTGCAACAATCACCAGATCGCTGAATTATATTGGATTTAAGCACTCTAGGTATCTTCAGAAAGTACTCATTAAAATAATCACATTTTTCTTTGTCTTCCTCAATCAAAACACCAACATCATTCCTTACTTTAACTTTAGCCTTCACGCTTCTACCCAGATTTTCATTCAGAAACTTCCAGACTTTTTTGGGATCTTGATTTAATTTTTGTAAATTGCTTTGATAATAATCATTCATATTTATTCTCAACGATTTTTTAATAACGTTACTTATTTGCTTCAATCGTCTTTCAATCTCCGGAGTGCAGTTTCTCCTTCTTTTCTTCAAAAGATCAAATTTCAAATTTATTAGCGATTGTAGATTGTCGTTAAGCCAAGGACTTATACCTCTTTTATACTCATGTTTTTCCGTAATTTCAACTGATGAGCTTTGAATACTTGTTGAAAATATATTAATAAAGTTATTTGTGTCATTCCTTATATCGCCCGAATATTGCAGCATGTTAACTCGATCTTGAAGCATATTTCTTAATGTATTATTATCACACCTTAGAAAACGTGTTTCAATGAATTCTGGTGTAGCAACATTGCTTTGAAGTTTGCACCACAAGAAGTTGTGATCAGAAATGTCACATTCTATTGATGACGATGAAATCATGGTAGAAATATTACTAAAGATGTGGTCAATTACAGTTTGACTTGTTGGCCGAGTAACCATTCCATGACAGCTAACGAAATCAAAATTATGTAAAACGTTCAGAAGATCTGCAGAACTATCGCATGATAAATCCACATTGGAATCACCAAGAAAAACACTTGGCATTCTCCTGGAATTCTGGCACAAATTTTCAATAAATATTAAAAACGTACTAATGTTGCATTTTGGCGAACGATAGAAGCTAGTAATTCTTAGATCTTGGCCATTGACTTTGAAGTTGGAAACTGATATAGTGATTGATTCTATAAAACCTTTACTTTCACAAACTTCAACGTGGTGATCCAAATCGTTCTTAATATACACAGATGTGCCTCCGAAGCCATCTTTTCGGCAACAGTGAACTGCATTATATCCAGGAATGTTGTAAATTTGTCTGGTTTGGGAATGAAACCAGGTCTCTTGTATTGCAATTATGTTTGGCAAGACAATGAAGCTCGAAATTAATGATTTAAACTTATTAAATTTGTTAATAGAAGAAATGCTTCGCATGTTAACAGATAGTATATTAAAAAAATTGCTTTGTAATTCTCTATAGTATACATTAAAACTATCTATATTTGAAAAATATTGATTGTTTATTATCATATTAAAATATTTACTAAATTCGCAATATAAAAGACAAATTATTATTTACTTGGTGACATAAATTGATCTTGATTTTCCTCATCGGCTTCATCAGTGATTTCTTCAACATTTTGCTGTTCTCTAATCTGTCTACCTCTTAGAAACTTGCTACTAGTTGCTTCCAATAACAAGTCATTGACATCTTCTACACTCCTGATAGATCTTGGTTTGGATATGGCACTTTTCTTCACAAAAATTCTTCCTCCATATGTATATACAGCAACATAACCAACTGTCTTCAAAGTTTTGGCATGATTGAAAATCTCAAGGGATTCCTTACTTAACAAATCGTTAACGTAGATATTTTTTGTACTTTCATTTTGTTTCAACTTTGGTTTTGCAGCCATAATTTTATCTTTCGATTGCTTATTATTAAATTTAACAATTAATATTTGCTTCTGGCCTGTTGAATTTTTCTTTCCAGCAAAATAAGCCTCTTCAATGTTATTTTCTACAATATCCACACCAACAGATTTTGAAAAATTAAGCACAGTTTCGACAGCAGTACTATTTTCGGGAGCCTTTAAACCGCTTATTAAACAGTCATTTTTAACTCGGATATCATTTAAAAATCTAACCGACTCTTTCAATTCCTTTACTTCATTTTTAAGCTTGCGGTTTTCTTTTTCAATTGACTGTATTTTTGTTTTGTTTTCATTTACACATCTAAGTAACTCATCAAACTTTGTTGACATAAACGTCATGGCTTCTCTCATCTCGGTCAGCTGATCAAGTTTATTTAACTTCGCCTTTATTTGTTGGAGTTCTCTCTTCACACTCCCATTATCATCAATCTCACCAACACAGATATGGCACACAAATTCATCATCTTTATTGCTCAAGAGTTTATTGAATTGTTTCTTATCCAGTTTCGCACACGGAGCATGGAATATTCTGTCGCATTTGTCGCACTCAATGCATTCTTCTTCCTCCTCTTTCACTACCTTTCTACATTGGCCACAAAGTTTTTGTACAATTTGAACACTTCTGCGCCTTATGTTTGCCATATTCCACCTTTCCCGTATTACTTTTGTTTTGATTATCACTGCAGAATCAATCTATTCAACCGTTGTTGTATTTAAATGTTTATTTTTGATTATAATAAATTCAGCCTGTACAGAGATAACTTTTTGACGTTTACACTTCAGTGATGCCCTTCACTCATGATTTTTACAAGGGAGTGACCCCGGAAAGAGTCACTCCATTGCACCGCATTTTAACTGACCCTTTGGCATTGCATTTTAACTGAACCTTTGGCACTGCATTTTAACTGACCCTTTGGCATTGCATTTTAACTGACCCTTTGGGGTAGAATAGGAGGCAGTCCAGAGTACGTGTTTTGAATAACAAAATAAAATGCATTTATTATTTGTGTAAAACAAAAATATTAGTACCTTTATTAAATTAACACAAATTATGAAAATTCTCTTTTGAATGCAATCGCAAACATATGTGTTTCCTCCGCTCTTCATTTAATCCAAGCTTAAGTGCTTTTGCTTCATCTGCTAAATGGGTTTGATATTGTCTTCCCATCACCAGTTAAGATTTCGACATGTACTCCAACAGCACGCCATTGGGAAATTTTCTTCTCGTGAGTTACCGGAAAAATGTTCACAAATTAAATATTATTATTTAAAATAATATTTAGTTTGTATTAACAAATGTTTGGAAAAGTTAACACGATTATCTCTTTTTTGAAATGTATTCCACTGCCTGTAGAGATGTACAAACTGATTTATGTACAGGTAGGGATCTCTAACAACTGCTAATAAAATGTAGTGAACGGAGTGCCTTTTTCACGACTTCGTTTGCACAGCATCCGGATGCTGTTAAATTGTTGCGAATTGGAGTGCCTTTTTCACGACTCCCTTGAACTGCCCCCGGATGTTATTAAAATGTGACAAATGGATGTGATTCTTTGGATTGCATCCAAATGCGGTTAAAATGTGAGGAATGGAGTGCCTTTTTCACGACTCCGTTTGAACACACTGAAGTAACTAGTGGGCGCGATATCTATCGAAAAGATATGACTCCCAAAATAAGATCCACTTCTATAATGGACTATGTCGGTCCATTCCATTAAGTACCTCATCCGCGAAACATTTGAACTTTAATATTAATCCACATAAATACGATTTATATCTAGGCGATTTTAATGCCAAAATTCTTTGGCCCGACAGTCGGTAAATTCAATCTCCACGGTGAAACATCTGGCAATGGGAAGGGACTAATAGACTTCACAGCGACAAAAAACATGGTTGTTAGCAGTATCAGATTAAGGCAACTCGACATTCCTAAGGGCACTTGGATGTCTCCAGACCAAAAAAAAAAAAACGAAAAAGGAGGAGCAAACATAGACTCGAACCTCCACCCTGTTGCAGCAAAGGTACGTACCCGTCTAAATGTTGCAAATAAAGCACGAACAGATACAACACGGAAGTTGGACATAGGTGATCTGCAAACACTACAGATAGCCACAGCATATTCCACTCAACTAGCCCAATTGCTTAATGAAAACACTCCTCGTCCTGATAACAAATGAGCACAATGGCAAAATATTGCCCACTCCATGTAAAGAGCCGCAAAATCCATCAAGAGAGATATGTCTGTGTGTTCCAATTACAGGGACATAAGTCTGATCCCTATGGCATATAATATAATATCTGGCATATTGTGTGAGCGAATGAAATAATCGGTTCATACCAATGTGACTTTATACCGGGCAAATCCACCATTGACCAGATATTTACCCTTCGACAAATCCTGGAGATGACCCAAGATATGCACGCAGAAAAATAAATGCAGCAAACAAATAATATGTTTGGGTGCAAACAAATAATATGTTTGGAACCAAACATATTATTTGTTTGCAACAGTTTCTAACATAACATATGTTTGCTGCATTTTTTCCTCCGTGTGCAGATCAACCCCTACCATATTTTTGTCGATTATAAAGCCGCCCTCGACGGCCCCTACGCTCAAAGCTATGTCTACATTTGGTATCCGCGAATAGTGGAAGTGGTTTTTATTTTCATTTTTTATGGGGGAGTTACCCTAAGAGAGGACGAGAGAGCCATTTTAGAAGTTAAAATAAATTTGGACAAAATATTAGGAGATCCAAAGTTCGGACCAAATTGGTTGCTCCGTTCAAGAGATATCGTGCATACATACCACTTCAGTGACATTTTTTAAATATTGGGTGAAAGTACCGGAATTTCTGGACCGATATTGCCCATCTTCAAACAGAAAATAAGTTTGGACAAAATATGACGAAGGCAAATTTTGGACCAAATCGGTTGATCAATTCGAGAGTTATCGTGCTCTCCAGCCACTACTTGTGGTTCCATAGGGGGTTTTTACACCTTTCGGGCTGTTTTCTAAAGAACTATGGACTTGCCTCTGAAACAACATTTACCGTCGTAATTGAGGCAGCGAATGCAAGTTGCATTGACAAAAATCAAAGTGATTCGAGAGCAGGTGTTAAAATGAACTTATCCGAAATTTTGTGTGTGAGGTACTCGAAGGAGTGGACAAGTAATAGTCCATATTCGAACCTGATCTATATCTGGTAGATATATTAGGATGTGTAAAGTATGGACCAAATCGGTCACTCCCACCAAGAGTTATCGTGCGCACTATAATATTTTTGAACTTTTGTGGGGGAGGTACCTTAATGACGAGACTTAAACTATGTTTGGACATAATATTACGAAGGTCAAATTTAGGACCGAATCGGCAGATCCGTTCGAGAGTTACCTTCCGCTCAACCACTGCACACGGTGTCGTAGGAGTTTTTTGCACCTTTCAGGCTATTTCATATTTCAGGCTATGGACTTGAAACTTGTACTGTCGTATAGGGGACAGTGAATGCAACTTGCTACAATAAAAATCAAACCGATTCGAGGGCAGGTCCTAAACTGAACTTTTCCGAAATTTAGTGTGGGAGGTTCCCGAATTAGTGGACCGATTGAGTCCATATGTAAACCTCATCTAAGTCTGGTAGAATTTACCGACGCGCAAAGTATGGACCAAATCGGTTACTCCCTTCAAGAGTTATTGTGCGCACAAATTTTCCGAACATTTTCCAACTTTTGTGGAGAGGTACCGTAAGGAGTGTACCGATATAACCAATCTTGGAACTTAAACTAAGCTTGGACAAAATATTACGAAAGCTAAATTTTGGACCGAATCGGTTAATCCGTTCGAGAGTTATCGTGCGCTCCAGCCAGACAGACGGACGGGCATGGCTAAATCAACTCCAAATTGTCTGAAACGGATTTCGTCCAAACATACTTGGGGTCTAAAACAACTATTTTGATGAAGCACATTTTGCCTATATGAAAGTGTATAAACCCTCGATAGTATAAATGCTGAGGTTATAAAAAATTTCGAAAGATCTAAGAGACAATCTGCGTAGCCGGGGAATATCGACGTTGTTTGACCCACGAGGTGTATCAGCTATACAAAGACATCATCATAGTTCAACGTATCGAGATACAACGATTGCGTTGGCTAGGCCATGTCATAAAAATGTCCCAAGATGAACCCGCTAAAAATGGCGGAACACGCAGAAGTGGAAAACCAAGGCTTCGATGAAGCAAACCAGTGAAAGACGAGATTGAAAACCACGATATTCCAGATTGGAGAAGTAAAGCAATAAAAAGAGAGGAATGGAATTTTTTTCTTAGTTCGGCTTATAGGACAAATGTTCTGTCTAGGGCCAACTAAGTAAGTAAGTCCTTGTGATCATGACTGCACTCAATTTTTTTTTTCTAAGGGAAACCAATACTTTTCGTTATATGGTCCCTGAAATTTAGACATCGAGTATAGATGTCAATACTAATTTCAATGGGTAATATGTACTACGGAAAAAAAACTTTCAGTCGTAGTGTTAATACAAAATACTTTAGTTAATATCAGAAATATAAAGATAGATCTGAAGATTCGTTTTCGCTTTATTGACTAAAATTATTAGTATGACTCATTTAAATCTACTCTCTAATATTCAAACTCAAAACAAATTTGTAAAATGTTTTATACACTCAAGATGAACATACATATACCTGAATATCATTTTCAAAATCTTCCGCTTTGATGAAAATCTCAGACATTTGTTTATCTTCTCAATATCATTGAGCTTAATTTCTGTGCTCCCTAGTTTGAAATGCTCAAAAAGCAAAACGAAATCTGTTAATGTTCTCATGATTATTTTAATGATAATCTCCATTATGCGTTTTTTCGGTTCATTGGTGGTCGTTCAACAACACCACCATCAATCCCCTCCCCCAGCTTAACTTGGTAGATTATTGCTAATGTTTCCGAGTCCAGTTCAATTCATTAGCCCACACAACAACATTTTTGGGTGGTTTCCATTGCATGTTTGAACTCCGTAATCTGTCAAATTGATTTAATTGCATTTAATGGTTTCTTAAAATCAAATTAATCACTTGATTCCAAATGTGGATCTAGGAAAGATTTGAACATGACCCTCTGTGTGTGTGCAAAGGTCTCATTGGAATAAATAGCCCACAAATTAAAATCCATAAATGTCAAATTGTAGTAGTTCACCACATATAAACACAAGAATAGCGGAAATATTTGTTTAATTTTTGTCTGTTCAAATTAATTCAATGTTGTGTAGTATACCTCCCCTCACCCTGTTTTAGAACTTTGTGACAGGATCTAGTGGCTGTGTGTTTGATAACTTCCAACAAATACCAGCTGACCGGTGGGTGACCACTCTAGGTGGTTAAACATTCTACCGACAAAGTAAAGAGAGAAAATATTTAGAATTTTGTTGGGTTTCCAGTTCTTCTTGTGTCATTTTTATAAATTATTTATTTACTTTTGAATTGCAGTTGTGTTGTTTATTTGTGGGTTTGTGTGTGTGTGTGGCTGTGTACAGACGAGATTCAGTTTCTATTGTCAGATTTGTGTAATTTCCATAAGGTTTAGTTGACCACGAACAGAGAAGTAAAACAATAGCAAATGTCTCTCAACTTTGTCAGTGTGTGTCCGTCCGGTCTTTGCTGCAATGCATATCTGGGTGAAGAAGTTAATATGTATGTGAATTTGGAAGCTAGCCTGTGACAGTGTATTATATGTCCATTTCTCTAAATATACTTACAAAGATTTAAATGTGGTAGCCTTGATATAGCCTTTAAACACAGGCATTGGACAGTGAATTAGAACACGTATAGCTGTTTTTTACGATAACCGATCAGCTTGAATGAAAAATCCCCAAAATAAAGTAAAACAAACGAAATAGATAAATCATTTGTGACTTTCCAAATTGGTTGCCAGGGAAATGTCTCAGTCTATGATAGTAATAAGACCACGTGCCCCTGCTTAATTCCGTGGTAGGTTTCGAAAACAGCCGGTACAATTAATCCACTGACAGATCCAAAAAACACACTTTCCTCGAATAAAGCATTAATCCTACATATATTACAAGAACACCAGTTGGAGATGGTCTTGGGAACTTTCAGGTCTTTATTTTGGAAAGTAAGGAGAGAAGGTCGGGTTAGGATAAATGTTGCTCACTTGCTAAGTTTGCTGACAGTACTTCTTTCTCGTCTTCACAGAGTCTACAGCACTTCCTATTATAGTCCTATCTCTTTCTATTCGTATATATTAGGCTAGGGTGTCCAGCGATTATCCCTCTAGGTTAGGCAAATGTCAACCACACCTTTCAACTGTTTGCATACTCCCAGACAATTTATTGGTCATTGAGGTTTTTAGAGCTTTATATGGGCCATTGTGTTAGGAATAATTTTTGGACACTGAGGTTTTTAGAGCTTTATTAGCCATTGTAATCAGGACATCACAAGGATTACATTTCAAATCGATCCTCACCTTTAACTTTAGGAGGTCACACCAGGAGGAGTGGTGAACAGATACAGACCATATTGAAACTTGGTGTAAATTTGGAAGAAATATTATATACATACATATGTTCCCATACACATCCCCGAAGGGATAAGGGTGACTTATCTTATATCAATAAGTACACTTCGATTCATATAAGCTCAATGACATTGGACCTACAGCTTATCGCCGAGTCCGAACGGCGTGTCTTACGACACTACTTTTACTGGCTGGAATACTCAGGAAACATCGCCTACATTACACTGAGGGATATTTTGCCACCGTTGGAAAGTATTATGTTTTTGCCCGGCCTGGAAACTGAACCCCAGACCTTATGAGTTCAAGTAAGAAATATTACTATTTGCAAAGTTTGGACCAACTGGGGTACTTAATTCGAGATTTGTTGTGTTCATTAATAATTTTAATTGGCGGACGCATGGGTTTTCGAGCTTTTGGAATATTATCTCAGAAAGTATGGACTTGCCAACGAAAAAGTTATATCATTAGATCTACAAGGACACAATAATCCTCGTACAACACTTAAACCGCACCTAATCAAAAATGTGTGAAATTTTGTGGTGGAAGTACCTGAAGAAGTGATATAGTTCATCTACGAGCTTAATTAATGTTTTGAAGAAAAATTGTCATGCACAAATTTTCGGCAAATCCTTTCGAGAGATGTCGTGCGTACGAATCGGCCTGGCAGACACATAATCCCAAGGCGGCCGTTTCTATGCACCGGTTTGACTCGGAGGAATCTTCGACCAGGGGCCATCACCTCAACAATTTTCGGTTAGTGTATTTTTTCACCATAAATTAGGCAATATGCCTGTTCCGAGTTATTCTGCCCCGAAGAATCCGGGCCATGGATCTGCTCCGTTTTCCATATGCGCATACACCACATACCAACATAATCCCAAAGCGGGCGTTTCTATGCACCGGTTTGACACCATAAATTAGGCAATATGCCTGTTCCGAGTTCTTTTGCTCCGTGCCGGTATAGAGAAAATCCCCGGCCATGGATCTGTTCCGTTTACCATATCCGCATACACCACATACCAACGTCTGTGTGTTATAATGGGTGCATGGAATGTACGTACGGCCGAAAATGCTCTGATGAGAGCCAACTCCAGAACTACTGCGTGGGTGTTATATTGCTGCTTGCTCTGCCATAGCATTTACCAGCGTGTCTCCAACTTCGTCATCGGAATACGGGATGCCTCCATGTTGTTGTTCGCATAATTTAATTGCAGCGGTATCCGTAACAAATTCAGCGCAATGTCAGACTTTATGCGTCAGTGACATACCATGGTCTCCGCGATCCAGAGAGGAAAACGAAGCTTACCGTAACGTGTAGTTTACAACGTTGTGATGGTTAAAACGTTTTATGGAAGAATCGTACAAGAAGCCTAGGAGGAACATTTACACTTTACTCTAGTGACCAATACAGGGAAATTTAGGAATTCCGAATAAATTTTTGGTTTTCTACAGAAGCAGAAGTGGAGTTCTGGAGTTAAATCGAGTACGAGCAAAGTGAACATGCAGCAGTATCCGAAGTCGAAATAGCTTGTGCGAAGTCAATGATTTGGTTCTGCGATTCGTTCGCTTGCTCTGATTCGTTCGCTCTAAGCCTTAGCTCGCCGTTACCTGTTTTTCGGGAAGATCGTACAAGAAGCGTTGAAAGACTTGCCATCGTTATATACCAGTTTGACTCTAGTGAATGTATGGGGGAGCAGTAACAAGTGGGACTGCAGAGGTAGAGGTGCCTATGAATAGTTGTGCTCTCCGTTATACGAATTATAGTAATTCGCTTTTGAAGGTAAATAACCGTCTGATGGTATGACATTTCAAGGCCCATTATGAGCGCTGGCCAAGCAAATTGACAGCTTCACATCTTTCACAGTGAACGAAAATGTTCCTTTCGAGGATAAGATGCGATTGCCACTTTTTGCGAAACACCATCATTGTGGAACCCACTCGAACTAATGTTTATAGAGCACACAAAGTGTGATAGGGCAAAGAGGAATGTGATACGCCATAAAAGATCCCACTCAGCCGAGAAGGTACCAATACAATTTACGATGAACCAGACACGAAATCATCCAAAACGTTGGCCCAACAGGGCAACTAGTTGAACTCGAAGTTGAGTATTTTACAAGTGTGCTCAATTTATCGGTAGCCACCCAGCAGAACGCCAGCTGCCAAGGAAAACACGAGTAATTTTAGCCCAATAAGGATCCGTACGGCTCAATTTGTATTGAGTCCGAATTGACGAATTCAGTCCAGGTTGCAGAATTGTTGAATCTGAACACAGAGGAACCATGTTCAGATAACTGAAAATGATGTACGAACGAGCATCCCAACAAATAAAATTCTGGATATCCGACACGTCTGAAGAAATCGAAAGCACCTTCCGAAGAAATCATTCCTATTTCCCTACGAATATAATTCGATTTATGTAAGAGATTATTTTCAACCATTTTGTTTAGATTTCGTCCCGAATTAAGAGCGAAATCTAGGAATTAAATGTCTCTACCGAATTTCGAAGGGATTTTTTCCTATTTGGTTTCGGAACCGGGCCGAATTCGATACAATTTCTTTCCAACATTTTGTCCTGAAGTTATGTCATCCACTCCATACCGCTCTCGTTACGATTTCGGATCTGAAATCTAACGCAGTATCTGAAGTTCATGAGGATTTTGTTACCATTTATGAAGGATTGCGTTGCTACAACAACAACAGACGGACAACGCTAGATCGGTTATAAATTTTTGAGAAAGTTCGAACCGGTTACAATCATTTACTGCATATTCCGTTTATTTCACTGGAACAGATATGCCCGGTTTAAAGTGGGCACCTACCTTCCGTTGTCTAACCCCACGGTGTTCACATAACACTGCGCTGAATACAAGCGACCAACCAGCGACCCCTGCTCCGTAGTGAGGTATCAATTGTGTTCAAGTGTTTGGCCGTGTTCATCATCTTGGTTTGGCGCGGATAGCATCTAAAATTCCAGTATTTATATGACTCAGACAGCCGGTTGCAATTCAAATACACAATCAAACCGAAGACTTCACACGCGATTTGGGTACAACGACAATCTCCACGGTACTCCCACAAGGGGTCCGACACCAACTACCAGAATATGCCAACAGACCTAAGGGCAACTGCAACCCGTGGTTCCAGAATTATGTCTCTGCTACGACCTCGTAACTAAGTTGGTCCCCAAACGTAGTCGGGACAGAACTGGAAAACATACAAGCCTATCAAAATTCTAAGATATCATTGAAATTACGGGTTTAGTTGGAACCGGACATTCAGCTGGAAATGTGAGACTTATTTCTACGGATGGATTAAACACTGGCTTCAGGAGAACAAGTCTTTCTAGCTAACTTTCTAGCACTTAGATACGACCACAATTGTGCCTCATCGAAATAATGGTTTTAGACCCCAAACATAATTCGTTTCAGACAATTTGAAGTTGATTTACTGCGCACGATAACTCTCTAATGGATCAACCGATTGGTTCAAATTTTGGGTACTGTAATATTTTGTCCAAACCAGGGTTTCGGAGTCGAGGTATTTTTGGCTCGACTCCGACTCCGACTCCAGACGAGTTTTTTTCACGACTCCGGCTCCGACTCCGGGTCGACTCCGAGAGTGAAATATACACAAAATTTTAACTTTTTGTATATTTTGGCCTATATAGGCTAATGTGTTAGTTTTTCCTTACATATTCATTAGAAAGGACATTCGAGCATACATTCGGAATTCTTCCGCGTGAGAAAATCTTTAAGCTTTCAAAATATGTGAAAATGGAGGGGCAATACAAATCATAAGGACTACATGCAATAAAAATTATAAGCAATTCATGACCAAGTTTCAAACTGGTGTTTAGTGGGTTTAGTGTGCTTAGCCTCAAAAGGAGACCCCCAGTTGTAAAGCTCAATAAAAACCATTTTTCAAGATTTTTTCGACAGAGAAAAATTTTACGAAGTTTTGAGGCCGTATACGAAATCTTGTTTTTATTAAATCATTGTACGGTGTCAACTCTAGCTCGGAAACTAATAAATCAATTGTCATATATTTATGTGGCCGATTTCAAGAACACAGTTTATATGCGGCATACAAAATAAAATAAATTGTTCCCATCCAATGCTCATACTAAGGCAACATTGTTCGATAAACTTAAAATTTGACCACCTATTCTGTGATATTTATACTTTCTACTTTTTTCTGAAATTTATAAGTAGGGATCACCCCTTAAACTACAATCCAGAGCTCAAAATTTGGAGTGTATAATTTTATTGAAATATTTGAGATATATTGTGTATACTACCCAGCACGTAGGCAGATGGATGTTTTCAGGAACTAAAAAATTAGCAGACGATGAGATTTCTTGCATGAAAATATTCTAGAAAAATGTTGCTAAAAAATTTTATGTAGGGTCGGTCCATTAGGACAAGAAATCTATATTGTCATGTTTTCATTGTCCTTTGTCACTTTTACCCTATCCTTTCTCATGAAAACTCTATGACTATATATTTCATTGAATTTTGTGTAGAAAACTCGGATACACATGCACTATCACTGTTCCTGGCGGACAGATCCTGTTATTTGAATGTCTGCATCTAAATGAATCCTAGAAGAAGATTCGCCGTTCGTCAGACTTCTGAGATAAGTCGGGATGAATCTGTTGTTGACCAACGACGAATATGATGCCCTAATTCAGTAGCGTAACCATCCGAATTTCATATATAGTTAATAGATTATGCGAAATTTACGTGGAAAAAAAATTTGCCCGGAGTCGGAGTCGAGTTATTTTTTTCGACTCAGACTCCGACTCCAGCAAAATTGCTTGACTCCGACTCGTAGACTCCGACTCCGAAACCCTGGTCCAAACTTCGAAGGTCCTTAAGTTCGAAGATAGGCTATATCTGTCAACTTACATATGTATTTGCAACAAACTCATCATGAGGTTCCTGTTACGACGGCGTAATGTTTTCGGGGACAAGTCCATACTTCCTGAGATAATGGCCCGAAAGTTCCAACAAAGCCTGCCGGCTCCAACCAAACTTGGTAGATCATAAGATTATCTTCGAAGGGAGAAAATTTGTACATCGTATTATGTCTTTCAGATACGGATTATGTCCGAATATTGAGGACATCGGAAAAAGAGCAGTTTAAGGACTCGTCTGGTATCGTTTTAAATTTTTCGAAGGTAAATTTTTCTCGGGGGTAAGTCCACAATTCCTGAAAAATTGATCCAAAAACTCAAACACATAGAAGTCAGAAGTATTGTGTTTACTTCTTTTCTTTAGGTTTTGCAATAGCCCCCATATAACGATACCTCCCGATTTTCGGTATTTAGGGTATTTTTGCTACATTTTTAGACAGAACTACCTGTAATTTGACGTTTGGCGTTACCAGTGGTCAAAAAACTTCTTCACTAAAAATGTTAAGGATAGTTCCAGGTTTTGGAATAGCCCCCATATAACGGTTCCTCCCGATTTTCGGTATTTTGAGGATTTTAGGTACAATTTTTAACCGAACTACCTGTTATTTGACAGTTGAGGTTCCCAGTGGTCACAAAACATCTCCTGCAAACATAGGCCCATGTTTTGGTATAACCACCATATAACGGTACCTCCCGATTTTTGGTATTTTGAGGATTTTTGCTACAAATTTTCACCGAACTACCTGTAAATTGACGTTTGGGGTTTCAAGTGGTGACAAAACTACTGAACCAAAAAGTGTTAATTAAAAATTGGGATTTCCAGTGGTAACAAACCATCTCCACCAAAAATAGTCAACATAGTTCCATGTTTTAGTATAACCCCCATATAACGATACCTCCCGGTATTTTTGGTGATTTTAGCTATATTTTTAGACAGAACTACCTGTAATTTGACGTTTGGGGTTCCCAGTGGTCAAAAAAACTTCTTCACTAAAAATTTTAGGGATAGGTCTATGTTTTGTTATAGCTCCCATATAACGGTACCGCCCTATTTAAGGTATTTTGAAGATTTTAGCTACATTTTCCTCCCAAATTGGCTCCAATTTGGAAATTGGAGTTTGAAGAGGTCAAAAAACTTTTACTTCAAAAATTGTGGAGATAGGTTCACGTTTTGGTATAGGCCCCATATAACGATACCTCCCGATTTAAAGTATTTTGAGGACATTAACTAAAATTTTTAACCGAAAATTTAAATTTGACATTTGATGTTCCAATAAGCAAAAAACTTTTCCATTACCAAGATAGGTCCAGGTAACAGTACCCCCGATTTTTGGAATTTGGAGGACATTAACTACAATTTTTAACCGAACTAGCTGTAATTTGACATTTGAGGTTTTCAGTGGTCACGAAACTGCTCCACCAAAAATCGTTAACATAGGTCCATGCTTTGGTATAGCCCATATATAACGGTATCCCCCAATTTTTATTATTTTGAGTATTTTAGCTATATTTTTTAACCAAACTAGCTGGAATTTGACTGTTGAGGTTTTTAACGGTCACGAAACTTCTCCACCAAACATCGTCCTCGTAGGTCAATTTTTTGGTATAGCCCCCATATAAATGTACCAACAGATTGAAGAAATTTTTAGAAACATTTTTTGACTAAATTGAAGTGGTCGAACAATTTGTGCCCCTAACAGGAAACTAATTATTTCATTTTAGTACAGAATATTTTATGGTGGAGTGATTTTTACTTGTTATACCCTCAGAATTTATGCTAACGACGGGCAAAATGTGCCTTATCGAAATAATGGTTTTAGACTCCAAGTATGTTTGGACGAAATGTGTTGTCTGGCTGGAGCGCACGATAACTCTCGAACGGATCAATCGATTCGATCCAAAACTTGGCTTTCGTAATATTTTGTCCAAACTTAGTTTAAGTTCGAAGATGGGTTATATCGGTCCACTCCTTCCGGTACCTCCCCCACAAAAGTTCGAAAATGTTCGGAAAATTTGTACGTACGATAAGTCTTGAAGGGAGTAACCGATTTGGTCCATACTTTGCAAATCGTGAAATGTCTACCAGACTTAGATGAGTTTCCAATATGGACTCAATCGGTCCACTCCTTCGGGTACCTCCCACACAAAATTTGGGATAAGTTTAGTTTAGGACCTGCTCTCGAATCGCTTTGATTTTTTATCAACTTCTATTCACTGCCCCCATACGACGGTAAAAGTTTCATCAGGCGCATGTTCATACTCCTGAGAAAATAGCCTGAAAGTTGCACAAAACCCCTATGGCACCGTGTGAGATGGTTGGAGTGCAACACAACTCTCGAACGGATCTGCCGATTGGGTCCAAAATTTTGTCTTAGTAGTATTTTGTCCAAACACTCCTTCAGGTACCTTCCCCACAAAAGTTCAAAAATGTTCAGAAAAATTGGTCGTACGTTAACTCTTGAAGAGAGTGGCCGAATTGGTCCATACTTTACACATCCTATTATATCTACCAAATATAGATCAGGTTCAAATACGGACTATATTTGTCCACTCCAACCGGTACCTCCCACACAAAATTTCGGATAAGTTCACTTTAAGACCTGCTATCGTATCACTTTGATTTCTGTTGAAGCAACTTGTATTCACTGCCTCAATAACGATGGTAAATTTTTTTTCAGGGGCAAGTCCATACTTCTTGAGCAAACAGCCCGAAGGGTGTAAAAACCCCCTATGACACCATATGTAGTGGCTGGAGATCTACTTCCATAATGGTCAATGTCGATCCATTCCTTTAAGTATCTCCTCCGCAAAACTTTTGATCTTTAATCCTGATCAACATTTTTGTCGGTTCATACATCCAAAATTTTTAAAACCCCCTAAATACATACATACGTTTTTGGGAAAAAATTGTTTCAATATACACAGGCTGAGGGTATATCTCTGTCAGCAAAGCTGACTGATACTTTTTTACTTGTTTTTTTTTATTGATTTTGGTACTTCTTCCGAAATAATCAAATCTCATTTCACTGACCCTTGCCTATAGTTTCTGAATATAAAATTCATTGAGAAGCAAAAACCATTTCCCATTGCATTGTTCTACATTCCGCATTGTTTAAACAGATCCATAAAGATTCCAGATTCCATTGTGCAATGAGATGTTTGTCTGACTGTCCGTCCAAACGTTCGCTTCCATGTACAAACATACATATGCATGTATATTTGTTTGTATTTGGGCCATGTGTTGTATTCTTTTGTATGGGACAAAATATGGTTGTATGTATTGGCGAGCGTGTGTGTGTGTGTCGTTGTATATGTCACATTGTCTGGGGTCAGTATGCGGGTCAATAGCATTGATTTTTCATAAAATGTTCCTGTCTGTAGTACATTTGTATGCATTATTTGTCTGTTTTGTTTGTTTGTCATTCGTTCGTCCCTCCTGCAAATCGGGGTGTTTGTTTGTTTGCTTGATATTCCTGCCAGCCTGCAATCATTCTAATTATGCGTAATTTTGGGACATAAAATCACATCGAATATCATTCATCGATTGGCTGGTTGTCTGACCAAAAACTATTCGAACATCAAGATGAGATGATGTTGACCTTTATGCCAACATTAACAATGCAATGGCTGTGGAGTTCAAGTTCACTTTGCATGCGGGAGATTTCTTTACTCATTGCAGGGGATGGTCTATCGGTCTCTCTCTCGAACTGACATTGGCCATTGAAAGTAATTAATTTGAATAGTTGTCATTGTTGTCATTTGTATTTATTAACAAACAAATCTGTATGTCTGTCTGTGCATGCATATCTGTGGGATTTTTATCGGGAATAATTACAGTAATTCTTTCACCCATATCTAAGTGTAACGAAACGTGGAATCTCAACAAAACAAATGACCATTAGAATTGTGATTTTAGTTTGGGTGTCTGTCTGTCGGTCTTGCGCATAATATTAATAACAACAAGAAGAAAAGGCAAAAAAAAACAAAAAAAACGAAAATATTGAGGCAAATGACCGAAAACAAATGTCCAATAATAAAAATTTCAATAAAAAACGCAAACCATGAATATGTGTGTTACATTATCAGGGTATGATAATGGTGAGCGATGATGATACCCTTGGCCATATATCCCCAAACCTAGCTGCTACTTTTTCTTCTCCTTCCTCAAATGATGATGGTTTTGATAATGACCATTGTCTGTGTGACCAAACGACCATCGTCCGGCCGGCCATCCCCATCCCGGTCTGCAAAGACATAAAAAATGGTATTACAACATTCCTTGAGGAAATTTATAGGAATTCCCGGATATGTAGTTTTTTATTATTGAACACACACAAAATTTATTGTTATTTGACAGTTATTTTAATATTGGTTATTAGTTACGCCCGCCCTTAGACAAGGAATGCGTGTTGTTGTCACATTGGTTTGTTCACTTTTTTTGGAGGATAAAAAAATGCAATGAAATTTAATGTGTTTTGCAAAAAAATTTGTGAGCTTTACATGTAAACCGACCAAATTAATAGCCGTGGATTTTTTAGGAATATTTTCGGGAGACTGTCAAATCGAAAATTTTATTTAAAAAAAAAAATTAAGGATTTATAGAATCGTCATTGAGAAACTAACAACAATGTCATATGACCACAATCATACTAGGGAGGGAATATTAAGTTTTTTTTTTCTCTATAAAACCTATATATTGTTGATGGGTGCAATTCTGAGTCGTTATACTCATGTCCGTCCATGCTCTAGCATACAAACAAATTGAAATATTATTCTAACATTTTGTACAAATGCGCCACTCAAAGACGGGCCATATTGCCGCTCGTTTTGGTATAGCCACCACATATCAAAACCGCCCTATTATTGGTACTTTGAAGTATTTAAGCTAAATGTTCAGACAGCTGAATATTGGTATTGGTGCTTCCAGTGGTAAAAAAATGTCTCCACGAAAAGTTGTGGACCACGTTCCACGTCTTGGTCCCATATAACACTACATATTTTAAGTAGTTTATCCACAATGATCGAATTTGATGAATTTCATATTTATAATCTACAGTGATCAGAAAACTTTTGCACGATGAAATTTTATCCCCCCTAACCGTGCTTCCCGATTTCAGGATTTGTGGTTGCCTGTGCCGAGTTGGTTTATACTTTGTAAACCCTAATTCTATGTCCTATATGGATTTTATCAGCCAATTTTTTCTCCCAAAAAAGTTAAAGATTTTTCAGTGAGATGCAGTTAATCAGTTTGCGGACTGCCAGGTGAAGTGATGGTCCGAAAACAGTGAAAACTCTACTGTCACAAACTAAAATGACAGGTGAGCACAATAATTTTCGCTGCCCACCGTAATATTCTTCTAAACTTAGGATAAATTCGAAGATGTATTAAATCGGTCCACAGTATTGTGGTCATCCGCCACCAAAATTAAAATAAACAAGTAAGAAAGTATCAGTCAGCTGTGCTGACGGAGGTATACCCTAAGCCACTGACAAAAAACAAAACCAAACACAATAATTATGCCGTATATAAAACACATTGATTTTGTATCACGAGTTTGCTTTAAAATCTGTATGTACCGTAATGTGGGGCTATACCAAATCATTGACATATACAAAACATTTTTAATAACCAAACTTCTTCATAAAGGACTAAAGGACTAAATTACGTTAAACTAAGTTTGAAAGAAATTTTTGAAAAAGTTTTAGAGTTTTCTTGCACAATAGACATTTTAGTATGTGCCGGGAGGGTTTTGGTGCTTGGACCATTATCTCTGGAAGTATTGACTTACTCCGGAAAAAGATTGTACCGTTGAAAATGAGGCCGCTAGAACAACCTACTGAAAAAAGAATCAAAACGATGCGAGAGAAGCTCTTAAACTTAACTTTTTTGATTTTTGTGTGGGAAGTACCCGAAGGAGTGGACCGATATAGCCCATATTCCAGCCTGACACATGTCTTGATAAAATAATATGATGTTCAAAGTCTGCACCAATCAGAAACTCCCGCGAAAATTATCTTGCGGATTTGCCATTTTGGTTGGTGCCGTCAGGGTTTCTTGGGACATTAAGGTCAATATCTCAGGAAGTATGGACTTGCGCAAGAAAAAAATTGTACCGTAATAAAGGGAGTGTCAAGGACAACCTGCTGAAAAAAAATCAAGACGATTCGAGAGGAGCTCTTAAACTTCACTTTATCCGAATTTTGTGTGGGAGGTACCCGAAGAAGTGGACCGATATAGTCCATATTCCAACCTGATACATGACTGGATGAAATAATATGATGTGCAATTTCTGCACCAATCAGAAACTCCCTGTGAGAATTACTTGCGGATTTGCCATTTTGGTTGGTGCCGTCAGGGTTTCTTGAAACTTCTAAGCCAATATCTCAAGAAGTATGGTTTTGCGCAAGAAAAAAATTGTACCGCCGTAAAGGGAGCCGCAAGGACAACTTACTGAAACAAATTTCCAAATGATCCGAGAGGAGCTCTTAAACTTCACTTTAACCGAATTTTTTGTGGGAGGTACTTGAAGGAGTGGACCAATATACTCCATATTCGAACCCGATCTATATTTAGAAAAAATAATACGATGTGCAAAGTTTTGACTAAATCGATAGCTCTCTTCGAGAGTTATGGTTTACACCATTTTACAGACAAATTTTGAACATTTGCGGGGAAGGTACCAGAAGGAGTGGACCGATATGGCCCATCTTCGAACTTAAACTAAGTTTGGACAATATATTACGAGACCTAAAATTTGGTTCGAATCGGTTGATCCTTTGAGAGTTGTCGTGCGCACCAGCCAGCCAGACAGACAGACATTTTTCGTATCAAAGTGTATATACCCTTTCTAGCCTAAAGGCTGATGGTATAAAAATGAGATGAGGTTCCAATATAGACTAAATCGGTCCACTCTTTCGGGTAGCTCCCACACAAAATTTCGGAAAAGCTCAGTTTAGGACTTGCTCTCGATTGTTGTTGAAGCTTTGATTGTTGTTGAAGCAACTTGCATTCGCTGCCTCCATTACGGCGGTACATATTTTTTAGGGGCAAGTTCATACTTCCTGACTAAATTAACGAAAGCTGAAAACATCCTACAGGATCATGTGTAGTGGCCGCAGCGAACTATAACTCTCGAACGTATCAGCTGTTTCGAAAGAAAATTTGGCCTCCGTAACGTTTTGTCTGGTAAATCCGGTAAATGCCGCTCAAAAGAAAAGCACAAAAAATCACAAATATGCTACGCACGGCTTTTTTGAAATTATCTTCAAATTTAGTTTAACTTGTAAAACGACCCATATCTTCTCCTCCATTTTTTTAAGTTCTGTTTAGAGTCTGTTTGAAGATCCATTGGAAATCTATACCGATGCTTTTCCATGTGTTCCTGTTAAAAGAGATAATATATTTTTCGTGGGCAAGTCCATGCTTCCTGACATATCGGTGAAAAAAACTAAGTTATACGGTGGCGAACTGAAATGACTGGAGGACGCGCTATCTGTCGAAAAGACGTTACTCCCAAAATAAAATCCACTTCTAAAATGGACAATGTCTATCAATTTCAAAATAAGCCAATATTTTTTAGATTTTTTGAAAGTGATAAGTAGAGGCAATCTCTTAATCTGGCTCTGGGTCTATCTTATGTTCTGAGAATCTGGAGGTTTGGATTAGTTGTAACCACAAAGCTACTGGAGTTAATGAATAGATTTTAAAGGGCTGTTGAAAATATTCAGTGTGTCGTGCAAAATATCTGCCCAGCTTAGGGGCTATGCCTATATTTAGCACGGTGTCATCAATTCTTGGCCTATAGGAATTTAGACGGCTGCACCATCCGAAGTGAAGATGAACCTAAACTACTATAGCTTGTCGTGATAGCCGACGCTGCACAACTGCGTTAACTGGTGAATGTACTTCATTCACAAGATAGTTGTTTATGACTTCTGCGACTGCATCTGTGTAAATGATATTTAAACCTGTTGATTTAGGGTTTCTCTCTTGAAATGTTGGACCTCCCTTCGTAGACCATGAAAATCATTTCTGTGATGCCGGGGAGATCCTAACGCCATTTGGTGATTAGTTGGGCTCCCACGGTAACTTCAGAGTACTGCAACAAGAGCAGAACATGGTATACATGTACTGGAAGGATCTTTGTCTCCTCCTGTAGAAGGGCCAACTTAAAACATGAGGAAGCACCCTGTTGTAATTCTCAGGGCGGCATTCTGACAGGTTGGAATATTTTTCCGTCGCGTTGTACTTATATTTGTGGACCACACTGGAGCCGCATAACTTACCACAGACCGACCTAGCGCGATATATGTGGTCAACATTTTTTTTGTCTGTACCCCAAGTGCAGACAGCTGTGGCATGCCCTTGAAAATGCTGCCAAATGTGACACCTAGAATCTTGACGTATTAGTGGTCGGAACTCTACTGCAATCGATCAGCTCAATGGTCAACTTCGCAGTCTACATATGTATGTCGAGCAAATATGAGTTTAGACTTTCACAAATGATATCAAGGGAGGTACCTAACGCCAAAATCGTACAATCGTTCGCATGTGTTACTATTTCAATGCCGTCTGGAGGGGTTGGAATACAGTAGAATTCCCTGTTTCACTCTACGGACTTCCTGTTCCTTAATTCCA
This sequence comes from Musca autumnalis, assembly GCF_047663935.1. Taxonomy (NCBI): domain Eukaryota; kingdom Metazoa; phylum Arthropoda; class Insecta; order Diptera; family Muscidae; genus Musca; species Musca autumnalis. The sequence continues at coordinate 9,092,028 of NW_027411755.1, read as the reverse complement.
CGTACGACTGGCGTTCACACATATGTATGCTTATCTATCTTTACGATCTCAATGTCGCATGGAGGCGTTTGGAAATCAGGAGAGGTAGAAAAACAGTTCCGGAGTTATCGCCCCATCCTGGGTAACTCCATGTTTCACTCTACGGGACTTGGGCTCCTTGTTCCCGAATTCCACGTACAACTGGCGTCCACACATATGATTATCCAACGTGTCAAACTTGGCCGTAGTGTAGTCTCCTCAATGCCCTTAAACGTCATGGAGTGCTTGACTGTATCAAAGGCTTTTGATAAGTCAAGCACCACCAGCACTGTCCTATCGCACATTCCATTCTAGTTGAGTCCTCGACTAATATGTGTGGAGATGGCGTGCAACGCTGTTGTCGTGCTTGGCTGCTGATGATCCTCAACTGGATAGCTATTTTGGACGCTGGGTAGGAGTAAAGCCTCAAGAGAATTTAATACTGGCGACAAAAGTGAAATCAGTCTTCCGTAGCTGGACCACCCTGCCCATTTTCCAGACTTCGGGCACGATGTGATGATGGCATTCGCAACATGATCCGATAAAAAATGTGGTGGTCCCTCCTCGCCAGGAAGACGACGTACTGCTCTTCTCTTGGCACTATCACTCCAGGGGGTTGTCGATTAAAATAACTTGAGCACCACTTCGGATCAGTCAGTGGTCTGAGGTCTTATCTTCCTTCTCCCCAGGGTTCCGTTGTACACAATTCACTTATTCCGGCTCTAATAAGGCAACTCTTCAGATGAATAACCCAAGTGTTCCGCTTATGCTCGTCGACCAAACTGTTTTCTTCCAGTGCCAGCTTCTTGACTATTGCATCACTGCACAGTGGTCCCACTTGTATGAAAAAGAGGGCCAAAAATGGTTATAATCGAGCTACCGCCTCCAAATTTTAAACAAGCCAAAAAGATAGAAAACGATTTTTAGTGGATGTAGGTCCATATTTGGGTATAGCTCCCATAGAAAGGTACCGCACGATTTGTGGTATTTTGACGATTTTAGCCAAATTAACCCACCGATTTGGATGTTATTATGCATTTTGAATTCTGAGTGAATAAATTACCTCCTTGCAAAACATATTCAATATAGGTCCACGTTTAGGTATAGCCGCCATATAAATGTACCCTCAGATTTTTGGCATTTTGACAATTTTACCGAAATTTTCCAACTGATTTGGCTGTAATTTGGCATTTTGAGTTCTGAGTGAACAAAATACCTCCATGCAAAACATGGTCAATATCGGTCTACGTTTAGGTATAGCCCCCATATAAACGTACCTCCCGATTTTCGAAATTTTTACAATTTTACCCACATTCTCCAACCGATTTGGCTGTAATTTTGCATTTTGGGTTCTGAGGGAGCAAAATAACTCCTTGCCAAAAACGTTCAGTATAGGCCCAAGTTTAGGTATAGCTCCCATATAAACGTACATCCCGATTTTCGGAATTTTAACGATTTTACGGACGTGGTGGTCTGTAAATTTACAAAAATAAGTCTGGATATTTAAAATTTATATGTTTAGGGAATATTTACTTCCATCGCAATAAAATTTGTCGCCATCAATTTTTCGATTTTTGTCCACGGGCGGAACCACTGTGCACTGGGGTTGGTTTGAGGAAGCTCATCACGCTCATTCGCTAATCCCGCCGCCTATCTTGGACGCCTCTCGGATATACGAGTATATAGCGAGCGGTTGCAGTAGTTACGATTTCTTGGAAGTCCTTTCTGTCTCTCGAACATTTGAAGGGTGAACACTCTGAAACTAGATCAATTGGCATTCCAATGATTGACGAAAGTGCGGCGTTCAGGGGTGATGAAATCGGGCGGTCTGCTAAAGGAGATAACTATGGAAAGATGGTCTCAATCCATAAAAACGACGTGTTGCCAAGTGACGTCATTTGTCAGACCAGGTGACACGATGGTTATATCCGGCGAACTGTGAGTGACACTTTCCACTAATTCTGCTCAGCCAGAACTTTTTTCTTGGGCCCAAATTGCACAATTAATTATTAGCATTAAAATCCCTTAAATACCAGTCGGTTATGGTCTTCCAAGAGCGGGCTAATGTTGGGCAAATAGCCTGGAGTGCAACTATTTATCGGCGGCAACACTACCTCGGCAGGTCCACACCTGACTGCTACTCGATACATTCCATGTATGGGTCATAAAGCCGGGCTCAAACGAGGTCTGTAATGACCAGACTGGCAATAGAAAAGCTAATCCCCAACCTCTACTTTTGGTTCGATCCATCCTCCATTACATCGCTGTAAAAAAATGTACAAACTAATGTATACACCATATCGACATATTGTTCCGCGGTAGTAAATCGGCACCGGCTTATTGTTAGCTGGTTTGACCCAATTCTGTCATTTTCTGGGATTGGTTTTGTGACTTGGAAAATTGTTCCATTCTGTATCAATAGCACACCATTCTATGTCCATAGCAACCAACCGAAGCAGCTGTAAATTGGAGTCCCAAAATATTGTTTTCATTGGCCAATTGTTTAGTATAACCGTACCTAACGGTTTTGGTTATAAATATATTTGAAGCATATTTTTCAAAAGCTAAAAAAATATATAATATATACAAATATATATATTAGTATCCAACAATCTGGAATGGACACGGGTCAAATGGAGCAATTTTGGTTCCATACAGGGACTATCGTTTCTCTAGTCTAATTTTTTGAGCCATATACCCGTCCATCCTTTACTGAGCCGCCTCCTACCCTTTACTGACTCTACATTGAATACCAAATAGAGTTCGACTTTAAACGAATTGGTGGCGGGCAATGGAATCGCAATGGATTTAAAAGAATTTTCTATGTAAGTAGATGTTATAAGGATGGATTTGATACCTTGTTCATATTGCGAATTTCACTCTAAATACCTTTTTGGAAGTTTTGATGTCAGCTGTTCCCTTTATATGAAGAGAAATCAATTAGGAATTTATTCAGGTGAAATAATTGACATCTTTTATGAAAAAAGCTCCTTTAATTTCCATTTAAGTGTTCAAAATCTTAATACGAAAAAAATGATTCCTCCCTGGTTTTACATAGACTCAATACCGCCGCCTCGCCCCTTAGTTTTTTACACAACGTTACGTGCGTGTGTAGGTTTGTGTGTTTTTTAATTAATTCCTCTTTGCTGACAGTTTTCTCATCTTAAGTTCGTTTTTTTTTGTTTCTTCTTTTAAGTAGAACATCCGACGAGCTGTCTACTATACTTTTCTTGCTCATTGCCTTAATGTGACTTGAAGAAAAAAGCCCACAGAAGCAACAACAACTTTGTCCATCTTTGGCAAGGTCCCCACATCTAACTGAAGATGTTGCTGCATGCAGCAGAAAAGAAAAACAGGGAAGTAGATGAAGACAAAGAAAAAACGAAAGAACTTTAATGACAGTACCTGACCCCGACAGTGATTTGTCCAAAACAATTTCCTTCCTTAATCGCAATGCATATCAAAAGCTTTTATCTACACACACTTGGACAAATACAGACACAGATATACAAGCTACAGATAGCCACAGCGAACAAACAAGCCACTCAGATTCTTACACGATGACCTGAGAATTCCTAGTTACTGTCCAGGGACACAGATCATGTTGTTCTTGTTGCTGTTTTAATGCGTTAGAATTGTGTTCAACCAGATGCCGGGTGTCCCCTCTTCCTTCGTGTGACCAATGTCGTGTGTTTTACCGTCATTTTTAGCTACTTTGCGCCATTTATTATTTGGTCATTTGGAAACGGAACAAAGACATAGACTCGTTTATTTCTTTGCCTATCTCCTCCCCCATCCCCCTTCATCCGTGGTATGGAGATGATAAATTAGGAAAATACCCCCTTGTTGTTGTTTTTCCCAACAAATGTTCTGATGATGGGGTAGATAGCTGGCCAGCCAGCCAGCCTCTTAAATACAGGACAACCAAGGAAATTACATAAAAAATTGAATGTTTTTTGGGTTTTTTACATTGCGTTTATTTTTGTCGTTGCTGTTGTAAGCGGTTAATGTTTAGGTGTATTTGTGGCCATGTTTCGAGATCCATTATATACAACGACAAGAACAGCAACAACAGCATCGGCCGCAACATCACGATGATGGTGATGACACGATGAGATACACGACAACAACAACAGGGAACAACCGATGAAAAGTAGCCAGCCACGTGAATCAGAGGAGAGGAAACGGAAATCATGCCATAAATAAAACGCTGAGATACAGCATACTTTTTTTTAGCAGGACATCGGCGAGCACAAAAAACTTGTGCTCTTAAAGTTTCCCAAAAAATGGTAAAAAACACATACACATTCTTTCAAGTGGATTTCTTTCAGTGATACCATGGTAGAATTTCAGTTCTTTGATATGTTAGAGTTTTAAACTCTACTGGATATTTTGTGTCTTTGTAAAGGGGTATTGAATTTGATTTTTTCAACGACTATTCCAACACACAAAACGTGGATTTAAAAAAAAAATTGCAAGGGCTCTTCCGACACAAGCCGTGGATTTTTAAAGAAAATTTTTTCAAGGACTATTCAAAACAAAACGTGGATTTTTTAAAGAAAAGTTTTTCAAGGACTACTCAAAAAAACCGTGGATTTTTTAAAGAAATTTTGCAGGACTATTTCAACCCAAAACGTGGATTTCTTAAAGAATATTTTTTCAAGGACTATTCCAACACAAAACTTGAATTTCTTAAAGAATATTTTTTCTAGGACTATTCCAACACAAAACATGGATTTTTAAAGAAAATTTTTTCTAGGACTATTCCAAGAAAAAAACGTAGATTTTTTAAATAATATTTTTCAAGGAAAATTACTCCACAAAACGTGGATTTTTTAAAGAATATTTTTCAAGAAAAATTACTTCACAATACGTGGATTTTTTAAAGAATATTTTTCAAGGAAAATTACACCACAAAACGTAGATTTTTAAGGAATATTTTTTCAAGGTTTATTCCACCACAAAACGTGGATTTTTTAAAGAATATTTTTTCAAGGTTTATTCCACCACAAAACGTAGATTTTTTAAAGAATATTTTTTCAAGGTTTATTCCACCACAAAACGTGGATTTTTTAAAGACTATTTTTCAAGGAAAATTACACTACATAACGTGGATTTTTTAAGGAATATTTTTCAAGGAAAATTACACCACAAAACGTGGATTTTTTAAAGAATATTTTTCAAAATTACACCACAAAACGTGGATTTTTTAAAGAATATTTTTCAAAATTACACCACAAAACGTGGATTTTTAAAGAATATTTTTCAAAATTACACCACAAAACGTGGATTTTTAAAGAATATCTTTCAAGGAAAATTACACCACAAAACGTGGATTTTTTAAAGAATATTTTTCAAGGAAAATTACACCACAAAACGTGGATTTTTTAAAGAATATTTTTCAAGGAAAATTACACCACAAAACGTGGATTTTTTAAAGAATATTTTTCAAGGAAAATTACACCACAAAACGTGGATTTTTTAAAGAATATTTTTCAAGGAAAATTACACCACAAAACGTGGATTTTTTAAAGAATATTTTTCAAGGAAAATTACACCACAAAACGTGGATTTTTTAAAGAATATTTTTCAAAGAAAATTACACCACAAAACGTGGATTTTTTAAAGAATATTTTTCAAGGAAAATTGCACCACAAAACGTGGATTTTTTAAAGAATATTTTTCAAGGAAAATTACACCACAAAACGTGGATTTTTTAAAGAATATTTTTCAAGGAAAATTACACCACAAAACGTGGATTTTTTAAAGAATATTTTTCAAGGAAAATTACACCACAAAACGTGGATTTTTTAAAGAATATTTTTCAAGGAAAATTACACCACAAAACATTGATTTTTTAAAGAATATTTTTCAAGGAAAATTACACCACAAAACATTGATTTTTTAAAGAATATTTTTCAAGGAAAATTACACCACAAAACGTGGATTTTTTAAAGAATATTTTTCAAGGAAAATTACACCACAAAACGTGGATTTTTTAAAGAATATTTTTCAAGGAAAATTACACCACAAAACATGGATTTTTTAAAGAATATTTTTCAAGGAAAATTACACCACAAAACGTGGATTTTTTAAAGAATATTTTTCAAGGAAAATTACACCACAAAACTTGGATTTTTTAAAGAATATTTTTCAAGGAAAATTACACCACAAAACGTGGATTTTTTAATGAATATTTTTCAAGGAAAATTACACCACAAAACGTGGATTTTTTAAAGAATATTTTTCAAGGAAAATTACACCACAAAACGTGGATTTTTTAATGAATATTTTTCAAGGAAAATTACACCACAAAACGTGGATTTTTTAAAGAATATTTTTCAAGGAAAATTACACCACAAAACGTAGATTTTTAAAGAATATTTTTTCAAGGTTTATTCCACCACAAAACGTGGATTTTTTAAAGAATATTTTTCAAGGAAAATTACACCACAAAACGTAGATTTTTAAAGAATATTTTTTCAAGGTTTATTCCACCACAAAACGTGGATTTTTTAAAGAATATTTTTCAAGGAAAATTACACCACAAAACGTGGATTTTTTAAAGAATATTTTTCAAGGAAAATTACACCACAAAACGTGGATTTTTTAAAGAATATTTTTCAAGGAAAATTACACCACAAAACGTGGATTTTTTAAAGAATATTTTTCAAGGAAAATTACGCCACAAAACGTGGATTTTTTAAAGAATATTTTTCAAGGAAAATTACACCACAAAACGTGGATTTTTTAAAGAATATTTTTCAAGGAAAATTACACCACAAAACGTGGATTTTTCAAAGTATATTTTTCAAGGAAAATTACACCACAAAACGTGGATTTTTTAAAGAATATTTTTCAAGGAAAATTACACTACAAAACGTGGATTTTTTAAAGAATATTTTTCAAGGAAAATTACACCACAAAACGCGGATTTTTTAAAGAATATTTTTCAAGGAAAATTACACCACAAAACGCGGATTTTTTAAAGAATATTTTTCAAGGAAAATTACACCACAAAACGTGGATTTTTCAAAGAATATTTTTCAAGGAAAATTACACCACAAAACGTGGATTTTTTAAAGAATATTTTTCAAGGAAAATTACACCACAAAACGTGGATTTTTCAAAGAATATTTTTCAAGGAAAATTACAATACAAAACGTGGATTTTTTAAAGAATATTTGTCAAGGAAAATTACACCACAAAACGTGGATTTTTTAAAGCATATTTTTTAAGGAAAATTACACCACAAAACGTGGATTTTTTAAAGCATATTTTTTAAGGAAAATTACACCACAATACGTGGATTTTTTAAAGAATATTTTTCAAGGAAAATTACACCACAAAACGTGGATTTTTTAAAGAATATTTTTCAAGGAAAATTACAGCACAAAACGTGGATTTTTTAAGGAATATTTTTCAAGGAAAATTACACCACAAAACGTGGATTTTTTAAAAAATATTTTTCAAGGAAAATTACAGCACAAAACGTGGATTTTTTAAGGAATATTTTTCAAGGAAAATTACACCACAAAACGTGGATTTTTTAAAGAATATTTTTCAACGAAAATTACACCACAAAACGTGGATTTTTTTAAATAATATTTTTTAAAGAATATTTTTCAAGGAAAATTACACCACAAAACGTGGATTTTTTAAAGAATATTTTTCAAGGAAAGTTACACTACAAAACGTGGATTTTTTAAAGAATATTTTTCAAGGAAAATTACACCACAAAACGTGATTTTTTTAAAGCATACTTTTCAAGGAAAATTACACCACAAAACGTGGATTTTTTAAAGAATATTTTTCAAGGAAAATTACAACACAAAACGTGGATTTTTTAAAGAATATTTTTCAAGGAAAATTACACCACAAAACGTGGATTTTTTAAAGAATATTTTTCAACGAAAATTACACCACAAAACGTGGATTTTTTAAAGAATATTTTTCAACGAAAATTACACCACAAAACGTGGATTTTTTAAAGAATATTTTTCAACGAAAATTACACCACAAAACGTGGATTTTTTAAAGAATATTTTTCAACGAAAATTACACCACAAAACGTGGATTTTTTAAAGAATATTTTTCAACGAAAATTACACCACAAAACGTGGATTTTTTAAAGAATATTTTTCAACGAAAATTACACCACAAAACGTGGGCTTTTTAAAGAATATTTTTCAACGAAAATTACACCACAAAACGTGAATTTTTTAAAGAATATTTTTCAAGGAAAATTACACCACAAAACGTGGATTTTTTAAAGAATAATTTTGCAAGGACAATTACACCACAAAACGTGGATTTTTTAAAGAATATTTTTCAAGGAAAATTACACCACAAAGAGTGGATTTTTTAAAGAATATTTTTGCAAGGACAATTACACCACAAAACGTGGATTTTTTAAAGAATATTCTTCAAGGAAAATTACACCACAAAACGTGGATTTTTTAAAGAATATTTTTCAAGGAAAATTACACCACAAAGCGTGGATTTTTTAAAGAATATTTTTGCAAGGACAATTACACCACAAAACGTGGATTTTTTAAAGAATATTCTTCAAGGAAAATTACACCACAAAACGTGGATTTTTTAAAGAATATTTTTCAAGGAAAATTACACCACAAAGCGTGGATTTTTTAAAGAATAATTTTGCAAGGACAATTACACCACAAAACGTGGATTTTTTAAAGAATATTTTTTAAGGAAAATTACACCACAAAACGTGGATTTTTTAAAGAATATTTTTCAAGGAAAATTACACTACATAACGTGGATTTTTTAAGGAATATTTTTCAAGGAAAATTACACCACAAAACGTGGATTTTTTAAAGAACATTTTTGTAAGAACAAAAAAGGTTATTTTAACAACAAAAAGTTAATTTTAAAGAATATTTTTGTAAGGACAATTGGAATACAAAACGTAGATTAATAAGGAATATTTTTGTAAGGACAATTGTACCACAAACGTGTATAAATATATACATATATCTATTCCTATATTCTAGAATAGATGAGCCCCATCGGGAATAGATGAACCCCCTATGAGGGGAGTCGATGAGTACCATGAAGAATATAGGAGTCTAATAGTGGGTTCATCTATTCTTTGTGGAATAGATAAGCGATACCGGGCCTCATCTATTCTTTGTAGAATAGATGAACCGTAAGCCTCATATTGATGACCTTATTTATGTCCTTCTGCAAATCCCCTTTAATTTTTCTAACAACTGTTTTTTACTGAGTATTTTTTTATTTCAACAGATTGCCAAGTATGTGGTATATCAAACAAACAAACATGACATCAAGATTGTTACACATGTATACATCCCAATTGAAAGCGGTCGGGCACCCCATACTGATCGCTTGACTGGTTGGATGGATGGCTAGTAAAACCTCTTCAATGGTGGAGATTTTCGGTTAAAGAACTTCAAGTGGTTTCTTATTTTTGTATATCGATGACAAACAACGTTTGCAAACGGAAACGTATGTCAACACATCGACGTTACCGTACAGTGAGGTGGCAGAAAGGCAGGCGGACAGGGTGACTAGCAAACCTTTGCTAAAAGTATCAAAATGCGTAACAATTGCGACATTGTTAAAATGTTACCACGTTGATGATGGCCTTTGGATAGGGTTTGTTTTCGATTTTTTTTTCTTGTTGTGTCGGCAAATGCAAATGTTTGAAATCCCGACAACAACCACTTAACAACTGTTTGCCTTTAAAGTTTAATTTGCTTAGATTACGTGCGGATTACATCTGTGCACCCTAGTACAGAGACCGAAAAAATGAGAACTATTTATGCCGACAAAAAACAATCATCGAAGTTGCTGTTGTAGACTATCCAGGAGCCCAATATAGCTTGTTGTAAGCTATCTGTTGCCTGCAATCATAACAAATTAAAACCGATTATGAAAATATAGATATGTACGTATGTACATCGTCTCTTGATGACAACGTTACGATAATGCCGATGACAATCATTACTGGCCAACCACATAAAATTATGCTCAGCTGTAACTTCTACACAGATTATTTTTATACTATCGCCTGCTATATCATGTTTTTTTATTGTTTTTGTTGTAGCTGTGGTTTTTATATGCGCCATGTATTGTGGCAAACCTCAAATTTGAATTCATAGTTTTCATTCATCCTTCCATATCATCGTCATCGTACCTAATCATATTGGGTATGCCCTTCTAAGGGGTTCTTGCTACCACCTTTTGGATTTCCCTTGTCATCTGCTGGGTGACTCTCATCATCATCAACATCAGCAGCCTTGTGGTATGAAAAATTAATTTGGTTTGGTGGTTGAATGTAATTATGTCACATTAATATTATGAAAATATTTGCTGAAGTATTTCGTCGTAATTTTTTTTCTGTGTGTGTGTGTCCTGCAATTTTGAGGTTTGTGGGTGAGGGTGGTTGGGATTAATAACCGCCAGTGGTGGTTGTTGTAGTATACATACATTCTACTGGCTAGATGACAATTTGAAACAAGTATCACTTTTTTAAGATTTCAAAGCTCAAACACTTTTCAGCGTTATACTAAAAGCACACAAAAAAAATTCAAAAGGTATCCTATATTGTAATAATAATATAAGCAACTAAAAATCAATTAAAAATCACTGCAAATCATATCTAACAGTTTTTTTTTATTTGTTATTAAGGTTTTATTTGTCGTATACCGCACTGTACATATTTAAATTATCCTCACTGTAGATTACAGCTTTAAATATTGAAAATTATTAAAATTTAACCTTGCGGTTTAGAATAGGTGGTTTCGTTCGCCCCTTCCCCCTTGGAATTACTTGTATGAATATTAAGATCTAGTTGCTTATTTGATGAGGGGGTGAGAGTGGATGATACCAAGTTAAAAAAAAACAACAACATTGTATATACTACCCATTGACAACTTTATCGTCGTCATCATCATCACCACCGGGGTGCAATTAAAAATAAAATTGACAATAAAAAACATATTTTGAAAAATTTGAATTATGTTTCTGATGATGACAGTTTCATCGTTTCATATTTAACAACCACAATGATTTATTAATTTTTATGCGTGTTTTTGAAAAAAAAAAAACACAGGAGGGTCATTCATGGGTGGTTACATGCGTATGAAGAAAAAAGTGTTCAACAGGATGTTAAATGAGTTTTAATACAAGTGGTTAGATTTAAGTAAACAGTAAAGTGTATACAAAATTTGATGAACTAAAATACAAAGTACTAGGTTTTCGAGAGAAGTTAACAACCTTGGTTAATCGGGTTGGCATGTATTATAATGGATATGATGAGAAAACAAGTGAAACACAAGTAATAATGGGGTTAAGTTCAGGTGGGCCGAAATGTTTATAAATTATAATAATACCAGATTTCAGCAATTTAGGGTGGGAAGATGGGGATAGACTTCACAAGTAAAATATTGTTAAGTTCCGGCCGGGCCGAACTTTTTATGCCCTTACAGTTTTCTTTTCCTGTCCACAATTTTGATAACCCAAATGCCTAAATTATCTAATCTAATTAAACAAGTAAGATAAGCGTTAAGTTCGGCCGGGCCCAACTTTTTATACCCTCCACCACGAACTGTATTGAACTGAATACCAAAAATACCGAAAATTGGGAGATATCGTCCTATGGGGGCTATATGAGGGCGTGGACATATACCGACAAATTTCAGGAGGAAAGTTGTATATCCTTAATGAAGACTAATTATAAAATTTCAGTAATTTCGGTGGGATTGAGGTCAAATCTTAAAAAAAACGGAAAATCGGGAGGTACCGTTCTATGGGGGCTATATGAAGACGCGGACCTACACCGACAAATTTCAGGTGGAACTTTGTATACCCCAAAGAAGACTAACTACCAATTTTCTGTCATTTCTGTAGGAAATTGATGTCACAACCTTCAAAATGCAGAAAAATGAGGGCGTGGACATATACCGACAAATTTCAGGCGAAAATTGTATATCCTTAACGAAGACTAATTATTAAATTTCAGCAATTTCGGTAGGATATTGAGGTCACAACCTTCAAAATACTGAAAATCAGGAGGTACCGATCTATGGGGGCTATACTAAGGCGTGGACCTACACTGACAAGCTTCTGGGGGAAAGTTGGGGGGTATCCAACGAAGACTAAATACCAAATATCAGCCATTTCTGAGGAATATTGAGGCCAAATCCTTCAAAACACCAAAAATTGGGAGGTAAGTTCTATTGGGGGCTATATAAAGGCGTGAACCTATACCAACAAATTTAATATGGAACGTTAAATACCCCAAATGAGGACCATATACCAAATTTCAGCTATATCGGTGGATTAATGTGGTCACAACCTTCAAATTACCGAAAATCGAGAGGATCCGTACTATGGGGGCTATATAAAGGCGTGGACCTATACCTACAAATGTCAGGGCGGAAGTTGTATACCCCCAACGAAGACTAAATACCAAATTTCAGCCACTTCGGTGTGATAATGAGGCTGAGGTGACGTAGGGGATGGAAGAACGGTCCTGACCGGTTTTCACATGGCAAAGCCCAGGATTTATCTTGGTCCCTTTTTCATCTCAAGTGGACACTGACCTCCCCGTGGTGTCACCTGGGGAACTGCCTTTAACACCCATTAAAGGTAGTGAGCTAAAGGTAGTGCTCTAAAGTTGACGAACCCCGCAAACGTCTTAAAGACCATGATCTGCGAATCTGCACCTGGAATGTTCGCACTCTTTGTAGAGAAGGTGCAGTTTACGCATTGGCAGTACAAGGCCGACATTACCGCCATACAGGAAATACGATGGATTGGGAAAGGCGTCACAACAACACCTAAAGGTGACGCACTATATTATAGCTGCCATGACGTAAAGCATGAGTTTGGTTGCGGATTTGCGGATATTTTATTTTACGAGCGCTTAGAAGAAACATATGACCGTTGTCCTGCCCATGACATTACAATTATTCTAGGCGATTTTAATGCCAATATTGGAAAGGAGAATATCTTTGGCCCAACAGTCGGGAATTTCAGTCTCCACAGTGAAACATCTGACAATGGTATGAGGCTGATAGACTTTGCAGCTGCAAGAAACATGGTAGTTAGCAGTACCGGCTTTAATCATCTCGATATTCATAAGGGCACCTGGCTGTCTCCAGATCAAAGAACAAGTTTGATCATGTACCCGTCTAAACGTTGCAAGTAAAGCATGAACAGACACAACGCGGAAGTTGGACATCGATAGGCTGCAAACACAACAGATAGCCACAGCATATTCCACTCAACTAGCCCAATTGCTTAATGAGAGCACTCCTTGTGCCGATAACATAACAACACAATGGCAAAATATTGCCCACCGCAATATCCATACTTGTATACCAGAGACCTCCACAAAGGAATTCATGGTATGACCAGGAGTGTCGTGCTGCCACCGAAGAGAAAAATGCGCCATATAGAGCTACTTTACAGTCAGTAGCGCACGAGAGAGATATCATGAGAAAAGGAGAGAAGAGAAACGTCTTTTCCGCAAGAAAAAGAGAGAAATGGAAAAACGGGAGTGTGAACAAATCGAGATGTACAGGAGCCAGAATGAAGTCCGAAAATCCTACCAAAGAGTGAAACATCAAACAGATGGCTTAGGTACAGGCACATCCTCATATAGAGACCAGCAAGGTAATCTGGTAACAGATACAGATAGCGTGGTCAGGATATGGAAGGAACATTTCTCCAATCTGCTGGTATCCAATAGTAGCGAAGACGATGATACACAGATCCAATCCCAGAAGATGGTATAGAAAGCAGCAGGAGCCGATGGCTTACCAGCCGAGCTGTTTAAAACCGGAGGCGACGCGCTGATAAGGTGTGTGCATCAGCTAGTTAGCACTAGAACGCGTACTTGTCGATTGGAACCTGAGCATCCTGTGTCCCGTCCACAAGAAAGGAGATAAGACTATATGCTCCAACTATAGGGGCATAAGTCTTCTCCCTATCGCCTACAAGATAGTGTCAGGGATATTGTGCGAACGACTAAACGAAAAAATTGGAGCATACTGGCTTTAGACCTGGCAAGTCCACCATTGACCAGATATTTACCCTGCGGCAAATCCTGGAGAAGACCCAAGAGATGCAGATCGACACCTACCACCTTTTTGTCGATTATAAAGCAGCCTTCGACAGCCCGCTACGTTCAAAGTTATTCCAAGCAATGTCTTGGTATCCCCGCGAAGCTCATTCGGCTTTGTAAAATGACTCTAACTAACACAAGATTTTCAGTTAAAATAAGAAAGAACCTCTCTGAAGAGTTTTGTACCAAAAGAGGTTTCAGGCAAGGAAACAGCCTTTCGTGTGATCTTTTCACCTGCTAGAAAAGGTTATACGAGAGGCAAACGTCAAAAAAAGTGACACAATCTACACCAATACCCACATGTTACTTGCTTATGCTGATGATATAGACATCATGGGACGATCAGTAAATAAGTAACCGATACCTTAATGAAGGTCGAAGGAGAATCTGCTAAAGTGCGTCTAACGGTAAACGGCGAGAAGACCATGCTGATGGTGTTGACGAGCAATGCGTCCATTGAGATCGGACCAATTGTTGAAGTTGGTTCCTATAATTTGATCCAAATGACTGGATTTTTTGAAACAGCAATTTTGTGCACGGTTCCCACTCAAGCTCAAAAACGAATGAACCGATCTTCATATACGTTTTTTGGCTTATCAAGATGTGCCAACTGGATTATATGATGTGTATGAATGGGGACACCCCTTAAGTTACATACTGATTTCATATATTTTGTTTTCCAAACGAATTGACACTTAATCCGAATTTCGCGTTCTCTAAGAACAACAAAATTTTCCGAAATATATAATATCTTGGTGTACCCCCATTAGAAACATTTCCAACCAAATCAGCAAAAATTAAACTTTTGGAATTCCTGGCCTGGCTCATATTTTAGTACACCGCCTTTATAACCTAGCGGCTGTAGTTATTAAAAAGGAATTAATAAATATTAAATTTATATCACCATAATGATGCTTCTAATGCATTTTAATACAAAAATGTTTAATACGTAATTACATAAGATTTACCCTGATTATTTTAAACTCTCTCCTGAATTTCATTTCCAGTCTGTCTTTAGCAGACCTTACAATATTTTTTCCAATTTATTTGCCTAGCCTAGCCATCCCCCATCCTTTCTGTGTCCAGTTCTTTTAAAGCTTCTTTTGTGGTCCGATAACAATCTAAACAACAAAACGAATAACACAGCTAGCAATTTGTCAACATAAAAGGACTCAGGTTTTTAATTCACCCAACGCACATACCCCTACCCCTGAATACAGGACTTGGTTGATATGATGATGACGATGCTGATGACATGAAGATTCTTTTTTTCAATTTTAAAGGTTTTCCTTTTTTCCACAAACATTTCAAAGGCTTCATTCATTCATCCATCGTCGTCGTCGATATGTTGACAATTTGTTATATTATTAATAATCTAAAGCAGTAGCAATAGAAAAAATAAAATGCCTGCACGTACGTCTGTCTGTCTGTCTTTCTGTATGACGAATGGCCAATATTAATATTATTCCAAAGGCATATATACGAATTCATCCTTGCCAACCGACCACCACACTTTACAATTGTAAAGCCTAATCAGTCCATTTCACTTCTAAGGATGCTGTTTTCTTGGCTGGCATTCGTTAACAATGGTCCATATGAAGTGGTAGAATAACGCTTGTAATTGTTACCTTGTCTTTTTGAGACAAGTTATTGGATATGGAGAAAAGTTTTGCGTTTAGGCATTAAAATAACTTATCACTTGTAATTTTTGATCAGGTGTTTCTGTTCACGTTGTCTATGTCATTTTAAAAGATGGGTGAAACCTTCGCGCTCGCGATTTTCCTAAACTTGACTATTTTGAAAATACCCTTTTCTTTTCTTCTCCTGATATTTTTTATTTACGCTTCATGTTGCCCCAGACTACAGGGTTGCCCTGTATGCCGCAGAGTTTCCCTGTTCTTCTCTACCAGTAGCCTTAGGACACTCCGGATCGTACTATGGATTTTTAGGTGGTGATTTTTGGTACCCAAGTATAGACTTTGAGGCAGTTTTAAGATAGAGGTTATTATCTTTGACAATACACTTCCTCCAAATCGGGACAACGAATGTGGTTAAGTTGTGCGGACGTGGTTAAGTTGTGCAGCTTCTCGACATCCAGCTTCCCTTCTGTGTGAGATCGCACCGGTCATATGCCACCTCTAGGCACTTGTTCAATATATCCAGGCTTCTATCTATAAAAGGCCTCTTGAAAAGGGCTTCTATCTATCTTTTCTGAGAGAAAAGGTGCTTCTATAGACCCTTTCTGAAAGAAACGGTGCTTCTGTAGACCCCTTCTGAAAGAAAGGAGGCTTCTATAGAGAAAGGGTGCTGCTATAGAAAGGGTGCTTCTATAGACATTTTCTGAAAGGCAGGGTGCTTCTATAGACCATTTCTGAAGGAAGGGGTGCTTCTATAGACCCTTTCTGAAAGAAACGGTGTTTCTATAGACCCTTTCTGAAACAAACGGTGTTTCTATAGACCCTTTCTGAAACAAACGGTGTTTCTATAGACCTTTTCTGAAACAAACGGTGTTTCTATAGACCCTTTCTGAAAGAAAGGGTGCTGCTATAGAAAGGGTGCTTCTATGGACCTTTTCTAAAAGGATGGGTGCTTCTAGAGACGATTCTGAAAGAAAGGGTGCTTCTATAGACTATGTTTGAAAGAAAGAAAGGGTGCTTCTATATACTATGTTTGAAAGAAAGAAAGGGTGCTTCTAGAGACGATTCTGAAAGAAAGGGTGCTTATATAGACCATTTCTGAAAGAAAGGGTGCTTCTATAGACCCTTTCTGGAGAAAGGGTGCTTCTATAGACCCTTTCTGAGAGAAAAGGTTCTTCTATATGCCCATTCTGAAAGAAATAGTGCTTCTATATCCTTTCTGAAAGAAAGGGTGCTTCTTTGGACCCTTTTGGAACAAAGAGCGCTTCTATAGACCCTCTCGGAAACAAAGGGTGTTTCTACAGACCATTTCGGAAAGAAAGGGTGCTTCTATAGACCATTTGTAAAAGAAAGGGTGCTTCTATAGACCCTTTGTGAAAGAAAGGGTGCATCTATAGACCCTTTGTGAAAGAAAGGGTGCTTCTATAGATCCTTTCTGAAAGAAAGGGTGCTTCTATAGATCCTTTCTGAAAGAAAGGGTGCGCTTCTATAGACACTTTCTGAAAGAAAGTGTGCGCTTCTATAGACCCTTTCTGAAAGAAACGGTGCGCTTCTATAGACCCTCTCGGAAACAAAGGGTGTTTCCATAGACCCTCTCGGAAACAAAGGGTGTTTCCATAGACCCTCTCGGAAACAAAGGGTGTTTCCATAGACCATTTCGGAAAAAAGGGTGCTTTTATAGAACCTTTGTGAAAGAAATGGTGCTTCTGTAGACCCTTTCTTAAAGAAAGGTTGCTTCTATAGACCCTTCTGAGAGAAAGGGTGCTTCTATATGCCCTTTCTGAAAGAAGGGGTGCTTCTATAGACCCTTTCTGAAAGAAACGGTGCTTCTATAGACCCTTTCTGAAAGAAACGGTGCTTCTATAGAGCCTTTCTGAAAGAAACGGTGCGCTTCTACAGACCCTCTCGGAAACAAAGGGTGTTTCCATAGACCATTTCGGAAAGAAAGGGTGCTTCTATAGACCCTTTGTCAAAGAAGTGGTGCTTTTGTAGACCCTTTCTTAAAGAAAGGTTGCTTCTATAGACCCTTCTGAGAGAAAGGGTGCTTCTATAGATCCATTCTGAAAGAAAGGGTGCTTCTATAGACCTTTTCTGAAAGAAAGGGTGCTTCTTTGGACCCATTCGGAACAAAGGGTGCTTCTATAGACCCTCTCGGAAACAAAGGGTGCTTCTATAGACCCTCTCGGAAACAAAGGGTGTTTCGAAAAGAAAGGATGCTTCTGTAGACAATTTCGGAAAGAAAGGGTCCTTCTATAGACCCTTTCTGAAAGAAAGGGCGCTTCTATAGACCCTTTGTGAAAGAAAGGGTGCTTCTGTAGACCCTCTGTGAAAGAAAGGGTGCTTCTGTAGACCCTTTGTGAAAGAAAAGGTGCTTCTATGGACCCTTTGTGAAAGAAAAGGTGCTTCTGTTGACCCTTTCTGAAATAAAGGGTGCTTGTGTAGACCCTTTGTGAAAGAAAGGGTGCTTCTGTAGACCCTTTGTGAAAGAAAGGGTGCTTCTGTAGACCCTTTGTGAAAGAAAGGGCGCTTCTGTAGACCCTTTGTGAATGAAAGGGTGCTTCTGTAGACTCATTGTGAAAGAAAGGGTGCTTCTGTAGACCCTTTGTGAAAGAAAGGGTGCTTCTGTAGACCCTTTCTGAAAGAAAGGGTGCTTCTGTAGGCCTTTGTGAAAGAAAGGGTGCTTCTGTAGACCCTTTGTGAAAGAAAGGGTGCTTCTATAGACCCTTTCTGAGAGAAAGGTTGCTTCTATAGGCCCTTTCTGAGAGAAAGGGTGCCTTTGTGAAAGAAAGGGTGCTTCTGTAGACCCTTTGTAAAAGAAAGGGTGCTTCTGTAGACCCTTTGTGAAAGAAAGGGTGCTTCTGTAGACCCTTTGTGAAAGAAAGGGTGCTTCTGTAGACCCTTTCTGAAAGAAAGGGTGCTTCTGTAGACCCTTTCTGAAAGAAAGGGTGCTTCTGTAGGCCTTTGTGAAAGAAAGGGTGCTTCTGTAGACCCTTTGTGAAAGAAAGGGTGCTTCTATAGACCCTTTGTGAAAGAAAGGGTGCTTCTGTAGACCCTTTCTGAAAGAAAGGGTGCTTCTGTAGGCCTTTGTGAAAGAAAGGGTGCTTCTGTAGACCCTTTGTGAAAGAAAGGGTGCTTCTATAGACCCTTTCTGAATGAAAGGGTGCTTCTATAGACCCTTTCTGAAAGAAAGGGTGCTTCTATAGACCCTTTCTGAGAGAAAGGGTGCCTTTGTGAAAGAAAGGGTGCTTCTGTAGACCCTTTGTAAAAGAAAGGGTGCTTCTGCAGACCCTTTGTGAAAGAAAGGGTGCTTCTGTAGACCCTTTGTGAAAGAAAGGGTGCTTCTGTAGACCCTTTCTGAAAGAAAGGGTGCTTCTGTAGGCCTTTGTGAAAGAAAGGGTGCTTCTGTAGACCCTTTCTGAGAGAAAGGTTGCTTCTATAGGCCCTTTCTGAGAGAAAGGGTGCTTCTATAGACCCTTTCTGAGAGAAAGGGTGCTTCTGTAGACCCTTTCTGAGAGAAAGGGTGCTTTTATAGACCCTTTCTGAGAGAAAGGGTGCTTCTATAGACCCTTTCTGAGAGAAAGGGTGCTTCTATAGACCCTTTCTGAGAGAAAGGGTGCTTCTATAGACCCTTTCTGAGAGAAAGAGTGCTTCTATAGACCCTTTCTGAGAGAAAGGGTGCTTCTATAGACCCTTTCTGAGAGAAAGGGTGCTTCTATAGACCCTTTCTGAGAGAAAGGTGCTTCTATACACGCTTTCTGAGAGAAAGGGTGCTTCTATGGACCCTTTTGGAAAGAAAGGGTGTTTCTTTAGACCCTTTCGGATACAAAGCGTGCTTATATAGACCATTCTGGAAAGAAAGGGTGCCTCTATAGGTACTCTCTTAAAGAAAGGGTGCCTCTATAGGTACTCTCTTAAAGAAAGGGTGCCTCTATAGACTTTTAAAAGAAAGGGTGCCTCTATAGACTTTTAAAAGAAAGATTGCCTCTGTAGACTCTTTTTAAAAGAAAGGGTGGTACCTTCTAAAAAAAACGGTGCCTCTACAGACCTTTTCTAAAAGAAATTGTGCCTCTTTAGACCCTTTCGAGAAGAATGGGTGCCCTTTAAAATGGGCTTCTATCTAGAGAAGGCCCCTTGAAAAGGTCTTCTATCTATCTAGAGGTTGTCTTTTGACAGGGGCTTCTATCTTAAAAAGGCTCCTTGAAAGGGGCTTCTATATATACTATACCCCTTGAAAGGGGTTTCTATAAATAGAAAGTGGTTTCAATATATGTAGAAAGTCCTTTGTCATCTATAGATAGAAGCCCTACAGAATTCCCCTTTCGGGGGGCTTCTATGACCATTTCTAAGGGGCTTCTTCCTATTGAAGACCCCTTGAAAGAGGCTTCAATCTATTGAAGATCTTTAAAAAAGGGGCTTCTATCTATAGAAGACTTCTTTCAAGGTGCTGCCATCTAAAGAAGACACATTGAAAAGGGTTTCCAGTTAAATAAGGCCCTTGAATGGGGTTTCTTTCTATAGAAGGACATTTGAAAAGAACTTCTATCTATCTTTTTTTTCAAAAATGGTGGATTTTGTAGAGAAAAAATTTCCAAAAATCGTGGATTTTTTAAAGAATAGCTTTTTCAAAAATTGTAGATTTTTTAAGGATTTTCTTTTAGTCATGGATTTGTTTAAAATTTTTTTTTTCAAAAATCTCCTATTTTTAAAGATGGTTTATTATCGTGGATTTTTAAACATTTTTTAATCGTGGTTTCTTTTTTAAAGAATATTTCTTTCAAAAATCGTGGATTTTTTAAATTTTTTTTTTCAAAAATCGTGGAGTTTTTAAAGAATATTTTTTTCAAAAATCGTGGATTTTTTAAAGATTGATTTTTCACAAATAGTGGATTTTTTAAAGAAATTTTTTTTATATTGTTTTTCAAAATAGTCAGGCTTAATCCTGTAGACGTTGTTTTAATATTTTATTAAAACAACTTGAAATTTTTTTTTTAATATCACGGATTTTTTAAAGAATATTTTTTTTATATATCGTGGATTTTTTTAAGAATATTTTTCCAAAAATCAAGGATTTTTTCAAAAAATAAGGATATTTAAAAATCAAAGATTTCAAAAATTAGGGGTTTTTTAGGTTTTCACGATTTTGCCTGGAAACCGCAAGCCCTATCGAAATGGAATTAGAGAAAATGTTGTATCAGTGAAAATTCTCTACAAGATTGACCTTAACGGTATTTTCGCAGGTTTTACCATTTTTAAGATGTAGAAGTTCAAATTGGGACATATACTGACTGTATCGCCTCCTTATAAAACAATGTAATGCAGGGTGCATCTTGACTAACTTTAAGTGAAAACCGCTTACACCTGAAAGCTTTTGCGGATTCTGAAACAGCAGTGTTCATAAATAAAGAAAACATTTTAAAGAATATTTGTTTAAAAATTGTGAATTTTTTATAGAATATTTTTTTCAAAAATCGTGAATTTTTAAAGAAATTTTTTTTCAAAAATCAATTTTTGGTCTGACCAATAATATAGGATTTTAAAATTTTTCAGGTGGATTTGCTGTTCGCTCTGGGAAATTACTGCAGAATGTTTAGGACAAAGTTTTGGCTGTTCGCTTTGACTGCTTCATTGACAACTTTGGTGCACAGCTGCTTCAAACCTTGTGTTATTGGCAATTACTTGTCGTCATTTGAAACTATTCTTAAATGTTTGGATGTTTGCATCTAACAACAAGTGAGCAAAGACTATAGTCGAGAGGTGCCGAATATGTGATACCCTACACCACTACCGCTGTGTATAAGCTTTTCACTGATAAACATTTCTTTTATGGATTTACGAAAGTTATCAGCCACCCTGGTTTTGTACTAAATTACGAATTACTGAACCAACATAATTAAAACCAGTAAGGAAAGGATCAAAGTCGGGCGGGGCCGACTATATCATACCCTACACCACTGTGAATAGGTAAAATATATATGGGAGCTAAATCCAAATGTGAACCGATTACGATATAATTTGGCACATATATTTCTAGACCAAACACCGTCACACATTCCAAATTTCATCAAAATTAGACATACATATCGTCTTTGGTGCATCAAATACCTTAAATCGGTTGAAAATATATATGGGAGCTATTCTAGACCAAATTCCGTCACACATTCCATAGTTCATTGAGATCGGACATATATAACGTGTTTCGTGCCCCAAATACCAAAAATCGGCCGAAAATTTATATGGGAGCTATATCCAAATCTGAACCGATTTTGATATAATTTGGCACATTTATCTATAGACCTAATTTCGTAACACATTCCAAATTTCATAAAAATTGGACAGATACAGCGTGTTTGGTGCATCAAATACCTCAAATCGGCCGAAAATATATATGGGAGCTATATCCAAATCTGAACCTATTTTCACCAAAAGCAATAGCGTTCCTCATTAGGCTAAAAAATGATCTTCCCCAATTTTCAGCCAAATCGAACACCAAATGCGACCTGTACGTTGCGAACGGCGCACGGACGGACATGCAAAAATCGACTCAGAAAGTGATTCTATGCATATCCCTAAAAGGAACTATGGGTCTATCTCTTTTCCTTAAGCATATTACATACAAATGCACTGACACATAATACCCTTACCACAGGGTGGTGTAGGGTATAAAAATAGAAAAGTGGTATGTACTCTAGACTGACCCAAGAATTTTTTTGGAACTCCTACATCCTAAATTTTTTCCATTTGATCCAAAAACCTTATACAGTAGAATCGCGATAATTCGTACCTCGATAAAACGAAATTCTCGATAATAGGTATAAGTTGCCGGTCCCTTGGAGCCATTTCCTAAAATGACCGGCCCCTTGGATTACGAATTATCGAGATTCTACTGTATGTGAAATTTTATGGCGATCGGTTAACGTTAACCCGTGCCACTCGGGCGATCTTTGTTTCCATAGAAATTTGTATAGGGCCAATGATGGTACATTTTCACAAAAATTCTGTACAAGCAGCGCGATGAAAATATTTTATCAGTTCATTGTTGTGGCTAGAAACGAATCCTACAAAAAAAAAAGAAGAAATTGTCCTACCGGAGCTATATCAGAATCCGATACGATCAAATGGGAACAATTTACGCGGAGGAGTTCGAAATTTTTTTTGCAGTCTTATGTACACCAACCTATTTTGCATTATTGACGGACTTTCCTGTATATGGTATACCCCTACTAGAAGCGAAGATATTCGCTTAAGAATAAAACGTCGAGTTGTTTTCCACATTAGTTTCGACCACTTACTCTCTGAGAGCCCCATTAACCACCACAAGTTCGTGACGAGCCGATCGTAATTGCGATCTGTAGCGTGATTAAAAAAAATATGGAAAATGGGATGTATTATTACGATACCTCCGTTGTTTGACCACCTAAAGGTATTCTATATATATCTATAAAGGAGGCCCATGAAAAAGAAGTTGCTTCCATCCCCTACCCTAACATATTATGACATTCTGTATGTCCTTCCCCCTCCCATCTAGAAGAAATAAATCGCATTTCTATTACCAATAGTTCATTTGTCCATAATTTGAAGTGTCATCAATTGTTTACAGATTTTATGGCCAATTGATTTCGATATTATTGTTGTGTTCCGTGTTTTTTCTTTGGCTGGGTTGCATAGCCGTTGTTCACTTTTATGTCATTTATTGTTGCCGGATACAATTCCTACAAAATGATAATTTATGATAATGATGCTTCCGCCGCCATCAGCATCATCATCACCATTATCGTCATCATGAACGGAATTGTCGTTATGAGAGCAAATATTTAGAATAGTTGCATTACAAATTCCAACAACTCCACCTCCTCTGCTCGGTATCAACGGCTGGCTATAACAAATTTTGTATTGCCGTTTGTTGTTCATTTTTTCGTTTGCCATTCATGGGTCTCCAAAGTTCTGCTATTGATTTCAAATTTTTGATGTGAATCAATGATGAGCTACAGACGCGCGCTTATTTTTATTGATAATTTCCTGCCGGTCCGGTTCGGTTGTAGTTCGTTTTCTCCTCACTCCTCCGTTAACATTTAAGTCAATTGCAAACTGTGTCGGCGCAAAAATCAATGACGCGTGGACAAGCAAAGCAAAAAAATGTCGAAAGCGGAAGCATTGTCAGTTCCAATATGAAGGCCTTTGTTTGTTTGTTGCAATTTTTATTGTCATTTAGCAACTCCAAAAGCGCTCGACCATCCATCCATTGCATCAATAATCGTGACCACTGCTGGGAATAATAATCAAGTGAACGGGATATGCATTAGCTGTTATGGGGTCTTTGTTCTCATCACTCCCCTCTTGTGTTGGAAAATAAATTTTCTAAACTTCTCACTCTCCATGGAGGCTGTGTCTGGCTGGCTGGCACATATTATTTCTGCCACGGAGAGAGTGGCCTTTGTTGTGTCCATATGAATATTTAGTATTTTTTGGGGCCAGCAGTAATTTATGACATCCTTTGGCATGCAGGCCTGAATTGTCAACAACAATGGCAGCTCAGCCAGGCTGCTTAGCTTTGCTTAGATGAAACTACAATGACCATGTCCAGCCAATTTCGATGGGGCATTAGAAATACTAATGACCTTGAAAATGAGTTCCTATTTAGCAAATAATTACCAACAAAACTTGATGTTATTGCCTAACCTTCGCGTCGGCTGCAAATAAAACAAATCTCCGCTACTAGACAATGGCAAGCTGGTCACATGCCGTTTGTTGTAGTTGTTGTGCTTTCATGGAACAGAAGGCGGGGTGGTGTTGGTTCAATTATTATTTTTTTATATATAAAATAATAGAATAAATGCAAGTTTATTAAAAATGGAAATTATTGTTATTATTATTATTATCATCGTGGCCGTCGCCACCAATTCCAATCACTTCGATAGCAAAGATGACAAATAGCCAGCGCAAGAGAGAGGCCACAGTGATTATGTATTCCAATCAGCCACACATCGAGCTGGCGTTATGATTATACACAGCTAGCCAGCCGCCAGCAAGTGAATCGGTCAGTGTTGTTGGCCATATTTGCCATGTATCCGTTAGGCCAGCACAATTTAAATCATTTCGATGTTATCGGCCATAAAATATAAATAAATATTTTTTGTTGTTTTTCTTTTTTTTTTGTATAAATAATAATATTGTTGTTGATGATGGATAAACATGTATGGGTTATAAAAATGCAACAAAAACTACAACAACAGAAAGAAGAACAACAAAATATTGAAATCAATAAATCTTTGTTATTCTGCGGTGCTGCTGCGGAGTTACAGTTGAGTCATTCGTGCATTATTGCTGCTGTCCGCTGCAGCCATTGTCATTACTACAGCTCCTGTTGATCATCATAATGATGAATTTATGCATTTTTTGTGGACGTGATTGAGGTCTAGCTTTTCTGGGGGGCATCACCACTCAGTGGTCACACAGATTCGAATAGGGACACACTTTTTATGGCATCCCTCCTCTGCGACACTCTTTGGAAATTTAATGGAAATATTGTAACATTTTAACAGCAACCTTTAAATTGTGGCACGTAGACCAGATTTTAATGAAACTCAAGTAATTGCGGAATGATTCATTGATTCCAAGTGAGATTTCTAAAAAAAAAACAAAGGAATCGTAATACAGTGGCCCATTATGTGACACATTATAACCTTGATTACTTTGACTTTATAGGGAGTTGAGTTATTGATGTGTGCTTCCTATAGAGATTTATGTGGGGAGAAGGATTTTTTCTTATTAAATATTCAATTTTGTTATTGGGACTCTAGTGCCAATTGTAGAGGATTGTAGTTGCTGTAACCTAAAATAGGGAACAGTACTCTGTTTTAGACATCAAAACTCTGTTTTGTCCAATATTAAGACTTAGACTTTAGACTTCATTCTATTTCGAGCCAATACACATATTACATCTAAAGGCCAGTCAAAATGGTATCAATATCTGTAGCAAAATCTCCTACAAAGCTGCATTTTGAAAACGTTATAGTTGGGCTATTACTCATTTGGACTTGTTGATCCATAGTTGACATGACACTTCGTTCTAGGGTTTTCATAATAACCATGGAAATCCGTTCTCCAGTAAATGATCTTCGTGATAGTACTTTATTCATATGTTTACAGTCTTCATTGTTCGACTTCTTCGCTGTTGGCTTGCTTGACTATTGTCTTTCCAACTTAGAACAAGGTCATAACAGCATTAAGTTGGGTGGGACCAAAATTATGAAAACGTCCACCATAGCGAAAGTCAAATCTTCATAAAAATTAACAGATATTTTAAATCCTACGTGGTATAATCTTGAAACGTTTAGCAGAACATGCGGAACGTGGTAAAAATGTTTACCCATAACTTTGTAAAAGGAAATTTTCTGCCCACTGAAAGCTTACTTAGCTGGCCCATTACAGAACATTTGTTCCATAGACCGAACTAAGAAAAGATCTCCAAGTATCTCTGTTTTTCGCTTCGCTTTCTGGAATACCGCACCTTTTCATTTCTTCGTCAACTTGTAAGCTCCATCGAAGCTTAGACCTGCCGATTCTGCGTGCACCACCATGTGGCATGTATTCATACGGTTTTTTAGCGGGTTCATCATCGCTCATTCTCATGATATGGCCTAGCCAACGCAATCGTTGATACGTTTAACTATATTCATGTCTTTGTATAGCTGATATAGCTCGTGGTTTATACGACGTCGATATTCACCGTCAACGCAAATCGGCCCGTAGATCTTTCGAAGAATTTTCCTCTCAAACACACCAAGCACTGCCTTATCTGCTTGCGCAAGTACCCATGCTTCGGAGCCATACATTAGCACGGGTAGTATCAGCGTTTTGTATAGTGTTATTTTTGTTTGACGAGATGTGGCTTTGTTTTTAAATTGCATACTTAGACCATAGTAGCATCTGTTGGCCAATACAATTCTTCTTCTTATTTCACAACTGATGTTGTTTGTTGTGTTTATGGCAGTGCCGAGGTAGAGGAAGTCTTTAACTACCTCAAAATTGTAGGTACCAACTTCCACAGTTGGTCCGAGCTCTATGGACGCTTTGCGCGTCGACACCATCAATTTGGTCTTTTCACCGTTTACCGCCAGACCCACTTTCGCAGATTCTGCTTCGACCTTTCTAAAGGTATCAGTTACTTTCTTTACTGATAGTCCCATGATGTTTATGTCATCAGCATAAGCAAGTAACATGTGGCTCTTGGTGTAAAATGTGTCATTTCTTTTGACATTTGCATCTCGTATTACCTTTTCCAGCAAAATGTTGAATAGGTCGCACGAAAGTCTGTCTTCTTGTCAGAAACCTCTTTTGGTACTGAACTGTTCGAAGAGGTTCTTTCCAATTTTAACTGATGACCTATTATCAGTTAAAGTCATCTTACAAAGCCGGATGAGCTTTGCGGGGATACCAAATTCAGACATTGCATGGAATACCTTTGATCGGAGGGGACTGTCGAATGCTGCTTTATAATCCACAAAAAGGTGATATGTGTCGATCTGCATCTCTTGGGTCTTCTCCAGGATTTGCCGCAGGGTAAATATCTAGTCAATGGTGGACTTGCCAGGTCTAAAGCCACATTGGTATGGTCTAATTATTTCGCTGGCCATTGGCTTTAGTCGTTCGCACAATATCCCTGACACTATCTTATAGGCAATAGGGACAAGATTTATGCCCCTACAGTCTTATCTCCTTTCTTGTGGACGGGACACAGGATGCATCGTCGGGTACTCGTTCTTCCTGCCAGATGGTGCTAACTAGCTGATGCAAACACCTTATCAGCGCGTCGCCTCCGGTTTTGAACAGCTCGGCTGGTAAGCCATCGGCTCCTGCTGCCTTATTATTCTTCAGCCGGTTGATTGCTGTTTTTACCTCATCTTGGCCGGGCGGTATACATTCTATACCATCTTCTGGGATTGGATCTGTGGTATCATCGTCTTCGCTACTATTGGACATCAGCAGATTGGAGAAATGTTCCTTCCATATCCTGAGCACGCTATATGTATCTCTTACCAGATTACCTTGCATGTGCCTGTACCAAAGCCATCTGTTTGATGATTCACTCTTTGGTAGAATTTTCGGACTTCAATCTGGCTCCTGTACATCTCAATTTTTTCACACTCCCGCTTTTCCATTTCTCTCTTTTTCTTTGCGGAAAAGACGTTTCTCTTCTCTCCTTTTCTCCCGACATCTCTCTCGTGCGCTACGCGTTGCTACTGATTGTAAAGTAGCTCTAAATGCCGCATTTTTCTCTTCGGTAGCAACACGACACTCCTGGTCATACCATGAATTCCTTTGTGGAGGTCTCTGGAATCCAAGTATGGATTTTGCAGCTCTTTTCATGGAGTGGGCAATATTTTGCCATTGCGCTGATATTTTATCGGGATGAGGAGTGATTTGATTAAGCAATTGGGCTAGTTGAGTGGAATATGCTGTGGCTATCTGTTGTGATTGCAGTTTACCGATGTCTAACTTTCGTGTTGTGTCTGTTCGTACTTTGTTTGCTACGTTTAACCGGGTGCGTACCTTTGCTGCATCAAGGTAGTGGTCCGAGTCTATGTTTGCTCCTAGGAACGAACGCCCATCCAACACGCTCGATGAATGTCTTCCATCTATCACAACGCGATCAATTTGATTTCTTGTTTTCTGATCTGGAGACAGCCAGTTGCCCTTATGGATGTCGAGATGTTGAAATCTGGTGCATGTTGTTTGCTGCTGCAAAGTCTATCAGCCTCATGCCATTATTAGATATTTCATTGTAGAGACTGAATTTACCGACTGTTGGGCCAAAGATATTTTCCTTTCCAATTTTGGCATTAAAATCGCCTAGTATAATTTTAATGTCATGGGCAGGACTACGGTCATATGTTTCTTCTAATCGCTCATAACTTATATCTTTGGTCAGTTGGTCGTTGTCTTCAGTGGGAGCATGAGCGCAAATAAAGCTGATGTTGAAGAATTTTGCTTTTATTCGAATTGCAGCAAGTCATTCATTCACTGGTGTGAAGCTGGAGGCCAGGTGTTTTAACCTCCGACCAACTACAAATCCGCAACCAAACTCATGCTTCATGTCATGGCAGCTATAATACAGTGCGTCACCTTTAGGTGTTGTTGTGACGCCTTTCCCATTTCATCGTATTTCCTGTATGTCAGTAATGTCGGCCTTGTACTTTTCATGTACATCTGCCAATGCGTAAACTGCACCTTCTCTATAAAGAGTGCGAACATTCCAAGTGCAGATTCGCAGCTCATGGTCCTTAAAACGTTTGCGGGGGTCGTCAACTTTAGAGGGATTTGTTTTTCTTTTCTTTTGTTTTTTTTTTTTCATAGTAGGCTGCTTTTTCTAGGGGAGGGTTACTAACCCTGCGCCCAAACCCAAATTTTTAACGTTCTTATGGGTGTTCGCGCGGCACATTTTAGCTCACTACCCCAGGTGACACAACGGGGAGGTCAGAGTCCACTGACCACATATTAAAGCAGGTCAGGACCATTCCTTGGTATCTTTCATCCCCTACGTCATCCTTGAAGCTCGGCTGGTCCTTGAAAAAATGTTCTTTAAAATCCACGTTTATTAAGGGTGAAACAAGGAATCGTGGAATTTTGAGGACCACCAACCAAAGGCTAGTGGATTTTCTACAAGGATCAACAGATCAAGAAACGCGAAGTTTGGAAGAATTTTATATACAGGGCTACTTTAAGGTATAGACGTTTTTTTATAAAGGGCCTATTGTAGACTTATATGATTTTTATATTCGGATGTAGGATAATATTTTTCAAGGATCGAAATGTCCAAAATAATAAAATTTTTATGAACAGTTAAAAAGAACCAATTGTCTATTTGGAAGACTATTTAGTTTCATGGTATCGTGGTATTTGTATGAATATTTTATAAAGAATCTACAGCTTGAGAAGTTTAATGAAAATTTTATAAAGGACCAATTGTGGATTTGGAAGAATACTTGGTTCGAAGAAAACAGCTTAAGAATTTTTTTTATGAATATTTTTCTAGCGATCCAGAAGCGTATAATTTTTAATTACCGAATGTTAACGATGTTTTTATGGTCCAAAAGAATCGAAAAGTTTTGAAAATATTAGTATTGTGAGAATTTTCCATGAAATATGGAAAAAGTCAGTCCGTGTCTTCAAAACGTTTGCCAAATTTAACGTTTTTCTATTTACCTCTAATTTATGGCCAATGTTTTCCATTGTCCTTTAAGAAGATTTCCCTAACATAATACCTTCTTCTACCCATTTCCTTCTCCATTATCATCCCAAACGGTGACACTCTTGGTAATTTCCCTAATGAAACTGTCAAATGTTTAGAACATCTTAACACTTCCTTCTTCTCTTGGCCATTAACTAATTTTCCTGTTTGCTGGTAGGATTATAACTAATGAAAATTTTGCCTTGTTAGCGTTAATTTGAATTTCTTCTTCTTCGTTTTTTTTTTGTGGCTGTTACACAGCTTGTTTGTTAAAGTTTTGGATAGTAGAAGAAATTATTAAGGTAAGAAGATGCTGGCACCGAAGATGAAAAAAAACTGCTTTCTTTTTGGCTAAAATATTGTTGATGCTGTTGTTGTTGTTCCTTCTCCATCACCTATTGTGGTAATCACCGGCATCAGCATTAACATTACCATGGCCAGCATCTTTTTAACAAAGGTTTTTGTGTGCGATTTTTTTTGTCATGTTTTGCTTACAAAATGTTGGCAAAGTAATAGAAATGTTTCTAACAAGCTGAAGGTGGAGGAAGAATCTGGCGGAGGATGGCTACAAGTTTTCCTCTGGCAGGTAATGTGCATTTTGCAGGTCCTTTAGTAGTAATGTTCATTCACGACGCCAAAATTGTTGGCAACGTCCAGCATGTCAGCGACTAAGGATCTAAATAGCCAAGGAAGACGAAGTTTTATGCGTTAATTTCTTGTTTCTTTAAAGAAAATATAGTTTTTAACAAATTTGTATATTTCCTTCCATACGACCGACCCTTCTCCCGTTGCAGCAGTACAGTATTTCTCTGCCAGCACCAGCCATTTTGTTTCGTTTAGACTAAAGCACTTTGTAGGGGAGGGGAAGGCGGTTGATGCTGCAGCTTAACCATTTCATTTCAAAAATCTTTTCTTTAGCACCGACGCCATTTTTAACATAAAATGAATTCATAATTAGATGACACCATCCGTGCGTAAATAATTTCTTTGGAACGCACTTCAAGTGACTTTCATCAGCTACCAACCAACTTTGTCCTTTGGTTGCCTTACTTTAACCATTTTCTTTCAGTTTGTTTTTTTTTTGTTGCTTGGAATCTTAATGTTGTTGTTTTGGGTGTTAATGTGGCTGGTTGTGCCGCTGCCGCTCCTTGTAAGAAAAGAGTTAACGCGTTAAAGTTGAGCTGATTTCTTGAGCTTCTCTTTTGAATTGTTGTTTTTGTTGCCTTGATTTCCTGCCGCCTTGGTTGCCTTTTCTGTTGTTAAAATACTTTTTCTTTTCCTCTGCCTTGGATGAACTTAAACCAAGTAAGAAATACAAAAACAACAAGAAGCAATCCACCCCGGCCGGCTCTTCTTGAGTAAAACTTGGCGAAATTGAACAAATTTTTAGTCAAAGTTGTTGAATAACAAAAAAATCAGAACTCATTGCCATAGA
The DNA here is from genome assembly GCF_047663935.1 of Musca autumnalis. Taxonomy (NCBI): domain Eukaryota; kingdom Metazoa; phylum Arthropoda; class Insecta; order Diptera; family Muscidae; genus Musca; species Musca autumnalis. The sequence goes on along the minus strand of NW_027411755.1, from coordinate 9,060,592 downwards.
TAGGCAGCCAGCAGTGGCAACTAAGGAACATGAAGGGCCATCTGTGTGTGTGTGGGATGTAGAAACAAATCAGTTGTTGGTTGGTTGGTTGGCTGGCATTGGAGGTTTGCTTCTTAACTTGTTTGTTTCTTTATCGCGCATTTTGCAAGTGGCAAAGTTTTCTCGTTATAAGTTTTGTAGCCTTTGTGAACACGTTTTCTAGTTTGCAAAACTTTCACCGATATAGCGATGAGCAGCAGCACCAGCACCCTATCCTTTTGAGCATTTTCCTACCTACAACAATGATCCATAATGTCACCCATACCCATTGCCAGAATTTCGTAGCTCAGAGGCCAGTTATCCTTGTGGCTGTCTTCAAGAAAGAAAAAAAAGCTATAACGGAAAAATAAGGGACATTGAGAAAATTATCCATTCACATACTTATGCATTCACACACAATCACACAATCACACACCCACCTAAACACATACTTACTGAGAATATCATTATCATAGCCATAACTTTGCTTGGCTTTCTTCGCATAATTTGGCTAACAAAATTTTGCGTTGCTGGTATTGTTGCTCAAGGCTATCAAAAAGGTGGAATAGCTTATCTAAATGCGATAGTAACCCAGCAAAGAAGTAAACTAATATCTTTTTTAAAGACTAATAGACCACCAAAACATGGATTATTGTAGAATATTTTTAAGGACCATTCGACCAATAAACTTGGCTTTTTTAAAGAATATTTTTCAAAGACCATTAGACCAACAATCGTGTAGTTTTTAAAGAATATTTTTTAAAAGGGCCAATCGACAACAAAGCTTAGATTTTTTTTAAGTATAATTTTTAAAGGACCAATAGACCACCAAACGTGGATTTTGTAAGGAATATTTTACAAGGACAAACGTGGATTTTGTAAGGAATATTTTACAAGGACAAACGTGGATTTTTAAAGAATATTTCTCCAAGGGTGGATTTTTAAAGAAGATTTTTCAAGGACCAATAGACCAATAAACATGGATTTTTTCAAGAACCAATAGGCCCCCAAACATGGATTTTTAAAGAATATTTTTTCTAGGACCAACAGACCACTAAACATGGATTTTTAAAGAATATTTTTTCAAAGACCAATAGACCACCAAACATGGATTTTTTAAAGAATATTTTTTCAAGGACCATTAGACCACCATCCACCCACAAAACATGGATTTTTTAAAGAATATTTTATTAAGGACGAAGCACCCACAAAACGTGGATTTTGTAAAGAATATTTGTTTAAGGACCATCTCAACCCAAAACTTGATTTTTTACAGAATATTTTTTAAGGACCATCCCAACACAAAAAGTGTAAAAATTTCCGAACACATTTTTTTGCACAAAAAGTGGAGGTTTAAAGAACAGTTTTTAAAATTTTCGAAAAGAATTTTTTCGAAAACGTAGATATGTAAAAAATATTTTTCAAAATTTTTAAAGCCATTTTTCAGATATTGTGATTTTTAAAAAAATATTTTTTACAATTTTTGATGAGATTTTTTTAGTGGATTTTAAAAAAAATATTTTTTTTTACAATTTTTGAAGAGATTTTTCCAGAAAACGTGAATTTTTAAAAAATATTTTTTACAATTGTTGAAAATTGTTTTTCCAGAAAACGTGGATTTTTTTAAATTTTCGACGAGATTTTTTTATCCGAAAAACATGGATATTCTCAAGCATATTGTTTTTAAATTTTCGACAAGAGTTTTCTATCTGAAACACATGGATTTTAAAGAACATTTTTTAAATTTTTCGACGAGATTTTTCTTTTTTTTTAAAGAAGATTTCTGGACAGATTAAAAAAATATAAAGATTTTGGAATAGATTTTTCAATCCACAAAACGTGGATTTTTTAAAGAAGATTTCTGGACAGATTTTTAAAAAAAATATTTATAATAATATTTTTGGGACACATTTTTCAATTCACAAAACTTGAATTATTAAAGGATTATTTTTAAAGATTTTTGGACAGATTTAAAAAAAGATTACAAAGATTTTGGAATGTGGATTTTTAAATAATATTTTAGAGATTTTTGGACAGATTTTTCATTCGAAAAAACATGGACTTTTAAAATAATATTTTAAAAGATTTTGGACAAACTTTTGAAAGAATATTTTTGGGACAGATTTTTCAGTCCACAAAACTTGGACTTATTAAAGTTAATTTTTAAAGATTTTGGAACAGATTTTTCAACCCACAAAATATTTTTTTTAAATTTTTGACGAGTTTTTTAAAGAATATTTCACAAAACGTGGTGTTTTATAGAATACTCATTAAAAATTTCGACGAGATTTTCCAAAGAAAAATCCATAAAACGTGGATTTTCTAAATAAATTTTTAAAGAAAAATCCATTAAACGAGGATTTTTAAAGACATTTAAATTTCAACGAAATTTTGATGAGATTTTTTTAAGAATACTTTTGAAAAGTTTTGACGAGATTTAGACGTGGACCTTTTAAAGCATATTTTTTACATTTTTCCACTAGATTTAAACATGGTTTTTAAAAAAATATTTGTTTAAAATATTCGACGAGATTTCGTCGCGAATTTTTTAAAAAATAGTTTTTAAAATTTTTGAACTACACCTTTTTCAGATGTAATTCGAATCATTTTAGTTGTAATTCGAGAATTCCATTTGTAATTCGTAACATTTTATTTGTAATTCGAGAATTGCATTTGTAATTCGAATTATTCCATTTGTAATTCGAATTATTCCATTTGTAATTCGAATTATTCTAATTGTAATTCGAATTATTCCATTTGTAATTCGAATTATTCCATTTGTAATTCGAATTATTCCATTTGAAATTCGAATTATTCCAATTGTAATTCGAATTATTCCATTTGAAATTCGAATTATTCTATTTGTAATTCGTATTATTTTATTTGTAGTTCGAATTGTTTTATTTGTAATTCGAATTATTCCATTTGAAATTCGAATTGTTCCATTTGTTATTCGAATTATTCTATTTGTAATTTCAATTGGAATAATTCGAATTACAAATGGAATAATTCGAATTACAAATAAAACAATTCGAATTACAAATAAAATAATTCAAATTACAAATAGAATAATTCGAATTACAAATAGAATAATTCGAATTTCAAATGGAATAATTCGAATTACAAATGGAATAATTCGAATTTCAAATGGAATAATTCGAATTACAAATGGAATAATTCGAATTACAAATAAAATGCTACGAATTACAAATAGAATAATCGAATTACAAATGTAATGTTACGAATTACAACTGGAATGTTTCGAATTACATGTGAAAAAGGTGTAGACTTCAATTGGATTTTTTATAGAATATTTTTTTTAAATTTTCGACGTGGATTTTTAGAGAATAGTTTTAAAAAAATGTTTTATAAAATGTTCGATGATATGTCCTGGTAGATTTTTTAAATAGTTTTTAAAATTTTCGACAAGATCTCAATTGCATTTTTTAAAGAATATTTTTAAAATTGTCGACGTGGATTTTAAAAGAATATTTTTTTTTTATAATTTTCGACGATATTTCGTCGTGGATTTTTTAAGTAGTTTTTATACCCTCAGCCTTTAGGCTAAGGAGGGTATATACACTTTGATACGATGAAAATGTGCCTCATCGAAATAATGGTTTTAGACCCCAAGTATGTTTTGACGAAATGTGTTTTTAGACAATTTGGAGTCGATCTAGCCATGTCCGCCCGTCTGTCTGTCTGTCTGTCCTGCTGGCTGGAGCGCACGATAACTCTCGAACGGATGAACCGATTCGGTTAAAATTTTGGCTTTCGTAATATTTAGCCCAAACTTAGTTTAAGTTCGAAGATGAGCTTCATCGATCCACTCCTTCCGGTAGCTCCCCCACAAATGTTCGGAAAGTTTGTGCGCACGATAACTCTTGAAGGGAGTGACCGATTTGATCCATACTTTGTATAGCGTTAACTTTCTACCAGAGTAATATGAGGTTCCAATATGGTCTCAATAGGTCCACTCCTTCGGGTACCTCCCACACAAAATTTCGGAAAAGTTCAGTTTAGGGCCATCTCTCGAATCGCTTTGATTTTTGTTTTAGCAACTTGTATTCACTGCCCTCCATACGACGGTACAAGTTTCATCAGGGGCAAGTCCACACTTCCTGAGAAAATAGCATGAAACTTGCAAAAAACCCCTATGACACCGTGTGAGGTGGTTGGAGCGAAAGATAACTCTCGAACGGATCTGCCGATTCGGTCCAAAATACGTCCTTAGTAATATCTTGTCCAAACATAGTATAAGTTTGAACATAACTCATATCGTTCCACTCCTTCAGGTACCTTCCCCACAAAATTTCAAACATGTTCGGAAAAATTGTTCATACGGCAACTCTTGAAGGGAGTGGCCGAATTGGTCTATACTTTACACATCCTAGTATATCTACCAGATATAGATCAGGTTGAAATATGGGCTATATTCTTCCACTCCATCCGTTACCTCCCACACAAAATTTGGGATAAGTTCACTTTAAGACCTGATATCGAATCACTTTGATTTTTGTTCAAGCAACTTGCATTCGCTGCCTCAATTACGATGGCAAAAGTTTTTTTAGTGGCAAGTCCATACTTCTTGAGCAAACAGCCCGAAGAGTGTAAAAACCCCCTATGGCACCATATGTTGTGGCTGGAGATCCACTTCCATAACGGTCAATGTCGATCCATCCCTTTTAGTATCTCCTCCGCAAATCTTCTGATCTTTAATCCAAATCAACATTTTCGTCGGTTCAAACGCCCAAAATGTTTAAAACCCCCTAAATACATACGTATTTTGGGAAAAACTTGTTTCAATATACGCAGGATGAGGGTATATCTCTGTCGGCAAAGCCGACTGATACTTTTTTACTTGTTTTTTTTTAAATTTTCGACGAGATCTTAATTGGATTTGTTAAAAAATATTTTTTATAATTTTCGACGTGGATTTTTTAACGAATATTTTTTAATTTTTTCGGCGATATTTCGATATGGATTTTTTAAGGAATATTTTTTTTTAAATTGTCGACGTAATTTCGGCGTGGATTTTTTAAAGAATATTTTTTTTAAATTTTCGACGTGGATTTTTTAAAGAATAATTTTTTAAATTTTCGACGTGGATTTTTTAAAGAATTTTTTTTTTTAATTTCCGACGTGGATTTTTTACAGAATATTTTTTTAAATTTCCGACGCACAATGGTTCAGGAATCGATTTTCCTGGCCAAAAATCAAAATTTTGTTTTGTCAAAGATATTTAATTTCTATATGGGATTCGATAGTAAACATATTGAAACTAAGGAAACCAAAAAATTAGGCCCAAATATTGGAAGGTGTGGGCGTGGAGTACCCCTAAAGACGAGCATTTTCCCCATTTTTGGGAAATACGTCATTTTTGCAAATTTCTGGAGAAAGACGTAGCTATTTCTCTGAAACTATAACAGTTATTGTATTCATTGTTTTTTTGTAAGGTAGGTAGGATTGTGGCCTTTAAAAATCGTTTTGGTAAATTACCGTAGCGTTTACACAACATGATCTATTTTATTTTTCCTCGGGTACTAAATTTTATGAAATTCCAAATTTAGTGGACTAGAACTTTTATGGAACAACATGGAACAAAGTTCTGTTTTCACAGAAAGATGCCCGAAAGTCTCCTCTTCCAGCCCATATATACTTTTGTACCCGTCCCGTTCCGTCCGTTTAACACTTTTTTCAATTTATTAAAATTACATGTGTATAAATATGTGTTTTTCTATACTGTTTCCATATGAATTACAGTTTTTTGACACAAATTACAACATTTTTGAGTATATGAGTTTTTATACGAGTTATATAAGTTTTATTAAAACCCAAGGAGAATTTTTTAACTTTTGAAAAAATTTAAATTTTTTTTGTAAAATTTTTTTTTACAAATTTTTGAAAAAAAATTTTTTTCGACATTTTTTCGAATTTTTTTTTAGTTTTTTTTTGATAATTATTTTTTTTATTTCTTGGTGTTTGACCATCTTTAATACATAGGAAGATATAAAAACCACAAAAACACTCATATTTTGATGAAAAATAGTTAAAAACTCAAAAGTTTAACTTTGACCTTGAATTTCTCTGCAACTACCAGACCGAACTTGACCGCTTATAATTCGTCTGAAAGCTGATTGTGTTATCTGTCTAACAAAAAAAGAATTATGAATATATCTTTATCCGTTCAAAAGTTACAGAATTTTGACCAGGAAAAAACGATTCTGAACCACTGTGCGACGTGGATTTTTTAAAGAATATTTTTTTAAATTTTTCGGCGAGATTTCGACATGGATTTTTAAAGAATATTTTTTAAAATTTTCGAAGTAATTTCGACGTGGATTTTTTAAAGAATGTTTTTTTTTTAAATTTTTCGGCGAGATTTCGACATGGATTTTTAAAGAATATTTTTTAAAATTTTCGAAATAATTTCGACGTGTATTTTTGAAAGAATATTTTTTCTTAAATTTTCGACGTGGATTTTTTAAAGAATACTTTTTAAAATTTTCAAAGTGGATGTTTTAGAATATTCTTTTAAAGTGTTCGTCGTGGATTTTTAAAGAATATTTTTTTAAAATTTTCGACCTGGATTTTTTAAAGAATATTTTTTTAAATTTTCGACGTGGATATTTTAAAGAATATTTATATTTTATAAAATGTTCGATTATATGTCCTGGTAGATTTTTTAAATAGTTTTTAAAATTTTCGACAAGATCTCAATTGCATTTTTTAAAGAATATTTTTAAAATTGCCGACGTGGATTTTAAAAGAATATTTTTATTATAATTTTCGACGATATTTTGTCGTGGATTTTTTAAGTAGTTTTTTTTTTAAATTTTCGACGAGATCTAGATTGGATTTGTTAAAAAATATTTTTTAAAAATGTCGGCGTGGATTTTTTAGAAGAATATTTTTTATAGTTTTCGACGAGGATTTTTTAACGAATATTTTTTAATTTTTTCGGCCATATTTCGATATGGATTTTTTAAGGAATATTTTTTTTAAATTGTCGACGTAATTTCGACTTGGATTTTTTAAAGAATATTTTTTTAAATTTTCGACGTGGATTTTTTATAGAATATTTTTTTAAATTTTCGACGTGGATTTTTTAAAGAATATTTTTTTAAAATTTCGACGTGGATTTTTTATAGAATATTTTTTTAAATTTTCGACGTGGATTTTTTAAAGAATATTTTTTTAAATTTTCGACGTGGATTTTTTATAGAATGTTTTTTTAAATTTTTCGGCGAGATTTCGACATGGATTTTTAAAGAATATTTTTTAAAATTTTCGAAGTAATTTCGTCGTGGATTTTTTAAGTAGTTTTTTTTTAATTTTCGACGAGATCTAGATTGGATTTGTTAAAAAATATTTTTTAAAAATGTCGACGTGGATTTTTCAGAAGAATATTTTTTTATAATTTTCGACGTGGATTTTTTAACGAATATTTTTTAATTTTTTCGGCGATATTTCGATATGGATTTTTTAAGGAATATTTTTTATAATTTTCGACGTGGATTTTTTAACGAATATTTTTTAATTTTTTCGGCGATATTTCGATATGGATTTTTTAAGGAATATTTTTTTTAAATTATCGACGTAATTTCGACATGGATTTTTTAAAGAATATTTTTTTTAAATTTTCGACGTGGATTTTTTATAGAATATTTTTTTAAATTTTCGACTTGGATTTTTTAAAGAATATTTTTTTTTAAATTTTCGACGTGGATTTTTTAAAGAATAGTTTTTAAAATTTTCGACGTGGAGTTTTTAAAGAATATTTATATTTTATAAAATGTTCGATGATATGTCCTGGTAGATTTTTTAAATAGTTTTTAAAGTTTTCGACAAGATCTCAATTGCATTTTTTAAAGAATATTTTAAAAATTGTCGACGTGGATTTTAAAAAAATATTTTTTTTTATAATTTTCGACGATATTTCGTCGTGGATTTTTTTAAATAGTTTTTTTTTTTAATTTTCGACGAGATCTAGATTGGATTTGTTAAAAAATATTTTTTAAAAATGTCGACGTGGATTTTTTAGAAGAATATTTTTTATAATTTTCGACGTGGATTTTTTAAAGAATATTTTTTATAATTTTCGACGTGGATTTTTTAACGAATATTTTTTATAATTTTCGACCTGGATTTTTTAACGAATATTTTTTATAATTTTCGACGTGGATTTTTTAACGAATATTTTTTATAATTTTCGACGTGGATTTTTTAACGAATATTTTTTATAATTTTCGACGTGGATTTTTTAACGAATATTTTTTATAATTTTCGACGTGGATTTTTTAACGAATATTTTTTATAATTTTCGACGTGGATTTTTTAACGAATATTTTTTATAATTTTCGACGTGGATTTTTTAACGAATATTTTTTAATCTTTTCGGCGATATTTCGATATGGATTTTTTAAGGAATATTTTTTTTTTTTTAATTGTCGACGTAATTTCGACGTGGATTTTTTAAAGAATATTTTTTTAAAATTTCGACGTGGATTTTTTATAGAATATTTTTTAAAATTTTCGACTTGGATTTTTTAAAGAATATTTTTTTTTAAATTTTCGACGTGGATTTTTTAAAAAATAGTTTTTAAAATTTTCGACGTGGAGTTTTTAAAGAATATTTTTTATTTCGACGTGGATTTGTTAAAAAATATTTTTATTAAATGTTTTAAAATTTTCGACTATATTTTTAAAATTTCGACGTGGAGTTTTAAAGAATATTTTTTATTTTGACGTTGATTTGTTAAAAAATATTTTTATTAAATGTTTTAAAATTTTCGACTATATTTTTAAAATTTCGACGTGGAGTTTTAAAGAATATTATTTATTTTGACGTTGATTTGTTAAAAAATATTTTTATTAAATGTTTTAAAATGTTCGACTATATTTTTTAAAGAATATTTTTTAAAATTTTCGACGAGATTTTTTAAGAACATTATTTTAAAATTTTGAAGAGATTACGGCTTTGATTTTTAAATTTTATTTCATGAAAAAATCACATGTTTAGTTTTTCAGTGGCAAGTATCTATCTATAAGGTCTACTTTTTTGGAATTTTAGACGAGGTTTTTTAAACAAAAATCCACAAAATTATTTTTCTAAATCGTTTGCTGGGTTATTTTTTAAAAATATCCATAAAGTTTTTTTTATTGAAGATTTCCAACTTTAGCGGATAAAAGATAAGTTTTCGGAATTCAGCATCACCTTTTCCAATTCAAAATACATTATCACAACTACAAAGTGTACTTTAAATTCTTACAAATGAGCAACAACAACATCACGAATAGTTTGTGACAGCAGACAATAGTTTGTTGGCAGAAACTTGTAACAATTCTTAGTTGCTGGCCATTCAAAAAAGAGCTCAAGGAAACAGAGATGTCTTCCAAAAATAAGCAAAAAAGTCGAGAATAATACATCCGCCGTTACCATGAAACACACACCAGAGCTTAGTACGAAACTAGTGCTCCAAAAAAAAGCGACCTGAAGAGATAAACCACACTAATTGACTTTTCATTTCAAAATTAATGATCCACCCTGTGACAGTTTGCTGGTATTGGCCATATATCATTTTGATGGTTTGAACGAAACAATTTTTTAATATTGACACTTTGGTGCGTTTTGACCACAACACCATCGTTGAGGAACGACATCGCAACAAGAAAAAAGTGATAAATTGTTTTAGCCGTTAATTTAATACTGATACGAAAGTCTTTGTGGTTTTCAAGAAGGAGAAGAAGGAAAAACACATCATCTTAATCGTTTTGTTCATTACATTACAAAGTGTAGCCGCCGCTGCTGATAGCGATGACATACATATGTCCACAGTGACCACGAACACGAACTTTGATTGATTTTTTCCTGTAAAGACCTCCTACTCCTCGGCAATTGTTGTAAAAATTGACACTTTTATGTGCTTTTTCAACCTCTTCAAGCAGTTGAAAAGGGGAGGAGGGAGAACAACTTGGCGGAAAATAAGAATGTAAACAAGTCGTCGTAGCCGTAAGACATGCTAAGAATTTCAAGCTATGAAGTAGTGAGGCGAATATTTTAAACAAAGTATGAATAATTAAAAGCAGAGCAGAAACTAAAAGCTTAAAAATTGGCGAACCCAACCAACCGCAACACATCATAACGTAACCACAAAATATACATACGTACGTAATTCATCAACTGACAAACGTGACAATATGTGAACTGAATAATATCTGTAAAATTTGGCATAATTAATTAACAAAAAGACTCAAAATTCTTGGATATTTTTGCAAAAAGTGAAATTAATTAAGGCAAGGGAGATATATTGTTAACATCCTAATCTTATATGCCTTCTAATCTATTTTGTTCAACATTACTTGGTGCATCGAAAATGCCTAGCCTTCTTTGTTTACTATCCGCACCCCCCAAATTCTGAGTTATGACCTGCATATGCAAATATTCAATTACTCAGTATTCAGCACCTCATTTGGATGATGTTCAACGACGACGACAACAACAACACCAATATGGTAGTAAATTTCACATATACGGATGAATGAACGCCTGAGTTGTGCATTTGGCGACTTGTCTGTTGGAATTTATTGCAAAATTGTTGTCAAAATCATTGCTGCATTAAAGGAGTCGCTGATGACGAAGAAGATGTCGCGAGGCGTTAGCCATTTAATATGCTGATCTTTTCTGTCATAAAATTCCTCCAAAAATATGAAAAATGTTCGAGTTGGAGGTTGTGTGTACATGAAATAAGGCGAATTTTAATGCATGCCTGCATTACTATGCAGCATACATACGAAAGCTGTGATGCACTTTGTATTGCAAATATGCAAATTGTGATGGGAACGACGGGTGGAGAAGAAGTTTAGGGTTATAAAACAAGTTGTATATGTGTAAAATAATCTCCCAGCATCATGATTGGTACAATAATATGAAATGGCATATATTTAAGTGAATCACTCATTCGTTTTACACTAAAGTGATCACACACATCACACATTTTTAAGAATGACATTTGTAAAGAATGACATGTTCATCAATTTATTTTAAAGAATTTGCGAAATCATCACTTATAACACCAACGGGAACTAATTTCACCAATTACTGTGAAATCAATTCTGTTCTGTAGGAAACAATAAAAACAATTAATAAACAAGAAAAAAGTATAAGTCGGATTTGCCGATGGAGACATACCCTCAGCCTGTCAGATCGAATACCGAATACACAAGCGGTATTCTTTTCCCCAAAATTTGTTGGCATTGTGGAAAAAAAGTATAAAAGTATCAGTCGGCTTTGCCGACAGAGATATACCTTCAGCCTGTGTGGATTGAAGTACTTTTTTCCCAAAAAAAAAAAAAAACTTATGTATTTAGGGGGGGTTTTCAAAATTTTGGGCGTATGAACCGACAAAAGTATGGATAGGATTAAAGCTCAAAAATTTGAGGGGATATCGATAGATACGGCTTTTTTATCACACTAGCCTATGAAAAACATAATATCGCTGTAAACAGGGCCACTAGGAAAACCTTCGGTAAAAATGTCCAAAGGATCCTCGAACCAAAACTGTTGAACATTTGTGTGGGTGGTACCACAAGGATTGGACATTTGAACATAAACTAAGTTTCGACAATATTTAGGGATCCGAAGTTTGAACCAAATCGGTTGCTATGTTTATGAGAAATCGCGCGTACAATTTTCGCGAATATATTCGAACTTTTGTGGGGGAGGTACCGGAAGGAGTGGACTTATAAGCACCACATTCCAATTTCATTTAATATTCGAAGAAATATTACAATATCCAAAGTGTGGACGAACGCAGTATTCGGGTCGAGCTCCCCAGCCACTACATATGGTGACATAGGGGTTTTTTTTTACAACTTTCGGGCTGTTCTCTCAAAAAGTATGGATTTGCCACTAAAAAAACGTTTACGCCGTAATTGAGGCAGCGAATACAAGTTGCTTCAACAAAAATCAAAGTGATTCGAGAGCAGGTCTTAAAGTGAATGTATTCAAAATTTTGTGTGGGAGGTACCCGAAGGAGTCTACAAATATAGTCCATATTTGAACCTGATCTATATCTGGTAGATATATTGGGATGTGTAAAGTATAGACCAAATCTGAACATTTTTGAACTTTTGTGGGGGAGGTACCTGAAGGAGCGGACCCATATGGCTTATTTTCGAACTTAAACTAAGTTTGGACAAAATATTACGAAGGACAAATTTTGGACCGAATCGGCAGATCCGTTCGAGAGCTATCTTGCGCTCCAACCACTACACGCGGTGTCATACGGATTTTTTGTAACTTTCAGGCTGTTTTCTCAGCAAGTATGGACTGGCCCCTGATAAAACATGTATCGTCGTATGGAGGGCAGTGAATACAAGTTGTTACAACAAAAATCAAAGCGATTCGAGAGCAGGTCCTAAACTGAACTTTTTCGAATATTTGTGTGGGAGGTACCCGAAGGAGTGGACCGATTGTCCATATTGGAACCTCATCTAAGTCTGGTAGAAATTTTACGATATGCAAAGTATGGAACAAATCGGTTACTTCTTTCAAGAGTTATCGTTCGCGCAAACTTTCCTAACATTTCCGAACTTTTGTGGGGGAGGCACCAGAAGGAGTGGAACGATATAAAGCCAAATTTTGGACCGAATCGGTTGATCCGTTCGAGAGTTATCGTGCGCTCCAGCCAGACAGACGGACGGACGGACATGGCTAAATCAACTCCAAATTGTCTGAAACACATTTCGTCCAAACATCAGCGTACGTAAAAATACTTTAAATAACATTTCCAATCGTTTCGTTTCGTATTTTCCATAGGAACAATACAAAACGAAACATAACCCACGTTGACCGAGCTCGTGGTTTAGTTTTGTTTTGTTTACATTCGTGAGTACGAACAAAACGAAAAGCGAAAAGTACTCAACTCCACAAGAGCAGATAGAAAACGGAATAGTACTAAACACATGTGAATAAATCAAAAACGTTTGGTGGTTGATAAAATTCACTGTGGTATGCTGATGCTAACTTATAGGGTTGTTAAGCAATCACATGTGTGTGTGTGTGTCTGAGTGTGTCATTGACCATAACGCACGGCAAACGTTTCCCAAAAATACTTGTCGTTTCGGTGGTGAATAAAACAACTCAGCAAAGCATAGCCGAAGTTACATTTCAGCAATCGTACTGTTTCCATCTTTTTACATTGAAAAGTTTGTGTTTTTGTTTTGGTTGTGAGAATGAAACGATTCAGAGAAGCTGAAAAGTTTGTGGCTTTGTGTGATTGGTACGGGAATCGTTTTGTTTGTTTCCGTTCATTGCCAAACATACTTGGGGTCTAAAACCATTATTTGTACATTTTGCCCGTATGGTCCGAAATCCAATTTTTCTGGCCAAAACTATTTGTACGCTCCTTTTTAATAATATTTAGTTTTATTTATAATTACTGTCACAAAATATTAATTCAGAATTATTTTCACCCTGAATTTCAAAAAAAACCGTTAAAATATATTAAACAGGGTGATCCCATTATATGAGGTCTAAACTAAAACTTTGACCTATATTTATCATTTTTTGTGCGAAGGGTTCATATCTTTTAAGAAACCAAAATGCAAAATTACAGCTAAATCGGCTTAAAAATATGACTAAAATTGTCAAATTATCTTAAATAGGGGGTACCCTTATATGGGGGCTATACCCCAACGTGGACCAAGTCGACAATTTTTGGTTGAAATATTCTCTGGACTCTCAAAATAAAAATACCAAGTTTTGAGGAAAATCGGTTCAAAATTGTGTTTCTTAGAATTAATTTTGTACCAGCCGAATATGATATATTTCGGAATTTGATGTAGCCTGAAAAAATTGTGCATCATTTATCGTAACGAATCGCACCTTGAAATGATTTTTTTATTAAAGTATACACATCAAAGTATTTTCGATTTTTTTCTAACATCGACCATAGCGATCAAAATTATTTCGGTCCATAACAATTTTACCATTGAAACAAAATGTAAGAATTTAAGAGTGTTCCAGAAATATGTTGATAGCTTTGTTCTTAGACCGAATTTTTCTTTTGTTCTTTTTGGAAAATAATTCTATTTACATTTTTCTTTCTTCTCCATATTAGAGTTTTACCTTTACACTTTTACTTATTGCGATTTTATAACCAACAAATTATCACGAAATACTGCGCACTCAACTCGATTAATAACACAGTAAACAAACCTCTACTTTGACTCCTTCTCGTCTAACGGTAAATGCAAATTTGGAATAAACAATCATTTATTTTTGTTGTTTTGGAGTGTTTACTTTAATATTACGAAGAAAAAAACTCAAAAGAAGAATGTCAAAAAATTTACTTTTGGCCAAAGAAGTCACATTTGCGACCAATTTGCCTCGTTAGGATAAATGCTGAGGGTATAAAAATATCGAGACTCTTTGGGTATTTATTTTAATGATTGTGGACGTTCTAAATAAATACTTACATTTTGCTAATAAATTTGATTTGGATTAAGGCACAAAAGTGCAGAACTTTTGTGGAGTACCTGAAGGAATGGGCTAACATAGTCCATTTTTAAAGTGAATCTTATTTAGGGAAACATTCCCTTCATTTTAGTTTGTCACCATAGGATTGGACCATTGATTAACCATGGAGTTGCCCGTGAAAAAATATAATGTCGTTGAGTATCTTCGGCAAAATTTTCTAAACGATCTAAAACGCAATGTTTCGGTGAAATCGGATACTCATTTCGTAAATTATAGTGCCTATTACTTACTTACTTAGCTGGCCCATTACAGAACATTTGTTCCATAGACCGAACTAAGAAAAGATCTCCAATTCTCTCTGTTTAGTGCTTCGCTTTCTTGTCATCTCTTCATCCACTTGTTTGCGCCATCTATTCTTTGGCCTGCCAATTCTGCGTGCACCGCCATGTGGCTCGAATTTATACGCCTTTTTGGCGGGTTCATCATCGCTCATTCTTATTATATGGCCTAGCCAACGCAATCGCTACATCTCGGTACGCTTAACTATATTGATGTTGTTGTATAGCAGATACAGTTCGTGGTTCATACGACATCGATATTCACCGTCAACGCAGATTGGTCCGTAGAATTTTCCAAGAATTTTTCTCTCAAACACACCAAGCACTGCCATGTCTGCTTGTGCAAGTACCCAGGCTTCGGAGCCATACATCAGCATGGGTAGTATCCGTGTTTTTTAGAGTGTTATTTTTGTTTGACTAGATGTGGCTTTGTTTTTAAACTGCTTACTTAAACCAAAGTTGCATCTGTTGGCCAATACACTGCTTCTTTTTATTTCACAACTGATGTCGTTTGTTGTGTTTACGGCGGTGCCGAGGTAGACTAAGTCTTTTTTTACCTCAAAATTATAGGAACTAACTTCAACAGTTGGTCCGATCTCAATGGACGCATTGCGCGTCGATACCATCAGCTGGTCTTCTCGCCGTTTACCGCCAGACCCACTTTAGCAGATTCTCCTTCGACCTTCAAAAAGGTATCGGTTACTTCTTTTACTGGTCGTCCGATGATGTCTATATCATCAGCATAAGCAAGTAACATGTGGCTATTGGTGTAGATTGTGCCACTTCTTTTGACGTTTGCCTCTCGTATAACCTTTTCCAGCAGGATGTTGAAAAGATCACACGAAATGATGTCTCCTTGCCTGAAATCTCTTTTGGTACAAAACTCTTCGGAGAGATTCTTTCCTATTTTAACTGAAGATCTTGTGTCAGTTATAGTAATTTTACAAAGCCGAATGAACTTTGCGGGGATACCAAATTCAGACATTGCTTGGAATACCTTCGAACGTAGCGGGCTGTCGAAGGCTGCTTTATAATCGACAAAAAGGTGGTATGTGTCGATCTGCATCTTGGGTCTTCTCCAGGATTTGCCGCAGGGTAAATATCTGGTCAATGCTGGACTTGCCAGGTCTAAAGCCGCATTGGTATGGTCCAATTATTTCGTTGACCATGGGCTTTAGTCGTTCGCACAATATCCCTGATACTATCTTGTAGGCGATAGGGAGAAGACTTATGGCCCTACAGTTGGCGCATAAAGTCTTATCTCCTTTCTTATGGACGGGACACAATATTATTATTTATTATTTATTAATAGATTGAAATACTTAAAATAATACAAAACTAATTATGTTTACAAATGTGTTTGAGTTTATCTACAATCTATATATGGCTTAGCTTAAATGCTGTTTGCCATATTAAGTTATAAATATACATATATAATCATTGTACATCAAAACTGTTCAATATTAATCTTCTGTATTTAATACAGCTTTCTAAGTAAAGATAAAGAGCAGATAGATTCGTGCCGTTTAATATATTTAATGTTTCATTCTCATCGAGAGTAGCTTTGTTAAAGAAGTGTGTTCTAAATTCATTGAATATAGGACATTTACCAATAAAATGGAAAGTATTTTCATGTTCGTTTGTATTACAGATTGAACAAATACCACCAGTATTACTCCTAAATGAATTGGCATTCAGATCAAGCAATCCACCTCTGGCTCTAATTACTAAACTAGTAGCACGTGCTGAAAATTTTTCGGTTAGTTTCGGTATCATGTTGTAACTAAGTTGAGGGTAAAGATCGTGAAATTGAGAATTTCTAGCTGCCAGTACTAAATCATGTCTTTCTTTTTTAATTAAACCATTTATTATTTCATTCCAATAGGCGCAGATAGGCAATCCGGTATTGGAGTGCATTATATTTAAGTCTCGACATAACCTTGACCAAACATTCGCCCAGGAGATATTTAGTTTCAGAATTTCCTCGGCGAAAATTCGAGGAAGTCTATTTTCATGTAGTTGTAAAACCTTGTTTATGTAAAGTAAATGAGTTTTAAATGTAGAGGAGAATAAGGAATTGAGTCCAGTTTCCAGAAACAACATGTAATTTGGTGTGTTATTAGGCAGATATAGCATTTTCTTAACAAAAAAGCGAAATAACTTTTCAACATCATCGTATTTTTCAAAGCCCCATACCTGCGCAGCGTAACACATGATTGATTTTGAACATGATTCAAATATTTTCAATTTATTTATTTGTGAAATTTTTGGGTTATTGATGTATTTTGACCATGTGGAATTAATAGCAATTTTAGAAGCAGAAAGTTTGTTCTTTAGGTGGTTTTTGAAAGAAAGATTGTATGCAATTTCTACGCCGAGATATTTATATTTGTTGACAATTTCAATGTCTTGATAATTGAAACGAAAGTTAAGGCTTCTTGATATCCTAGCTCCTTTTCTGAAGACCATTATTTTTGATTTGGATAGGTTCACTTTTAAGTTCCATGTGCTGCAATAATCTTGTAAAGCGTCTATCATAATTTGTAGGTCTTTAGGAGCATCAGACAAAAGCACAATATCGTCGGCATAGAGTAATATTTTTATACATGTATTTGCGACATTTACTCCACCTGGTAGGATTTCGGGTAAATCATTTAAATATAATGAAAATAACATCGGGCTAAGAATACATCCTTGCTTTACCCCCGATTCTACCGGGAAATATTCCGAATAACTATTACCATCCCATACTCTGCTCTTAGTATTTTGGTACAATAATTTAATTATGGACACAATTTTCGTTGATAGCCCTATAGAAGATAGCTTGTACAGCAGGCTGTTTCTTGGGATATGATCGAAAGCCGCAGAAAAGTCTACAAAAAATGCGTATGTAGTTCTATTTTTAGCTTGGTTTAGATTAACTATGCTAACAAGATTGAAGATATTATCAACTGTCGAATAATCTTTTCTGAAACCAGCCTGATACTCATTTAATATATTGTATGTTGAAAGCCAATTTGATATTCTATTTAAAAGTATGGAGTTAAAAATTTTACACAAAGAGTCAATAAGGGATAATCCTCTGTAGTTGCTTGGGATGTTTATATCGCCCTTTTTATGAAGTGGTATTATTATGGATTCAGTAAATGTTTTTGGTATATCTTCTTTAAGAAATATGTTATTGAATAAGTGTAGAAGTTGCTGTAGAAAACTTCTAGGAGCATGTTTATAAAACTCATACGGGATGCCATCTTGCCCTGGAGATTTGTTAGGTTTCAATTTTTGTATCACGTTTCGCAACTCATAATATTCGAAAGGTGAATCTAAAAAGGGGTCCACAGCACAAGGGATACACCAACATATTTCTTGAGTTAGCTCAGTCTTTTCTAGAAGGGAGCTAAAATACAGTTTAAAGTCATTTGAATCGAGGTTACCTCTGGAAGTGTTTGATTTGGACTTTAGGGAGTTTGATAACTTCCACCACTCCTTGCTACAATTTACTTTATCTAACATCTTCAAGTTGTTATTAAAATATTGTAGTTTTTTAATTCCACACAATTTTTTGAAACTTTTTCTTGACGAGTAGTAGAGCCTTCTACTATATTCAGAATTTACTCTTCTACAATGTTTTAGTCTTCTGCACATAACTGATCGTGAACGATAACATGACCAGTCGAACCATTTTTGTTTAGGTTCAAAGAATTTTTTGTTCGATTTACAGAC
Source organism: Musca autumnalis (assembly GCF_047663935.1). Taxonomy (NCBI): domain Eukaryota; kingdom Metazoa; phylum Arthropoda; class Insecta; order Diptera; family Muscidae; genus Musca; species Musca autumnalis. The sequence continues at coordinate 9,042,031 of NW_027411755.1, read as the reverse complement.
ATAAGCTTGATTTATTATCTTTGAAAAGTTCTCAACTATCTCATCTACCGATAAATTATTCATTTGATTTTGTTGAATACACAACGAGTTGAGGTTGTGTACATACTGTGGTCTATATCTATTGTTCCAAAAAAGTCGATTTTTCGAGCTTTTATTGGGTTCTACAGGTATGGGTCGAGGAATTTTGATTTGAAGGCAAACAGGCATGTGATCAGAATATGGTTTAGAGGGAATCACCAGTTTCTCAACATAGTGCAGAAAGGAAGTAGAGCAAATGCAGTAATCAATAACGGAGTTTCCCATTATGCCGCAGAAACTGTATTCACCATCCAAGTCACCATTTATCCTACCATTTAAAATAATGCCACCTATATTTTCGACAATGTTCAAAAGTTGATTTCCACGAGAGTTTACAATTATATCTTTAGATTTTCTAGTAAGACAAATATTCGAAATGTCACTCACTATGTTGTCGTCTAAAATCTGGATACTCCCCATTCTGGCATTCATATCACCAACTATACAAAAGTTGGTTGGGCTAAGATCCGACAAAAATGAATCAAATTTTTCAGCATCATGCCTCCGCTTGCTCTGCCGTATCTACTGATTTTGTAAGCATCCACCCAGTGTAGAGAGTAATTTTGGAAGAAAGATATGAAGCTTGAACGTTTATTTGAAGTTATGTGAGTCTCAAATAAAAAGAACACATCAAAATTGTTTACAAAAGTTAGGAAATTTCCATAATTAAGGCAACTTTGCAGGTTTGAAACATTATAAGATAGTATACGACACGAATCAAACTGCTATTGTGCAAATGTTGAGTTGGCAATATTTGAATTAACGGGTTGTTTACAAAATACTTGGTATGAGCTATCAACTTCTGCTAATACATTTTTAAGGAATTCTGCATCTCGTTGAGAGGGGGCTAGTATTTTCCCATCTAGCCAAATATATTTTGTGTCGTTGACAAATACACAAAATTCGCCCAAACGTACTTTAATATTGTTTTTGGAACTAGTTAGCACTTTGGAGAGCTTTCTCAGATTGTATCTAGTCAGCTGCTCAGCTGCGGTGTAATCTTTTTGAATATAGATCGATTTTCCGTTAAGATTTTTCCTTGAATCGATAATACGTTGAGCTTGGCTTTGTGTGTCATAAGAGAAAATGAATGATTTGCCGGATGAAAGCATTCTTGTTCTAATAATATTGGCATCAACTTTTAGTTCATCTCTACATAATCTTTCAAAAGTCTTTTTAGCGGATAAGGCGTTATTACACGTCAGCCCACTCACCACTATATTTGAAGATCTGCTCCGTCTGTCAATGAGTTCGATACGGGTAGATAGTTTCTCTATTTCACTTTTCAGTTTAACGTTTTCAGCTTTCAGTTCTTCTACTTCTTGCTTTATGGCTGCAACATCTTCTTTCTTTGCGACGTCTTTCAACTTGTCGTCCAACATATCACCCAGTTTACTCCATGAGAACACATCTTGTTTGCTGTCAGAATTCATAGTTTGGAGTGGTGAAAATTTTTTCGGTGTATTATTTGCCTGATCTGGTGATGTCGATAAGAACGTTCGCTTGAAACTCATCTGGCAACACAGTACAACATATGTTTTTCGATAACACGATACGAAACTTCAACTGTTTGTGCTTATCGATTTCGCTCTTACAACAAGTTTGTTAGAATAGCACAGCTGTTGTTTACCTTCTTAACTAACACAACGGGACACAATATGCTCAGATTACAATCGTCGGGTACGCGCTTTTTTTGCCAGATGGAGCTTACTAGCTGATGCATACACTTTATCAGAGTGTCGCCTCCGGTTTTAAACAGCTCGGCTGGTAGTCCATCTGTTCCTGCTGCCTTATTATTCTTCTGCCGATGTATTGCTGTCTTTACCTCATCTTGGCTGGGCGGTATACATTCAATACCATCTTCTGGGATTGGGTCTGTGGCATCTTCGCCTTCTTCGCTACAATTGGATACTAACAGTTTGGAAAAATGCTCTTTCCATATCCTTAGCACACTATCTGTATCAGTTACCAGATTACCTTGCTGGTCTCTACAGGAGGATGTGCCAGTTCCAAAGCCATCAGTTTGATGCTTCACTCTTTGGTAGAATTTTCGGACTTTATTCTGTCTCCTGTACATCTCGATTTGTTCACACTCTCGCTTTTTCATCTCTCTCTATTTTTCTGCGGAAAATACGTTTCTCCTCTCTGCTTTTCTCCCGATACCTCTCTCGTGCTCTACGCGTTGCTACTGATGGTAATGTAGCCCTATATGCCGCATCTCGTCGGTAGCAGCACGACACTCCTGGTCATACCATGGATTCCTTGGTGGAGGTCTCTGGTATCCAAGTACTGATTTTGCGGCTGTTTGCATGGAGTGGGCAATACTTTGCCATTGTCCTGATATGTTATCGGGACGAGGAGTGCTTTGATTAAGCAATTGGGCCAGTTGAGTGGAATATGCTGTGTCTATCTGTTGTGATTGCAGCTTACCGATGTCTAACTTCCGCGTTGTGTCTGTTCGTGCTTTATTTGCAACGTTAAGACGGGTACGTACCTTTGCTGCAACAAGGTAGTGGTCCGAATCAATGTTTGCGCTTCGGAACGATCGTACATCCAACACGTCTTCCATCTATCACAACATGATCAATTTGATTACTTGTTCTTTGATCTGGAGACAGCCAGGTGCCCTTATGAATATCGAGATGTTGAAATCTGGTACTGCTGACTACTATGTTTTTTGCAGCTGCAAATTCTATCAGCCTCATACCATTGTCAGATGTTTCACTGTGGAGATTGAATTTCCCGACAGTTGGGCCAAAGATATTCACCTTTCCAATTTTGGCATTAAAACCGCCTATTATAATTTTAATGTCATGGGCAAGGCAACGGTCATAAGTTTCTTCTAAGCGCTCGTAAAATATATCTTTGGTCTGTTCGTCCTTACCTTCAGTGGGAGCATGAGCGCAAATAAAGCTGATGTTGAAGAATTTTGCGTTTAATCGAATTACAGCGAGTCTTCCATTCACTGGGGTGAAGCTGGAGACCAGATGTTTTAACCTCCGACCAACTACAAATCCGCAACCAAACTCATGCTTTGTGTCATGGCAGCTATAATACAGTGCGTCACCTTCAGGTGGTGTTGTGACGCCTTTCCGGTTCCATCGTATTTTTTATATGGCAGTAATGTTGGCCTTGTACCTTTCAAGTACATCTGCCAATGTGTAAACTGCACCTTCCCTATAAAGAGTGCGAACATTCCAGGTGCAGATTCGCAGATCCTGGTCCTTAAAACGTTTGCGGGGTTCGTCAACTTTAGAGGGGTTTGTTTTTCTTTTCTTTCGTTTTTTCATAGTAGACTGTTTTTTACAGGGGAGGGTTACTAACCCGACGCCCAAACCCAAGTTTTTAACGTTCTTATGGGTGAACGCGCGGCACATGTTAGCTCACTATATGTAACGGGTGTTAAAGGCAGTTCCCCAGGTGACACCACTTGAGATGAAAGAGTACCAAGATAAATCCTGGTCTTTGCCATATTAAAGCCGGTCAGGACCGTTCCTTGGTATCTTCCATCCCCTACGTCACCACCCAAAATTAATTACCCGATCCAAATCCGATCCAAATTGCGATCTGTAGAGCGATTACAAAAACTACCGATTATTGCGATATCTCCGTTGTCTGACCACCTACACCAACCTACTTTGCATCATTGAAAAGGTGGGATTTCTTACATTCATTGTCATTGGGTTTGCTTTTGGGAGTTATCCAACCAAAGCTGTGATATTCGTCACTACACTTTTTTTATTCAATTCAGCTTTATTCAAAAATATGACATTACAAATATTAAATGTTGCCCTAGCGCCTTAAAGGCTTATAGGGGCTAATTGATTAAAATCGCAAAAATGAAAAATTGGGTTGGATTGACCACTTAGACCAACCTACTTTACATCATTGTACAGGCGATATTTTCTACTTTCATTGTCACGGTTTGCTTTTCGTATACCGCTTATAGAAACCGAGAAAATCGCTTTGGAATAAAACCTTGACTTTCTCTCCAATTGAGTTTTTTTGTCCAAAATCAATAGGTTTTTTCCCCTCCGGGACACCCATCAACACCCAAAACTTGGTGACGATCGGACAAAAATTGCGACCTGTAGCGTAATTACAAAGTTTAGGTGGACGGACGGTCACACAAAGCCAGATCGACTCACATTCATCGTCGAGACATTCATTTTGGACCAAACCTACTTACAATACCCTCCCCACATAGTGGTGTGGGGTATAATAAGGTGAGTGGGCCACGCGGCAATTACATTCTTAGTTTGGGGCAATGTCCATCACTTCGAAATACTTTCCTCCACCTGCCTCTGACTGCCCACCAATTAGGGAAATTGTGCGCTATTTTAAAATTTTTAGGAACCACTCTCCTTATTGCTTTAAATACATTTGGATAATAACGTAGGTTTAGGCAGGATACGGCAGTAGTAATGCTTCTTGTGAACATGCACATGAACATACATACATGTATGTATATGTAAGTATATATAGGGCTAACTATGCAAATAGATTTCATGCATTTCTGCAGTCTGATGTGAATTTTCAGCAAATGGGAAGGAAGTTTACACCTACAACGACACTGGGGAATTTTTGGGATCTTGCTGTTATTTGGCGTGCTCTTTTCCATTTCTTTGCTATGACTTAGCTGCCGCCACATGCACTACTACGGTGCCTTATGTGTATGTGTGTGGAAATGGTTTAAGGTGGTCTTGCAAAATGCAAAACAAATTTGAAGCTCTCAACAAAACGAATGGAAAAAAAGAAGGAACCTAACCTAACCAACCAACAAACTATTTGAAGAAATGAGAAAATCTTTTTCCATTAGCAAAATGGAGGCTATTCCTGATTTAATGAGCCATGTACTAATGGATTTTACGTTGAAGGAGATGATGACGATGGCGGATGATTATAATGGCGTTTCGAGTAGAGGTTTAATAGTGGAGAATGAGGAATTTGCCTCAATCTTAACTTGAGTTTTTAATAGAGAAGGATAGGCGGCCGTCTGCAGATGTACTTGAGTAATCTGCGGATATGCATGCATTGTGTGCGTGGCCATTTCGTGGTGCAATCAAAGTAATGCATCACCAAGCATCTCCTACTTAACGCCTAAAGCATCTTTTCAACCAATCGTTGAAGGCAAATTAGCGTTTACATTTTTATTTTATTTCATTTTGCATATGTGGGACGACAAATTACACTGATTATTGCACTTTTGGAAGAATGGAAAAAGAAAATCACTCACTTGCTGCCAAGCTATTGTTTTCTTGCATTTAATGGACTATCTCATGGCATGAGATGTACATATGCAAGCGGCAAGTATGTCATTTGTTGCACCACATTTCATTGCATTGCATTAAAATTATAATTTACATACTTGAGAAGGCATAAAAATGGTGATGATGCTGATGATAATGTGTCTTCTTATGGCTTAAGTGCCACTTTTTCTCTTGAGCAACATTATTGGCAATTCCCTTATCTCCCCCATACCTTTCAAAATTGTAAAAATTTTCCTTAAACCGCTCACGCAATATTGCAAACAGCCGCCTCATTACATGCGAAATTAAATTTTAAATGTTTATTTTATGTGTTTTATGGAGGAAGGCCAGCGTTAGGAACAGCACGAGAAGGATAAGAATTTTTCTTTTTAAAATCCATTAGAAGTTTGTTTTCACAGCTAGATTGGTTGGCCATGGCGTTTGCTGGTATCCCTGACATGCTTGATTGAATGTTGGTATGACTGAAGGGTGTTTGTGGTGGTGATGATGTGCTGGCGGTGGTGTGCAGTCCTGTCAAAACATTTCAAAAAATATTAACCTTAGCAAACAAACAACACACTCATCATCAGCCAAGAAGAAGAAAAAAGTTAAACGAAAAACAAATGAAATTTTCCCAAAAATCCATTTGATTCAATTTATGTTTAGCCCCTTAATCAGGCATGGGAAGGTGTCATTTTTACAGTTAGGTTTTTTTTTTTAAGTCAACAAAAAGCGAATATGAGCTGGAACTATTTCAAAAAATATGAGATAAATTTTATAAATAAAATATTTGATAAAATATTATTAAACCGGAGACTTTCTTCATTTTTATTTTGTATATTCCCACTTTCCATGCATCTATTCCCTTTATTTCCTTCTTAAATTAATCTTTAGGTCCATTTTATAAAAATCAATTATTCGCTATGGACTGTTCGAAAAACTTAAAGTTCAAAGGAGTCTTTCAGCAATTCTTTTTATACTAATTCCCACTTTCCATCCCTGCATTCCCACCCACCTCTTACCTCACGCCACATTACAAATCCACGTGGAACTCAAATATTAAGAGCATTGTTTGTTGGTCTTCTTGGTCACAAGTCATTTAAGAAGAAAACCCACAAAGCATAGCTGATGCTGTGGCCAAAAAAAAAATGTGTATCAGCGGCCCTGCGTGTGTGTGTGTTTCAAGGATATTCGGAATTCATGTCATAAACCAGCTGATGCCTTAAGGTTTAACAAACTCCCACTCTGTGTAACCCCTGCCAACCGAGAAATATCAAAAATTTAATAAACGAAATGTGTTTTTGCGGTTCACATCATCATCATCATTCGCCTCGAATCGACATCCTGAAGGAGGTTTTTGGTATTTTTTGTTATTTTTCTTGCTTGGTTTACGTCATGCTGCTTGACCACGTAATATTGCGCTTAAAAAGGCTAAATTGAAGTTTTTTTTCCAAATAAAAAATAAAATAAATAATAAAAAATATTTGCTTTTATAACATTTAACCTTAGAGAGAAACCGTGGCTGTCGTTTTTTTCAGAAATTTAAACTCACATATTTTTATATGTTTGCTGAACTAAAGCTAGTTATTTGATATCGTTCATCCTGGAGGATGCTTGAAGTTATGTATATTCTGCTGTACCAACGTTGTTTGCGTTTTGTTTTAAAAGTGAATTCCCAAATCATTTATTCACTCGTATGACCATAAATTTTAAAGCTTAATAACATAGCCAAGCCTCTCTATTTGCAAATGCAGCAAATGGAGAGCTGAATAACAAGATGAAATACAGTGTAGTAGAAAAATATAGCATTAGCAAACATTAAAATCCAATCTAATAATGTTTGGAATATTTTATTTTTTGATAGCTTAGTAGATAGATGTATCAGTTATATAAGCAAGATCAGTAACATGCTAAAGTCCAGGTGAAAGCTTGCTGTCATTAGACTAATTTTGTTGCGGGTGTGATAAGATTGACGCCGCACAGTGGTTCAGAATCGTTTTTAATGGTCAAAATTCTGTAACTTATGAATATATAGGGATATTTTCATAATTGTTTCTTTGTTCGCCAGACAACACAATTAACATTCCGATCAAACTCGGTTTAGTAGTAGTTGCAGAGAAATTCAAGTTCAAAGTTAAACTTTTGATTTTTTTTAATATTTTTCTCCAAAATATGAGTGTTTTCGTGTTTTTTCATATCTTTCTATTTATTAAAAATTGTGGAACCCGAATGAATAAACTAATAAAATACAAAATATCAAAAAAATTGTAGATTTTTTTTTTCAAAAAAATTTAAATTTTTCAAGAATTAAAAAATACTCCTTGGCTTTTCATAAAACTCATTCATTCTCATTTATGTCAAAAAACTTAATTTGTTTAAAAAAGCTATTATTCGTATGGGAACACGGTAAGAAACAAGTAAAAAAGTATCAGTCAGCTTTGCCGACAGAGATATACCCTCAGCCTGTGTATATTGAAACATCTTTTCCCAAAATACGTGTATATTTGGGGCGTTTAAAAAAAATTGGGCGTTTGAACCGACAAAAATGTGGATTAGGATTAAAGATCAAAAGTTTTGCGGAGGAGATACTAAAAGGAATGGATCGACATTGACCGTTTTTACACTCTTCGGGCTGTTTGCTCAAGAAGTATGGACTTGCCCCTAAAAAAACTTTTACCATCGTAATTGAGGCAGCAAATGCAAATTGCTTCAACAAAAATCAAAGTGATTCGATAGCAGGTATTAAAGTGAACTTATCCGAAATTTTCTGTGGGAGGTATCGGATGGATTGGACAAATATAGTCCATATTTGAACCTGATCTATATCTAGTAGATATATTAGGATGTGTAAAGTATAGACCAATTCGGCCACTCCCTTCAAGAGTTACCGTACGAACAAATTTTCCGAAAATTTTTGAACTTTTATGGGGGAGGTACATGAAGGAGTGGACCGATATGGCTTATCTTCAAACTTAGACTATGTTTGGACAAAATATTACTAAGGCCAAGTTTTGGACTGAATCGGCAAATCCGTTCTAGAGTTATTTTGCGCTCCAACCACCTCACACGGTGTCATAGGGGTTTTTTACAACTCTCAGGCTATTTTCTCAGGAAGTATGGACTTGCCCCTAATGAAACTTTTACCGTCGTATGGGGGGCAGTGAATACAAGTTGCTAAAACAAAAATCATAGTGATTCGAGAGATGGCCCTAAACTGAACTTTTCCGAAATTTTGTGTGGGAGGTACTCGAAGGAGTGGACCGATTGAGGCCATATTGGAACCTCATCTTCCTCTTGTAGAATGTTTACGATATACAAAGTATGGACCAAATCGGTTACTCCCTTCAAGAGTTATCGTGCGGACAATTTTTCCGAACATTTTCGAACTTTTGTGGGGGAGGTACCTGAAGGAGTGGACCGATATAGCCCATCTTCGAACTTAAATCAAATCTGGACAAAATATTTCGATACCCAAAATTGGAACCGAATCTATTGATCCGTTTGAGAGTTATCGTGCGCACCAGCCAGCCAGACAGACAGACAGACGGACGGACATTGCTAGATCTACTCAAAATTGTCTGAAACGGATATCGTACAAACATACTTGGGGTCTAAAACCATTATTTCGATGAGGCACATTTTTGGCCGTATCAAAGTGTAAATACCCTCTTTAGCCTAAAGGCTGAGGGTATAAAAATGGTGTAAAATGGATGGAACACGGTAAGAAAAAACACGCATTTTTAATTTAAAAAAGTGTTAAACGTATGGTACGATACGGGTACAAAATTATATATGGGCCGAAAGAGGACACTCTCAGGAATGTTTTTGCGGAAACGAAACGTTGTACCATGTTGTTCCCTAAAAGTAATAGTTCACTAAAATTGGAATTTCACTAAAATGTAGTACCTGAGGAAAATTTTGTGTAAACACTACGATAATTTATTCAAACATTTCTAAATCCTACCACAAGATCTGTTATAGTTTCCGAGAAAGAACGATTTTTCTACAGAAATTTTTACAAATTAGGTATTTTCCAAAATGGGGGAAAAATGTTTTCGTTAGCGCACACCAAACCTTTCAATATTTTGATCTAATTTTTGACCCCCTTAGTTTCAATATATATATCCCTTATAGAAATTAATGACCTGTTTCTCTAAGATGATTCGAATTCAAATTCGTTCGAATTGCTACAAAACTTACATTGTTGTAGAAAAAAAATTATTTGATTGAAAACTCAATGAATCAAATATTTTCAAAGCACACAAGTTTGGTAGTAAGTCGAACGAATTTTTATTTGAATCGTCTTGGTAAAACAGGCCATCCGAATATAAATTTTTGATTTTAATGCAAAATTATTTAAACAATTAAGCTACAGTGTTATATTCATAAATGCACTAAAAAGTAGAAAATAATTTTTCGCTTCTTCATGATGGAATCTCTTAAAAACAAAGCTTGCCCTCAAATTGTGTTACTTTTTATTTGACACGAAAAGCAGAAATCGGGTAATCGCTGAACATTGCAACCCACCCTCGTTTCGAAAACATATCAGTAAAGTGGCAAAGTACATATTACCCACTGCATGTAAACAGCCGAAAAATCAATACTTGGATACCAGAAGCCTGCATCAAGGAACCCATGGGATGACCAGTAGTGCGATTCTCTACCTAATTTTATGAGTTACCGACAAAAATCGGTAAAATGCTTATAATATCGTTAATTAACGATATTATTCGGTAAGTTAGTGACCAAATGAAAATTGTTGCAAAATTCTACCTCCGATAGCAAGAGTGTTTTCAACTTGCATTTGAACTTTTCAATGATAATTTTGCGTTTTGATTTTACCGATTTTTGTCGGTAACTCAACTACAGAATTGTCGTGACGCTACCGAATAGAAAAATGCGGTATCAGTAGCAACACGTAGCACACGACAAAGGCATTGGGAGAAAAGGAGATTGGACGTCTTTATCGCAGGAAAAAGATAGAAATGGAAATGTGGGTGTCCGAAATAATTGAGATGTACTGGAACCAGAATGAAGACAAAAAATTCTACAAGGAGTGAAACATCAAACTGATGGCTTTGGTACAACTAAATTCTCCTGTAACATATACAACAAGTAAAAAAGTATCAGTCGGCTGTTCCGACAGAGGTATACCCTCAGCCTGTGTGAATTGAAACAGCTTTTTCCCAAAAAACGTATGTATTTAGGGGATCTTCAGATTAGGCGCATGCAGTTGCCGAAAAAAATTAATTAGGATAAAATCTCAAAAGTTTTTCGGGGAGGTACCTAAAGGAACACTGTGCAACACGAAAATTATTAACCATATTCTGACACCGCAGTGTGATATAACACCAAACATGAGAATACACGTGTCTCGCCATTTTTCCCTCTCATAAACGTTCGCGGTTATAGGCCTCCAAAGGTTTGAGGCTTTGATGAAGAAAGGGTCATTTAGTCAGGACTATATCTTCCAAACCGTTAGGAAATTTGAATTTATCTCGGAGGCAAAGCTTCATCTGCAAGGTCAAAATCGCCATGGTCAAATTTATTTTAAAATTTTTCTCAAGTTTTGTTATACAGCTTCAAACCGATCAAAATTTAAGCAAACAACCAACTAGAAAAATGTACCTTAGATCTGAGTAAACAACTTTCTTGAACATACGAACTCTGTAAAAACGGATTTTAATGGTCAAAATAGCAAAACAATTGCGATTTTTATCCTCTTTTCTAGGATTCTGCTCCACAGATACTTGGGAAAAATTTTTAAAAGAAATTTGACCATGGCGATTTTGACCTTGCAGATGAAGCTTGATGGATTATATGTGTTCACAATTTTTGTTCTTTAAGACATGAGCTACAACTTTGCCTCCGAGATAAATTCAAATTTCCTAACGGTTTGAAAGATATAGTCCTGACTGACCTTTCTTCATCAAAGCCTCAAACCTTTGGAGTTGATGAGATAGGGAAAAACGGCGAGACACTTGTCTTCTCATTTTTGGTGTTCTATCACACTGTGGAGTTAGAATATGGTTAATAAAACATGACTCAAAACAATTACACACAGTGGAATAGATCGACATAGTACATTTTGGAAGTGTATTTTATTTTGGGAGTCATTCCTCTCAATAGGACCACTATATCAGGAAACATGGACTTGCCCACGAAAAACATCATATCGCTGTAAACAGGGCTACTAGGAAAACCCTCGGTAAAAATTTTCATAGGATTCTCGCACAGACCATTTGTGTGTGGTATCCTAGGAATTGACCGATGGGCCCCATTTTTGAACATAATCTAAGTTTGAGCCAAATATTTCGTGATCAAATGTTTGGACCAAATCATTTCGAAATTTTGTGGGGGAGGTACCGGAAGGAGTGGACCTACAAGCACTATCTTCGAATTTCATGTAATATTCTAAGAAATATTACCACATGTAAAGTTTGGAATAACGCAGTATTCGGTTCGGGAGTTGTCGTACCAGCCACTACACATGCTGGCTGTAGGGGTTTTTTTTTACAGTATTCTGGTCACTTTCTCGAGAAGTATGGACTTGCCAATGAAAAAACTTGTACCATCGTAAAAGGGGCCTTGAGTGCAACCTGTTGCAAGAAAAATCAAAATGATTCGAGAAGAGGTCCTAATCTCAACTTTTCCGAAATTTGGTGTGGGAGGTATCCGAAGGAGTTGACATATATAGTCCATATTCTAACCTGATCTATGTCTCGTAGAAATATTAAGATGTCCAAAGTATGGACCAAATCGGTTACTGCCTTCGAGAGTTATAGTGCGCACCATTTTAGCGAAAAGTTTTGAACTATTGTAAGGGAGGTACCCAATAGAGTGTACCGATAAGACCCATCTTAAAACTTGATTTAACTTTGGGCAAAATATTACGATTGCCAATTTTTGGATCTAATTGGTTTATCCGTTCGAGAATTACAGAGTGCTCCGTCCACAACACATGGTGCCATAGCGGGTTTCAGGTCATTTTCTCAGGAAGTATGAACCGATATAGTCCATATTAGAACTTGATCTATATCTCGTAGAAATATTACGATATCCAAAGTTATGACCATGTCGGTTACTCCCTTCGTGAGTTATCGTGCGCACAATTTTAGCGACAAATTTTGAACTTTTGTGGGGGAGGTACCCAAAGGAGTGGACCAATAGGGTCCATCTTAAACTACATACTTAAACTACGTTTGGAAAAAATATTACGAATGCCAATTTTTGGTCCCGATCGGTTGCTTCGTTCGAGAGTTATCGTGCGCCCCAGCCAGCCAGACAGACAAACGGAAGGACAAAGCTAAATCGAATCCAAACTGTCTGAAACACATTTTGTCCAAACATGCTTGGGGTCTAAAACCAATATTTCGATAAGATACATTTTGCCCGTATGAAAGTGTATATGGTAATATTCAAAAAAGTTTTTCAATCGTTGAAGTTGAGGTTCACCATTTAATAAGTCGCGAACTGTTAATATATTTTATAAAATATGAATATATTTATATTAATTGAAGTGTTTTGGCCACGATCTCATAATATGGACCATAACAAATAATTTTCATGGAAGCTGTGTTGGTGGTAATATTAAAAAATGGGTTAAAATGTGTTGAAGTTTACAAGTTTTTTTGTGTTCTTTCTTGATTTCTGGTCAAACCACGGAAAATTCAGACATAAGCTCAAAGAAAGAATTGAAGAATACACCTTGGGCAACATGGTTCTAATGTATGACTTTTCGATATATACACTGCATCCCCCTAAAATCGATGCTGACATTTTGAAGTTTTGAAAACTGGGTTTTTCGAATTTTTCTTATAATTAGAGGGTGCAACTAGATAATAATCCAAACTAGTTTACAGGATTGTAGAACTCGCGATTCCACGTCGTTCGATGTATATCTCATGAGTGTGCTCCCTACAGCTTCCTAGTAATAGGAGCCCAAAGGCCAAAATTTGTTGCGTAAATTTTCTGAAAAAATCTATTTTTTGGCTTTAAAATTTACAACTGTCGTACAGGTACCCCTGAACCCGGCGTGATTTTAGTTTTTTTACGTGCCGGATCTAATGAGCTCTTCCGCGGTCGAATCCATCCACTAAAACGCTGGATATATATACCTTGAAAGTAGGAAAATCTGCAAAAATATATTTTGACAATTCCGCGAATTGAACCGCGATTTTCTTTGAATATTTTTGCATAAATGTAATCCTTTATACGCAATTATAATATTTGCCAAAAAGGTGTGTCACAAATAACAAAGATTCAGGAGTAATATCCCTATTTATCCCAAAATAGAATGCGGTGACACAACCGCAGTTCTTGACGAATCTGTCTAAAATAATTTATATTGACGTATTTTTAATAGGGGGCCATTGAAATCGGATGCACCTTATCATCATATGCATATCGCGTAATTTTTGCCCACTTGAAGGTTTTTTGAATAGTAAGATGCAACTGATGGCACACTTTGGCCGCTGAATGAAACATGGGAAAATCCATGCATATTGATAGACATGGACTCCCTGTATCCGAAAAACACATGCACCTCAACCGATTTAAACCAATTCGCGAATTATACGGTTTTTAACTTCTATGTTTTTTCTTTGATTGTAATTTCAATATTACTCTCTACTTCTTATTTCTATTGCTTATCACAGAAAGCAAATATACTTTCACGATGACTAATCACTTTTCTTTTAGAAGTTTAAGCAAAATACTTCAGGATTTGGATAGAAATTTAGCGAAATAATAGAATAACTCCCAACATTTATTTTTCAAATTTTTCGCATTTAACCAAAAATATATTTTTGAAATAATTTCCAACAATAAGTTTCCGTTCTTTGTTGTTGCTGTAATATGCGAGTTATAAACGCCATCTTTATAATTTTGGTCTCACATTTTTCAACACGTTGTCTAGATTCTGTACGTATTTTTAAATTATTTTTTCAGAGATTTTTGGACTCTGATTTAGAATAAATAACATTTATTCCAAGATTTCTTCAATATTGTTTTGATTTTCCGCGAAAATAAAAATAAATTTAGCAACTATTTTAGCATTTACGGATAGATATCAAATGCTGCTAATGATTCATATATACATGTTCATATTACAACACAATAGGAATTTTTAAATATTTTTTCATTACAAGAGTGTAAAACCGCATATAACTTTTGAGTGCAGCATCCAATTTTGTGAACGCTAACAGATTTGAAACCACGATATTTTTCGTAACCCCTATACCAAAAATGCCGGATGTGCTCGCCAAAAAAGTTTTTAATTTTTTTTTTTCTATGTAATTGTAAAGGAAATTTGAAATTTACCATATATCCTCGTTAGCATAAATGATGAGGGTATAAAAAAGCGTGTTCAGGCTAAGAAATGGGCGTATTTCCAAACTGTTGGTAGACATTAATGACGATGACGTCGAAGATACAACTGATCCGATCCCAGAAGACAGCAGTAAACTAGAGGAACGCTAATAAGGCCGCAGAAGCCGATTACTTACCAGTCGAGCTGTTCAAGACTGTAAGCGATACACTGAGGAGGTGTATTCAGCAGCTAGTTACCACCAACTGGCAGGAGGAACTCGTATCCGATGATTGTAACTTGAGCATGTGTGCTCAAATTGTAGGGGTATAAATCTGCTCCCTATTGCATATAACATAGTGTCTGGGATATTGTGTCGACGACCGAAGTCTATTGTCAATGAAATAATTGGGCCGCATCAATCCATATTAAGACCTGGCAAACCCATTGACCGCATATTTACCCCGTGGCAAATTCTGGAAAAAACCCAAGAGATGCAGATCGACACTTACCAAATTTTGTTGGTTATAAACCAGTCTTATACTAGCTCGATCATGGGTATAACTTGAAACGTTATCCCTTGCCTTCTGTCACCAAGAAAGCTTGCCAAGAGTATGCATGTTTATGTATCAAAGCTAGCAAAAACCTATTTCTAAGCAACATCAAGCATATCCGCTTTTTTGGGGAGCGGTAACAGCATCTTTCCATACATAAAGTTGATAATGGTTGAGTGTGTGGCATTTCGCTAGAATTCATTTTTCAATACAAAACTCCTTAGGCCATGTTAGCTCGATTTATCCAATTAATCAATTAAAAACTTTCATAAATAATGGCCTTCGTCCTAAAAAGACAATTATAAATAAAAAACCCACAGCAGAGCACGGCTGCCCCGGCTGAGGTTTGAACCTGGGTCCTCTCCAACAAACAGACGATGTTGTCGAGAACTCAGCGTTCTAAGCCACTGCCAATGTATCATATCAACAAACTAGTCGACATGATATCCAAAACTTCAAAAACTGAAAGCATTACAATTCATGAAGGGAACCCCCCTTGTATTGTATATGTTTATGTATTGAGAAAATGATTCCTAGACAAGACACTAGGGTGACTTGATAAAGAAAAAGACTTCAATAAATACTTCATAATTACAAATTTGTAAAAATGTTTGTATAAATAGAAGTTATCAAAATCAGCCTTTGCCTTCTAGCTATTTGCATTCAAATACGCCTGATGAGCCTGGCTTAAACCACCAGGCGAAACGATCGTAGCGTATTGGTTGAGTGTGTGGTATTTCGCTGGAATTCATTTTCCAACACAAAACTCCTTAGGCCATGTTAGCTCGATTAATCCAATTAATTAATTAACAAGTATAAAAGTATCAGTCGGCTCTGCCGACATAGATATACCCTCAGCCTGTGTATATTGAAACAATTTTTTCACAAAAAACGCATGTATTTAGTGAGTTTTAAAAATTTTGGGCATTTGAACTGATAAAAATGTTGATTAGGATTAAAGATCAAAAGTTTTGCGGAGGAGATACTAAAAGGAATGGATCTGCAGCCACTACATATGGTACCAGAGGGGTTTTTTACAACTTCAGGGATGTTTGCTCAGGAAGTATGGACTTGCCCCTGAAACAACTTTTACCATCGCAATTGATGCAGCGAATGCAAGTTGCTTCAACAAAAATCAAAGTGATTCGAAAGCAGGTCTTAAAGTGAACATGTATCCGAAATTTTGTGTGGGAGGTACCGGATGGAGTGGGCAAATATAATCCATATTTGAACCTGATCTATATCTGGTAGATATATTAGGATGTGTAAAGTATGGTCCAATTCGGCCACTCTCTTCAAGAGTTATCGTACGCACAATTTTTCCGAACATTTTTGAACTTTTGTGGGGGAGGTACCTGAAGGAGTGGACCGATATGGCATATCTTGGAACTTAAACTATGTTTGGACAAAATATTACTAAGGCCAAACTTTACACGGAATCGGCAGACCTGTTCGAGAGTTATTTTGCCCTCCAACCTCCTTACACGGTGTCATAGGGGTTTTTTGCAACTTTCAGGCTATTTTCTCAGGAAGTATGGACGTGCCCCTGATGAAACTTATACCGTCGTATGGAGGGCAGTGAATACAAGTTGCTAAAGCAAAAATCAAAGCGATTCGAGAGATGGTCCTAAACTGAACTTTTCCAAATTTTTGTGTGGGAGGTACCTGACGGAGTGGACCGATTGAGTCCATATTAAAACCTAATCTAAGTCTGGTACACGCTCCACGATGGGCAAAGTATGGACCAAATCGGTTACTCCCTTCAAGAGTTATCGTGCGCACAAATTTTCCGAACATTTTCGAACTTTTGTGGGGGAGGTACCGGAAGGAGTGGACCGATATAGCTCATCTTCGAACTTAAACTAAGTTTGGGCAAAATATTACGAAAGCCAAAATTTGAACCGAATCGGTTCATCCGTTCGAGAGTTATCGTGCGCTCCAGCCAGACAGACAGACAGACGGACGGACGGACATTGCTCAATCGACTCCAAATTGTCTGAAACACATTTCGTCCAAACATACTTGGGGTCTAAAACCATTATTTCGATGAGGCACATTTTGCCCGTATGAAAGTGTATATACCCTCGTTAGCATAAATGCTGAGGGTATAAAAATGATAACGTTTATGTTTGGAAAGTCAAACGCAATATCTGGGACTAATGTTTTGTGCTAGCAAAAAAACTCCTGAATGGTAAGGTTTTGAAGTTGAACGATGTCACTGGCAATACCTTCGTCTGCTAGGGAAGTAACTCAGACCCGGAGTTTTCGGGTGCATGCTTGAAGTATTTTAATCTCTGGCATGAAATCGAAATACCCATCTCAGATATTTCGCTTTAAACTTCGAACTGCAGCTGCAATTTATGAAAACCGATTTGGCTAATTTAAAATTGTAAACAGGGCAAATTCTGGGATTCTGTGTCAAGAGTAAAGGAAAAATCATCCATTTTCCCTTAAATAATAATTTTGAAAATCTTCAAAGCCTTCCTTTATTTTGTCCTCGAAAAATTCGTTACGTCTCATCGAAAATTTTAATATTTTCTAATACGACTTTATTAATAATTTCTTAATAATAAATAATATTTATTAAATGTCATATTTCGATCTCTGGAGAGTTCAAAGAACATAATTCATATTTTACTTACCTGAGTCTCAAGAAGAAGACATTCGTTTTCTTTTTGGGAAAATGAAAATCCACCAAAAACATACCAGAACAAAAACGAGAACAATGAAACTGTTTGTAGTCAGAATTTTCACGGCCTAAAAAGAGAAATAAATCATCACATTTACGGGTTACAAGCTTGAAAAACAACAACAATCATAGAAAACTATAAAAACAATAAGCAAATAGAAAATGATTTAGGATTTTAATTTATAATCTTTATTTGCTGGGTAGTTATTTTAAAATTATTTCCTTCCTATGGCCTATAAGGAGAATATGTAAAATTCTCACTTTGTCGCAATAACGAAGTGAAGATTTATTTCTTTTTTGTTTTGTTTTTGGAAAAGAGAATAAAATTTCAACTTCGTCGTTGTTGCTCCTTAAAGATGATCTATGGGCAATAAATAATGGCAAATAAATAAATAAATTATCACCCAAGACAAGGATGTGCTGCGTTCTTGGTGGATCCTTTTTTGCGTTGTTTTTTTTTTCTTCTGTGTGTTTGGTGGTAGACAAACATACCCCTAAGTGTTCATTATACCCCGAAGTAAGGAGACGGCCAGTGATAAACAAGACGTGCTAAACACCCAGGAAATATAAAACGCAACATTTTAGGGGTGTTACTGTTGCTGGCAATAAACATCACACACATCCACGGCTAGTTACAAATCCCAGCTCCTTTAAGTCATTTCGCGAATCCTTATATCTATCTACTTTTGTTGTGATCATCCGAGTACCGCATGTTACACGGGTGTTAACCATTTTCCATTTGTTGGATGGGTTACAAGACCTCAAACTTTGGGATTCCTGCACATAAATTATGCCACAAAGATGACATGTTTTAAGCGTTTTGAATTTATTCTCATGAATTTTTTGGGATACTAGAATTAAGCAATCCTTTTGCTACCAGACTTTGCATGAATTTTGTGGCAAACCCCAAAAATTTCCATGACCACAGCAGTTTGGTTTACGCTGCGCATGATGTGGTCTCTGTGTAAAGGTCAGCCTTTTTAATGTTGAAATCTTATTCCCTAAAAATATTGCCAAAACATTAGAGATTCGAATATCATTTATACATAATTAAGGACATAACACCGAAAAAGCCATAATGGTCATCCATAGCTAGCCCACCTCACATTCTACGCTTTAGCTAAAAATCCTGGAATGGTTGGGCCCCAACAAAAATATTTTAATAAAAATATGAAATTTATGCTTCCCATATATTCCCCTCTTTATTAATGGCTACCTCGCTGTACTTGTCGAAAGAGAGATTTAACTGAATCATGACTATGTTTACCCTCTGTGTGGTAAATAAAGTCGTTATGTCGAAATGCCGCCCAAAAATGTCAGGTCGTTATACAATCAGACAAACAGGACTAACCCTAGCCTAGCTCTGGTGGAATTTTGTTTATTGTGATTTATTTGCTTTTAGCGATTTATTGCTACCGTTAGTATGTCCCTGCGCTACACTGCATATTTTTGTCTTCATTGCTCTTGGCTGGTGTTAACATGGCGTAGAACGAACGGCCATTGCAAGGATTCATCCAAATATAAATGTGTATGTGTGCAGGCAGGCAGCTATGGTTATTTTACAACAGGGAGCTCACATGATAAACAATTTTTTTTTAACTGGAAAATATCCAAACCGGGTACTTTATGGTTTATGCAGAATGTGGTGGTATGTGACGAAAGCAAGTGGAACACCACTGCATGATTTAAGAGCAAAGCTTTTGAAAATTATTACACATCGGCGATGGTTTTCCTATAGAAAATCACATAGCTTGGCTGATGGTTTTCCTATAAAAATTTATCACCCTTTGGGTGACGGTAATTTTTCTATAGAAAAATTATCAACCTTTGGTTGATTTTCTATAGAAAAATTATCAACCTTTGGTTGATGGTTTTTCTATAGAAAAATTATCAACCTTTGGTTGATGGTTTTTCTATAGAAAAATTATCAACCTTTGGTTGATGGTTTTTCTATAGAAAAATTATCAACCTTTGGTTGATGGTTTTTCTATAGAAAAATTATCAACCTTTGGTTGATGGTTTTTCTATAGAAAAATTATCAACCTTTGGTTGATGGTTTTTCTATAGAAAAATTATCAACCTTTGGTTGATGGTTTTTCTATAGAAAAATTATCAACCTTTGGTTGATGGTTTTTCTATAGAAAAATTATCAACCTTTGGTTGATGGTTTTTCTATAGAAAAATTATCAACCTTTGGTTGATGGTTTTTCTATAGAAAAATTATCAACCTTTGGTTGATGGTTTTTCTATAGAAAAATTATCAACCTTTGGTTGATGGTTTTTCTATAGAAAAATTATCAACCTTTGGTTGATGGTTTTTCTATAGAAAAATTATCAACCTTTGGTTGATGGTTTTTCTATAGAAAAATTATCAACCTTTGGTTGATGGTTTTTCTATAGAAAAATTATCAACCTTTGGTTGATGGTTTTTCTATAGAAAAATTATCAACCTTTGGTTGATGGTTTTTCTATAGAAAAATTATCAACCTTTGGTTGATGGTTTTTCTATAGAAAAATTATCAACCTTTGGTTGATGGTTTTTCTATAGAAAAATTATCAACCTTTGGTTGATGGTTTTTCTATAGAAAAATTATCAACCTTTGGTTGATGGTTTTTCTATAGAAAAATTATCAACCTTTGGTTGATGGTTTTTCTATAGAAAAATTATCAACCTTTGGTTGATGGTTTTTCTATAGAAAAATTATCAACCTTTGGTTGATGGTTTTTCTATAGAAAAATTATCAACCTTTGGTTGATGGTTTTTCTATAGAAAAATTATCAACCTTTGGTTGATGGTTTTTCTATAGAAAAATTATCAACCTTTGATTGATGGTTTTTCTATAGAAAAATTATCAACCTTTGGTTGATGGTTTTTCTATAGAAAAATTATCAACCTTTGGTTGATGGTTTTTCTATAGAAAAATTATCAACCTTTGGTTGATGGTTTTTCTATAGAAAAATTATCAACCTTTGGTTGATGGTTTTTCTATAGAAAAATTATCAACCTTTGGTTGATGGTTTTTCTATAGAAAAATTATCAACCTTTGGTTATAGAAAAATTATCAACCTTTGGTTGATGGTTTTTCTATAGAAAAATTATCAACCTTTGGTTGATGGTTTTTCTATAGAAAAATTATCAACCTTTGGTTGATGGTTTTTCTATAGAAAAATTATCAACCTTTGGTTGATGGTTTTTCTATAGAAAAATTATCAACCTTTGGTTGATGGTTTTTCTATAGAAAAATTATCAACCTTTGGTTGATGGTTTTTCTATAGAAAAATTATCAACCTTTGGTTGATGGTTTTTCTATAGAAAAATTATCAACCTTTGGTTGATGGTTTTTCTATAGAAAAATTATCAACCTTTGGTTGATGGTTTTTCTATAGAAAAATTATCAACCTTTGGTTGATGGTTTTTCTATAGAAAAATTATCAACCTTTGGTTGATGGTTTTTCTATAGAAAAATTATCAACCTTTGGTTGATGGTTTTTCTATAGAAAAATTATCAACCTTTGGTTGATGGTTTTTCTATAGAAAAATTATCAACCTTTGGTTGATGGTTTTTCTATAGAAAAATTATCAACCTTTGGTTGATGGTTTTTCTATAGAAAAATTATCAACCTTTTGTTGATGGTTTTTCTATAGAAAAATTATCAACCTTTGGTTGATGGTTTTTCTATAGAAAAATTATCAACCTTTGGTTGATGGTTTTTCTATAGAAAAATTATCAACCTTTGGTTGATGGTTTTTCTATAGAAAAATTATCAACCTTTGGTTGATGGTTTTTCTATAGAAAAATTATCAACCTTTGGTTGATGGTTTTTCTATAGAAAAATTATCAACCTTTGGTTGATGGTTTTTCTATAGAAAAATTATCAACCTTTGGTTGATGGTTTTTCTATAGAAAAATTATCAACCTTTGGTTGATGGTTTTTCTATAGAAAAATTATCAACCTTTGGTTGATGGTTTTTCTATAGAAAAATTATCAACCTTTGGTTGATGGTTTTTCTATAGAAAAATTATCAACCTTTGGTTGATGGTTTTTCTATAGAAAAATTATCAACCTTTGGTTGATGGTTTTTCTATAGAAAAATTATCAACCTTTGGTTGATGGTTTTTCTATAGAAAAATTATCAACCTTTGGTTGATGGTTTTTCTATAGAAAAATTATCAACCTTTGGTTGATGGTTTTTCTATAGAAAAATTATCAACCTTTGGTTGATGGTTTTTCTATAGAAAAATTATCAACCTTTGGTTGATGGTTTTTCTATAGAAAAATTATCAACCTTTGGTTGATGGTTTTTCTATAGAAAAATTATCAACCTTTGGTTGATGGTTTTTCTATAGAAAAATTATCAACCTTTGGTTGATGGTTTTTCTATAGAAAAATTATCAACCTTTGGTTGATGGTTTTTCTATAGAAAAATTATCAACCTTTGGTTGATGGTTGATGGTTTTTCTATAGAAAAATTATCAACCTTTGGTTGATGGTTGATGGTTTTTCTATAGAAAAATTATCAACCTTTGGTTGATGGTTTTTCTATAGAAAAATTATCAACCTTTGGTTGATGGTTTTTCTATAGAAAAATTATCAACCTTTGGTTGATGGTTTTTCTATAGAAAAATTATCAACCTTTGGTTGATGGTTTTTCTATAGAAAAATTATCAACCTTTGGTTGATGGTTTTTCTATAGAAAAATTATCAACCTTTGGTTGATGGTTTTTCTATAGAAAAATTATCAACCTTTGGTTGATGGTTTTTCTATAGAAAAATTATCAACCTTTGGTTGATGGTTTTTCTATAGAAAAATTATCAACCTTTGGTTGATGGTTTTTCTATAGAAAAATTATCAACCTTTGGTTGATGGTTTTTCTATAGAAAAATTATCAACCTTTGGTTGATGGTTTTTCTATAGAAAAATTATCAACCTTTGGTTGATGGTTTTTCTATAGAAAAATTATCAACCTTTGGTTGATGGTTTTTCTATAGAAAAATTATCAACCTTTGGTTGATGGTTTTTCTATAGAAAAATTATCAACCTTTGGTTGATGGTTTTTCTATAGAAAAATTATCAACCTTTGGTTGATGGTTTTTCTATAGAAAAATTATCAACCTTTGGTTGATGGTTTTTCTATAGAAAAATTATCAACCTTTGGTTGATGGTTTTTCTATAGAAAAATTATCAACCTTTGGTTGATGGTTTTTCTATAGAAAAATTATCAACCTTTGGTTGATGGTTTTTCTATAGAAAAATTATCAACCTTTGGTTGATGGTTTTTCTATAGAAAAATTATCAACCTTTGGTTGATGGTTTTTCTATAGAAAAATTATCAACCTTTGGTTGATGGTTTTTCTATAGAAAAATTATCAACCTTTGGTTGATGGTTTTTCTATAGAAAAATTATCAACCTTTGGTTGATGGTTTTTCTATAGAAAAATTATCAACCTTTTATAACCGCTTGGGTGATGGTTTTTCTATAGAAAAATTATCACACTTTTTGTTATGGTTTTTCTATAGAAAAATTATCACCCCTCGGGTTGATGGTTTTTCTATAGAAAAATTATCACCCCTCGGGTTGATGGTTTTTCTATAGAAAAATTATCACCCCTCGGGTTGATGGTTTTTCTATAGAAAAATTATCACCCCTCGGGTTGATGGTTTTTCTATAGAAAAATTATCACCCCTCGGGTTGATGGTTTTTCTATAGAAAAATTATCACCCCTCGGGTTGATGGTATTTCTATAGAAAAATTATCACCCCTCGGGTTGATGGTTTTTCTATAGAAAAACCAT
This sequence comes from Musca autumnalis, assembly GCF_047663935.1. Classification (NCBI taxonomy): domain Eukaryota; kingdom Metazoa; phylum Arthropoda; class Insecta; order Diptera; family Muscidae; genus Musca; species Musca autumnalis. The sequence goes on along the minus strand of NW_027411755.1, from coordinate 9,018,358 downwards.
CACCCGAGTGGGTGATAATAGAAAAACCATCACCGGAGGGGTGATAATTTTTCTATAGAAAAACCATCACCATCACCATCACCATTTCGATAGAAAATTCTCAACCAGTGGTAAAAGATTTTCTATAAAAAATTGTAATAGAAAAACCATCACCCGAGGGGTAATAATTTTTCTATAGAAAATTCTGATCCAGTTGTAACAGATTTCCTACAGAAAATTGTAACCCATCGGTGATAAATTTGCTATAGAAATGTTCATCTTCCGGTTATAGTTTTTCTATATATCTTCTTAAATGAATTTCTAATTATAACTACCTCCCCCTCTTCATGTTGTCCTCCATCAAAATTATCATAAGCCATTGGTATTATAGCCCTGATTGTAACACCCAATATTAGAGTTTAGGCAAGAAAAAATTATTTAATCAATAACGGATTATCTGGAACATCTCTTTTGTCATGAGCAAAGTTAGTCAAACAGACAATTACTGACAATCTTAATATTGCCCTCAGCGTCCCCTGTCTTATTTTCACACGTAATAAAGCCCAAGGCTTAAGCTTACCTAAGCTTCCTACAAAGGCTTATAGCATGTGATATGTATTTGTTTAAACATTTCCCCAATCATAAGCAATTTTCACACCACACCCCAGAAAGCCAAACTCACTAGCGGATGAATTTTTGGCCAGATTGTCTTGTCTCGGAACACCCAATACTCGCGCTCATCGCATCAATGCGACAATGCCAGGGGTAACGACTAAATTAAATTCGCATTTGTGGCAAAGCAGGCAGGCACCAAGCCAACATTATTCTCTATTAGAGATGGTCGGATTATGTACTCCGTTACCGTCAGGAACACATCCTCAAAATGAGAAAATATTAAATAATTTTTTTTCTTTCTTTTACTGGCTTCTGTTGGTTTCAGGCACACATGTGCTGCCATGAAGTTTCAAGAGCTTTTTGTTCTGGGAAAACATACACCGACAAACATACACACTTGGGCAATTCCAGCTATACAAGGATGTGTCAACACCAAAACCAACCAATTCTTGTCGTATTCGTATTCGGGTGGTGTAAGTAGATGAAAGCCCGTAGAGATTAAAGATTCCCGTGGTGAACTTAATAAAAACGACCCAACCAACCGATGTAAGCAGCGTACAACAAGCCATGCAAAATGTCATTGCAAAACAATAATGGGATGGGGGAGGGAGCGGAGAAGGGGTGTTGTGTCATAGGTATGAGTTAACACCCAGTTGCCATGAGTGGATGGATGTTTGCTGCAGGATATTCAAGACTTAAATCGGCTCAGACACTTAAGCGTAACAAGCACAAACTAACACGGTGGTGCTCTTGTTTTAGGCTTCTCCCCCATATTATCTCCTCATATTGCCCTTATTCGAGAGTATGGACAAAAAGAAATCCTTGATTTAAGTTCATGCTTCATGTGGAACATGTCCTAATATCCTAGACAATATTTTGGGGAACATTTTGGGAGTTACTTACCTCCACAGTTTTAATTCCACTATTGTTTTAGTTGCCTCCAACCACCGCTCAACAGCCAACAAACTCATTTCAAGTGTCTCATTTGACACTTGTCGCCCGGTACTTTGCAAAGGATTATCATGATGTGTTCAGCGTTCGGTGTTCACATGAGGCAGCTTGGCTGCATTTGCAGTTTTTAGCCCCACCATACCATACTAAATACTACATCCTTGCCTTGCTTTTTGTTTTTGCATTAATAAGTAAACATCGATTGTCATCAACAGCAGCAACGTTTCTCGTCACCGTCATCATCGGCATCATCATCGGAATAATGCAACAACTTGCTGCGGATAATCCCCAACTAAACAACACTTGATTGCAACACCCAATCATATTGATGGCGTTGCAAAAAAATGCTATTATTGATTGGTGTTGTTGTTGTTGGGGGTGCCTATCACGTCTTATCGCTTGGGAATGTTGACGATATTGAAATCTGCCATTAAACAATTGAAATTGTCATTGATTCATATGTTGTTGTCGCTTGTTTTTTTTTTTTTAATTTTTATTGCTTTCGTTTGGAAAATCTCATAGCAATTAATGCCTCCTTCAGTTTATGAGGCTATGCATATTCAATGATGTGTCAGGATTTTGTTGAAGTGGCAAAAAATTATTTGCTGGAATTGAAATTGTGAATTTTTTAATCAAATGAGCATTAAAAGCGAAAAAGAGAGGATGGAATTAATATTAAATTTATAGTACTGTAACGTGGTTTGCTCGTCGGCTGGGGTAAGTATAATCGCGTTCAGGATCTCCATAAGTTCCTTACGAAATATAGGACTAGTTTCCTCCCGTTTAGGGGGCTTGTGGAGGCGTGTAGTGACAGGCTTTAAGGATTATTGGGCGCTATAAATGATCGGGAGCGACAATGATGATTGATATTTCGGTATTTACGATGTTTGCTAATGACGAGCTACATTTATGATCGGATTCTACACTGATCGAGAACGACGATGATGGTTGACAATCGTGTCTAAGATTTAAAAATGATTGGGAAAGTGTTGATTGATTATTATTCGGGTGAAGACGATATGATTAAGGCTGGTTGATGATGATCAGGAACGACGAGATGATGAACATATACATGAACAGAGAACCGACGTTCCTGTGAGGGACAGAATACCGAAGTCTCTGTAAAGAATAATGACCCCATTCCAAAATTTGTCAACGGTAGTATAGCAAGCCACCAGCAGTAGCAAGGTGATTTCAATGGCGAAAAGTAAAATACTACAGACTCAGATTACATAAGGTGAATGAGAATTGTTCACCTTTAGGGTGGGTTGTTTTATAGAGTTGATCTATAGAAGGGTGCAATAAGTACGTGTTGACTATTCATTCAAAGCAGCTTTAAAATTCAAGTAAGAATTTAGTATAGACTCCAAATTTTTCCGATTGGCCGCTCTTCTTTAACATACGCTACGGTACGTGAAGTGGTTTCGACTTTAAAGAAAGACATGCGTTTTCTGTCGTCAAGACAGAAAAGCTATTCCTCTGATCGGGAGGCTTGCTCTATTGGTGCAAACAATAGGGTAGCTATTGATGTTGTTCGGGGTTGTCCGCAGGGGTCCATTTGTGGTCCATTCATTTGGAACTTAATGATGGACCCACTGCTGCATCAACTCAGCTCGTTTTGCAAGGTCTGTGCTTTTGCTGATGATTTGCTCATTCTGGTTGATGCTCAATCTCGTTCTGAGATGGAACAGTTGGGCTCCAGAATGATGTCTATTGTCGACAGTTGGGGTACTAGGGTTGGTGTCCAAGTTGCGAGAGAGAAGAGCGTTACAATGTTACTTAAGGGTAGATTGTCTTTTAGTCGACACCCTAGTGTCGTGTTTGATGGTCGTGGCCTCTCGTGTAAGACCGAAATGAGATATTTGGGCATAACAATGGGTGAGAGGATGAACTTCATCACTCACTTAGATCGGCTTTAAGAGAAATTGTGCAGCGTTGTTAGTCCTGTTCGTCTCATATTGCGCTCAGATTGGGGCTTAGTAGACGTGTGTTGCGGGTTGCCTGTGCTGTGTTTCCTGTGCAACATATGGGGCGCCCATATGGCACACCGCAGTTACAGGGTATGGGTATCGTAAGATACTGTCATGTCAGCGCATCTTGCTACTGGCTTGTCTCCCTGTATTCCGCACAGTGTCTACTGAGGCTATGCAGGTGTTGTTGGGTGTGCCCCCTCTTGACCTGGAGGTGATACGTGCAAACGTGTCGTTTTTAGCCAAGAGAGGTTTGCCGATTGTTCCCACTGATTGGGCGGTAGAGGGTGTGGAGAGTTTGGGTGCCCTGAGCCACAAGGCGCTGCTGCGTGAGCTCGTGATATCTAGGTGGCAAGCTAGATGGAATGAGTGCGAGAATGGGCGGGTAACTTTCAGGTTTATCGAGTCCCCATTTTGGTTTTGGCCTTCATCTGGGGTTCTTGTTGACTGGGCATGGGTCTCTCAATGCATTTTTGCATAGTAGAGGCCTTTCTGGCACTTCAGCGTGCAGTTGTGGGGCTCCAGTTGAAGACTGGCTGCATGTTTTGTGTGAGTGTCCTCATTATGAGGACTTCAGAAACCTGGATTCCATTGGGAGCACCAGAGTTGAAGGTTAATGGGATGTGAGTCATGTGCTCTCCACTAGCTCTACTCATGCTACATAGTCTTGGGGAATGCGCAAATAGGGCGTTCCGCCGCCGCAGAGCGTTAGTGCGGGTCGTTGTGTCGTAGCGTTGTCTGCTGTTTTGTTGGGGCGTTTTGCCATGGGGGTTACCAGTCCCCTGGTCGCATGGGACTGAAACTGGATGTAACTCGGTTACGAGATCTGACCAGAGGTCTTTTTCTGGTACTGCAGGTGGTGTGGAATAATGGGGAATCCCAACTCCCCACCATGCCATCTGTTGATCTAGCCTGACTATGGAGAGGCACCTATTTGGTTGCAACGCGGTGGTTGTGGTTTGGACTCAAATCGCGGGCAGAGCTTCGGCTCGATGTGGAGTTGCATTATCAACCGGGTGCTGCGACCCATAGAGCAGTAGAGGTGTAAGATAGTCCTTAACCCCATACCAAGAGGGAGGGAGATAGAGAAAACCTCAAGAGTTCTTCTATTGTCTGTAGACGACCTCAAGACATCTTCGGTTGTCTGCAGAAGATTCCAGGTGGTCTTCTGTTATCTATAGAAAACCTCAAAAGACCTTCTGTTATATATAGAAGACCTCAAGAAGTATTCTGTTTTCTATGGAAAACCTCAAGAGGTCTTCTGCTTACTATAGAAGACCTCATAAGGTTTTCTGTTGTCTCTAGAAGACCTCAGGAGGTCTTCTGTTGTCTGTAAAAGTCTTCGAAAAGTCTTCTGTTCTCTAAAAAAGACCTCAAGAGGCATTCTGTTATCTATAGAAGACCTCAAGAGGTCTGTTGTCTAAAAAACCTCAAGAGGTCTTTTGTTTACTATAGAAGACCTCAAGAGGTTTTCTGTTGTCTCTAGAAAACGTCAAGATGTCTGTTGTCTAAAAAATGACGGCCTATTCATCAATCTATAAAATTGTTCAGGAGGTCTTCTTCTGTCTATAGAAGACTTCAAGAGTTCTTTTTCGGTCCTCTATAGGTCTTCTGTTGTCTGAAAAAAGACCTCAAAAGGCCTTCTTCGGTCTATAAAATTCCTCAGAAATTCTTCTTCTGTCTGTAGAAGGCTTTAAGAGGCCTTCTTATGTCTATAGCACTCCTCAAGAGGTCTTCTATTGTCTATAGAAGACTTCAAAATGTGTTCAATCCATAGACGACTTCAAGAGGTCTGCTGTTGTCTGTGCTTCTGTTTTCTATGGAAGACCTCAAGAGGTCTGTTGTCTAAAAAAACTCAAAAGATTTGTTGTCTAAAAAACCTCAAGAGATTTTCTGTTTACTATAGAAGGCCTCTAAAGGTTTTCTATTGTCTCTAGATGACCTCAAGAGGTCTTCTTTTTCTGTAAAAGTCCCCGAAATGTATTCTGTTGTCTGTAAGTGTCCTCGAGAGGTCTTCTGTTGTTAAGAAAATACCTCAAGAGGCCTTCTTCGGTCTATAAAATTCCCCAGGAGGTCATAGTCTGTCTATAGAAGACTTCAAGAGATCTTTTTCGGTCTGTAAAAGACCTCAACAGATCTTCTGCATATAGAAGGCCTCTAGAGGTTTTCTTCCTATAGAACACCTCAAGATGTACTGAGAACCTTCTTCCTACTTCTGATTTTATCGCAAATTGCTGTTGCAGTAGATTTAGCGGCGGATGTTTTCATAATCATTCTTAATATCGAACCTATCTCATATTCTTTGATGATAAGACTCGACACCAAAGTCGAACAATCATCCGCCAACATTACGATCTCTATGTCGTCCAAATAGTATGGAATTTCATTTCGGTTCGGTTAAAATTTTGGCTTTCGTAATATTTTGCCCAAACTTAGTTTAAGTTCGAAGATGGGCTATATCGGTCCACTCCTTCCGGTACCTCCCCCACAAAAGTTCGAAAATGTTCGGAAAATTTATGCGCACGATAACCCTTGAAGGGAGTAACCGATTTGGTCCATACTTTGCCCATCGTAAAATGTGTACCAGACTTAGATAATGTTTCAATATAGACTCAATCGTCCCACTCCTTCGGGTACCTCCCACACAAAATTTTCGGAAAAGTTCAGTTTAGGCCCATCCCTCGAATCGCTCTGATTTTTATTTTAGCAACTTGTATTCACTGTCCTCCATACGACGGTACAAGTTTCATTAGGGGCAAGTCCATACTTCCTGAGAAAATAGCCTGAAAGTTGCAAAAACCCCCTATGACACCGTGTGAGGTGGTTGGAGCGCAAGATATCTCTAGAACGGATCCGCCGATTCGGTCCAAAATTTGGCCTTAGTAATATTTTGTCCAAACATAGTTTAAGTTTGAAGATAAGCCATATCGGTCCACTCCTTCAGGTACCTCCCCCACAAAAGTTCAAAAATGTTCGGAAAATTTGTTCATACGGTAACTCTTGAAGGGAGTGACCGAATTGGTCCATACTTTACACATTCCAATATATCTATTAGATATAGATCAGGTTCAAATATGGACTATATTTGTCCCATCCATCCGGTACCTCCCACACAAAATTTCGGATAAGTTCACTTTAAGACCTGCTATCGAATCACTTTGATTTTTGTTGCAGCAACTTGAATTCGCTGCCTCAATTACGATGGTAAACGTTTTTTCAGGGGCAAGTCCATACTTCTTGAGCAAACATCCGGAAGGGTGTAAAAACCCCCTATGACACCATATGTAGTGGCTGAAGATCCACTTCCACAATAGTCAATGTAGATCCATTCCTTTTAGTATCTCCTCCGCAAAACTTTTGATCTTTAATCCTAATGAACATTTTTGTCGGTTCAAATACACAAACATTTTAAAAACCCCTAAATACATACGTTTTTTGGGAAAAATTTTTTTCAATATATACAGGCTGAGGGTATATCTCTGTCGGCAAAGCCGACTGATACTTTTTTACTTGTTTATGTTAAAACACATTTTTTTGTGTCGAGGGAGGATTTTTGCCACAGAGCGTATCAACAGAGCTCTCGCTTATTTTATAATATAGAGCTGTGTGTATGGTGAAATAGAATACGCAGGAGCTACAACGGGAGGATGAAAAAATTTGCTTTTGCTTTGGTGGTGTGTATGCGGTATACGGTAAAAGGCTTATGTTTTATTCTTTCACAATCAGCATTTTTTCTGTAACTCAAAGGCAACAAACATAGCAAGCGAAGAGGAAAAGAAAATATAGTACGAATTATTATTGTTCTTTTTGCGAGAAAGGCAGAGAGCATTTTACTTCAGTTTATTCAAGACAATCGTTGGGTGCAGACGCAAAGTGTTCTGTGTTTTATTAATGTAATGGTGCTATTTTGGTAAATTAAATACCCAATACATTTTATAACTGAATTAAAAATGTGAATGTATGTAGATATTTTATAGGACAAATAAGAAATCGCATATAATATTGGTAATAACATTAATACATTTTTAATATACATGCATATATTTGAAATATGGATGTATTTATTACATTACTCGTATGTAATCATTTGACTCCAGATACCTGTTTCCCTTTGATGATTTCAATTTTGAGAATAATGTGTTTTATTTCACAACTAACGAGAAGAGTTCAACGACGTTTCTATATTTTATAATTAATAGTTTTTATTTGTTTTCTTTTTAAAAGAGCGACACTATATTATTAGTTAAGTTTTTTTATAAATTATTACATTCTGTTTCTCTTTCTTTAAAGTCTGTTATGTATTTCTTGTGTTTGGAATTTTGTATGTACCTATGCATCTGTTGCTGCTTTTGTGTTCGGTATTTCTATACATTTCAATAACAGAAACAAGCACCACCATTTATAAATGTGTGTATGTACCTGGTTTTTGGTGCTTTTGGGTTTTAATTTATATTTTATCCAAATAAATATTTGTTTCCAACCAAACATATATGTATATACATATATATGTGTGGACCAAAACATATTCATATTTGTTTCCAGGACCCAAACATGTAATGTTAGGGACTGTTGCAAACATATATGTACATACATATATGTCTATATAACACCTCAGTCTTATTTTTTTATAGAAGACCAACAGAGGAGTTATTTTGTATATAGGAGACTTCAAGAAGTCTTCTGTTGTCTATAGAAGATCTCAAGGGGTCTTCTGATGCCTATAGAAGACCTCAAGAGGTCTTATGTTGTCTATAGAAGATCTCGAGGTCTTCTTTTGTCTATAGAAGACCTCAAGCGGTACTCTGTTGTCTATAGAAGACCTCAAGAGGTCTTTTGTTGTCTATGGAAGACCTCAAGAGGTTCTCTGTTGTCTATAGAAGACCTTTAGAGGTACTCTTTTGTCTATAGAAGGACTCTAGAGATATTCTATGGTCTATAGACAAGTTCAAGATGAGGTCTTCTGTTGTTTATAGAAGACCTATAGGAGACCTTAAGGGTACGCTTTTGTCTATAGAATACTTCAAGAGGTCTTCTGTTGTCTATACAAACCCTCAATAAGTTTTCTGTTGCTATAGGAGACCTCAAGAGGTCCTCTGCAGTCTATAGAAGGTCTCTAGAGATATTCTATGGCCTATAGACAAGCTCAAGATGAGGTCTTCTGTTGTTTATAGATGACCTTTGGAAGACCTCAAGAGGTCCTCTGTCGTCTATAGAAGACCTCAAGAGGTGTTCTGTAGTTTATAGACAACATCATGAGAACTTCTGTTGTCCATATACGACCTCAAGAGGTCCTATATTGCCTATAGAAGACCTCAAGAGGTTTTCCATGTTGTATGGACAAACTCAAGAAGACTTCTGTTGTCTATATACGATCTCAAGAACACATCTGTTGTCTATAGACGACATAAAGAGATATTCTGTTGTCTATAGAAGACCTCAAGAGGTGTTCTGTTCTCTACAGACGACATCAAGAAAACATCTGTTGTCCACATACGACCTCAAGAGGCCTTCTATGGTGTATAGACAAACTCGAGAAGACTTCTGTTGTCTATAGACGATTTCTGTTGTCTATATACGATCTCAAGAATAGATCTGTTGTCTATAGACGACAAGAAGATATCTTCTGCTGTCTATAGAAGGCCTCAAGAGGTTTTCTATGTTGTATGGACAAACTCAAGGATACTTCTGTTGTCTATATCCGATTTCTGTTGTCTATAAACGACCTCAAGAAAACATCTGTTGTCCATAGACGACATGAAGAGATCTTCTGTTGTCTATAGAAGACCTCAAGAGGTGTTCTGTTGTCTATAGACGACATCAAGAGAACATCTGTTATTCATATACGACCTCAAGAGGTCTTCTATGGTGTATAGACAAACTCAAGACGACTTCTGTTGTCTATAGACGATTTCTGTTGTCTATATACGATCTCAAGAACCTATCTGTAGTCTATGGAGGACATGAAGAGGTCCTCTGTTGTCTATAGAAGACCTCAAGAGGTGTTCTGTTGTCTATAGACGACATCAAGAGAACATCTGTTGTCCATATACAACCTCAAAAGGTCCTCTGTTGCCTATAGAAGACCTCAAGAGGTCTTCTATGGTGTATAGACAAACTCAAGAAGACTTCTGTTGTCTAAAGACGATTTCTGTTGTCTATATACGATCTCAAGAACGCATTTGTTGCCTATAGACGAAGAAGATCTCCAGAGGTCTTCTGTTGCCTAAATAAGACCTCAAGAGGTCTTCTCTTATCTATGAAAGGCCTCAAGAGGTCTCCTCTTATCTATGAAAGACCTCGAGAGATATTCTGTTTTCCATAAAAGACTGAAGAGATATTCTGTTGTCTATAGAAGACTTTATGAGCTCTTTTATCTATAACACTATGCAACACTGAAAATGCAAGCAACTTCTAGTATGGATTTTTTGAAAGTACATATTCAGACTAAGATCCAGTTTGGATTTTATGGCCTCATCTAAACCGGGCTAAAACTAAACTTTTTTGCATTTATCAGGTCTTTATCTCAGAAACGAATAGGAATTTGGTCTTGCTGTCTTTAGCAATATTGTAGCCCTAAATTAGTAAAACATTAGTAGAACAAATTAGTAGAACATTTTTTCAACAGAAAACATTAAGAACAAATTAACAGTTTTGGAGATATGGTGCGAAATGTATACAAATTAGGGAATTTTTAGATATATTTTGAAATATGAGACAATAAGTGTAGTCTTTCGAGTTCATTATTTCTCCAAATACTTTATTCTTGTCTTTATCTACAAATTTGCTTCAGAGGTCAGAAGAAGATTCGCATTGGTTTCAGAGATATAGGGATAGGGAATTTCTTTAAAAACGCAATATTAAACCATATTTAGATGGGGCCATAAAATCCAAGCTTGATCTGACACAACAAAACCCAACTAGGGGTTTTTGTCGTTTGGGTATGTACTTTCAAAAAATCTTCAGTTCGAATTGTTTGCACAAGATCACCTTAAAAATGTTGCACAGTGTAATATGCTTCAGTAGGTGTTCTGATTATAGAAAACTTATATAGACGACACAAAGAAGACTTAAGTTGTCTATAGACGACCTCTTCTTTTTTTAGAAGACCTCAAAAGGTCTTCTGTCTATAGAAGTATAAGTTCTTCTGCTTTCTTTAAACGAACTCAAACGGTCTTTTGCTTTCTATAGAAAATCTCAAAAAGTCTACTTTTTATAGAAGACTTCAATAGGTCTTTTCTAGTCTATAGGAGACCGCAAGAAGTCTTCTTTCTTTAGAAGACCTTAGAAGGCGTATAGAAGATATTTTCTATCTATAAAAGACATCAATTTTTATTTTATCTACATAAGACCTTAAGAAGGGTTCTCTTTTTGGAATACCTAAAAAGGGCATCTGTCTATATTATTCGTTGTTGTGGCATCGTAAATGTGTTTATTCTTGAATAGCGTCAGTTATCTAGTTCTGGTCCTTTTGTATCCAAATTCAAAAATGGTGCAACCAGGACTAGGAGTGTGTTTAGCACGACAAAAAGTAGTAGTACACACCTTTTCGCCCTATCACTCTCGGGTTACACTATAAATTTTCGTGTAGAACGGACACTGTCACTCTGTTGACTGTGGTTTCGAGAGTTGTTTAATCGTTTCCCAGAATTTACTCGGTCCTGTGCCAATGTTGCATTGCTTCAAGTGCTAGCCTACTAGCTTTTGATTTCAAGAGTATATTCCCTAATTCTTGGGTTTTCAAGGTTCCCGCGAGGATCGCCATTACGCTCATTTGCTGGTGCAGTTGACTCTGTTGAGATATTTGATTATAATTTCGGATATTCGGCGAGGGTATGAAGCGAACGAGCTGAAGTTTAGATAACGTCGCGGAAAAATAGCTCATCTACCAGTGAATGACGACGAAATGGGCAGTTCTGTGAAGAGTTGATTGTTAAATTATCTGAAACCGGGTTACATGTCACATAGGTAAGACATGTATGGACACGTTAACAGAAAAATAGTCTGAACCAAATGAAATTACGGGTTGCCAAGACACGCTTATTTCCAGACCGGGTTCTACAGTGTTGATGTCTGGGAAGTTGTGGCAATCTTCTCTAATCCAATTAGGAGTGTCTTTGTTCCCCGTGCAAAGTGTGGAGATATCAATTTGCTTGGTAAGCGCTGTCTTTGCCGAAATGCCAAATCTCATAATGAACATTGAAGTCTCCTAGCACTAGGCGGTAATTGTCTTCCAAAAGCGAACTAATGGCATATTACCCAATGTTTAGCGGCGGAATGTAGCACCACTACCTTGGCTGTTCGCACTTAATACCCACACATTCCATGTATGATTCACTAGAGCCAAGCTCAAACGTTATAGATCTTTACTTAACAACCAAGTCTTCTCGTACGATACTTTCGCAAAACCCTGTAACTATTGCAACGATGCAAGACACACGTAGCGGTGAATCGTTGCAAACATGAGGTTTCTCCAAGTCATAAGTTATAGAGCCTAATTTGAAACAATCCTGGAATATAATAGGTCAATTGTTAAGCCCAAATCCACAAAAACAATTTAGGCTCATTCCATGGCATATTTCAGATCGAACGTCTGTGTCTAGTTTAATAGCACTCAAGCAATTATAACAATATAGACTTGCTATTGGTTTGAGATTAGCTAAACATACTATATTAGATATCTTCTTATTTGATGTAACCTAGTAATGCGGCGCACGACCTTCGATTATTCCTCTCTAAAAATTAATATTTTTCGCCACAGGAGGTATAACAGCAACCAACAAAATTTCGATAAGCAGCTTTCTTGGCATTACAACAATAATAAAAATGTTTAAAAAACATTCTACGGAGAAGAGGGTGTTTTCAATGGAAACACTCTTTTTAAAATGACATCAACATCTTTTTGATTTGCTGAGCAACAAAATTAAATGTATTTCGCAAAAAATGAGAAAGAAATGACGAGTCTGCACAACCTTTGATGATGTTTGTCATGGTGAAAAATTAAAAAAAGGTAGAATGAAAATCTAAAATCAAGGCTTGTCAACTCAAACACTATTAGTGATAGGTTTTTTATTCGAGTTCTTTATGTTGTTGTTGTTTGACAAACTCTATTCAAGGGAATTCATTAGAATTTTACAGCTTTAGCTCTAAAGCTCATTGTAAGTGGTTGGAAAAGTCATTAAAATAATTAAACGACAACAACGTTGTTTGTTGCTGTCGCAAAGTTAAACTTATTTCGTTGCCAGCCAACAAAACACCCAACCATCCACCCACCCATCATTACCATATACAGAAAGATAGGTGGCCTATGTAGTTTTGCACTTGAAGGGAAAATCAAACAAACCACCAGAAGAACACCACCAGTCAGTCACTCAACCAGCAATCATATCAAAATTCATTAAAAGTTACTTAAAAAGTCTTCTTAGGCATTGCCACACACATCTGTTAACTCATCTCTCTCTTCTCGCTGGCAGTTGTGTAATGAAAAGGATTCATACAAACAGAAACAGCAGCAACAACAACAACACTAAACAAAGAGAAAAAAGAACTCTCATTAAACCAGGCATAAATAATTAACAAAACAATTTATTTTCAAGGATATATGGATAAACAGAAGCTTATATGTTTGTCGAAGGGTGTCCGAGTGTGGGTGGGAATTTTGAATTTTCTTCAGCTCTAACCAACCTTTGAAAAAGATCTACATCTGTATTTTTTAAAATATAAATTGAAGAAAATGAAAAGAGGAAAAAAATAAAGCAGTAATTGCTGGGGTTTCCTTGGGAGTGCTGTTTTTTAACCAAAGCTCAGTGTTTGCATGGGACATAGTTGAGGACAAAAGTGCATTAACAAAACTTTAGATTACTGACGATTTGTTGCGTGAGATATCATTGGAGCCAAAGCCTTTGCAGGTTGGTAATAATTGTTCCACCAACATCCCATACGGGACAAGGGAGACTTCTCTCATATCAATGAGTGCACCGCGATTCATATTAGCTTAATGATATGGGAACTAATATTTATCGCCGAGACCGGACGGCGTGCCTTACGATACTACTTGTAGATAAGTTTTACATGACTGAAATACTCAGAAAATGTCGCCAACATTACATTGAGTGGTATTTTTCCACCTTGAAAATTTGATACTCCCTGGCCTGGGAATCGAACCGCAAAACTTCTGAGTGCGAGGCGGCCTTGCATGCCACTAGACCACAGAGACAGGTTGGTAATATGCATCAGAAAAATGTAGAAGATATTCTACCTTGTCCATCCGTGTAAATGTTTGACTGGAGCACAAGAAATTTTCGAATGGAGTAATTATACCCTCAGCCTTTAGGCTAGAAAGGGTATATGGTAAAAACCAAAAATGTTTTGCAATCGACGAATCCGAGTTTCACCCATTCAGAATTCGCGAACTGTTAATATATTCTATATAATATGACTGAAAATTTTTTAAAATGAAGTGATTTAGGAGGGATCCCATAACGTCGACCATTAAAATTAATTTTCGTGGAAGCTGTGTTGGCATCAATGTAGCAAAATGGGTTGAAGCCAACAAGTTTTTATACCCTCAGCCTTTAGGCTAAAGAGGGTATTTACACTTTGATACGACCAAAAATGTGCCTCATCGAAATAATGGTTTTAGACCCCAAGTATGTTTGTACGATATCCGTTTCAGACAATTTTGAGTAGATCTAGCAATGTCCGTCCGTCTGTCTGTCTGTCTGTCTGGCAGGCTGTTGCGCACGATAACTCTCGAACGGATCAATCGATTCGGTTCAAATTTCGGGTATCGAAATATTTTGTCCAGATTCGATTTAAGTTCGACGATGGGCCGTATAAGTCCACTCCTTCAGGTACCTCCCCCACAAATTTTAAAAAATTGTCGCAAAACTTGTGCGCACGATAACTCTTGTAGGGAATAACCGATTTGGTCCATACTTTGCACATCGTGTAATTTCTACCAAGCTTAGATGAGGTTCCAATGTGGACTCAATCGGTCCACTCCTTCGGGTACCTCCCACACAAAATTTCGGAAAAGTTCAGTTTAGGACCTGGTCTCGAATCGCTTTGATTTTTGTTTACGCAAGTTGTATTCGCTGTCCTCTATACGACGCTGCAAGTTTCATTAGGGGCAAGTCCATACTTCCTGAGAAAATAGCCTGAAAGTTACAAAAAACCCTATGACACCGTGTGTAGTGGTTGGAGCGCAAGATAACTCTCGAACGGATCTGCCGATTCGGTCCAAAATTTGGCTTTCGTAATATTTTGTCCAAACTTAGTTCAGGTTCAAAGATGGACTATATCGGTCCACTCCTTCCGGTACCTCCCCCACAAAAGTTCGAAAATGTTCGGAAAATTTGTGCGTACGATAACTCTTGAAGGGAGTAACCGATTTGGTCCATACTTTGCACATTATGAAATTTCTACCAGACTTAGATGAGGTTCCAATATGGACTCAATCAGTAAACTCCTTCGTGTACCTCCCACACAAAATTTTGGAAAAGTTCAGTTTAGGACCTGCTCTCGAATCTCATTGGTTTTTGTTGTAGCATCTTGTATTCACTGTCCCCTATACGAAGGTACAAGTTTCCTCAGGGGCAAGTCCATACTTCCTGAAAAAATAGCCTGAAAGTTCAAAAACAAACCCTATGACACCATGTTTATGGATGGAAGCGCAAGATAATTCTCGAACGGAAATGCCGATTCCGGCCAAAATTTGGCCTTCGTAATATTGTTTCCAAACTTAGTTTAAGTCGTAGATAAGCCATATCGGTCCACTCATTCAGGTACCTACCCCACAAAAGTTCAAACATATTCGGAAAAATTGTGCGCACGATAACTCTTGATGGGAGTGAGCGATTTGGTCCATACTTTACAGATTCTCATAATATCTACCAGATATAGATCAGGTTCGAATATGGACTATATTTGTCCACTCCATCCCGTACCTCCCACACAAAATTTTGGATAAGTACACTTTAAGACCTGCTATCACTTTGATTTTTGTTGAAGCAACTTACATTCGCTGCCTCAATTACGATGGTAAAAGTTGTTTCAGGGGCAAGTCCATACTCCTTGAAAAACCAGCCCGAAGGGTGTAAAACCCCCTATGGCACCCCTATGGTCTATGTCGGTCCATTTCTTTAAGTACCTTTTCCGCAACATTTTTGAACTTTAAACCTAATCAACATTTTTGTCGGTTCATACGACCAACATTTTGAAACCCCCTAAATACATAATTTTTTTGTGAAAAAAGTGTTTCAATTTGCACAGGCTGCGGGTATATCTCTGTCGGCAAAGCTGACTGATACTTTTTTACTTGTTTATGTTCTCTTCCGATTTCTGGCTTAACCGTACATTTTATAGACCTATGCCCAAAGAAAGAATCACAGGATACTCCATGGACAACATGATACTGGTCTATGCTTTTTCGATATATCCACAGCATCCACCTAAAATTGATGCTGACATTTTGAAGCCGGAATTTAGGGGTTTTTTGATTATTTTTTTAATTTTTAATAATCCGTACGCGCAACAAGATTGTATTCCAAACTCATAATAGGATTATAGAACTCGTGATTTTACGTCGTTGAGTGTGCTCCTAACAACATCCTAGTAATTGGAGTCTAAAGCCAAGATTTGATGCGTGAATTTTCTTAAAAAAACCTATTTTTTGCGTGTAAAATTTACAAGCGTCATTCAATTTCCTTTGAACCCCGCGTGAATTTAGTTTTTTTACGCAACGGATCAAATCCTAAACTAAAACCGCGGATATAGATACCTTGGAAATAGGAAAATCAGCAAAAATATATTTTTTACAAATCTGCGTACTAAAGCGCGACTTTCGTTAAAAAATTTACATAACTGGAATCGTTTATATGTTTATAACTTTTGGCGAAAACGCGTGCCATAAATTACAGAGATACGCGAGTAATATGGGTCTTTTACGCAAAATATAATGTGGAGGCACATCTGCGGTTCTTGAAGAATCTATTTGAAATAGGTGTATATTAACGTTTTTTTTGGTGGGCGCTTATGAAACCGGATGCGCATCAAAATCGTATGCACATTGCGCGACTTTTTTACCCACTTTTAGGTTTTTGGCATTGTGAGATGCAACTGACGGCACACAATGGCCGCTGATTGAAAGAGATTGATTCGCTGTATCGAAAATTGGATGCACATCAACCGACTTTAATTAATTCGTGAATAATAGCCTTTTTAATTTTCATATTTTTTAAATGATTGTAATTTGTATATTACTCTTAATTTCCTATCATTATAAGCAGTTAAGATTTTCCGATGGTAAACTATAGCTTTGTTCCCGTACTTTTTAATAGTAAAGCTCGTAAAAGAGAGAACAATTGTTCTCACACAAAAGTTTTTTAAAAAAGTTCGGGAACGCAAAAATGGAAAAAATCAGACGAGGAGTGAACATTTTACATTTTGTTTGTGTACGGGAACGGGTTTTCGGGTATAATGTGTAAAAGTCGTAAAAATTTTAAAAACTTTTTAGTTCTGGAACACAGCTCATATTTCTTGATGAAGTTTTAGCAGTATACATTAAATATTGTATGGGATTTTAGTGAAATAGTTGGAGATCATCCAAATATTTTTTTCTAATTTTTCGAAACGAACCAAAAAATATAATTGGAATAATGGTTTAGCAATAATTTTTTTCTCTTTTGATGTTGCTATAACTTTGCAATTTATAAAACCAATGTTTATAATTTTGGTTTCATATTTTTTACGCATTGTCTAGATTCTGTAGGTGTTTTTAATCTATATTTTAGAGATTTATACGGACTCTGAGGTAGTATAATTTAGATTTCCTCCCAGATTTATTTTTTTCTGCGAAAATAAAAACAAATTTTAGAAATTATGGTGCATTTAATTTAAATTTTAAAATATTTTTCTTTATATGGAAATAAAAACCACTATATCTTTTGCGCGCATTCACCAATTTTGTGAACGCGAACAGATTTGAAATCAGAATTTTCTTCTTAACCTCCCCAGCAAAAAAATCCTCCCAAAATAATGGGTTTGTATAATACTTTTTGTTAGTCGTAACTACTTACAAAACCCCCTACTAACCCATTATTTTAACAAGGGCATGTCGCACTGAATAACTAGTTATTCTATGACCAATATAACCACTAGAATAACTAGTTATTTTATGGCCTTGGAAGTTGAAAAATAAGCTGTAAGTTAAATAATTATATTTCTATTTTTAGAACAGTTGAGGTGGAATTTGTTTACAATTTCACATACTTCATATTTTTTGTTTTATTTTTTTTTATTTCGCCATCTGCTGGATTTGAACACACGAAATTCTGTTTTGTAGCCGAACACGCTACACACTCGGCCACGCACACGAACATTAAGGGTTGTTTCAACGTGTACATATGCTTACATGTTCTTTGATTTTTTAACAAAAGAGTACCCGGCCGACGCACAGTGCGAAATATGGGAACTTTAGTGGAACTTTACTCACAAATTAAAGTACATAGAACTAACAATATTATTGTTGGGATCCATAGGTAAGTATCCCACGACAAATGCCCCATATTCAGTTTTTTGATTTACCCCGCGAAACAACTAGAAATACACTTAAAAGTTGCACTTTTGTTTTACAATATTTATTTGCCTTAAATATTGCTTCTAGCTTTGCTTAAGTAATAGAGTTATACAAACAAATGGTAAGTTAATTGACTATATTTTTTGTCGGTGTTATAATTCTTGACAATTTTTTAATTTTTTGGCGTTTATAGAATTTTAATATCTAATTTAGTTTGGTTGCTATTCATTTCCCAAAAATGTGTTTTGTAAGGGGAAAAATATCCAAATATTGGAAAATACTTCCCTTAAGTTTTGGGTTTATTGTTTTTTATTAATTTTATTATTTATACTGGGACATGAATAAGTCGCAATGCAGTATTCGTCCTCAGTTTCTCTATTGCAATGTAGCCTTAAGGCTTCCAAAGTCTAAGATAATATTATTTTTTATATTTTATTGGTTTTTCCAAATAAAACAAAGGCAGTTAAGCTTTACCAACTTTATTGTTCTGCAGCTCGATCACAATAGAAAGAATTTGAATCATTTCTATGACCAGCTGGACGTCATTAAAATCATTTACATTGGTTAGAACTTATCTACTAATGTACGTTAATATATTAATACTAGCAAATGCCCGCTACTTCGTATGCGGAAACGAAAAAAATATATAATATATACAATATTTAATACGGGAATGGTGAATACTGGAGATTCTGTTGTACTAAGACCTATTTTATTACCAATATTTTTTCGATTGTAGTCAGAATTTACAAAAAAAAAAAATCTGCCGTATCGCATCCCTACACAACTACCATATTTTTATTTCGAATTTCCAAAACTACGTATCATATTTCAAATTTCAGATTTGACTCCTGGTTTTAACCCTTCAGTACGAATTTCCAAACACTAAACTTTATTTCACCCCTTCACAACAACAATCCCGCACATTTACAATGCAAGGTTCTAGCTTTAGCGGTTTCAAACCCGAATAGGTCCATTAAACTTTCGGCATTCAAAATGGTCATGAAAATCCACGTTTTCGTATATCCCCATATAACCGTACCTCTCGACTTAGTGTATTTTAAAAGAAGAACAAATCTATATTGTCAAATTTTCTTTAAATTTGGACCTTGAATACTCAGAGGATATAAAAGTTTAATTTTAAAAATGTCCACTTCAATACACGTTTATTAGAAGAGATATTTTGAAGATTAGAGTATTTTGAAGATCTTCGGCACATTTTCCAACTGAAATTCGGAATTTGTGGCATGAAAGGTTAGAAAAACTTTTCTACAAAATATTGTACTTAATGTGCACGGGTATGTTCACCGTATATAACGGAAAATTTTTTGGAGGCATTTCAATTTAGATTTTTTTATTATCTAACTTCTAGTTAACAAAATTGTCGCATTAGATCACGTTTTCAAATTAACATACCAAAGCGGTCAGAACAAAAACATTTTTGAGAAGATACTTCACATTTGACTACTTAATTTCAGTACACTATTTAGAAACGCCTTGGCGTTAACATCAAATCAATGGAACAATATTCAGTACAATTTTTCAAACTCAGAACTTTGTCTCTAATTTTAGAGTGATCTTCATAACAAATATTTTCGTATTTTTGTACAAATAGCTTATTTCCAAATTATACAATCCCAGCTTTGTTCCTACACCCAACACCAAATTTAGTACCTTAACTGTTTACACAATGCCAAAATGGTTTTGGTACCAACATGTTACCCAACTTTTCGTACACATAGGTAAACGTTTCAAAAATTACTTTCTTATATTCAACTTATATCCTAACCCCCAATTCACTTTTCCAGCTTTATCCGTTCCTCTGAAGTACTATAATACTATTTAGTACTTTTTGTATAAATAAGTACGAATTTTCAAAACCTCCTCCCTACCTCCACTATAAACACCAATTGCTTATGTAATACCGAATTTCAAAATTCCAGTTCTACCCTTTACAAAATCACAAATTGTGCAAAATTCTATACCATATAGCAAATACCAAAAGGTACCAAATTTTGTAAAAATTTTCGTACACGAATTTCCAAAATGTACTTTCATATCTCAGCTCTATCCGTTCACCTAAACCCAATTTATAGCCATGTAGTTCCATTTAGCACTTTTCTATAAGTACGAATTTCCAAAACTACCTCAATCCTGCACTCCAACGGTAATCTGTTTACGCAAATACAAATTGTGCTTCGTGCACATTAGTACGATTTTCTAAAGCTACCTCCATATCTCAATTCTATATTCCAACAGTAATCTTAATTCCAAATTTCAGGATTCCAGCTCTTCAAGTACAAATCCAAATCATACTAAACTCACTACCATTTAGGACTTTTCGAACTTTGGTACTTCTTTCTTACTCTTCATCAGTGACCCCCATTCCAAATTTCAGGATTCCGGCCCTATTCGTTAACCCATATCCAAATTGTACTATATTTAGTACTATTTAGTACTTTTCGTATATTTTTAATTCGAATTTCCAAAAACCTTTCTTTTTACTCTCCATCAGTGACCTTAATTACAAATTTCAGGATTCCAGCTCTATTCGTTCACCCAAACCCAAATTGTACTAAATTTAGTACCATTTATTACTTTTCGTACACTTATTGTTCGAATTCCAAAAACTTTCAGTTTTACTCTTCATCAGTGATCTTCATTCCAAATTCCAGGATTCCAGCTCTATCCGTTCACCCAAATCGAAATTGTACAAAATTTAGTACCATTTAGTACTTTTCGTGCACTTATAGGTCGAATTTCTAAAAACCTTTCTTTGTTACTCTCCATCAGTGACCCTCATTACAAATTTAAGGATTCCAGCTCAATCCGTTCACCCAAATCCAAATTGTACTAAATTTAGTACCATTTAGAGCTTTTCGTGCACTTATAGTTCGAATTTCTAAAAACCTTTCTTTGTTACTCTCCACCAGTGACCCTAATTCCAAATTTCAGGATTCCAGCTCTATCCGTTCACCCAAAATC
The DNA here is from genome assembly GCF_047663935.1 of Musca autumnalis. NCBI lineage: Eukaryota > Metazoa > Arthropoda > Insecta > Diptera > Muscidae > Musca > Musca autumnalis. The sequence goes on along the minus strand of NW_027411755.1, from coordinate 8,997,283 downwards.
CAAATTGTACTAAATTTAGTACCATTTAGTAATTGTCGTACACAAAAGTACGATTTTCCAAAACCACCCTCATTTCTCAATCCTACACTTTAAAAGTAATCTTAATTCCAAATTTCAGGATTCCAGCTCTATCCGTTCACCCAAATCCAAATTGTACTAAATTTAGTACCATTTAGTAATTTTCGTACACATAAGTACGAATTTCCAAAATCACCCTCATGTCTAACACCTACACTTCAACAGCAATCTCAATTCCAAATTTCAGGATTCCAGCTCTATCCGTTCACCCAAATATAATTTGTACTAAATTTAGTATCATTTAGTACTTTTCGTACACATTAGTACGATTTTCCAAAACCATTTAATTACATCAACTCCACTTCCCAACCTTGATTTCCATACCAAATTCTATGATTCTAGCTATATCCGTTCAAAATATACAATTGGTACGAAATTTTGTAAATTTTAGTACTTTTCGTACACTTAAAGGTCGAATTTCCAAAAACCCTTTGGTACATCTTGCTAGCTCTCCATCAGTTACCCTCATTCCAAATTTCAGGATTCCAGCTCTTACCGTTTGCCTAATACAAAGGGTACCATATTTAGTACCTTTTAGTACTTTTCGTACACTTCTGGGTCGAATTTCCAAAAACCCAGCCTTATCTCACCCCTACACACCAACAGCAACCTACACCCAAAATTTCTAGCTTCAGCGGTTTCGTCTGGGCGCTGATGAATCAGTCAGTCAGTCAGTCACTCACCTCACTACTCTTTTATATATATAGATAAAGACGATAAGTAACAACAATATTGAGTCTATATTGATCTGCAATCTGTAACAAGGTAATAGCTACTTTGCATAAATATCGAGTGTTTGAGAACAATTGAGAAAAAGAGAAAACAAACAGATATATTCTCGTTAAGTTTAATATTTGTGAGAACATTGACGAAAACAATGCAAAAACGATTATAATAACTTGTTCGTTAAGTTAAGAAGAAGCATATTTATTGAGTAAATGAGAAAGTTATTTAGTTGCTAATTCGAGTGAAATTGATTTAAACTCTGTAACGAAATATCGTTTAACATTGATGTAAACATTGGACGTTAACATTAACATGAATGACGTTAAGATACATATGTATAAATGTAGTTGAAAAGAAGATGTTAAGTAACATTATTTATCTTCATAATAATATGTATTTTAGTTTAGTCATAATATAAAATATTGTAATAAATAGTGAAACGGGCCGCTACAGTTTTTTTTAAATCTACTAAATTATTTTTTATAAGTTTTGGAGGTTTTTTTAAGAATTTTGGTGAATTGCAGAAAAAATCGCACATTTTCTGAGAGGTAGGATATTTTTCTATGGACAAACCAAAAATTAGCTGCAGGTTTTGCCAGGTTTGAGAGATATTCGACTTTTTCAGAAAGTCATTGGAATATTCTTATATCTATATTTTTGAAAATTTGATAGAAGGACCGGCATTTGACGTCAATGTTGGTTTCGTTTATCCCAAAATGGGTTCACCAATACTAAGAAATGTTGCTTTTAATAGTTTTGTGAATATTCTTGCGAATTTCATTCACATTTTATAGAAAAATGTCAAATTTGAGCAGTTTTCTCAGGTTAAGTACCTAAGTCAAAGCACAGTTGCACCAGATGCTTTTAGGTGATATACTCATTTGCAGAACCGTGTAATAAGATAAACATATCCTCAGTACAAACGTTCAATTTGTAAAATTTATGTTATAACAATGACATTATACTAAAAATAAAAAATCTCAAAAATTTATTTTTTTATTTTCATTTACTAATGTATGTGGATGCTTGGGGGGAGGGGCCAAAGGGGCCAAGGATCTATGCTCTGAATTGTTTTTTTTAGAATATTTTCTATTTAATGAAGACAAGTTTTAAATTAAACCAAACTCGGTGGGCAATAATTACCTAACACCATTTAAATATCCCAAGTGGGGTGCCCCTTCATATTGGGGCTATAGCAAAACGAGGAAATACGTTGCTAATATTTCGCAAAACGGTTTTCTACCTACGGAAGACATAAAATGCCAAAATGCAAACAAATAGATTGGTAAATGTGCTTGGAATCTGTAAAATATGTTATTTTGGCTGGTACCGCTCAATGGGGGCTATACCAATACGCGAACAGATATTGACAATATTTTGTACACATGTTCCCCGTCCACTGAAACCCCAATATACAAATTTGCAGCAATATCGGTTGAAAAATGAACCAAATATCTAAAAATGGTCACCACCGATACTTGGGTCTATAGGAAACCGCGGATCTATGTGGTCCATATTTATCCACATACGACCCACAAAAATAATAAACATTTTTGGAAAATTTTAGTAACCTACGTCCTTCGCATCAAAAGTTATGAGTAAAGTTCCACTAAAGTGCCCATATTTCGCACTGTGCGACGGTGAGCTTTGAGCACACAAACCTTGGATTTGTAGTCGGACACACAAGCTCTGTGCCACCGTATTCATTACTTAATAAGGAGTAATATAAGTAGTTATTTTGTATACAATACTTTGTAATGGGTTACATAATAACCAACGGATCCGAATTTTTGCTGGGCCGATACCAAAAATCGTAGATGTCCACGCAAAAATGTTTGTTAATTTTTTTTTTAAATGGAATTGTAAAGGAATTTTTGTTTTTACCATATACATATAATTAATTTATTCTTTCTTTTTCACTTCAATTTTGTTATTGAATTCACTTTTAATCCTCACTTTTAGAACGAAAAACAGTCACATTTCTAAAATCTCTTACCAACAAATCTAACAAACATTGCAAATCCAACGAACTGCTGCTGCTACTGATTTTTTGTCGTGTGACATGGACCACCACAGCAAAGAGAAACTTCTAAAATCAGGTGTACATTAAAAGCTGTGGAAGGCGGTGGGAGTGGGTGCACGATGTGGTTATGGTGAATGGATGTTACCATCCAAGCATCATCGTACATAGTTTACGAATCATTAAAAACAAACAATCCTTTCAAGCTGTAGCTAGGATTTATTTTAGCACAACGTGCAGACATATGCATACAGGTGAGGAATGGGACAGGGGCTCGAAGTCATCACATCATTAGTGGACATCATGTAAACAATTTGCAATACTTAAACATTTCTTTTCAAATGAAGCCATAATAAATATAAAATCATGCGACTGACTGAGTAGAAAACATATTGATGCACTCGATGAAGAGCAGAGAGAGGTGGAGAGGGGAATCTTTCTCGTGTTGGTTTGTTTGTTTGCATCTAATGGTTGTGCTGCACGTGTGTTCATTTGTCCGCAAACACTTGTAATTAATTGCAATAGCGGTTTTATGAAAGTAAATACCCACAATTCATTGCATGCTTCACACATCTTGTGTGCAAAGAACAGGGTCCTTACTAAGTCCTCCCTAGATTCATACATGTGTGCTAGACCATGGCCTATGAAAGGCGAGTGGGTAGATGGGGAGGGAAGTAGTAGAAAAAAATATGCTAGGAAACCATTTTAGCTCATCATGGCTAAAAGCCATGATAAAGATTGTAGACAAACAAATCAGTAAAAACAACACCAATGTCCGGAAATTGAAATACCATACCAGACTTATAACTCAAGTAGTTATACTAGAGGAAAGATAGAAAACATATACACATGCCAGAGGCTATTGTCGGTAAACAAGTGGGTGATAAGTTTTCTATTCAACCACTAGAAACAACTTTGTGTGCACACAATTTAAATTAGCTCCTAGCTTCTGGCTGCGAATCGAAGTATCCTGAAAAACTATTGCACAATTTCTCTTCCTTTTGTAGCACTATGCTCTCCTGTTCCTAAAGTATTGTCATTTATTAACACCTTGTTGTAATTGTTTATCAAAGAAAAGTGGAGAGCAGACAGCAGCGCGGCGTTCATTTCTACTACACTTGACATATTTCAATGTCCTGGTTGATGATACTTCAAAAACAACAATGTAACAACTACTCCAAATTACCATTTTTCTCTCCCACCCATCAACCCTCTCTCTCGTTTTCCTTCATTTCCTTATAGGCTATTAAGGAAGACATCAAATAAACGCCAGCATCACCACCGCATTTTGGAAGCATCATCCAGCCAAGGTTTGCCTGTCTGTCTGTTGGTTTGCTTCATTCATCCGGTGTGTAAACAATTCGCAAGCTTTAACGCTTTGATGTTTCTATTAGCAACTCTTCCGCCATCAACAACTCTTCTTTGGGAAAAGTGACAAAGAGAGGAGCAAAAAAAAAACAAGCAACAACACAAGTACGTCCACAAACAAATCAAACCACACGAAACGAAACGGAACAGAACGCATTGTAACAGGCAACCAAGATATCATCATCGTCAACCAATCTCAGAGATGTGTTGTTCCCAGAAAGTTTCATCCGAAGTTAATGTTTTTGTTGCCAGCAAAAGCATTACCATTGAGGCTATGTTTTTATATTTTTCTCCCGCTTGCTGCTGCACAGGAAGCCAACAAACATTTTAACGGCGTCTAAAGCGGCAAAATATCCTTTGATGTTGCACGAAAAAAATTGCTATTGTATTTTTTCTTGCAGCAACAATTTCCACATTTTTTCCCGCTTGTCTGTCGAGGTTGGTTTTATGTATTTTTGGTGCGACAAATAGCTTTGTTTATCATAATCACCTCATGATGGCGGTAATAAAAGCCAAAAGGTGTAATTAATCGATGTTTCAATTATGTGATGATCTTCTTCTATGTGGCCTTTGGCATTGCAGGGAAATGAACAAAGGCGAAGAAGAATTGGAAGTTATGGAAAATGGAGAAATAATCATAAATAACTATTCAAATCCGCATAGCGGAAGTGGACCAAAAGGGAGGGAGAATACACGATGTGATACTCATACGCCACCCCATTGTAAAATATGGACAAGCCTTTCTTGACCTTCATAAGACTTGTAATTGGTGATGTCAATGTTAGTAACAAGATAAGGCTCTCCAAGTTTTCGAACGATAAACAAAGTGTTCTTATTGCGAGGCAGATAGAATAATCAGACTGATTATTCACTTCCATCAATGAGGAATCCTCCAAGAAAGTAACATTCAGGCTTTAGAGTCCTCCGGACATTTCCATCGTCCGTCCTTCACTCCTTCCATTCATATTTCGATCCTGGTCACGGTGCAGAACATAGAGATCCGTTGATCGTTGACCAGCGCACATTTGGGAATTATAATGCAGCCACCATGCATGACTCCACGATACAATACAATACAATATTGACGATGTTTTATGCTTTACGTCCCTTGCAGCAGTCCTCATGTGCATGAAAGGGTGAGTTGATATTCCGAGAAGTTATCCTCAAGACAGCAAAGCCTGCCAGTCCATCAACTTTGGTCCAACAACGAGACCAAATACGTGCCAACAAACCAGCTGAGAAAAAACTTGTGCAATTGAGCGAGGAAATAGAGAATCTTTTTCTGGAACACAGGCGTTCCAAATGGCTACAATATCTGGACCACTGCACAATTATTTCTAAGTAACATTTCTAAACCTCTCTGCTATTGCCTTCAATGATTTTATCCATTCAGATGCTTAAAAGTGGGCAAACAATTCCGCAGTCAATTTATGAAGCATCTATCCTGCAGACCAGGCCCAGGCGAGCTCTATTCTATTCTAAAGCGTGCTTTGCAGCCAATCTCCTTCCCAAAGTCCAAACCATCCAAAGCCTTTGGTCCAGGAGCAGTGGACTTGAACAACTTGACAAAGGTTTGGACCCATTAATTTCTCAAGTGGTAATTCCTGACAAGCTCATATCACAACCACGGGTTTGCATGAGATAACCACAAAGATTGCGAATGGCCTTAATCAATGACGACCGCTAGAAAATACCATTAAGATAGCACATGATCCGTTCAAAAAGTTTGATTTGGTCGACCTGCTGGTTTCCGATATCATAAATTCCTCTTGCTAATGTTATCTACCGCAAATTGCTAATGCTATCTACCGCAAAGTCTACAGTGTCCTTATATACTTCCTTTCATAATCCTTCGACAATCTCCTTCAATTCTCTTCGCAGGCCACTCACACTGATGTGAGAGAAGCCTCCCTTGTCCCTTTGGTGATGTTTGTGGGATCATATGTATCTGTGCTGTTTCTGGCAATGCAAACACGTTCCATACCGGCACAACTGGTTACAATAGCGTTACAATTCCTACAGAGAACGCATTATTTTCGGTATTATAATGGGTTTGGTACCTGCCATCAAAGTTCTCACGATATACAGCATACATTCAAAAGCCCGAGCACACTCACGAATATAACTCTAATTGATTTGCGATTTATTTTCACAATCAGCTTATACAGCTTATGGTTACAACGTACTGAGGAAGTGCGGCACCAGAAGTGGACGTGGGGAATTGGCTTCCCTGTTGCACCCTTCTGTTTAATAAAGACCTATCTCACCTGAGCCTGGCTCTAATGACCAGTACATGGAATATAGGGGGTAGCATTCAGGTGAAGAACTGCCAAGGTAGAGTTGTATATATCTTGCCAGTAAACAGCTGTACTCCAGGTAAAATTAGTCCGCTCTTGGTAGGTCATAATCGACTAGTCTTAGGGGACTTTAATGATCATCATGACTTGTGACGCTAGACGCGCAGACAGACAGCTCTATCTTTTGCGTGATCAATGAGGATGCCCATACCTGGTCACCTGGTGTGGCAAATGACATCACGTGGCAAACCGTCGTTTTATCAACTAACAATTATGGGAACGCTAATCGTTCTAGTTTCAGAGAGTTCACAAATCAACGCCTCAGAGAACTGCCCAATCCTTTTGATGTTCGGAAAGCAGAAAGAAACGTCCGGGACATCATTACTGCTGTTGCCGCTCGCCGTATATCTTCGGTTCGAATATCTGAAGTGAGACAGTGGGACTAGCAAGACAAATAAAGGTTATGAACTTGTCGGGCTAACCCCAAGAGAACCAATGTCAGGGAGCTGACACTGGAAGTTAACAGGTTGGTCGGGAAACAAATTTTCTAGATTATCTAAAAAGTTGCAACATTAGAACCGGTATAAGTGAATTGTGGGTAAGGGTAAAGTCACTCACGGACCCTGGGAAGAAAGGAAACTTGAACCAAAAAAACTGTTGGCAACGTAAAGCTCACTGATCTGAAGAGGTGCGCAAATTATTTCATTGGGCAATTTGTTGAGCCCCCGGGAATAACAGGACGAAAAATACGCCACATTAGATCTCCTCCTGCCGAACAGGAACCACCACAATTTGCATTGGATCATGTTGATTAAATCATACAAAGAGTCTCGGATCCAATGAGTCCAGTGTCCTGACGAATCTCCATGGTTTTGCTGAATCAGCTAATTAAGCCGAGAGTTGTCACCAAAGTTGGGGTGGATATCTCAGGAACTGTTTTACCTCTACCTTTTCTGTATAGTTCGACAAGCTGTGATGTGGGAGCAAGGCAATGAAGACCCCAGCTGGCAGCAATTAGTGTGCAGATAAAGAAACCTTGGTGACCACATATAACGTGATAGGCCGTGATCACATTCGTTCCCGAGTAAGTGCAACGCCATGGATTGTATAATAATGCTGGAGGCATATATTGGATTCAAATATGGATTATACCGGTCTCTTTCTACGAAAAAAGTTGACTTTCTTAATTGCTTCCAAATGTACATCAAGTTCTAAGAAGGTTTCCATCTTCGGGTACCTCCCCCACAAAAGTTCAAAATTGTTCACAAAAATTATGCGCACGATAACTCTCGAAGGGACTTACCGATTTGGTCCATACTTTGCACATCGAAATATTTCTTCCAGACATAGATCAAGTTTAAATATGGACTGTATCGGTCTACTCCTTAAGACCTCCCCTCGAATCGTTTTGATTTTTGTTGTAACAACTTGTATTCGCTGTCCCCATTACGACGGTACAAGTTCTCTTGGTGAGAAAAAAGAAAACTGTTAAAACCCGCTAGGGCCCCATGTGTAGTGGATTAAGCGCACGATAACTCTCGAACGGAGAAACCGATTCGATTTGGTGACCGTAATATTTTGCGCAAAATTAAAACAAGTTTTAAGATGAATCGGTCCACTCCTTCGGGTAAATCCCCCACAGAAGTTCAAAATTTTCGCTAAAATGGTACGCACAATAACTCTCGAAGGCAGTAACCGATTTGATCCACACTTTGCAGATCGTAATATTTCTACAAGACATAGATCCGGTTAGAATACGGACTGTACACGCAGAAAAAATTAGCAAACATATAATGTGTTTTGTTGCAAACATAAAATATGTTTGGATCCAAATATATTATATGTTTGCAACAGTCTCTAACATAACGAATGTTTGGATCCAAACATATTTTATGTAAGAACATATATATATTTGCTGCAAAATATGTTAGAGAGACCGTTTTTTTCCTCCGTGTATATATCGGAAAAGTGCAGTATAGGACCTCCTCTCGAATCGTTTTGGTTTTTCTTGCAACATGTTGCGCTCAATGCCCCTATTACGGTGGTACAAGTTTTTTAAGTGGCAGGTCCATACTTCTTGATAAAATATGGCAGCATGTGTGGTGGCTGGTGCGTACGACAACGCTAGAACCGAATACTGCATTGTTCCACACTTTGCATATCGTAATATTTCTTCGAATATTAGATGAAATTCGAAGCTGGTGCTTATAGGTCCGTCCACACATTCTGGTACCTCTCTCACAAAAGTTCGAAGATATAATCGGAGCAACCAAAACTCCAAACTTTGTTTACGTTCAAAAGTGGGCGTTATCGCTCCTTGGGGTATCACCCACGCAAATGTTCCACATTTTTGTGCGGTTGAGGGTATTTTATTATTTGAAAAATTTTCACCAATATTTTGTTTTTCGTAGGCAAGTACATGTTTCATGTACCGTCTGTTTGAGGGAGCCAAACGGACGGACTTTGCTACATCGACTGAAAATTGTTTAAAAAGGATTTGGTCTTAGCATTTATGAACTCTAAAACATTATTTCGACGAGATATACATTTGTATCTTAACAAAATGTACACACGTTATTTTAGCGCATAAACATTGATCCAATTTAAATGGAAGCAATGAAACTGGCATTCACTCACGTACTTGTTAACATTTCACTGGACCATACATTGAACTCTGTTGTAAAGGCCTTCTTTTATTTCTCTGCGAAAATAAGAAGCTAATAGAGATCAAATTCATAGTCCTAAATGTCTTCAAAGAAGCATCTCCCTTCATTAAAAAGAAAAATAATAATCTGCAACGGTTGTTGCATTTTCCCAATGGCCACTTCATCATCATTATCATGCTATTTTGATGCAGTTCTTGTGCTTCTTCATCTTCTTCTTTCACTGTATGTAACAACGGCCTTTGGCAAGAGGCGCCGACTGTAAACATCCTTCAGTTTAGTTAATTAAAATCTATGGCTGTCTGTTAAAGGTACTCAAGATACTGGGCTCTATGATGTCTCAGTGACGTTTCAAGTGGAAGTAGTTAACCCCATGCAACAACCTGATTCTGCAATTGCTGCACTTCATCAAGTTCTTCGTCAGCAAGAACACCATCAAAACTGGAGGAGCAGCACAGTCGTCATCATCAACTTGGTTTGAAATTGCAATAATTGTAATAAGGTGACAAGTATGACAACAAACATACCATACAAACATCCATACACTTGGTGAGTTATTAAGGTGTAAAAGTAGAAGAAGAGAGAAGAAAAAACAACCAAACCGTTGAACACACAGAGAAAATGGTACAAAACTTCTTTATGAGTCACTTTTCTCGTTGTTCTTGACAAATGTGAAAATGTTTTAATTACTCATTGGAGTCCTTTTTCAAAGTTGCTGATGCTGCTGCACACATTACGAAATGAGTTATGAGTTAGTGTGTGTATGGATGTGTGTGAAACTGCAGCACTACATCATCTTCATCAAACCACAATTTTTATTCTTGTCAAGAAGTAAAAACAACAATATGTTATGTGAAAAAAGTCCTTACAAAGGCCCAATAACAACTAAAAATCATTTTGTCGCATTACTCTGAAGACTTGTGCAGGTGTGAGTGTGTATTAGGGTTATGACTTTTTTACAACCTCATATCCCTGTATCACAGCGTGATGAGTTTTGCCATAAGATTACATAAAATCTTAATTATAAGGTCATTCGGTGAAAAAACCTCACGCACAAAATGATTTTAAAATTTGAATTTATCAAAATTATGGACAATTTTTTGAAGTCACTGAAAACAGATATATAATTGAAAATAAACTTTAGAGCCACATGAGATAATTAAAATGACATAAAATTTATTTCTCACTATTTTTCTTCAATTCTGAGAATCGTAAAAATGTCGTAAACGCTTTTATTCAAAAATATAATTTTTTAACAAAAAACAAAAAATTTTAAATTTTTTCAAAGTGACTTTTTTCGCGACTTTTTAATATTTGAATGAAATAAACGTTATTATAGTTATTATTAGGCTTATATTTATTCATTCGCGCAACAAAAAATAATTTTTTGAAAAAAAAATTTTTTTTCATTTCATATATTTTTTCAAAACATTATTTTTTTAAAATCGATTTGTGCGTGAACTTTTTTTATATTTCAATGGAATAAACGATATCATAGTGATTAATAGGCAAAAGTTCATTCATCCCTGCTACAGGAAATCATTTTTGAGGAAAAATGTCAAAAAGTCATAACCCTAGTGTGTATGTTACCTGCATAGTGCAAGTTTGTTGTTGAAGTGAGTGAGTGTCATGTGCCAAGATTGCAGTTTTTTTTAGAAAATAATGAAACTTTATCCTCATAGAGAACCTACATTACCACGAATGAAATTTTTTGAAGTACATTAAGAGTCACGCATGCATGTTTGCTTGTAGTTTGTATTAACACCTTTACTGGATAGATTGAAGGAAACCCGAAATGAAGTATCCAGTGGTAGTAGCTCGACGTGTTTTAAATTTGAATTTCTTCCTCATATCTTTCTGACCTACCACTTATTTAGCAATGGACTAAACTGCACTAAGTGATATAAGTCGTGTTACTCTGACTTATGAGTATTTATCGCAGGCTGAGTAAACATACTGGGTACTGTTTTTATATTGTTCCCAATCATGTCTTGCGCTGAACCATTTGCATCATTCTTGCCTATCTTGTCGTGAATAAACTTTTCTGTTGAATGTTGAATGTTTTATCTTGAAACAGGATTTTATTTTGGAACTGATTCCTTGCGATAGTTATCGGGCCTATCACACACTTATGTTGGAAGGAAGCATTGAGTTGGTCACGAAAAACATCAAATCCTTGTAATTAGTGTCACAAAGAAGAAATTTTCGAAAAAAACATCCCGGGGCTGTATTTGAATCAAAATTTTAATGTTTTGTGAGAAAGGTACCCAAAGGTGTCGTTGGATATAGTCCCTCTCCAAAGTTGATATATTTTGGGGAAAAAATTAGGATATGCAAAGTTTCGCCAAATCAAATACTCTATTCATGATTTATCCTGGTCATCAGTTAATTTAGATAGTGCCGGCAGGGTTATTTAAATTGTTTTAATTAATTTCTCGTTAGAGACGAGCTTACTGACCAAGATGCTTTTTGAAAAAGGAAAGCCGACGATACGAACCCACACAATCACCACTGTGTGACATGCATGTTTCGCCTTTGGTTTAGGAAGGCTCCTCAGACACATCGACTGTGGGGCGGCTTCGCTATCCTCTAACTTATTTCCTCTTTCAAATGCAAGTTGTTTTTTTACAAAGTTGAATTTTTTGTTCAAATCTTTGTATGGCTTTCATGACAAACGCTTAGCGTAGCCTTTGAAATTTATGAGTTTGGTTCTGAACACTAACACGCCGTGACAACACTTTTTTCCATGTGTTTTTCAAGGACGTGGGTTCGAACCCCAGCCTGGCTCAAGCTGATTTTTATTTTTATTTGAAAATTTTGCCTATTAGGCGAAGGTCATTTTTTATTAATTTTTTTAATTAATTTCCGTTAGAGACGAGCTTACTGACCAAGATGCTTTTTGAAAAAGGAAAGCCGACGATACGAACCCACACAATCACGACTGTGTGACATGCATGTTTCGCCTTTGGTTTAGGAAGGCTCCTCAGACACATCGACTGTGGGGCGGATTCGCTATCCTCTAACTTATTTCCTCTTTATTATTTATTTAAATTTGTTTACCATTAAATCTGGCGGATAGGACATTTGAATAGAGGCCTGGAGGACGACCTGCTGCAAAAAGCGGACCAAGACATGTTGTTCAACTGCACTCATAACAAAATTTTCGGTGAGATGTATCCGAAGGAGTGGAGCAATATAGTACATAGTCTAACCTAACATATGTTTGGACCAAATAGGTTACACCCTTAGATAATTATATGCGTAGCCATTTAAGGTAAATTGTTTGTTGTTGTAACAGCATATGATATGTTTGGATGTTCGTTTTTTGCTTAATATGTACAGTTAGGCAAGAAAAGTATTGCAAAAACCAAAATGGTAGAAAATTTCATATTAATTGTTCGTTTATGGCAACAAATTATGTAAAACTATACGGTTTTTTGTGCAAATATCTTGCTATAGGTCCTTACAACAATATTCCATCAAAATATGCAAAGGTTATTTGCGACTTATAACAAATACGGTCAAAAATAAGAATTAACTACTACTTGGGGGTGACAATAAAAGTATTGCAAAAATTACCAAATCGATGGTTTCTTCGAGAATTACCAAAGATGTGTTCTTTAATGAGTTGCCTATCCACTTTGGACATTCATTTGAGCATTAATGAGCTTAGTTAAACCAAAAAATAATGCTCGGTATGTTCCACTCTAAGGATACTGGTTCCCAATTTTTAGTAAATCTTGATCCTTCGTTGCAGGATGTTTTTGGAGCCTTTTGTTAAATTGGACCCAAACACTTTATGAGGGTTGATATCAGGATGTTGGTCCGATGCATTTAAGAGTTTTGTGTTGTTTTATTACATCGGCAATTTACACAAATAAGATTAACATGTAATTATCTGGTCTTTGGAATGGTGGTAGTTGACTTTGTTTGAGCTTTCGGGCTCGATTTTTCTGACTTTCAGACTAATGACTATTAAATATTTCTTAATAATGTCAGTAGGAATGCCTTCCCAATCATTATTATATCCGTGAACCCAATTTTGCATACTATTTTCCATGTTAAAGAATATAGTACGCAAATATTCGGTATTCCAGCTTCTCCAGTAGCGGTTTAATTTCCATATTTGATGGGTTTTATTGGATTTGGCGCAATTTTTTGGATTTATTATGATAGCAGAGGATAATATCTATCCACTTACCAAAAATTAAATCATATCAATACCATTGGGAGATGAAATAGTGCTCTGTCGTAGGTCGTCCCAAAATACTACACTGGTGTAAATTTTTTCCATATACTTTCCAGAGGTATTTCGATTTTCTCAAAGCCAAAATCGGACTGTTTTGCATTGTTCCATTATACTACAATACATATTGAGTCAAATAATCATTCTTTGCCTACTTGCCTGTGGCCTATTCGTCATGGTTAATTGTTAATATGGTCCCATGCGTTTTTTCCCTGTCTGAAGTCCCTCCAGGACGGCATTTTTTATCACTGAACTTTATTACATTCAATACTGTTATTCTATTATTAGCCGCAAAAGTCATAAAAATGCATAATGACCGCAAAAATTTGCAAAAATTTTATAGTTTTATAGTACTGATTTTCCCTTTGCAATACTTTTATTGTCACCCCCCAAGTAGTAGTTAATTCTTATTTTTGACCGTATTTGTTATAAGTCGCAAATAACCTTTGCATATTTTGATGAAATATTGTTGTAAGGACCTATAGCAAGATATTTGCACAAAAAACCGTATAGTTTTTACATAATTTGTTGCCATAAACGAACAATTAATATGAAATTTTCTACCATTTTGGTTTTTGCAATACTTTTCTTGCCTAACTGTATATCTATAGGTCTAGGAATGTGGTGATTCGTTAGGTTGTAAGCACTAAGCTACTGGAGTTAGTTGAGTACGGTTGGCAGTGCAACAGGCAGATGTTTTGCGTGATGTCGTCAATCCATCCTCTATAGGAATTTAGACGGCTACAAAATCCCGAACTTTGTTAAGCCAAAACTAGTCTGTGTTGTTGTGCTACCGCATTCTGTTTGAATGCGTCTTCATCTGTCTGAAAGCTATTCAAACATGCTTGATAGGTTTTCTCACAGTCCTCTGGATGGAAGACCAGTCCTCTGAATGGAAGGCCACCGCTTTGCTTCTTCCTCAACAAACTTGGCAAGCTCAACGTTTGTAAGGCATCGAATTCAATATGGCCGGCAATCTCAGGGCATTGCGTCCCTTCTTTTACTACATAAATCGGAGATCAGAATCGCTGTAGGGGTCATTGCAGCATTAGATCCATGACAAGCAAGCGGGAGGACAACAACATTGAGTATTACAGGCTTTGCGAAGGATGTGGATTAGACTGAAATAATCTTCCGGTATTCTAGACAGTGAAAATACGCAGAATGCAATCGTATCTCTCTTTATTTTTCAATAGTTCACGCAGCCTTCTCAAATTATTGCATGAGCCTTATGGGTTGGTCATCTGAGACTCAGCTAGTCCAACAACCCCACCATTTATTTCCCTACCTCTCTGTTATATCTACTCTCATCTAATCTCTTTCCTGTCCTTTTCCCTTCCTTTCCCTCACCCACCATTTTGTATCTCTTTTTCAGGATGAGCAAAACCCCCGATCTAGGGGTTCTTTTTTATAACTTTGGATCACGCTCTCTCTAGATCATGAAGATCCATTTAGACAAGCCTGGGTGTGAGGTTCTGTCCACCATTTGGTGATAAGGATGACTCTCACGGTAACATTGAAGAAAGTGCTGCAAGGAAAGAATACCAATGTGGAAAAAAATCTTTGTGACTACAGCCTGTTGCACCCATCGCCTTGCGGACCACACTTGTGCCGCAAAGCTTAGCACATGCCGACCTATCGCATAATATGTGGTCTTTCTCTACACCCCAAGTGCTGCCGGCTAGGGACTTGAGGGCATTGTTTTTACATGCCAGCTTGTCGCATAGAAGACTACTAGAATATGACTACTAGAATCTTGGGGTAGTTATTGGCCAAAAGTCTTCTACCATCGACCAGTACAATCAGTTCAGTGTAGTTTATGCGGTGCACAGAGTAGCCGAAGATTTAGTGGCAGATATTTGCATATTCCTCACGCGGAAATAGGTGGTAAGATCGATCAAATAGGTGTTCAGTCTTTCACAAAATATGTTATAATCCGCATACGTAACAAGCCCAATGTCGTCTAGAGGGTTGGAATACAAGAGAGGTTGAGGTTAAACAGTACGAGGCTTCGACTTATTGTCCTTGAATTGCAAGTACGACTGGCGTCCGGATATATACATGACTATCCAACGTTTCAAACTGATACTAGCAAAGGCTTTTGATAAGCCGAGCATCACAAATCCTGATCAACAAACGGCTTGTTCGGGTTGATTCCTCGGCTAATATGAGAGAAGATGTCATGCAGCGCTGTTGTAGTGTTGTGCTGCTTACGGAACCCATGCTGATGATCGGCAAATGTATAGCTATTTCTGAGGCTGGGAAGGAGAAACTTCAAGGGACTTTGCTATGGGTAACAAAAGCGAAATAGGTCTCTACGATTCGAGCATTAAAGTGTCCTAAGACCAGTCGGTTATGACCTTCCAAGATCGGGCTAATAAGGAGTGCTTGAGATTATCAAAGGTTTGACAGTATCAAAGGCGCCACAAACGCTGTTCGTGGGATAAGCTTGGAGCGGATCGATCTTTCTAGTTCCTTTTTCCAAAAGGAACAAGTTCCTAAATATAGTTCCATAGTTCCAAATTGTTCCGAGACCATTGTAGTTCAATGAATCTTTCACTTTCACCGTTCTTTTTGTTTGCTTCGTTTTAAATAGTTTCAAGACCAAAATAGTTCCACGAATGTTGCATCTTTTTGTTTTCATCGTTTGGTGGATTAACTGACATAAAAATAAATAAATTGCAGTGATGTAAAGTGTAGGTGATTTACGTTTATTTAATAATGTGGCAACATCTGAATAAAGAACGAAACGAACGAGAAAGATCGAAGTGAGTGTGGAATTAAAGGAAGGAGAGTGAAAGGAACTATATGAAGTAAAAGAACTATATGAATGCAAGAGCTGGATATAGTTCTAATAGTTCCTTTTCAGGAATAGTTCCTTGAAACTAGTTCGTTCCGGAACTACACAACTCTAATCTGTTGAGAACTTTTGTGAGATACTCAACTCTCGGCTCATCCAGCTGTTTCAACATTACCATGAGGATTCCAATAGGGACCAACGCATTTGGGTGACTATCATTGTAAGTTGTCGTGATTCCTCCTTGGCACAAACAGATTTATGAGACTTAGTATTCTTATCTTCGCCCTGTCATTCCAGGGATGCTCGACAATTTGTCGATTGGAATAACTTGCGCATCTCTTCATATCTAAGGTCGACAAAAGTGATTGAGATCCTATTTCCTTCTTTCCAGGGTTCAAGAGAGACTTAGCCGTTGCCCCCAATTCACTTATTCTGGCTCCAATTTTGAAATTGATAGTTGAAACTCTTTCGATGATTTGGACATGCTCACCGACCAACCTCTTAACTTCTACTGCTAGCACCTTGACTTTGGGATCACATGCTTTAGCTCGACGAAGCTCATCACGCTTTTTTGTTAGTCCCGTCATTTGCTGGGAAATTTGGTCTCAAATGGCTTGGGTAATTCGGTGAAGCTGTGATTGGTGAAATCTCTGAATCTAGACCAATTAGCTTACCAATGATTGATGATAGTGTGACGTTTAGAGGTGATGAAATTGGAAGGGAAGAGATGGTTTGACCCAAGAGAAACGACAGGTGTGACATGATGACTAGGTCTGGCGAACCGTGGCACTCTCCGCTAATTTTATTAGGGGCGTCCTCATTGACCGTGCAAACCGTAGAAATATCAATTTGCTAAACCAGCAAAATTTAAAAAATAAAAAAACAGGCTGAGTCCGTCTGGGATTTGAACCCACGTCCTTGAAAACATTTTCAAAAAATGTTGTCACGGCGTGTTAGCGTTCAAAGCCAAAACTCAAAGGCAGCGCAAAAAAGCGTGTGTCGTGAAGAAAATACATTTCTGTGGCCAAGTATCCGCGTAAATGTACAAAACACATTTGCATTTGAAAAACGATAAGTTCTAGGACAGAGAAGCCATTACATAGTCGATACGTCCGAAGATTTGCTTTACCACCAATGAAACCAGGTAACGTAATTTGGTGACTATGTGGGTTCCAGTCCTTGGCTTTCCTTTTTCACTTGCAAATAATTTCCGATCATCAAGCTTAACTCTGAACGAGAAAATTAATAAATAATCATTAAAAATGATATTCGCCCTTACAGGCAAAATTTCAAAAAAAAAGCGTTAGCCATGTTCTTTACCTAAGACCGAATGTCACAATCTTGATGATCATTAAAATCCCCTAAACCTAGTTTGCCAATACTTCCCAATGTTGGCTAATATTGGACATATAACCTGGTGTATAGTTATTTATCGACGGGATATACATATACGTAAAGTACTTCTACCTCATTTACTCACTCGCACCCATTTCATCTTCTTAATACTTAGTCGCATTGTCATAATCTAAACTGTTTTTGTACTGTTAATGTTGATGCCAAGTGAATTGCAGGTATTATTGTTGTTTATGTCAACCATACTGTTGTTGGAAGCATTCAAAGGTGAATTAGGCTGCAGTTATTGTTTTGTTTGAAAACTCTTAACATTAATGGGACTTGTAGCAAACGCTGTTGCTGCTGATATTGATGCTGTCATGTGGGGCGAAGTGTAAACTGACAATAGAAGAAGACACGCGAAAAATCAGACGAAAAATCCTACAATTATTTTGAAACACTAAAGCAGATGACATCTCTAAGATTTAGGTTTTAATATTCATCTAACAAGTTGCAACGCCTTAGAAGGTAGCTAACGTGTTTTTTGCTTGTTTTACAAAACTTTAGCAAGTCATCATATGAGAGTTTAAGTGAGATGTGGGGAGAGAGTGAGTATATACCAACATATGTAAATCTAGGCTCCTTGATGTGTTAATAGATCCCTACGGGCGTTTAATATTAAGCACTTGATGTGCAACTAATGAGTAAATGCTAAGTATAGGGACAATAACATTCTTCTTTTTTAATTTTTTTCTATTTAGTTGTCGTTGTGTTGTTAGCTGTTAAAGTGTCCCTAGGAGCATAAGGTAATAAACGTGCACATGCACAACAACAACACCATCGTCATCAAGAAATAAGGAAAACATTGCAATTAATTATGTCTAAATACGTTTTTCTTTTTCACTTCTGTTTTAATTCAACGATGCTGTTGACGACGTTTTGTTGTTGTTGTTGTGCTGTAGATTTCTCTGAGGATACTGGTTGGTGTTGCTGCTGTACTTTACAAAAAAAAAAAAAAAAAAAAAATACAACAACAACGAAAAACCTCTAGGGGTGCTTTTAATTAGCGCTTAATAGCATCATCACCGTCATCGTCGTTGTGTTGTCGTCGTTCTCCTCGTCAAAATCAACAACATCGTTAGAAAACACCATTAAACCAGGCAAATGCAATTTGTTTACTTCCACTGCACAGTGGTGGGGTATTATCATGAGGGACTAGAATATTCCTTATTATTACATGTGAATTATTTGAAAAAAGTAGATAAGGGCGAAATGGAACCATGGAGAGATACCAAAACATGCATCCACGTTGAAAAATAATATTTGGGGCATAACATGACAATGAAGAAATATTTGGTGCTACCTCAGATTTTTGTATTTATCGGAACACCCTGATTTTGAAACTTTAAACCACATTTTTAAAATAAATGGCTATAATTTTGAATTATGGTCAGAAGATTTCCTTTCTTATATTTTCAAAATAACTCTCAGTACTATGTAGGCGATTTTTCCGGAGTATTTCAGCTATGTTAAACTTCTCTATAAGTAAGACGCCGTTCAGACTAGGCGATTTAAAGTAGGTCCTATATCACGGAGATAATATGAATTGGCGTTCACTCATTGACATGAGAGAAATCTTCCGCATGCCTTCAAGGTGTGTATGGGAACATATGTAAATATGTATGTAATATTTTTCAACATTGGTCTACTTTTGATGTAACCCTATATAATCTGAAAGTTTATATAGTGGTTTATATCCACAAATACCCCTCAGTAATGTTGGCGACATTTCCTGAGTATTTCAGCCATGTAAAACTTCTCTACAAAGTGGTGTCTTAAGACTCGCCGTTCGGACTTGGCGATAAACAGTAGGTTCCATATCATTGAGTTAATATGAATCGGGGTGCACTCATTGATATGAGAGAAGTCTCCCTTGTCCCGTATGGGATGTTTGTGGAACAATTATATATATCCACAATTCAGGTACGGTAGTGCGTGTCCACAGAATTATAAAAGTATCAAATTACAGATAATTTGGTTTGAAAATATGTCTTATATTGTCTCAATAGATTGCACAGAATATTAGAAATCGGGGGTACTGTTATACAGAATACTGAATTTTTTCCTAGGAGTGAGAAAATATTTCTGAATGACTACATATTACTCCCCGAATAAGTGTTTCAGTTTTCAACACAACAATAGATGATGAGCTGAATTTACGCCAAATACTAGCGACGTTGACTTGTAGCAGCCCAGATACGATTTTTCAGCTTCTTGCGATTCTTCGTATTCATATTTTCATCATATTTTTCATATATTTGCTCGTTCTAGGCGGAGTTAACCAAAGGGCCTCAACGAGACGACTGATGTACTCGAATGATGTATCATCATGAGAGCCGAATATAATCACCCAGATTACACTAAGCCTAATCGTCTCCTCCAAGCCCTGTATCACTGAACCGAGTCGATTCAAACCGACTACATCAAGCCGAGTATCATCAAACAGACTACATCAAATCGAGTGGCTTCAAACCGAAAACACCAAGCCCAGTATTCTCAACCTTATTACACCAGGCCGTGTAGCTTGATCTCGACTACATCAAATCGAGTATCATCATCCAGACTACACCAAGTTCAGCCACTTGAATCCGACTACAGTAATCCGAGTGTCATTAACACAAGTTAATGGAAACCAGGAGATCAGAACATCTTCTTGTCGGACATCGCAAGGACTTCCCATAGAATACACGATTGTCTCCTTACTTTGGAAGACCGGAATATTGGAAAGATTACGCACAGATTAAGGCCAGAAGGTATTTTCATAGAGATCAGAAAGTATTCTCATAGACGAAAATAAAAAGGACCTCTCCTAGAAGATCCGATGATCCTCTCATAGAAGACTCGAAAGTTTTTTCATAGAAGAACAGAAGGTTTTCTCACAAAAGATAAGGATGGCTTCTAATAGAAGACTAAAATGACTTCTCACAGGTGACCAGGAAGTCTTCTCGTAGATGACCTTATTGATTTCAAATAGAAGGCCAGAAGGAATTCTCCCAGAAGACTTGGAATGTTTTCCACAAAATACCAGAAGGTGATCACCCCCGAAAAGACAAGAAAGTCATCTCTGAGAAGGCCACAAGGTCAGATGACAAACAAATATATCCATTAGCTGAAGATCTTCTCATAGAAAACCAAGAGGTCTTCTAATAAAAGACCGGAAATTCTTCTCAAAGAGGACCAGAATGTGATTACATAGAAGCCCAGAAGGTTTTCTCATAGAATACCAGAAATCTTCTCATGAAAGAAAAGGAAGTTCTCTTATAGAACAGCATTAGGTCTTTTCACAGAAGCTCACTTCAGAGAAGGCCAGGAAGCCCTCTCATAGAAGGGTAGCAGGTTATTTCATAGAAGACAAGAAGGTCTTCTCATAGAAGACACAAATGTTTTCTCATAGATATACCAGAAGATCTTCTCAGGGATACCAACAACTTTTCTCATATTCTCACCTCATACCAAAAAATTTCCCAAAAATGCCTCTCCTAGAAGATCCGATGATCCACTCATTGTAGAACCTAAGCTCTTATCATAGAAGATAAAAATGTCCTCTCATAGAAGACTTGAAGATCTTCTCATAGAAGACCCCAATGTCTTCTCCCAGAAGACCAGAAGATCCTCTCATAGTAAACTCCAAAGTCTTCTCTTAGAAGCCCAGGAGGTCTTCTCATAGAATAACAGAAGGTCTTCTCATAGTGGAAGGTCAAAAAAGACCTCCTCTGGAAGATCCGATGATCCTCTCGTAGAAGATCCGAAAGTTTTTTCATAGAAGACCAGAAAGTCTTCTCAGAGATATATCAGAAGGTCTTCTTGTAGATGACTGATAAGTCTTCTCATAGAAGTCTTCTGATAGAAGACCAGAAGGTCTTCTCATAGATACCAGAAAGTCTTCTTATAGAGAAGGATCAAAAGTACCTCTATTAAAACATCCGGATGATCTTCTCACAGAAGACCTGATGGTCTTCTCATGGAAGACCAAAAGCTCATCTCATAGAAGGACTCAATAAGGTCTTCTCATAGAAGAACAGAAGGTCTTCTCATAGACACCTGAAAGACTTCTCATAAAGAAAGAGCAACGGAACCTCCCCTAGAAGATCCGATGGTCTTCTCATAGAAGATCCGAAGGTCCTCTCATAGCAGACCAGATGGTTATCTCATAGAAGTCCTCTCCGAGAAGATTCGATAGTCCCCTCGTAGAAGATCCGAAGGTCTTCTTATAGAAGACCAGAAGGTCTTCTTATAGAACACCAAAAGGTTTTTCTCACAGAAGGCAAGACAATTATCTCCGGAAAGAGCAGAACGTCTTTTCCCAGACGACAAGAAAGTCATCTTAGATAAGACCATGAGGTCTTCTCATTGATCAGAAAGTCCTTTAGAATACCAGAAAGCATTCTCTTAGAAAACCAGAAGGACCCTCAAAAAAGACCAGAAAATTAAAGCACAGAAGACCAAGAGACCTGGAAGTCTTCTTATAGAATACCAAAAGACTTAAGTTAGAATACCAGAATCTTTTCTTACATAAAATGGCCAGAAGGTCTTCTCACAGATGACCATAAAGACTTCAGTTGGTAGACAAGGGGGTCTTCTCATAGAAGACTAGAAATTCTTCACATAGACTAGAATAGACCAGAATAGAAGTGAAAAGGTCTTCTCTCACCAACAGTTCAGGAGATCATCTTATAGAAGACCAGGAGGTCTTATCATAAAAGAAGCTGAAAATCGTTATTCCTTAAAATAAATAGAAGACAAAAAATCTTCACATAGGAAACCAGTCTTCTATTCGATGAGAAGACTACCTGGTCTTCAATGGGAAAATACATACTACTCTTACAGGAGGCTCTCTATAAAAACACCTTCTGGAGTTCTGGTCTTCTCATAGAAGGCCATTTCTACCTCTTCTTCTTAGGAGACAGGAAGATGTTCTCATGGGATCCATCTGGAATACCGGAAGGTATTTTCATAGAAGTCCAGAAGTTGCTTCTCTGTCTCAGCCCTTAATCTAACGAATGTATACACACACTTAAGATCCCACATATGTTTGGACGAAATAATAAATAATTGTTTCACAAACATCCCATATGGGACAAGGAAGACTTCTCTCATATCAATGAGTGTACCCCGATTCATATTAGCTCAATGATATGGGACCTACAGTTTATCGCCGAGTCCGAACGGCGTGACTTAAGACACCACTTGTAGAGAAGTTTTACATGGATTAAATACTCAGAAAATGTCGCCAACATTTTGCCACCGTTGAAAATTGTTTGATGTTGCTTGGCCGGGGAATCGAACCCACGACCTTCAGCGTGCAGGCGGGTGTGCATACCATTGCACCACGGTGGCACCCGTTTGGACGAAATAGTTTTAGACAATTTGGAGTCGATTTAGCCCTGTCTGTCCTTCTGGTTGGCTGGTTGAAGCACACGATAACTTTCGGACGGACTATCCGATTTGGTCCCAAATTCAATCCATGTAATATTTTGTCCAAATTTAGATCAAATTCGAAGATAGGCCTTGTCGTTCCACTACGTTCGATAGCTCCCACACAAAGGTACTGCTTTTTATCGCCGAGTCCCAACAGTGGGTCTTACGACACAACTTGTTGGCAAGATTTTCATGGCTGAAATATTCAGGAATTGTCACCGCCGAAAATGTTGATGTTCTGGTAACGGATTGAACGGCAGACCTTCTGAGTGTAAGGCGAACGTGCTTACCACTGCACCATGGAGTCTTTCCTGTAAATATAAACATATCCCATTGTGCCTAATGACATTCACGGTTACCCTTTTACCTTTGCAATGAGTACCTAACTCAGTTCTTTGGCACCTAGTAAGTGGGTACTATAAACTTCAGCTCGCACAAACCTTATAATCGATTTAACGATTTGTCATCCAGCACTAGGCGGCGGCATGTATGTTGATTAGCCTGTTCAAGGACTTACACTTCTATAAATAATTTCCTCAAGTCTCCAAAAGGAAATAAACCATGAATTATTAAAGGCCTACAAACCCCCGCCCATCCCTTCTCACTAAGACCAACATATCAGATGGCAAAAATTTTAATCAATTGAATGATTTTTAGCTATTCTTCCTTTCCGGTAGTTGCGAACTTTATTAAGATTACGATAACGGTGATATACGGAGCGAAGCGGGAGGGGGGAAGCGGTAAAGGGGAAGTTACAATCAAATTGTACGAATGTACTTTCGTAGAATATTTGTGCGGAAATGAATTGGTATTTAATTAATAGTTTTACCCTGATTAAGTTGGTACCAACCCCTTGTGGTACGTAAACGATGATGTGGGAGAGGTTGAGTTCGTTTGTGAGTGAGTGTGTTGCTGGCTGTTCTGACCTAATGAAGTCTTACGGCCACAAGCAACAGTCTTCTTGGCTTTCAAATATGGAAAAGGAAGAGCAATGCCATGTTATTGCTGCTGATGATGTAGGTTGGATGGTTGGTGGGTTTTGCTGAGCCTGTTAATGGTGGTTTATGTTGCGCCAGCAAAGGCCAACGGAAATCAAATTGAAATTAACGTTTGCCGTTGTCGTCCTAGTTGTTGTTGTTGAGAGGAAGAAGTTGTAGTTGTTGCTGTAGTAGCTTAACGCAATGTGGCCTTTGTTAATTTGATTGGATTCTGATGAGGGGGCGTTTGTTGGCTACACGCCCACACACATGGTACTGGCATAACAATCAACATCAACAACAACAACTGATGATGGCGATGTTTGGATGATTTGTACAACGAACGATGGCAAATGCTTGCCGTGATTTAGTGAGCTAAGGCCAGTCGTTGTCAGTACGTACTCGTATTTGGCAAACAACCCCTCAAGAAAATCCTGGCATTCAAACACACGAACATAGGAACATTTCTAGTTTGGAGAAAGAACTTCATACGATTTTTGTTGGCTGTTTTGATTGTGTAAAGTAATCACGTCGTTGCTTCCACCCTGCATCAGGTCTTGGATGTGTGTGTCGAAAAACCTATGGCCAGAATTTTAATTTTCATCTCCAGTTACCAAACAACAGCAACAACGGCAACAACAAGAACAACAAAAATCAAACAGCTAAACAATGTGCGTAATCATACGTGATGGTGATTCTGTTGTTGGGTTTCTTTTATTTTTCCTTCTTCCACTCACCTCCCACACCACAGCCGAAGCAGTACTTCATAAAATTAATAACTTGATAGACTTTTAATGTTTTTTTGGTGAACAATCAATAGCACACACACAAACATACACCTTCTTTACGACGCGAATTGTGCCCGAAAAAACAAAATAGTGGCAAACACGAAGAAGACCTACATTTTCAAAAATTCCCCTGGCCCCAGCAACAATGAAGAAGGTCGTTACGTTTTCTGTTTTTTGTTTCTTTGGCTTTTTGTGACGAAACCGGAAATGCCATTGTTCCAAGTCTAGCATCCTGACGTGCTGTTCCCCTGGAGAATTTCCCTAGTTGGAACAACAGCAACTCCCTTCTGAAGGTTAAGGGGGGACGAGTTAACGCCTTGGTCTTGTTGCTTCCTTATGCTTCCGTCTCAGTAGCTTAGTGGAGTATTCAGTTCAAGTGCATTTTGTTGTTGCTGTGCCGGGCTGTTTTCCTTTATCTTTTTACCAACCCAGCTGAAAGCATGTTGCATAAACAAGTTGGTTAGGCGAAGCTTTTTTAAATTTTTGCTAGACACTCTCTAAGGATTTAATTAAAATGGCTTTTGTTTCAGACATTGGGTATTTAGAGGAGTTACTTACAGTGCACCTGTTCCTGCAGGAACAAAAGTGATGATTGTTTTCTGAGCAAAGAAAGGGAAAGTAAACTTGTGTTAAAAATAAGAATAACAGATGGTTATGGGAGGATTTGGAAAGCGACTAATTGAAAATATAGTACTGTCCCTGTCGTTCTTTTTATAGAAGTCTTCAAGGTTTTCTTACATAAGATTAGAGAATATTCTCTGAAAAAAGAACAGAACAGTTCCTCTCTTAAAAGGCCAGCAGGTTTTCGCAAAGAAGATCTTCTGCTTTTCTATATGGTGAAAAAATTTAATTGAAGGGATGGCTTCTACATGAAGACCGGGTGCTCTCCTATGAGAAGTTGTTGCGATCTTCTATAAGAAGACCTTGTGGTCTTCTTTAAGAAGTCCTTGTGGTCTTCTATGAGATTTTGTGTTTTCTAGGAAGACTTTGTGGAGTGTTATAAAATATGCTAGCGGTCTTCCATAGGAAGACTTTGTGGTCTTTTATAGGCAGACCTTTACATCTTCTACAAGAAGAATTTGTGGTCTCTTCTAAGAAGACACTGTGGTCTTCTGTAAGAATAAGTTGTTGTCTTCTGTAAAAAGAAGTTGTGATCTTCTCTAAGAAGACTTTGTCGTTTTCTGTAAGAAGACCTTTTGGTTTTCTACAGGAAGACCTTGTGGTCTTCTATCGGAAGTCCCTTTTTAAGAAGACATTGTGGACTTCTATAAGATGACTTTGTGGTTTTATATGAAAAGACCTATTGGTCTTTTATAAGAAGATGTTGAGGTCTTCTATAAGAAGATCTTGTGGTCTTCTAAAAGCAGACTGTCGAGTCTTCTATATGAAGAACTTAGAGTCTCCTATATGAGGACCCTCGTGTCTTCTATAAAAAGATCTTCGGGTCTTCTATAAGAAGACCTTCGGTATTCTATGAGACGACCTTCTGGTCTTCTGACCTTCGGGTCTTCTATAAGAAGACCTTCGGGTATTCGGGTATTCTATAAGAACATCTTCGTGTCTTCTATAAGAAGAGCTTCGAGTCTTCTATAAGAAGACATTCTGGTCTTTTACAAGAAGACCTTCGGGTCTTCGTGTCTTCTATAAGAAGACCTTCGGGTCTTCTTCAAGAAAACCTTCGGGTCTTCTTAAAGAAGACCTTCGGGTCTTCTACAAGAAGACCTTCGGGTCTTCTACAAGAAGAACTTCGGGTCTTCTACAAGAAGAACTTCGGGTCTTCTATAAGAACATCTTCGTGTCTTCTATAAGAACATCTTCGTGTCTTCTATAAGAAGACCTTCGAGTATTCTATAAGAAGACTTTCGGGTCTTCTATAAGAAGACCTTCGGGTCTTCTATAAGAAGACCTTCGGTTCTTCTATAAAAAGACCTTCGAGTCTCCTATAAGAAGACCTTCGAGTCTCCTATAAGAAGGCCTTCGAGTCTCCTATAAGAAGACCTTCGAGTCTCCTATAAGAAGACCATCGAGTCTCCTATAAGAAGACCTTCGAGTCTCCTATAAGAAGACCATCGAGTCTCCTATAAGAAGACCTTCGGGTCTTCTATAAGAACACCATGGAGAGCAGGTTTTCTCAAAGAAGATGCTCTGTTTTCTCTATTTCCTTATAGGAAATAAGGTCAAACAAATTTACGTGAAGGCACTCTTCTATAAGAAGACCGGGTGCTCTCCTATGAGAAGCTGTTGCGATCTTCCATAATAAGACATTGTGGTTTTCTATAAAAAGGCGTTGTGGTTTTCTATAAGAAGACCTTATGGTCATCTATAAGAGGGCCTTGTGATCTCCTATAAGAAGACCTCGTGGTCTTCTGTAAAAATTCCTTGTTTTCTTCTATGAGATTTTGTATTCCCTAGGAAGACCTTGTGGTGTATTATAAAATAAGCTGGAGGTCTTCCATAGGAAGACCTTGTGGTCTTCTATAGGCAGACCTTAACATCTTCTATATGAAGACCTTTGGTAATAATTCCCTGAAGACTTTTTAAGAAGACATTGTGGACTTCTATAAGAAGATCTTGTGGTCTTCTATAAGAAGACCTTCGAGTCTTCTATAAGAAGATTTTCGAATCTTCTCTAAGAAGACCTTCGAGTCTTCTACAAGATGACTTTCGGGTCATTTATCAAAAGACTTTCGGCTCATCTATAAGAAGACCCTCGTGTCTTCTATAAAAAGATCTTCGAGACTTCTATAAAATGATGTTTGGGTCTTTTATATGAAGTCCTTCGGTATTCTATAAGAAGTCTTTCGGTATTATATAAGAAGACCTTCGGTTCTTCTAGGCCTTCTTTAAGAAGACCTTCGGGTCTTCTATAAGAAGATCTTCGTGTCTTCTATAAGAAGATCTTCGTGTCTTCTATAAGAAACCCTTCGAGTCTTCTAAGAGAAGACCTTCGGGTCTTCTATAAGAAGTCCTGCGGTTCTTCTATAAAAAGACCTTCGGGTCTTCTGAAAGAAGGCCTTTAATTCTTCTATAAAAGGACCTTCGAGTCTCCTATAAGAAGTCCTTCGGGTCTTCTGTAGGAAGTCCGTGGGGAGGATTCGGATCTTTTACAAGAAGCCCTTGTGGTCTTCTATAAGAAGACTTTCTGTTATTCTATAAGATTTTGGGGCCCTCTAAAATAAGACTTCAAGGTCTTCTATGAGAAGTCCTCAAGGTCTGCTATGAGAATACCTCAATGTCTTCTATAGGAAAATCTTGTGGTGTTCTATAAACAGGCCTTGTGATGTACTATCAAAAGACTTCGTGGTCTTTTATATGAAGGTTTTGTGGTTCTCTATAAGAACTCTTTGTGGTTCTTTATAAGAAGACCTTAGGTCATCTTTTAGAAGACTTTGTGCCTAATCGAAATATTGGTTTTAGTCCCCAAAAATGTTTGGAGGAAATCCGTTTCAGATAATTTGGAGTTGATTTAGAAAAAGTCTGAAAGGTCCAAAAATTACTCTCAAACTGACCAATCGATTTGGTCCCAAATTTGTACTTCGTTATATTTTGCCCAAACATAGTTTCAGTTCAAAGATGGGCAATACCGGCCCACAACTCTCGGTAATTCCCTCAATATTTAAAAAATCTTACTAAAATGGTATCCACTAAGTGCCCGAAATAAAGATAGGTTCACACGTAAGTTTCTAATCTTTTCATAATTCAGATGACTTTTATTTCTTTATTTCTTTATTTCATCTGATTACAGTCTATAGAACAATATTCTTTACAGACTGTGAGAACTTAAACTATATTCAAATACATGTATATTTACTTTATTCATATATGTATATACTTATATAATATATCATTTTATAAATTTTTTAATAGTATTTTATTTTTTACTGGATTTTATAATTTTGTGTTATGGAATTGGACACTCCCCATGATGTCAATATACATATATGGTAACATGGGGCGCCTTCGCCACTGGGGCGGCTACGCCAGCGCCGATTTTCTCGCAAACTACAAGTGCTAGAAAAAATCCGCGAAAGGCTAAATTGTGAGTTTGATGAAGATCTATCATCTCCCAAAAATGGCAGTTGTGTCATAGATATGATAGCGGACGCACATGGTTTTCTGTTTTCAGGGTATTGGGAAAATAATTATGGTATGTATGTTTTGTGATATATTATTTACCTTTTGCGATATCAAAAAAATATTTTATACCATTAGCAGACAACTACTGAAGAATATAAATCCCAAGAAATCGCATGAAAAAAGTAATTACAATTGTCAATATATTAATATTATGAAATATGTAAGGGGTGGGGCGCCTACGCCATAATAGGAGTGTGTCGGGTTAATTTAAGGAATTTGTCATGTTTAACTTAAATTCTTTATGCCATAGATATACCACCTTATAATGTGAAATTAAAATCAAATATTATCCTAAACATATCTTATTTTAGAAGTATTAGTATTATTTGTACCTATATTCATGGTACCTACTTCAATTAAGTACTAGAATTTGGTTCTGCTTGTGAATTTTGGAATGATTTTTGATTATACAATAGAAAACATGTTCCTTTTCCACAAAATGTTGATATTTAAGGAACAAGTATGGTAAATTAAAATTTTAGAGTTCGTTGAAGAATGATCCATATCGATGGCGAAGCTGCCCGATGGGTGGAGAGGCTTCGCCACTTTTTAGACATTTTGTAAATTCTCAAAAATAATATTTTAAAAACAAAAGTATAACTAGTTATATATCAGAACTTTTAGTCAATATATGCTAATATTTTTACCAAAAATAATATTTGAAAAAAACTTTAACGGTGTCGATATGAGAACATTTTGAACAAAAGCGTGGCGAAGGCTACAAAATTAAAATTAGTAAAATAAAAAAATCCTTATTTAAGGTGCGAAGAAATGATAGGGTCCATGGCAATTATTGAGGATTAACACTTTGAGGGAAACTTTTTACAAATCGTTGTATTTTAGATCGTCAATATCCAGCGAGTAATTTAGTTCAAAAGATGTCGCCGAATTATTTATATGGGTTTAGCTTACTGACCTTTGTTTTATTTTAGCAAATAATAATATATGTTTTTTATTGCATTTACTAATTTTATTTTTGTAGCAAAACTAAATAATTTATATATTGACATCATGGGGAGTGCCCAATTTCATAACACAAAATTATAAAATCCAATAAAAGTCATATGAGTTATTATAAAATTTGAAACATACATATTAACCTATCTTTATTTCGCGCACGGTATAACTCTTGAACAGGGCAACCAATTTGGTCCAAACATAGGATCTCCTAATATTTTGACCAAATTTAGCTTAACTTTTAAAATTGCCCATATCGACCTCTCCTTAGGGTACCTCTCCCCAAAAAAGTTCAACATTTGTGTATACACGGTGCGCCTTAACTAACATTAAATGAAAAGTGTTTACACCTGGGAAGTTTTTGCGGATTCTAAAACTACAGTGTTCATAGATGAGGAAAACCAAAAAATCAAAAAAAAACAGTAAAAATGTATCAGTCAGTCAGCCTATGTGAATTGAAACTTTACTGTGAATACAAGTTGTTACAACAAAAACAAGCAGGTCCTAAACTGAACTTATCCCAAATTTTGTGTGGAAGGTACCCGAAGGAGTGGACCTATTGAGTCCATATTAAAACCTCATCTAAATCTGGTAGATATTTCATGATGTACCAAATCAGTTAATCCGTTCAAGAGTTATCGTACGCACAAATTTTTCAAACATTTTCGAACTTGTGCGGGCGAGTTACCGGAATTAGTGGACCGATATAACCCATCTTCGAATATAAACTAAATTTGGACAAAATTTTGCGAAAGCCAAATTTTGGACCAAATCGGTTCATCCGTTCAAGAGATATCGTGCGCACCAGCCAGACAGACGGACGGACTTTGCTAAATCGACTCCAAATTGTCTGAAACACATTTCGTCCAAACATACCTGGGATCTAAAACCATTATTTCGATAAGGCACATTTTGCCCGTATGAAAGTGTACATACCCTCGTTAGCATAAATGCTGAGGGTATAAAAATCGCCGGAGGGATTTTTAAATTAATCGCGTTCAAAGTACACATTTTAAGGGTTTTTTTAGGTTCTCACGATTTTGCTTGGAAACCGCAAGTCCTACCGAAATGGGATTAGAATGTTGTAGCAGTTAAAATTCTCTACAAGATTGACCTTTATCGTATTTTCGTAGGGTATACCATTTTCGAGATATAGAAGTTCAAATTGGGACAATGCACTGATTGCATCGCCTCCTTATAAAACAGTTTCATGTACGGTGCGCCTTAACTAACTTTAAATGAAAACCGCCTACACCTAGGAAGTTTTTGCAGATATTGAAATAGCAATGTTCAAGATGAGAAAAATTAAAAATCAAGAAAAAATCACTTGAGGATTTTTTTAATAAATCGCAGTAAAAGTTCCTGTTTTTTGTTTTTTTAGGTTTTCAGGATCTTGCTTGGAAACGGAAAGTCCTATCTAAATGGGACTAAAGAAAATGAGGTAGCAGTGAAAATTCTCTACCTCACTTTCTTTAGTTTCATTAAGATTCCTTTTCCAAGCAAGATCCTGAAAACCAAAAAAAAAAAAAAAAAAAACAAATTGGAAATCTGACCGCGATTTATTTAAAAATCCCTCCAGCGATTTTTTCTTGATTTTGTAAAAACTTCCCAGGTGTAAGCGGTATTCATTCATACGCCTTTTTAGCGGGTTCATCATCGCTCATTCTTATTATATGGCCTAGCCAACGCAATCGCTGCATCTCGATACATTTAACTACACAGAAAAACATTTAAGCCATTTGATAAAATTAATTTAAAGATTAAAAATTGTCATATTGACAAAATTCAATAAAATTATTTGATATCAAAGTAAAAATACAAATTATAGAATATTTCACCTATTGACAAAAATATTTATCAAAATATTCCACATTTTGCTTGATACGTCAATATGTGAAATATTTTATCAGCTCAATCTCAAAAAATTTATAAATATTTTAGTCAATATTAAAATTGTATTGTATCAAATAATTTTGTCGAATTTCGTCAATGTGATAATTTTTTTTTATCGCCGATTTTTTTCTGTGTATATTGATGTCGTTGTATAGCAGATACAGCTCGTGGTTCATACGGCGCCGATATTCACCATCAACGCAGATCGGTCCGTAGATCTTTCGAAGAATTGTTCTCTCAAACACGCCAAGCACTGCCCTATCTGTTGCGCAAGTATCCAGGCTTCGGATCCATACATCTGCACGGGTATTATCAGTGTTTTGTAAAGCGTTATTTTTGTTTGACGAGTTGTGGCTTTGTTTTTAAAGTGCTTACTTAAGCCAAAGTAGCATCTGTTGGCCAATACAATTCTTCTTTTTGTTTCACAACTGATGTCGTTTGTTGTGTTTACGGCGGTGCCGAGGTATACGAAGTCTTTTACTACCTCAAAATTATAGGAACCAACTTCAACAGTTGGCCTATTGGGCGTCGACACCATCAGATTGGTCTTCTCGCCATTTACCACCAGACCCACTTTAGCAGATTCTCCTTCGACCTTCATAAAGGTATCGATTACTTCTATTACTGATCGTCCCATGATGTCATATCATCAGCATAAGCAAGTAACATGTGGCTATTGGTGTAGATTGTGCCACTTCTTTTGACGTTTGCCTCTCGTATAACCTTTTATAGCAGGATGTTGAAAAGATCGCACGAAAGGCTGTCTCCTTGCCTGAAACCTTTTTTGGTACAAAACTCTTCGGAGAGGTTCCTTCCTATTTTAACTAAAGATCTTGTGTCAGTTAGAGTCATTTAACAAAGCCGAATGAGCTTTGCGGGGATACCAAATTCAGACATGGCTTGGAATACTTTTGAACGTAGCGGGCTGTCGAGGGCTGCTTTATAATCGACGAAAATGTGGTAGGTGTCGATCTGCATCTCTTGAGTCTTCTCCATGATCTGTCGCAGGGTAAATATCTGGTCAATGGTGGACTTGCCAGGTCTAAAGCCAATTATTTCGTTGACCATGGGCTTTAGTCGTTCGCACAATATCCCTGACACTATCTTGTAGGCGATAGGGAGAAGACTTATGCCCCTATAGTTGAAGCATAAAGTCTTATCTCCTTTTTTATGGACGGGGCACAGAATGCTCAGGTTCCAATCGTCGGGTACACGTTCTTTCTGCCAGATGGAGCTAACTAGCTGATGCATACACCTTATCAGAGTGTCGCCTCCCGTTATAAACAGCTCGGCTGGTAGGCCATCAGCTCCTTCTGCCCTATTATTCTTCAGCCGGTTTATTGCTGTCTTTAGCTCTTCTTGGCCGGGTGGTATACATTCAATACCATCTTCTGGGATGTGGTATCTTCGTCGACTTCGCTACTATTGGATACCAACAGTTTGGAAAAATGCTCTTTCCATATCCTTAGCACACTATCTGTATCAGTTACCAGATTACCTTGCTGGTCTCTACAGGAGGATGTGCCAGTTCCAAAGCCATCAGTTTAATGTTTCACTCTTTGGTAAATTTTCGGACTTCATTCTGTCTCCTGTACATCTCGATTTGTTCACACTCCCGCTTTTCCATCTCTCTCTTTTTCCTGCGGAAAAGACGTTTCTCCTCTCTCCTTTTTTCCCGATACCTCTCACGTGCGCTACGCGTTGCTACTGATTGTAAAGTAGCCCTATATGCCGCATTTTTTTCTTCGGTGGCAGCACGACACTCCTGGTCATACCATGAATTTCTTGGTGGAGGTCTCTGGCATCCAAGTACTGATTTTGCGGCTTTTTGATGGAGTGGGCAATGTTTTGCCATTGTCCTGATATATTATCAGGACGAGGAGTGCTTTGATTAAGCAGTTGGGCCAGTTGAGTGGAATATGTTGTGGCTATCTGTTGTGATTGCAGCTTACCGATGTCCAACTTCCGTGTTGTGTCTGTTCGCACTTTGTTTGCTACGTTTAATCTGGTACGTACTATTGCTGCAACAAGGTAGTGGTCCGAGTCTATGTTTGCACCTCGGAACGATCGTACATCCAAAACGCTTGATGCATGTCTTCCATCTATCACAACGTGATTTCTTGTTCTTTGATCTGGCGATAGCCAGCTGCCCTTATGAATATCGAGATGCTTAAATCTGATACTGCTAACTACCATGTTTCTTGCAGCTGCAAAGTCTATCAGCCTCATACCATTGTCAGATGTTTCACTGTGGAGACTGAATTTCCTGACTGTTGGACCAAAGATATTCTCCTTTCCAAATTTGGCATTAAAATCGCCTAGTATAATTTTAATGTCATGGACAGGGTAACGGTCATAAGTTTCTTCTAAGCGCTCGTAAAATATATCAGCCATTGCATTGTCCCAATTTCAACTTCTATATCTCGAAACTGGTAAAAATTACGAAAACATCATAAAGGTCAGTCTTGTAGAGAATTTTTACTACTTTGACCGCAATTTATTTAAAAATCCCTCCGGCGATTTTTTTGGTTTTTTCTCATCTATGAACATTGTAGTTTCAGTATCCGAAAAAAACGCGCACCGTGTATACTGGAGTTGGGCAATCTCGTTCAATTGAACGATCCGGATCACTGTCCTCGTTCAAAGACGAATGAGAAACACCATAAAAACCAATGTGTGAAATTAAGTATACGCAGTTTTGTCGAAGAAATTACGGGTGTCTATTAAACGAGGTAGTGATCCGGATCGTTCAATTGAAAGAGATTGCCCAACTCTAGTGTATACCGATGCTGTTCGTTGCGGTCCTGTTTACAGCGATACTATATGGGCGCGATATTTATCGAAAATATATGACTCCAAAAATAAGATCCACTTCCATAATGGACTATGTCGTTGCATTTCTTAAAGTACCTTCTCCGCAACTCTCTTGATATTTAATCCTAATCCTAAAATTTCCAAAAAGGGCTACACAATTCTGCAAAGACCCTAAATACATTCGATCTGTCCGTAGATGAAAGTTTCAATTCACATAGGCTGAGGGTACATATCGGTCGGCAAAGCCGACTGATACTTTTTTACTTGTTTACAACAACAGTTGCTGGTCTTCTATAAAAGTCCCTTTGGATCATCTATAAGTACACTTGTCACACGCATATTTTGTGTAGAACTCGCTTTTTATGAAATAAATGTGGTTTTCAAAATTCTTATTATCGAAAAATAGACCTTCCAATCATCCCATTTCTTTTTTATTCAAAAATAATGTCCAATAATTATTCCGTATTTTGTGTATGTACCGGTTGCTGGAATTCTACTTGTTCAAGTAACTATTAAAACTTTCGCTTGAAGAATAAAATCATATAGGAATATTTTATGGTAAAGTGATGTCATCTCCCTCTGAAAATTCACATCCCTCAGTCATTGGGGAAAACACTTTGAAAGAGAAAACAACTTTTTAACTTTGTTTTATTATAACATTTAACCTCTGTTTTTGTAAAGTACATAACAGTTAATGTTTTATTTGTTTTAAGTTTTTATTTTGTTTTTACTTTTCTCTTCCCAAACCAAAAAAACGTGGTGAAATGGTTGGCAAATAAACCAAACTAAATAAAATTGTTTAGCCAACAAAGTTTTTGTTTTGCTTTCCTCTCTTGGTTGGTCGATTGTTTACAAAACTGCTCAGTTGCATATTCAAAAAAATCTGTTTTGATATCCATAACTATACATGTGCATAGTTTTCGCTGTCTGGCATTTATGTCTGATGGCTGCTTCAACAAGGGGAAACAATACAGCCAAAAATATTTCCCGCCACATTCCAAAAACGTTGAAACGTTGTTTTCAGTTGGTTGAGGAAACATTTTGGCTTGTAAAAACTTCTTCTTTGCATTAATCTCACACGCTTTTAAACAAATAACATATTTATTATTTTTTTCGGCCAAACAACAAGAACAATAATATCAACAATTACAACAATGTGAACAAAGTTCACTTAATGGCTTTTAAAAAGTCTGCCAAAGGTTAGCTTGGTAATAGTTGGTTGGATGGTTGGTAAACACATTCCGCACACAATGTTTAACTAATACAAATG
Organism: Musca autumnalis; assembly: GCF_047663935.1. NCBI lineage: Eukaryota > Metazoa > Arthropoda > Insecta > Diptera > Muscidae > Musca > Musca autumnalis. The sequence continues at coordinate 8,961,439 of NW_027411755.1, read as the reverse complement.
TTTTGAACAGGTTAAAGTTTTTTTCGCTTTCTCTCTATTTTGTGTTGGAAAAATTCTAAATGGGAGTATTTACAGAAGTTATTTTTTTCACTACCCTATTTCCTTTCATAGTCAGGGGGCACAGTTTTTCGAGGAAATATAGATATGGGGAAGAAAGATATTAAATGATTAGGCTTTTCGGTACAAAAACAGGTGCAGATTCATAATCATGGGGTCTAAAGTGGGCGACAGCATTACGTTGCCTTCTCAGGCCCTAAAAGTTGATGTCACAAAATGTTTCCCACAAACCTCCTGCAGTTTCAAAACGAAAATCACTTTCTCCCCAGTAATTATTTTGTTTTCATCACATCTATCAGTAGTAGAAAAAGGCATCCTTTTCTATTTTTGTTTTCATTTTATTTCCCCAAAGCTTTTGTATTGCCATTGTGGTGTAAATGTCTAACAATTTATTAAATTGCCGGTAAAACAAGAAGCAACACCTTTCATTTTTTTGCCTCCAAATGAAAGGAAAACCAACATTGCGACCCAGACTATTTTAAATCAGTCAGCCAGTGAGTAATTCAGCACTCAATCTGTTCCCTCATGCAAAAGGTTACGATTGATTTGAAGAACATCGTTCTTGTCTTCGTTTTTGAGCACTGATTAGTCTATAATTTTTCCATTCAATGAATTGAAATCATTGTCGGCTCTTAGCACAACAACAACATTGGTTTGCTACAACGAAACGTTTCAGCTAGGGGAATCGGAATTCTTGTCTATGAAGGTGTTGGCAGGCGTATACTTGTTGTGGTTGTTTAAATCATAGTAATGATGCGACTCCCCACTCTTTGCTGGAAGAAAAAAAAGGGCGATATGCACTTATTGTGGCTTAGGTATTTTTTCTGCAGCTCTTTGAAAGCTTCCATTAAGGCGGAAATGCCGTAACGCTTGTGTTGTTTCCAAAGTACAAGAGTTTGATTTTGAAATTGTTCACGTTTGTTGTGAGTTACTTGGTTCGTCTGTCTGCCTGTTCAAAGGTGAAGGAGTCCTTGAGAGTTGTTATGCGGTTTCAGTTTCGCACAGTTCCATAGGGTGCTACTATTGACTCTTTCTAAATAAAAGGTTGCTACTTTAGACCCTTTCTGAAAGCAAGGGTGCTTTTCTGAAACAAAGGGTACTTCAATAGACCCCTTCTTAAAGAAAGGGTGCTTCTATAACCCCTTCTTAAAGAGAGGGTGCTTCTATAGACCCTTTCTGAAAGAAAGGGTGCTACTATAAACCCTTTCTGACACTTTCTGAAAGAAAGGGTGCTTCTATAGACCCTTTCTGACACTTTCTGAAAGAAAGGGTGCTACTATAAACCCGTTCTGACACTTTCTGAAAGAAAGGGTAATACTATAAACCCTTTCTGGCACTTTCTATAAGAAAGGGTGCTTCTATAGACACTTTCTGAAAGAAAGGGTGCTTCTATAGACACTTTCTGAAAGAAAGGGTGCTTCTATAGACACTTTCTGAAAGAAAGGGTGCTTCTATAGACACTTTCTGAAAGAAAGGGTGTTTCTATAGACACTTTCTGAAAGAAAGGGTGCTTCTATAGACACTTTCTGAAAGAAAGGGTGCTTCTATAGACACTTTCTGAAAGAAAGGGTGCTTCTATAGACACTTTCTGAAAGAAAGGGTGCTTCTACAGACACTTTCTGAAAGAAAGGGTGCTTCTACAGACACTTTCTGAAAGAAAGGGTGCTTCTATAGACACTTTCTGAAAGAAAGGGTGCTTCTATAGACACTTTCTGAAAGAAAGGGTGCTTCTATAGACACTTTCTGAAAGAAAGGGTGCTTCTATAGACACTTTCTGAAAGAAAGGGTGATTCTATAGGCCCTTGCTGAAAGAAAGGGTGTTTCTATAGACCTTTTCTAAAAGCAATGGAGCCACTATATATCCTTTCTACCATAGGTCCTTTCTTAAAGAAAGGGTGCTTCTATAGACCCTTTCTAAAAGCAATGGAGCCACTATATATCCTTTCTACCATAGGTCCTTTCTTAAAGAAAGGGTGCTTCTATAGACCCTTTCTTAAAGAAATGGTGCTTCTATAGACCCTTTTAAAAGAAAGGGTGCTTCTATAGACCATTTTAAAAGAAAGGGTGCTTCTATAGACCCTTTAAAAAGAAAGGGTGCATCTATAGACCCTTTTAAAAGAAAGGGTGCTTCTATAGACCCTTTTAAAAGAAAGGGTGCTTCTATAGACCCTTTAAAAAGAAATGGTGCATCTATAGACCCTTTTAAAAGAAAGGGTGCTTCTATAGACCCTTTAAAAAGAAATGGTGCTTCTATAGACTCTTCCTGTAAGGAAGGGTGCTTCTACAGACTCTTTCTGTAAGGATGGGTGCTTCTATAGACTCTTTCTGTAAGGAAGGGTGCTTCTATAGACCCTTTCTGAAAGAAAGCGTGCTTCAATAGACCCTTTCTTAAAGAAAGGATGCTTCTATTGACACTTTCTGAAAGAAAGCGTGCTTCAATAGACCATTTCTTAAAGAAAGGATGCTTCTATTGACACTTTCTGAAAGGAAGGGTGCTTCTATTGACACTTTCTGAAAGGAAGGGTGCTTCTATAGACCCTTTCTGAATGAAAGGGTGCTTTTATAGGCCCTTTTATGAAAGAAAGAGTACTTCTATAAACCCTTTTTGAAAGAGAGGGTTCTTCTATAAACCCTTTCTGTAAGAGAGTGTGCTTCTATAGACCCTTTGTGAAAGAAATTGTGCTTCTATAGACTCTTTCTGTAAGAAAGGGTGCTTCTATAGACTCTTTCTGTAAGGTAGGGTGCTTCTATAGACTCTTTCTGTAAGGTAGGGTGCTTCTATAGACTCTTTCTGTAAGGAAGGGTGCTTCTATAGACCCTTTCTGAAAGAAAGCGTGCTTCAATAGACCCTTTCTTAAAGAAAGGATGCTTCTATTGACACTTTCTGAAAGGAAGGGTGCTTCTATTGACACTTTCGGAAAGGAAGGGTACTTCTATAGACCCTTTCGTAAAGGAAGGATACTTCTATTGACACTTTCTGAAAGGAAGGGTGCTTCTATTGACACTTTCTGAAAGGAAGGGTGCTTCTATAGACCCTTTCTTTCAGAGAGGGTACTTCAATAGACCCTTTCTGAAAGAGAGGGTGCTTCTATAAACCCTTTTTGAAAGAGAGGGTGCTTCTATAAACCCTTTTTGAAAGAGAGGGTGCTTCTATAAACCCTTTCTGAAAGAGAGGGTGCTTCTATAAACCCTTTCTGAAAGGAAGGGTGCTTCTATAAACCCTTTCTGAAAGGAAGGGTGCTTCTATTTACACTTTCTGAAAGGAAGGGTGCTTCTATAGACCCTTTCTTTCAGAAAGGGTACTTCAATAGACCCTTTCTTTCAGAAAGGGTACTTCAATAGACCCTTTCTGAAAGAGAGGGTGCTTCTATAAACCCTTTTTGAAAGAGAGGGTGCTTCTATAAACCCTTTCTGAAAGAGAGGGTGCTTCTATAAACCCTTTTTGAAAGAGAGGGTGCTTCTATTAACCCTTTCTGAAAGAGAGGGTCCTTCTATTAACCCTTTCTGAAAGAGAGGGTGCTTCTCTAAACCCTTTCTGAAAGAGAGGGTACTTCTATAAACCCTTTCTGAAAGAGAGGGTGCTTCTATAAATCCTTTCTGAAAACGAGGGTCCTACTATAAACCATTTCTGAAAGAGAGGGTGCTTCTATAAATCCTTTCTGAAAGCGAGGGTCCTTCTATAAACCATTTCTGAAAGAGAGGGTGCTTCTATAAATGCTTTCTGAAAGAGAGGGTGCTTCTATAAATCCTTTCTGAAAGCGAGAGTCCTTCTATAAACCATTTCTGAAAGAGAGGGTGCTTCTATAAATCCTTTCTGAAAGCGAGGGTCATATTGAACCAATTAAAAATTTATCGTTAATTTGTCCCAGATATTTATCACATCTTCCATCACTCAGTAAGTGGTTCAAATTATCTTATTAATCTTCCACTGTCCCAATGGCAGTTGGAGTTTTCCCCCTTTTCCTTTTTGTTTTATATTTTTTCCAACGTGCGTTTATAGCGCTTCTATCAATATCCCTGGCTTACTTACTGTTTTATCATCTAACCTGCAATTCTGGCACTTTGGTGGTAACATTTACTTAAAGTCAGTCACAGCATCATTCACTCCGTTTCTCCAATCATTTATCGTCATCATCGTTGTAGTCGCGGTGAAAATGATAGCTTGGTTTGTTTCCATTTGGACGCTTCTGAAAATGATGACGTTGATTATTTGCAATCCTTGTATTTTCCTGTGTGCATTTTGATAGCGCAATAAATTGTGGATATTTTTTCACGCTTTCGTAAGAGTCCCCCAAAAACATGTAGGAGAAGAAGGATATTCCTGATGACGTTGGCGATGCTGCTGATTTTTATTATTTGCCAGGTTTGTAGCAAGTCTTCTTTAATTTTGTGTGTGTGCGAGAGTGAGAAGGAGTTACAATGGAGCTTCTTAAGAGGATTTAAAAGGAACTTGCTTGCTCTTAAGTCATTTCTTGTTGGCTTGATTACAAAGTATGTATGGAGTACTTACTGTCGGAAAGGATGTGAGAGTTTTTGGCATTTGTATGTAAAATCTGAAGAACTTACCTACATAGTACTAGAATTTTAAGTCCTTGGCTTGCTTAAATAACTCATTATGGTGGCTTCCCATTTACTTTGAAGTGCTTGGAGGGATATCCGCCTTTAGGTGACTAGAAAATGTCAATAGACATAACCTCGATAGTAATTATAGAAGACCATAAGGTATTCTTATAGGAGGCAACAGATCCAGAAGGCTTACGCATAAAAGAACAGATGGTTTTCTTATAACAGTCTTCTTATAGAATACCAAGAAGTGTACTTATAAAAGTCCCGAAGGTCGTTATAGAACAAAGTTCACTCAACAGCTCCTCCATATACTTATGTAATTCATGCATTGAAGTCATTTATTTATATTATATTTTATTCGAATTAGCCTGCTTTGAAGAACAAAAAGCTAGGAAAAGGTAGAGGATCTGTGGCGTAGTCCGAAACTATAGTCTTCCTTACCTTACCCCTAGGCAAACAGTGCTAAATTTGATAAAAACGCCAGTAATGTTCTAATAAGTCGTTTGTTTACTGTAATCAATACAATGTAATTCGCATTCACCTCATGTTTTCTGAGTCTTTAATATTTAAATTTTGGCCATTGAAATCAATGCAATCCTGGAAGAGATCTAGTGTTAACCATTTTTGGAAATACCCATTGTGGCGGTCACATTACTGCAGCGACTTTTGTTTACGGTTCCACACAGAGACTTCGGTTAACAGCGCTCATTGAAATATAACACACATATAGTCGGTCCATATGGAGACCCTGGAGAGATAATGTCCAAATAAAATGACTGATGAGCATGATAACTTATGAATTGTGTATCCGATTTAGTCAGAATTTTAAACATAGTAATATTTCATTCAAACGCACATCAAGTTCCGAGTAAGTCTATGTCGGATAACAACTATGGTTAGCTTCCTACAAAAGTTCAAAAATTCGCTTAAGGGATTATGAGCACAAAAAAGCAATTTTTATGATTTTTTACAAGAAATCTACCAAACTTTTTTAGAAGCTTCAGTTTTCACCTGGAAGATCACACATTGAGCTACTTTCGGATTTTATATTTGTTGAAAAATATTGCACAATGTTGTGACAAATGGCCGCCTACGAAACACTGACTTTACTAAAGCAGTTTGCGGTTCCCACTGTAGCTCGAAAACGAATGAACCGATCAGCATGTTTTTGTGGGATCATTAAGAACCTACCCAGCAAAAAATCGGATCCGTTAGTCATTATGTAACCCATTACAAAGTAATGTAAACAAAAATAACAACTTAAATTACTCCTTATTAAGTTGTGAGTACGGTGGCACAGAGCTAGTGTGTCCGACTGCAAATCAGAGTGTTGTGTGTTCAACACTCACAGACGGCCGGGTACTTTTTGTTAAAAAAAAAAAACAATGCACACTTGGTGGCGCACATGTAAACATTAAAACAACCCTTAATGTTCGTGTGAGTGGCCCATTATTTTGGGAGGATTTTTTTGCTGGATAATAATCTTGTCCTTAAGCGAAACGGAATAAAAAAATTATACATTTAAAAAAATGTGAACTGTCAAAGCCAAAATTTTTATTTTAACTAAAAAATTTATAGTTTAGAAATAAATCCGTCAAAAATTATTTTTTTGAAGTCTCTTGCTTCGGGACTAGATTTGTGTGTGTATAATAATCCTACAAAAACATTTTCTGTACTTTAAAATGAGCAAGTAAACAAATTTTTCGATTTGTAAGTGACCATAACCCCTTAAGTGCAGTTTAAGGACACGGTGCTCTTGAAGCAACTTTAAATGAAAGGTGCTTACACCTGGGAAGTTTTTGCGGATGCTGAAATTACAATGTTCCTGGATAAGAAAAATCAAAAAAACAAAAGAAAATCGCCGGAGCGCTTTTTAGATAAATCGCGATTCATGTCGGCATTGTTAAGGGTATTTGGGTTTTTACGATTTTGCTTGGATACCGCAAGTCCTATCGAAATGTTGCGAAATAAATTGTTGTAGCTATGAAAATTCTCTACAAGATTGACCTTTATGGTATTTTCGTAGGTTTTACCGTTTTCGAGATATAGAAGTTCAAATTGGGACAATGCACCGACTATATCGTCTCCTTATAAAACAGCGTCATGACTGCAATTTCCCAACTTAACCTTATATATCTCAAAAATCGTACCACCTAGGGAAAATATACGAAAGCCAATTTCGTAGAGAATTTTCACAGCTACAATATTTTCATTAGTCCCATTCCGAATGGACTTGCGCTTTTCAAGCAAAATCCTGAAGACCTGAGAAAAAAATTTGAATGATTGATCCGAACTTCTATATTTAAAAAAAAAACGGTAAAACCTACGAAAATATTGTGCAGGTCAATCTTGTAGAGAATTTTCATAGCTACAGCATTTTCTTTTGTGGATGACGTAGGGGATGAGAGATACCAAGGAACGGTCCTGACCGGCTTTAACATGGCAAAGTCCAGTATTTATGTTGGTTCTCTCACTCATCTCAAGTGGACACTGACCTCCCCGTGGTGTCACCTGGGGAGATGCCTTTAACACCCGTTAAAGTTAGTGAGATAACATGTGCCGCGCGTTCGCCCATAAGAACGTTAAAAACTTGGGTTTGGGCGCCGGGTTAGTAACCTCCCCTAGAAAAAGCAGTTGACGACCCCCGCAAACGTTTTAAGGACCATGATCTGCGAATCTGCACCTGGAATGTTCGCACACTTTATAGAGAAGGTGCAGTTTACGCACTGGCAGATGTACTTGAAAAGTACAAGCCCGACATTACTGCCATACAGGAAATACGATGGAATGGGAAAGGCGTCATAACGCACTGTATTATAGCTGCCATGACATAAAGCATGAGTTTGGTTGCGGATTTGTAGTTGGTCGGAGGTTAAAACACCTGGTCTGCAGCTTCACACCCGTGAATGAAAGACTCGCTGCAATTTGATTAAAAGCAAACCTCTTCAACATCAGCTTTATTTGCGCTCCTGCTCCCACTGAAGACAAGGACGAACAGGCCAAAGATATATTTTATGAGCGCTTAGAAGAAACATATGACTGTTGCCCTGCCCATGACATTAAAATTATTCTAGGCGATTTTAATACCAAAATTGGAAAGGAGAATATCTATGGCCAAACAATTGGGAAATTCAGAAACATCTGACAATGGCATGATGCTAATAGACTTCGCAGAGGCAAAAAACATGATAGTTAGCAGCACCAGATTTAAACACCTCGACATCCATAAGGGCACCTGTCTCCAGATCAGAAATCAGAATATTGCACTCCATGCAAACAGCCGCAAAATCCATACTTGGATACCAGAGACCTCCACCAAGGAATCCATGGTATGATCAAGAGTGTCGTGCTGCTACCGAAGAGAAAAATGCGGCATATAGGGCTACTTTACAATCCGTAGCAACTCGTAAAGATACAGGGAGAAAAGGAGACGGGGGGGAAACGTATTTTCCGCAGGAAAAAGAGTTAGATGGAAAAGCGGGAGTGTGAAAAAATCGAGATGTACAGGAACCAGAATGAAGTCCGAAAATTCTACCAAAGAGTGAAGCATCAAACTGATGGCTGTGGTACAGGCACCTCCTAATGTAGAGACCAGAAAGGTAATTTGGTAACTGATACAGGTAGTTCTCAGGATATGGAAGGAGCATTTTTCAAACCTGTTGGTATCCAGCGAAGACGACGAAGGTACCACAGATCCAATCCCAGAAGATGGTATTGAATGTATACCGCCCAGCCAAGATGAGGTAAAGACAGCAATAAACCGGCTGAAGAATAATAAGGCAGCAGAAGCCGATGGCTTACCAGCCGAGCTGTTCAAAACCGGAGGCGACACGCTGATAAGGTGTATTCATCAGCTAGTTAGCACCATCTGGCAGGAAGAACGAGTACCCGACTATTGGAACCTGAGTATCCTGTGCCCCGTCCATAAGAAAGGAGATAAGACTGTATGCTCTAACTATAGGGGCATAAGTTTACTCCCGATTGCCTACAAGATCGTGTCAGGGATATTGTGCGAACGACTAAAGCCTATGGTCAACGAGATAATTGGACCATACCAATGCGCCTTTAGACCTGGTAAGTCCACTATTGATCAGATATTCACCCTGCGGAGAAGACCCAAGAGATGCAGATCGACAGCTACCACCTTTTTATCGATTATAATGCAGCCTTCGACAGCCCGCTGCGTTCAAAGGTATTCCAAGCCATGTCTGAATTTGGTATCCCTGCAAAGTTCATCCGGCTTTGTAAAATGACTTTAACTGACACGAGATCCTCAGTTGAAATAGGAAAGAACCTCTCCGAAGACTTTTGTACCAAAAAAGGTTTCAGGCAAGGAGATAGCCTCTCGTGTGATCTCTTCAACATCCTGCTGGAAAAGGTTATTCGAGAGGCAAACGTCAAAAGAAGTGGCACAATAGCCACATTTTACTTGCTTATGCTGATGATATAGACATCATGGGACTATCAGTAAAAGAAGTACCAGATACCTTTATAAAGGTCGAAGGAGAATCTGCTAAACACAACTAACGACATCAGTTGTGAAATAAAAAGAAGAATTGTATTGGCTAACAGATGCTACTTTGACTAAAGTAATCAGTTTAAAAACAAAGCCACATCCCGTCAAAGAAAAATAACGCTATACAAAACACTGATACTACCCGTGCTGATGTATGGTTCCGACTTGCGCTAGCAGTTAAGGCAGTGCTTGGTGTGTTTGAGAAAAAAAATTCTTCAAAAGATCTACGGAGCAATCTGCGTGAATATGGACGTAGCATGAACCACCAGCTGTATCTGCTATACAACGACATCAATATAGTTAAACGTATTGAGATGCAACGATTGCGTTGGCTAGGCCATATCATAAGAATGAGCGATGATGAACCCGCTAAAAAGGCGTATGAGCCGCTTGGCGGTGCACGCAGAATTGGCAGGTCAAAGAATAGATGGCGCAAACAAGTGGATGAAGAGAAGCAATAGACAGAGGGAAATGGAGATCTTTTCTTAGTTCGGCCTATAGCACAAATGTTCTGTAATGGGCCAGCTAAGTAAATAAGTAAGCATTTTCTTTTGTGGAAACCGAAGAAACCTAAAAATGTAAATTTTTACCGCGATTTATTTAAAAAGCGCTCCGGTGATTTTTTTGTTTTTTGAATTTTCTAATCTATGAACATTGTAGTTCCAGAATCCACAAAAACTTCCCAGGTGTAAGCACCTTCCATTTAAAGTTGCTTCAAGAGCACAGTGAGTACTGTTCGAATTTACCGAAATTTCTCCTTATGGTCTTCTTTACAGCGATACAATGTTATTTGTTTGAATGTCCCCGCTGCCTTAAATAATGACGCAAAAGGCTGTAAACAAATTCCCAAAAAGGTTGCCTAAATCGGTCCACTCCGATATTCGTAATTATATTGACTATAAGGTTATATTTTTTTGGTAGGCGAAGGCAATACTTCCTGAGATATCTTGTTTTCGTTAAATATAATTGTTACACAAACTTCGCAGATGGGACAGGGGAGACTTCTCTCATATCAATGAGTGCACCCCGATTCATATTAGCTCAAAGATATGGGACCTACTGTTTATTGCCGAGTCCGAACGGCGTGTCCTAAGACACCACTTGTAGAGAAGTTTTACATGGCTGAAATACTCAGGAAATGTCGCCAACATTGCTAAGGGGTATTTTGCTACCGTTGAAAATTGTTTGATGTTGCTTGGCCGGGGAATCGAACCCACGACCTTCAGCGTGCAAGGCGGGTGTGCATACCATTGCACCACGGTGGCAACCACGGTTCGTAAAAGCTGAACTTTAATTTTGAACACCCACCAGTGGGCTAGTTTTTGCTCGATGGTCTATCTCCATTCTATATTTTTATACCCTGCGTTGCTTCTATTCTACTTCTATTCTAAGGGGCAATGTCATTACAAAGCAATGTCCTGTAATTATTATTCAGTAAAAAAAGGAAGCTGTTTTATGGCGAGATATAAATTTCCATACCGGCTGGATCAGCGATAGGCGCCACATTCTTATATTGCATTCTATACGGGGTGTCATTGTGTGAGTGCATGCTTTTTCAATTAGTTAAATTGTGTGAGAGCACGTGTGCGCTCTCTTGCCTAACATTGGCATACATACCCATCTCGAGTTTGCTGGCGAAAAGAAACCATGGGAGATGTAAGGCTTCCTTCATTACATTGTTAGACAGTGTTCCGGCACGCAAAAGAAGGTCAATCCGGTATGTATCCTTCCCTGGCGATCTCCGCACACCTTTCGTAGATCTTGTAGTTTATAAAGCAGAACACGGTGCTCTTGAACTACTTTAAATGAAGGGTACTCACGCCTGGGATGTCTTAGGGGATTCTGATACTACAATGTTCATAGTCAAGAAAAATGATAAAATTGCCGGAGGGCTTTTTAAATATATCGCGGTCAAAGTTCATATTTTTAGATTTTCAGGATTTTGCTTGGAAACGGCAAGTCCTATAGAATAGGGATTAAGGAAAACCTTGTAGATAATTTTCACTGCTACAAGATTTTCTTTAATCTCAATTTGAACTTCTATATCTCAAAAACGTAAGACCTACGAAAATGCCGAAAGATCAGTCTTGAAGAGAATTTTCACATTTTCTCTAATCCCATTCGATAGGCACGGTGCTCTTGAAGCAACTTTAAATGGAAGGTGCTTACACCTGGGAAGTTTTTGCGGATTCTGAAACTACAATGTTCATAGATGATAAAAATCAAAAAATCATAAAAAAAATCGACCGAGCGCTTTTTAAATAAATCGCGGTTCAAGTTGAAATTTTTAAGGGTTTCACAACTTTAATTGGAAACCGCAAGTACTATCGAAGTGGGACAAAAGAATACGTTGTAGGTATGAAAATTTTCTACAAGATTAACCTTTATGACAATTTCGTAGGATTTACCGTTATTGAGGTATAGAAGTTTACATTGGGGAAATGCATTGACTGTATCGGTACTTTATAAAAATTTCATACATAGTGCGCCTTAACTAACTTTAAGTGAAATCCGCTTACACCTGGGAAAAATCCACGTTTTGTGGTCAGAATGTCCCTATAAAATATTGTTCAAAGAATCCACGTATTGTGGTCGGATTGTCCGTAAAAAATATTGTTTAAAAATCCACGTTTTATGGTAGGCTGCTGGTCCTTGAAAAAAAGTCTTTAAAAATCCACGTTTTATGGTAGGCTGGTCCTTAAAAAATATTCTTTGGAGAAACTACGTTTTGTGGTCGGATGGTTCTTGAAAAAAAAATCTTTAAAAATCCACGTTTTATGGTAGGCTGGTCCTTAAAAAAAATTCTTTAGAGAAACTACGTTTTGTGGTCGGATGGTTCTTGAAAAAATATTCTTAAAAAAATCTATGTTTTGTGATCGGATGGTCCTTGAAAAAATTCTTTAAAATCCACGTTTTATAGTAGGCTGGTCCTTGAAAAAAAAATTCTTTAAAAAATCCAAGTTTTATGGTAGGCTGGTCCTTGAAAAAAAAAAATTCTTTAAAAACCACGTTTTATGGTAGGCTGGTCCTTCAAAAAAAAATTGACGTTTTATGGTAGCCTGGTCCTTGAAAAAATTCTTTAAAAAATCAACGTTTTATGGTAGGCTGGTCCTTGAAAAAAAAAAATTTCTTTAAAAAATCCAAGTTTTATGGTAGGCTGGTCCTTGAAAAAAATTCTTTAAAAAATCCACGTTTTACGGTAGGCTGGTCCTTGAAAAAAAACTTTAAAAAAACCATGTTTTATGGTAGGCTGGTCCTTAAAATAATATTCTTTAGGGAAACTACGTTTTGTGGTCGGATTGTCCGTGAAAAAATATTCTTTAAAAAAAGCTACGTTTTGTGATCGGATGGTCCTTGAACAAATATTCTTTAAAAATCCACGTTTTGTGGTCGGATTGTCCTTGAAAAAATTTTCTTTAAAAAATCTATGTTTTGTGATTGGATGGTCCTTGAACAAATATTCTTTAAAAAAATCCACGTTTTGTAGTCGGATGGACCTTGTAAAATATTCTTTAAAAAACCAAGGTTGGTCCTTGAAAAAAAATCTTTAAAAAATCCACGTTTTGTAGTCGGATGGACCTTGTAAAATATTCTTTAAAAAACCAAGGTTGGTCCTTGAAAAAAAATCTTTAAAAAATCCACGTTTTGTGTTTGGATGGTCATTGAAAAAATATTCTTTAAAAAATCCACGTTTTGTGTTTGGATGGTCATTGAAAAAATATTCTTTAAAAAATCCACGTTTTGTGTTTGGATGGTCATTGAAAAAATATTCTTTAAAAAATCCACGTTTTGTGTTTGGATTCTTTAAAAAATCCACGTTTTGTGTTTGGATGGTCATTGAAAAAATATTCTTTAAAAAATCCACGTTTTGTGTTTGGATTCTTTAAAAAATCCACGTTTTGTGTTTGGATGGTCATTGAAAAAATATTCTTTAAAAAATCCACGTTTTGTGTTTGGATTCTTTAAAAAATCCACGTTTTGTGTTTGGATGGTCATTGAAAAAATATTCTTTAAAAAATCCACGTTTTGTGTTTGGATTCTTTAAAAAATCCACGTTTTGTGTTTGGATGGTCATTGAAAAAATATTCTTTAAAAAATCCACGTTTTGTGTTTGGATTCTTTAAAAAATCCACGTTTTGTGTTTGGATGGTCATTGAAAAAATATTCTTTAAAAAATCCACGTTTTGTGTTTGGATTCTTTAAAAAATCCACGTTTTGTGTTTGGATGGTCATTGAAAAAATATTCTTTAAAAAATCCACGTTTTGTGTTTGGATGGTCATTGAAAAAATATTCTTTAAAAAATCCACGTTTTGTGTTTGGATGGTCATTGAAAAAATATTCTTTAAAAAATCCACGTTTTGTGTTTGGATGGTCATTGAAAAAATATTCTTTAAAAAATCCACGTTTTGTGTTTGGATGGTCATTGAAAAAATATTCTTTAAAAAATCCACGTTTTGTGTTTGGATGGTCATTGAAAAAATATTCTTTAAAAAATCCACGTTTTGTGTTTGGATGGTCATTGAAAAAATATTCTTTAAAAAATCCACGTTTTGTGTTTGGATTTTCATTGAAAAAATATTCTTTAAAAAATCCACGTTTTGTGTTTGGATGGTCATTGAAAAAATATTCTTTAAAAAATCCACGTTTTGTGTTTGGATGGTCATTGAAAAAATATTCTTTAAAAAATCCACGTTTTGTGGTCTGATGGTCATTGAAAAAATATCCTTAAAAAAGTCCACGTTTTGTGTTTGGATGGTCCTTGAAAAAATATTCTTTAGAAAAATCCAAGTTTTGCGTTGGGGTGGTCATGAAAAATATTCTTAGACAAATCCACGTTTTGTGTTTGGATGGTCATTGAAAAATATTTTTTAGAAAAATCCACGTTTTGTGTTTGGATGGTGATAGAAAAAATATTCTTTAGAAAAATACACGTTTTGTGTTGGAATGGTCATTGAAAAAATATTCTTTAAAAAATCCACGTTTTGTGTTTGGATGGTCATTGAAAAAATATTCTTTAAAAAATCCACGTTTTGTGGTCTGATGGTCATTGAAAAAATATCCTTAAAAAAGTCCACGTTTTGTGTTTGGATGGTCCTTGAAAAAATATTCTTTAGAAAAATCCAAGTTTTGCGTTGGGGTGGTCATAAAAATATTCTTAGACAAATCCACGTTTTGTGTTTGGATGGTCATTGAAAAATATTTTTTAGAAAAATCCACGTTTTGTGTTTGGATGGTGATAGAAAAAATATTCTTTAGAAAAATACACGTTTTGTGTTGGAATGGTCATTGAAAAAATATTCTTTAAAAAATCCACGTTTTGTGTTTGGATGGTCATTGAAAAAATATTCTTTAAAAAATCCACGTTTTGTGGTCTGATGGTCATTGAAAAAATATCCTTAAAAAAGTCCACGTTTTGTGTTTGGATGGTCCTTGAAAAAATATTCTTTAGAAAAATCCAAGTTTTGCGTAGGGGTGGTCATGAAAAATATTCTTAGACAAATCCACGTTTTGTGTTTGGATGGTCATTGAAAAATATTTTTTAGAAAAATCCACGTTTTGTGTTTGGATGGTGATAGAAAAAATATTCTTTAGAAAAATAGACGTTTTGTGTTGGAATGGTCATTGAAAAAATATTCTTTAAAAAATCCACGTTTTGTGTTTGGATGGTCATTGAAAAAATATTCTTTAAAAAATCCACGTTTTGTGGTCTGATGGTCATTGAAAAAATATCCTTAAAAAAGTCCACGTTTTGTGTTTGGATGGTCCTTGAAAAAATATTCTTTAGAAAAATCCAAGTTTTGCGTTGGGGTGGTCATGAAAAATATTCTTAGACAAATCCACGTTTTGTGTTTGGATGGTCATTGAAAAATATTTTTTAGAAAAATCCACGTTTTGTGTTTGGATGGTGATAGAAAAAATATTCTTTAGAAAAATACACGTTTTGTGTTGGGATGGTCATTGAAAAAATATTCTTTATTCTTTCTTTTGTGGTCTAAGAATCCTTTAACAAATATTTTGTACAAATCCAAATTTTGTGGAGTGAGGGAGGACCTTTCCAAACATATTCCTTAAAAAATCTGCTTTGTGGTCTCAGGGGTTTCTAAAAAACATATTTCAAAAACCACGTTTTGTGGCCTCAAAATCCATCAAATATATTCTTTAAAAAATTGTGGTCAAAGGATCCTTCAAAAAATCATCTCCTACATCATCCTTCTGGTCATTCTTTCCAGCTTAGTAAACTTTCCCAAACTCCAATCTGTGGTAAAAAAGTCCAGTTAATTTTGTGTTAAATGTTTCTTGAATAAACTTTTTGCAGTTTTCAAACTTCTTAAAGAAGTTATTTTTTCGTCTTCTTCTTCTTTTCTCTTAAACAATCAATAAAGTATCTTAACAATAATGTCTTATTTTTCGGGCAACAGAAAAACTGGCCAGGAGAATAACATTAGGGCTAGCATTGTGGGAGAGGGATAGATGAGTTCAGTAAAGTATGTACTTTTCAATTTCCATTAAAATAAAGGGGCCAGCAGTAATCATTACGGCGAGCTGTGCGCAGTCAATAACGGTATACGAACTTGCAAAAAATTGATAACGGTTGGGAGGAGGGAAGGATGAATTTGGATGACTGGTTTGTTGGTCGTTTGCTTCATTGGATAGACGGATGGATGCTTGGCTGGTTGGTTGCCTGACTTTAATACTTGGTTGGTGTATGGAAAAAGTTCAGATAGCTGAATGTTTGGATGACTGGCTGGCTGACTAGATGGATGGATGCCATTGCTGTTTTGCTATACATTTTGTTGTTTTTGGTTTTTCGCTGATTGCATGGCAGACATATTTTTATATATCCAACGCATAAGAGCCAAATGATGAGTAGAAAACAAACTCCATGGCGCTGATGGTGATGATGATGCCCACGATGATGTTAATGCTGTTACAGCTGATGATGAATTTTGGATGAGCAGAAGATGAGGACGACCAAATTAAATTGGGGGAAACTTTTACCAAAACTCACTCCCCCTTAAGCACATACACACAGATACACACCCACAAAGTAGAAAAAAAGCAACAACGAATTGATGGCTGCCATCATCATCATCAACAACTTGAATGTCGCGAGACATCACGTTGAAACTCTTAAATTAAAATAGAAAGTTTTTGTGCGTTAAGTTACTGCGTATTTTGTTTTGGATGTTGAGGATGGCGACAGAGACTTCAAGATGTTCTACATTTAAAGATCTCTACTTTGAATTTTTTAAGCAAAAAAATTAAAAAATTGCTATTGAACATGCCTGTGGAACTACAACATCGTGGCAACGAGTCACCAAGCAGTCACTCATCTAGGGCTAGGCAGTTTATTTTTTGCCTAGCCAGGTTGGCCTGGTTAGAGAGTGGGAGTGGGTGGCTGGTTGGTTGTTGTGTTGTGAACTTTTGCAATTTTAATTAAGTTTCGAAAACGTTTTGTATCTCTAGCACACATTTAATCAGAAAAAGAGCGCGCGTGAGTTACACACAGTGACAAACACGCATTCCCATCTATCAACCAGCATCCATCTACAAAAAATCCTTGAGCTCACTTTGCCAGGCTACCACCAGCCTTCCATCATCATGACGAAAAATACCAACATTGGAAATACCGACAAATGGGATGAAGTGGAAAAAACCCAGGCCCCCATCACACACATACACCCGAACTTAATGTTAAAACTACTGAAGCAGAGACTAGCTCGCACTCACTCGCAATATTATCAAAGTCGCGCACTCTTCAATTAAAAGAAAAAAGTCAGAGTGCAACATAAATAAAATTGAAATAATGAAAAAGTAGCAGCAAACATTTTATACTTGAATATGGAAAAACTTATTTTTGCAACATGGTGTGAGTGTGTGTGTGGATGTGAGTAAAATGGAGGACAAGTGACAAAGTTGACAAAGTTATTGGATGGATGCGAAAAAACAGACAACAACCGACAGACAGTATCAGGGACAATAGTCTTCCATGAAAAGGCAAAAATATTTTTCATTAGCATCAACTCAATTTATTTCTAGTCTTAATTTAAGAAGAATATTTTAGTTTTTTCTAGTGTTCGAACTTTTGATGAATTTCATTAACTTAAATTAAATTCAGATAAAGGTAAAAAGTTTAAGGTTAAGTAGAGGAGGAGACATGGATTTTGCAATAATATTTTTTCAACGACCAACAGACAACAAATTGTTGGTTTTTGAAAGAAGATTTTTTGCACCACCCAAGGCCACAATCGTGATTTTTTATAGAAAAATATCTAACCCCAACAGACCACAAAACGTGGATTTTTTATAGAATATTTTTCCAACACCAAAATACCACAAAACGTGGATTTTTAAAGAATAGTTTTCCAACACTGAAAGACCACACAACGCGGATTGCTTAAAAATATTTTTCTTACACCAACAGAAGAATATTTTTCAAGGACAACCATTCCACAAAATTTGAATTTTTTAATAATATTTTTTCAAGGACCACCAACCCACAAAACGTGGAATTTTAAAGAATATTTTTTCAAGGACCATCAACCCACAAAACGGGGATTTTTTAAGAATATTTTTTCAAAACGTGGATTTTTAAAGAATGTTTTTGTCAAGGACCACCAACCCACAAAACTTGAATTTTTAAAGAATACTTTTTCAAGGACCGCCAACCCACAAGACGTGGATTTTTAAAGAATATTTTTTCAAGGACCACCAACCCACAAAACGTGGACTTTAAACGATATTTTTTCAAGGACCACCAACCCACAAAACGTGGATTTTTAAAAAAATATTTTTTCAAGGACCACCAACCCACAAAACGTGGACTTTAAACGATATTTTTTCAAGGACCACCAACCCACAAAAGTGAATTTTTAAACAATATTTTTTCAAGGACCACCAACCCACAAAACGTGGATATTTTAAATAATATTTTTTCAAGGACCATTCCATTAAAGAATATTTCTCAAGGACCATCAACCCACAAAACGTGGATTTTTAAAGAATATTTCTCAAGGACCACCAACCCACAAAACATGGATTTTTAAAGAATATTTTTTCAAGGACCATTCCACCACAAAACGTGTATTTTTAAAGAATATTTTTTTCAAGGACCATTCCACCACAAAACGTGGATTTTTGAAGAATATTTTTTCAAGGACCATTCCACCACAAAACGTGGATTTTTAAAGAATATTTTTTCAAGGACCATTCCACCACAAAACGTGGATTTTTAAAGAATATTTTTTCAAGGACCATTCCACCACAAAACGTGGATTTTTAAAGAATATTTTTTCAAGGACCTTTCCACCACAAAACGTGGATTTTTAAAGAATATTTTTTCAAGGACCATTCCACCACAAAACGTGGATTTTTAAAGAATACTTTTTCAAGGACCACCAACCCACAAAACGTGGATTTTTAAAGAATACTTTTTCAAGGACCACCAACCCACAAAACGTGGATTTTTAAAGAATACTTTTTCAAGGACCACCAACCCAAAAAACGTGGATTTTTAAAGAATTTTTTTTTTTTCAAAGACCATTCCACCACAAAACGTGGATTTTTAAAGAATTTTTTTTCAAGGACCACCAATCCACAAAATTTGGATTTTTTAAAGAATATTTTTTCAAGGACCATTCCACCACGAAACGTGGATTTTTAAAGAATATTTTTCAAGGACCACCAATCCACAAAATGTGGATTTTTAAAGAATATTTTTTCAAGGACCATTCCACCACAAAACGTGGATTTTTAAAGAATATTTTTTCAAGGACCTTTCCACCACAAAACATGGATTTTTAAAGAATATTTTTTCAAGGACCATTCCACCACAAAACGTGGATTTTTAAAGAATATTTTTTCAAGGACCATTCCACCACAAAACGTGGATTTTTAAAGAATTTTTTTTTTTCAAAGACCATTCCACCACAAAACGTGGATTTTTAAAGAATTTTTTTTTTCAAGGACCATTCCACCACAAAACGTGGATTTTTAAAGAATATTTTTTCAAGGACCATTCCACCACAAAACTTGGATTTTTAAAGAATATTTTTTCAAGGACCATTCCACCACAAAACGTGGATTTTTAAAGAATATTTTTTCAAGGACCATTCCACCACAAAACGTGGATTTTTAAAGATTTTTTTTTTTCAAAGACCATTCCACCACAAAACGTGGATTTTTAAAGAATTTTTTTTTTCAAGGACCATTCCACCACAAAACGTGGATTTTTAAAGAATATTTTTTCAAGGACCATTCCACCACAAAACTTGGATTTTTAAAGAATATTTTTTCAAGGACCATTCCACCACAAAACGTGGATTTTTAAAGAATATTTTTTCAAGGACCATTCCACCACAAAACGTGGATTTTTAAAGATTTTTTTTTTTCAAAGACCATTCCACCACAAAACGTGGATTTTTAAAGAATTTTTTTTTTCAAGGACCATTCCACCACAAAACGTGGATTTTTAAAGAATATTTTTTCAAGGACCATTCCACCACAAAACGTGGATTTTTAAAGAATATTTTTTCAAGGACCACCAACCCACAAAACGTGGATTTTTAAAGAATATTTTTTCAAGGACCATTCCACCACGAAACGTGGATTTTTAAAGAATATTTTTCAAGGACCACCAATCCACAAAATGTGGATTTTTAAAGAATATTTTTTCAAGGACCATTCCACCACAAAACGTGGATTTTTAAAGAATATTTTTTCAAGGACCTTTCCACCACAAAACATGGATTTTTAAAGAATATTTTTTCAAGGACCATTCCACCACAAAACGTGGATTTTTAAAGAATATTTTTTCAAGGACCATTCCACCACAAAACGTGGATTTTTAAAGAATTTTTTTTTTTCAAAGACCATTCCACCACAAAACGTGGATTTTTAAAGAATTTTTTTTTTTCAAGGACCATTCCACCACAAAACGTGGATTTTTAAAGAATATTTTTTCAAGGACCATTCCACCACAAAACTTGGATTTTTAAAGAATATTTTTTCAAGGACCATTCCACCACAAAACGTGGATTTTTAAAGAATATTTTTTCAAGGACCATTCCACCACAAAACGTGGATTTTTAAAGAATATTTTTTCAAGGACCACCAATCCACAAAATTTGGATTTTTTAAAGAATATTTTTTCAAGGACCATTCCACCACGAAACGTGGATTTTTAAAGAATATTTTTCAAGGACCACCAATCCACAAAATGTGGATTTTTAAAGAATATTTTTCAAGGACCACCAATCCACAAAATGTGGATTTTTAAAGAATATTTTTTCAAGGACCATTCCACCACAAAACGTGGATTTTTAAAGAATATTTTTTCAAGGACCTTTCCACCACAAAACATGGATTTTTAAAGAATATTTTTTCAAGGACCATTCCACCACAAAACTTGGATTTTTAAAGAATATTTTTTCAAGGACCATTCCACCACAAAACGTGGATTTTTAAAGAATTTTTTTTTTTCAAAGACCATTCCACCACAAAACGTGGATTTTTAAAGAATTTTTTTTTTCAAGGACCATTCCACCACAAAACGTGGATTTTTAAAGAATATTTTTTCAAGGACCTTTCCACCACAAAACTTGGATTTTTAAAGAATATTTTTTCAAGGACCATTCCACCACAAAACGTGGATTTTTAAAGAATATTTTTTCAAGGACCATTCCACCACGAAACGTGGATTTTTAAAGAATATTTTTCAAGGACCACCAATCCACAAATTGTGGATTTTTAAAGAATATTTTTTCAAGGACCATTCCACCACAAAACGTGGATTTTTAAAGAATATTTTTTCAAGGACCTTTCCACCACAAAACATGGATTTTTAAAGAATATTTTTTCAAGGACCATTCCACCACAAAACGTGGATTTTTAAAGAATATTTTTTCAAGGACCATTCCACCACAAAACGTGGATTTTTAAAGAATTTTTTTTTCAAAGACCATTCCACCACAAAACGTGGATTTTTAAAGAATTTTTTTTTCAAGGACCATTCCACCACAAAACGTGGATTTTTAAAGAATATTTTTTCAAGGACCACCAATCCACAAAATTTGGATTTTTAAAAAATATTTTTTCAAGGACCATTCCACCACAAAACGTGGATTTTTAAAGAATATTTTTTCAAGGACCATTCCACCACAAAACGTGGATTTTTAAAGAATATTTTTTCAAGGACCACCAATCCACAAAATTTGGATTTTTTAAAGAATATTTTTTCAAGGACCATTCCACCACGAAACGTGGATTTTTAAAGAATATTTTTCAAGGACCACCAATCCACAAAATGTGGATTTTTAAAGAATATTTTTTCAAGGACCATTCCACCACAAAACGTGGATTTTTAAAGAATATTTTTTCAAGGACCTTTCCACCACAAAACATGGATTTTTAAAGAATATTTTTTCAAGGACCATTCCACCACAAAACGTGGATTTTTAAAGAATATTTTTTCAAGGACCATTCCACCACAAAACGTGGATTTTTAAAGAATTTTTTTTTTCAAAGACCATTCCACCACAAAACGTGGATTTTTAAAGAATATTTTTTTTCAAGGACCATTCCACCACAAAACGTGGATTTTTAAAGAATATTTTTTCAAGGACCATTCCACCACAAAACTTGGATTTTTAAAGAATATTTTTTCAAGGACCATTCCACCACAAAACGTGGATTTTTAAAGAATATTTTTTCAAGGACCATTCCACCACAAAACGTGGATTTTTAAAGAATATTTTTTCAAGGACCACCAATCCACAAAATTTGGATTTTTTAAAGAATATTTTTTCAAGGACCATTCCACCACGAAACGTGGATTTTTAAAGAATATTTTTCAAGGACCACCAATCCACAAAATGTGGATTTTTAAAGAATATTTTTTCAAGGACCATTCCACCACAAAACGTGGATTTTTAAAGAATATTTTTTCAAGGACCTTTCCACCACAAAACATGGATTTTTAAAGAATATTTTTTCAAGGACCATTCCACCACAAAACGTGGATTTTTAAAGAATATTTTTTCAAGGACCATTCCACCACAAAACGTGGATTTTTAAAGAATTTTTTTTTTTCAAAGACCATTCCACCACAAAACGTGGATTTTTAAAGAATATTTTTTTTCAAGGACCATTCCACCACAAAACGTGGATTTTTAAAGAATATTTTTTCAAGGACCATTCCACCACAAAACTTGGATTTTTAAAGAATATTTTTTCAAGGACCATTCCACCACAAAACGTGGATTTTTAAAGAATATTTTTTCAAGGACCACCAACCCACAAACCGTGGATTTTTAAAGAATATTTTTTCAAGGACCACCAAAGACCATTCCACCACAAAACGTGGATTTTTAAAGAATATTTTTTCAAGGACCATTCCACCACAAAACTTGGATTTTTAAAGAATATTTTTTCAAGGACCATTCCACCACAAAACGTGGATTTTTAAAGAATATTTTTTCAAGGACCACCAACCCACAAACCGTGGATTTTTAAAGAATATTTTTTCAAGGACCACCAACTCACAAAACGTGGATTTTTAAAGAATATTGTTTCAAGGACCACCAACCCACAAAACGTGGATTTTTAAAGAATATTTTTTCAAGGACCACCAACTCACAAAACGTGGATTTTTAAAGAATATTGTTTCAAGGACCACCAACCCACAAAACGTGGATTTTTAAAGAATATTTTTTCAAGGACCACCAAGAATATTTTTTCAAGGACCATTCCACCACAAAACGTGGATTTTTAAAGAATATTTTTTCAAGGACCACCAACTCACAAAACGTGGATTTTTAAAGAATATTGTTTCAAGGACCACCAACCCACAAAACGTGGATTTTTAAAGAATATTTTTTCAAGGACCACCAACTCACAAAACGTGGATTTTTAAAGAATATTGTTTCAAGGACCACCAACCCACAAAACGTGGATTTTTAAAGAATATTTTTTCAAGGACCACCAAGAATATTTTTTCAAGGACCATTCCACCACAAAACGTGGATTTTTAAAGAATATTTTTTCAAGGACCACCAACCCACAAACCGTGGATTTTTAAAGAATATTTTTTCAAGGACCACCAACTCACAAAACGTGGATTTTTAAAGAATATTGTTTCAAGGACCACCAACCCACAAAACGTGGATTTTTAAAGAATATTTTTTCAAGGACCATTCCACCACAAAACGTGGATTTTTAAAGAATATTTTTTCAAGGACCATTCCACCACAAAACGTGGATTTTTAAAGAATATTTTTTCAAGGACCATTCCACCACAAAACGTGGATTTTTAAAGAATATTTTTTCAAGGACCATTCCACCACAAAACGTGGATTTTTAAAGAATATTTTTTCAAGGACCATTCCACCACAAAGCGTGGATTTTTAAACAATATTTTTAGAGGAACACAAACACACAAAACGTGGATTTTTAAACAATATTTTTTCACGGAACACCAACCCACAAAACGCGGATTTTTAAAAAATATTTTTTCAAGGACCATTCCACCACAAAACGTGGATTTTTAAAGAATATTTTTTCAAGGACGTACAGACCACAAAAATCGTTTTTTTTATTATATCTTTGATTTTCAATGAATTGTTTTGTTTTTCAGGGATATACAGACCAAACGTTAGGAACAGTATCCTCATTGTTCTTCTTTCTTCCTCAATTCCTAACTTCAATTTTCCCATAAAATTCCTAATTCCAAATTGAGAAATTTACAAAAATGCAAAATATTTCACACTATCTACTGCACAGACATCCTGCAGGACTAATTCAATTTGGTCTTAAAACATAATTCAATTAGAGACACACTTTTGGACTGGTGGCAAAGAATAAGTGACAGAAAACCAAATCTCCTTCTAAAGCTGAAGATAATAAAAATTTCATTAAAGCAACATGTGGATGGGTGGTTGTTTGGATGAGTTCAGCATCAGAGCAGAGAAGGACGAAATGAAAATGGAAAAATATTTTCGATAAACGAAAAACAAATAAAACAACACAGCAAATACTATTCACATTATGACATGGCAAGACATGCAAGCATGGATAGCAATAGAGCGTTAAAGACACCCAGTCAGTCAATGACAGTAGCAGTAGAACACAGGCTCATAACCCTCCTCTGCCATGAGAAGAGGACACGTTGCGAAGGCAATGAAATTTCTGTTGACATATGTTAATCAGGCACACGTTCGCTATTTCAGTCAGTTTGCCCGAGGGTCAAACGTATTAATACGAATTCAATCTCGACAATGATTTGAACGTTTATACTACATTATCAGTAGCAACATATGGCAGATTGACTGGATGGTTGGCTGGCTAGCTAGATTGGGGGTTGGTTATTTGGCTAGAAGTTGGTTCTAAAGAGAAGAAAGGGAGCATACATTGATGTGAAACAGGGAATAACGGAAACAATCTGATTGGAATATCAACCAAAAACAGTAAGGACACGCACAGAGTAAGGGAATATTGTGCTAAAAGATTTTCTAGGAAAAGTTTGTACATGCCTAGATATGAAGTTGTCCAATGATAAGGTGATGCGCCAAATGAGATACAGTGACAAAATACGTGCACAAGGGAAAAATATTGGAAAGAACATGCCTTTGAAAAAATATTTATAAACAACAAGTATCTTGGTCTGTTTATTTTTAAAAAAGATTGTCTAAAAATGTAAGATTGTTGGTTTGTTGGTCCTTAAAAACATTCCTAAAAAACTCAAGATTCTTGGTTGTTGGTTCTTCAAAAATATTCTTAAAAATATCCAGGATTTTTGGTCTGTTGGCCCTTAATTCCTACAAAAATACAGGATTAAATTTCTGTTATTCCTTAACAAATACATATTTAAAAAAAATCGCATTTAAAAATGCACATTTTGAAAAGAAAAAATTTATCAATTTACAAATTGAAAAAAAAAAAACAATTGAATCCACAAAAGATACGAAACATAATTAAAAAAAAAACATTTTTGCAGAATAATTAAAAAAAGGCTTAAACAATTTTGAACGTCAACGATTTTAAAAATAATTTTTAAAGAAACCACGTTTTGCAGAATATTTTTTTAAAAAATGCACGATTAAAAAAATATTTTTAAAAAGCACGATTTAAAATATAATTTTTAAAATGGCCACGATTTGAAACATAATTTTTAAACTCCCAGGTCTGGCAGAATAATTTTTAAAGAACCCACGTCTTGCAGAATAATTTTTATATAAACCACGTCTTGCGGAATAATTTTACAGATTCCACTATTTGCAGAATAATTAAAAAACATGATTTGCAGATTTATATAAAATGATCTTTAAAACTCCTAGATTTGAAAAAAAAATATTTAAAAAAATCCACGATTTGAACATTTATCTTCTTAAAAACTCTAGGATTTAAAAAAAATATTTAAAAAAAAATCCACGATTTGAACATTTTTCTTTTAAAAAACTTCACGATTTGAAAAAAAAAACAAATATTTAAAAAAAATCCACGATCTGAACATTTTTTTTTAAAACTCCACGATTTGAACATTTTTTTTAAAAACTCCACTATTTGAACATTTTTTTTTAACTCCACGATTTGAAAAAATAATTAAAAAATCAACGACTTGAAAAAAATCATTAAAAAATCCACGTCATGAAAAAAAATCCACGACTTGAAAAAAATCATTAAAAAATCCACGATTTGAAAAAATAATTAAAAAATCCACGATTTGAAAAAATAATTAAAAAATCCACTACTTGAAAACAAATCATTTAAAAATCCACGATTTGAAAAAATAAATTTAAAAAAATCCACGATTTGAAAAAACAAATTTTAAAAAATCCACGATTTGAAAAAATCTATTTTAAAAAATCCACGATTTGAAGAAATAAATTGTAAAAAATACACGATTTGAATAAATCCACTATTGAAAAAAGTATTATTTAAAAATCCACGATTTAAAAAAATAAGTTTTAAAACATCCACTATTTGAAAAAATATTTTGGAAAACCACGATTTGAAAATATAATTTTTAAGAAATGCAAGATTTGAAAACATATTTTTAAAAAATTGACGATCCGAAAAAAATATATTTTTAAAAATCCACAATTTTAAAAAATATTTTTTAAAAAATCCACAATTTTAAAAATTATTTTTTTAAAAATTCACAATTTTAAAAAATATTTTTTTAAATCCACGATTTGAACAAATATTTTTTTTTTAAATTCACGATTTGAAAAAATATTTAAAAAAAAGGTTTGAAGAATAGTTTTTAAAAATCCACGATTTGAAAAAATATTTTTTAAAAAGACACGATTTGAAAAAATATTTTTTAAAAAAACACGATTTGAAAAAATATTTTTTAAAAATCCACGATTTAAAAAAACATTTTTTTAAAAGTCCATGATTTGAAAAAATATTTTTTAAAAATCCATGATTTGTAAAAATTACATTAAAAAACACGATTTGATTAAATCCACGATTTTAAAAGTATTATTTAAAAATCCACGATTTAAAAAGTATTATTTAAAAATCCACGATTTGAAAAAATATTTTTTAAAAATCCATGATTTGTAAAAATTACATTAAAAAACCCGATTTGAATAAACCCACGATTTAAAAAGTATTATTTAAAAATCCTCGATTTGAAAAAATTACATTAAAAAAACACGATTTGAATAAATCCACGATTAGAAAAATTAATTTTTAAAAATCCTCGATTTGAAAAAATTACATTAAAAAAACACGATTTGAATAAATCCACGATTAGAAAAATTAATTTTTAAAAATCCACGATTTAAAAAATAATTTTAAAAAGCCACGATTTGAAACAATAATTTTTAAAAATCCACGATTTGAAAAAATATTTTTAAAAGTTACGATTTGAAGAAATATTTTTTAAAAATCCAAGATTTAAAAAAATATTTTTTAAAAATCCACAATTAGAAAAAATATTTTTTAAAAATCCACGATGTGAAAAAATATTTTTTTAAAAGTCCATGATTTGAAAAAATATTTTTTTAAAAATCCACGATTGGAAAATTATTTTTTAAAAATCCACGATGTGAAAAAATATTTTTTAAAAATCCACGATTTGAAAAAACATTTTTTAAAAATCCACGATTAGAAAAAAAAAATTTAAAAAAATGATTTGAAAAAATATTTTTTTAAAAATTCACGAATTGAAAAAATATTTTTTAAAAAATTCAGGATTTGAAAAAAATATTTTTTAAAAATTTAGGATTTGCAATTTTTTTTTTAAAAATCCACGGTTTGCAATTTTTTTTTAAATCTACGATGTGCAATTTTGTTTCTAAAAAAATCCACGATTTGCAATTTTCTTTAAATCTACGATTTGCATTTTTTTTTAAATCTACGATTTGAAAAAATATTTTTTAAATCTACGATTTGCATTTTTTTTAAATCTACGATTTGCATTTTTTTTTAAATCTACGATTTGCATTTTTTTTAAATCTACGATTTGCAATTTTGTTTAAATCCACGATTTGAAAAAATATTTTTTAAAAATCCACGATTTGAAAAAATATTTTTTAAAAATCCACGATTTAAAAATATATTTTTGTTAAATCCACAATTTGTAAAAATATTTATAAAAAACCAAGATTTGAAACAATATTTTTAAAAACATAGATTTGAAAAATTATTTTTAAAAATCCACGATTTGCATTTTGTTTTAAATCTACGATTTGCAATTTTTTTTTTAAATCTACGATTTGAAAAAATATTTTTTAAATCTACGATTTGCATTTTTTTTAAATCTACGATTTGCATTTTTTTTTAAATCTACGATTTGAAAAAATATTTTTTAAAAATCCATGATTTGAAAAAATATTTCTCAAAAATCCACGATTTGAACAAATATTTTTAAAAAGTTCACGATCTGAACAAATATTTTTAAAAAATCCAGGTTTTAAATAAAATTACAAAATATTTTTTAAGTCCAATTTTTATTTTTTTTTTTAAACCAAGTTAAAAAAATACCTTTTTTAAATTCGAGTTTGAAAAAAAAGTATTAAATCCACGTTACAAAAATACTTTTTACAAAATCAGCGTTAGAACAAAAATGCAAAATCCAAATTTAAAAAAAAGTTTTCTTTAATCCACGTTTGAAAAAATATTTTTTACAAAATCCACGTTTGAAAGAACAAATTTTTATAAAATCCAAGTTTGAAAGAATCTTTTTTTTTTGATCAACGTTAGAAAAAATTATTATAAATATATGTTTAAATAAAACCGAGCTCGAGGTCTTTGTTTTTGTTGTTTTTATTTATTATTTAAATCGATATTTCGTCTTTCTTCGAAAGACATCATCAGGATCTGTAGGAAAACATTTTTATTATTTTTATGCATACATGCTATTGCTTGTTGTTGCACTTACAAATAATACTTAAAGCTATTACAACAATAACAATAACATCGCCAAGCACCAACGTCGACCTTGTATCGTTGTCATCTGTTTTGTTACTGCAGTGCTCTCTTCTTATTCCACTCTATTTATTTTTCTGATCAGATGCCTATAACTGTGTGCTAAATTCTCCGTATCTGTTTTGTAGTTTATTCGTTGTGATGTTGGAGTATTCATTATGTGTAGAGTTTCCAACATCAGTCTCTTATTGTAGTTGTTTTCACATTGTAGTACTTTCACACTCTCCAGTTCTGGGTAATGTTGTTGGGTGGCACAGTGGGTAGAAAGTGCTGTCTTCTGTGACATGTTATATGATCTATTTTTGATGTCTGATTTGTGTCCGGATAACCGCGTTTTTAATTTGTTTTTTGTGGTTCCTATATAATATTTTCCACATTTTTCATTTTCGTTGCCATTGCATTTTATTTTGTATATTAAATTCGATTTTTCCATAGTGTCTATTTTTGATTTTAATGGCGTAAATAAGTTTTGTAAAGTGTTATATGTTTTGGACGCTATTGCATAGTTGATGTCTTCATAACATTTTGAGTTCTTAAAGCGTTCTGAAAGGCCGGATATATATGTAACCGATTTATAAATTTTAATTTGTTTTTCTGTGTTTTGTTGATTTTTATTATTATTATAGTACTGCTTGATTAGAATATTTATGATATTTGATGGGAAGCTATTTTGTCTTAATATCGAAGTTATTTTCTTTATGTTTTCTCTATGAAATTCCTTGTCACTGATATTTAGAACGCGACTTATAAAATTTGATGCCGTGTTCATTATTATTGTTTTTGGATGTTTCGAATGGTAATTTACCAATCTCCCCGATGCCGTGGGTTTTTGGTACCAATTCGTCGTTATATTATTATTCTTTCTTTTGATTACTACATCTAAGTATGGGAGTTGGTCGTTATTTTCGTTTTCTATCGTGAACTTTATGCGATGGTCGTAGCTATTGAATGTCGTCAGGAGATTGTTTATTGCACTTGATTTAATTATTCCAAAAAGGTCGTCAACGTATTTTGTCAAAAACTTAGGTCTAATATCACAGATTTCAAGGCATCGATCCAATAGCTCTTCCATCACAATATCGGCTACTATCGGAGATGCAGAGGATCCCATGGGTAGACCTTTCTTTTGTTGGTAAAAATTATTCTTATATCTAAAATATCGGTTATCACAGATGCAAAATTTTAGTATACGAATAAATAAACTCTTTGATATTTTAGTCACTGGTTCGAGATATATCCATTTATCTTCTATTATTTTCAAGGCTAAGTCAACTGGGACGCTTGGGAAAAGGGACACCACATCGAGTGAAAATAAGCTCTCGTCATCATGTATTTGTGTTTCCTTTATCCGCTCTCTAAATTCTCTTGAGTTTTTAATATTATACTTTGAGTTTATGGTGAGTTGCTTTAGTATGGAAGTGATGTAAGTACAAAGTTTCGTTGAAGGTGCATTGATAGATGAGCAAATAGGACGGAGTGGATGTCCTTCCTTATGAAGTTTGGGTAAACCGTAGATTCTCGGGGCAATAGCCGTTTCTGTCTTCATATCTTTCTTCTCTCTTTCGCTAATATGACCATTTTTAAATAATTCTTCTACTAATTCATTGTTTTTCTTTTGTAGTTTGCTTGTAGGGTCCGAGTTTATTCTTTTATATGTCATCATGTCATTTACTAATGTTTCCATCTTCTTATCGTAGTCAGATCTTTCCATCGCGACAGTGGTATTGCCTTTATCTGCCTCCAATATAATTACGTTTTTATTCCTGGCCATAAATGTTCTAGTTTGTTTCACTGTGCGTATACAATATTTGTCTCTCGCTGATAATTTGTGTTTGTTCATATGATTCTCTATCATCGATGTGAAGTTGTTTCTCGCAATCTCCTGGTCCTCTTTGTCTCTAAGGGTTTTTATACAGTTTTCTCCATCAGTTATGTACTTGAGAAGGGGGAACTCATCTTTTGTATGTGGGAGGGCAAACTTTTTCCCATGTGAAAGTAGCCAGGTAATTTCTTTCGGTATCTCTGTCTTAGTTAAGTTTACGAACCAATGTTTGTTGTGTTGTATTTCCAGTTCATTTCTCTGGGTTTCTTCTAAAGCCTTGAATTTCTTTTTGTGTGTTTCTCTTATGTCTCTCGATATTTTCTTTGACAATTGGTTTTCACATTCAAAGAGCTTGTTTGCATCTTCCACAGACAAAATACGTTTGATCGACTCGGTTGTTGCTTTTATTTTATTGTTATTTATTTTCTTTATTTCGTGTTTTTGTTTTATGAGTAAATTTAAAATCTTTTTATGAAAATTTTCCAAGTGGACTTTTAGTGTATTTTGTAGTTCTATCGGTAGCATTTCCTGTGTGTCAAATATGTTGTTAATATTTTTGGTCGCGTTTTTTATAAAGTTTGGCGTTATTCCAGATCTTCTGCATTTTATTAAAAATATTATTGTAGAGTTGGTGTTTAGTTGTTTATTACACTCACTTCTGTATTTGTTTATTTGTTTATTTGCTACGACCATCGCATAAAGTTCACGATAGAAAACGAAAATAACGACCAACTCCCATACTTAGATGTAGTAATCAAAAGAAAGAATAATAATATAACGACGAATTGGTACCAAAAACCCACGGCATCGGGGAGATTGGTAAATTACCATTCGAAACATCCAAAAACAATAATAATGAACACGGCATCAAATTTTATAAGTCGCGTTCTAAATATCAGTGACAAGGAATTTCATAGAGAAAACATAAAGAAAATAACTTCGATATTAAGACAAAATAGCTTCCCATCAAATATCATAAATATTCTAATCAAGCAGTACTATAATAATAATAAAAATCAACAAAACACAGAAAAACAAATTAAAATTTATAAATCGGTTACATATATATCCGGCCTTTCAGAACGCTTTAAGAACTCAAAATGTTATGAAGACATCAACTATGCAATAGCGTCCAAAACATATAACACTTTACAAAACTTATTTACGCCATTAAAATCAAAAATAGACACTATGGAAAAATCGAATTTAATATACAAAATAAAATGCAATGGCAACGAAAATGAAAAATGTGGAAAATATTATATAGGAACCACAAAAAACAAATTAAAAACGCGGTTATCCGGACACAAATCAGACATCAAAAATAGATCATATAACATGTCACAGAAGACAGCACTTTCTACCCACTGTGCCACCCAACAACATTACCCAGAACTGGAGAGTGTGAAAGTACTACAATGTGAAAACAACTACAATAAGAGACTGATGTTGGAAACTCTACACATAATGAATACTCCAACATCACAACGAATAAACTACAAAACAGATACGGAGAATTTAGCACACAGTTATAGGCATCTGATCAGAAAAATAAATAGAGTGGAATAAGAAGAGAGCACTGCAGTAACAAAACAGATGACAACGATACAAGGTCGACGTTGGTGCTTGGCGATGTTATTGTTATTGTTGTAATAGCTTTAAGTATTATTTGTAAGTGCAACAACAAGCAATAGCATGTATGCATAAAAATAATAAAAATGTTTTCCTACAGATCCTGATGATGTCTTTCGAAGAAAGACGAAATATCGATTTAAATAATAAATAAAAACAACAAAAACAAAGACCTCGAGCTCGGTTTTATTTAAACATATATTTATAATAATCAAAATAAAGGTCGAACTAAATAATAAAAAAGAATAGTTAGAAAAAATATTTTTAAGAAAATGCACGCTTAAAAAATAATTTTTTAAAATTACGTTTGAAACAATGTTTTAAATTAATCACCTTTAAAAAAAATATTAAAAATATCTTTGAAAATCGTCGCTTGATAAAAATATTGAAAACAATCCAAGTTTGAAAAAAAATCCACGCTTGAAAAAATATTTTTCAAAGGATTCACGTTTGAAAAAAATCTTAAAATTTTTTCGCTTGAACAAACATAAAAAACACCCACGATTAAAAAAATATTTTTAAAAAATCCACCCATGAAAAAAGGTTGAAAAAAATATTAAAAAAATTATTATTTAAAAAATCCACCTTTTTTTTGATCTTAAAAAATTATTCTTTGAAAAATCAATTTTTTGCTGATCCTAAAAAAAATATTCTTTAAAAAAATCCACGTTTGCTGATCCTTAAAAAATTATTCTTTAAAAATCCAGGTTTTGTTGGTTCTTAAAAAATATATAAATATATAAAAAACAGTTCACGTTTTATTAGTTCTTGAGAAAATATTCTTTAAAAAATCCACGTTTTGTTGACCCTTGAAAAAATATTCTTTAAAAACTTTTTATTTGTCTTTGAAAGCATATATTTTAATCCACTTTATAATATCCTAACCACTGTCTTCCTAACAGATTAATTCCGAAGGATGCAATAATTGTACCGTGGTATCTGGTCCTCCCCGCCTTAAACCATCAACCAATCTATGTGTCTATCATTTGTGTGGGTGTTATTGGTCTGGCTGAGTATCAGAGAACAGAACAACAAGAAAGGGATGTAAAAATGTATCCTGCTGGAAGATAATTTAATTTGGTTACACAAGCTTGCTATCTACAAGCCACTGGCAAGAACGTCGTACACACCGATTGACAACAACGTGAGCAAGTCAATGAGGCAGCGAGCGAGTGGTGGCAGTTAATATGTTACTGCTGCCTCAGGCATGGTGGCCCTGTTGCAACGACGTGATGAGTATGCTGAACATATTGAAGCAATCATCTAATCTTCGCGCTTCTTAATATTACATTAAATCAAGCAACCATCGCCGTCGTGGTTGTGTATTGCGAAACATGGCCAACCAAAATCAGCCCACCCCATTTTAATTTTTCAGATTTATCCACCTTATGTACACAGTAGTATTTACTTGTTTAATAGAGAGTCAGCGATGAGAAGAAGGAGGTGGGGGTTTCATAGCACCACTAAACACAAAAACTCACACACACAGAGGCTTACATATTTAGCCATCATCGGATACTGATGATGAATTTAATGATAATTTGGCTTAGTGCGGATTGATTTTCTGTGAACGCACTCGTCCATGTACAACGGTCTTAAAACGAAAGGGTATTTTCATCAATGAGAATGTTGGTTCGACTAAGCAAAACCACCACCACCATTCATTCGTATTGTCCCCCTTTCCTATCACCATTCACTGTCTTTCGAGTGGTTTGCTTTGGCTGTTGTTGAAATCCAGCAATTTCAGCAATATCTTCTTCTCCGCCAAGGCATTATCAGCAGAACAGCAATCTTGATAAAGTTTTGATTATCCAAGTGGAAAGCGTGCATTTAACTGATTACAAAAATGCTGAAATGGAAACTATTTTACCTTTGGCGAACAGTTTCTCTGTGTTTGTTTGTCCTAACGTTTGTCTATCTATCTGTCCATCAAATGGGCTCGTCTCGGACGACTGATTGCTGAAGAAAATGGATTTTATCTAAAAGAGGCCACATTTAAAATCTCCACCGCTCACTCCAAATGTTGGCAATTTAAATTTTTACATTTTTCAAATGATTTCTGTAAAGTTTCAGACAGGGATTTCAAGAAAATATAACATTTGTTTAATGGATGGCAGACAGACAGACAGGCATTTTAGAAGAAAGAAAAAAATTAAAAGAAAAACTCATCTCATCATCATTTGGCTGGCGATGCTGCTTGGTCGGTTGGTTGGTTATCTGGCCAAGAAATGTCCTGTCCATTACATTTGTCCTCCTCCTCCTCCGGCCGCTTCAACTCATTTTTATTCTCATCGCAGTCTTCTTTATTTTTTGCAATTAATCACAATTGCGAACTGCTTCCGTTGCAGCAGCCAACCAAGCGAACAAACGAACGTCCACCAAAACCAAGCCAAGTCGAGACCAACCAACCAACCAACATTATTGCCAACGAGGA
This sequence comes from Musca autumnalis, assembly GCF_047663935.1. Classification (NCBI taxonomy): domain Eukaryota; kingdom Metazoa; phylum Arthropoda; class Insecta; order Diptera; family Muscidae; genus Musca; species Musca autumnalis. Next base: position 8,926,977 of record NW_027411755.1, on the reverse strand, counting down.
GACATGACCTCAGTCATTGCCACTGTCCCATTACGACGAACGCACGAAACCTTCGTTAATGTGAATACTTGTGCGTGGAGTTGCATCCGGTTTGGCAAATGGAATTTGTATGTTCACGTACAGCCATCATCCTCCGGGTCATTCTTGTTCTTCATGGATCTTATATTGTTGTAATCAACAGGAGGAGTAGCCCAGAAATTATTTTGGCTGCAACACAGCGCCATTGCAGAAGGCAGTAAAAGGGAACAAAAACAGCATATGAAATTTAAGCATAACGACAATGACCTGAAATTATGTACGTGATAATTTCCCCCCTGCTCCACCAACAAGTTTCCGTGTCAAGGAAAAACAGGAAAATGGTCAAATAATAAAGAACATTACAGCAAATGGTAAAAAGATGAAAATCTTTAAAGTAATTGTGTAATGATGTTAAAGGTTAAAGGTGCCATAAGGTAAATGTTGACATATTGTGACAAATTGGGTCGTAATGGGCTCAACCTTAGTTTTTAGCTCACGGGTTCGAAAAGTGTGTCCTGTTCATATAAGCGACTAGGATATTTGCCAGGGCAGAGAGTCGAACAATTCTTTCCATAATACTCAAGCAAGTATTGCTTTTCCAGTTCCTGAAAATGTGTCATTCCTGTAGTTTAACTGCAGTGGTCTTCGAGGGAAGAACAAGACATTTGCATCATGAACGACGACTCTCCAACTAGTCATCTCAGATGACGAATAACGTGACTTGGTAACTCTTCTTTTATCCATCAATAGACCATCCCGACTTCATTACCTACATATGTACGTGGTATTTTCCTTAACCATATGTTTTTTAAACGCCGTATATTTTTTCGAAACGTAGATTTTTTAAAAACTTATTTTTCGAAAGATAGTTTTCGGAACGTGAATTTTTATACCCTTCTACATACAATGGGGGTTATATTAAGTTTGTCATTCCGTTTGTAACTACTCGAAATAATATTTTTAGACCCTACAAACTATATACATATATTTTTGAACAGCGTGCAATTCTATATCGATATAGCCATGTCCGTCCGTCTGTGTGTGGAAATCACTCTAGCGTTCGAACGGATTGAAGTAGGTGGATGCAATTTTGGTCAAATCTATTGTATGTACGTATAACTTTTAGTATTGAAAACTGGCTATGTAGGTCCACGTTGCGGTATAGCCCCCAGACAAAGTGATCCGTGACGCGTCGTCATTTTAAGGAATTTTTAAGATATTTGTCGCATTTGACCACCGATTGTTATTTAGTATTTTGTGTATCCAGAGGCTTAAAAACATTTGTAACAAAAAATTTTTATATAGGTCCACGTTTTGGCATAGCCCCTATATAACGCCCCATATATAGTATGCGTCATTTTAAGATATTTTGCATATATTAGTCCTATTTGACCACAGAATCGGTTCTAATTTAGAAAAAATATTTCTATTTTATAGGTCCACGTTTTGATATAGCCCCCACAGGACGGTATCTCCCGATTTTCGGTATTTTGAAGGCTGAAATTGGTATTTAGTCCTCCTTTGGACTACAAAACATTCTCCCAGAAATTTGTCGGTATTGGTCCACGGTTTGATATACCCCCATAGAATGTTAAATCTCCATTTTCGGTATTTCGAAGGTTTTAGCCTTGGTATCACACCGAAGTGGCTGAAATTTGGTATTTAGTCTTTTTCGGGGTTACAAAACTCGTTTTGATTTAGCCCCCATAGAACGGTACCTCCCGATTTTCGATATCTTGAAGGTTTTGCCGTCATTGTAACACGTAAATGGCTGAAATTTGGTATTTAATATTTAATCTTCGTTGGAGGTACGAAACTTTCCACATGGTATAGGTTCACTTCTTCATATAGCCCACATAGAATGGTGCCCGATTTTCGGTATTGTGAAGGTCGTGTCCTCAATATCCCACCGAAATGGCTGACATTTAATATTTAGTGTTAGCTGGGTGCAAAACTTTCTAGCTGAAATTTGTCGGTATACGTCCACGTCTTCATATAGCCCCAATAGAACAGTATTTCCCGATTTTCTGTATTTTGAAGGTTGTGGCCACAATATCCCACCGAAATGGCCTTTATATTATTGTTTCTCCTCAATATCCCACCAAAATGATTGAAATTTGGTATTTAGTGCAAAATTTTCAACCTGAAATTTGTCGGTAAAACTCCATGTCTTCGTATAGTCCCCATAGAACGCTTGGGGGTAAAAATGTCCGCTTAAAATGTTTGGGTGTAAGTCGACGCCCTATGCGGTATTTTGAAAGGTGTGGCCTCAATATATGACTGAAATTTGGTATTTAGACTTCCAGGGGGTATAAATATTACAGCAGTGAATTATCAGTATAAGTCCACGTCTTTAAATAGCCCCCATAGACGCGTAGTTCCCGATTTTCGGTATTTTGAAGGTTGTGCCATCAATATCCCATCGAAACGACTGAAATATTATTATTTAGTCTCTGTTGGTGATATAAAACTTTCCACCTGAAAATTTCCGGTATAGTCCCTCCCAATTTTTGACATTTTGAATGTTTTAGCCACATTATTCAACCGGAAAAACTGAAATTTGGTATTTAGTCTTCACTGGAGTTACAAAACTTTCCGCCAGAAATTTATCGTTACATGTCAACGTTTTATACAGCCTCCATAGAACGGTGCTTCCTATGTTCGTTAACTATCCAAATCCAAAATATCCAGACTTTGATCTAGCCGGTATTGCCCAGTTTTATGTATTTCGCTAAATTCGGAAAATTGTAAATATTTGGAAAGAACAACGATGACGCCCCATATGAGCTCTTTTGAAGGGAGTATGTATTATCTGTTGGGATATATGAACTACTCGTGCAATAAGAGGGAGAGAAAGAGTTTAATACTTTCGTGGTGGAGGGCATAGGCGTAGCCAGGAACAGCTAGGGAGGGGCAGCTGTCCCCCTCTAGATCCTACAAAACTGTTCATTTGTATGTAAAAAGTATAAATATTACGAAAAACAAGCATTTGCCCCCTCCCCCCAGAACGACCAACAAGAATTCCTGGCTAGGCCCATGGTGGAGGGTATAAAAAGTTCGGCCCGGCCGAACTAAACGCCTTTCTTACTTGTCTAAAAATATATTTTCTTCAGACAAAGTTTTCGAAACGTCGATTTTTAAAAATATATTTTTTCGAGAAATTGTTTTCTAAATTAATTTTTCGAAACATACATTTAAAGAAAAAATTGAGACATGGATTTTTAAAAACATATTTTTTCAAGACTGGAAATTTTTAAAAACATATTTTTTTGAGACATGGATTTCTAAAAATATTTCTTACGGAACGTAAAATTTTATAAAGAGTGTTTTCAAAGCATGAATTTAAAGAAATTTGTTAAAAACTTATTTAACCAGGATTTTTTAAAATTAATTTTATTTTTAGAAACATTTTTTTTCGAAACGTGGATTTTTTAAAAAGCTTGGGTGTCACCGTGTTGCAATGAAATGCACACACGATGAAGGCCGTGGGTTTTATTCCTCGGCCAGGCAACATTAAATTTTCGTCGGTGGCAAAATACCCCTCAGTAATGTTGGCGACATTTTCTGAGTATTTCAGCCATGTAAAACTTCACTACACGTTGTGTCTCAGCCCAGCAAACCAATCGTAACGAAATCGGTATGGTATATCCTTACGAAAGTTATATGAAGTGGTTGACTTAATTTCGGAACGAAATGTCGGAGCGAAATCGTGTCGAATTTGGTACGAAATCGGAAGAAAATCCTTGGGAAATTCGATTTTTTTCTTTTTACAGATTTCTGAACGATTTCGGAAAAGATGATGTATTAAAATCGAATGTACCTTCGGAATCTTTGTAATGATTTGTAAACGATTTCGGAATAATGTCGTATGAATATAGAAGGAAAAAATGTTTTCTCTGACGCCTTTTTTATTGACCAATTTTTCTTTGTTATTTTTTTTTGGAAGATTGTAATTTCATTTCATTGTTGTTATCATTTTGTAGTTTATAGTAGAACAATGTAAACTTTGTGTACGAATATGTTGATTCTATCATCACTAGCTTCAGTTATTATAAGTTTCAATGATATTTCAAATATTTAAAAAAAATGTATATGCGAATTTTCGACAACAAACTAAAATTAAACAACGCCTTCTTAATAGATGCATACACAAAGTGTCGGTATACCGACAGTGACGGTGGTGGTTGTTGTGCGAAGGGAAATTTGTTTCCGACCTTTCGATCCGAATTCATACCGAAATCGAAAGAAAAACATTGGTATATTTGAAGGGAAATTCTCTTCCGATATTCACTTCGAATTCAGAACGAAATATGAACGATTTGGCTTCCGAAATTATTCAGATGTGTCGGACATCCGACATTTTGTTTGCTGGAAGGACACACCGTTCGGACTCGGCGATAAACTGTAGGTCCCATATCACTGATCTGAATATGAATCGGGGTGCACTCTTTGATATGAGAGATGTTCCCTTGTCCCTTCTGGGATCTTTGTGGAACAATTATTATAATATTTTTTAAAAATATTTTTTTTTTTTTTTGAAACGTGAATTTTCTAGAAATATACATTTTATTCGAAATGTGGATTTTAAAACTATTTTTCTACAAACTTTTTAAAAATATTTCTTTCAGAGCGTGTTTTTTTAAATACAGTTTGGCAACACTTGAGTTTTTTTTAAACATGAGTTCTTTTTTATATATTTTTCGATACTAGGATTTTTTAAAATATATTTTCGAAGCGTCGATTTTTAAAAAAAATATTTTTTCGAAACGTGTTTTTTCAAAAAATATTTTTTCATAACGCGGTTTTTTTATTTTTTTAATAATGTGAATTTTTTAAAAATATATTTTGCGACACGTTGACTGTTGAAATAATTTTTTTCTACAATTTGATTTTTTTTAACATTTTTTTTCGACAAGTGGATTTAAAAAAAAAATTCGAATCGTAAATATTTATTTAATATTTAAAAAAAAATTCGACACGTGGATTTTTAAAAAATGGTTTTTCTACTCATCGATTTTTAGATTTTTTAAATATTTTTTTGACACAGATTTCTCTGCAATATTTTTTTCGACAAGTCGATTTTTTGAAAATATCTTTTCAAAACGTGGATTTTTATACCCTATACCACAATGTGGAAAAGGGTATAATAAGTTTGTTTTCCCAAAAATTCATGTAACGCCGCGAAATATTCGTCGTAGACCCCTCATGTGGTATACCAAACTTCATATCTCGACGAGATAAAGCGATTTAGCGATGTGTGTCCGTCCGTCCGTCCGTCTGTCCGTCCATTAAAAATTGTAATCAAGCTAGAGGCCGCAATTATGGACCGATTGTCACGAAATTTAGTATGGAGGTCGGGTTTGGACCAGAATAGAACTGATTAGTTTTTGGCGATGATCGTGAAATGTTAAAGGGATGAAATGGACCAAAAACAAAATTTTTGCTCGATTTTGTAGCCGCTCTGTAGGTCGCAATAATAGTCCGATCGGCGCGAAATTTTAAACGTAGTTTTGGTTTGAGATGAAGAAGTAGCGTGCAAGTCAACGGTATTATCGGATAATATTTAGCGGGTTAAATTGATCAAAACTTTTGTGTGAAAATTGGTAAAATTTCTAATGCACATCTTATAACAGCTAGCCCGGAAAGCTAGTGCACAGGGATAGTGGTATAGGGTATCACATGGTCGGCCCCGTCCGACTATAGTCTGTTCTTACTTGTTTTTTTTTTAAATATTTTTTCGAAACGTAGATTGTTTTAAAAATATTTTTTCGGAAAGCGAATTTTTTAGAAACATATTTCTTTGGGGAAATAGATTTTTTATAAATATTATGTTTCCAAACGAGTTTTATTATACATATATTTTTTCCAACGTGGATTTTTTTATAATTACACTGTGTGTAATTTTTTGAGTCATGTTTTATTAACCATATTCTGACTCCACAGTGTGATAGAACACAAAAAACGAGAAGACACGTGTCTCGCCGTTTTTCCCTATCTCATCAACTTTCGCGGTTATAGGCCTCTAAAGGTTTGAGGCTTTGATGTAAAAAGGGTCATTTAGTCAGGGTTATATCTTCCAAACCGTTCGAAAATTTGATTTGATTTCAAAGGCAATGTTGTAGCTCTTGTCTTAAAGAACAAAAATTGTGAACACATATAATCCATCTAACTTCATCTGCAACGTCAAAGTCGCCATGGTAAAATTTATTTTAACATTTTGTCTCAAGTTTTGTTATACAGCTATCAAACCGATCAAATTTGAAGCAAGCAACCATAAAAATGTACCTCAGACCTAAATAAACATTTTTCTAGAATATACGAACTCTGTAGAAACGGATCTTAATGGTCAAAATAGCAAAAAAAATTTCGATTTTTGTCCTCTTTTCTCGGCTTCTGCTCCATAGACAGTAAACCGTTCAAAATTCAAGAAAACAATCAACCACAATATTGAAGCAAAGTCATCAATAAACAACTTTCTGGAACATACGAAATGTCTATGAACGGTTCTTAATGGTAAAAATAGCAAAAATCTTTTGAAAATATCCAATTTTTATATTTTTTTCTCCGACACTGGTCCAAAGATACGCAACCGCCCAAAAATTAAGTATACAGTCAACCACAAAAATGTACCTAAGATTTCAATAAACAACTTTTTCTTAGGGCTTCATTTGTTCTAGAAACTTGTTTGTTGAAATCTAAGGTACATTTTTGTAGTTGACTGTATCCTTAATTTTTGGGCGGTTGCGTATCTTTGGAACCTTTTCAAAAGGTTTTTGCTATTTTTACCATTAAGAACCGTTCATAGACATATCGTATGTTCCAGAAAGTTGTTTATTGATGCCTTTGCTAAAATATCGTGGTTAATTGTTTTCTTGAATTTTGAACGGTTTAGTATCTATGGAGCAGAAGCCGAGAAACGAGGATAAAAATCGAAATTGTTTTGCTATTTTGACCATTAAGATCCGTTTCTACAGAGTTCGTATAATCTAGAAAGATGTTTATTGAGATCTGAGGTACATTTTTGTAGTTGGTTGTTTGCTTCAAATTTGATCGGTTTGATAGCTGTAGACCAAAACCCGAGAAAAAATGTTAAAGGTAATTTGACCTCGGCGATTTTGACGTTGCAGATGAAGTTTGATGGATTATATGTGTTCACAATTTTTGTTCTTTAAGACAAGAGCTACAACTTTGCCTCTGAGATGAATTCAAATTTCCTAACGGTTTGGAAGATATAGTCCTGACTAAATGACCCTTTTTACATCAAAGCCTCAAATCTTTGGAGGCTTATAACCGCGAAAGTTGATGAGATACGAAAAAACGGCGAGACACGTGTCCTTTCTTTTTTGTTCTTCTATCACGCTGCGGTGTCAGAATATGGTTAATAATTTTCATGTTGCACAGTGTTATATTTTTTCCAAACATGGGTTTTTTATAAGTATATTTCTTCGGAGAATGGATTTTTTAAAAATATTTTTTGGCTACAAGGATTTTTTTAAAATATTTTTTCGAGATGTAAAGTTTTACAAAAATTGTTCAAAGCCTGGAATTCTTAAAAATATTTTTTGAGATGTATTTTTTACGCAAATTGATTCAAGCGTCTATGTAGTAGTCTTATTGATGCTGTCGTGGAGTCCGCCAGTTCTATTTCTATTTTTTAAGTGGCTGAGTGTATTTAGCTGTCGAAAAAAAGCCAATTACTTCTGTTTTATTTGTTTCTATTAACAACTTCAAAATAACTTGAAACTAAACCAGAATTAATTTCATCCACATGTTGCAGCATTCCCCCTTACTTTCAAAATCTCCCACTTCTAAACAAAACGAAAATTTTGTTTTCATTATTTTTATCTGGAAATTTTAGATCTTTCGAATTTTTAAAATGTTATTATTTTGTTTTTAATCAGAAGCCGCGACAGGATACCAACCAGCCTGTCATAGATTCCCTGTTGTTGTCTTCATGTGTTCACAAAAGGGGGAGACTAATGGCAGACTTTTAACATTGACTTCATATCTGCACAGCAGAAGAAGAACGAAGAAGCAGGAAGAAGAAAAACTGCATTTGTTATGCAAATTCTATTTTGTTTTTATTACTTCTCATCTCTTTCTCTCTGTCGTCTGTCGAACAACATCCTTAAGTATGCCCTTGTGCCACTGAAGAACTAGATGATGTTGAAGAAGAAGAAGTTCAGTTCAGTTTAAAATTCAAATTTTTATCAAAATATGTACTAAACTCATTAAGATGCCACTTGTGAGTTTCAATGATGGCGATGTGAACAAGTTACCGAATAAGTGAGTGAATGGCTGAACGAGTGAGCAGCAGTGAAAAGGCAGTGCGCGGCTAATTGAAAAATTACATCAAATGTGGGGGCCAGCACCACCACTAGAAACGCTGGCATATGCCACATGACAGTATGAGCAACAACAACACAGCGCTGATGGCCTGGTAATCTATTCGTTGTTGTTGTGCTCGTGCCACTTTAAGTTCCATTTCCACGAGCAAAAAAAAAAAAAAACAGCGATAGAATTGTAAATTGCATTACAACAACATGCGGTGTCGCAAAATGAAAACAACAGCAACAAAAACTTGGGTGGGGGGATAAAAATCATCTCTATAAATCGCAGCTTGTTGAGTTCATTAATGAATGGTGGTCGCTGGACGATGTTCTTTTCTTTGCTCCACAAAAAAATTTTATGGAACGGGTGTCATTACACGGGCACGAGTCAACAACTGACCATTCACGACCACTTGCTTTGGCAATGTTGCCCTATTTAGTTGTTGGGTTTTTTGCAGCTATGGGAAACAGTGATTGAACTGTAATTGTTGGACGGCATGGAGGGCGACAGGAACATGAAAAGGAGGAAAATGTTGGCAAAAAATAGTTGCCTGTTAATTTTCCACCATCAAACAGGACTTCATAGTTGAAAAGTGGAAAGTCCACATCACATCAAATGGCGAATTACGACAAATGGCAACACTTAAGTGCTGGACGAATACGAACAACAACAACTCGTTTTAATAGTTACACAGACCAAGTGGCTACTTAATAAAGATTGTAAAATTTAATATTGGGAGAACTGTGGTTTGCATGAAAAATAATGAAAATTTTCATTCAGATAACATTTTCTATAGGAAAATTGCATTCAGCCAATATTTTGTATAGAAAATTTGCACTCAGCCAACATTTTCTATAGAAAAGTTGCATTCAGCCAGAATTTTCTATAGAAAAGTCGCATTCAGCCAACATTTTCTATAGAAAAGTTGCATGCAGCCAATATTTTCTATAGAAAAGTTGCATTCAGCCAACATTTTCTATAGAAAAGTTGCATTCAGCTAACTTTTTCTAAAGAAAAGTTGCATTCAGCCAGAATTTTCTATAGAAAAGTTGCTTTCAGCCAACATTTTCTATAGAAAAGTTGCATTCAGACAACATTTTCTATAGAAAAGTTGCATTCAGACAACATTTTCTATAGAAAAGTTGCATTCAGACAACATTTTCTATAGAAAAGTTGCATTCAGCCAACATTTTCTATAGAAAAGTTGCATTCAGCCAACATTTTCTATAGAAAAGTTGCATTCAGCCAACATTTTCTATAGAAAAGTTGCATTCAGCCAACATTTTCTATAGAAAAGTTGCATTCAGCTAACTTTTTCTAAAGAAAAGTTGCATTCAGCCAAAATTTTCTATGGAAAAGTTGCATTCAGCCAACATTTTCTATAGAAAAGTTGCATTCAGTCAACATTTTCTATAGAAAAGTTATATTCAGCTAACATTTTCTAAAGAAAAGTTGCATTCAGCCAGAATTTTCTATAGAAAAGTTGCATTCAGCCAACATTTTCTATAGAAAAGTTGCATGCAGCCAACATTTTCTATAGAAAAGTTGCATTCAGCCAACATTTTCTATAGAAAAGTTGCATTCAGCCAACAAAAGCAGAATTCTTCCAACATTGCATATGGAAAAATTGCATTCAGCTAACATTGCATATAAAGAAGTTGCATTCATCTAACTTTTTTCATAGAAATGTTGTATTCACCTAACTTTTTTATAGAATGCAAACAGTTGCATTCAGCTAAATTTTTCTATAGAAAAGTTGCTTCAACTAACCTTTTTTATAGAAAATTTGTATTCAGCTAAATTTTTCTATGGAAAAGCTGCATTCTTCTACTTTTTTGATAGAAAATTGCATCCAGCTCACTTTTTCTACACAAAAGTTGCATTCAGCTAACTTTTTCTATTGAAAATTTTCATTAAGCTAACTTATTCTTTAGAAAAGTTGTTTTCATAAATTTCTTCTATAGAAAAGTTGCATTCAACTAACCTTTTTTTATAGAAAAGTTGTATTCAGCTAAACTTTTCTATAGGAAAAGTTGATTCGGCAAAAATTGTATTCAGCTAACTTTTTCTACCGAAAATTGGATTCAGCTAACCTTTTCTACAGAAAAGTTGTATTCAGCTAACTTTTTTTTTATAGAAAAGTTGTACTCAGCAACCTTTTTCTATAGAAAAGTTGCATTCAGCAAGTTTTTTCTATAGAAAAGTTGCATTCAGCAACCCTTTTCTATAAAAAAGTAGCATTCAGCTAACATTTGCTACAGAAAAGTAGCATTCAGCTAACATTTGCTACAGAAAAGTAGCATTCTTACAACATTGAATATGGAAAAATTGCATTCAGCCAACATTGCCTATAGAAAAGTTACATTCGGCAAACTTTTTCTATAAAAAGTTTCATGCAGCCAACCTTTTCGGTAGAAAAGTTTTGTGCAGTCAACTTTTTTCAAAAAAGGTATTATTTCGTCATTATTTTCTATAGTAAGGTTCCCATAAGCCAACATTTTCTATAGAAAAGTTGCATTCTGCCAACATTTTCTATAGAAAAGTTGCATTCAGCTAACCTTTTCTAGAGAAAAGTTGCATTCAGCTAACCTTTCTTAGAGAAAAGTTGCATTCAGCTATCCTCTTCCCTAGAAAATTTGTATTCAGTTAAATTTTAAATGGAAAAGCTGCTTTCAGCAAACTTCTTTTTTTTTTGGAAAAATTGCATCCAACTAAATTTTTTCTATACAAAAGTTTCATTCAGCTAACTTTTTCTATTAAAAATTTGCATTAAGCTAACTTATTCTATAGAAAAGTTGTTTTCATACATTTTGTCTATAGAAAAATTGCATTCAGCTAACCATTTTTATAGAAAAGTTGTGTTCAGCTAACCTTTTCTATAGGAAAGCTAACGTTTTCAATAGAAAAGTTGCATTCAGCTAACTTTTTCTATAGAAAAGTTGCATTCAGCTAACTTTTCTATAGCAAAAGTTGTATTCAGCAAACTTTTTCTGTAGAAAAGTTGTACTCAGCTAACTTTTCCTATAGAAAAGTTGCACTCAGCTAACTTTTTCTATAGAAAAGTTGCATTCAGCTAACCTTTTCTATAGAAAAGTTGTAATCAGCTAACTTTTTCTATAACAAGTTATACTCAGCTAAGTTTTTCTACAGAAAACATGCATTCAGCTAACTTTGTCTATACAAAGTTGCATTCAGCTAACTTTTTCTACCGAAAAGTTGCACTAAGTTAACTTTTTCTATAGAAAAGTTGCATTCAGCTTTTTCTATAGAAAAGTTGCATTCAGCAAACTTTTTCTATAGAAAAGTTGCATTCAGCAAACTTTTTCTACAGAAAAGTTGCTTTCAGCTTACTTTTTCTATAGAAAAGTTGCATTCAGCTAACCTTTTCTATAGAAAAGTTGTGTTCAGCAAACTTTTTCGTTAGAAACGTTGTACTCTGCTAACTTTTTCCATAGAAAATTTGTATTCAACTAACTTTCTCTATAGAAAAGTTGCATTCAGCTAACCTTTTGTATAGAAAATTTGTATTCAGCTAACTCTTTCTACAGAAAAGTTGTATTCAGCTAACTTTTTTATATAAAAGTTTCATTCAGCTAACAGTTTCTATAGAAAATTCATATTCAGCTAATTTTTCTATGGAAAAGTTGTATTCAGCTAACTTTTTTGAAAAAAAAAAAGATTTATTCCGCCAACCTTTTCTATAGAAAAGTTGCATTCAGCCAACGTGCCATTCAGTAAAAAGTTTCTTTAGATTTTTTATTCTCTAGAATATTTGCTCCACTGTTCATTGTCCACAATAAATTATACCTCAACCCATACACCTGCCAGTACCCTCATCCGTATGTCCGCTATGCGGCACAATTTTCTGGCAAATGGAACAAAATCAAAGACGACCCTATGAAGTACCGTTTGCTAGGTAACAACTACAGAAACACTCTAGCATCCTGAAGGGTATAACAGTTCTACCAAACTTAATTGAGTCTTGTCCTAACCTCTATCCAACACCGCCGCCTTGACCAAAAACCTCAACACTCCTCTTCGAGACGAAGGAACGAACCTTCACATAATTTACTATAACCGCTCGTTTGCTTGCTGGCTGGCATTCGATTCTGGCTCCTGTTTGCTGTTATTAATTTTCGAAACAATGATGGCGGACAAGTGGTTATGCTTGCGCTTGTTCATATGCCAGATGATAGTTGGTTACCTTGTGTTCGTTCAATGGATGCCGTCGTTGAAGGTTAGCTGGCAAATATGCTACTACGATGATGCTGATGATGATGTGGTACGGGAGCTTTGGTTACTCCCACTTTTCGAAGGGGATTTATTGGTTGGTTGCTTTTGAGTAGCATGGCCGCCAGCTACAGCTTACTGCTGCTTCTGGAATTTAGGTAGTGAAGGTTTGAGTTAAATTCAATTCGTATTTGTGCTGGAAGGATGTATAAATCTGTCTCTCTGTCTGTCTGACTGACTGTCTGTCCGCCGTTTGAATGTTCTTAATCCGTTTATCTTACTTCGTACACTGATGGACTTGAAACATCGTCGTTGATGGGGGTGCCGGCCAAAATGCCATTGGTATGAATGCCAGTCGATTGGAGCCTCTGAGTGAGTGTGAGTTTGTGTGTGTGTGTGCACATTTTCAATTTGCTTTTCCTTCAGCAAACGACTGACACCGCATACCACAGACAAAACCAAAGCATGCCAGTCAGTCAGTTCTGGTCTAGGGTAATCCCTTTGTGAAGACCATTAGCCTGAACCGTAGTAGTACGTCGTAGTCTGCCGTAAGTGAGTCAGTCACTACAGCATGACCATGTTGTCGATATAGTTGTTGTTGTTGCTTCAGCTGTTATCCTTATTGCTACTTTTCCTATTGGCACTGTTGATATTGCTGTTGCTGTTGTTGTTATTATTTTTTCCAATTTACTATACACTTCATTCCATGTTCCTTATTATGTCCTGCATGTGCTGGCATCTCTGCTATGTCTTCATTTCACACAAAATGGCGGCCGACCGATGATGACTACAACTAAAAGCATTTCATTTTAACCGTGTATCCAACACCACCCCCACCACCCACTGAATTTGTACCCAGTTTCTTGACACACTCTTACCTAAGGGTTTTGAAAGTACGTTCCAAGGGAATCTTAAAGCAATGCCCACCGCCACCCACATATCTGTCTATCATTTTGTTTAATAGCAAATTCATTCCGTACAAAGCGAGAACGGTACTGAGAGCGTAACTAACACTAAAAGGGCCTCTTCAGGGCGGCAGGATTCTATTTTCATAAAGCAGCTGACAGCTGATTTGCTGCTTGCCAAACCAACTTTTCTAAAGAAAGAGGTTGTTGAATGCAATTTTTCCATATAAAAAGGTTGCTGAATGCAACTTTTCTATAAAAAAGATTGCTGAATATATCATTTCTATAGAAAAATGTTGCTGAATGCAACTTTTCTTTGGAAAAAGTAGACCGAATACAATTTTTCTATATAACATATTGGCAGAATGCAACCTTTTTAAAGATAGTTTGCTGAATGCAACTTTTCTACAAAAAAGGTTGCTGAATTCAACTATTCTATAGATGTTGCTTTTATATAAAAAAACTTGACCTAATACAAATTTCTATGGAAAATGTTGGCTGAATGCAAAATTTTCTATTGAAAAAAATGAATGTAACATTTCTATAGCTAAAGTTGCTGAATGGAACTTTTCTATAGAAAATGGTTGACAGATTCAACTTTTCTAAAGAAAAATTTTGCTGAATGCCACTTTTCTATAGAAATAGTTGCTGAATGCAACTTTTCTTTAGTAAAAGGATGCTAAATGCATTTTTTATTATTGATAATGTTTGCTGAATGCAACTTTTCTAAAAAATGTTTGCAGAATGCAACTATTCTATAGAAAAAGGTTGCTGAATGCAACTTTTCTATAAAAAAAAGGTTGCTGAATGCATCTTTTCTATAGAAAAAGGCTGCTGAATGCATCTTTTCTATAGCAAAAGGCAGCTGAATGCATTTTTTCTACAGAAAAAGCTGTTGAATGCATCTTTTCTATAGAAAAACGTGGCTGAATGCATTTGTCTATTAAAAAAGTTTGCTGAATGCAACTTTTCTATTAAAAATGTATGCTGCAATGCAAATTTTCTATAGAAAACGGTTGGTGATTGCAACTTTTCTATAGAAAATGTTGCTGAATGCTACTATTCGATAGAAAACGATTGCTGAATATATCTTTTCTATAGAAAAGTGTTGCTGAATGCAACTTTTTTATTAAAAATGTTTACTGAATGCAACTATTCTATAGAAATAGATTGCTGAATGCATCTTTTCTATAGAAAAAATTTGCTGAATGCAACTTTTCTATTAAAAATGTTTGCTGAATGCAACTATTCTATAGAGAGAGGTTGCTGAATGCAACTTTTCTGTAGAAAAAAGTTGCTGAATGCAACTTTTCTATTAAAAATGTTTGCTGAATGCAACTATTCTATAGAAATGCAACTATTTCTATAAGAAAAGGTTGCTGAATATATCTTTTCTATAGAAAAGTTTTGCTGAATGTAACTTTTCCATAGAAAAATTTGCTAAATGTAACTTTGCTATACACAAAGATAACTGAATGCAACTTTTCTACAAAAAAGGTTGCTGGAAGCAACTTTTCTATAGCAAAAGGCAAAAAGGTTGCTGAATTCAACTTTTCTATAGCAAAAGGTTGGTGAATGCAACTTTTCTATAGAAAAAGTTTGCTGAATGCAACTTTTCTATTAAAAATGTTTGCTGAATGCAACTATTCTATAGAAATAGGTTGCTGAATGCAACTATTCTATAGCAAAAGGTTGGTGAATTCAACTTTTCTATAGCAAAAGGTTGGTGAATGCAACTTTTCTACAGAAAAAGTTTGCTGAATGCAACTTTTTTATTAAAAATGTTTGCTGTATGCAACAATTCTATAGAAAGAAATTTCTGAATTCAACTTTTCTTTAAGAAAAGGTTGCTGAATGCATCTTGTCAATAGAAAAGTGTTGCTGAATGCAATTTTCTATAGAAAAATGTTGCTAAATGCAACTCTTTTTTAGAAAAAGGTTGCTGAATGCAACTTTTCTATAGAAAAACGTTGCTGATTGCAACTTTTCTATAAAAAAGTTTGCTGATTGCTACTTTTCGATAGAAAACGACTGCTGAAAAAACTTTTCTATAACAAAAAGTTGGTGAATGCATCTTTTCTATAGAAAAGGTTGTTGAATACAACTTTTTTATAGAAAAAGGTTGCTGAATGCAACTTTTCTATAGAAAAAGGTTGGTGAATGCAACTTTTCTATAGAAAAAGTTTGCTGAATGCAACTTTTCTACAGAAAAAAGTTGCTGAATGCAATTTCTTTATTAAAAATGTTTGCTGAATGCAACTATTCTATAGAAAGAGGTTGCTGAATGCAACGTTTCTTTAAGAAAAGCTTGCTGAATATGTGTTTTCTATAGACAAGTCTTGCTGAATGTACATTTTCTATAGAAAAAGTTTGCTAAATGTAACTTTTCTATACGCAAAGGTAGTTGAATTCAACTCTTCTATTCAAAAGTTGGTGAATGCTACTTTTCTATAGAAAAGGTTGGTGAATGCAACTTTTCTATAGAAAATGGTTGCTGAATGCAACCTTTCTATAGAAAAAGATTGCTGAATGTAAGTTTTCTACAGAAAAAGGTTGCTGAATGCAACTTTTCTACAGAAAAATTTTGCTGAATGCAACTTTTCTAAAGAAAAATTATGCTGAATGCAACTTTTCTATAGAAAAAGGTTGCTGAATGCAACTTTTCTATAGAAAAAGGTTGCTGAATGCAACTTTTCTATAGAACAAGTAAAAAAGTGTCAGTCGGCTTTGCCGACAAATATATACCCTCAGCCAAAGTGAAGCGAAACTTTTACCTCCGGACAGATCGAATGTATTTCAGGTCTCTTCAGAATTTGGCCCTTTTTGGACATTTGAACTTGCCGACAATAATGTGGAATAGGAATTAACTGCGCTAAGACACAAATGTTGAACTTTTGTAGGGCAGGTACTCTTAGGGAGGACCTATATTGGCCATTTTAGAAGTTTAACTAAATTTTGATAAAATATTAGGAGATCCAAAGTGATATATTTTACATATTGGGGAGAAGTACCGAAAGTTGTGGAACGGTATTGCCCATGTGACTAAGTTTGGATATAATATGACGAAGACCAAATGTTGGACCAAATCGGTTGAATAGTTCAAGAGTTATCGTGTTCTTCGACCGCCACATATGGTGACATAGGGGTTTTTTACACCTTTCGGGCTGTTTTCGCAAGAAATATGGATTTACCCCTGAAAAAACGTTTACCGTCGTAATGGTGGTATCGCATGCAAATAGCTTCAACAAAAATCCAAGTGATTCGATAGCAGGTCTTAAAGTGAACTTATCCGAAATTTTGTGTGAGAGGTACCAGAAGGAGTAGACAAATTTAGTCCATATTCGAACCTGATCTATATCTGGTAGATATATTAGGATGTGCAAAGTATGGATTACATCGGTCACTCCCTTCAAGAGTTATCGTGCGCAAAATTTTTCCGAACATTTCTGAAGTTCTGTGGGGGAGGTACCTGAAGGAGTGGACCGATATAGCCCATCTTCGAATTTAAACTATGTTTTGGTAAAATATTACGAAGGCCAAATTTTGGACCGAATCGACAGATCCGTTCGAGAGTTATCTTGCGCTCCTACCACTACACAAGGTGTCATAGGGGCTTTTCGCAACTTTCCGGCCATTTTCTCGGGAAGTATGGACTTGCCCCTGATGAAACTTGTACCTTCGTATAGGGAACAGTGAATACAAGATGTTGCAACAAAAACCAAGGCAATTCGAGAGCAGGTCCTAAACTGAACTTTTCCGAAATTTTGTGTGGGAGGTACTCGAAGGAGTTTACCGATTGAGTCCATATTGGAACCTCATCTAAATTTGGTAGAAATTTCATAATGTGCAAAGGATGGACCAAATCGGTTGCTCCCTTCAAGAGTTATCGTACGCACAAATTTTCCGAACATTTTCGAACTTTTGTGGGGGAGGCACCGGAAGGAGTGGACCGATATAATCCATCTTTGAACTTGAACTAAGTTTGGACAAAATATTACGAAAGCCAAATTTTGGACCGAATCGGCAGATCCGTTCAAAAGTTATCTTGCGCTCCAACCACTACACATGGTGTCATAGGGTTTTTTGTAACTTTCAGGCTATTTTCTCAGGAAGTATGGACTTGCCTCTAATGAGACTTACAGCGTCGTATAGAGGACAGCGAATACAACTTGCGTAAACAAAAATCAAAGCGATTCGAGACCAGGTCCTAAACTGAACTTTTCCGAAATTTTGTGTGGGAGGTACCCGAAGGAGTGGACCGATTGAGTCCATATTGGAACCTCATCTAAGTTTGGTAGAAATTACACGATGTGCAAAGTATGGACCAAATCGCTTGTTCCCTACAAGAGTTATCGTGCGCACAAGTTTTGCGACAATTTTTGAACATTTGTGGGGGAGGTACCTGAAGGAGTGGACCTATATGGCCCATCTTCGAACTTAAATCGAATCTGGACAAAATATTTCGATACCCAAAATTTGAACCGAATCGATTGATCCGTTCGATAGTTATCGTGCGCACCAGCCAGCCAGACAGACAGACAGACGGACAGACAGACAGACGGACGGACATTGCTAGATCTACTCAAAATTGTCTGAAACGGATATCGTACAAACATACTTGGGGTCTAAAACCATTATTTCGATGAGGCACATTTTTGGTCGTATCAAAGTGTAAATACCCTCTTTAGCCTAAAGGCTGAGGGTATAAAAAGGTTGCTGAATGCAACTTTTCTATAGAAAAAGGTTGCTGAATGCAACTTTTCTGTAGAGAATGTTTGCTGAAAGCATCTTTTCTATAGAAAATGCTGTCTGAATGCATCTTTTCTCTAGAAAGAGGTTGCGGAATGATATTTTTCAATAAAAAAACGGTTGCTGAATTATTTTCCACAGAAAAATGTTTACGACTGAAACTTTTCTAAAGAATAATGTGGCCTGAATGCAATTTTCCTCTAGAAAATGTTTGCCTGAATGCAACTTTTCTATAGAAAATTTTGCCTCAATGCATCTTTTCTATAGACAAGGATGGTTCAATGCAACTTTTCTTTTATGGAAATATGTTGTCCTAAGGCCCCATTTTATTTTCAAAAATACCTTTCCTCAAATAATTTGGTGTGTTTTTTGGGGGGGAATATATTTGTATATGATTGAAGTTCAATAAGTTTGCCATTTTTTGGTTAGCGCAGGACTCAGTGTTTTTGTTGTAGTATTTCACAAAAAGTGGGTGATTGTTTCACATAGTTGCCGTTTTGGCAGTTGGCCATTCACTTTACTCCTTTTCGAAAGGCTTCCCCTCTACCATCATCATTTCGGCATCCTACACCCCACTGCCGCTATCAGAATTTTATTTTTTGTGCTTTGTGAGAAAATTGAAACTGTGCACAAATTGACGAAGCGAATTGTAAGTAGATTATTTTTGATTGATTTTTCGTTTCGTGCGGGATTGGTTGGCATGTTTTTCAAATAAGATATTTTGTTTTTATTCGCAGGATATTACGAAAATGAAACAGGCATGGAGGAAGGTTTTTTGGGCTGAACGAAAATGACAAATTTAATAAAATTTACTTGCAATTAATGGACGGGAACTAGAAGGAACGAAGTCTTCAAAGGGAGTCCAAGCTTCACCTAAGAAAAGTAGCTGAACTCAAGAAAAAAGTTTCGCTAAAGGCTCATCCTAACAAATAGCCATGCCATGTTGGTTATTTGTTAGGATGAGGCTTTTAAAGTTATTGTCCCCAAAAATCTCACAAAAAAAGCGTCACATTGACCACTGAAGCGTATCAATCGAAGGATTAATTTTAATAAACTGGAGCGTGTTTTTGTAATTTAATGATGATGATGATATGTCTGACAAGCATTCATTCTACCGCAAAACCCGTAACGACATATCAAAGATAAAGAAGCCATCAAACAAGACAAGACAGAGTGAAAATGAAATAAATACTAATGGCCGAATGGAGACACTGGAGACAGGATGGTCACACAGAATAGCAAAGACTTGACTATGCGACACGCTGTTGTTCGAAAAACATCATCAGCATCATTTAGATAAAGTGACAGCAATCATCACCGAGTGAGTGACAAACATACATACACATGTCTACGTATCACATGAAAGAAAAATAATGTTGTAACTAATAGATACAAGATGTAAGTTGTAGATAAAAGGAGAAACAGGACATGGCAGTATTGGCTCATCATCATCAGTTAGTTGTAGTTATGGAAGAGGAAGAGCAAGCCAACCACCACAGAACCTGTGGTGTTTTCTATTAACGGCAACAATTTCACTTTAGCCAGAGGGAATCATATATCCAGCCTCCCAGTGACTACTGTGGTGACAGCAAATGTCATGTGGCCTGAATAACGACAACGTCTGCCAGTTCATTTTCCCTTACAACCACACCTACATAATTTACTCAACCATCTTGGTGGCACAAAACACTTGTAAGCTTTCGTCTCTCGCCATTAGACCACAAGTTCTCTGGGATTTTTTGATTAAGTATCGAACGTAGGTGAGGGCGTTGCTCGTTGGTGGCATTGCAAGCGTGCTTTGCACGTGTCATCAAAGTTCGTCAAAGACCGCTGTGCGACACGCGTTCCATCAAACACCAATGCAGACGAAGAACAGTGACTAGTGCATCAAAAGATGATTTGATGATTTAAATTAATTTTGGAATTAATGAAATCCCAAGATAAGGAAGAAGAGATATTGAAGCTAATTTTATAAAGCAGAGATTAGACGGAAATAGAAAAAAATTGCTGAATGTAATTTTTTTATAGAAAACGCTTGTCGTATGAAATTTTCTATAGAAAACGGCTGCCGAATGAAACTTTTCTATAGAAAATCGTTGCTGAAAGCAACTTTTCTGTAGAAAAAGATAGCTGAATGCAACTTTTCTATCGAAAAACTTGGTGGAATGTAACTCTTCTATTGAAAAAGTTGGCTGAATCCAGAAGTAAAAATGGGTTGAATGCAATTTTCTATAAAAAATGCTGAATACAATATTTCTATAGAAAAGGGTTGCTGAATGGAACTTTTCTATAGAAAAGGGTTGCTGAATGCAACTTTTGTATTGAAAAAGGGTTGCCACCTGCAACATTTCTATAGAAAAGGGTTGCCACCTGCAACATTTCTATAGAAAAAGGTTGCTGAATGCAACATATCTATAGAAAAAGGTTGTTGAATGCAACTTTTCTATAGAAAAAAATTGGCTGAACCCAAATTTTCAATAGAAAAAGTTGCCTGAATTCAAAAGTAAAAGTGGGATGAATGCAATTGTCTATAAAAACATTTGCTGAATGGAACATTTCTATAGAAAAGGGTTTGCTGAACGCAACTTTTCTATAGAAAAGGGTTGCTGAAATCAACTTTTCTAAAAACAAGTAAAAAAGTATCAGTCGGTTTTGCCGACAGAGATATACCCTCAGCCTGTGTGGATAGAAATACTTTTTTCCCAAAAAAAAAACTTATGTATTTAGGGGTGTTTTCAAAATTTTGGGCGTATGCACCGACAAAAGTATTGATAGGATAAAAGCTCAAAAATTTGCGGGGATATCGATAGATAGGGCTTTTTATCATACTAGCCTCCGAGAAACATAATATCACTGTAAACATGGGCCACTAGGAAAACCTTCGGTAAAAATGTCCAAAGGATCATCGAACCACACAAAAATGTTGAACATTTGTATGGGTGGTACCACAAGGATTGGACAGATATGGCCCAAATTTGAACATAAACTAAGTTTCGACAACATTTAGAGATCCAAAGTTTGGACCACATCGGTTGCTACGTCTATGAGAAATCGCGCGAATATTTTAGCGAATATTTTCGAACTTTTAAGCGAATATTTTCGAGCTTTTGTGGGTGAGGTACCGGAAGGAGTGGACCTATAAGCACCACTTTCGAATTTCATCTAATATTCGAAGAAATATTACAATATCCAAAGTGTGGACGAACGCAGTATTCGGTTCGAGCCCTTCAGCCACAATATATGGTGCCATAGGGGTTTTTTTACAACTTTCGGACTGTTTTCTCAAGAAGTATGGAATTGCCCCTGAAAAATCTTTTACCGTCGTGATTGAGGCAACGAATGCAAGTTGCTTCAACAAAAAATCACAGTGATTCGAGAGCAGGTCTTAAAGTGAACTTATCCGAAATTTGATGTGGGAGTTATCCGAAGGAGTGGACAAATATAGTCTATATTCGAACCTGATCTATATCTGGTAAATATTATAGGATGTATAAAGTATGGACCAAATCGGTCACTCCCATCAAGAGTTATAGTGCGCAAAATTTTTCCGAACATTTTTGAACTTTTATGGGGGAGGTACCTGAAGGAGTGGACCGATATGGCTTATCTTCGAACTTAAAATAAGTTCGCATAAAATATTACGAAGGCCACATTTTGGACCGAATCGGCAGATCCGTTCGCGAGTTATCGTGCGCTCCAACCACTACAACGGTGTCATAGGGGTTTTTTGCACCTTTCAGTCTATTTTCTCAGGAAGTATGGACTTGCGCCTGATGAAACTTGTACCGTCGTATGGAGGGCGGTGAATACAAGTTGTTGCAACAAAAGTCGAAGGGATTCGAGAGCAGGTCCTAATCTGAACTTATCCGAAATTTTGTGTGGGAGGTACCCGAAGGAGTGGACCGATTGAGTCCATATTCGAACCTCATCTAAGTGTAGTAGAAATTTCACGATGTGAAAAGTATGGATCAAATCGGTTACTTCCTTCAAGAGTTATCGTGCGCAAAAATTTTCCGAACATTTTCGAACTTTTGTGGGGGAGGTACCGGAAGGAGTGGACCGATATAGCCCATCTTCGAACTTAAACTAAGTTTGGGCAAAATATTACCAAAGCCAAATTTTTGACCGAATCGGTTGATCCATTCGAGAGTTATCGTGCGCACCAGCCAGCCAGACAGACAGTCGGACGGACATTGCTAAATAGACTCAAAATTGTCTGAAACACATTTCGTACAAACATACTTAGGGTCTAAAACCATTATTTCGATGAGGCACATTTTGCCCGTATGAAAGTGTATATACCCTTTCTAGCCTAAAGGCTGAGGGTATAAAAAGGGTTGCTGAAATCAACTTTTCTAAAGAAAAGGGTTGCTGAATGCAACTTTTCTATAGAAAAGGGTTGCTGAATGCAACTTTTCTATAGAAAAGGATTGCTGTATGCAACTTTTCAATGCAGCTTTTCTATAGAAAAGGGTTGGCGCATGCAACATTTCTATAGAAAAAGGTTGCTGAATGCAACTTTTTTATAGAAAAAGGATGGTGAATGCAACTTTTCTATAGAAAAGGATTGCTTAATGCAACTTTTCTATAGAAAAGGGTTGCTGAATTCAACGTTTCTATAGAAAAGGGTTGCTGAATGCCAGGTTTTTATAGAAAAGGGTTGCTGAATGCAACTTTTCTATAGAAAAGGGTTGCTGAATGCAACTTTTCTATAGAAAAGTGGTGCTGAATGCAACTTTTCTATAGAAAAGTGGTGCTGAATGCAACTTTTCTATAGAAAGGGGTTGCTGAATGTAACTTTTCTATAGAAAAGGGTTGCTGAATGGATCTTTTCTATAGATAGGCGTTGCTGAATGGAACTTTTCTATAGAAAAGGGTTGCTGAATGCAACTTTTCTATAGAAAAGGGTTGCTGAATGCAACTTTTCTATAGAAAAGGGTTGCTGAATGCAACTTTTCTATAGAAAAGGGTTGCTGAATGCAACTTTTCTATAGAAAATGATTGCTGAATGCAACTTTTCTATAGAAAAGGATTGCTGAATGCAACTTTTCTATAGAAAAGGATTGCTGAATGAAACTTTTTATAGAAAAAAGTTGATCAATGCAACTTTTCTATAGAAAAGGGTTGCTGAATGCAACTTTTTTATAGAAAATTGTTGCTGAATGCAGCTTTTTTTATAGAAAAGGGTTACTGAATGCAATTTTCCTATAGAAAATGTTTGCTAAATGCAAATTTTTTATAAGAAAGGTTGGCTGAGTGCAACTTTTCAATAGGAAATGTTGGGTTGCTGAATGCAACTTTTCTAAAGAAAAGGGTTGCTGAATGCAGCTTTTCCATAGCAAAGGGTTGCTGAATGCAAATTTTCTATAGAAAAGGGTTGCTGAATGCAACTTTTCTATAGAAAAGGGTTGCTGAATGCAACTTTTTCTTTCAGTAATAGAAAAGGGTTGCTGAATGCAACTTTTCTATAGAAAAGAGTTGCTAAATGCAACTTTTCTATAGAAAAGGGTTGCTAAATGCAACTTTTCTATAGAAAAGGGTTGCTAAATGCAACTTTTCTATAGAAAAGGGGTGCTAAATGCAACTTTTCTATAGAAAAGGGTTGCTGAATGCAACTTTTGTATAGAACAAGTTGGTGAATACTACCTTACTAGAGAAAAATGTTGCTGAATGCAACTTTTTAAACAAAAAAGCTTGCTGAATACAACTGTTCCATCGAAAAAGGTTGCTGAATGCAAATTTTGTATAGGAAAGGGTTGCCGAAAATGCTGAATGAATTTTTTAAAGTGTCGCTGAATGCAACTTTTCCATAGAAAATGGTTACTGCATGGAACTTTTCTATGGACAAGGGTTGCTGAATTCTATTTTTCTATAAAAGAGAGTTCCTGAGTGCACCTTTTATACAGAAAAAGTTAGCTGAATGCAACTTTTCTATAGAAAAGGTTTGCTGAGTGCAACTTTTTTATAGAAAAGGTTTGCTGAATGCAACTTTTCTATAAAAAAGGGTTGCTGAATGAAACTATTCTATAGAAAAGGGTTGCTGGATTCAGATTTCTATAGAAAAGGGTTGCTGGATTCCGCTTTCCATAGAAAAGGATCGCTGAAGGAAGGTAAAAGTTAGCTGAATGCAACTTTTCTATGAAATAAGGTTTCTGAATATAACTTATCTACGGATAAAGATTGCTGAATGTAATTTTTCTATACAAAAATTGCAATTTTTTCAAAGATAATTATTGTTAAATGCAATTTTCTGTATAAACTTCTGGCCGAATGTAACTTTTTAATAGAGAACGTTAACTGAATACAACTTTTCTATGGAAGTATAGTTGGCTGTGTCTAAATTTTCTGCAATAAAAAACCAAACCTGTTCAATCCACTGTGCACTAAAGTTTTCATTTAATTGTTTACAGGAGTACATTTCTCATTCGAAACCGACAATACTGTCAAACATTCATCATCAACAGCACCAAAAAAGCCTCTGACAGTGGTCAATTAAGAACTGAATCTTTTGGCTGAAAATTAACTCTTCCCTGGATTTTTTTCAAATGGGAGTAAGCAACAACATAATTTTTCATCCAAGTACCTTGTGTTGTCCAAAAAAAGGTATGCAGGATTGGCGATTCCGGTTTATTTACATCTCGCCGTATTTTTTGTTTCTCTTTTGCTTTCATTAGCAACGTTGGCCAGGGTTGTTGTGAGTTGCGTTGCTCCTCGGTTTCCGGTTATTTACCATAATAAATCGATTAAGACGTATAGGGCGGACAGTTATGTGTTGTGGTGATGCCTTGGTTAGATGAGGTGCTAACTTGTTTGTGGTCTTCTCGGTGGTTTGGTTTGAGGTGGTAAAGAGTATTTGAAAATGAGTCTGGGTGAATGAGGAAGTCTGATGACTATGATGTTATATAATAACGTTGGCATATTTAATAATAATCATCATCATCATCATCAGTCTGAGCAGCATCATCATGTGCCCTTAGTGCACTAACGTCCCACGCCATGACAGCGAAAAGCGTTTCAATCTTTTAAATCCTGGCTGACTAGCAAGCTAGCTGGATGACTGGAAATGATGTGTTCCATCATTATAGATGTATGTATGTAGGTATTTATAGTGCGGGTGTTCAAAGGAGTGTGCTCGGCATGGCGTTGCGTTGCGTTGGTTGCTGTAATGCCGATGACGTTGATTATTCTAATATTGTGTAATAATCATCACCAAATTTAGGACCAGGGGTTTTGGTATATTTTTGTTTTCCCTTTCTATCCGGTTTTCATGGAATTTGTGAGTGTGTGTATTTTCCTTCTTGTCACTCATCAATTCATACGCCTGTCCGTCCACATTTTGGCCCTTCCGTACGTTTCGTCTTAGTCCTTCCTTCCTTGCTTGCTTGCTTGTGTAACCCATCACAATGAATGGCAAAAGCCAGAATGATTGATAGCTTTTTGTGGTACCGCATCGCATCGAAATGATACTGATGCTTCTTGCTGTTGTTGTTTTTGTGTCAATGTTCCAAACTTGCTTGACTGTGGCTGTTAGGTGGTTTGGTTCTGGACCTATGTTACCATAATAAATCTCCTTAAATATTTTTCATTATTGTTTATCATTTGTGTGACATGCGATTGCGAACATAAAAATACTACTACAACGTACATATAAATAAATAACTCAATAACAGCAACGGCAAAAGCAGCTACAACAACGGAAACAAATTAAAATAATATGGAAAACATCAGTTTGTGTCATATCAAAGTGTTTGCACCATAATTCCCAGTGCGTACCAATATCATCAGGCATTATGGAATAAGTATACGTACATATGTATATAGGGAATATTTGATGTACGAGGGTGGTATGAAAAGTAATAATTTTCAATGTCCTACACAAACAAAAGCATGAAATTTTTCAAAACATAGTTTTTATCAAACTCGGAATTTTTTATAATAATTAGATTTTTTTAATATTTAGGATATAAAAAAATATTTTCGGATTAAAATATATAAAATATAAAATATAAGAATATCTTTAGCTTTTTTGTTTTGTTTTTTTTATATATATATTTCTAAGATGTTATATATTTGTTTATTTAATTTTATTTTGCATTTAAAAAAAATATTTTGGGATGGTCCTCGAAAAAATATTCTTTAAAAATCAACGTGTGAGGTCGTGATGGTCCTTGAAAAAACATTCCTCAAAATCCACCATGAACAAATGTTCTTTAAAAATCCACCTTTGAGGTCGTAATGGTCCTTAAAAAAATAGTTTTTTAAAAAATCCATGCATTTGAAAATATTTCTAATAAAATCTACGGCAGTTAAAAAATCCAAGTTTGTGAAAAATTTTTAAAAAAATCCAATTTTGTGAAAAAAACATTTTTTAAAAACTCCACCTTTGTGAAAAAATATTTTTTAAAAACTCCACCTTTGTAAAAAAATATTTTTAAAAAAATCCACGTCTGTGAAAAAGTATTTTTTAACAAATCCTCGTTTACGGAAAAATATTTTTTAAAAAATACAAGTTTGCTGAAAGATATTTTTTAAAAAATCCAAGTTTGCGGACAAATATTTTTTACAAAATCCACCTTTATGAAAGAACTTTTTTTACAAAATCCATGTTTGTAAAAAAAAAACATTTTTTTTACAAAATCCACATTTATAAAAAACATTTTTTTACAAAATCCACGTTTGTAAAAAAAACATTTTTTTACAAAATCCATGTTTGTAAAAAAAAAAACATTTTTTTTACAAAATCCACATTTATAAAAAACATTTTTTTACAAAATCCACGTTTGTAAAAAAAACATTTTTTTATAAAATCCATGTTTGTAAAAATACATTTTTTTAAAAAATCCACGTTTGTGAAAAAAATATTTTTTAAAAAATACACGTTTGGGAAAAGATATTTTTAAAAAAAACTCGTTTGGGAAAAGATATTTAAAAAACAAAATTACGTTTGAAAAATATTTGTTAAAATTTTTTTTAAAAAATCCACGTATTGAAAAAAATATTTTTAAAAAATCCACGTATTGAAAAAAATATTTTTAAAAAATCCATGTATTGAAAAAAATATTTTTAAAAAATCCACGTATTGAAAAAAATATTTTTAAAAAATCCACGTATTGAAAAGAATATTTTTAAAAAATCCACGTATTGAAAAAAATATTTTTAAAAAATCCACGTATGGAAAAAATATTTTTAAAAAATCCACGTATTGAAAAAAATATTTTTAAAAAATCCATGTATGGAAACAAATATTTTTAAAAAATCCAGGTATTGAAAAAATATTTTTAAAAAATCCACGTTTTGAAAAAAAATATTTTTAAAAAATCCACGTATTGGAAAAAATATTTTTATAAAATCCACGTATTGAAAAAAATATTTTTAAAAAATCCACGTATTGAAAAAAATATTTTTAAAAAATCCACGTATTGAAAAGAATATTTTTAAAAAATCCACGTATTGAAAAGAATATTTTTAAAAAATCCACGTATTGAAAAGAATATTTTTAAAAAATCCACGTATTGAAAAAAATATTTTTAAAAAATCCACGTATGGAAAAAAATATTTTTAAAAAATCCACGTATTGAAAAAAATATTTTTAAAAAATCCATGTATGGAAACAAATATTTTTAAAAAATCCAGGTATTGAAAAAATATTTTTAAAAAATCCACGTTTTGAAAAAAAATATTTTTAAAAAATCCACGTATTGGAAAAAATATTTTTATAAAATCCACGTATTGAAAAAAATATTTTTAAAAAATCCACGTATTGAAAAAAATATTTTTAAAAAATCCACGTATTGAAAAGAATATTTTTAAAAAATCCACGTATTGAAAAGAATATTTTTAAAAAATCCACGTATTGAAAAGAATATTTTTAAAATATCCACGTATTGGAAAAAATATTTTTATAAAATCCACGTATTGAAAAAAATATTTTTAAAAAATCCACGTATTGAAAAAAATATTTTTAAAAAATCCACGTATTGAAAAAAATATTTTTAAAAAATCCACGTATTGAAAAGAATATTTTTAAAAAATCCACGTATTGAAAAGAATATTTTTAAAATATCCACGTATTGAAAAGAATATTTTTAAAAAAATCCACGTATTGAAAAAAATATTTTTAAAAAATTCCACGTATTGAAAAAAATATTTTTAAAAAATCCACGTATTGAAAAAATATTTTTAAAAAATCCACGTATTGAAAAAAATATTTTTAAAAATTCCACGTATTGAAAAAAATATTTTTAAAAAATCCACGTATTGAAAAAAATATTTTTAAAAAATCCACGTATTGAAAAAAATATTTTTAAAAAATCCACGTATTGAAAAAAATATTTTTAAAAAATCCACGTATTGAAAAAAAATATTTTTAAAAAATCCACGTATTGAAAAAAATATTT
This sequence comes from Musca autumnalis, assembly GCF_047663935.1. Taxonomy (NCBI): domain Eukaryota; kingdom Metazoa; phylum Arthropoda; class Insecta; order Diptera; family Muscidae; genus Musca; species Musca autumnalis. The sequence continues at coordinate 8,898,347 of NW_027411755.1, read as the reverse complement.
TTAAAAAATCCACGTATTGAAAAAATATTTTTAAAAAATCCACGTATTGAAAAAATATTTTTAAAAAATCCACGTATTGAAAAAAAATATTTTTAAAAAATCCACGTATTGAAAAAATATTTTTAAAAAATCCACGTATTGAAAAAAATATTTTTAAAAAATCCACGTATTGAAAAAAAATATTTTTAAAAAATCCACGTATTGAAAAAAAGTATTTTTAAAAATCCACGTATTGAAAAAAATATTTTTAAAAAATCCACGTATTAAAAAAAATATTTTTAAAAAATCCACGTATTGAAAAAAAAATATTTTTAAAAAATCCACGTATTGAAAAAAAAATATTTTTAAAAAATCCACGTATTGAAAAGAATATTTTTAAAAAAGCCACGTATTGAAAAAAAAATATTTTTAAAAAATCCACGTATTGAAAAAAAATATTTTTAAAAAATCCACGTATTGAAAAAAATATTTTTAAAAAATCCACGTATTGAAAAAAATATTCTTAAAAAATCCACGTATTGAAAAAAATATTTTTAAAAAATCCACGTATTGAAAAAAATATTTTTAAAAAATCCACGTATTGAAAAAAATATTTTTAAAAAATCCACGTATTGAAAAAAATATTTTTAAAAAATCCACGTATTGAAAAACATATTTTTAAAAAATCCACGTATTGAAAAAAATATTTTTAAAAAATCCACGTATTGAAAAAAATATTTTTAAAAAATCCACGTATTGAAAAAAATATTTTTAAAATATCCACGTATTGAAAAACATATTTTTAAAAAATCCACGTATTGAAAAAAATATTTTTAAAAAATCCACGTATTGAAAAAAATATTTTTAAAAAATCCACGTTTTGAAAAAAATATTTTTAAAAAATCCACGTATTGAAAAAAATATTTTTAAAAAATCCACGTATTGAAAAAAATACTTTTAAAAAATCCACGTATTGAAAAAATATTTTTAAAAAATCCACGTATTGAAAAAATATTTTTAAAAAATCCACGTTTGTGGATTTTTTTTGCATTTTTATTAGAAAATGCATGTTTTTGTTAAAAAGTATTTTTAAAAAATCCACGTTTGTGGCAAAATACTATTTAAAAATTCACGCTAGTAAAAAACATTTTTAAAACATCCACGTTTGTGGGAAAAGACTAATTAAAATTCACGGTAGTGAAAAACATTTCTTAAAACGTTTGTGAAAAAAGCTTTTTTACAAAATCCACGTTTGCAATTTTTTTTTAAAATCCAAGTTCTAAAAAATATTCTTTGAAAAAACCATATTTTTTTAAAACTCTAGTATTCTTTTTTTAAATTAGTAAAAAAATACTAAACATCCACGTTTTTGAATATTTTTTTTAAAAATCTATGCTTGTGAAAAAATTTGTTTTTAAAAAATCCACCTCTGTGAACCTTATTTAAAAAAAATTCTCGTTTATGAAAAATTATTTTTAAAATCCACATTTGTGTATAAATATTTTAACAAAAATCCAAGTATGTGAATAATATTTTTTAAAAAAAATTCGTTTTTGAAAAAAAAAACATTTGTAAAAAAGCAGTTTTTGTGATTTTTTTAAATCCACGTTTGTGAAAAAATATTTTTTAAAAAACCCACGTTTGTGGAAAAATGTTTTTTTTTTAAATTCCACGTTTGTAAAAAATATTTTTAAAAAAATCCCCGTCTGTGAAAAAAATATTTATTAAAAATACACTTTTATGAAAAATTATTTTTAAAAAAAATCCACTTTTGCGAAAAAATGTTTAAATAACCCAGGATTTTGAAAAAAAATATTTTTTAAAAAATGCAAATTTATGGAAAAATGTTTTATGGAAAAATGTTTAAAAAAAAATTACGTTTGAAATAAAATATTTTTTTAAAATTCAAAAATATCTTCTTAAACAATCCAAAAATATTTTTTAAAATATCCAAATATATAATTTTATTTAAAAAATTATTAAAATATATTAAAAATTTCGTTGATTTTTAAAGAATATTTTTTTCAAAGACCGCCAACCCACAAAAAGCGTGGATTTTTAAAGAACATTTTTCAAGGATTAATAACTTTACGTTTATGAAAAAATATTTTTTAATAAATCCACATTCGTGAAAGAAATATTTTTTAGAAGATCCACACTATTAAAAAAGTTATTTTTTACAAATCATGGTTTAAAAATATAGTTTTTTAAAAAATCCACATTTATGGATAAATGTTTTTTCAAAAATCTTCATTTGTGAAAAAATGTTCTTTAAAAAATATTCGTCTGAAAAAAGAAATTAAAAAAAAATACGTTTGTAATAAAATATTTTTTAAAAATTCAAAAAAAAAATCAAAAATATCTTCTTTAAAAATTAAAAAATACTTTTTAAAATATCCAAATATATAATATTATTTAAAAAATTCTTAAAATATATTAAAAATTCCTTTTAAAGAATATATTTTTCAAAGACAGACCACCCACAAAACGTGGATTTTTAAAAAATATTTTTTTAAGGACCAAAAATATTTTTAAAATATCCAAATATATAATTTCATTTAAAAAAAATCTTAAAATATATTAAAAATTCCTTTTAAAGAATAATTTTTTCAAAGACCGCCAACCCACAAAACGTGGATTTTTGAAGAATATTTTTTTCAATGACCGCCAACCCACAAAACGTGGATTATTGAAAAATATTTTTCAAGGACCGCCAACACACAAAACTTTGGTTTTAGAACAATATTTTTCATGGACAGCCAACCCACAGAACGTGGAATTTTGTTGAATAATTTTTAAGCCCACCAATCCACAAAACGTGGATTTTTGAAGAATATTTTTCATGGACTGCAAACCTACAAAACGTGGATTTTTTAAAAAATACAAACGTGGAAAGGATATTCTTTCAAGGATCAACACACCACGGGGTCAGGATTTTTTTTAGAATATTCTTTCAAGGACCATCAACCCACAAAACGTAGATTTTTTTTAAAATGGCTAAGAACAGTTGCTAAGGGCCAAAAAATGCCTTTAAAGCATCAAATTTTAAGTAAGAATATGATCCCGTCTACTTAATAGTGCCAAGAATTCCCAAAATCGTTTGAACTGCCCTCCTATTCCATATATCATTTAATATTCCAACGGATTTTACACCCATCCTCACTCTGTCTCTCTCTCCCCACTTAATGCATGAATAATTTTCTGTATAATTTTATTTCAATCATTGAGGATTTGGTTTTGACTGCTTTAGCTTTGCAAAGCCATCGTGGCGAGAGTGAGCTACAGTCTCCCACCACTCAGCCTACTTCCTTTCCTCTCCCCAAGAAAGCTTTCAATCATTTATATTAGAGATTTCGAAATTCACAATTTAAGGCGCTAAACTTTAAAACTGAAAATTAAATTAAATAAAATTTTCTTTGAATTTATTATTTACAAATGTGATGGGGAGTAATGGGGGGTGACACAACTTTGATGTTCACTCCTAAAGGGGTTAGAGGTTTAATAACATGGCCACTGGCATTTGAAAATTTAATTGGCCGGACATACGGTAAACATACTCGAAAAATTATGAATTTGTTGTGGGTGAAAGGTTTTGTGTTTATTTTCATTTTGAAATAAGCAAACAAACAACGAGTGCGGGTATGCCTGCCTATGTATGCATATATTTATATAACACTCATACACAAACATTGGGCCAATGATGATGCCGATGATTGTGTTGACACAAGCAAATGTTGCATGAACTTACCGCACCGCTCGCTCCGCACACTCATCATGCACTCACTTAGTCACGTAAAATGTACCATTAATAATTAATAACCGCGTGTAAACATTACCTTAAATCAGGATGTTTATTTTATAGGAAATGTTTGAAGAGTTCAGGAGAAATGGGCGTAGTTATGAAGTTCCACACACTGACACAAACACATGTCCAAAATAAACACACAAATACACACTTCTCTGTGTGTGAGTTGGTGGGCTTGGAACCTAAGGCTAGTTAAAGACTATGTAATGGCGACATATTGCCTTTTAAGAATCAACAAAACTTACATTTACCTCAGCTATATTTGAACCACATACATGTGCACATACATATATATTAAAGTACATACATACGTATGTCTGTATGTGTGTTATGTACGTATGACTACACTTTATTTTTTGTATGTAATACATATTATTTCTTTTTTCCTCTTTTTATTCCATTTGACTTGAAGCTATTTTTTCGTCACATCCAACATCGTCATCATAATCAGTTTCCATTCACTGTAAAAATAACTAAAATATTGAAATTTTAATTTAACTTAAACGTCAGTTTTATATTTGTTAGTTTGTGTGTGTGTCACATGCATAAAATAAACACACATGAAAGTTACTTTATATAGGAAGGAGTTAAAGGTGAGTTTGAAAAAACTCTGGTTCCATATATGGTAGAGAAAAAGTTCAGATAACTGATGTTAAAGAAAATTTAATATTTTTTAACACTAGAATATGATATGATAAATACCATAGAATTCACCAGAAGGTGTTCTTAAGAACATTTAATGGATAGTATTATTTTTATAACTGTGAGGAAAGTTTTATGGAAATAATATGTGTGTTGGTTTAGGTATTTTCATAGAAGATTCGCCTTAAAGAGAGATGTTCTCAATAAAAACACTTATTAGGGACGTAAGGAGACGATGGCACAAGAGAGAGCACTACCCAATCCACAACCCAAATGAACATTTTCCACACACTTTTTGAAAAGTTTGCATCTAATTACTAGACATCGGATTTTAGCATGTTTTTTATTTCTTATCCGATTGGACTCAAATTTTGGATCTAGGCGTTTTGAGGGTCAATTTTTCGATATTTGGGGTCATATCAAAAATATGCAAAATATATGCAAAAAATATGCAAAAAATATGCAAAATATGCAAAAAATATGCTAAATATGCAAGTGTTTTTTTGACAAAAATCGTCAATTAAACTTGGAAAATCATCAAAAAAGCATTCTAAATTAAGTTTTTTGACGTTTAACATAGTTTTTTGCAGATCATTATGTTATTGAGACTCTCCAGATATTCCACCACAGCAATAAATCTAGACTAACAAGATTTAAATCAGTTTTCACAAGGTAAGAAAATGTCAAATAACCCAGCATTCCTATTACAACATAATTTGCTTCCTATACAAATGTAGATAGATAATGGAATTTCAAAAACTCAATCAGAAATGTCAAAATCAACGTGTCCAAATATGGTGATAGTTTCTAATCGGCCAAAATTGTCTAGCAGAAAAACAAAGGAGCTAGAGTTAGTCATCGCTATTTTTGTTTAGATAAAAGCGCAATTTTTTCTAGTTTTTGGAAAAAGTGTTCGTTTTTTAGCGAAAAATTGGAAAAAGTACTAAAGTACCATTTACGATTCCAGGTTCTGGAATATAACTATAATTAGAAGTATACGTTTTGAATATCCACATATTAGATTTTAATATATTTATAGTGTTTAGTCCTTTATTCAGTTTATACAGACATAAATTGGCAATTTTTGTTCTTTATGGTCAAAAAGCTTCTTTGGAAAAATGCTCTAACTGCAGCTTTAATATTGATGACATGGTTTTAGTTTAATGCACTAAAAATACATAATTTTATAATTTCGGTCTATATTGTACGCATAATGCAGAATTGGAAAATGTTCACTCCTCGGCGAAAAGTAATGCATTATTGTTATACCCATCCACGATGAATAATAAGAAAAATGAAGAACGTCCAATGATTAGTGCAATATGACATCACTTAGAAAAACCACACAATAGAGTGGTAGTGGTAAAATAAGTCAAAAACCATGGAATTGTCTTTAAAATGGCAAAACCACTCACATATTTCTGCTAGAAAAGTATTTGGAATGCTAAAAACTATAGTTCATTCATTCCTGCTACAGGAAAACAATTTTGATAACACAGTCTAAAAGTCATAACCCTTTTGTATACATAATTGTTTAATTTATACCTGTCCGTGTACTCGATAATTTGTACTAATTATTACCAATGCTTCGAATTTTGACAGTTGTTTAATGGAGAAGCTGTTAAAAAAATTGTTTCAGCAACATTTAGTAAAAATTATCGAGTACAAGGACAAACCTTTCATGACACATTAGTCTTGTTGTATAGGATATAAATAAATATATTAAGAAAAATATTCGCGCAATATTGTCATTAAAGTTGCCAAATGCACTATACACCTAAAAGGCAACGATTTTAAGGAATATTAATTTACAAAACGATGACATTATGCATCTGTCTCTAGGTTTGCTTACATCCTGATGTAAACTTTAAAAACGCCATATTTCTAGCACTACTTTCACAATCTGATTGGCTTTTTCTTTTTCCGGATTTTCGAGTAGAAAAATCTCACTAGTTTTTACACGTAGAGCACTTTCATTTAAGTGTTCGTAATTAGCAGTTACAATTTAAAAAACTATTATTATATAACTTCCACGAGTGATTTAATCATATAAAATAATTTATTTTCCTTACAATTCGTTAATTCGAACATTTTGATAATTCGGACACCACCGAAACCTGTGGTGTAGGGATTATCGCGAATCAACTGTATATATGGGAGCAATATCCAAATCTGAATCAATTCTTACCAAAATAGGGATCGCTCTAGGGCCAAAAAATCCCCAATTTTTATGCGAAGTGGTGTATAAATGTGACCTGTGCTTTATTTTCAAAAAGACATGGCGAGATGGATAAGTGCGAATCTATGCAGATCATCAAAAGGAACTGTGGGTCTATTTCGTTTCATTTTGCATGTTGCAAACTCATTCACTAAGACATAATACCCTTAGGGTATTAAAATATAGTTATCAGTGCAATCATGAATAAAAATTCCGTGCAGAATTTGTTTCCTTTCCCCAATTTCACAATTTTTTATTTCCGTATTTATGCTCAAAAAGGGAATATTTTTGTCGATTCGACTAGTATACGCCATAATGAAACGAATCTAGTACTTTTCAACTTTTAACAAATATTGATTTTAAAAGAATTTCACTTTTAAAAATTATTTTCCGTGTGGAAAATTCAGAGGGAAATATTCATGATGGCACCGTATATATTTGTTATATGTTTTCAATTAAATATGAAAGATGTTATGTAATATTCAATATTTCCTTAGTCTTAATTTCTAGCTCATTTGTTATTCTGTCAGACAATTTTGGCCGAGCAGAACCTATCAACATATTTGGATACATACATTTTGACATTTCTGATTGAGTTTTTGAAAAAATTTGTATTAGAAAGCAACTTATGTTGTAATAAGAAGGCTGGGTTATAGGAAATTTTCTAAGTCTTTTAGTCCAGATTTATTGCTGTGGCGGAATAATAACTAATAACATGATAATCTGCTAAGAAATCGACGTTTAACGGCAATAAACTTAATATAGAACACTTTTTGATGACTTTCCAAATTTAATTTGATGATTTTTGTCAAAAAAACTACTTGCATATTTTTTGCATATTTTGCATATTTTTTGCATATTTTGTGCATATGCAAAATATGCAAATATGCAAAAAAATAAAAAATATGACCCTGTCATTGCATTCAGTTTTCTTCAAAACGAATTTTGGTCCAATCAGAATTTTCGTATCTTTATTAATAAAAAATATGCAAATATGCAAAATCCGATGTCTACTAATTACTCTTATACGTTGTCGTGAACCCTGCGAAATAAAATTCTGTATACTTTGGTACCTCCATACAAATGCTCCGACGTCTTCTCATCGAATACTAGACAGTTTCAGATCATATATGATATCATACTAATCATATCAATAGGTCTGCTAAGTTGGCTACAAGAGGCTACTAAGTTTGTTTTTATCCCCTCCACCATAGCTTGGAAGGTATATAAAGATTGTTTTTTCGTTTGCAACGCATTGAAATTATCATTTGCGACTCTATAAAGTTTATATCGTCACCTGAAATGCCCAAAGACGTGACCCTCAACGTAACCCTTTAAGGATTAAGAATAATCGGCTCAGAATGATCTACTCATGTCCATCCGTCTATTTTAACGCTTCATTTTTGCACTTGAGTGTCTTTTTTTCATAGGTAGGTCAAGTTCGAAGATAAGCTATATCGGCCCACGTATTGGTATAGACCCCACCAGGGACGTACGCAGGATTTTATTTTTTAGGGGGGGGGGGGTGCATTATTTCTGCTATCGCAAGATTTTCAGTATTTCAAAGCTCTTAATCTAATTTTTAGAGTATCAGCTGCAATACAGATTTTGGGATTCATTTTTGTTGAAGAGCCTCCATGCAGAAAGTGGTTTTAATACAATCCACATAACTATAGTCGCGAGTAGGACGAATTGAGCTATACAGGAGTTGTAGGGGTATAGTTCGACCCGAACATAACGCCTCATTTTTTTGATCACATACCGAGATACCTAAACGACTTCTATAAATTAAATACCTTTAAAAGAAGAATAACTCGAATCCGCGAGCACAGATTGGACTTCTATATCTAGCGATTGTGTCGATAACCTAAGAATAAAATATTCTTAATGCCTTAAAAACGCCAGATTTGATTTTTTACCAGAAGTGATACAGACGATCGAAGTACTGTTTGAGAAACCAATCGGCAAACTCTAGCAAAGTCGTGACAAAATAATATAAGTCACAATATATAAGACATGGTGTGCTGTAACTAACTTTAAATGAAAGGTGATTACACCTGGGAAGTTTTTGCGGATTCTGAAACTACAATGTTCATAGACGAGAAAAATAGAAAAACAAAAAATCGCCGGAGGGATTTTCATATAAATTTGGTCAAAGTTTACATTTTTAGGGGTCTTTTAGGGTTCCACGTTTTTGCTTGGAAATCGCACGTCTTATCGTAATGGGACTAAAGAAAATGTTGTAGCTGTAAAAATTCTCTACATGATTGGCCTTTATTACTTTTTCCTAAGTTTTACCATTTTTGAGATATAGAAGTTCAAATTGGGACAATGCACTGTCTGTATCGCCTCCTCATAAAACTATGTCATGTACGGTGTCCTTAACTAACTTTAGATGAAAACGGCTTACACCTGGAGATTTGTTTGCGGATTCTGAAACAGCAATGTTCATAGATGATAAAAATCCAAAAACAAGAAAAAATCGCTGGAGGGATTTTTAAGTAAATCGCAGTCAAAGTTCACATTTTTAGGTTTATTTGAGATTTTCAGATTTTGCGTGGGAACGACAAGTCCTATCGAAATGCGACTAAGGAAAATGTTGTCCCATTTCGATAAGACTTGTCGTTCCCACGCAAAATCATGAAAACCAAAAAAAAAACCAAAAAAATTTCAACTTTTACCGCGATTTATTTGAAAATACCTCCGGCGATTTTTTTGTTTTTGATTTTTCACATCTATATTATATAATAATTATTCACTAATAAAACCCTTGTTTATTCACCACTTGTGCCCAAAAGCGTTTTATTTTATCATAACTTGTAAATGTTTGGAAACGAACTAAAAAATCGTGAATTTTGATTTCCGAAAAATAAGTCAAAATGTATAAATCGCCTTTGCCGACAGGATATGTATGTGCAGATCCAATGCCGGCTACACAACCAAAATATCTTCCCCAAAAATTATGTATTCAGGGAGTTTTTAGAACGTTGTGGCCTGTTTGCGTGATAGTTATTGCGCCCATTTTAGTTGGTCACCTTAGTATTTAGAGCTTTGTCAGGAAGCACGGACTTGCCCACTAAAAATTGGTTATCGCAGTAAACAAGACTACAAATGTCAAAAAAGGGCCAAAGGATCCTCGAACATTTTTTAAAATGCGCTTATGTTTAATTTTGTGAGGGAACTTGTTGTACGTTTGAAAGTATTTTTATTTGAAGGAGTGGTTCGATATATTTCTGGAAGAAATATTGCCATGTGCAAAGTTCAGATCGAATCGATTACTACCATTCTAGCGAATGTTGAACTATTATAGCGGAGTACCGATATGATTTAAGTTTAATTTGGACAAAATATTACGAGATCCAAAACTTGGACATACGGACGGGCTGTCCGTCCAAACATATGTAAAATCTGTAAAGTGTATATGGTAACCCTAAAGGCTGAGGGTACAATTATACTTTGTTGATGATAGGGACAAAAAGCATGTGGGTATGCTACATATACCAGATTTTAGCAGTTTTTGACGCACGCAAAGTAATTTTTCTTCATTATTTTCTACTCTTGTTTAGCAACAAATAACAAAATTTTGGCGAAGGCAGGGACACAAATTTCTTATTGGCTTTCAATAGTCCACGAAGAACCCTTTATACATTTTGTCCAATAGACAATTTCGTTCGACCAAACCATTTCGGTCTTTTGTGGAGTTTAGCTACATTTGTTGACCGTTGTTGAAATTTGAGATTCCAAGTGGTTACAAAACTTCTTCACCAACAATTGTCAAGTTTAGGTGTAGCCCCCATATTACAGTACCTCCTGATTTTTGGGTATTTTGAGAATTTTAGCTTTCTTAACTAGCTCAAAGCTATCTCCAAGCATCTCCAAGCTCACAGCCATCTCCAAGCTCATATCCAGCTCCCACTAATGAAATTCGGTCCAGATATCACCCTGAATACTGCAGGGCCGAGCAACACACCCGACTGCCATCGAAATAACAGCATCCGAACGCGTCAGTGCCAAACAACACACCCAATTACCACCAAACCGATCAACACACCCGATTGTCATTGAACCGATTACACCCGAATACTTCAGATCCATTCAACACTCCCGCTTACGTCCGATCCGACAGCATCCGAACACCTCAGAGCCGAGCATCACACTCGATTACCATCGAACCGACCAACACACCCGATTGCCATTAAACCGACCAACACACCCGATTGCCATTGAACCGACCACACCCAAACACTTCAACACTCTCGTTTACATCCCATCCGACAGCATCCCAATACTTCTGAGCACTTCTGAGCCTGAGCGAAGCCACACATCCGATTATCTCTGACCCGCCACCAACAACCCGATTGTCATCGATTCAACATCAACAACCTGATTATTTTCGATAATATCATATCAACCCGATCACCAACGAGCCGACTACAGTTACTCGATTACCACCGACTGTAACAATCCAGTTGTCAAGCCAACGCAACTGATCGATTACACTGTGAACCGAAATTTTGGGGGGGTGGAAAATTCCTTTTGTGGATGAGTCGTGAGTCGAACTTCTGAGTTGTGGCGTGACCCTATGAGCCGTCTGGAACCAGCGTTATATCTTTGTTCGCTGCTGTTTAAGCTTATTTTGTCAAATCAAATGAGGATTTTTATACCCTCAGCATTTATGCTAATGAGGGTATATCAGGAATATTGTCAATTATTTCATATTCCATTTCAGAAAAAAAGGATACATTTTTTTCGCGCTACATCAACGATTTTTGTATGTAGATTAAGAAAAAGATTCCCAGTACGAGTCTGGTCGCGAGCCAATTTTTGGTTGTTGCGGACCAAAGTTATGGCGTTTTTATTTCGCTTTTTAAGAAAGAAAATATTATAAAAACGCTAATTATTTTAATGAGCACTATTGTTACAAAAAAGTTCTCTCGAAGTGACTTCAGCGAGTAGATTGCATAATACCTGCAAAATGTTACACATAATTCGCGGAATGTACATAAAATTGATAAATTATTGAATATAAGTCTACTTTTTTCAAAATTAAGGCCCATTTAGTGGTCATATAATTACATAAAAAATTGTTGTGGATCCAAACTTCACGGCGAATCAAATGAGGCTGCAATCATACAGATTGGTGTTATAGTTTGGAAGTTAAAGCCAAAATAAGCACATATTTAGTCCAAAAAATAATTTTTTGTTTGAAAAAATATTTTTTTCACATTCATTATGTAGTAGAAAATGTTGAAAGATTTACAGGAATGCTTCCTTCATTTTGCTTAAATCTCCCAACAAAATAGACGGATTTTGCTTTATTGACATTCATATTAAAGCTTTCCCATTGAGGAGTATAATTGGGTTGCGGTGGATATATGTCAAAGCTTCTGAAATGGAAATAGAGGAAATAACCCATTTTTATTTATATGAATTTTAAAATACGTTTGAATCGCTTAATTATCAAAATTTTCAAAATTTAATTTTTGAGGCTAAGTAAGATGTAGCATCAGCTGCATCTTAGAATTGAAATACCTATAAAATATTGCTAATTTGCGCAAAGTGCATACAATTTTTTCCGCATCCGATTTCAGTGTCCACCATGAAAATCTACATCGATATATATCTATTTCAAGGCGATCAATCAAGAACCGTGGATGTAGCATCACACACTATTTTTTGGGATAAAATGAATGTAGCTCCCTTATCAGTGAAGTTTTCTAATCTCTGTTTCCGCTAAAACGAAGATGCTGTATTAGTTGTTTCATTGCAGTGGAAACGAACCGCAGACAACGCGATAAATTACGCGATATTTCCAAAAACAATTTTAGGTGATTTTTCTACTTTGGACTTCCTTGTAACTCGCGTTTTGGTGGATGGATTTTCACGCGCAATGATTTATTAGATCCGGAACGTAAAAAGCTAAAATGTGCAATCAAGTACGAGGAAATCGAATGACAATTGTAAAAATTAGGCCCTACAAATATGTTTTTACAAAAATGTTCGCACAAAATTTCCGCATTTGGATGTAGATTTCTATGAAGCTGTGCAGACTACATTCACATTAGTCGTATCAAATAACTCAGAATCGCAAGTACTACAATCCTATATATGATTTTTTGAAAAACCTGTTTGAGGAAAGAAATTAGAAGAAAATGTCAAAAAACACTGTAAATCTGTCTTCAAAATGTCAGCATCATTTAATGGTAGAAGCAGTTCAATTTTTGAAAAGTAATACATTAGTGAGATGATCCTTATTTAGTTTGCTTCTACTTTTACTTTGACAGGAAAATCGAGAGAAGTGTGGTTTACTCTTACTTACAAATCGAGAGAAAACAAAAAAAAAAAGACATCGTGGCTTCAACCCATTTTTACACATTTTTTAACATAAATATAATCACAGATTCCACACAAATTATCTTTTAAGGCCAATATTTTTTGCCACGTCCAACAACATTTCATTTTATCCAAAAATATTTAATTTGTATAATATAGAACCACAAGTCGCGTATTATAAGAGGGTAAACCTTGGCTTCAGCTATGTTAAATTTTCAAAAATATTGGTGATATACACTTTCATAATAATGGTTTAGACCCCAAGTATGTTTGGACGAAATGTGCTTCAGACAATTTGGAATTGATTTAGCCATGTCCGTCCGACTGTCTGCCTGGCTGGCTGGAGCGCACGATAACTGTCGAACGGATCAACCGATTCTGTTCTTAGCTTTTGTAATATTTTTTCCAAACTTAGTTTAAGTTCGAAGTTCGGAAATGTTAGGAAAATTTGTGCGCACGATAACTCCTGAAGGACTTAACCGATTTGGTCCATACATTGCACAACGTGAAATTTCTACCAGACTTAGATGATGCCCAATATGGACTCAATCGGTCCACTCCTTCGGGTACCTCCCACACAAAATTTCGGAAAAGTTCAGTTTAGGACCTGCTTTCGAATCGCTTTGATTTTTGTTGTAGCAACTTGTATTGATTGCCCCCATACTAGGTATAAGTTTCGTCAGGGGCAAGTCCATACTTCCTGAGAAAACAGCCTGAAAGGTACATAAAAGCCCTATGACTCCGTGTGTAGTGGTTGGAGCGCAAGATAACTCTCGAACGGATCTGGCGATTCGGCCCATACTTTACACATCCTATATATCTACCAGGTATAGATCAGATTCGAATATGTACTATATTTGTCCACTCCTTCGGGTAGCTCCCACACAAAATTTCGGATAAATTCACTTTGAGACCTGCTCTCGAATCACTGTATTGTTTGTTGAAGCAACTTGCATTCGTTGCCTTAATTAAGACAGTAAAAGTTTTTTTCAGGGGCAAGTCCATACTTCTTGAGAAAACAGCCCGAAAGTTGTAAAAAAATCCCTATGGCACTATATCGCTCATTTACTCAAAGAGTGACACATCTCCAAAAATCAAGTTTCGAGAAAAACGCGTTTTAAGTTGGCGATTGAAATTTGACTTCCAAACTTAAAAAGATTATAACACAAAAAATAAAATAACTACTTGCACCATATTTTGCAAACATCTAGCCGGATATCAGTGCTAAATTTCGGTGCAAGATCAAGCATAATTTAAAGTGTTTTAGTGCTTCATAAACTCAAAAAATTTTTTGTTGCTGTAACTCGTTGAGTTTTAGGGATATAGGCGTGAAAATTTGATACAAGATGAAGTAGAAGTCGTAGAAAAATAGAAATTGCTAACTCAGAAAACGCATTTTTTGAGTTATGCCACTCTTTGAGTAAATGAGCGATATGTAGTGGCTGGAGAGCTCGAACCGAATACTGCGTTCGGATATTGGATATTTCTTCGAGTATTAGATGAAATTCGAAGGTGGTGATTATAGGTCACGTCATTTCGGTACCTCTCCCACAAAAGTTAGAAAATATTCGCTAAAATGGTACGTGCGATTTCTCATAGACGTAGCAACCGATTTGGTCCAAACTTTGGATCTCTAAATATTGTCGAAACTTAGTTTATGATCAAATTTGGGTCCTAACTGCGCAATCCTTGTGGTAACACCCACACAAATATTCAACATTTTTGTGTGGTTAAGGGTCTGATCGAGGATCCTTTGGACATTTTTAACGGAGGTTTTCCTAGTGGCCCTGTTTACAGTGATATTAAGTTTTTCGTAGGCTAGTGTGATAAAAAAAGCTCTATCTATCGATATCCCCTCAAATTTTCGATCGTTAATCCTATACATACTTTTGTCGGTTCATACGCCCAAAATTTTGAAAACCCCCTAATTACATACGTTTTTTTGGGAAAAAAGTATTTCAATCCACACAGGCTGCGGGTATATCTCTGTCGGCAAAGCCTACTGATACTTTTTACTTGTTTCGTAGAAAATTTCGATCTTCTAACTCGCTTCCTTCAATGTCCTTTTCGTCCGTTATTTCAAGAACCGCAATAAAAGTACCACAAGATAGAGATGGTATTTACCGGGTATTTATTTGGGTATTTACTATATTGAATGGCAAATACAACATTTTACAACCTATTCCTGGGTTTAGGTTGTAAATTCGTTTCAAAATGGATAGTTTTACAATACCTTAAACTAGTGGGTAAATACTTGGGTAAATACCCGAGTATTTACCCAAGTGTTGGGTAAAAACTCATTAACTGCCGAACCACTTGACGTAGGCTGACAAAATTTGGCTTACATCTTTCTTATGTCAACAGAATTTCTGGTACTGAACATGAGGTATCTGGGTCCATGTTTTAATATAGCCCCCATATAGCCGTACCTCCCGATTTAAGGTTTTTTTCATCTATTAGCCACATTTTACAACCAAATTGGCTGTAATTTGGCACAGTGAGTTCTCAAGGAGTATAATATATCCTTGCACATATTTGTCAACGTAGGTCCACGTTTTTCTGTAGCCCCCATATAAGGGTACCCCGATTTCGAGTATTTACCCAAAAGTGGGTAAAAACTCATTAACTGTCGAACCCCTTGACGTTGGCTGACAAAATTTGGCTCGAAACTTTCTTATATCAATAGTAATAAAGGTATTGAAAATGGAGTCCCTGGGTCCATGTTTTAATATAGCCCCCATATAGCCGTACCTCCCGATTTAAGGGTTTTTTCATCTATTAGCCACATTTTACAACCAAATTGGCTGTAAATTGGCACAGTGAGTCCTCAAGGAGTATAATATATCCTTCCACATATTTGTCAACGTAGGTCCACGTTATCCTGTAGCCCCCATATAAGGGTGCCCCGATTTCGAGTATTTACCCAAAAGTGGGTAAAAACTCATTAACTGTCGAACCACTTGACGTTGGCTGACAAAATTTGGCTCTAAACTTTCTTATATCAACAGTAATAATGGTATTGAAAATGGAGTCCCTGGGTCTACGTTTTGATATAGCCCCCATATAGCCGTACCTCCCGATTTAAGGCATTTTTAACTATTAGCCACATTTTACAATCATACTGACAGTAAATTGGTACAGTGAGTTCCTAATATGTATCAAATAATATTGTCGACGTTGATCCACGTTTTCTTGTAGCCCCAATATGGGTTTCTGAAATCGGGAGGTACGGCTATATCAAAAAGTGGACCCAGGGACTCCATTTTCAATACCTTTAATACTATTGGTATAAGAAAGTTTTGAGCCAAATTTTGTCAGCCAACGTCAAGTGGTTCGGCAGATAAGGAGTTTTTACCCAATATTTGGGTAAATACTCGAAATCGGGGTACCCATATATGGGGGCTATAATAAAGCGTGGACCTACGTTGACAAATGTTTGCAAGGATATTTTATACTCATTGAGGACTCACAGCCAATTTGGTTGTAAAATGTGGCTATTAGATGAAAAATACCTTAAATCGGGAGGTACGGCTATATGGGGGCTATATCAAAACATGGGCCCAGAGACCCCATGTTCAGTACCAGAAGTTCTTTTGACATGGGAAAGATTTATGCCAAGTTTTGTCAGCCTACGTCAAGTGGTTCGGCAGTTAAAGAGTTTTTACCCAACATTTGGGTAAATAGTCGAAATCGGGGTACCCTTATATGGGGGCTATTAGAAAACGTGGACCTATGTTGACAAATTTTTGCAAGGATATTTTCTACATATTGAGAACTCACTGTGCCAAATTTCAGCCACTATGATTGTACAATGAGGCAAATAGACAAACAAATACCTTAAATCGAGAGGTACGGTTATATGGGGGCTATATCAAAACATGGACCCAGAGACCCCATTTTCAATGCTAGATATTCTTGACATAAGTAAGATTTGAGCCAAATTTTGTCAGCCTACGTCAAGTGGTTCGGCAGTTAATGAGTTTTTATCCAACACTTGGGTAAATACTCGGGTTTTTACCCATGTATTTACCCACTTGTTTAAAGTATTGTAAAACTATCCATTTTGAATCGATTTAATACCCTAAACCCAGAAATAGGGTCTAAGATGTTATATTAGCGAGTCAATATTGTTAATACCCAAATAAATACCCACAAATGGGTATTTACCCAATTTACCCAATTTACCGGGTATTTTTCCCCACTGTCCATCTCTACCACAAGATGACATTTTACAGCTTGGAAATGTTCTGCAAAAATGTCGTTGGGAAGTTTTTAGGTAAGGTTCCTAAAGACATGAAATCGATACCCTTTATTGTAGGTATAAAAACTCAATTTCAACCCGCCTTAATTCAAAAGTTCGACTCACGGCGGATCTTTCCTTCGGGGTTCTGTAGGTACTCACCAAGGGCTTTCATTCTCAAAAGGAATTTTCTACCCCCCAGACTTTGAGCTCCATTTTGTTGCACAGTGTTATCAAAAACATATTCCATATTCCTCACAGATATTGTTCGTTTATCAAACACGCGTGTTTCACTTAAGGTTTGTGGGTGCTAAGATCAACTCTTGCAGCCACTGAGCTTATCTTAGCCCTAGACAAAACCACTCATTATAAACTCCCAAAAGGATTAACCGATTTAGTCCAAAGTTTATGCTTCGTAATATTTCTTCCAAATACATACATATCAAGTGTATCGATTTCCGGTACATTGGTTGACTTTTTCGTGTAACAACCTCACAATAATTGAATTGTTGATAAACTTTCAATTAAAAGCTGCGCGATTATAACGATATAAAGTTTTTGTGGATTACTGACATAAAGCCCGGTAAGCTCTACAAAATTCTACGGTCCATTCATCGGTCAATAACCTCTAAGACAAAAGTTAAACACTTTCGAGCATAAAAGTAGCTTATGGCCACTTTTCGTTTGAATTGTTGATGACTTTGACCCTGTTCTTGCAGTAACCAACCGGAAGAATGCCACCTCCCTAATCCTCAAAGTTAGGGAATTAAAAAACGTTAAGCCATTTTTTTTTAAATATTGTTTTCATGTCTGATGGTGCTCCCTGTAGAAGACTTCAAATTACTTTACGTTAATGAACTTTAAATATTATTTTTAAATCCTTCGTTTTATCTCTAGCATCTTTCTTAGTCACCAGCTAGAGTATTTGACAATTTCCTCAATGGTTCTCTTATGGTACTTCAGTAATTTCCCGCTATAAATAAGTTTTGAGTAATTTTTTGGACCTACTCTTTTTTAGGATTACCACAAATGTTGCGTTCTTATTGTTGCGGATTCGGAATTACTACCTGCTTTTGAAGGTTGTATAATGACTCGACGCCTCAACTAATATGCTTATGAACGGAGACGAGTGAAAATCGAAAACATTCAAAACCGAGTGATTGGACCCGAATATCTACTTCTTTAAAATATATATGTTCCTATCTATGCTTTTGTCTAGATTTCAAGAGGCAACGTAGTGCCATATATTCCGCAATATTTAGGAACCTATACACATATACAAACAAATAAAAACAAATTGGCCTCCCTACAGTCTCCTCCCTCCCACATAAGCTCGTGGCATGTGTGGTAATAACCTTCTGACATCCGTTTGGTTGACAGCAACCTAATTGGTTTTTTGGAGAAATTAATTTTCTTCTTTCGGACAACGACGACGATGATGAAGACCAAGAAAATGAAAATAAGTAAAATTTGTAAAAAAAACAACATTTCTTTATGACAACGTCCAAGCAAAATACACATGCACATACCAATCTGGCAAGATATTTATGTCCTTAAACATGAAACAAACAGGACGAATGTTATTATAAAATATGAGAAAATGGGATATTTTTCAAGGAAATTGTGATCGGCAGTGGGGAAAAAATTGGTTTTAATGTTTCTAGGAAAATATTTCAATATAAAGATATTGAAGACATCAACACTGAAAAGTTATATTTTTGGATCTTCTAGGAAAATGTTCAAAATCCAGTGTAGAAATAGAAAATGATTTTTTTATTTTTTGTATAACTTACTTCCTAGTCCTGACTCCTTAGTCTTATTTTATATACATATATAAGTACTCGTACAACCTTATCCTGTATGTTTTCCTCGCATTCATTTTTATCCGTTGATGCCCTTTAACCCTAAAGGTATTCCTTTATCGTTTAGATACGTTTGTGTGTATAGTAGTTCTTGCGTTATGCTATTATTGCGCCCCAATGTTCTTCTTCTTGTGAATGGAGTCGTCGGAGCTCAGCTATGCTGTGCAAATTTACTTTTTACTCTTCATGAAACAGGGGACGGAAGAAGTATGAAAACCAATCAAGTGTGTTTGCTACTTTGTACATAAATGGAAATACATACATACTACGTACATCCGTGTATACATATGTTTGTATGGATGTAATATATAGGAGAAGGAAGAGTATGAACACCAAACATCCTTGTTTGTATGTATATTTAGAGTTGTGTGGTCATAGTTACATCTTAAACCATTATTTCTGAACTTTATTTTTAGAAATGTACTTTAAGAGCCAATGGAAATATTTGCAGAATTTTAGCGAGGCAATCAAAGTCAATATTATTCCAAAAAAAGTAAAATTATTTAAATGCGTATAAAGGAACCTCATAAGTATGTATATAGATATGAGTACCTCTCATGAGAAAAGAAGAAATATAGAAAAAAGAAAAAGTATATAAACCTTTAAAATCTTTCTTAAAACGGATTAATTCCTATCTTTATTACTTATTTTTTACACTGACAGACCCAATGAATAGTTTACAAAAAAACACCAGGGCGGCCACAAAGACTATTATAAACTTTAGCGCTGCAGTTGAATGCAGGAGCGGTTCTTAATATTGGGACATTTCTAGGCCCACATCTCAGGAAGCATTGGCTTCCGCTAGCAAAGACATATAATGTTGTAGCAATGATCAGAACGACTATCAGCTTTTAAAATTTCAACACGATCCGCTAGGTTACCAAAAAGTGTTGAATTTTTGCGGAGGAGTGTTGAATCTAGTTTTGGGAGTCATTCCCTAGTGTAAGCCAGTCATTTCAATTGGCCGCCGTATGATTTTTGAGAGCTTTTGGGTCAATAAGTCTGGAAGCATGGAAATGCCCACAAAAACAAGTATATGCTTGTAATCGGAATCACAAAGACATTTCAAAACAAACCGCGAATAGACTTACATAGAAAGAGGTTCAGGAAGGAGTTGTCCGATATAGGCCATCTTGGGAATTAATTAAAGTTTGAGGACTCCATGTAGTGTTTATAATACGAATAAAACTGTTACACAAATTGGAACTCAAGATCTGTGCGGTGGAAAATTCCTTTTAGGGATGAAAGCCCTTGGTGAGTATTTTAAGAACCCAAAAGGAAATGTTCGCCATAGGTTAACTTTCTGAGTTGTGAGGTGATGAAGTTTCACGGTGCTCTTGAACCAACTTTAACTGAAAGGAGCTTACACCTGGGAAGAGAGAAATTTGCGAATTCTGAAACTACAATGTCCGTAGATGAGAAAAATCAAAAAAAAAAAAAAAATACCCAAGCGCTTTTTATATAAATAAATGTTACATTTTTAGGGGTTTGTAGGCTATCACGACTTTGCTGGAAAACCGCTACCCATATCAAATTGGAACAACAAAAATAATATAGCAGTGAAAATTCTCTACAAGATTGCCCTTTACGATATTTTCATAGGTTTTAACTCACTGACTCTATATATCTCTTAAATGGTACAATCTCGGAAAACATTACGAAAGCCACTCTTGTAGAGAATTTTCACAGCTATAAGATTTTCTCTAGTTCCATTTCGATGAGACTAACCGTATTCAAGCAAATCGTGAAAACCTAAAAAAGACTCAAAAATAGTAAAACCTAGGAACAAATCATAACGGTCAAGCCTCTAGAGAATTTCCACAGCTACATTTTCTTTAGCCCCGTTTTGATGGGACTTGCGGTTTCCAAGCAAAATCGCAGCAACCTAAAATAAACCTAAAATGTGAACTTTGTTTTTGGATTTTTCTCATCTATGAACATTGCTGTTTCATAATCCGCAAGAACTACCCAGGTGTATGCGGTTTTTATTTGAAGTTAAGTAAGGCGCACCGTACATGACATTAGCGGTATTCACTCATGGTGGTAAAGTGGCATTGTAGATCTTGTACATATTGTTAATATTGTAGATCTACAACTGTTTACAATACCACAACAACAAAATGCATGAAAGTTTTATTTACCACAGGGTTGTTAATTTACTCGACCTAAATGTATTGTAAACATTGCATTGAACTTTTAGAAGGGTGTAGAACAGCTGATTGTTTTGGCGCCACTTTGTTGTCAGTTTTATTTTATGTCGTAGCTTTTTTAAAAAAAGTAATATAAAACTGAAACTTAAAGATAAGATGTCTTAAGATGTCTTGATTTGTTTCCAATATTCACAAAAATAAGTTTACGCTTCGTTGTAAAAAAAACCTAGTACATATACAAGAGTGGGTGCCACCGTGGTGCAATGGTATGCACGCCCGCCTTGCACGCAGAAGGTCGGGGGTTCGATTCCCCGGCCAAGCAACATCAAACATTTTTCAACGGTGGCAAAATACCCCTCAGTAATGTTGGCGACATTTCCTGAGTATTTCAGCCTTGAAAAACTTCTCCACAAGTGGTGTCTTAGGACACGCCGTTCGGACTCGGCGATAAACAGTAGGTCCCATTCATTGAGCTACATATGAATCGGGGTGCACTCATTGATGTGAGAGAAGTCTCCCTTGTCCCGTATGGGATGTTGTGGAACATTGTTGTTGTGTACATATACAAGAGTTGTAAATCTACCACCATGAGTGAATACTACTATTGTTTTATAAGGAGGCGATACAGTCAAATTTGAATTTTATTAATTTGAACTTCTATATCTCAAAAATGAATCTTATGATACAAAAATAGGCATGGGGAAACAAAACAATCTACAAAACAACATAGAAAACAACCAATTTAGCAGGTTAAGTATACCAACATTTTTGTATAAAAATTGGAAAAATTGTTATTATAGATCTTATAGCGTTCTTCCTGGAAAAACATATCGCCCAAGTAAGTCATATTTGGAAGAATTCTTGAACTTTCCATTGATGCCAATTATCTTAATGTCCATGGTCAGATAACAGAGTTATACCCTAATATAATCATATAAACCATATTCTAGGGCAGCTATAGTCTGCGAACCACAATTTAAAGCCTGGCACTAGATGGCAGCTCATATCAACACTGGACAATCTTAAATCCGTGACCTACATTGGAAAATTATTCCCGAGGTAAGCACCAGCACCAGCATCATGACTAAAACCTTTGGTCAAATTTAAAAATATGATCGAATTGTCCTTGCAAAATACACTAAGAAAACATACAGCTAACTGCGATTCCACAACACGTTAAAACACTATTTAAAAAAAGATTAAGCTATTACCTCCTCCTTCACCATCAATTATAATAGCTTCGTTCCCGTACTTTTTAATAGTAAAACTCGTAAAAGAGAGAACTGCAAAAAATTTGTTGTCACACACAAGTTTTTTGATATAGTTCGGGAACGGAAAAATGGAAATTTATCGTGTAAAAAGTTTTTAAAGAGAGCGTCATTCAGCGCCATTTTTGTTTAAAAAGAAGTGAACATTTTACAACTTTTTTGTGTACGGGAACGGTTTTTGGAGTAAAATGTGTAAAAGTCGTAAAAATTGTAAAAACTTTTTAGTTCTGGAACACAGCTAATATTTTGAAATACGTATTAATTTCGCGATATAGTGAATATATTTACATGCACGTAAATTGTAAGTTACATTCACTACAACAACTAAAAAAGTATCAGTCGACGTTGCCGACAGAGATATAACCGCAGCCTGTGTAAATTGAAACACTTTTTTTTTCAAAAATGTATGTATTTAGAGGGGTTTCAGAAGTTTGGTTGTATGAACCTGCCGACAACAATATGGATTTGGATTAAAGCTCAAAAGTTTGGCAGGGGAGGTACCTAAAGGAATGGACCGACATAGTTCATTTTGGATGTGGGTCTTATTTTGGGAGTCATTCTTCTTTATAGATATCGCGCCCACCAGTCATTTCAGTTGATAACCATATAATTTAGAGCTATTGGAGTATAATATCCGGAAACATGGAATTTCCCACGAAAAACATAATATCGCTGTAAACAGGGCCACTAGGAGTACCTTCGATAAAAAAGGATCCTCGAACAGACCATTAAGCGCACAAAAATGTTGAACATTTGTGTGGAGTTTACCCCAAGGAGTGGACCGATAGGGTCGACTTTTAAGCATAAACTAAGTTTGGACAAAATATTTCGAGATCCAAAGTTTGGACCAAATCGGTTGCTCCGTTTATGCTCCGCGTAACATTTTAGCATATATTTTCGAACTTTTGTGGGGGAGGTACGTGAGCGTAACTGGTGTCGAAATTCGAAGGCGGAGCTTCCTGGCCGTAGGGGGAGTGGACCGATATAGCCTATCTTAGAACCTGATTTAAGTTTGATCAAAATATTATGACTGCCAAATTTTGGACCGATTCCGTTTATCCGTTCGAGAGTTATCGTGCGCGCAATCCACTACATATGATGCCACAGCTTTCGGGCCATTTTCTCAGGAAGTATATAATTGCCCCTGAAACAACTTGTACCATCGTAATAGGGGCAGTGAATACAAGTCGTTACCACAAAAATCAAAACGATTCGAGAGGAGGTTTTAAGCTGCACTTTTACGAAACTTCATTTATGTCTGGTAGATATATTACGATGTACATAAAATTGACTAAATCAGTTTTCAAGAGTTATCGTGAGCATAATTTGTCCGAACATTTTTAAAGTTTTGTGGGGGAGGTACCCGAAGGAGTGGACCGACATGACCCATCTTCGAAATAAAACTAAGTTTGGACAAAATATTACGAAGGCCAAATTATGGAACCAATCGGTTGATCTCCCGAGAGTTATCGTGCGCTCCAACCAGCCAGACAGACAGACGGACGGACATTGCTAAATCGACTCCAAATTGTCCATATACCCTCGTTAGCATATATGGTGAGGGCATAAACAAATATTAGTCAAATGTTCCAACTTTTTGAGCTATTCTTAAGAAGAATTCCACAACCACCTTTACAATTATGCAAAGTAGGTTGGCGTAGGTGGTAAAACAACGGAGATACCGCAATAGTCCATAATGCGTACGATTTTTCCAATTTTTTTTTTTTAATTACGCTACAGCTCGCAATTTTGATCGTTAATAGGGATCCCAGAGAGCAAGAAGTCTATTGAGTTTGGTGATGGTCGGATAATATTCAGGGACCGGAATGGGCAAAAAACTTGCGTGGAGAAAAATTCAAAGTTTTATTCTATTGCGAATATCTCGGCTTCTAGTAGGGGTATTCCAACGTCAAAGCCTATCACTGGAAGAATAAAATAACACATTTATATTTATGCAATGTAGGTTGGCGAGGGTGGTCAAACAAATATTTTTTCCCTAAAATAAATATTTTACAGTGAAAAGCTTATACACAGGTGTAGGGTATCACATAGTCGGCTCCGTCCCGACTATAGCCTTTGCTCACTTGTTTTATTCTAAAAGGGGTCAAAAGGAAAGCGAAAGGGTTGAGGGGGGAGGGAAGTGGATACAACAGACAAGGAACGATAGAGATGAGATTAGGTTGAAGGAAGAAATTAACCGAACATACATACATATGTAGATATAAGAAGACCCGCCCCAAAGCCAGTAATGTCTCCTGTAGTAACTTGTGGGGGCGCGGGTTGTAGAAAAGAGGTAAGTAAGTAAGTAAGTAAGGTCACCAAACAGTCTATGTCTTTTATTCACCGGCAAAGAATGTTGTTCAAAGTATTTTAATACAAATTTCTGTTCAACGTATTTTGAACAAAGTTGCTCGAACCTTTCAGTCCCTTCCTCGTCTTCGTAGGATCTGTAGAACTCATTATTCTTCCCCTCTCACTTGCATGTCTCACAGTATAAGATACTGTACTCAGCTACTACAGCTACTTCATAAGTGACAAGTAAAAAAGTATCAGTCGGCTTTGCCGACTGAGATATACCCACAGCCTGTGCAAATTGAAACACTTTTTTCACAAAAAACTTATGTATTTAGGGGGTTTCAAAATTTTGGTCGTATGCACCGACAAAAATGTTGATTACGATTAAAGTTCAAAAATTTTGCGGAAAAGGTACTTAAAGGAATGGACCGACATGGACCATGGGGTGCCATAGGGGGTTTTTACACCCTTCGGGCTGTTTTTTCAAGAGGTATGGACTTGCCCCTGAAACAACTTTTACCATCGTAATTGAGGCAGCGAATATAAGTTTCTTCAACAAAAAATCAAAGTGATTCAATAGCAGGTCTTAAAGTGAACTTATCCAAAATTTTGTGTGGGAGGTACCGGATGGAGTGGACAAATATAGTCCATATTCAAACCTGATCTGTATTTGGTAGATATTATGAGAATGTGTAAAGTATGGACCAAATCGGTCACTCCCATCAAGAGTTATCGTGTGCACAATTTTTCCCAACATTTTTGAACATTTGTGGGGTAGGTACCTGAAGTAGTGGACCGATATGGCTTATCTACGGACTTAAACTAAGTTTGAAAACAATATTACGAAGGCCAAATTTTGGCCGGAATCGGCATATCCGTTCGAGAATTATCTTGCGCTTCCAGCCATAAGCATAATGTCATAGGGTTTGTTTTTCAAATTTCAGGCTATTTTCTCAGGAAGTATGGACTTGCCCCTGAAGAAACTTGTACCTTCGTATAGGGGACAGTGAATACACGATGTTACAACAAAAACCAAAGCGATTCGAGAGCAGGTCCTAAACTGAACTTTTTCTAAATTTTGTTGAGGTACTCGAAGGAGTTTACCGATTGAGTCCATATTGGAACCTCATCTATGTCTGGTAGAAATTTCATAACGTGCAAAGTATGGACCAAATCGGTTACTTCCTTCAAGAATTATCGTACGCACAAATTTTCCCAACATTTTCGAACTTTTGTGGGGGAGGTACCGGAAGGAGTGGACCGATATAATCCATCTTTGAACTTGAACTAAGTTTGGACAAAATATTACGAAAGCCAAATTTTGGACCGAATCGGCAGATCCGTTCGAAAGTTATCTTGCGCTCTAACCACTACACACGGTGTCATAGGTTTTTTTGTAACTTTCAGGCTATTTTCTCAGGAAGTATGGACTTGCCCCTAATGAAACTTACAGCGTCGTATAGAGGACAGTGAATACAACTTGCGTAAACAAAAATCAAAGCGATTCGAGACCAGGTCCTAAACTGAACTTTTCCGAAATTTTGTGTGGGAGGTACTCGAAGGAGTGAACCGATTAAGTCCATATTGGAACCTCATCTAAGTTTGGTAGAAATTACACGACGTGCAAAGTATGGACC
Organism: Musca autumnalis; assembly: GCF_047663935.1. NCBI lineage: Eukaryota > Metazoa > Arthropoda > Insecta > Diptera > Muscidae > Musca > Musca autumnalis. The sequence continues at coordinate 8,871,918 of NW_027411755.1, read as the reverse complement.
AAATCGGATATTTCCTTCAAGAGTTATCGTGCGCACAAGTTTTGCGACAATTTTTGAACATTTGTGGGGGAGGTACCTGAAGGAGTGGACCTATATGGCCCATCTTCGAACTTAAATCAAATCTGGACAAAATATTTCGATACCCAAAGTTTGAACCGAATCGATTGATCCGTTCGAGAGTTATCGTGCGCACCAGCTAGCCAGACAGACAGACAGACGGACGGACATTGCTAGATCTACTCAAAATTGTCTGAAACGGATATCGTACAAACATACTTGGGGTCTAAAACCATTATTTCGATGAGGCACATTTTTGGTCGTATCAAAGTGTAAATACCCTCTTTAGCCTAAAGGCTGAGGGTATAAAAAGAGACATTTTAAATACAGCTCCGTCCTGCCGGATCCATATGGCTTTCAGTTTGTCGATGAAGAAGCAGAGCGGTGGCTTGCCACAGTCTGTCCTGTCAGATAGATCCGGTTTTCTCCCTGGTACAAAACAAATTTTAACAACCCTACCACCAGTTTTTCAAACAGATCTGTTATGAACAGTTTACCCACATACACCGTGCCCACTCTACGAACAAAAGCTGTTATCCCCCCACTAACACCTCTAAAGTTTACAACACTGCAAACACTTCTGACTGAAACACGCTGCTGTTGTCCCTAAATTTATATGAGCGTCTTATGTTCAGTTCCTCACAGTACAACCCAGTTCCCGTTTCTGATCTTCAACCGATCAGTGAAAATAACTACACTATCCAGGATTGGCATGCCTGCACCCCCGTCTTATTATCCGGGATGATTACATCTGTTGTATCAAAGTCCAGAGTAGAGAAAATCGGTTTCACAGTCTAAGGAGTGTTTTTTAATGCTCGAGTAATGAGAACTGATGCCCCATGCACAGCAGAAAAAAATTACTGCATATTAGGAATTGTGTTTATAAAGTCTTGCCAAAGTTCAAATTTCTGCATTTCATGAACACCTTTCATAAAGCAAAAAATACTGGTTTCTTCTGAGAGATTGAAAAAAAATAAAATTTTGGCGAGTTGTTTTTATTGACTAACAACCACCACCGCCAACCAAACCAGAGACAAACTTTGCTGCTTTTTATTAATGCTTTTATTTTGTATTATTCTAATTTACCGTTTCTTCTAATGATTTTCACTGTAGTGGTTATCGTCTTGTGAGCATACCAGAACAATATGAAATACATATGGTTGAGTCTATCAGCACTAAGTTGTGATATCAGATGTTGCCTTTTTATTATTTTTGGTTTTTTAGTTGTTACTACGGTGGTAGTTTAGCGTCAAGCGTTTAGTTGTATTTCAGTCAGGTTGTGTGTGTGTGATGGTGAGACGATGAGTCCATTCAAACAAAAAAGAGAACAAAGTTGAGAGTATTTACCAAACAAGAGAGGAAATATGAGAGCAAATAATGGAAATGTAGGGAAAATAGGAAAGCGATTTTGTATTTCATGAAAATTTTACATATTTGAGAAAAAATAGTGACTTTCGGATGGATATAAGAATCTGGACATGTATCTTATGTGAGGTATTTGTACAGTATGAAAAAAAACTACATCACGAACAATAATATGTAAAAATGCTTGAAATATTTTTTCTGAGTATGTCACCACCGTGTGTAGTTCTTACAGGAATGTAGCACAATCATGCCTCTTATCGTGCGTTCCCCAGTGTCCTTTTTCCGTCTTAGTCGATGGTCGAGCACAGGCAACTCTGTTTTGTTGGATTCAGGCAAACCGGTTATGATGTGTCCATAGGGAGAGAGAGTTTCACTAAGCACCTTGCATTAGTTCAGACAACGTATACAGGAATTTTCTTCAGAACCAGAACTCCGCAGTTAAGGCTATTATTTTTTTTTTTTTTTTTGGTGCGTATAGATTCAGTTTTTGTAGTAAATGGACGGACCGGACCGTACTTTCCTTAAGTTTCTGTAAATTTTCTTCACCAGTTTTATCTCATCCCGCCCAAAATTGATGCCCATATTTAATATTAGTCATAATCCCCTACCCTATTGAGATTCTACTTAAATACACACAAAACTGTCATTAACATCACTTAAGCTGCATGATTTCCTGCATTTAGCCGAAAATTTCCACATCCTGAGCTCTAAACTTTATGGCAAACAGAAGTTAGCAATGAAATATTAACTAATAAATTTCCGGTTGTAATTAATTTTTCCAAATGACTATTTATGTCTAGAAAAGTTCTTAAGACCACAGCGCCACATACGGCGAAGCGAAGACATGCTTCTATCCCAACCCACCCAACCGAAGAGCACCACAAAGACATTGGAACGAGCGACAAAATATGGCGCATGTAAAAGATGCTGTGGTAGAGAGAAAAAAAATTATCCTAAAAATCTTAAGTAAACATAATTTCCAAGCGTTCAAAAACAAACAGACGCAAAATGTTTTTAAGGACATCCTATGTCAGATTTGTTTCCCCATTTGCAAAACATAAAATACTAACTGCCAGCCAGGCAGTCAGTCGGTCGGCTTGCCTGCCTGCCATCATCAGCACCAAACAACCAACACGTAAAGTATTAGCATGCAAAACCCACAACTAATACGGCACCAGTACCAGCATCATCAACCTCAATGTTTGTCGGCATATCCTTAAGAGCACCCCCACCCAGGCAACCAAGTTAAAGCTTAATGTACACACGCACATTCACATGGCAATTTCTTCTAATGCAATGCGACAGATAACCGCACATGCTCTGGGATGGCAAAAAGCCCTCGTTCGTCGTAGCCATTGCCTCTACCCAATCAGTGAGAAAAATCCTTGCAAATTGCAGGCAATTCCTTAAATGATGTAGAAACATTGGGTGGCTTCAGCTATTTCGCGTAATTCCTTAAGATAACTCAAATCATTTGCCATAAAATGTAAATGTGCGTGTAGAACCATGAGAGTGTGTCTGTGTAAGTGTTCGTAACTAAATCTTAAGACCAGCATCATCAGTGGGCTACCGGAAGAGCGGATTGGAGCAAGTATTCTTAGTAAGTGCTGCTGCTTGAATGCCATCTTTTTACTGGGTTGACTTTAAGTGGCGAAGCAGAAGGGGAGATACAAAGGACGCGTAAGCACACACACAAAGGCGAAAAAGGACGGACGACAACGTTACTGAAATTGTGTTAACTCAAGAAATTTATGATGCCAGTACGGCTGGCGAGAAGGTAAACTCAGGAAGTGTTGTCTTACAAAACAATGCCAGAAAATTACAAACAACAAAAGACCGCCCTGCCAAACAGTCAGCCCAGCCAGCCAGCATCCTGGCGAATAAGACAAGGAACAACAACTACTAGCACTACTACCACAACACGAAAAAATACCAAGAAAATGTCCAACTCCTTGTGGTGGCCCTGTTTATGATTTATGACCATTTTTTGAAAGTAAAAACTTCCCTTCTTTTTTTGCCTAAACTTATTATTAAAGCGTACAACCAGCAGCTACCAGTAGACAGACCTATGTTTTACCATTGCCGGTGCTACTGGTATCCTTAAACTATAAGATTTCTTTTGCCTTGTGGCACCGATGAAGAGCTATACGGAAAGGTGAAAACAAAAACTTGAAAGTTTGCGTGTCTCCAAAAAAAAAGAAAGAAAAGAAAACGAGAAAAATCCCTCGACTAGGAAGGTAAGCCACTGCCATACCTTTTAATAAGGAATGTAAAACCAACCACAATAACATTCATGGTGTGGACTTCCCTAGGTAACTGTGTATGCGTGTGTGTGGTGGCTACCTTTTTTTCGCTTTAACTATCTTGAAAAACGTTTCCCATTTGTTCTTAGCGTTAGCTTGGAAAAGAAGAAGGAGAAGCAACAACAACCGACACGCAAATGTTAGTTAAGCTCCAGTTTTCTTTTGGTAATTTGTCAAAAGAAATTAAACCTGAAACTTTATGCTTTAACTAATAATTTATGTTGTCATTTGTGCAGAATAAAAAAAGAGAATAAAATGTGATTATTTTTTAAACGCGAATTTGGAGTAATGGAAAGAGGTTTCTTAATATATGAACATATTAATACATATCAGTATGGACTGGTTTCTCAGCTAAAGAGAAATATGAGATTTGTAGCGATAACATACACTCATCCAAACGGCACAATTATACAAAATCCCTCTATAAACGAGTAAAAAAGTATCAGTCGGCTTTGCCGAAAGAGATAAACCCTCAGCCTGTGTGGATTAAAATACTTTTTTTCAAAAAAAAAAAAAAAAAATAAAAAAATAAAAAAATAAAAAATTACAAAATTTTGAAAACCTCCTATTTTCAAAATTTTCAGCGTAGGAACATACAAAATTATGGATAGGATTAAAACTCAAATAACGATAGATAGAGCTTTTTTTTTATCACAATAGCCTACTAAAAATAAATATCGCTGTAAACAGGGCCACTAGGAAAATCTTCGGTAAAAATGTCCACAGGATCCTCGAACAGATCCTTAACCACACAAAAATGTTGAACATTTGTGTGGGTGGTACCACAAAGACTGGATAGATAGGGCCTAAATTTGAACATAAGCTAAGTTTCGACAATATTTAGAGATCCAAAGTTTGGACCAAATCGGTTGCTACGTCTATGAGAAATCGCGCGTACCATTTTAGCGAATATTTTCGAACTTTTGTGGGGGAGGTACCGGAAGGTGTGGACCTATAAGCAGCACCTTCCAATTTCATATAATCTTCAAAGAAATATTAAAATATCCAAAGTTTGGACGAATGCAGTAATCGGTTTATATATATATATATATAAGTTGCTACAACAAAAATCAAAGCGATTCGAGAGCAGGCCCTAAACTGAACTTTTCCGAAATTTTGTGTAGGAGGTACCCGAAGGAGTGGACCGATTGTGTCCATATTGAAACCTTATCTAAGTCTGGTACACATTTCACGATGTGCAAAGTATGGACCAAATCGGATACTCCCTTCAAGAGTTATCGTGCGCACAAATTTTCCGAACATTTTCGAACTTTTGTGGGGGAGGAACCCGAAGATGGGCCATATCGGTCTACTCCTATATGGCCCATCTTCGAACTTAAACTAAGTTTGGACAAAATATTACGATAGCCAAATTTTGGACCAAATCGGCTCATCATCAGAAAATTGTAGGTACGACTCTCATTGACAACTGATCGATTTTATCGCGTTTTCATGGTCATTTTTGACATTTACCCTGTTTTGGCTCAGAAAAAATATATGTTTTGTGTTTTTGTATATTCTGTATATTCGAAAAACCAATAAATAACAAATATACAAAAAAAAAACAAAATATAGCCATTTTCTGAACAAAAACAGGGTAAATGCACAAAACGACCACAAAAATGCGACAAAATCGATTAGTTGTCAATGAGAGCCGTACCTAAAATTTTCTGAGCGACATTTTTTCAGAACATTTCGAAGCTGAAAGACGTAATCTTGCAGTACTTTTATAGCGGCTCTTAAAATAAAGGACGAAAATAATCCTCATTCGATTTGACTGCAGACATGTCATCTCAAAAATAAGCTAAAACAACAGTGAACAAAGATATAATGCTAATTCCTGATGGCTTACAGGGTCTCTAGCAAAAACTTCATCACGTCATAACGCGGTGAATCTGTCCTTCGGTGTTCTTAATATACTCACCAAGGCCTTTCTTCCCCAAGAAGAATTTTCCTTGCCCCAGACTTTCACCTCCATTTTGTTGCACAGTGTTAGTAATGCTGCCACTCTTTGGACGTTGTTAAGCTTATGAAGACACGATGTCGTGTTCAAAGTATTCCATTCAATGCCAATGGACAATTTTTTTTTCACCATGCGAGCGGCAATATATCCCGGAATGCCTGCACAGAACGCTTTTGGTCTGTGCCAGGATAGAAAAGAAACCCTGACCATGGATCTGTTTCGTTAGCCACATCCACCACATGTCAACATCGGTGATGCTTAATGGCTGTAGGGAACAAATGGATGCATTTCCTAGGCTGCTCTGATTTTAGCTATCTCCAGGACTACAGCGATAGAGATTATGTTGCTGCTTGCCAGAACATATTCCAGCTTGTCTCCAATTTCGAGAGACCCTCACAGTCTCTTTAAGAACAACAAACACAGTATCCTACATCACATATCGATACTCAGTGACCCGGATATGCATCATTCCTGCAATTGAATTGCAACGGACTCTGCTACAAAGTGAGCGAAATTTTATACTTTATTAGTCGGAAAACACCATTAATAGTAAAGTATGGGACTGCCGAGATAGATGTGCTCAATGTTAACATAACACCGGTACCGTACCTGAGTTATATGGCTTAAATTACTTCGCCTTTTGAGGGTGACAATCGTATGGTGTTCGGGCAATGAACAGAGGGGTAAAGCGCTGGTCGAGCAAATTATTAGATGCACATATTGCATGGTGAACAAATATAAAAGGAGATTATCACAGCTCTCCAGACGTCAACATTGCTACAATAAATAACGTGTCCTGGCAACCCGCCATTTAGATTTGCTCAGACCACCTGACTGCTTAACCATATAAAATTTAATTGGTAATAAAGTTGTAGCAGTTGCAAAATAACGTTCCATTCCTTCACGTGCCTCCTCCAAAAATGTTCAACATTTTACGGTTTAGTCTAAAGTGAGGCCGCTTTTCAGATCAGTCATTGTGATAATGACTAAAACATTATATATGTATTTTTGATTTAGAGTTATTTAGTTTGACCTTTATTTTAATTAATCTAAACAAATGTTTAATAAAACCGAGGGAGCAGTTTTCCCCTTTGAGCTACAAATATCACCTATCATCAATTTTAATTTGTATTCGAATATCCGTAGAATGGTAATAGATACATACTCCAAATTTGGCCAAACTAAGTGGGAAGTATACGTCATATCATACAAAAAAGCGGGGTCAAGGGGACAGCTCTCCCCTTTGAGCTTCTAATACCAAATATCATCTATTTTAACCACTTTAAGCTTGAAAGGCTTTCAACTGATAAGAAGTTATGCTCAAACCAATCTAACGTGTCTCGGGCAAAAAATGCGGGTAGGCAATGGCGGGGGAAGTAACCCCAAATAATCAAATTACAAAAATTAATATTTTTGCTTTATTATCGTATTGAAAATTACGCTACATAAGAGCCATAACCATGTTACAGTCTATAATGTCATTAAATGAAAAGTAAGCGGGTTGTAAAGTGGGGAAGGTACCCCATAATGTATGCAAATAATAGAGAGGAAATAAGTGTCAGAGAAAGTTGCCTCAAAGGAAAACATATTGACAATATTGTATTTTTACCAATATTTCCGTGAAATTCCTATTACCAATTACAATGTTAGAAAATATAATAAGGGGGAAGTATCCCTAATAGGAGAAGTTGTCCCCTTGAGTTGCAAAAATCGTATATCTTTTCGAGAAGAAATGAAACAAAGCAAACTTATGTGTCACGGGTTAAAAATGCGGATAGAAAAATAAAGGGAACTAACTCCATTAGCACTAAACAATAAAATTGAATAATTCACGTTTATTATTGGTTTGAATATCTATAAACTGTGTTATCATAACTCAAAGGTGCAAAATGTCTCAACAGGGTAGGGTAAGCGGATAATCACAATGGAAGGTCGTCTAACAGATTCATATTATAAATATATTGTATTTGTATCAAAAATTGGAATCTAATAAATGGAATGGAATCTAATATGGAGTCGCGAAAATGGGGTGTCAGGTTCAGAGGAGGCAATAACCCTTAATAGGTACTGTGAAGATCATAAATATATGTACATATACATATATCGCACTTTTAGCAATTGTTAGGGAAATATAATATGGAATAACATTAAAGAGAAGTATCCCCAATATGACGCTAATATTAATTATTGCATTTCTGATTCATTTGAGGAAAACGAAGTTACTAGAAGTCATTATAATATTACGCGTGTAGATGTAATGGAAAAATAATTAACCTAGGCTACACATATCTATATATATAAAATAGAAAAATGTTTGTACGTTTGTTTGTGCCTTATAGACTCAAAACCCGCTGAACCGATCATCCTAAAATTTTTAGGGTACATTGCCACAACGCCTGGAATAAAAATAGGCTATATCATCTTTTGAAATTCCCCGTTGATCTGGAGATATAGCATCAAAACAGGAGGTACCTCCAAAAAATTTAGATTTTTTTTTAGATTTTGTATGCAAATATCTTTAGAACAGTAACAGTTCTAACCTCCAAATTTTGTATGTGTTACGGAATTTGATTAGAAATAATTTACCAAATTATATTTATATCGTTTCAGATTTGGATATAGCTCCCATGTACATATATTTTCGGCCGATTTCAATATTTTTGGCACCAAACACGCTATTTGTGTCTAATTTCAATGAAATTTGGAATTTGTGACGAAACTTGGTTTAGAAATAAATGTGCCAAATTATATCGAAATTGGTTCAGATTTGGATATAGATCCTATATATGTATTTTCGGCCGATTTCCTGTATTTGATGGACCAAACACGCTATGTATGTCAAATTTCAATGAAATTTGGAATGTGTGACGGAATGTGGTATTGACAATATTTGAATATTGCTCCTATATATAATTTCGACCGATATCCTGCGTTTGATGCACCAAAAACGCTATTTAAATTTAAAATGTGTCACGGAATTTGGTCTAGAAATAGGTGTACCAAATTTTATTGAAATCGGTTCGGATTTGAATATAGCTCCCGTATATTTTCGGCTGATTTCCTGTATTTTATGCACCAAATACGCTATGTATGTTCAATTTCAATGAAATTTGGAATATGAGATGGGATTTAGTCAAAAAATAAATGTGCCAAATTAGATAGAGATCGGTTCATATCGGAATATAGCTCCCAATATATTTTCGGTCGATTTCATGTTTATGTTACGTATGTCCAATTTTAATGAAAGTTTGAGGAAACTTAGAAATCAGTAGAAGTCATCATTATATACACAAGTACTTATAGTTGAGAAGGAATTAGACAAGGCTACAGCTATTAAATATCATATCTTTGAGAGACTTCTGGAAAAAATAATTCCCATGTATAAAATAAATAACAACTATCCTCAAACTTAAGGTTCTCAAACCTGGTTCTATTCTTAGTTGAATTCACTGAGGTAGATCTAAATTCAATCTGTACAAAGAGAAATGAATAGGAATACTTATAGTCGAAAAGTCTTTAGGAGGAGTGTTACCTCCTGAAACATACAAAAATACCATAGTAGCTCCATAACATCTCTGAATAGGTAGAAAACGCATTCATATCTCCTATATGTTAACGTAAAAATATTAAAAAATTTAATATAATTATAGCATTCCATAATATTTTATCTTAGTCGGGGTAGCAAAGCGCACCGGGTACAGCTAGAAATAAATAAATTAAAAAAGAACAAAGACCTCGATCTCGGTTTTATTAAATATACATTTAGATTAATTAAATATTTTTTACAAGTGGAACCAATATAATATGCTATAATTTGCATGTGGAATAATTAGCCTACTGTTTATTATACCTACCTGACAAACCCTAACAATTTGCGCTGTAAACTTTAAAAAAGTCTTTTGTCAACTACTACAATGACATTTGGATACAAAATTAGTGATCTGATTATACTATATTTGGGTCCACCATTACTGTTATAGTCTTTTGTAGAAGGGACAAGGGTTCTATGTCGAAATTTGTCTGTACACCAAGTTCAGGATTTTAAATACACGCATACAACTTTATACAAAAATACACCATACTTTTTTTTATATAAAAAAGGAGGAATTTTATAACCCTAATGTACATACATAATATCGATGGTTAAATTACACGATCAAATAAATTTGTGGGTTGAATTCAAACATTTTGCTACCGAACAATGATTAGCCTCAACATTCGGTACCCTTCAACTTCGGTTCTGCGAGTCGTATTTCAAAGTTCTGCCTAGAGCACGGTGATCGATCTCTCAATTAAAGTACAATTTTTGTTTTGCGTTTTTTTTTTAATTGATCGCGCAGTTGTAGTTGGCAAATAATTATGAACATTACTCGATCTCTGCAAATAACTATTGTGTGTGTTTTTTATTTAAAGAATTTTAATTGGATAGCAAACGGGCTGGTTAGCTGGCAGGCTGGCCTACAGGTACACCAGGCCATTAACTAAATAAATATGAATTGAGATTTAAGTTTAATTCCGACATTTGTGGCAGGCATTGCCATTCATCCCTTTTATTATTCAAAACGTTTACTAAACTCGTCGCAAACAAAACTCACACATATCCTTACACTTCGAAAACAGATGCAGCATCATAGCCGGTTGTTGAGGTTGTTGTTTTTGCAAGGTTTTTTGTTTATGTGTTTTTTGTTGCTGTTGCTGGTAGGTTGCTGCTGGTGTTTGTTTTGAGCATTCCCAAACTCTTTTCCTTCTACTATTTGTGATATGTTTTTTTTCTTGCTACCGTTAGTCTGACATTTAATTTTCGATTTTAATTGGATACTAACAGCAGGAAACTTGAATGTTTCACTTCATCAGAGAGAGTACACCAAACCAAACAAAATAAATAAATGCAAAGAAAAACAACAACAACAACATCGAGAAGAAGAAAAAAATAAATAATAAAACCAAAAACAAATCAAAAGGAACCTGAAGACTAAATGTGCGAGATTTGTGAGAGGAAGGGCTAAAGGAACCATCATCAACATCCTAGTCATCATCATCAACATCGCCATCATCATCCTTACGAGTCATGTAAATATTAAATGAACCAATGAAGAATGAATATGAATAAAAGTTACAGAACTTAATGGTGCGGATGGATGTTAGAACCCAATGACTAACCAACCAACCGAGTAGTGCAACTGACATAAGGGAAAAGAAGCACAAAAAGAAGAAAATTAAAAAGAAAATGTTTAAATCGCTGCAATATGGGATTTTCCTATAAAACAAAACATCCCATAGGTCTTCTTGTAAAGGTACTTGACTAAGGCCAGCGAACAAAGAGCCGTTTGGTGTTTCTTGCCAGCCAAGTTTGTAAACGTATATGTGGATATGTACGAACACCCATACACCGGCAAATATGAAGGACTAATGAAATATACTTGGAATTGATATTGACTTAGTCAACAGTCAAACATCCGAGCCTAAAACCCTAGGCACTGAAGGCGCAAAAAGAAATAGAGTTTTAGGGGAATGTTATATCTACCATTCCATACCAACATAGGGAGAAAAAACGAAGAAGGCCAAAGAAGTATTTAAAAATGGCAAAACTTCCAAAGGGCCAATTAAGGCAAACATTTGCAAAGATCAACGGTTTTTTTCTCCTCGTTCTTTTCCCTTTTAATTAACATGTTCACGAATTTGTTGGCAAACTTCGATGATTTATCCAAGGATGCCTTCTGCCACAAGGCCAGATATTGACAGATGTGAGGAAATTTAAAGCGTTTGACTTTAATAATGGTAATGAAAACATTTTAATTTGTAGTACTTTTTTTCTTTCATACCACCTTTAGAGTTATTGTCAACCCTTCATTAAATTTAAGGAAATATTAATTTGTTTTCTTATTACTCCTCTATAGTGAGGCAAAATATTTTGAAATTTCAAACAATTGAAGTGTAGTAGTAATGATGCTAAAATCAATGTAAGCGTAGTATTTGGAACTCCCATGGTAAAATTGATCGACAGCAGAAAAGAATTTCAAAACAAATGATTGAATAAAATCCTTGGGATTTCCTTTGAACTGCAGGGAATTTTTTATTAATCAATGTCATTGTTTGAATAAGTGGATTGTAATAATATTTATTCAGGAAGAATAAAAAGATGTGTTAAATTAAGTACGAATTATGAGAATTACGCTGATAGTTTGTAACATGTAATCGGAAAAGGTAAAGCGGCGTACACACACACGATCAGTTTTGAATGTCGATTTTTCGGAAATATCGTTGCCTGGTGTCTGACAAAAATGAACGGCAACACTGGCAAGCAACCGATTATTTGAGCAAAACTGACAGTCAAAACTGATCGTGTGTTCCCCACTTAATAGTTAAATTTCTTTTAACATTTTTCCCAATTTTGTTATACAGCTATCAAACCGATAAAATCTGAAGCAAACAACCAACTACAAAAATGTACCTCAGATCTCAATAAACATCTTTCTAGAATATACGAACCCTGAAGGAACAGGTCTTAATGGTCAAAATAGCAAAACAATTGCGATTTTATCCTCTTTTCTCGGCTTCTGCTCCATAGATATTAAACCGTTCAAAATTCAAGAAAACAATCAACCGCAATAGTGTAGCAAAGCCATCAATAAACAACTTTCTGGAATATACGAAATGTCTATGAACGGTTCTTAATGGTAAAAATAGCAAAAATCTTTTGAAAATATCCAATTTTTATTTTATTTTTCTCCGACTCTGGTCCAAAGATACGCAACCGCCCAAAAAATAAGGATACTGTCAACAACAAAAATGTACCTTAGATTTCAACAAACAAGTTTCTAGAACAAATGAAGATTCTAGGAACGATTCATCAAGCTCAAAATTCGATTATTTTAGATCATTCTTTCCTGTTCAGGTCCGTAAATAACAAACCTTTAAATTTTCCTTGAGTTTTTAACAGTTTGTTATTTCAAACCCTGAGCAGGGGGAATGTTAAAAAAATTTAATTGTTCTGAATTTCAGCCCAAAGAATCATTCCTAGAATCTTCGCATGTTCTAAAAAGTTGTTTATTGAAATCTTAGGTACATTTTTGTGCTTGACGGTATCCTTAATTTTTGGGCGGTTGCGTATCTTTGGACCAGAGTCGGAGAAAAAAGTATAAAAATTGGATATTTTCAAAAGATTTTTGTTATTTTTACCATTAAGAACCGTTCATAGACATTTCGCGTATTTCAGAAAGTTGTTTACTGAAGCCTTTGCTACACTATTGTGGTTGATTGTTTTCTTGAATTTTGAACGGTTTAATATCTATGGAGCAGAAGCCGAGAAAAGAGGATAAAAATCGCAATTATTCTGCTATTTTGACCATTAAGACCTGTTCCTTCAGGGTTCGTATATTCTACAAAGATGTTTATTGAGATATGAGGTACATTTTTGTGGTTGGTTGTTTGCTTCAAATTTGATCGGTTTGATAGCTGTATAACAAAACTTGAGAAAAATGTTAAAAGAAATTTGACTATGGCGATTTTGACCTTGCAGATGAAGTTTGATGGGTTATATGTGTTCACAATTTTTGTTCTTTAAGACAAGAGTTACAACTGTGCTTCTGAGATAAATTAAAATTTCCTAACGGTTTGGAAGATATAGTTCTGACTAAATGACCCTTTTTACATCAAAGCCTCAAACCTTTGGAGGCCTATAGCCGCGAAAGTTGATGAGATAGGGAAAATTGGCGAGACACGTGTCTTCTCATTTTTGGTGTTCTATCACACTGCGGTGTCAGAATATGGTTAATAATTTTCGTGTTGCACAGTGTATTCAACTATTTATTTATTATTTTCCATTGGTTATCGCCTCGTGAGTCCACTAAACCCATTATCGGCCAAACAACTAGGATCTATCTACAAAACAGAAAAGCGAAACCCCTGTAAGAGACATGAAGCTGAAGAATCTCATGACGAAGCGTAGAATAGTAAGTTTCTAATAACATAGTACAACAAAATCTAACTTTTTATACCCTCAGCATTTATGCTAACGAGGGTATATACACTTTCATACGGGCAAAATGTGCCTCATCGAAATAATGGTTTTAGACCCCAAGTATGTTTGGGCCAAATGTGTTTCAGACAATTTCCAGTCGATTGAGCAATGTCCGTCCGTCTGTCTGGCTGGCTGGAGCGCACGATATCTCTTGAACGGATGAACCAATTCGGTTCAAATTTGGGCTTTCGTAATATTTTGCCCAAACTTAGTTTAAGTTCGAAGATGGGCTATATCGGTCCACTCCTTCCGGTACCTCCCCCACAAAAGTTCGAAAATGTTCGGAAAATTTGTGCGCACGATAACTCTTGAAGGGAGTAACCGATTTGGTCCATACTTTGCCCATCGTAAAGTGTGCACCAGACTTATATAATGTTTCAATATGGACTCAATCGGCCCACTCCTTCGGGTACCTCCCACACAAAATTTGGAAAAAATTTCAGTTTAGGGCCATCTCTCGAATCGCTCTGATTTTTGTTTTAGCAACTTGTATTCACCGCCCTCCATACGACGGTACAAGTTTCATTAGGGGCATGTCCATACTTCCTGAGAATATAGCCTGAAAGGTGCAAAAAAACCCGTATGACACCGTGTGAGGTGGTCGGAGCGCAAGATAACTCTAGAACGGATCTGCCGATTCGGTCCAAAATTTGGCGTTAGTAACATTTTGTCCAAAAATAGTTTACGTTTGAAGATAAGCCATATCGGTCCACTCCTACAGGTACCTCCCCCACAAAAGTTCAAAAATGTTTGGAAAATTTGTTCTTACGGTAACTCTTGAAGGGAGTGGCCGAATTGGTCCATACTTTACACATCCTACTATATCTACTAGATATAGATCAAGTTCAAATATGAACTATATTTGTCCATTCCATCCGGTACCTCCCTCCCACACAAAATTTCGGATAAGTTCACTTTAAGACCTGCTATCGAATCACTTTGATTTTTGTTGAAGCAACTTGCATTCGCTGCCTCAATTACGATCGTAAACGTTTTTTCAGGGGCAAGTCTATACTTCTTGAGCAAACATCCCGAAGGGTGTATAAGCCCCCTATACCACCATATGTAGTGGCTGGAAATCCACTTCCATAATGGTCAATGTAGATCCATTCCTTTTAGTATCTCCTCCGCAATACTTTTGATCTCTAATCCTAATGAACATTTTTGTCAAATGACCAATATTTTTAAAAACCCCTAAATACATACGTTTTTTGGAAAAAAATATTTCAATATATACAGGCTGAGGGTATATATCTGTCGGCAAAGCCGATTGATACTTTTTTACTTGTTTTAAATTACAAAAAACCCCGCACAGATTATAAAAGAGGACCGAAAAAAGAAGACACGTGTATCGGCGTCTTGAAAGTTTACGTCGGGAAGTAACCTAAATAGGCGTGTCAAGTTCCACCCATTTTTACAGTTTTTGAAATATTATGAAATAACCCTCATGCGAGTCGCAAAAGGGGTATTTTTAGTTACTTTTTTCAAAAACGTTTAAAAACTCCTTTAAAATGTGATCGTATCAGATCAAAATGTTCTACAAAATTATTTGTCATCAAATTTTACTATAGGTCCCCGAGTACACCAAAACTCTAAATCGTACCTAAACGCCAGGAATCTTCCAAAAGTAAAATCACGTTTTAGGGTTTATGTTGTACTTTATCTGTTTATTAAGTTTTGTCCAACAAAACTTTATTCTAATAAGAAGACGTCAAAGACAAAAATAGTCTTCATCAAATTCCAACAAAACACCCAAATATTTTTTTTTTTTTTTAATAAATTTGTTTTGTTCTTTTTTCGAGTTAATGCATGAAAGTAACATGAAATTTAGTTCTAGACGAAAGATGTTAAAAGAAGAAATATTCTACTCAAAATTTTATTGTAAGTCCTAGAACAAACTAGATATCTAAGTAAAATACTTTGTTAAGAAAATGACGTTACAAAATTAGATATTATAGGAAGAAATTATTTTTTAAACTTTTAGACTCTTAATTAAAATGTATTCCATACTGAGTCAAAATCTCCAGAAAATACCGCAATTTTTGGGGGTTGTGTCAAAAGAAGAGATATTCCAAATCGAATTTCATTATTAGTCTCTGAACAAAAGAAATTTGTAGTTATAATATTTAACATCTCCAGAAGCTTTCGCTTTTTATATATGATTTAGGACCATATTCTACCTATTTTATTCACATTTTAGTTATCTGCGGTCACAAAATATATTTTATTGATGTTTTTCATAATAAATTCTTTCAGAAGATTATGTGTGCTCGATCCAAACTGTTTTCGAAATATCTATGGTGAATATACTTACTTAGTTGGCCATTACAGAACATTTGTTCCATAGGCCGAACTAAGAAAATATCTCCATTCCTCTCTGTTTTTCGCTTGACTTTTTGGAATACCGCGCCTTTTCATTTCTTCATCCACTTGCATGCTCCATCGAAGCTTAGGCCTGCCGATTCTGCGTGCACCGCCATGTGGCATGAATATACGCCTTTTTAGCGGGTTCATCATCGCTCATTCTCATGATATGGCCTAGCCAACGCAATCGTTGCATCTCGATACGTTTAACTATACTGATGTCGTTGTATAGCAGATACTCGTGGTTCATACGACGTCGATATTCACCGTCAACGCAGATTGGTCCGTAGATCTTTCGAAGAATTTTCCTCTCAAACACACCAAGCACTGCCTTATCTGCTTGCGCAAGTACCCATGCTTCGGAGCCATACATTAGCACGGGTAGTATCAGCGTTTTGTATAGTGTTATTTTTGTTTGACGAGATGTGGCTTTGTTTTTAAATTGCTTACTTAGACCATAGTAGCATCTGTTGGCCAATACAATTCTTCTTCTTATTTAACAACTGATGTTGTTTGTTGTGTTTATGGCAGTGCCGAGGTAGACGAAGTCTTTAACTACCTCAAAATTGTAGGTACCAACTTCCACAGTTGGTCCGAGCTCTGTGGATGCTTTGCGCGTCGACACCATCAATTTGGTCTTTTCGCCGTTTACCGCCAGACCCACTTTCGCAGATTCTGCTTCGACCTTCCTAAAGGTATCAGTTACTTCCTTTACTGATCGTCCCATGATGTTTATGTCATCAGCATAGGCAAGTAACATGTGACTATTGTGCCACTTCCTTTGACGTTTGCCTCTCGTACAACCTTTTCCAGCAGGATGTTAAAGAGCACACGAAAGGCGGTCTCCTTGTCTGAAACCTCTTTTGGTACAAACCTCTTCGGAGAGGTTCTTTCCTATTTTAACTGAGGACCTGGTGTCAGTTAAAGTCATTTGACAAAGCCGGGTGGGCTTTGAGGTGATACCAAATTCAGACATGGCTTGGAATACATTTGAACGCAGCGGGCTGTCGAAGACTGCTTTATAATCGACAAAATGATGGTAGGTGTCGATCTGCATCTCTTGGGTCTTCTCCAGGATTTGCCGCAGGGTAAATATCTGGTCAATGGTGGACTTGCCAGGTTTAAAGCTGCATTGGTATGGTCCAATTATTTCGTTGACCATGGGCTTTCGTCCTTCGCACAATATCCTTGTCACTATCTTGTAGGCGATAGGGAGAAGACTTATGCCCCTATAGCTGGAGCATACAGTCTTATCTCCTTTCTTGTGGACGGGACACAGGATGCTCAGATGGAGTTAACTAGCTGATGCATACACCTTATCAGGTTGTCGACTCCGGTTTTAAACAGCTCGGCTGGTAGGCCATCAGCTCCTGCTGCCTTATTATTCTTCAGCCGGTTTATTGCTGTCTTTACCTTTTCTTGGCCGAGTGGTATACATTCAATACCATCTTCTGGGATTGGGTCTTTGGTATCTTCGTCGTCTTCGCTGCTATTGGATACCAACAGTTTTGAAAAATGTTCTTTCCATATCCTGAGCACACTATCTGTATCAGTTACCAAATTACCTTGCTGGTCTCTACAGAAGAATATGCCTGCACCAAAACCATCAGTTTGATGCTTGACTCTTTGCTAGAATTTTCGGACTTCATTCTGGTTCCTGTACATCTCGATTTTTTCACACTCCCGCTTTTCCATCTCTCTCTTTTTCCTGCGGAAAAGACGTTTCTCCTCTTTCCTTTTCTCCCTGTATCTCTCTCGTGCGCTACGCGTTGCTACGGATTGTAAGGTAGCCCTACATGCCGCATTTTTCTCTTCGGTAGCAGCACGATACTCCTGGTCATACCATGAATACCTTTGTGGTTGTCTCTGGAATCCAAGTATGGAGTGGGAAATATTTTGCCATTGTGTTGTTATGTTAACGGGACAAGGAGTGCTTTGATTAAGCAATTGGGCTAGTTGAGTGGAATATGCTGTGGCTATCTGTTGTGTTTGCAGCCTATCGATCGATTCTTTCGTATCGTTGTGTCTGTTCGTGCTTTATTTGGAACGTTTAGACGGGTACGTACCTTTGCTGCAACAAGGTGGATGTCCGAATCAATGTTTGCGCCTCGCAACGATCGCACATCCAACACGCTCGAAGAATGTCTTCCATCTATCACAACATGATCAATTTGATTACTTGTTCTTTGCTCTGGAGACAACCAGGTACCCTTATGAATATCAGATGTTTCACTGTGGAGACTGAATTCCCCGACTATTCGACCAAAGATATTCTCCTTTCCAATTTTGGCATTAAAATCGCCTAGAATGATTTTAATGTCATGGGCAGGGCAACGGTCATATGTTTCTTCTATGCCCTCGTAAAATATATCTTTGGTATGTTCGTCCTTGTCTTCAGTGGGAGCATGAGCGCAAATAAAGCTGATGTTGAAGAATTTTGCTTTTAATCGAATTGCATCGAGTCTTTCATTCACTGGGTTGAAGCTGGAGACCAGATGTTTCCACCTCCGACCAACTACAAATCCGCAACCAAACTCATGCTTTGTGTCATGGCAGCTACAATACAGTGCCTCACCTTTAGGTGTTGTTGTGACGTCTTTCCCGGTCCATCGTATTTCCTGTATGGCAGTAATGTCGGCCTTGTACTTTTCAAGTACATCTGCCAATGCGTTAACTGCACCTTCTCTATAAAGAGTGGGAACATTCTAGGTGCAGATTCGCAGATCATGGTCCTTAAAACGTTTGCGGGGTTCGTCAACTTTAGAAGGGTTTGTTTTTCTTTTCTTTCGTTTTTTTCATAGTAGGCTGTTTTTTCTAGGGGAGGGTTACTAACCCGACGTCCAAACCCAAGTTTTTAACGTTCTTATGGGTGAACACGTGGCACATGTTAACTCACCAGCTAACACCCGTTAAAGGCAGTTCCCTAGGTGACACCACGGGGAGGTCAGTGTCCACTTGAGATGAAAGAGGGACCAAGATAAATCCTGGGCTTTGCATGTTAAAGCCGGTCAGGAACGTTTCTTGGTATCTTCCATCCCCTACGTCACCTTAACTGATACTTAATCCATATTTAAAATAGAAAAAATAATTAAACTATTAAGTACCATTGGATCTCATAATGATAAAAACTAGGCCAAAACTCTGTTAGCATGACCAAGTGAGGGGGATGCCGAAATCATAACAACATCGAATATCTGCGGTATAATGCGGTTTTGACGTACTTTCGTTTTGTTGTAATCGGGATCCCATTACCTATAAGAGGATCTCATGGACCAAAACTTTCTAGGTGTTTTCACAGGTCTAGTAGTCCTTAGCTATGCTTCTTCAATTTTTTAATGTAGTCCTAGTAAATATTCAATTGAAAGTGTCATTGAGTAATATTCACAAAACGCTTTTGCACCTTGAGTATTTTTAGAATCATTAAATTCCCACACCCACTCTATAAGTGGCCGCTAATATTAAGTCATTGAAAATATCTCACCTTCATTATAACTTCATTGAATTCTTTTTTAAGCAAGCTAATGAATTAGGAATGCAATATTCGAAGGTAATTCAACAAAACTGCCTCAAGGGTTCAGCAGCAGCATAGGTTCAAAACAAAAAAATGTTCTTTGTATTGCAACATACCAGCTGTCCAGCAGAAAATCGATGGCCTTTTTCAAGTGGTGAAGGAAGTAACCAACCAAAAGATGGGAAAATCCATTACCTGTTATGGTAGTTAACAACGACGCCAATGTGTCTGCAATGGTCAAGGCTAAAAACGAATGACGTTCGTTATGACCAGCCTAATGAAATATGAAAAGATATGAAATTATGCGGCTGTGTGGAAAGCTAGACATAGAGGCGCGTTTTAAAACAACGCAATACCTTTTTTGACGTATGCGAAGAAGAAGTTCTGCTACATCTTCATAACATAAACACATCAATCCTGCTGTTCATGTGACCTTCTTCTTCCCTCTCGGCGGCACAGTCATCCATCAAAATTGTTGTGTTTTTATGAATTGCACACCACATGAAATGAACGATAGATGGATGGATGAAGTTGAGGAGTAAAGCGGCACAAAAGGTGAATGTCTTTTGCGATTTGAGATTTGAACACCTGAGCAGTCGCAGAGATTGTAAACTGCGCATGTGTAACACTTGGGAAATTGCGCATTAACAGTATTTAGGGTTTATGTTTTTCAATTCACAACCGATGAGACAATGGCAAAAACAGCCCTCCTCACGGCAGGGATAAGACAGACCTTAAGGGTTTGACAGTCTTACACAGACACGGGGTACCTGTTGCCAGAGTAGGCTTTGTTTGTCACAAACAAAAGAAATTAAACCAAAAGACAAAAGGAAAATAATATCCTTTCTAACAAAGGCGAACGAGAAGAGAATGTCTTACATGTTTGTTTTGCTATGCCATGTCTTGCGAGGATGTTTTGCTTGTTTTTTATTATGGAATTTCAAGTAGGTCCTGTTGAATACTTACGTACATCCAAACACTGATAATAACAACAAAAACATTATTTATTTTGATATAAATTGTTGCATAAGGATATGAAAGGATCGATGGATGGGTTTGTTGGATGGATGCAAGTAAATATAATTGCTGTCACTACAAATAGATAGATTTTAATGGATGAATGGGCTGGCTGAATGACTGGCTGGCTGGCTAGATGGATGATTGGTTGTGTTGTGTGGTGGCCCTCCTTTTGTCTTTGGCAAAACGATTACTTATATCACCAATCTCAGTGAATCATTCACAATTCTCTTGAATTGGTTTTGTTGGTTAAGAAGTCAGTTGCACAATTTTCTTTGAAAAGTTTGTATGTGACAGGAGGACCCGATTCCTTTGCTTGTTTTCCTTTTAAATTATTAAACACATTATTGTTGTCCTAATGACTTCAATACACAATTCTTTGGAAATCGATACGTAATGATTATTGTCACATACATAAATGGATGCATTCAACCAGCCAGGCATGAATGGATACGTTATGCGGTGAGTGTTACATAACTATGATGACTTTGTCTGTTTGTTGTGTGAGTCAAAAAAAAAAAAAAACGAGAAAATTACAACAAGATTTTGACGCATTGATAACGCCAGCAAAACTAGAGAAACTTGGTCTTCTACATGTGAATTTACTGGTAGTAGAAAACTAAGTGCTGCAATAAAGGTGTTTCAGGTCGTAAATTATCATTTGGCTGCCGATGCTGCAGAACATAGGTGATGGCAAACGGCGGCTCCATACAATCATAAATCTTGGTTGGCTTGAGTTTTTTATGGGACATATGAAACATGCATGCAATACACAGGCACACACATCATCCTTCTGTAATGACCTGCTTTAGACTAACATCCCTGCTTTCACCCTCTCCCCTCTATGGTCATTTTTCATAAGCAAATCAGGCGTCGTGAAGTCTGTACGGAATTTTTCTTCAGGTCGTTAAATATCCAGCATGCAGGGTAACTAATCTAAGAATGTGTTCGTTCATAAATTTAAAGATATGAATACAGGGTGAACCAAATGTAACACCCTAAAATATATTCTTCAACATAAAAAAGTTTCAAAAACATTCTTTAAAAAATACTATTCACAAAAACCCCCCTCAAACAAAATATTCTTTAAAAATCCAAGTCAGGAAAAATACGCTTTAAAAAATCCTCGCCTCAAAGAAATATACATTTCTTAAAACTCGACGTAAGGAAAAAATATTCTTTAAAAATACACGTCTCAAAAATATTCTTAAAAAAATCCACATCTCAAAAATATTCATTAAAAAATCGAAGTCAGGAAAATATTCTTTAAAAAATCCAACTCTCTAAGAAATTTTCTTTAAAAAATCAACGTCTCAAAAATATTCTTCAAAAAAAAAACCACTTCAGGAAAAAATATTTTTTAAAAAATCCACATCAGGAAAAAATATTCTTTGAAAAAATCTACGCCAGGAATAAATATACTTTAAAAATTCGACGTCAGGAAAAAATATTCCTGGAGACAATATTTTGACACAATATTTTTTAAAAAAATCCACGTGGTCAAATAGTCCTGGACACAATATTTTTTAAAAAATTCACGTGGTCTAAAAGTCCTTAAAAAATATTCTTTAAAAACCCACTTGGTAGAACAGACCTTGAAAATATAGTCCTTGAAAAAAATATTCTTTAAAAATGCACGTGGTAGAATAATCCTTAAAAAATATTTTTTAAAAAATCCACGTGGTCTAATAGTCTTTGAAAAAATATTCTTTAAAAATCCACGTGGTAGAATAATCCTTAAAAAATATATTTTAAAAAAAACACGTGGTCTAATAGTCTTTGAAAAAATATTCTTTAAAAAATCCACGTCGTCTAATAGTCCTTCAAAAAATCCACGTGGTCTAATAGTCCGTGGTCTAGATTTTTTAAAGAATATTTTTCAAGGACTATTAGACAACGTGGATTTTTTCAAGAATATTTTTATAGTTCGTGAAAAAATATTCTTTAAAAAATCCACGTGGTCTAATAGTTCTTGAAAAAATATTCTTTAAAAAATCCACGTGGTCTAATAGTTCTTGAAAAAATATTCTTTAAAAAATCCACGTGGTCTAATAGTTCTTGAAAAAATATTCTTTAAAAAATCCACGTGGTCTAATAGTTCTTGAAAAAATATTCTTTAAAAAATCCACGTGGTCTAATAGTCCTTGAAAAAATATTCTTTAAAAAATCCACGTGGTCTAATAGTCCTTGAAAAAATATTCTTTAAAAAATCCTCGTAGTCTAATAGTCCTTGAAAAAATATTCTTTAAAAAATCCACGTGGTCTAATAGTCCTTGAATAAATATTCTTTAAAAAATCCACGTTGTCTAATAGTCCTTGAAAAAATATTCTTTAAAAAATCGACGTTGTCTAATTGTCCTTGAAAAAATAATCTTGAAAAAACTACGACGTCCAATAGTCCTTGAAAATATTCTTTAAAAAATTTAAGTCGTCTAAAAGACCTTGAAAAAAATATTCTTTAAAAATCCAAGTCGTCTAATAGTCCATGAAAAAATATTCTTTAAAAAATCCACGTCGTCCTATAGTCCTTAAAAACATATTCTTTATAAAATCCACGTGGTCTAAGGTCATAGAAAAAATATTTTTTTAAAAAATCCACGTTTTTTGGTCTGTTGGTCTTTGAAAAATTCTTTAAAAAATCTTCATAAATTATTTAATTTTTAACATCTCCTTCTAATATTCGGCTATCTTTATCCCCACCCTGTAACATCAGATTTTAAAAAGCATTGCGTGTTCTATCGAAATTTGATTTTGGCGCATCCACACGCATCGCCGCTTCGTCCTCAAATCGATATCTTTCATTTTCTGGTTTTCATTGACAGTGAGTGGTGTTTCATTCAGCGTTAGTGCTGAAGCAAAAGAAACTCCGAAATGCCAACCATGCCAGAAAGGTGAAACAAAACATAGGACGGATGGTAGATAGAAGACGTAAAAACCTCCAAAAACGCGTTTGCTTCAAATGAATGACTGACTGCTGACATGCATTAACATCAAAACGATAAATTATGTCTGAAAGCTGACGATGAAAATGATGATCAACAGAACGCAACGTAATGAACAAATTCAACATTCTCCAAGTTGGATTTATACGTTTCGTACATTGCTTGCTTACTGCTGCTCCTACTGCTTCCTTGCTGATGATGATGACGCGAATGCTGATGATGTGAGTGAAAAACATGACAGCTGTACACGAAGAACGAATGTTAGCGGCCCAGTGTGGAAGAAATTTTAACGCACTTAGCCACCAAAATATAAACGTAAAAAATTCATTTGGTTAATGCGTAACAAACGACCATTGAAAGGGAGTTCCTTAAAAAACGAACTCCCGGCCACAAAATTTATCGAATATTATTTATGTAAGACATGCAAACATAAAAACAGACGGAACACTACATGCAATCTAATGATCGGTTTGTGTACCTTGCTAAATGCTTTCGTAAATTTGGCTGATATATTGGCTACCTCGTTGCTTTAAGGATTTATGGGTTTTAACCACCAAAAAATGACCACACTTTATTATTCCTTTGAGGAGTGAAGGTGTGAAATTCATAATTTTTGGAGGATATAACATTTGTTAATTTATTAGAAATAAACAAGTATGTTTTTGCTCTGCTTTAAATCATCTGTATAAATATGGTGTCCCTGTTATGGCATAAAACAAGACCTTGCTAATAGAATTGTATAAAATATGAGCTTATAAGAGAAGTAATGACAAATAAGGACATACCGGTGTTATCAGGTGTTATATTTTTCTTTCCCCCCGAATCCTTCTCTATTCCTCTCAAGTCTAACAATCCCAAAGCCATTCTTTCTTAAAAAGTTCTAGGCAAACGTGATGTCCTCAGTGGGATTTACTTACTTTTCGGTTCATCTTTGTCCATTAGAAGTGCTAGCCGTTAACAAAACACAAATGGATGGAGCATGCACCCAAGTTCTGAACTAAAATCCCAAGACTAGCTGCAACAAACATAGATTCATGGAAGCACTTCTCGATCCGATAACATATCAAAATAATGGCAAAGTACTGTTAATTCCATTGAAGATCCGTATTTCGTTACCATAGGTCTTAAGTAAAGAACCCGTGTTTTGACCAGGCTTATCGTGAGAAACAATCGAGATCGAACTTAGACTGAAGTTAAAATGTCCCTTAGAAAGAAACATTAATACAACAGGAATATTGAACATCGCACAGTGGCCAATTTTACGAAAAACCTGGCCAAAACTCTAAAAATGATTGGATTTAAACAAAACTTTGGGTTCTTATGTTTCTCATATTTTTAAACCCTCAGACGGTCATTAAAAGGGTATTTTTGGTCCCTTCTCCTATAAAATGGGATCGTATCAGATCAAAATAGTGTACAAATTTGTTCACCATCAATTTTTACTACAGGTCCTAGAATACACCAAAACTCTATATCTTACCTAAACTCCAGAAATATGCAAAATTATAAACACGTTTTAGGGTTAAGGGCGTACTTCATGTGAGTTTTGGCAAAATTGTAATACAAAACATGTTTTAGAAGAACAGCTTCAAAAACAAAAATGTTTTCCGCTAAATTTCACTATAAGTCACCAAAGAAATGAAATCTCTATTTGCATTACATATCAAGGAAATGTCGGTATCAATGTTGCCAAAAAAGCAAGAAACTAAAATAGGGGTGCAAGCTTCTAACATTTCTACAGTCTTGGAAATATCTGAGTTAAGATCACTTGCACTTTAGGAGTATAATGTCATTGTTAACTTTACTGACAAAAATGCGAGGAATATTTTTCTTAAAAAAATTAACCCCCGTGCGAGTCCTAAAAGGGGTATTTTTGGTCCCATTCTCCACAAATCTTTAAAACTTCCTATAAAATGTGATGGAATCAGATCAAAATATTCTAGAAATTTGTTCGCCATAAAATTTTACTATAGCTCTTAGAATACATCAAAACTCTAAATTATATCCAAACATCAGAAAGTGACTCTATACTATATTCTGACATTCTGAATCAATGAAAATCTGTACATATCTGCAAGACAAAATATCACATAAAAACGAAAAGTGCAAATATGTGCAGAATGTTTCGATGGAAATTGGTAAAAAAAAACTCGTCCCTCTTTATGAAATGGTAAGGTACACAGCCTAACTCGTTCTTACTCACAACTATTTTCATCATTTATTGTGAAAATTGACCCATAAAAAATCAACAAGTACGGACATACACGCTGAACGTTTTAAATTCGTTTCACATACCTTTCATTACAATTACACCAAAAAATATTTAAAAACTTTATTTTGGATTTTATAATATTTTAATAAACAACTTAAATATTGAGAACATTTTTTTCTAAATAGGGTCACTTTGTCCTGTAAGTGGGTATAAACACTTACTAAACTAGAAACATATATATTTTTTCATAACATCCCGCAGTGCGATCCTATAAACAATATTTGACACTATTTTGCGTAAATTGATAAAAGTTTTTTGGCCAGGTTTTTCGAAGATTTGGGCACTGTGCATCGGTAAGCTGCAGTGGTTCTGGCAGTGAATGGGGATAAAACTAAGCATCGACTAATTGAAGCTACCCTACCCGTGCAGGCAAATCAACAAAAAAATCTTCGAAAGATCTATGTTGTTCAAGATAAATATCGACGCCGTATAATCCTTGAGTTGTACCGGCTATACAATAACATTGGCTAGACCAAGTGATGACAATAAACTATGATGAACCCACTAAAAAGGCGTATAAAAAGGAGTCGCATGACGGTACACGCAGAACTGGAAAGTCAAAGTTCAACAAGGGGAAGACTAGATGAAAAAACTCGATATTCTAAATTAAAAAAAAAAACAAAATATGAAAGGAGGTAAATATATTCTTAGTTCTGCTTATAATACAAATATTCTATAGAGGACCATACTTACTTACTTAGCTGGCCCATTACAGAACATTTGTTCCATAGACCGAACTAAGAAAAGATCTCCAATTTTCTCTATTTAGTGCTTCGCTTTTTGGAATACCGCGCCTTATCATCTCTCCATCCACTTGTTTGCGCCACCTATTCTTTGGCCTGGCAATTCTGCGTGCACCGCCATGTAGCTCAAATTTATATACGCCTTTTTAGCCGGTTCATCATCGCTCATTCTTATGATATGGCCTAGCCAACGCAATCGCTGCATCTCGATACGTTTAACTATATTGATGTCGTTGTATAGCAGATACAGCTCGTGGTTCATACGACGTCGATATTCACGGTCAACGAAGATCGGTCCGTAGATCTTTCGAAAAAATTTTCCCTCAAACACGCCAAGCACTGCCTTATTTGCTTCCGCAAGTACCTAGGCTTCGGAACAATACATCAGCACGGGTAGTATCAGTGTTTTGTAAAGCGTTATTTTTGTTTGACGAGTTGTGGCTTTGTTTTTAAAGTGCTTACTTAAGCCAAAGTAGCATCTGTTGGCCAATACAATTCTTCTTTTTATTTCACAACTGATGTCGTTTTTTGTGTTTAAGGCGGTGCCGAAGTATACGAAGTCTTTTACTACCTCATTATTATAGGAACCAACTCCAACAGTTGGTCCAATCTCAATGGACGCATTGCGCGTCGACACCATCAACTTGGTCTTTTCACCGTTTACCGCCAGACCCACTTTAGCAGATTCTCCTTCGACCTTCATAAAGGTATCCGTTACTTCTTTTACTGATCGTCCCATGATGTCTATATCATCAGCATAAGTAAGTAACATGTGGCTATTGGTGTAGATTGTGCCACTTCTTTTGACGTTTGCCTCTTTTATAACTTTTTCTAGCAGGATGTTGAAAAGATCACACGAAATGCTGTCTCCTTGCCTGAAACCTCTTTTGATACAAAACTCGGAGAGGTTCTTCCCTATTTTAACTGGAGATCTTGTGTCAGTTAGAGCCATGTTACAAATCTGAATGAGGTTTGTGGGCTTGGAATACCTTTGAACGTAGCGGGCTGTCGAAGGCTGCTTTATAATCGACAAAATGGTGGTAGGTGTCGATCTGCATCTCTTGGGTCTTCTCCAGGTCAATGGTGGACTTGCCAAGTCTAAAGCCGCATTGGTACGGTCCAATTATTTCGTTGATCATGGACTTTAGTCGTTCGCACAATACCCCTGACACTATCTTGTAGGCGATAGGGAGAAAACTTATGCCCCTATGATGAGAGCATAAAGTCTTATCTCCTTTCTTATGGACGGGACACAGGATGCTTAGGTTCCAATCGTCGGGTACGGGTTCTTCCTGCCAGATGGAGCTAACTAGCTGATGCATACACCTTTTCAGCGTGTCGCCTCCGGTTTTAAACAGCTCGGCTGGTTTGCCATCAGTTCCTGCTGCCCTATTATACTCCTGCCGGCTTATTGCTGTCTTTACCTTATCTTGGCCGGGTGGTATACATTCAATACCATCTTCTGGGATTGGATCTGTGGTATCTTCGTCGACTTCGCTACTTTTAGATACCAACAGTTTGGAAAAATGCTCTTTCCATACCTTAGCACACTATCTGTATCAGTTACCAGATTACCTTGCTGGTCTCTACAGGAGGATGTGCCAGTTCCAAAGCCATCAGTCTGATGTTTCACTCTTTGGTAGAATTTTCGGACTTCATGCTGTCTCCTGTACATCTCGATTTGTTCACACTCCCGCTTTTCCATCTCTCTCTTTTTCCTGCGGAAAAGACGTTTCTCCTCTCTCCTTTTCTTCCGATACCTCTCTCGTGCGCTACGCGTTGCTACTGATTGTAAAGAAGCCCTATATGCCGCATTTTTCTCTTCGGTAGCAGCACGATACTCCTGGTCATACCATGGATTCCTTGGTGGAGGTCTCTGGTATCCAAGTATGGATTTTGTGGCTGTTTGCATGGAGTGGGCACTGTTTTGCCATTGGCATGATATGTTATCGGGACGAGGAGTGCTTTGATTAAGCAGTTGGGCCAATTGAGTGGAATATGCTGTGGCTATCTGTTGTGATTGCAGCTTACCGATGTCCAACTTCCGTTTTGTGTCTGTTCGCACTTTGCTACGTTTAATCTGTTACGTACCTTTGCTGCAACCAGGTAGTGGTCTTTTTTCTTGTTCTTGGTAGTGGTCTTTTTTCTTGTTCCAGGTGCCCTTATGAATATCGAGATGCTTAAATCTGGTACTGCTAACTATCATGTTTCTTGCAGCTGCTAAGTCTATCAGCCTCATACCATTGTCAGATGTTTCACTGTGGAGACTGAATTCCCCGACTGTTCCACCAAAGATATTCTCCTTTCCAATTTTGGCATTAAAATCGCCTAGAATGATTTTAATGTCATGGGCAGCGCAACGGTCATATGTTTCTTCTATGCCCTCGTAAAAAATATCTTTGGTCTGTTCGTCCTGTCTTCAGTGGGAGCATGAGCGCAAATAAAGCTGATGTTGAAGAATTTAGGTTTTAATCGAAATGCAGCAAGTCTTTCATTCATCTCCGACCAACTACGAATCCGCAACCAAACTCATGCTTTACGTCATGGCAGCTATAATACAGTGTGTCATCTTTAGGTGTTGTTGTGACGCCTTTCCCAATCCATCGTATTTCCTGTATGGCAGTAATATCGGCCTTGTACTTTTCAAGTACGTCTGCCAATGCGAAGACTGCACCTTCTCTATAATGAGTGCGAACATTCCAGGAGCAGATTCGCAGATCATGGTCCTTAAAACGTTTGCGGGGTTCGTCAACTTTAGAGGGGTTTGTTTCTCTTTTCTTTCGTTTTTTCATAGTAGGCTGTTTTTTCTACGGGAGGGTTACTAACCCGACGCCCAAGCCCAAGTTTTTAACGTTCTTATGGGACATGTTAGCTCACTACCTTTAGCGGGTGTTAAAGGCAGTTCCACAGGTGACACCACGGGAGGTTAGTCTCCACTTGAGACGAAAGAGGGACCAAGATAAATCCTGGGCTTTGCGATGTTAAAGCCGGTCAGGACCGTTCCTTGTATCTTCGATCCACTACGTCACCCTATGTACAAAATACTAGGAAAGCCAAAGTTTGGGCCGTTTGGATCCACACGGTGTCATAGGGTTTTTTGCAACTTTCAGGCTATTTTCTCAGGAAGTATGGTCTTGCCCCAGATGAAACTTGTACCGTCGTCTTTGAATACAAGTTGCTACAACAAAAATCAAAGTGATTCGAAAGCAGGCCCTAAACTGAACTTCTTTGAAATTTTGTGTGGGGTGTACCCGAAAGAGTGGACCGATTGTGAAATATTTGTCAATACAATTCAAATCAAATAAAATGGAAAAGTGGCATGTACACCAACTATGTTTGAATTATTGTAATGGTGGTAAAGGGAATAGTTTTTTTTCCATTGTCGGACATTCCTTTTGGAATACTCCTACTAGAAGCAGAGATATTCACATAAGAACGAAACGTTGAACTTTCTCCACATAAGGTTTTGCCCATTCCGACCTATGAATATTATCCTACCATCACCAAAATTATTTGGCTTCTTCCTGTCTGGAACCCCCATTAACTCTGATATAAATTGCGATCTGTAGCGTGGTTACAAATAAATAGAAATGATATGTATATCTCCGTCGTTTGACCACATACGCCAACCTACTTTGCACTTACTTACTTTCATAGTCAGGCGTTGCTTTTGAAAGATCACCAACAAAAACCTATGATATTCGGCATTACAATGAAAATAGCAAAAATGTAAAATTGGGTTGGATTAGCGACTATTGCGATATCTCCGTTGTTTGACCGACAGCCTACCTTACATACATAGTTGTAGAGAAGATATTTTATACTTTCATTGCCAGGTCTTCCTTTTGGTGTACCCCTTATATAAAAAGAAATATTCGTTTTGGAATGGAACGTTGACTTTTCCCCAAATAAGATTTTTTGTCCATTCCGACCCCTGAAAATCAACAGGCTTCTTCCCCTCCGAAACCACCATCAACACCCAAACATTAGTGATGATCCGTCCAAAATTGCGACCTGTAGCGTGATTACAAGGTTTAGATGAATTAATGTCGTAGCTGTTGGTATTCACTAGTAGCGACAACGGTAATACCGTAAAACCAACACGAAAAAATCCCCCAGGCAACAGTAAAACGATTGAAAAGTTTTCTAAAAAAATTATGATTATGTAAAAACAAAAAATCCTCGTTTATTACAAAAATATATTCCTATAAAATCCACTATTTAAAAAAAATATTTAAAAATTCCACGATAATTTGAAAAAATGTTTTTATAGATTTTAATTTAAAAAAAAATTTTCTAAAAATCCAAAATGTCAAGAATTTTTTCTAAAAGTTACAAAATTTTTTAAGAATAAGATATAAAATGAAAAATGCGATTATTTGAAAATATTTTTTAAAAATCTAGATTTTTTCATAATATTAAACAAAAAACTTCATAAAAATCCACGATTTTAAAAATTTCAGAATTATTTCAAAATATTTTTTTTAATCCACAGTATTGTTATTAATTAATTCATAATATTAAACATTTCAGAATTATTAATTTTTTTTTTAAATCCACGATGATATTAAAAATTTCAGAATTTTTCAATTTTGCTTTCAAATCCACGATTTTTTCATAACATTAAAAATATAGAATTATTTTAAAATATATTTTTTTCAATCCACGATTTTTCATGATATTAAAAATTTCAGAATTGTTTCAATTTTGCTTTTTAATCCACGTTTTTTTCGTGATATTAAAAAAATTAGAATCATTGGAAAATATTTTTTTTAAAAATCAACGATTTTTCACAATACAGTGCCCGAAATAAACATAGGTTCACATGTAAATTTGTATTTTTTTCATAATTCCGATGACTTTTATAGGATTTTATAATTTTGTATTATGGAGTTGGACACTCCCCATGATATCAATATATCAATTATTTGATTTTGCGACAAAATAAAAATTTGTAAAATTTTAAAATTTTTTCCCTTATTTTTGGTGCGAAATAATGATAGGTTCAGGACAATTTTTGCGGATTTACACGTATAAATTTGAGGAAAACTTTTTACAAATCGTTGTTTTTTAAATCGTCGATGTCCAACGAGTAATTTAGTTTAGAAGTTGTCTCCGAATTATTTTCAAAATGCAGATTTGTTCAACACTTTAAAGCAGTTTTCAAGAAACAAATTTTTAACGTGGGAGAGTAGGCGAGTCTGTGGTTGTCAGAGGTAAGGATCATTTCAGATTGCATGAAAAGAGTATCAATCAAAAAACTAAATCCAGTTTTTTAAAAAGTTTCATAAATTGGGCCCAAATTTCAACGTTAAAAAAGTCTGGAGGGTTCTCCAACGCCACTTTGACGACAAGAATCGCTTATTTTTCCCACTTATTGCAGTTAAAATTATTTTGCATCTCAAAACAACAGTCAACTTGATCTTCAGGTATCGAAAATGCGATGTAAACAAACGTTAGTAAGCTCGAATCGACCAAGGAAGAATACAAAAATTGTCAAGTAAAACTGCAACCGAGCCCAAAAAAGAAAACCGCCAGATTTCGACTAAAAATTCTGTGAACTCTCATGCAAAATTGCTAGGATGGATTTTTTCTATTACTCAAACAATTTCCCATCCACTTTTCATAAGCATTTTTACCTAAACCTACGTCTGTTCTTCTTCAGGCTCGATTGCTGTTTTCCTTGGCAATTTTTGTATTCTTCCTAGGTCGATTCGAGCTTACTAACGTTTGTTTCCATCGCATTTTCGATACCGAAGATCACGTTGACTGTTGTTTTGAGATGCAAAATTATTTTAACTCCAATAAATGGGAAAAATAAGCGATTCTTGCCGTCAAAGTGGTGTTGGAGAACCCTCCAGACTTTTTTGACGTTGAAATTTGGGCCCAATTTATGAAACCTTTTAAAAAATTGGATTTAGTTGTTTGATTGTTACTCTTTTCATGCAATTTGAAATGATCCTTGCCTCTGACAACCACAGATTCGCCTCCTCTCCCACGTTAAAAATTTGTTTCTTGAAAACTGCTTTAAAGGGTTGAACAAATCTGCATTTTGAAAATAATTCGGAGACAACTCCTAAACTAAATTACTCGTTGGTCATCGACGATCTAAAAAACAAAGATTTGTAAAAAGTTTTCCTCAAATTTATACGTGTAAATCCGCAAAAATTGCCCTGAACCTATCATTGTTTCGCACCTAAAATAAGGAAAAATTTTTTTAAATTTTTATTTTGTCGCAAAACCAAATAACTGGTCTATTGACATCATGGGGAATGCCCAACTCCAAAATACAAAATTATAAAATCCTATAAAAGTCATCTGAATTATGAAAAAATTACAAATTTACATGTGAACCTATGTTTATTTCGGGCACTGTATTAAAAATTTCAGAATTATTTAAAAATAGCTTTTTTTAATCCACGATTAATTTAAATATTTTTTAAATTTTCGATTATTCGAAAATATTTTTTTTAATACATGATTATTTGAAATTATTTTTATTTATTTATTATTATATTAACTTGTAGTAAATATAATGTTAATAAGACATAGCATTGGCTACAACGGCCATCAGCTGGATTTTTAAATCCACGATTATTTGAAAATATATATTTTTTTACAAATAGTATTAAAAACTCCATGATTAGTTGAAAATATTTTCTGTAATTATCGGAAATATTTTTTTTTTTTTTTTTTTTTGTAAAATTCACAATTATTGGAAATATTTTTTTTTGTAAATCCAAGATTTTCTTTAAATATTTGTTTTTTAAATCCACGAGTATTTGAAAAAATATTCGAAAAATACCTACAAAATTATTTGAACAAAAAATTATACAAAATTCTGTATAATTTGAAAAAATATTTTTAAAAAATCCCCAAGTATTGCAAAAAATATATTTAACAAGTAAAAAAGCGTTAATTTCGGCCAGGCCGAACTTTTTATACCCTCCACCATAAAATATTCTGAATTAAAATGTAATAATTATTTTCTATCCTGTCCACAATTTTAGGCGGAGATATTTTGTGACCACTGATACCTAAATAAGGTGAAAAAGCATAAAAGTGTTGTCCTATGTTTTTGGTGGAGAAGTTTTGTGACCACTGGGAACCTTAAATGCCGAATTGCAGATACTTGGTTCAAATATTGTAGCTAAAATAAGAAAAAAATCGAAAATCGGGAGGTACCGTTATATGGGGGCCTACCAAAACATGGACCCACGTTGACAGTTTTTCAAAGTTCAGATCGTTCGGTAAAAAATACCGAAAATGGAGAGGCACCTTTATATGGGCGCTATACCAAAACATGGACATATATAGACAGTTTTTGGAAGAGATATTGTGTGACAACTGGGGACCTCAAATGTCGCGTTCCAAACAGTTCGGTTAAATTGTAGCTAAAATCTTCAAAATATCGACAATCGGGAAGAACCGTATAAATTGGGGCTATACCAAAACAGTTGTAGTCCGCTTTAAGGTTTTGCGATATAATCAAGATGCATTGTCACCAAATTGATATCCTCATAATTAAGTAATATCGCCATTTTCAACGGTTACTTTTAATCAGCCATTAAATCGATCACAATTTCTCATGATCAATCCATTGTATTTAAAATATGATTGATGAATTTCACCTCCTACTTCCCCGAAGCATAATTGATCTGCACTTAACATCTACATTCCATCATAGAAATTAGCATTGATGAAATTATCAAAAATTTGCTCACATCAACCCAAATTATCTCCCGGCTGAACACCTGTGTGTGGCAACTTGTCTAATTAAATCGAACAAATTCATTTTCTCACACAAAAGAGGTATTGAAAACCATGTAAGGTGAACGATCCGTAGCTATTTCGAAATTTGCCAATTCAATTGTGTAAAGCAATTTTCCCGTTTAGTTTTTAATATTTCAATTTTAAGAGGTTTCGGAAAATAGAATCCTTTGTTTGTCAAAAAAAAAGTAGAAAAACAAAACAATAGAGGAATGCAGAAAAAAATTAAATCATGAGAACCACAATTTTCGCAACAACAAAAAGGATGCAAAAAATGTACTACTACTTAACAACAATTGATCCTCCTACTGACACTACCACCAGCTAGGATGAAAGCAGTGATGCATGGAAGACAACAAGCAGGTAGATGGAAATGAATGATTTTGCGGCAAGGAAAGGGAATGAGATATATAAATACTTGAAACGAGAGAAAGAGAGATAGTTGCTCGATCCTTACGGCTTTGTGTTAATCCCCTCAGTTTCACAAACTCTCCCACAAAACAGGATGGATTGATAGGTGCATCATGACACACACAAAGATGATATAATGAAACACCTGGCCAGCAGCAGTACAGATTTTTCAACTTCTGGTGTCTAGCATAGTTGACGGTTTTATGGCTGAACAACTGGCCAGAGCTAGCTAGCCAACGTTCTGTGTTGTCAAAGAATTTGGCTTAAGGATTTTTCGCCGAAAATCCTTTTACCCAGCAGGCGTAGCAATGAAATAAAACGACAACAACAAAACAAGAGAACGATGCAGTGAAAGGATACATTGCTGCCATGATTGTTTTGAACTTTTAAGAGTTATTAATTTATGGCCTTTCAACCAAGGATTTTAATTCATAAATATCCTCGATGGAAGAAAATAATTGATGATCTGCCGGCATTGACCGTTTAAAACTATGCGACACAGCTGCTAGCTGCGCTTCTAAAGAGGATTTCGTTTTGGTGGAGAAACACGGCACGCGATCTTTCGTGATCTTATCATTGTCCTTTGATAAAAGTAATAAAATAAAAAATAAGACACATCAAAACTATAAATCATAAAGAAAGAATGAAAAGAAAGAAAATCTATTGATAATGAATTTTCTTGAAAGTATATGCCATTGAGTCTAGCACCAAATCAAAGATTGTTATGGTCTATTTAGTGGAATGTTTAGCAAAGAGAGAGAGTGTGCTGTTTGTTTGTTGTCTCGAGTATATCAAAATGTCAATACAAATAATTTATTAGAAACGCTTTTCATAACTTCATTCGCATTTCTGTATTATTCCACTCAAAAAGGTGTGAAAAAATTTTACATTTTTCATTAAAATATATAAGGGACATTTTTACAATTTTTAATTAATGACGCACTAAAATAAATATCTGACCGCGAAGATGGCCATCTGGTAAATCAAAATCAATATTATCCTAGGAGTTCGAACCGTTTAAAAACAGCACGTGGAGAGACCGTTATAAATGTATTTTATACAAAAAGGTGTAACTTTGATGCTAAAGATGAAATGCACCGTATTGATAATTATTTTTTAATGCTTTAGATTTTCAAATAAATTATGAAAGATAGATGGATTCTTTTTAAATGAGCGTGTTTTTTCAAATATTTTTCAATAACGCTCTAAGAAGGGTATTTTTTTAAAAAAACTATTTTTTAATAAACTACGAAACGAGGATTTTTTACAGAAAATATTTTTCAATAAACGTCTAAACGTCAATTTTTTAAAAAATATTTCTCAATAATTCACAGAGCGTGGATTTTTTAAAAAGAGTTTTCAATAATTCACAATGCGTAGATTTTTAAAACATATTTTCTAAAAATAAATACTTTTTAATAATTCACAAGCGTGGATTTTTTAAAAAAATATTTTTCAATAATTCAACATGCGTGGATTTTTTAAAATATTTTGATTGAAATTTTTATTTTTTTATAACATCGAGAATCTAAAAATTTATTTTCAAATAATCGTGGATTTAAAAACTGTTTTCAAATAAGGGTGGATTAAAATTTTTTTTTTTTAATTATACCGATTTAAAACAAATATTTTCAATTAACCGTTGATAAAACAAATATTTTCAAATAATGGTGGATTAAAAAATATATATTTTCAAATAATTGAAAAAGTTTTTTAAAACCTTGAATTAACAAAAAAATACAATAGTCGTGGATTTAAAAAAATATTTTGAAATAATCGTGGATATAAACAATATTTTCGAATAAAAGTAAATTATAAATAAAAAATATATTCAAATAATTGCGTTTTTTTAAAGAAACTCTGGATTAAAAAAATTTACATAATCGTAGATTTAAAAAATACAAATCATCGTGGGTTACAAAATAGCTTCAAATAATTTAAATAAATATACAGTACAGTCTCGATAATCCGGACACTCGTTAATCAGGACAACGCGGAATTCCGGACACTAAAATTTTTTAAATTGTAGATTCGGTAATCCGCACATCTCATAGTTTTCGTACCTTGATAATCCGGACATCAATATTTTTTCCTATCTTGAGCATTAGATTATTTTTTATTTCATTGACATTTTTGTTCTTAGTAATAGCAACTGGCGTATAAATAAGAAAAATTAAGTTTTTCAACGTTTTCGGTCCAAATCTCGTCTTTCCGGCTAGCCGCTGTTGACTCAGCTATACAGTCAATATGGTATTAACTATTTTCAAATAATATTTGATTTAAAACAAAGATATTTTCAAATAATCGTGGATTGCAATAAAAGTGTTTAAAAATCGTGGATATAAGAAAATTTTTTCAGGTAATCGATGATTAAAAAAACATTTTTAAAAAAATAGCGAAATTAAAAAATATGTTTAAATAATCGTGGATTTAAAAAATAGGGTTCCAATTAATTCTTGAATTTTTAATAACAGTTTTTTATAAAGTCGTGGATTTAAAAACAAAATTCAAATAATTCTAAAAATTGTAATATCATGAAAAATGCATTAAAAATATTTTGTAAAAATCCAACGAGAGTGGATTTTTTCAAAAATATTTTGTAAAAGTCCAGCAAGCGTGGATTTTTTTAATGTTTTGTAAAAACTCACCAAACGTGGATTTTTTAAAAAATATTTTGTAAATACTCACCAAACGTGGATTTTCAAAAAATATTTTGTAAAAACTCGCCAAACGTGGATTTTTTTAAAAAATATTTTGTAAAAATCCTCGAAGTGCGGATTTAAAAAATAAATATTTTGTAAAAATGCAACAAACGTGGATTTTTGGAAAAATATATTTTTTAATAATCCAACAAGCGTGGATTTTTTTAAAAAAATATTTTGTAAAAATGCAACAAGCGTGGATTTTTTTTAAAAAATATTTCGTAAATGTCCAGCAAGCGTGGACTTTTTTTAAATATTTTGTAAAAGTCCAGCAAGCGTGGATTTTTTTTAAAAAATATTTTCTGAATGTCTAGCAAGCGTGGACTTTTTTTAAAATATTTTGTAAAAGTCCAGCAAGCGTGGATTTTTTTTTAAAAATATTTTGTGAATGTCCAGCAAGCGTGGACTTTTTTTAAATATTTTGTGAATGTCCAGCAAGCGTGGACTTTTTTTAAATATTTTGTCCAGCAAGCGTGGATTTAAAAAAAAAAAACTCACGAAGCGTAGTTTTTTAAAAATATTTTGTAAAAATCCATTAGTGGATATTTTTTAAAAAATATTTTGTAAAAATGCACTAATTGCGGATTTTTGTAAAAATCCACCAAGCGTCGTTTTTTTTAATATTTTGTTAAAATCCCCCAAGCGTAGATTTAAAAAAAAAAATAAAAATCCATCAAGCGTTTGTAAAAAAATATTTTGTAAAAATGCACCAAGCGTGGATTTAAAAAAAATATTTTGCAAAAATCCACCAAGCG
The DNA here is from genome assembly GCF_047663935.1 of Musca autumnalis. Taxonomy (NCBI): domain Eukaryota; kingdom Metazoa; phylum Arthropoda; class Insecta; order Diptera; family Muscidae; genus Musca; species Musca autumnalis. The sequence goes on along the minus strand of NW_027411755.1, from coordinate 8,833,723 downwards.
TGGATTTAAAAAAAAATGCAACATGCGTGGATTTTTGAAAAATATATTTTTTCATAATTCACCAAGCGTGGATTTTGTTAAAAAAATATTTTTTAATAATCCACCAAGCGAGGATTTTTTTAAAAAAAATATTTTGTAAAATATTCAGCAAGGGTGGATTTAAAAAAAATATTTTGCAAATATCCAACAAGCTTGGTTTCTTAAAAATATATTTTTTAATAATCGACCAATCGTGTTTTTGTTTTTTTTTTTTTAAATGGTTTGCAGAAATCCACCAAGCGAGGATTTTTTAAAAATACAACAAGCGTGGATTTTTGTTAACAAAATATTTTTTAGCAGCAACCCACGCGTGGATTTTTTTTTAAAAAATAGTTAGTAGAAATACACCAAGCGTGGATTTTTAAAAAAATATATTTCTTAATAATCCACCAAGCGTGGATTGTAAAAATCCACCAAAAGTGAATTTAAAAAAAAAAAACATTTTGTAAAATTTCACCAATCGTGGATTTTTAAAAAATATATTTCTTAATAATCCACCAAGCGTGGATTGTAAAAATCCACCAAAAGTGAATTTAAAAAAAAAAAAAAAACATTTTGTAAAAACTTACCAAACGTGGATTTTTAAAAAATATTTTGTAAAAACTCGCCAAACGTAGATTTTTTTAAAAAATATTTTGTATAAATCCAGCAAGCGTGGATTTTTTTAAAAAATATTTTGTATAAATCTAGCAAGCGTGGATTTTTTAAAAAATATTTTGTATAAATCCAGCAGGCGTGGATTTTTTAAAAAATATTTTGTAAAAATCCAGCAAGCGTGGACTTTTTAAAAAATATTTTGTATAAATCAAGCAAGCGTGGATTTTTTTAAAAAATATTTTGTATAAATCCAGCAAGCGTGGATTTTTTTAAAAATATTTTGTATAAATCTAGCAAGCGTGGATTTTTTAAAAAATATTTTGTATAAATCCAGCAAGCGTGGATTTTTTTTAAAAAAATAGTTTGTAAAGGTCCACCAAGCGTGAATTTTTTTAAAAAAATAGTTTGTAAAAGTCCACAAAGCGTGGATTTTTTTAAAAAATAGTTTGTAAAAATCCGCCAAGCGTGGATTTTTTTAAAAAAATAGTTTGTAAAAATCCACCAAGCGTGGATTTTTTTAAAAAAATAGTTTGTAAAAATCCACCAAGCGTGGATTTTTTTAAAAAAATAGTTTGTAAAAATCCACCAAGCGTGGATTTTTTTAAAAAAATAGTTTGTAAAAATCCACCAAGCGTGGATTTTTTTAAAAAATATTTTGTAAAAATCCACCAAGCGTGGATTTTTTTAAAAAATATTTTGTAAAAATCCACCAAGCGTGGATTTTTTTTTTAAATATTTTGTAAAAATCTACCATGCCTGGATTTTTTTAAAAAAATATTTTGTAAAAATCTACCATGCGTGGATTTTTTAAAAAAATATTTTGTAAAAATCTACCATGAGTGGATTTTTAAAAAAAAATTTTGTAAAAATCTACCATGCGTGGATTTTTTAAAAAAATATTTTGTAAAAATCTACCATGCGTGGATTTTTTAAAAAAATATTTTGTAAAAATCTACCATGCGTGGATTTTTTAAAAAAATATTTTGTAACAATCTACCATGCGTGGATTTTTTAAAAAAATATTTTGTTAAAATCTACCATGCGTGGATTTTTTAAAAAAATATTTTGTAAAAATCTACCATGCGTGGATTTTTTAAAAAAATATTTTTTAAAAATCTACCATGCGTGGATTTTTTAAAAAAATATTTTCTAAAAATTTACCATGCGTGGATTTTTTAAAAAAATATTTTCTAAAAATTTACCATGCGTGGATTTTTTAAAAAAATATTTTCTAAAAACTTACCATGCGTGGATTTTTTAAAAAAATATTTTCTAAAAATTTACCATGCGTGGATTTTTTAAAAAAATATTTTCTAAAAACTTACCATGCGTGGATTTTTTAAAAAAATATTTTCTAAAAATTTACCATGCGTGGATTTTTTAAAAAAATATTTTGTGGATTTTTTAAAAAAATATTTTATAAAAATCCACCAAGAAAAAATATTTAGTACAAATTTACCAAGCGTGGATTTTTTTTAAAAATAATATGTAAAACTCCACCAACCAATCCACAAAGGGTAGATTTCTTAAAAAATATTTATCAAATAATCCACAAATCGATGATTTTTTAAAAAATATTTTTCAATTAATGCACCGTGTGGTGATTTTTTTTATAATATTTTTCAAGTACCACCATGTAGCGATTTTTTAAATAATATTTTTCAAAAAATGCACCAAGCATGGATTTAAAAAAAAAAAACAATCAAATGAGATTGAGTCTTCAACAATAAACAAAACAAACAAAAACAGCGGAGGCACGTGCAGGGGAACTTTGTTAAAAACAAAATTCCAACAACAGCCTCACAGGCAATTCTGTTGATGTTCTTTTTAAACTCACAGAATTCGATGAATTCTTGGTTGATACGTGCTGACATGTTGCAGAATATTTTGATTTTGGTGTTTCTTTGGAAAAGCCGCAAAGTGAATGTGATTCCCATTCATATGGGAATACTAGACACTTAAAGAGTTCGGTTTTTCGCTAAAAAGGCATCATTTCAAAAACTGAGAAGCCAGTTGATAATTCCCTTCGACGGGATGAAATCATGATATTGGTAGCGATCAGTAAAATTTTGCAACACCGACAGTTCGTTTTGAAAAACATTACTCTCTGTAATAGAGGGTAATAACTGAAGTTGAGCCATTGGGGGAATACTCCAACTCAAACAATCGAATGAGATTGAATCTTCAACAATAAACAAAACAAACAAAAAATACTTTGTATAAATCCAGCAAGTGTGGATTTTTTATACAATATTTTGTGTAAATCCAGCAAGTGTCGCTTTTTAAAAAAATATTTTGTAAAAATACATCTATATTTTTCAATAATCTACCAAGCTTGAATTTTTTTAAAAATATTTTGTAAAATACATCAATTTATTTCAATAATCCAACAAGCGTGGATTTTTTAAACATTATTTTTTAATAATCTACCAAGAGTGGATTTTTAAAAAAATATATATTTTTTTAAACAATATTTTTTAATAATCCAAACGTGGATTTTTAAAAAATACTTGTATTTTAAAAAAAAATATTTGTTAATAAATATTTAAAGAAAACCTTAAAGACTCAATTTGCAGTATAAGTATGTTTATACGTATGCATTTTGCTTGTTTTTAATCTATTTTTATCATACAACTGACATGGCCGCCAGGCAACCAAGGCAACTAACCATTTAGCCCCAGACTCGAAAGGTATGATAAGTATAAGCTAGCAATGAACAAAATGTTATCTCCAAAATAAAAAAAAAAACAAGATAGGGAAAAGAAATTAAGGAAGTCATCATAGTCATCATCATCAACAGCAGTAGCAGCAGCAACACGGCAATGCCAGCATCATTAACATCCAGCTACCATCAACAACAGCAACAGCATTTATAACTTGCAGCAAACAAACAAACAATTTCCAGTGTTTGTTTCATTTCATTCACAAATATTCCTCCTCCTTTACGTCATACAAGAACGATAAACTCTGTACTCGCACTTCTTTTCTTTTTTCTGTATCTTGAAAAATGCATAGCAAACATGTCACTGTGTGTATGCATTCTTAAATATCCTTGTTCACATAACTACACACTATTTTGCCTTACTCTAAAAGGTAGTTAGTTGGTATGTCCGTCCATCCATCCATTCGTGGGTTTGTCCTTCCTTGCATCTGTCTTTCGAAAAACAGGAATATGTTGTGTTGCATTACAGTCAACATACCTAGCAATCTGAATTTGAATCATCATCATCAGCAGCAGTGACTATTTTGCATATGCCTTCAGGTCAAAGGAAATCTAAAACTCATTCGTTTACTTGTAAATTGTTTAGAAAAAGAAAACACATATTTACTCCTTGCCAAATGTGAACTGTCCGCCCGACCAGGACACCCGGATACAACATACTCCAATCACTACTTCGACCTGGGGCATGTAGTTACTGGATTAAATATCAAAATATATTTAAAACAAATAAAGAACTGTGCATTCCTATGATCACATATATGACTTCGAGGTCACTGTTATGTATGACCACTCTATCTGCCAGAGAAGAACAAAATGTTTGAGATGACAAGAAATTCAACCATTAATGACTGAAGAACCATATATGAGAAAGACTACGATACAATAAGGTCTAAGCTCCGATTGCCTCCTCAAAAGTGACACCGAGAGAATTATCTTATATCAATTTTGTATAACACTCCTCCTATTGATCAGTCTGAAAAGGCGGTCCTATAATTCATGGCAACTTACGCTAAGCAGACAATAAAAATATCCCTTTGTTCCAAAGAAATACTTATAAAATATTTTCTTTTAATGGAATATAGGATCTTAGAAAATACAATTTTTTTTCTAGAATTGGGGAAATTTAGTTCCAAATATTTCCTAAACCGATAAAAGGTTCGTTTTTATTTCCTTCTAAATACTTCCCAGACCGATATAATTAAATGAATCTTTCAATTAAACGTTCTTTTGTGTTTCGCTTTTTCCTAGTTCAGGTCTTCGAAGTTGATACATACAAAATCTCGTTTTTTGGTGGAGGAACTGGGTATTTCCGGTAATACCAAACTCTATATTTTTCCCTTAATTATCCTTTAAATCCATGAAAAATAACATCTGAAAATTGTTGAAGTTCAAGAGGGAAGAACGTTGATTAAATAATGTTTCATATTGTTATAGTCCTTTACAAATCGTCCCTCCCTATGTTACTCTGAATCCTCCAGTATTTAGGATATTTAGCAATACATATATGAAGTATGCTCTAAGTTAACTACCACAGTACACAAATACATTGTTAGACGTTCCCCAAAGCTAAATATAAATTACTTTACATGCCACAAATGCATTAGAACTCTACCTCTTGGTATTAATAATATGACAACATGAACAGATACTTGTAGTCATGAAATGGACTATCAGACTGGCACTACTAACCAGTAATTTTAACAAAAATAATACACACTACTTCATATAGAAGTTGAAAAAGCAATTTGAGTAGATGTACATTTGTTTCATGTGCATCCTATGGCAGGCAAAATATTTAAAAAATATAACTGCGAAGGTACAATGGAAGACACAGCTACTAAACACCCAAACCTTGGTATAAAAATCTTCAACGACCTTTGATTTTGTCTATGTACAACATAAAAACTGGACAATAAAGTTTTCCAACAACGAATTTCAATGACTAAAGCCTTTTTTATGCAGGAAAATGTGATGAAGATCATATACATATGTAAAAAACTTACTTAATTAGGGGTATCAATTGGAACCTTAAACTTGGGATTTTTGTCCAATATTTATTGTACAAGCATTTCTTACAAATTTCAAAACAAGTAACTACTTACCATCGTGATCCAAGATTCTTCGGTCATATCAGTCTGCAAAGAGAGATATAAAAGATTAAATGTCATGTAGAAGGTTTATTATATAGCAAAATGTATTGCACAAAATGTGCCAAAGTTAAAAGGTTTAATTTTAAAGTGTATTTATTTTTATGTATTTTTTACTTAATTTTTTGGTAATTCATTCTGAATATGTGCACTAACAGGCAAAACATTACATTAGGGTGGTAATGGCAAAAAAATTACTTATGTTTTTATACCCTCAGCCTTTACGCTAGAAAGGGTATATACAGTTTGATACGACCAAAAATGTGCCTCATCGAAATAACGATTTAGAAGTGATGTTTGGACGAAATTCGTTTCAGACAATTTGGAGTCGATTTAGCCATTTCCGTCCGTCTGTATGCCTGTCCGTCTGTATGGCTGGCTGGTGCGCACTATAACTCTCGAACGGATCACCGATTCGAACCAAAGGTTAGGTATCGTAATATTTTGTCCCAACTTAGTTTAAGTTCTAAGCTGGACCATATCGGTCCATTCCTTCGGGTACCTCCACCACAAATGTTCAAAATTCTTCTGTAAAATGGTGTGAACGATAACTTTTGAAGTGAGCAATTGATTTGGTCAAAACCTTGCACATCGTATTATTCCATCCAGCTATATAACGGACTCGAATACGGATTATATCGGTCCACTCCTTCGGTTGTCCTTGCCGCTCCCTTTACGACGCACATAGGTCACAAATGCGAATTCTTTGGCCAAAAGTCAATTTTATGACATTATTTTTTTTAGTTGTTTTCTTCGCAATATGGAATTAAACACTCCAAAACAACAAAACCATATATTGTTTATGAATTTACCGTTAGATGAGAAGTGGTCAATGTTGGAATTTGTTTACTGTGTTATTAAAAGAGTTGAGTGTGCAGTATTTTCTGATAATTTTTGGGTTAAAAAATCGCAATAAGGAACATTTAAATGGTAAAACTCAAGTACGGAGAAGAAAGACGAAAGTAAGTAGGTTCATTTTCCGAAAAGAACGGAAGAGAAATTCGGTCTAAGAACAAAGTTATACACATACTTCTGGAACCCTCTTAAAATATTAAAATTTTTTAAATTTTAAAGTTGTTTTAGACGAAATAATTTTGATCGCCAGTGGTCGATGTTTAGAAAAAATCAAAATTACTCTGATATGTGTACTTTAAGAAAAAACTAATTTCAAGTTGCGATTCGCTGCGATGAATGAAGCATAATTTTTTCATTTTACATCCAACTCCGAAATATTTGATATTTAGTTGGTACATACTTACATATATCTAGGCATGGGCGTAGCCAGGAATAGTTAGGGAGAGGAAGTTGCCCACCCCTAGATCCTACAAAACAGTTCATTTGTATGTAAAAAAATTATTAATATTACTGTTGGAGGAGATTACTATTTATGTTCATGTCAAGTTTTGTTATTTATGTTAATTTTATTTATTGGACCGTTTGATTTTATACTTTATTATAATTTATTTGAATATTGTAAAATTATTACTTTTACGGTCCAACCTAATGTTTTGTGTGTTCGTTCCACCCTAATATGTGTAGTGCTTGTACTTATTCCCTTTTGTGTCGTGTCCGTCGCAACGAGAAACAACAACAACAATGCCTACATAGTTTAGGCATTTGTCTGTTATTAGTTTCATCGTCCGTTTTGTGTTCATGGGCAATAACAACAACAATGTTGGTTATGCAGTTTGTATGTCAGTTCTGTTTGTATGCATATTCGTACATACAAATCAGTAGAGTTGTGCCAAAGGAACTATATGGAACAATCTAGTTCACTTCACAGTTCCAATGGCCCACTTTTTTTCTTTGAACAAACTGCGTATACTTACTATCACACGTTATATTTCATGATGTTGCTCATACGTTTTGGAACTAGTACAAGGAACTAGGAACTAGATTACCCAACTCTACAAATCAGCAACTGTGGCCCTTTTACATTGTTTTATTAATTGTATGCTTTGTGCTAATTTCGTTTGTTGATCGTTCTATTTGTTTTGATCGTTTTAATTCAATGTTGTTTCCCTCTATTATGTAGCCCTTTAAGAAGGGATTAGAAATAAGGAAATCAGTTGACTTATAACCGACATATGATCGAGAGCGACTTAAAAGAAATAAAATAAAATTGTGAAATCGAAAATAAAAAACTAGTGTTTTTATTTACTATTCGGGCGCAAATAAATTTGACTTTCTGTGCGAACAATTACGAAAAAACAAGCATGTGACCCCACCCCCCCCCTCTCCAAGGGTCTTTCTGATTGGTACAGTCTTTGCATATCGTATTATTTCATCCAGTTATGTATCAGGTTAGAATATGGACTATATCGGTCCACTCCTTCGGGTACCTCCCACACAAAATTCGGAAAAAGTGAAGTATATGATCTCCTCTCGCATCGTTTTGATTCTTTTTTCAGTAGGCACGGTGCTCTTGAAACAATTTTAAATGGAAGGTGCTTACACCTCGGAAATTTTTGCGGATTCTGAAACTACAATGTTTATAGATGAGAACAATCAAAAAACAAAAAAATCGCCGGAGCGCTTTTTAAATAAATCGCGATTTAAGTTGACATTTTTAGGGGTTGTTTAAGTTTTCGCGATTTTGCTTAGAAACCACATTTCCTATCAAAATGGACTAAAACAAATATTGTAGATATTAAAATTCTCTACAAGATTGACCCTTATGATATTCTCGTCGGTTTTACCGTTTTTGAGATATAGAAGTTCAAATTGGGACAATTCAAATTCAAATCAATTCTGTATCGCCCCCTTATAAAACAATGTCATGACTGCAAATTCCCAACTTAAACTTATATATCTAAATAAAATGTTACAACTAAGGATAAGTTACTTAAGCCAGTCTTGTAGAGAATTTTCACAGCTTTAATATTTTCTCAGGGCCCATATCGATACGACTTACCGTATGCAAGCAAATTCGCGAAACCCTAACAAAAAAAAATAAAAATGTAAACTGAGCTTCCTTATCTCAAAAATGGTACAAGCTGGGAACAAATGATAAAGTCAATCCTCTAGAGAATTTTGACAGCTACAACATTTTCTTTAGCTCCATTTCGATTGGACTTGCGGTTTTCAAGCAAAATCGTAAAAACCTAAAAAACACCTAAAAATGGGAATTTTGACCGCGATTTATTTAAAAATCCCTACAGCGATTTTTTCTTGTTTTGGGATTTTTCTCATCTATGAACACTACTGATTCAGAATTCACAAAAACTTTCCCTGTGTGCGCACCCTACATGACATTGTTTTATAAGGTGGCGATACAGTCAGTACATTGTCCCAAGTTGAACTTCTATATCTCAAAAATGGTAGATACTACGAAAATACCATAGAGGTCGATCTTGTAGAGAATTTTCATAGCTACAATATTTCTTTTATTCCCATTTTGATGGGAAATGCGGTTTCTAAGCAAAATCGCGAAAACCTAAACAACCCCTAAAAATGTCAACTTAAATCGCGATTTATTTAAAAAGCGCTCCGGCGATTTTTTTTTTGTTTTTTGATTGTTCTCATCTATGAACATTGTAGTTTCAGAATCCGCAAAAACTTCCGAGGTGTAAGCACCTTCCATTTAAAATTGTTTCAAGAGCACCGTGTAGGTTGTTCTAGCGGCCTCATTTACAATGGTAATTTTTTCCGGAGTAAGTCAATACATTCTAAGACAATGGCCCAAAAGCTCCAAAAATTGGGCAATACCAGTCCATGGGGGTTAGACTAAAACCTACACATATGTATGTACATGGATAGCTTTTTTGCGAGTAAGTTTTCAATCTTCTGGGAACACAAAATTCCAATTAACAACCAAGTCGGTAGGAATTGTGTCTAAAATCTTCCAACAAATTTTAAATTGCGTGGTACCCTTTTATGGGCCTTTTAGCAAAACGCGAACGTATGCTGTCTGATTTTTTGCAAGGAATGTTTTGTACCCCTGGCCGTTTTATGGGGCTATAAAAAGACTTATACCGACAAATTTCTGGTGGAAAGTTGTATACACCCTACCAGGACTAAATACAAAATTTCAGCCATATCGGGGATATTGCTGCCACAACCTTTTAAATACCTATCATCGGGAGGTACTGTTCGATGCACAGTGGATCCACTTGTATGGATAAAGTGACCAAAAATCTTTAGAGTGTAAAAGTCAAGCCAGGAGTATTTTAAGAAATTCTCCCCACTGGAGGGGGTATTCAGTAAGAATTGTTAATACAAAATTACATGAACAAAGGTCCCGATTATCTTATGATGCAAAAATAGGCTTGGGGAAACAAAAACAATCTCCAGAACAACATAAAATCCAACCAATTTAGCGGATTAAAAAACCAACATTTTTGTCTGAAAATTGGTAAAATTTTTAATAGATCTTATAGCGTTCTTCCTGTCAGTCACGTACCGACAACGTAACACAAATTTGGAAAGAGATTTCTTTAACTTGCCACCGATACCAATTATGTTAATGTACGTGGTTAGATAACAGAGTTATACGCTACTATATATTCATAGAAACCCTATTCTAGGGCAGCTTGAGTCAGCAACTCACCATTTATAGTCTGGCACTAGATGGCAGCTGATTTTAATACTGAATAATCTTAAACCCATGACCTACTTTGGAAAATTATTCCCGAGGTGGGCACTGGTGGGGATCATGACTAAAACTTTAGGCCAAATTTAAGTATATGATCGAATTGGCATTAGAAAATACGCTAAGAAAATATGCAGCTAAATAGAATTCCACAACACGCTAAAACACTATTTTTTAATGAAAGGTCCATGGCATAGCTGTCAAATTGTTCCAAAATTTTGACATTCATTTTTTATTTTTGGTCAATGGGTGGATCCACTGTGCCCCCCATCGCACAGTGGATCCACCCATTGGCCAAAGATATATGAAGACGTAGACCAATATCGACAAATTTCAGGGGGAAAGTTTTATACCTTTAACGAGGACTAAATACCAAATTTCAGCCATTTCGGTGGGATGTTGAGGCCACAACCTTCAAAGTACCTAAAATCGGAAGGCACCGTTCTATGGGGGCTATATCAAAACGAGAACCGATATAGCCCATTAGCAATACCAAACATCCTCGGAGTAGTAGAAACCAAATTATAAAGCTCTATCATAAAAACTTAGAGCTGTATCTTGATTTCAACAGACAGACGGACATAGCTATTTCGACTCAGAATTTTATGCTGATCAAGAATATATATGGGGATTTCTGAGAGAAATCGGACACATTTTCAAGATGAGGTTTTTGATTTCCTTTATTTTTTTGCTGTGCTGATGCTGTTCATCAGCAAAACATTTTAGTATATTTTCATATTTTTTTTTTTTTTTTGACTAAAGGTTCCAGAGATTTCGCGCCTTGAAAAAGTCTAATTCTGTAAAAACTATATGTAAAGAAATACTCATAACTTCTTTAATATTGGTCTAAATAGAAAAAAACTGTGTTTGAATTTTTTGTTGTTTTATCAGGTACTTACTTACTTAGCTGGCCCATTACAGAACATTTGTTCCATAGACCGAACTAAGAAAAGATCTCCAATTCTCTCTGTTTAGTGCTTCGCTTTCTGGAATACCGCGCCTTGTCATCTCTTGTTTGCACCATTTATTCTTTGGCCTGCCAATTGTGCGTGCATCGCCAAGCGGCTCATATTTATACGCCTTTTTAGAGGGTTCATAATCGCTCATTCTTATGATATGGCCTAGCCAACGCAATCGTTGCATCTCGATACGTTTAACTATATTGATGTCGTTGTTTAGCAGATACAGCTAGTGATTCATACGACGTCGGTATTCACAGTCAACGCAGATAGGTCCGTAGATATTTCGAAGAATCTTTCTCGCAAACACACCAAGCACTGCCTTATCAGCACGGGTAGTATCAGTGTTTTGTAAAGCGTTATTTTTGCTTGATAAGTTGTGGCTTTATTTTTGAAGCGCTTACTTAAGCCAAAGTAGCATCTGTTGGCCAATACAATTCTTCTTTTTATTTCACAACTGATGTTGTTTGTTGTATTTACGGCGGTGCCGAGGTATACGAAGTCTTTTACTACCTCAAAATTATAGGTTTACCGCCAGACCCACTTTAGCAGATTCTCCTTCAACCTTCATAAAGGTATCAGTTACTTCTTTTACTGATCGTCCCATGACTCTTTGGAGAGGTTCTTTCCTATTTTAACTGAAGATCTTGTGTCAGTTAGAGTCATTTTACAAAGCCGAATGAGCTTTGCGGGGATACCAAATTCAGACATGGCTTGGAATACCTTTGAACGTAGCGGGCTGTCGAAGGCTGCTTTATAATCGATCTGCATCTGTTGGGTCTTCTCCAGGATTTGCCGCAGGGTAAATATCTGGTCAATGGTGAACTTGCCAGGTCTAAAACCGCATTGGTATGGTCTAATTATTTCGTTGACCATGGGCTTTAGTCGTTCGCACAATATCCCTGACACTATCTTGTAGGCGATAGTGAGAAGACTTATGCCCCTATGTATATATTGAGCATGAAGTCTTATCTCCTTTCTTATGGACGGGGCACAGGATGCTCAGGTTCCAATCGTCGGGTACGCGTTCTTCCTGCCAGATGGAGCTAACTAGCTGATGCATACACCTTATCAGCGTGTCGCCTCCGGTTTTAAACAGCTCGGCTGGTAGGCCATCACCTCCTGCTGCCTTATTATTCTTCAGCCGGTTTATTGCTGTCTTTACCTCATCTTGGCTGGGCGGTATACATTCAATACCATCTTCTGGGATTGGGACTGTGGTATCTTCGTCGTCTTCGCTGCTATTGGATACCAACAGTTTTGAAAAATATTCTTTCCATATCCTGAGCACACTATCTGTATCAGTTACCAAATTACCTTGCTGGTCTCTACAGGAGGATGTGCCTGTACCAAAGCCATCAGTTTGATGCTTGACTCTATGGTAGAATTTTCGGACTTCATTCTGGCTCCTGTACATCTAGATTTTTTCACACTCCCGCTTTTCCATCTCTCTCTTTTTCCTGCGGAAAAGACGTTTCTCCTCTCTCCTTTTCTCCCTGTATCTCTCTCGTGCGCTACGCGTTGCTACGGATTGTAAAGTAGCCTTATATGCCGCATTTTTCTCTTCGGTGGCAGCACGACACTCCTCATCATACCATGGATTCCTTGGTGGAGGTCTCTGGTATCCAAGTATGGATTTTGCGGCTGCTTGCATGGAGTGGGCAATGCTTTGCCATTGCGCTGATATGTTATCGGGATGAGGAGGGCTTTGATTAAGCAATTGGGCTAGTTGAGTGGAATATGCTGTGGCTATCTGTTGCGATTGCAGCTTACCGATGTCTAACTTTCGTGTTGTGTCTGTTCGTACTTTGTTTGCTACGTTTAAGCGGGTGCGTACCTTTGCTGCAACAAGGTAGTGGTCCGAATCAATGTTTGCGCCTCGGAACGATCGTACATCCAACACGCTCGATGAATGTCTTCCATCTATCACAACATGATCAATTTGGTTTCTTGTTTTCTGATCTGGAGACAGCCAGGTGCCCTTATGAATATCGAGATGATTAAATCTGGTACTGCTAACTACCATGTTTTTTCAGCTGCAAAGTCTATCAGTCTCATACCATTGTCAGATGTTTCACTGTGGAGACTGAATTTCCCGACTGTTGGGCCAAAGATATTCTCCTTTCCAATTTTGGCATTAAAATCGCCTAGAATGATTTTAATGTCATGGGCAGGGCAACGGTCATATGTTTCTTCTAAGCGGTCGTAAAATATGGTCTGTTCGTCCTTGTCTTCAGTGGAACATGAGCCACCTCCGACCAACTACAAATCCGCAACCAAATTCATGCTTTGTGTCATGGTAGCTATAATACAGTGTATCACCTTTAGGTGTTGTTGTGACGCCTTTCCCAATCCATCGTATTTCCTGTATGGCAGTAATGCCGGCCATACAGGAAATACGATGGATTGGGCAGTAATGTCGGTAAGCTGATACCTTTTGTTGCTAGTGCTTTATAATTATAATTTTATTATAATTTTTTATTATAATAAACACTTAAATAAATAAATAGTAATGTCGGTCTTGTACTTATCAAGTACTGTAACTGTACCTTTTCTATGAAGAGTGCAAACATTCCAGGTGCAGATTCGCAGATCATGGTCCTTAAAACGTTTGCGGGGTTGGTCAACTTTAGAGGGATTTGTTTTTCTTTTCTCTTCAGTGTCCACATGAGATGGAAGAAGGACCAAGATAAATCCTGAGCTTTGCCATGTTAAAGCCGGTCAGCACCGTTCTGTGGTATCTTCCATACCCTACGTCACCCTGACCTTATATACATATGTCCAAATATTTAAGTTTGTAGTTCATATCTACCATTTTTCGCCACCATGAAGACTATGAGACTCATTCTATTGACAAATGTTCCACTGTGGAGTCTTCATTTTCAGACAGTAGGGCTAACAGTATTGCCAAGAATAATTTTGATGTCATGAGCTGCGCAGGAGTCTTTTAATTCTATTTCTCTTCTAACGCCTAAACTCATAAATAACTCGTTTCAGCGATTCGGGGATCCCAGGCACTACTACATAAAATGCGGCTTCCGACTGCCTATTTGATTTGCAGCACAATATATTCCTAGCTATCTTATATTTTGCAATTTACTAAACCCAGCCTGCGGCAATCAGCTATATTTTCCTGAAGTATGGAACTATAGAGTAGGATTGCTGATAGAATTTTGCGATATCTTATATTTCATTGATCAGAATGATTCTGCAAGGAGACTACATTTTCTTCTCCACCCTAATAAAATTTTGAAAACATTTGCCATTTTGCATACTTCCTAGTATTTCATATTTTACGTATGTATGTCTGTATGTATAAAATATGTATTTTTGCATACATGGCGACAATGTATGTTTGTCTATATATGATAGTGTTTATGTGGTGTATTTCAGAGTTTTTAATTTGTTTGTACGGACTTTGGTTTTTTGCTGTTTGCTGTTTTCGTTTTTGGTTTTGATGATACTGGTCATGGCGAATGAAAACTGAAGGCATTTGATTTTCTTAGCAAACGAAGTAAGAATGTGTGGCAAAATGGGAAATGGTCTGAGTATGCTGCTACTAGTTTGGACTGCAAACAGGCCACTTTACCACATTTGCTTGGTTAGCTGGTTGGGTGTTGGCATTAACGTGGGGCCCAGCAGCAATAGGAGTATGTTGGACTCTATTACCGTTGGATATTTTTTAATTATCCTTAGTAAATATTTTGTAGCTTTCGTTTTTTTGTGTCTTCATCAAGCCTTTGAGATGGCATTAAAGGTGTGTATGTCTGAAAAAAACTGTAGAGGGAGATTAAAGAATTCATTAAGAGAAGATTACAACAGCAGGAGTTGTACTTCAAAGAAGATTCCCACGTTAAAGATGAAGGAAATTGAAATTAAGTTTTGATTTCATTTATATTTAAATGATGAGACCTTTTTTAGGTGGTTTCAAATCACATGTAATGGATCAAATTTTCTTAAACATGTTTTCAACCGGGAGTGGGTGTTACTTCAGGTTTACTTTTGTTGTTGTTATTGTCCTGATCATCTAAAAAAGTGTAGTGGAGTTGTAGTGGATTTGCGTAGCGGCATTTATTCAAATTCAAAGCAGGTTTCTCACGATCCTTTTTTCCCTTCCTCCATTGCAGCAAAGCAGGAACGCCGTGGCAAATAATTACAGGCTTAAGAATTCAAAGAACAAAATTGCTGCGTATCGCGTTTTCTACTCATCATGATCCCTCGTAGAACAAGCAGAAGTAATATAAGAACGATTGAGGGAAGGACAGACGGACGGACATACGCAGCAAGAATCTCTAATTGCAAAACAGCAGCGGTAGCAACAACAAATTTCTTTATCAAAACTAACGATAAGGGTCGTTCTTCGTAGCTTGTCTTGATCAAAAAACCGAAACACAAACTCAACTGGGGTAAACTAAGACGACGAGGATGATGACGACTGAATCTCTCATATCAAATGAAAGTAATCAGAAACAGCAGTAAGAATAAGAGAGGGAACATCAACATGATTATCGTATTCCACACTGCGTCCGCTTGGGCCCTCTTCCCTGCTACGTTGTCAGCAGTAGATTGCAATTACTCTACTTGTAAATCGTAGTTACTGCTGCTGGTTGTTTGCTGGCTGTTTGGTACCTTTAAGATTTGCACTCACCACTCACTTATCACTGTAGATGTTGTTCTTGTTGTTGCTGTTCTTGCCTGGGTTTGTGTTCGTTCTTAAGCAGCAGCATCGGCACAACAAGCCGGAAAAATCGTCTCAAATTACTCATCATCTTCATGTTGTGCGATTTGGTGTGCCCTTACCCTCCTTAGGAGGGTATCTTCATTTCAGTGGCATAATTTATCCATGTCTTCATGTACTTAAGCGGCCCTCAGTTCAGTATTTAACACATTTAGCAGAGGTTTTCATGTTTTTTGGCAAATAAGACCAAAGAAGTTTGGAAAGATTTCGTTTGGTACAGTAAATCACTGAGATTTACAATGATCAGCGATGGCGGCGGCAAACATCAACAACCTGGCAAAGGTATTTTGATGAGGTTTCTAATCACAGATGGATTTTAATGCTACTAAAAATATTGAGGTTGTAAATTACTCTACGATTTTCTGTTTAAAATTTTAAGCAGAATAATTAGAGCAATTATAGAGGATAATATGGGATTAGAATGGGAGGATGGCTGTTTTACAAAAACTTCAAAATATTTTGAAATGGATTCAATACAAATAATATTTATAATTTCTAATATAATATTTATAATTTCAACATGCTAAGAGGAATCACAATGTAGCATGGAAGAAACATCTCCAACACTTTTCAGGTCAACAATAAGGCTGCTTCTATAGACCATTTCTGAAAGAAAGGGTGCTTCTATATACCCTTGGTGAAAGAAAGGATGCTTCTATAAACCCTTGCTGAAAGAAAGGGTGCTTCTATAGACCCTTTCTGCATGAAAGGGTGCTTCTTTAGACCATTTCTGAAAGAAAGGGTGCTTCTTTAGACCATTTCTGAAAGAAAGGGTGCTTCTTTAGACCATTTCTGAAAGAAAGGGTGCTTCTTTAGACCATTTCTGAAAGAAAGGGTGCTTCTTTAGACCATTTCTGAAAGAAAGGGTGCTTCTTTAGACCATTTCTGAAAGAAAGGGTGCTTCTTTAGACCATTTCTGAAAGAAAGGGTGCTTCTTTAGACCATTTCTGAAAGAAAGGGTGCTTCTTTAGACCATTTCTGAAAGAAAGGGTGCTTCTTTAGACCATTTCTGAAAGAAAGGGTGCTTCTTTAGACCATTTCTGAAAGAAAGGGTGCTTCTTTAGACCATTTCTGAAAGAAAGGGTGCTTCTTTAGACCATTTCTGAAAGAAAGGGTGCTTCTTTAGACCATTTCTGAAAGAAAGGGTGCTTCTTTAGACCATTTCTGAAAGAAAGGGTGCTTCTTTAGACCATTTCTGAAAGAAAGGGTGCTTCTTTAGACCATTTCTGAAAGAAAGGGTGCTTCTTTAGACCATTTCTGAAAGAAAGGGTGCTTCTTTAGACCATTTCTGAAAGAAAGGGTGCTTCTTTAGACCATTTCTGAAAGAAAGGGTGCTTCTTTAGACCATTTCTGAAAGAAAGGGTGCTTCTTTAGACCATTTCTGAAAGAAAGGGTGCTTCTTTAGACCATTTCTGAAAGAAAGGGTGCTTCTTTAGACCATTTCTGAAAGAAAGGGTGCTTCTTTAGACCATTTCTGAAAGAAAGGGTGCTTCTTTAGACCATTTCTGAAAGAAAGGGTGCTTCTTTAGACCATTTCTGAAAGAAAGGGTGCTTCTTTAGACCATTTCTGAAAGAAAGGGTGCTTCTTTAGACCATTTCTGAAAGAAAGGGTGCTTCTTTAGACCATTTCTGAAAGAAAGGGTGCTTCTTTAGACCATTTCTGAAAGAAAGGGTGCTTCTTTAGACCATTTCTGAAAGAAAGGGTGCTTCTTTAGACCATTTCTGAAAGAAAGGGTGCTTCTTTAGACCATTTCTGAAAGAAAGGGTGCTTCTTTAGACCATTTCTGAAAGAAAGGGTGCTTCTTTAGACCATTTCTGAAAGAAAGGGTGCTTCTTTAGACCATTTCTGAAAGAAAGGGTGCTTCTTTAGACCATTTCTGAAAGAAAGGGTGCTTCTTTAGACCATTTCTGAAAGAAAGGGTGCTTCTTTAGACCATTTCTGAAAGAAAGGGTGCTTCTTTAGACCATTTCTGAAAGAAAGGGTGCTTCTTTAGACCATTTCTGAAAGAAAGGGTGCTTCTTTAGACCATTTCTGAAAGAAAGGGTGCTTCTTTAGACCATTTCTGAAAGAAAGGGTGCTTCTTTAGACCATTT
This sequence comes from Musca autumnalis, assembly GCF_047663935.1. NCBI lineage: Eukaryota > Metazoa > Arthropoda > Insecta > Diptera > Muscidae > Musca > Musca autumnalis. The sequence goes on along the minus strand of NW_027411755.1, from coordinate 8,815,836 downwards.
CTGAAAGAAAGGGTGCTTCTTTAGACCATTTCTGAAAGAAAGGGTGCTTCTTTAGACCATTTCTGAAAGAAAGGGTGCTTCTTTAGACCATTTCTGAAAGAAAGGGTGCTTCTTTAGACCATTTCTGAAAGAAAGGGTGCTTCTTTAGACCATTTCTGAAAGAAAGGGTGCTTCTTTAGACCATTTCTGAAAGAAAGGGTGCTTCTTTAGACCATTTCTGAAAGAAAGGGTGCTTCTTTAGACCATTTCTGAAAGAAAGGGTGCTTCTTTAGACCATTTCTGAAAGAAAGGGTGCTTCTTTAGACCATTTCTGAAAGAAAGGGTGCTTCTTTAGACCATTTCTGAAAGAAAGGGTGCTTCTTTAGACCATTTCTGAAAGAAAGGGTGCTTCTTTAGACCATTTCTGAAAGAAAGGGTGCTTCTTTAGACCATTTCTGAAAGAAAGGGTGCTTCTTTAGACCATTTCTGAAAGAAAGGGTGCTTCTTTAGACCATTTCTGAAAGAAAGGGTGCTTCTTTAGACCATTTCTGAAAGAAAGGGTGCTTCTTTAGACCATTTCTGAAAGAAAGGGTGCTTCTTTAGACCATTTCTGAAAGAAAGGGTGCTTCTTTAGACCATTTCTGAAAGAAAGGGTGCTTCTTTAGACCATTTCTGAAAGAAAGGGTGCTTCTTTAGACCATTTCTGAAAGAAAGGGTGCTTCTTTAGACCATTTCTGAAAGAAAGGGTGCTTCTTTAGACCATTTCTGAAAGAAAGGGTGCTTCTTTAGACCATTTCTGAAAGAAAGGGTGCTTCTTTAGACCATTTCTGAAAGAAAGGGTGCTTCTTTAGACCATTTCTGAAAGAAAGGGTGCTTCTTTAGACCATTTCTGAAAGAAAGGGTGCTTCTTTAGACCATTTCTGAAAGAAAGGGTGCTTCTTTAGACCATTTCTGAAAGAAAGGGTGCTTCTTTAGACCATTTCTGAAAGAAAGGGTGCTTCTTTAGACCATTTCTGAAAGAAAGGGTGCTTCTTTAGACCATTTCTGAAAGAAAGGGTGCTTCTTTAGACCATTTCTGAAAGAAAGGGTGCTTCTTTAGACCATTTCTGAAAGAAAGGGTGCTTCTTTAGACCATTTCTGAAAGAAAGGGTGCTTCTTTAGACCATTTCTGAAAGAAAGGGTGCTTCTTTAGACCATTTCTGAAAGAAAGGGTGCTTCTTTAGACCATTTCTGAAAGAAAGGGTGCTTCTTTAGACCATTTCTGAAAGAAAGGGTGCTTCTTTAGACCATTTCTGAAAGAAAGGGTGCTTCTTTAGACCATTTCTGAAAGAAAGGGTGCTTCTTTAGACCATTTCTGAAAGAAAGGGTGCTTCTTTAGACCATTTCTGAAAGAAAGGGTGCTTCTTTAGACCATTTCTGAAAGAAAGGGTGCTTCTTTAGACCATTTCTGAAAGAAAGGGTGCTTCTTTAGACCATTTCTGAAAGAAAGGGTGCTTCTTTAGACCATTTCTGAAAGAAAGTGTGCTGCTAAGGATGCTTCTATAAACCCTTCCTGAAAGAAAGGATGCTTCTATAAACCCTTCCTGAAAAAAGGGTGCTTCTCTAAACCCTTTCAGAAGGAAAGGGTGCTTCTATAGACCCTTTCAGATGGAAAGGGTGCTTCTCTAGATCCTTTCAGATGGAAAGGGTGCTTCTCTAGATCCTTTCAGAAGGAAAGGGTGCTTCTCTAGACCATTTCTGAAAGAATGGGTGCTTCTATAGACCCTTGCTGAAAGAAAGGGTGCTTCTATAGACCCTTGCTGAAAGAAATGGTGCTTCTATAGACCCTTGCTGAAAGAAAGGGTGCTTCTATAGACCCTTGCTGAAAGAAAGGGTGCTTCTATAGACCCTTGCTGAAAGAAAGGGTGCTTCTATAGACCCTTGCTGAAAGAAAGGGTGCTTCTATAGACCCTTGCTGAAAGAAAGGGTGCTTCTATAGACCCTTGCTGAATGAAAGGGTGCTTCTATAGACCCTTGCTGAAAGAAAGGGTGCTTCTATAGACCCTTGCTGAAAGAAAGGGTGCTTCTATAGACCCTTTCTTTAGCAAAGGGTGCTTCTCTAGACCCTTTCTTTAGCAAAGGGTGCTTCTATAGACCCTTTCTTTAGCAAAGGGTGCTTCTCTAGACCCTTTCTTTAGCAAAGGGTGCTTCTCTAGACCCTTTCTTTAGCAAAGGGTGCTTCTCTAGACCCTTTCTTTAGCAAAGGGTGCTTCTCTAGACCCTTTCTTTAGCAAAGGGTGCTTCTCTAGACCCTTTCTTTAGCAACGGGTGCTTCTCTAGACCCTTTCTTTAGCAAAGGGTGCTTCTCTAGACCCTTTCTTTAGCAAAGGGTGCTTCTCTAGACCCTTTCTTTAGCAAAGGGTGCTTCTCTAGACCCTTTCTTTAGCAAAGGGTGCTTCTCTAGACCCTTTCTTTAGCAAAGGGTGCTTCTCTAGACCCTTTCTTTAGCAAAGGGTGCTTCTCTAGACCCTTTCTTTAGCAAAGGGTGCTTCTCTAGACCCTTTCTTTAGCAAAGGGTGCTTCTCTAGACCCTTTCTTTAGCAAAGGGTGCTTCTCTAGACCCTTTCTTTAGCAAAGGGTGCTTCTCTAGACCCTTTCTTTAGCAAAGGGTGCTTCTCTAGACCCTTTCAGATGGAAAGGGTGCTTCTTTAGACCCTTTCAGAAGGAAAGGATGCTTCTCTAGACCCTTTCACAAGGAAAGGATGCTTCTCTAGACCCTTTCACAAGGAAAGGGTGCTTCTCTAGACCCTTTCAGAATTAAAGGGTGCTTCTCTAGACCCTTTCACAAGGAATGGGTGCTTCTCTAGACCCTTTCAGAATTAAAGGGTGCTTCTCTAGACCCTTTCAGAAGGAAAGGGTGCTTCTCTAGACGCTTTCAGCAGGAAAGGGTGCTTCTCTAGACACTTTCAGAAGGAAAGGGTGCTTCTCTAGACCCTTTCAGAAGGTAAGGGTGTTTCTCTAGACCCATTCAGAAGGAAAGGGTGTTTCTCTAGACCCATTCAGAAGGAAAGGGTGCTTCTCCAGACCCTTTCAGAAGGAAAGGGTGCTTCTCTAGACCCTTTCAGAAGGAAAGGGTGCTTTTCTAGACTCTTTCAGAAGGAAAGGGTGTTTCTCTAGACCCTTTTAGTAGGAAAGAGTGCTTCTCTAGACCCTTTTAGTAGGAAAGGGTGCTTCTCCAGACCCTTTCAGAAGGAAAGGGTGCTTCTCTAGACCCTTTCAGAAGGAAAGGGTGCTTCTCTAGAACCTTTCAGAAGGAAAGGGTGCTTCTCTAGACCCTTTCAGAAGGAAAGGGTGCTTCTCTAGACCCTTTCAAAATGAAAGGGTGCTTCTTTAGACCCTTTCAAAATGAAAGGGTGCTTCTTTAGACCCTTTCAAAATGAAAGGGTGCTTCTTTAGACCCTTTCAAAATGAAAGGGTGCTTCTTTAGACCCTTTCAAAATGAAAGGGTGCTTCTTTAGACCCTTTCAAAATGAATGGGTGCTTCTTTAGACCCTTTCAAAATGAAAGGGTGCTTCTTTAGACCCTTTCAAAATGAAAGGGTGCTTCTTTAGACCCTTTCAAAATTAAAGGGTGCTTCTTTAGACCCTTTCAAAATGAAAGGGTGCTTCTTTAGACCCTTTCAAAATTAAAGGGTGCTTCTTTAGACCCTTTCAAAATGAAAGGGTGCTTCTTTAGACCCTTTCAAAATGAAAGGGTGCTTCTTTAGACCCTTTCAAAATGAAAGGGTGCTTCTTTAGACCCTTTCAAAATGAAAGGGTGCTTCTTTAGACCCTTTCAAAATGAAAGGGTGCTTCTTTAGACCCTTTCAAAATGAAAAGGTGCTTCTTTAGACCCTTTCAAAATGAAAGGGTGCTTCTTTAGACCCTTTCAAAATGAAAGGGTGCGTCTTTAGACCCTTGCTGAAAGAAATGGTGCTTCTAAAGACCCTTGCTGAAAGAAAGGGTGCTTCTAAAGACCCTTGCTGAAAGAAATGGTGCTTCTAAAGACCCTTGCTGAAAGAAAGGGTGCTTCTATAGACCCTTTCTGAAAGAAAGGGTGCTTCTATAGACCATTGCCGAAAGAAATTGTGATTCTATAGACCATTGCCGAAAAAAATTGTGATTCTATAGACCATTGCCGAAAGAAATTGTGATTCTATAGACCCTTTCTGAAAGCAAGGGTGCTTCTATAAACCCTTTCTAAAAGAAAGGGTGCTTCTATAGACCCTTTCTAAAAGAAAGGGTGCTTCTATAGACCCTTTCTGAATGAAAGGGTGCTTCTATAAACGCTTGCTGAAAGAAAAGGAGCTTTTATAGACCCTTTCTGAATGGAAGGTTGTTCCTATAAACCCTTTTTGAAATGCAGGGCGCTTCTACAGACCCTTTCCGAATGATAGGGTGCTCCGGTAGGCAATTTCTGAAAGAAATGGTGCTTCTATAAACCCTTGCTGAAAGAAAAAGAGCTTTAATAGACCCTTTCTGAATCGAAGGGTGTTTCTATAAACCCTTTTCTGAAATACAGGGCGCTTCTAAAAACCTCTCTAAAAGATAAGGTGCTTCTATAGACCCTTTACGAATGATAGGGTACTCCGGTAGGCAATGTCTGAAAGAAAGGGTGCTTCTATGGACCCTTTCTGAAGGAAATGGTGCTTCTGTACACCCTTTGTGAAAGAAATGGTGTTTCTATAGACTCGTTCTGAAAGAAAAGGTGCTTTTATAAACCCTTTCTGAAATACAGGGCGCTTCTATAGACCCTTTCTGAAATACAGGGTGCTTCTCTAGACCCTTTCTAAAAGAAAGGGTGCTTCTATAGACCCTTTCTAAAAGAAAGGGTGCTTCTATTTTTGCCGATAGCAAATTTGTATGCTGTAAAAAATGAAATTGTCTTCTGAAGAGATAGCGCATCACAGTGCCATCCAATTTCCTAATGATCCGATAAAAATTTCACCAAAATGATCACCATATTGTATTTAAAAAAGAGAAGCTTTTTCATTCAACCAATCACATTCGAAATGTTGCAAATGTTTAAAATCACCATATCCACGGTTTATTGAAGCAACCAAATGGCGTGTATCTTCTTATCTACCCTGCAGCGACACTTTAGAAAAAACTAAAGCAACATAACCATGACCACGACTTTGTTGGCATATTCGAAGACAAAAACTAACCATTCAACGATGAAAACAACAAAGACAAATATATTTTACTAAAAAAGCAACAACAACACCACTAACACTTAAGGCAGCGCTGATGATTTCCAACGACTAAAAAGTAAATGGTTGAATGAACGAACACTAAATCTGTAATCAAACAAACAAACATTAAGAACGCGAATGGAGAAAATGGCAGGCAAACTGTTTTACAAAAAAGGGCAAAAAAAAACTTGTTAGAAGTCGAATTTAAAACACAGACAACAGCAAAACTTTACCCACCGGGATACTACTTGGTGGATATGAAGTAATCTTGGATGACTGGAGAAACGACGAAGGCAGTCAGATACATGGCTGGCTGCATGTCGTCTTGTCCAAACCAACACCAATGACTACAAGTCTGGTCTTTGTTGTTTTTGTTATGGCATGCAACATGTCGTCGTCCATTCCGTGCGTGTCATGTGCATATGTTACGACAAAGCTTAGCATTTTAATGTCGCTCTTGTCGCCGTCGTCGCATTTCATTGGCAATGTTTCGGAATTGCTATGTTTGTTTTTGTTGTGTGATGTGAACTCCTCTTATTATGTCTGCTTTGGACACTCCTTAATGTTCTTAAAGTCCACGAAATGGTTGACTAGGAGGCATTTGCTAGTTTTTTTGTTGACTGGGGAGAGGGAGATATCGTAGAGTAGATTTTAGATCCAGAGGCTCACTCATATTTACAATTTTTAACGTTTTTTCCTCTACAAATCATGAATTTCTGCCGTGACATCTTAGCAGGTAGTGTGTTGATAACTTTTAGTTGTGTTAAATACAGAACATTCAAAGCAATTCATAAAAAGCTGATTTTTGTACCAAAGACCACATGTGTACAAAATTGCAGGACTCTATCTAAATGCATTAATGATTACACTATGCAACACTGAAAATGCAAACAACTTCTAGCATGGATTTTTTGAAAGTTCATATCTAGACTACAAAACCCCTAGTTGGGTTTTGTCCTGTCAGATCCAGTTCGGATTTTATGGCCTCATCTAAACCGGGCTAAATCTTAACTTTTTTGCATTTATCAGGCCTTTATCTCAGAAAAGAATAGGAGTTTGGCCTTGCTGTCTTTAGCAATATTGTAGCCCTAAACTAGTAGAACTTATCTTTCGAAGAAACCACATAAGAAAAACTCCATCTAGGGCATCAAAAATCTATAAAATCTATAAAAAACTCCATCTAGGGCATCAAAAATCTATAAAATATAGAAAATTTTACATAATTGCTGAAATTCTGGTCAGTATCGGCTAAACTATTGGGAGTTGAAACAAGTAACCTTTTGCAAAAACCTTCCAAATAAAGTTCTCAACAATTCTTTAGAACATTCTGAAACTCTAAAATGCTTACTTCATGTTGTTTCACCGGTTTTTTGCATCATATCTTTTACAACACGTATTTCAAACACAGTTCACACCAACAGTTTATTCTCGCGTTTCGGATTTCACCACATTATTGATATTTTTATTAAATCGTTCTGAAGAGTTGTGTATTACATTCCAGGGAATATTTTTCCAAAAGAAAATATTCAGAAAAAATTAACGATTTTGGAGATACGGTGCGAAATGTATTAAAATTGTGGACTTTTTGCATATATTTTGAAATTTGAGGCAATAAATGTAGTTTTTCGAGTTCATTATTTCTCCAAATATTTTATTCTTGTCCTTATCTACAAATTTGCTTCAGAGGTCAGAAGAAGATTCGCATTGGTTTCAGAGATATAGCCCCGAATTTCTTTAAAAACTCAATATTTAGCCATGTTTAGATGGGGCCATAAAATCCGAGCTGGATCTGACACAACAAAACCCAACTAGGGTTTCTTGTCGTTTGGGTCTGTGCTTTCAAAAAATCCTCAGTTCGAAGTGTTTGCACAAGATCACCTTAAAAATGTTGCACAGTGTTACAGCAGGAAATATAAATTTGGTAAAAAATGATTATTTCGAAGAGTTACAAACATAATGACAAACTCAATCTTATGGTGGTGGGTACAAAAATCATCTTGTGGACGGAACCCTGCAATTTTGTACACATGTGGTCTTTGGTCTGAACATAGATCAAGTTCGAAAACGGGCTAATCGCTCCACGTTTTGGCATACCTCTCAATGACGATTCCTCTAGATTTTAGATATTTTGAGGATTTTTGCATGGTAGAAAAAATAAGGTAAAGTAAATACTACAACAAATACAACTCTACAACAACCACATAGAAATTTGTTTTTGTTTGTAATGTTAGCGTCACCGGCATATATAAATAAAATAAGGAAATGTCTATATGTCTATGGCATAAATGTTTGGGATAGCTGGAAATTCTTTGAAAAAGGAGAAACTGTTTTCATATTTTGTTTTTGAAATCAATGAAGCACAAGTTTATTAGGGCTTTATTTTTTTTAAATTTAACAAAATATCAAACATATTATCAAATATTTTACCGTCTCTATAAGCTGTGTTTAGTGTGCGACACGTCGTTCGAACTTGAAGGAGGTTACATGTAATTGAAATGAGGAAGACTTTTCTGTTGAATTCGCATTTAAACGAATTCATCGGTTACGTTTATTCTTAAGCTCTGGTCGTCATAAAATTGGGGAAGAGTTCTTTGTTTCAATACAAAGAACTAAGAGAACTGATGAGTCCAAGTGGCGTTGGACGAAACTAGTATTCTTTGCCTTTCCCGAAATTAAAACAATTTTAACTACATCGCAGTATAAATAAAACATGTTGTTTTTAAAAATTAAAAACAACAAAACCTGAGATTAAGCTGCATTATTTTACAACAATAAAATAATACACACCTCAACAAAACTGCCAAAAGTGAATCTAAAAAGGAAGACTTTATGGTAAATAGTTTTTTTTGGAATGATATATTTTGTATCCTCAAAAATTATATATCCCTAATGTACATCGAAAATATAAATAAATATATTAAATGTTGCATGGAATTTGACACTAACGTTCAGCCCAGTTCAGTTAGGTGGATATTGCTGTTAGCAAGGCATATTTATATAAGGTAGATACATGAATTACAACAACTAACAAATTTACAAAAACAACATTGCTGTTATAGAAAATTAAATGTCAAAGAAAATATTGAATAATAGGGTCGTTCTAAAAATCTTCTCAGGAAAAACATAAATACATTTTGGAAATCCTCTGAAATATAACAAAATGTGAATATAAAGCATTCGAAACTGTCGTAAGTCATTTTTATTGCACGTTTATGATGAAAAGAATAATTTTATTGTAGGAAATTTCGAAGTTCCAAATTTCATGAGTAGACCCTATTACATTTTGATAGCTATAATTTGACATTTGAGTTTCCCAGCGGTCACAAAACTTCTGCACCAAAAATTTTCAATTTAGGTCCATCTTAGAACGGTACCTCCCGATTTTAGGTATTTTGAATGGTTAATTATTCTCAAACCCATTATTAAGTCTCCATTGGCAGTATAACATATTTCCGCACAGAATTTGTCGGTATATGTCAACGTTTTAGTAAAGCCCGTGTAGAAAGAAAGGTAACGCCCGATTTTCAACCGAAATAGCTACAAATGGTTCCAATATAATTTATGATGGAGGGTCTAAAAAGTTCGACCCACCGTTTTCTCTTGTTTAATAACACTGTGCAACAAAATTAAATTTTTTTCAAAATGATGAGAAAAGCTGAACAGATTATGAAAGTAGAACTAAAAATATAAGGCACGTGTATCGGCGGTGCAAGTTCCGACCATTTCTTGTTTTTCCGAAATATTCGATTTAAGATATCTTGGAATCCGTGCATTTTAGGCATATAGTGTCCTTGGCAACTTTAACGACAAGAGTATTGCGAATATTTGTAAATTGATTCTAATCGCCAGGAATCTCTAAAAAGGGAAAACACGTTTTAGGTTTAAGTCGGACTTCATCTGAGTTTATTTCAAATTGTCCCACAAAACATAATTTTAGAGAGATGGCGTCAAAGACAAAAATATTCTTAGTCAAATTTCACTATGGGTCACTAAAGAAATGAAACGTGTATTTACATTATATATCATGAAAATATTAGTATCAATTTTGCTAAAAAAAAACCTGAAAATACTTCCCAATTTTTTGGTGAATTTTTTCCTTTTTTTCGAGTTGATAAATGAAAGTAATATGAAACTTGGTTCTAGGTGAAAAGTGTCAAAAGAAGAAAAATTCTACACAAAATTTCCGTAAATGTCACCAAAGCAGGAGTTACTCTACTCCCATCATTGTATTATTTTGGCCAACGCCAAATCGTGTATTTGAAAACCCATATGACACCTATATTTTCACTGGACCATAGCCGTAGACCTCCCACGTATTTTCACATACAATATAAACAACCAATGGCTTATCCTAACTACGTAATTTAAGTTAAAAGTACTAAAAATACGCAATTTTACAACTTCCGATCTGGGTTTTATATATTTTTCAAATATATATTCACCACCAAAATTTCAAAAGGTGTTTAAATGGACCGCACAACACCTTCCGTATGAATTCATAACGAATATTAATAGTGTCCAATCACAATGACAATCTGCATAAAATTTGTAAAATATGGCTCTAAACCAAGCATGGTCACATTTGGCACGGCGGTGCCGATGATTTTCGGCAATTTGCACGCACACGACCCGAATGCACAGAAAGAGCGTACAAAAGAGAACAAATGTTTTGATTTGTTATTGTTTTATAGCTTGCGTGAATACAAACTTACTAACACACTGTTATATGTTGGCAATATTTTGAATACATTCACATTTTCTCCGTTCTCTTTTTGGTCCAAACCCTGTATTAAAAACAAGGGCTGCTAAGAATGTTATATGTTATGGTAACATATCGTCTGCTCCGTCGGAAAAGGTCGTAAGTCCCTCTCAATAAATTTTTCAGGAGGAAGAAAAAAACATTCCAGCGCTTTCTGTATTAAAGATTTTATTATGGTGGTAAAGGCAGTATTTTTCGTTTATTTATTCCGCTTCAATACCTGTACTTTGTTTGATAAAATTCCATCGCGTTTGGGAGATAATTGGATGTCTTTGGACTTACGACCTTTTCCTTATACAGTTTTGTATTTTTGTAGGGACTTACGACCTTTTCCTACAATTTTTTTAAAATAAAATATTTATACTTTACAAAACAATGTGGAAAGGGTATTATAAGTTTGTTTTGTCCAATATTCGTGTAACATCGCGAAGTATTCGTCGTAGACCCCCTCCGCTTGACATTTTTTCATATCTTGATGAGATAAAGCGATCTAGCTATGTGTGTCCGTCTATCCATTAACAATAGTAATAAAACTCCAGGCCTCAATTTTGGACCGATCGTCACGAAATTTTGTGGAGAGGTCGGGTTCCGACCAGAAGTGACCCCATTAGATGTTGGTTATGATCGAAAGGTGTGAAATAGACCAAACCCACAATTTTTACCCGACTTTGTAGCTGTCCTGTAGATCGCAGTAATATTCCGATCGGAGAGAAATTTTAAGAATGATTTGAGTTTAAGCTTGCAATTTAACATGATGATGAGATAATTATTAGCGGGTTTAATGGACCAAAACTTTTTTTGTGAAATCTTATATATAAAAGACAATGTGTGTATGTTTGTATGTTCCGCATAGACTCAAAAACGGCTGAACCGATTTTTTTTTTTGAAAATTTCAGAGAACATACAAGGAACAACCAGGGTGAAAATAGGCTTTATAGTTTTTGAATTACGGAGGGGGCGGGGCAGGCCCTATTTTTTAAAAAACGGTTTTTTGCAAAAGTTATGAAAGTATCGGTCAGAAAATTAATTTGCGAGGCAACGGTTGCTGAATCTCCGACCCCAAGTACTTATTCCATGTAATTTTCAGATTATGCACAGGAATGTCCCTTGGTGGAAGTAGGCTATATATTTTGTTGAATTTCGGAGGAGCGGGTTAAAATTGTGCCCTATTTTTCAAATGTGCTATATATATAAAACTTACGAACGCTTCCGTTTCTCCAATCCTGGGTACATATTTTAGCAATTAGACCCGACCAGAGTAAAATTCTAAGTCGGTTTAACCATGACCGTCTATCCGTCTTTTGAAATTAAGATACAGCTCGCAATTTTTAATATAGATCTTCGTGATTTGCTATAGAAGTTTCTATTGCTTCTAGGATGTTTGGTATTGACGTCATCAGAGCTTTCAGAATCGCCGTGAAAACCATAGGGAACTAGACCCATGACACCATCGTCTAATTCCATTCCAAATTCATACTGCTCTTTGTTAGCAAAAACCATGATGACTTCTTAGTTTAATAACATTTCAATCAATTATTATTTTAGAATCATTTAATAATATAAACATTGCACTTACCCGTCCGTTAGAAGGTATTACTTTATTGAATTCAGAATACAAACTAATGTCGTTATGTGAATGTCCTATGTCCTATGAATGTCCCTAGAGAACCCACAAATTTAAATTTTTTTTCAATATATGAGGTATTTGAACACATACAGCATCCCAATTTGTATCAATGAAAAGGCCAGAAGTCCATCTTTCATAATCAGTTCGCTTATAGGGGAAAATAGATTTCAAATGTAAATTTTTCGTTGCAATATAGAAATTATCACATTTTTGTTTAAAAGTTTGGCCCACAGGCTCCGCCAAATATCATCCGATTATCATCCAAAAGTGTAGGCTAGTTCTTTACATTGTACCCCAACCATGGATGACGTTAAACATTATATCTGAACTACATTAGCTGTAGTATTCTTCTAAAGTATAAATTTTCCTGTGGACTTACGACCTTTTCGTACTCAAATTTGTACGTCTTGTGGACTTACGACCTTTTCCGACAAGGGCAAAGCATATAGAAAAACGCGACATACTACCATTTTCTTTGTATCATACGACGTGTTTTGACTTGTACTATCATCCTGTAACAAAAACGCGATTTCCAAAAAAAAGTGGACTTACGGCCTTTTCCGACGGAGCACACGATATGTATTTCTTTTAGTCAGAGACCCACAGTGAAATTCGATTTGGAACATTTCTTCTTTTTACCATATCCCCAAAAAATGAAGGATTTTTTAGATTTTGATCCAGTACAAGTAATTTCATCCTAAAATATATAAAATTGTAACCTAATTTTGAAAAAAAAATATATGTTTTATTCTGAAACTCATAATGAAATTTTGTGTAGAATTTTTCTTCTTTTGACACTTTTTACCAAGAACCAAGTTTCATGTATCAGCTCGAAAAAAGAAGGAAAATTTTTTCTTCAAAAATTGGTAAATATTTTCGTGTTTTTTCAGCAAAATTGATACTGATATTTTCATGATACGTAATGTAAATAGAGACTTCATTTCTTTGGTGACCTTGGTGAAATTTGACGAAGAATATTTTTGTCTTTGACGTCATCCCTCTAAAATTATGTTTTGTTGGACAATTTGAAATAAACTCAGATGAAGTCCGACTTTAACCCAAAAACGCGTTTTTCCTTTTTTAGAGATTCCTGGCGAGTCTTTAAAGTTGCCAAAGACACTATATGTTTAAACTGCACGGATTCTAAGATATCTTAAATCGAATATTTCGGAAAAACAAGAAATGGGCGGAACTGAAAAACGCCGATACACGTGTCTCATATTTTTAGCCCTACACGCAGAAAAATTTATGTTAGAAATATGTTTGGATCCAAACAAATTTATGTTTGGGACGGGTTGCAAACAAATATATGTTTGGATCCAAACATAATATGTTTGGGTCCAAACAAATATATGTTTGCAACATTTTGTAACATATTTCAATTTGATATGTTTGGATAAAACATATTTTTTATGTTAGAACATTTTTTTCATGGGTGGAGAGAGGATGTTTGTCAACGAGAGTAATAACAGTGCTCTCGCGGCTTCGGAATGCTGTTTTATAATAAAGAGTTGTGTGTATTGTATAATAGAAGACGTAGAAGCGAAGAAGGGGGCTTTGGTGCTTTGATGGCGTATATGCGTCAAACTCGTGTGTTTCTTGTTTTGTTGTTGTTAACAGCAGGCGAAGAGGATAAGAAGAAATGGTATGAATTATTTTGTTTTTTCTTTCTTCAGTGTTTTAGTTGCCTTTGTAGAGTCAAGACGGTAAAGTGAGTGAATAAATCAGTGCTTTGTGTTTTCTTAAAGAAATTGTGCTTTTTAGTAAATTAAATGCCCGATACATTTTATAATTGAATCGGAAAGTTGAATGGAATTATTTTATTGGACAAGGAAGAAACATATTTTCCCGTTTTCAGTGCATTTATAAATAAAACATTGTAACTTAATTTTTTTAATTACACTGCTCAACAAAATTGAAAAAGTTGAATGTTTCAGACGAAGTTGCAGTTGTTTCTAGATGAAATCGGCGAGTTATTTTCAAATCCGGTCCCGGTTTTTCTCCATCAGCTCTTGTTTTTGAGATATAGCTCAAAATCGGTTTTTACGAGTTTAACCCAGACTTTCGTTATTTTCGGATACAAACAAATATTTTTTTGTGGGTTTTTCGACATTAATATATTAAGGAGATGTTGTACGCTCGATACAAATCGTTTTTGAAAAAGTTATGGTTAGTATATATCAAAAAAATATAGAAAATATACGGCGGACCTTGTAAAAATTTCTTATTTTGAGTACTTTATGCTGTAATTACGTCATCGGGGGAAGTCATAGGATCTTCATATGGCAATGCGGATATGCTTAGGGTATCTACTATATAGTCCAGTATTCAAATATATAATATAAAGTTCATAGCGCCCATGATTCGGCCATAACCTAAAAATCATCATGAAGACTGCCATTGAAAAGTAAATGGCTTATGTGGTAATGATATCACTGGTAAATTATTTCCCTTTAGCAGTCTTCATGGCGATTTTTAGGTTATGGCCGAATCATGGGGGCTATGAACTTTATATTATACATTTGAATACTGGATTATATAGTAGACACCCTGAGCATATCCGGAGTACCATATGAAGATCCTATGACTTCCCCCGATGACGTAATTACAGCTTAAAGTACTCAAAATATGTAATTTTTACAAGGTCCGTCGTATATTTTCTATATTTTTTTGATATATACTCACCATAACTATTTCAAAAACGATTTGTATCGAGCGTACAACATCTCCTTAATATATTAATGTCGAAAAACTCACAAAAAATATTTGTTTGTATCCGAAAATAACGAAAGTCTGGGTTAAACTCGTAAAAACCGATTTTGAGCTATATCTCAAAAACAAGAGCTGATGGAGAAAAACCGGGACCGGATTTGAAAATAACTCGCCGATTTCATCTAGAAACAACTGCAACTTCGGTTGAAACAAAAGTCCTGTTGACCAGTGTTATTTTTTAAGGAAGTTAGAAAACGATTTATAATCATTTTTTTCGTAAAAACATTGTCAATGTTTTATTTACCTCTTAATTATACCCTCAGCCTTTAGGCTAGAAAGGATATGTCCAAAAATGTGCCTCATGCAAATAACGGTTTTAGACCCAAAGTATGTTTTGACGTTTCAGACAATTTGGAGTTGATTTAGCCATGTCCGTCCGTCTGTCGGGCTGGTTGGTGCGCACGATAACTCTCGAACGGATCAACTGATTCGAACCAAATTTTGGGTATCGTAATATTTTGTCCAAACTTAGCTTAAGTTCGAAGATGTGCCATATCGAACCTTCGGTAAAAATGTCCAAAGGATTCTCGCGCAGAACCTTAACCGCACTTAAACAAAAATGTTTATCAATTATGTGGATGGTACCCTAAGAAATGGACCGATAGGGCCCACTTTTGAACATAAACTAAACTTTATGAGATATAGCGCGTACCGTTTTAGCGAATATTTTCGAACTTTTGTGGGGAAGGTAACGGAAAAAGTGGACCTATAAGCGCCACCTTCGAATTTTGTCTAATATTCGAAGAAATATTACGATATGCAAAGTGTGTACCAACGAAGTATTCGGCTCGAGAGTTGTAGTGCGACCCAGCGACAGCTTTTGGGGCATTTGCGCAAGATTTATGGCCTTGTCATTCAAACTTGTACCATCGTAATAGGGGCCTTGAGTAAAACCTGTTGCAAGAAAAATTAAAACGATTCGGTAGGAGGTCCTAAACTGCACTTTTCCGAAATTTTGAAGTTGACATATACATACATACATATATTCCATATTATATCCTGATCTATACCTCGTAAAAATATCATAATGTGCAAAGTATGGACCAAATCGGTTACTGCCTTCGAGAGTTATCGTGCACATTTTAGCGAAAAGTTTTAAACTCTTGTGGGGGAGGTACCCAAACGAATGGACTTGATTAAAGTTTGCGCAAAATATTGCGACTGACAAATTTTGGATCGAATTGATTTATCTGTTGGAGAGTAACCGTGAGCTGCAATCACTACACATTGTGCATTAGTGAGTTTTTACAGCTTCCGGGTCATTTTCTCAGGAAGTATGAACCTGCCCCTGAAAAAGCTTGTACCGTTGTAATGAGGACAGCGAATACAAGTTCAAAACGATTCGAGAGGAGGTCTTAAACTGCACTTTTCCGAAATTTTGTGTGGGAGGTACCCGAGGGAGAGGACCGATATAGTCCGTATTTGGACGAGGTGCAAAGTATGGAACAAATCGGTGACTCCCCTCAAGAGTTTTAGTGCGCGCAATTTTTCCGAAAATTTTCTAACTTTTGTGGGGGAGGTCCCTGAAGCAGTGGACCGATATGGTCCTCTAATATCACTCACAGTCGTCGAAAAACTGAAATCTAAAATGACTAGTGTTCAAAACCACTCACAAAAGTTTTTCAAAAATGTCCTCCAAATTAAGTTTAACGTAATTTAATATTTCGATTTATCTATAAATCACAAGTTTGCTTAATAAAAATTTTTCACTATATGTCAATGATTTGGTATAGCACCACATTACGGCACCTTCAGGTATTTAAAAGCAATCTGGTGATACAAAATCAATATATTTCTTTGGTAAGAGGCTGTGGGTATATCTCCGACAACACAGCTGACCGATGCTTTCTTACTTGTCTAGGTATGATTTGGATAACTTAAAATATGTATGATCACATTAACAACATAATTAGTTAGGGGCATTTAGAACAAAGTTATTTGGAAAATCTATATGAGAATTATATACATCAAAACATCTTTTCAATATTTTTATGGTTGGAGGAATATTGGTATTCTAATATATATATTTTTTTGGAATAAACAAATAAAATGAAACAAATTTATCTTCGTACATAGAAACATACGAATGCATGTACAAAGTTCACCAGAATTTCTTAGTGGGATATTTTGATTTAGATTTTCGTTAATTTCATAAAATTTCTGACTAAAGTCAAATTTGCTATACGTATGCCCTCTATTTATACACCAATATTTATTTTTCGGCTGAAAAAATAAAAACAGTCGGCACAAACTAATAACACACTCCCCCATCTAATATAACTAATAATAGTATGACGACTAGTTTTTAAAAAGCCTACCTAATATTTTGCAAAATTTTAAATAAATAGACAATGAAATCCACGAGCCAAACTGAAGTAACAACAACAACACAATCACTGACATCTCTATCTACTTGGATATGCAGACTACGATGTGACCGATGCTCGTTAATAATTAAAATATATGGGCATATTTCGACATAAAAGCCATAACATTGGAACTTTAAAATCATAAATATTTAACATAATTACGTACATAAATAAATTTGTATTACCGGTCCTCGGTCACATTAGACACCAGAACCAACCACTCGACTACAATATTGATTATTCATACGGCGGACAATGGAAATTAAGGCAGCCCAAACGAGACGAAACGAAAACACCTAGACAAAGAAATCAACTCGAAAAATGTCTCATTTCATTTGACACTGTCGAGTGATAAATAAAGAAAAGGGTCAACAAAAGAGCCAACTACATGACCAGATAATATCATTTATCGGGATTAGAGGTCTAAGCAATAAACATATGGATGCTTGTTTTTTATGTTTTTTTGTTGATGCTAGTGAGAGGGGTGGGGTTAGTATGTCGAGCATTTGTAATCTATACACCTATTTGGTGTATAACAATGAAAGATGCTGACCACAGCAGCAGCAACGGCAGCGAGTTCTAGAGCTCTCGTTTTTATGCCATCTATCCATGCTTGAGTATTATTCCTTCATTCAACGTCCACAACAACAACAACGACGTTTTCGACCAAACAAAAGACATGGGGAATACAAAGAAAAGATTGTAACGAGTAGAGAGATAAAAATGAAGATTTGGCAATGCAAAGACAAGGGGAGGTGGTGATGGTGGTGATAGAGGTAGTACTCCCTTCTCCCTGTAACAAAATTGCAACTATATATCCAACGTTTATTGGAATTGTCGCCACAAACTGACAATGAATGAATGCCTGGCTGTTGACAATAACAAAAAAAATCCTCAAATTGCTGAACCGCAATTTACGTACGATTAGTATACTCATGTGGTTGTGAATGGGATAAGGAAGCGTAATGAAAGTACGGGGAAAAGACTAGCGTGGAGCGCTACAGCATCCGTAAAAGAAATTTGGAAGGCCCAGAGAAACACTTTATTGGGAGAAGATGTAATGGCCTTCTATAAAGGGATTCAATAGAATTTAATGGGAAACCCGAATCGGCATTAATGGTCGTTGAAAAAAATTTCTTAAAAAATCCACGCTTAAGGGTCTATTGGTCGTTTAAAAAAGCTTCTTAAAAAATCCACGCATAAGGGTCTATTGGTCGTTGAAAAAATTTTCTTAAAAAATCCAAGCTTAAGGGTCTATTGGTCGTTGAAAAAATTTCTTAAAAAATCCAGGCTTAAAGGTCTATTGGTGGTTAAAAAAAAATTCTTAAAAAATCCACCCTTAAGGGTCTATTGTGGTTAAAAAATATATTCTTAAAAAATCCACGCTTAAAGGTCTATTGGTGGTTAAAAAAAAATTTCTTAAAAAATCCACCCTTAAGGGTCTATTTGTGGTTAAAAAATATATTCTTAAAAAATCCACGCTTAAAGGTCTATTGGTGGTTAAAAAAATATTCTTAAAAAATCCACGCTTAAGGGTCTATTGGTCGTTAAAAAAATATTCTTAAAAAATCCACGCTTAAGGGTCTATTGGTGGTTGCAAAAATATTCTTAAAAATCCACGCTTAAGGGTCTATGGTGGTTGCAAAAATATTCTTAAAAAATCCACGCTTAAGGGTCTATTGGTGGTAGCAAAAATATTCTTAAAAAATCCACGCTTGAGAGTCTATTGGTGGTTACAAAAATATTCTTAAAAAAATCCACGCTTGAGAGTCTATTGGTGGTTGCACAACTATTCTTAAAAATCCACGCTTGAAAAATATTCTTAAAAATCCACGCTTGAAGAATATTCTAAAAATCCACGCTTGAAAAATATTCTCAAAAAATTCAACGCTTGAGAGTCTATTGGTGGTTACAAAAATATTCTTAAAAAAATCCACGCTTGAGAGTCTATTGGTGGTTGCACAACTATTCTTAAAAAAATCCACGCTTGAGGGTCAATTGGTGATTGCAAAAATATTCTTAAAAATCCACGCTTGAAAATATTCTTAAAAATCCACGCTTGAAAATATTCTTAAAAATCCACGCTTGAAAATATTCTTAAAAAAATCCACGCTTGAGGGTCAATTGGTGATTGCAAAAATATTCTTAAAAATCCACGCTTGAAAATATTCTTAAAAATCCACGCTTGAAAATATTCTTAAAAACCCACGCTTGAAAAATATTCTTAAAAATCCACGCATGAAAAATATTCTTAAAAATCCACGCATGAAAAATATTCTTAAAAATCCATGCTTGAAAAATATTCTTAAAAATCCACGCTTGAAAAATATTCTTAAAAATCCACGCTTGAAAAATATTCTTAAAAATCCACGCTTGTAAAATATTCTTAAAAATCCACGCTTGTAAAATATTCTTAAAAATCCACGCTTGAAGAATATTCTTAAAAATCCACGCGTGAAAAATATTCTTAAAAAAATCCACGCTTGTAAAATATTCTAAAAAAAATCAACGCTTGAGAGTCTATTGGTGGTTACAACAATATTCTTAAAAAATCCACGCTTGATGGTCTATTGGTGATTACAAAAATATCCTTAAAAAATCCACGCTTAAGGGTCAATTGGTGATTGCAAAAATATTCTTAAAAAACCCCCGCTTGATGTCCTGTTTATTGGTCTTTGAAAAAATATTCTTAAAAAATCCACGCTTGGGGGTCGTTTAGTCGTTGAAAAAATATTCTTAAAAAATCCAAGCTTGGGGGTCGTTTAGTCGTTGAAAAAATATTCTTAAAAAATCCAAGCTTGGGGGTCGTTTAGTCGTTGAAAAAATATTCTTAAAAAATCCACGCTTGGGGGTCGCTTTTAAAAAATCCTCGCTTGGGGGTCGTTTAGTCGTTGAAAAAATACTTTTAAAAAATCCACGCTTGGGGGTCGCTTTTAAAAAATCCTCGCTTGGGGGTCGTTTAGTCGTTGAAAAAATATTCTTAAAAAATCCACGCTTGGGGGTCGTTTAGTCGTTGAAAAAATATTCTTAAAAAATCCAAGCTTGGGGGTCGTTTAGTCGTTGAAAAAATATTCTTAAAAAATCCAAGCTTGGGGGTCGTTTAGTCGTTGAAAAAATATTCTTAAAAAATCCACGCTTGGGGGTCGCTTTTAAAAAATCCTCGCTTGGGGGTCGTTTAGTCGTTGAAAAAATACTTTTAAAAAATCCACGCTTGGGGGTCGCTTTTAAAAAATCCTCGCTTGGGGGTCGTTTAGTCGTTGAAAAAATACTTTTAAAAAATCCACGCTTGGGGGTCGCTTTTAAAAAATCCTCGCTTGGGGGTCGTTTAGTCGTTGAAAAAATACTTTTAAAAAATCCACGCTTGGGGGTCGCTTTTAAAAAATCCTCGCTTGGGGGTCGTTTAGTCGTTGAAAAAATACTTTTAAAAAATCCACGCTTGGGGGTCGCTTTTAAAAAATCCTCGCTTGGGGGTCGTTTAGTCGTTGAAAAAATATTCTTAAAAAATCCACGCTTGGGGGTCGTTTAGTCGTTGAAAAAATATTCTTAAAAAATCCACGCTTGGGGGTCGTTTAGTCGTTGAAAAAATATTCTTAAAAAATCCAAGCTTAAGGGTCTATTGTTCGTTGAAAAAATATTCTTAAAAAATCCACGCTTAAGAGTCTATTGGTCGTTAAAAAATATTCTTAAAAAATGCACGCTTAAGGGTCTATTGGTCGTTAAAAAAATATTCTTAAAAAATGCACGCTTAAGGGTCTATTGGTCGCTAAAAAAATATTCTTAAAAAATGCACGCTTAAGGGTCTATTGGTCGTTAAAAAATATTCTTAAAAAATCCACGCTTAAGGGTCTATTAGTCGTTAAAAAAATAAACTTAAAAAATCCACGCTTAGGGGTCTATTGTTCGTTGCAAAAATATTCTTAGAAAATCCACGCTTAAGGGTCTATTGTTCGTTGAAAAAATATTCTTAGAAAATCCACGCTTAAGGGTCTATTGTTCGTTGAAAAAATATTCTTAAAAAATCCACGCTTAAGAGTTTTTTTTTTCGTTGAAAAAATATTCTTAGAAAATCCACGCTTAAGGGTCTATTGTTCGTTGAAAAAATATTCTTAGAAAATCCACGCTTAAGGGTCTATTGTTCGTTGAAAAAATATTCTTAAAAAATCCACGCTTAAGGGTCTATTGTTCGTTGAAAAAATATTCTTAAAAAATCCACGCTTAAGAGTCTATTGGTCGTTAAAAAATATTCTTAAAAAATGCACGCTTAAGGGTCTATTGGTCGTTAAAAAAATATTCTTAAAAAATGCACGCTTAAGGGTCTATTGGTCGTTAAAAAAATATTCTTAAAAAATGCACGCTTAAGGGTCTATTGGTCGTTAAAAAAAATATTCTTAAAAAATCCACGCTTAAGGGTCTATTGTTCGTTGAAAAAATATTCTTAGAAAATCCACGCTTAAGGGTCTATTGTTCGTTGAAAAAATATTCTTAGAAAATCCACGCTTAAGGGTCTATTGTTCGTTGAAAAAATATTCTTAGAAAATCCACGCTTAAGGGTCTATTGTTCGTTGAAAAAATATTCTTAGAAAATCCACGCTTAAGGGTCTATTGTTCGTTGAAAAAATATTCTTAAAAAATCCACGCTTAAGGGTCTATTGTTCGTTGAAAAAATATTATTAAAAAATCCACGCTTAAGGGTCTATTGTTCGTTGAAAAAATATTCTTAGAAAATCCACGCTTAAGGGTCTATTGTTCGTTGAAAAATATTCTTAAAAAATCCACGCTTAAGGGTCTATTGTTCGTTGAAAAAATATTCTTAAAAATCCACGCTTAAGGGTCTATTGGTCGTTAAAAAAATATTCTTAAAAAATCCACGCTTAAGGGTCTATTGGTCGTTAAAAAAATATTCTTAAAAAATCCACGCTTAAGGGTCTATTGGTCGTTAAAAAAATATTCTTAAAAAATCCACGCTTAAGGGTCTATTGGTCGTTAAAAAAATATTCTTAAAAAATCCACGCTTAAGGGTCTATTGGTCGTTAAAAAAATATTCTTAAAAAATCCACGTTTAAGGATCTATTGGTCGTTAAAAAAATATTCTTAAAAAATCCACGCTTAAGGGTCTATTGGTCGTTAAAAAAATATTCTTAAAAAATCCACGCTTAAGGGTCTATTGGTCGTTAAAAAAATATTCTTAAAAAATCCACGCTTAAAGGTCTATTGGTCGTTAAAAAAATATTCTTAAAAAATCCACGCTTAAGGGTCTATTGGTCGTTAAAAAAATATTCTTAAAAAATCCACGCTTAAGGGTCTATTGGTCGTTAAAAAAATATTCTTAAAAAATCCACGCTTAAGGGTCTATTGGTCGTTAAAAAAATATTCTTAAAAAATCCACGCTTAAGGGTCTATTGGTCGTTAAAAAAATATTCTTAAAAAATCCACGCTTAAGGGTCTATTGGTCGTTGAAATTTTTTTTAAAGAAATCCAAGCTTAAGGATCTATTGGTCGTTGAAAAAAATTCTTAAAAAATCCACGCTTAAGGATCTATTGGTCGTTGAAACAAATGTCTTAAAAAATCCACGCTTAAGGGTCTATTAGTCGTTGAAATTTTTTTTTAAAGAAATCCAAGCTTAAGGGTCTTTTGGTCTTTGAAAAAATATTCTTAAAAAATCCACGCTTAAGGGTCTATTGGTCGTTAAAAAAATATTCTTAAAAAATCCACGCTTAAAGGTCTATTGGTCGTTAAAAAAATATTCTTAAAAATCCACGTTTAAGGATCTATTGGTCGTTAAAAAAATATTCTTAAAAAATCCACGCTTAAGGGTCTATTGGTCGTTAAAAAAATATTCTTAAAAAATCCACGCTTAAGGGTCTATTGGTCGTTAAAAAAATATTCTTAAAAAATCCACGCTTAAAGGTCTATTGGTCGTTAAAAAAAATATTCTTAAAAAATCCATGCTTAAGGGTCTATTAGTGGTTGAAAAATATTCTTAAAAAAATCCACGCTTGAGGGTCTATTGGTCGTTAAAAAAATATTCTTAAAAAATCGACGCTTAAGGGTCTATTGGTCGTTAAAAAAATATTCTTAAAAAATCCACGCTTAAGGGTCTATTGGTCGTTATAAAAATATTCTTAAAAAATCCACGCTTATGGGTCTATTGTTCGTTGAAATTTTTTTTAAAGAAATCCAAGCTTAAGGATCTATTGGTCGTTGAAAAAAATTCTTAAAAAATCCACGCTTAAGGATCTATTGGTCGTTGAAACAAATGTCTTAAAAAATCCACGCTTAAGGGTCTATTAGTCGTTGAAATTTTTTTTTAAAGAAATCCAAGCTTAAGGGTCTTTTGGTCTTTGAAAAAATATTCTTAAAAAATCAACGCTGAAGTGCCTATTGTTCCTTTAAAAATATTTTTAAAAAATCCACGCTTTGGGGTGTATTGTTCCTTTAAAAATATTCTTTAAAAATCCACACTTTAGGGTCCATTGTTACTTGACAAAAATATTCTTTAAAAAATCCACTCTTGAGGGTTTTTTTGGTCCTTGAAAAAATATTCTTAAAAAATTCACCCTTGAGGAAGACCTTCAGTTCTTCTATAAGAAGATTTCCGCCGTTTTACTATTTCCTTTTTCTGTTCTAAGATTTCCTCCCGTTACTGTAGCCATAAGCTTACGATAATCTTGAAACATGTTCTATGCCTTTGTTTGTAGCTAAAAAATGGTTAACATACGGCAATCGTCCTCTTGAAGCTGAACATGGAAAAAATCTACAGACAAAGAAATCGCAAACGTAATGAAATGTCAGTCATCCAATTAAGTTGATACCGACCAATAGATTCAGATACACACTCTCAAACTTACACCCATACCAGAGCATAGCTCCAATTCAAAATAGTTCTTGGCAAAATAGGAGCTGTTTTAAAGCTGATTGCTTTAGATGTCATTCAGCTACGGAGAAGTGACCAATGGCATGCCATTGCTGAGAGTATTTCACTGAGCTTATCGTCGTCGTCGTCGAAGTCATAGCTTTCCAGGTCGTTTTTGTTGTCTTTGTTGCTTGTGTAATAAAATCGTATCACACGCTTTTGAAAAGGAAATGCATCATCAGCATTTATTTGCACAGAGCCACGAATTCAATTTGTTGAAATTATCCTCAATTGCTGGCAATTGAGAAAACGTATCATCGTCGCCTACAAGGCAAGTGAAGGCAAGAAGAAAGAGCACTAAAGCCAAGTAGCTACAGAGGGGGAAGATACGAAAATTAATCGCTGTCGTTAAATTCGTATGTGTCAAAGTGAGATTTAGGCTGATATAAGCAGAATCAGCAGAATGAAAAAAGCAATTAATTTCAACCTACGTAGGGGATATTCGCTGAACAGAGGTCTAAAAGCTTAAAATAATTCTGTGGACAAGGAGGGCATTTCCTTTGGTAGACAGGCCATCTAAGAATATTCCATTTATCCAGCCAGATGCCCGCTTTTCATATTTCATCCTCCTACTATTTCAATTATTCAGTACGACTTTCCCGTTTTTTCTTTTACTATTATTTACCTACGTTACGCTATTTACCTATACTTCATTTTATTTGTGTCCGCTCGTGTCACTTCTGTCATCATCTTGTCTAGTAATTACGAGCAATTTAAAGTAAACTAAACAGAACTAAAGTTTGCTGATTTAATTTGTCAAATATTTGTTTATTTCTATTCAGCATGACTTTTGCATAACTTAACAGAGGGTGATGAAAGTCCTGCCAAAGAAAAAAAAAGAATGAAGATGGCAAGACATAGAAAAAATAACGCAACGAACGGAACCAATGTCAGTTGTTTTAAGAATTTAATCTTTCAAAACTTAAAATGCAAAACGAATGCAAAGTAAAACTTTGTCTGTGGCAAAAGGACTACTCTGCAACTACTGCAGGCAGGACGACCAAGTGACATGACACAAAATGCACTTTGGAAACTAATGTATAGGTGGGGATGGTGAGAAATCATTCGCAGAATAGACCAATAATTGTGGATTTTTTTAAAGAAATTATAGTTTGTAAATATTTTGTCAGCGACCAATAGATCCTTAAGCGTGGATTTTTTAAGAATATTTTTCAACCAACAATAGACCCTAAAGTGTGTTTTTTAGGAAAATTTTTTGAACCAACAATAGACTCTAATGTGTGGTTTTTTAGGAATATTTTTTCAACCGACAATAGACCCTAAAGCGTGGATTTTTTAAGAATATTTTTTCAACCAACAATAGACCCTAAAGCATGGATTTTTAAGAATATTTTTTCAACCAACAATAGACCCTAAAGCGTGGATTTTTTAAAAATATTTTTTCAACCAACAATAGACCCTAAAGCATGGATTTTTAAGAATATTTTTTCAACCAACAATAGACCCTAAAGCGTGGATTTTTAAGAATATTTTTTCAACCAACAATAGACCCTAAAGCGTGAATTTTTTTAAGAATATTTTTTCAACCAACGATAGACCCTAAAGCGTCGATTTTTTAAGAATATTTTTTCAACCAACAATAGACCCTAAAGCGTGGATTTTTTAAGAATATTTTTTCAACCAACAATAGACCCTAAAGCGTGGATTTTTTAAGAATATTTTTTCAACCAACAATAGACCCTAAAGCGTGGATTTTTCAAGAATATTTTTTCAACCAACAATAGACCCTAAAGCGTGGATTTTTTAAGAATATTTTTCAACCAACAATAGACCCTAAAGCGTGGATTTTTTAAGAATATTTTTTCAACCAACAATAGACCCTAATGCGTGGATTTTTTAAGAATATTTTTTCAACCAACAATAGACCCTAAAGCGTGGATTTTTTTAAGAATATTTTTTCAACCAACAATAGACCCTAAAGCGTGGATTTTTTAAGAATATTTTTTCAACCAACAATAGACCCTAAAGCGTGGATTTTTTAAGAATATTTTTTCAACCAACAATAGACCCTAATGCGTGGATTTTTCAAGAATATTTTTTCAACCAACAATAGACCCTAATGCGTGGATTTTTTAAGAATACTTTTTTCAACCAACAATAGACCCTAATGCGTGGATTTTTTAAGAATATTTTTTCAACCAACAATAGACCCTAAAGCGTGGATTTTTTAAGAATATTTTTTCAACCAACAATAGACCCTAAAGCGTGGATTTTTTTTAAGAATATTTTTTCAACCAGCAATAGACCCTAAAGCGTGGATTTTTTTAAGAATATTTTTTCAACCAACAATAGACCTTAAAGCGTGGATTTTTTTTAAGAATATTTTTTCAACCAACAATAGACCCTAAAGCGTGGATTTTTTAAGAATATTTTCTCAACCAACAATAGACCCTAAAGCGTGGATTTTTTAAGAATATTTTTTCAACCAACAATAGACCCTAAAGCGTGGATTTTTTAAGAATATTTTCTCAACCAACAATAGACCCTAAAGCGTGGATTTTTTAAGAATATTTTTTCAACCAACAATAGACTCTAAAGCGTGGATTTTTTAAGAATATTTTTTCAACCAACAATAGACCCTAATGCGTGGATTTTTTAAGAATATTTTTTCAACCAACAATAGACCCTAAAGCGTGGATTTTTTAAGAATATTTTTTCAACCAACAATAGACCCTAATGCGTGGATTTTTCAAGAATATTTTTTCAACCAACAATAGACCCTAATGCGTGGATTTTTTAAGAATACTTTTTTCAACCAACAATAGACCCTAATGCGTGGATTTTTTAAGAATATTTTTTCAACCAACAATAGACCCTAAAGCGTGGATTTTTTAAGAATATTTTTTCAACCAACAATAGACCCTAAAGCGTGGATTTTTTTTAAGAATAATTTTTCAACCAGCAATAGACGCTAAAGCGTGGATTTTTTTAAGAATATTTTTTCAACCAACAATAGACCTTAAAGCGTGGATTTTTTTTAAGAATATTTTTTCAACCAACAATAGACCCTAAAGCGTGGATTTTTTAAGAATATTTTCTCAACCAACAATAGACCCTAAAGCGTGGATTTTTTAAGAATATTTTTTCAACCAACAATAGACCCTAAAGCGTGGATTTTTTAAGAATATTTTTTCAACCAACAATAGACCCTAAAGCGTGGATTTTTTAAGAATATTTTTTCAACCAACAATAGAGTCTAAAGCGTGGATTTTTTAAGAATATTTTTTCAACCAACAATAGACCCTAAAGCGTGGATTTTTTAAGAATATTTTCTTAATCAACAATAGACCCTAAAGCGTGGATTTTTTAAGAATATTTTTTCAACCAACAATAGACCCTAAAGCGTAGATTTTTTAAGAATATTTTTTCAACCAACAATAGACCCTAAAGCGTGGATTTTTTAAGAATATTTTTTCAACCAACAATAGACCCTAAAGCGTGGATTTTTTAAGAATATTTTTTCAACCAACAATAGACCCTAAAGCGTGGATTTTTTAAGAATATTTTTTCAACCAACAATAGACCCTAAAGCGTGGATTTTTTTTAAAAATATTTTTTCAACCAACAATAGACCCTAAAGCGTGGATTTTTTTTAAAAATATTTTTTCAACCAACAATAGACCCTAAAGCGTGGATTTTTTAAGAATATTTTCTCAACCAACAATAGACCCTAAAGCGTGGATTTTTTAAGAATATTTTTTCAACCAACAATAGACCCTAAAGCGTGGATTTTTTAAGAATATTTTTTCAACCAACAATAGACCCTAAAGCGTGGATTTTTTAAGAATATTTTTTCAACCAACAATAGACCCTAAAGCGTGGATTTTTTAAGAATATTTTTTCAACCAACAATAGACCCTAAAGCGTGGATTTTTTAAGAATATTTTTTCAACCAACAATAGACCCTAAAGCGTGGATTTTTTAAGAATATTTTTTCAACCAACAATAGACCCTAAAGCGTGGATTTTTTAAAAATATTTTTTCAACCAACAATAGACCCTAAAGCGTGGATTTTTTAAGAATATTTTTTCAACCAACAATAGACCCTAAAGCGTGGATTTTTTAAGAATATTTTTTCAACCAACAATAGACCCTAAAGCGTGGATTTTTAAGAATATTTTTCCAATCAACAATAGACCCTAAAGCGTAGATTTTTTAAGAATATTTTTTCAACCAACAATAGACCCTAAAGCGTGAATTTCTTAAGAATATTTTTGCAACCACCAATAGTCTCTCACGCGTGGATTTTTTAAAAATATTTTTTCAACCAACAATAGACCTTAAAGTGTGGATTTTTTAAGAATATTTTTCCAATCAACAATAGACCCTAAAGCGTAGATTTTTTAAGAATATTTTTTCAACCAACAATAGACCCTAAAGCGTGGATTTTTTAAGAATATTTTTTCAACCAAAAATAGACCCTAAAGCGTGGATTTTTTAAAAATATTTTTTCAACCAACAATAGACCCTAAAGTGTGGATTTTTTAAGAATATTTTTTCAACAAACAATAGACCCTAAAGCGTGGATTTTTTAAGCATATTTTTTTAAACCAACAATAGACCCTAAAGCGTGAATTTCTTAAGAATATTTTTGCAACCACCAATAGTCTCTCACGCGTGGATTTTTAAGAATATTTTTTCAACCAACAATAGACCCTAAAGCGTGGATTTTTAAGAATATTTTTCCAATCAACAATAGACCCTAAAGCGTAGATTTTTTAAGAATATTTTTTCAACCAACAATAGACCCTAAAGCGTGGATTTTTTAAGAATATTTTTTCAACCAACAATAGACCCTAAAGCGTGGATTTTTTAAAAATATTTTTTCAACCAACAATAGACCCTAAAGTGTGGATTTTTTAAGAATATTTTTTCAACAAACAATAGACCCTAAAGCGTGGATTTTTTAAGCATATTTTTTTAAACCAACAATAGACCCTAAAGCGTGAATTTCTTAAGAATATTTTTGCAACCACCAATAGTCTCTCACGCGTGGATTTTTAAGAATATTTTTTCAACCAACAATAGACCCTAAAGCGTGAATTTTTAAGAATATTTTTCCAATCAACAATAGACCCTAAAGCGTAGATTTTTTAAGAATATTTTTTCAACCAACTATAGACCCTAAAGCGTGGATTTTTAAGAATATTTTTCCAATCAACAATAGACCCTAAAGCGTGGATTTTTTAAAAATATTTTTTCAACCAACAATAGACCCTAAAGTGTGGATTTTTTAAGAATATTTTTTCAACCAACAATAGACCCTAAAGCGTGGATTTTTTAAGAATATTTTTTCAACCAACAATAGACCCTAAAGCGTGGATTTTTTAAGAATATTTTCTTAATCAACAATAGACCCTAAAGCGTGGATTTTTTAAGAATATTTTTTCAACCAACAATAGACCCTAAAGCGTGGATTTTTTTTAAGAATATTTTTTCAACCAACAATAGACCCTAAAGCGTGGATTTTTTAAGAATATTTTCTCAACCAACAATAGACCCTAAAGCGTGGATTTTTTAAGAATATTTTTTCAACCAACAATAGACCCTAAAGCGTGGATTTTTTTTAAGAATATTTTTTCAACCAACAATAGACCCTAAAGCGTGGATTTTTTAAGAATATTTTCTCAACCAACAATAGACCCTAAAGCGTGGATTTTTTAAGAATATTTTTTCAACCAACAATAGACCCTAAAGCGTGGATTTTTTAAGAATATTTTTTCAACCAACAATAGACCCTAAAGCGTGGATTTTTTAAGAATATTTTTTCAACCAACAATAGACCCTAAAGCGTGGATTTTTTAAGAATATTTTTTCAACCAACAATAGACCCTAAAGCGTGGATTTTTTAAGAATATTTTATCAACCAACAATAGACCCTAAAGCGTGGATTTTTTAAGAATATTTTTTCAACCAACAATAGACCCTAAAGCGTGGATT
The DNA here is from genome assembly GCF_047663935.1 of Musca autumnalis. Classification (NCBI taxonomy): domain Eukaryota; kingdom Metazoa; phylum Arthropoda; class Insecta; order Diptera; family Muscidae; genus Musca; species Musca autumnalis. Next base: position 8,786,243 of record NW_027411755.1, on the reverse strand, counting down.
TTTTAAAAATATTTTTTCAACCAACAATAGACCCTAAAGCGTGGATTTTTTAAGAATATTTTTTCAACCAACAATAGACCCTAAAGCGTGGATTTTTTAAGAATATTTTTCAACCAACAATAGACCCTAAAGCGTGGATTTTTTAAGAATATTTTTTCAACCAACAATAGACCCTAAAGCGTGGATTTTTTAAGAATATTTTTCAACCAACAATAGACCCTAAAGCGTGGATTTTTTAAGAATATTTTTTCAACCAACAATAGACCCTAAAGCGTGGATTTTTTAAGAATATTTTTCAACCAACAATAGACCCTAAAGCGTGGATTTTTTAATATATTTTTTAATATATTTTTTCAACCAACAATAGACCCTAAAGCGTGGATTTTTAAGAATATTTTTTCAACCAACAATAGACCCTAAAGCGTGGATTTTTTAAGAATATTTTTTCAACCAACAATAGACCCTAAAGCGTGGATTTTTTAAGAATATTTTTTAAGAATATTTTTTCAACCAACAATAGACCCTAAAGCGTGGATTTTTTAAGAATATTTTTTCAACCAACAATAGACCCTAAAGCGTGGATTTTTTTAAGAATATTTTTTCAACCAACAATAGACCCTAAAGCGTGGATTTTTTAAGAATATTTTTTCAACCAACAATAGACCCTAAAGCGTGGATTTTTTAAGAATATTTTTTCAACCAACAATAGACCCTAAAGCGTGGATTTTTTAAGAATATTTTTTTTAAGAATATTTTTTCAACCAACAATAGACCCTAAAGCGTGGATTTTTTTAAGAATATTTTTTCAACCAATAATAGACCCTAAAGCGTGGATTTTTTAAGAATATTTTTTTTAAGAATATTTTTTCAACCAACAATAGACCCTAAAGCGTGGATTTTTTAAGAATATTTTTTCAACCAACAATAGACCCTAAAGCGTGGATTTTTTAAGAATATTTTTTCAACCAACAATAGACCCTAAAGCGTGGATTTTTTAAGAATATTTTTTCAACCAACAATAGACCCTAAAGCGTGGATTTTTTAAGAATATTTTTTCAACCAACAATAGACCCTAAAGCGTGGATTTTTTAAGAATATTTTTTCAACCAACAATAGACCCTAAAGCGTGGATTTTTTAAGAATATTTTTTCAACCAACAATAGACCCTAAAGCGTGGATTTTTTAAGAATATTTTTTCAACCAACAATAGACCCTAAAGCGTGGATTTTTTAAGAATATTTTTTCAACCAACAATAGACCCTAAAGCGTGGATTTTTTAAGAATATTTTTTCAACCAACAATAGACCCTAAAGCGTGGATTTTTTAAGAATATTTTTTCAACCAACAATAGACCCTAAAGCGTGGATTTTTTAAGAATATTTTTTCAACCAACAATAGACCCTAAAGCGTGGATTTTTTAAGAATATTTTTTCAACCAGCAATAGACCCTAAAGCGTGGATTTTTTAAGAATATTTTTTCAACCAACAATAGACCCTAAAGCGTGGATTTTTTAAGAATATTTTTTCAACCAACAATAGACACTAAAGCGTGGATTTTTTTAAGAATATTTTTTCAACCAACAATAGACCCTAAAGCGTGAATTTTTTAAGAATATTTTTTAACCAACAATAGACCCTAAAGCGTGGATTTTTTTAAGAATATTTTTTCAACCAACAATAGACCCTAAAGCGTGGATTTTTTTAAGAATATTTTTTCAACCAACAATAGACCCTAAAGCGTGGATTTTTTAAGAATATTTTTTCAACCAACAATAGACCCTAAAGCGTGGATTTTTTAAGAATATTTTTTCAACCAACAATAGACCCTAAAGCGTGGATTTTTTAAGAATATTTTTTCAACCAATAATAGACCCTAAAGCGTGGATTTTTTAAGAATATTTTTTCAACCAACAATAGACCCTAAAGCGTGGATTTTTTAAGAATATTTTTTCAACCAACAATAGACCCTAAAGCGTGGATTTTTTAAGAATATTTTTTCAACCAACAATAGACCCTAAAGCGTGGATTTTTAAGAATATTTTTTCAACCAACAATAGACCCTAAAGCGTGGATTTTTTAAGAATATTTTTTCAACCAACAATAGACCCTAAAGCGTGGATTTTTTAAGAATATTTTTTCAACCAACAATAGACCCTAAAGCGTGGATTTTTTAAGAATATTTTTTCAACCAACAATAGACCCTAAAGCGTGGATTTTTTAAGAATATTTTTTAAGAATAGTTTTTTAACGACCAGTAGACCCTCAAGCCGGGACTTTTTAAGAATATTTTTTTAACGACCAATAGACCCTAAAGCGTGGATTTTTTAAGAATAGTTTTTTAACGACCAGTAGACCCTCAAGCCGGGACTTTTTAAGAATATTTTTTTAACGACCAATAGACCCTAAAGCGTGGATTTTTTAAGAATATTTTTTCAACCAACAATAGACCCTAAAGCGTGGATTTTTTAAGAATATTTTTTCAACCAACAATAGACCCTAAAGCGTGGATTTTTTAAGAATATTTTTTCAACCAACAATAGACCCTAAAGCGTGGATTTTTTAAGAATATTTTTTCAACCAACAATAGACCCTAAAGCGTGGATTTTTTAAGAATATTTTTTCAACCAACAATAGACCCTAAAGCGTGGATTTTTTAAGAATATTTTTTCAACCAACAATAGACCCTAAAGCGTGGATTTTTTAAGAATATTTTTTCAACCAACAATAGACCCTAAAGCGTGGTTTTTTAATATGTTTTCTAGTAATAACTTGTCAAAACCATTAACTCCCATCTAAACTCTCGCATTCCTCCGGTCACCAGTCACCATTTGTTTGAGACAGTTAGATGTCATTTTAGTGGACAGTTTACAACAGCCTCAAAGAAGGACAATGCGGTAAATTCTATATGTGTCCAAATGTTGTTCCTCCTTACTTTTACCCTGTCATTTGCTACCCCATTTTAGGTTTACCCTCCATGTCTATTTGCTTTTGCTGCCGCTTCTACTGCCTTTTGCTGTAAACTTGATGATGTCTGAATTAAACAAAAAATGGGAGGAAATAAAGAAGTCAACATGAAAACTAAGCCAAACTGACCAAGAAGGAAGGCTATGCTAATGTCGTTGAATGCAGTAAGGGACAGATTTTAGGAGAAACTATGTTAGACATATTTGTTCAAAGACAGTAATAGTTTCTCTTCCCCTCTTTTCCTCATTCCCTTGAGATTGTTAGTTTCTTTGGCTGCCATAATGAGGACAAAGTTTTGTCAAGCCATTCATTTGTTGGCCAGTTTTATTAAGTTTGTCCATCCATTAACGCCTTTACTCAAAAAGAGTTATAGTTTGTCGTCATCATCGTCAGCGTCCTCATCTAGTCTAGTGTTGACCGTATCGCAACGTGTCGAAGTAGCAGCAGTCATAGAAAGTCTCAAGTTTTTGCACATTTTCGCACTTCAAACAATAACTTTAAATGCAGCTGCAAGAAATTCTCAGAGTTTTTGGACCAGGCCAAGGCATTCATTCAGCTAGACATTCATTCATTTAACGTTTACTTCAATTTTCGACCATTGAAAGTTGTTGGTGTGTTAAAGCGGCGACTATGCCAGAAGGAAAATTGTATATAAATATTGAAATTAAAAGGATAAATATTTATGTATGTATTTGCAGATAAAAGTAATTTACTTTCAATTAGGAATGGGGAAGAAAGAAGTTGGACTTTTTAGGAAACGGATAATTGTAGTGTTTTCCGAGTGAAAGTGGGTCTGTTCATAAGTTAAGAAAAGGTGTAAAATATATAATTAGATTGGTCATTCTTAGAGTTGTGCTAGTTTTTAAAATGATAGCCCTGAAAAATGAGAACACCTTTAGGTCTTCTATGAGAAGACCTTTAGGTCTCCTATGAGAAGACCTTTAGGTCTTCCAAGAGATGACCTTTAGGTCTTCTATGATAAGACCTTGTGTCCTTCTTTTTGAGCCTTCTCTTCTATTTGAGAAGGCTTAAGGATCTTATATATGAGAAGAACTTGTGATCTTCTGTATAAGAACACATCTAAACAAATTGAACGTGTCTTGTGGTCCATAATAATTCCATCCCAATGCGAATTGAAAGAAATCGTCCGGATCTTACTCGTAATTAGGCTGCAACCACTTGTGTCTGTTTGGAACTAGCGTTCTTGTGCTGCGACGTGGTCTGCGTGTACGACATTCGCAGTGTATCTTCGTACTGCCTGCGCAACGGCATCAGTGTGAATGTTATCCAAGTCCGCCTGCTAGACTCGTTGATCTAGAGGTTCTCGTTTGCATCTTTGGACCTCTCTCTCTCTCTAGATCATGGGTCGGAAAGCTTGCCCATTTGATTTTGTCTGGGATGCTCTCGACGATAACACCCAAGCAGATAACAACATCTTGTTGATCTGACGCATCGGTTAAATCTCGTTTCCCCATGGTGTCATGAAGAGACAGCATGTAGCAATCCTCAGGGTGACATTCTGACAGGTTTGAATATTCTTTCACTGCATAGCGCTACCATTTGCATACCACACTTGTGTCGCATAGCTTACCACAAATCGGCCTACTGTTTTGTAAGAGATAATCGAGATTTCTGTGTCAGCACATCAAGTGCTGCCGGCTGCTTTAAGGACGTTGTTCCAACTTCTGATCTTATTGTAAAAAGCAGTGGCTTACGCGGACAACTTAAACGTGCTATCGAACGTTACACCCAATATTTGCGGGTAGTTAGTTGTCGGAATCAGGACTTCATCGAGAAATAAGAACAGGTGGAACCTTAGTACAGAAGTTTCGGTGGTGAACAGTGTAGTTGTGAATTTAGTGGCGGCTATTTTGTCATTCCTCAGATAGAAAAACAGCACTATGTTTGCTGTGTAGTTATTTCATTTATCACATATTTTATTGACGATAGGAAAAGACGCCAGGATCGTACAATCATGAGCACACATTACAAGCTCTATGCGCTTTGGAGTGTATGGAATTTCAGAAAGGTGGAGATTAAACAGTTCCGGAGATATTGCCCCACATCGGGGAACACTCTGTTTCTCGAATTCTCAGTTCTGATTTCCACAAACGACTGACGCCCCCACATATTCTTGATTATTCACCATTTTGAAACACGGCTGAAGAGAAGTCTTCTTTATATCCTCAAACAGTTAGTTTGGCATGGTCAACAACCATCATGACTTTTCGGCGTTGTAATTTGTTGTTGTACTGTGCATTTTCCGGTAACAGCTTCTCTTCATGAGAAGGAATAGTGCGTATAGACAGGTCTGTATGATTTTTTGCTTGGCCACCCAGCTAACTTCCCAGGCTTCTGATACAATATGGGCCCAACGCTGATTGTTTATGGCGGTGCCGAGGTAGACGAAGTTTTTAACTACCTCAAAATTATATAAACCAACTTCCACAGTTGGTCCGACTTCAGTTTGGTCTTGTCGCCGTTTACTGCCAGACCCACTTTAGCAGATTCTCCAACGACCTTCTTAAAGGTATCAATCAGTTACTTCTCTTACTGATAGACCCATGATGTCTATATCGTCAGCATAAACAAGCAACATGTGGCTAGTGGTGTATATTGTGACAATTCTTTTGACGTTTGCATCTCGTATAATCTTTTCCAGCAGGATGTTGAAGAGATTACGTGAAAGGTTGTCTCCTTGTAACCCAGTCAAAATAGACATGCGTATAAGGAGGAAATAGCAAAAATTCCCACAGAGCTGAATTTTGATGGAGAGCTAGGTCTCACCATTAGAAGCAACGTCCTAAAAGTCCCCATCGATCCCATGTGTGCAAAACAAGTTATTCGGGGTCAAAGGTCATTTTGGAGGCGTTGTTCAGTTTTTTTAATTTTTTTTTATCAAAAACGGTAAGCAAAAGCCGGCTAAGTAAAAGTTGTAGATTTAATAATTGTCTACAAGAGTGTTCTTTATGATTTTTAAAAAAAGACTTACCATCTAAAAGTCAAATAAAAAATTAGCAGGGTAAGTACATTATGAGGCGAACCGGTTAAAGTAACGACAATATGTGTTAGGTTCTCCCATAAGCTTTCAAACGATATCCACTTTGCGGTAATCGGTTCAGTAGAACCGGGGGTCGTTCCCGTTGGGCTTTCGATTACACATGTGGGTTAAATGGGCTATTTTCCTACGATATTTACTTTAAACACTTTTTGATTAGATCAAGCGTTTTCAAAAAATAAATCCGAAAACCTAAAACCCTTAAAATTCGACTTTTGACCCCGAATAACTTTTTTTACACACATGACTTTTAGGACGTTGCTTCGAATGGCAAAACCTAGCTCTCCACCAAAATTCAGCTCTGTGGGAATTTTTGCTATTTCAATGTCTATTTTGACTGGGCTATTGTCTGAACCCTCCTTTGGTACTGTATTGTTCGGAGAGGCTCTTTCTTATTTTAATGTCATCTTACAAAGCCGAATGAACGTTGCGGGGATACAAAATTCAGACACAGCTTGGCCTTCGAACGTTAGGAGCTGTCGAAGGCTGATCTGTAATCGACAAAAAGATGGCAATTGTCGATCTGCATCTCTTGGGACTTTTGTCAGGATTTGCCAGGTTTAAAGACGCTTTGGTATAGCCCAATTATTTCGCTGTGCATAGGCTTCAGTCGTTCGCCCAATATCCCTAACACTATCATGTAAGCATCGGGGAGAAGACGTATGCCCTGTAGTTAGAGCATACAGTCTTATCTCCATTCTTGTGGACGAGACACAGAATGCTCAGATTCCTATTGTTGGGTAAGCCTTCTTCCTGACAGATAGTGTACCTATCTGATGCATACATCTTATCGGTGTGTCGTCTCCGGTTTTGAACACCTCTGCTTGTAAGCCATCGGCTCCTGCTGCCTTATTATACTTCAGTTGGTTTATTGCTGTCTTGGCCGGGTGGTATACAGTCAATATCATCTTCTGGGGTTGTATCTGTGGTATTTTGGTAGTCTTCGCTACTATTGGATAAATGCTTTCTCCATATCGTAAACAAACTATCTGCATCTGTTACCATATTACCTTGCAGGTCTCTATAGGAGGATGTACCTGTACCAAAGCCATCATTTTGAGGTTTCACTCTTTAGTAGAATTATCGGACATCATGCTGGCTTCTGTACATCTCGATTTATTCCCGCTTCTCCATTTCTCTCCTTTTCCTGAGGAAAAGAGTTTCTGCTCTCTCCTTTTCTTCCGATACCCCTCTCGTGCGCTACGCGTTCCTATTGTATAGTAGCCATGTATGTCGCATTTTTCTCTTCGGTAGCAGCACTACACTCCAGGTCATACTATGAGTTCCTTGGTGCAGGTCTCTGGCACCCATGTATGGATTTTGCGGTTGTTTGCATGAAGTGGGTAATACTTTGCCACTGTGCTTGTATATTATAGGGACGAGGAGTGCTTTAATTAAGCATTTTGGACAGTTGAGTGGAATATGCTGTGGCTATCTGTTGGGATTGTAGATTACCGATGTCCAACTTCCGTATTGTGTATGTTCGTACTTTATTTGCTACGCATCTAGGTGGTGGTGCAAGTCTATGTTTGTCCTTGGAACAATGGTACATCCAACATGCACGATGAATGTCTTCCATCTATCACAATGTGATCAATTTGATTTCTTGTTTTCTGCTCTGGATACAACCAGGTGTCTTTATGAATGTCGAAATGCTTTAAACTGGTACTGCTAACTACTATGTTTTTTGCCGCTGCGAAGTCTATCAGCCTCATACCATTGTCAGATGTTTCACTATGGAGATATTCTCCTTTCCTATTTTGACATTATAATCGCCTAGAATAATTTTAATGTCATGGGCAGGACAACGGTCATATGTTTCTTCTAAGCGCTCGTAAAATATATCTTTGATCTGTTCGTCCTTGTCTTCACTGGGGACATGCGGGCAAATAAAGCTGAAGTTGGAGAATTTTGCTTTTATTCGAATTGTGCCAAGTCTTTCATTCACTGGGGTGAAGCTGGAGACCAGATGTTTTAAGCTCCGACAAATCCGCAACCAAGCTCATGCTTTATGTCATGGCAGCTATAATACAGTGCGTCACCTTTAGGTGTTGTTGTGACGCCTTTCCCATTCCATCGTATTTCCTGTATGACAGTAATGTCGGCCTTGTACACGTAAAAAAATGCAGCAAACATATTATTAGTTTGCTGCATTTATTTTTCTGTGTGTACTTTTCAAGTACATCTGCCAATGCCTAAACTGCTCCTTATCTATAAAGAGTGCGAACATTCCAGGTGCAGATTTGCAGAATATGGCCATTAAAACGTTTGCGGCGGTCGTCAACTTTAGAGTTTTTCTTTTTTCATAGTATGTTGCTTTTTGGAGGGACCAAGATAAATCTTGGGCTTTGCAATGTTAAAGTCGGTCAGGACCGTTGCTTGGCATCCATTACTACCCCCTACGTGTGGTGAAAAACATATACGAACAAAAATACATAAATGTTGATGTGACGACCCCTGGTCGAAGATTCCTTTGAGGCAATCCGACGTGGAATTGGACACTTTTTGTGGCCTACCTGAATTTCTTAAAGAATTTTTCAATGCACGGCGGACCACAAAACGTGTTTTTTTAAAGATTTTTTTCTAGGATTTTTTAAAGAATTTTTTTTCAAGGCTCAGCAGACCACAAAGGATTTTTGAAGAATTTTTCGAGAATCAGCAGACCACAAAACGTGAATTTTTTAATATTATTTTTCTCAAAGCTCAGCATACCACAAAATTTGGATTTTTTAAAGATTTTTTTCAAGGATCAGCAGACCACGAAACGTGGATTTTTTAAATAAATTTTATCAAGGCTCAGCAGACCACAAAACGTGAATTTTTTAAAGAACTTATTTCAAGGCGCAGTAGACCCCAAAAAGTGGATTTAAAAAAAAAAATTAAAGCTTACTCAGCTTACCACAAAACGTGGATTTTTTTCACAGCTCAGCAGACCGCAAAACGTGGATTTTCTTATAGTACGTAGCGGACTACCCCCTACGTATGGTGAAAAACATATACGAACAAAAATACATAAATGTTGAGGCAATCCGACGTGGAATTGGACACTTTTTGTGGTCTTCTTTGCTTGGCCTCTCTTTTATGGGAAGTTGGAACAAAAACAAGATTGATCAAAATGTCGACCTAGAATTTTTAGAAACAAATTTGCCTTTTGTTTAGCACCCACATACATACATTTAATATACATATAATGGGTGTCGTAGCTTATTAAATATTACAACATATTTCATCCAATGCAGCTATATAGAATTGTTAAACAAATATCTCAAAAATTCAACATTCTCTAATTAAATTAAAATTAATATTTTATTTAAAATTATTAACGACAATGTTAAAATGTCGTATATGTATGTATTCCCCCATTTGCTATCATGGCATTAAGTATTTTTTACGAGAAGACCCCGTACTTATCTAATTTGTTGAATGTGCATAATTCAACTGAATAAAAGTCACTATACTTAAGAAATTTAAATTGAATTAACTGCAATAAACTATTACTCGTAATACTCGGATTTAAATACAGGCACATACACACATAACGACATTCATGCACATTAGGGTGCTCCAATTCATAGCTTGATATGCAATTCAAAGTAAAATGCCTGTGAAATTTATTAAAAAAATCTCATACATTTTTCAGGGCACCACTAATATCTTTACCTTATTGTAGCCCTCCTTCCCTTCCCGACGTGGTATATAACTATGACAAATAGTCAGATTTCATCGTCGTCTTCGTCGTTGTTGTTCATTGCTAATACAATAGAAAACTACGCTGTTAAACAGATATAAATTACCGCCGCAAATGTTGTCGTCGTCTTCGTTGTTCATCTTTTCTCTATCTTTGCTGATGAAAAAATCGAGAGAAGGAGGCCAAGAAGATTTTCTTGTGTAGGCGTGAGTATGAAACTAGTGCATGTGTATGAATATCATTTATTATTTGTAATACTCTAAATATATGTAGCTGTGTTTGTGCATACGTTCATCCACTCTAATTGAGTATATCCGCTTTAAATATGGCGATTGTCATTTTAAGTCATGAGTAGCAGCAGTACTTCAGCATCATCGCCAGTATTTTTCATATGAAAAATGTCTGTCACTGACTTGAATGGATGGTTGGATGGATGGATGCGAGTTTGGTTGGTTGGATGGATGAATATTTGCTCGCTTGGTTGGAGAAGCCACATAAACATTTACTGTGCCAAAGCATCCAGGTCTATGTCTTAATGCTTGCAGCAGCATCCACATTCCCAGATTTTTTTTTTTCAATTTTAAAATATCTCATACCATCATCATAGACTGGAATAAGACCAGCTAAATGAACGTTGAAGGTATGAGTTTTGCTTGTTTGAAGAACAGACTACAAATTGACTGACTGGCTGAATGGTTCTTGGTTTAGTATATACATACATGTGCTCGAATAGTGTATAGAAGACAACCAACATTCACCAGAATTGCCAGAATCTCAACATCTGCATTAGCATCGCACTAGGCAGAAACTATTGCTGCTGATGCCGCCGTTGCTATTAGCATTCATTACAAAATGGCGTTGTAAAAATTAAATCAAATAGACTACGAAGATATGAATGATTATTACATACTTACAGTATATTGACTTCATGATAACAGACAAACAGTTACATAAATATGGAGAACTTAGAAAAGTACTTGAAGATTAAAAAATATAATAATTAATGGAATTATTTAATGCTATGACAAATATCTTGGAAACAGTTCACAAAAATTTTCGGAGGACTATAAATCTAAAAAAAAAGATTTTAAGAATTATTGATAAGCACAAAAAACTTATTTGTGTGTCCTATAATTAAACGCCTTTTATTATCGTATTATTCTTATCTCTTAAACTAGGAATTGTGGATTATAATTTGACCGTACAAAACAGGGAGTTTTTAGGAATAATCCGTAGCTGTGCCTTGATCAAGGTGCTAGTTCTGCTGAGAACTTACGTCGTGGATAAACTGTACCAGATTAGGCAGACATGACCGACACTCAGAAGTGAGGACCATCATAATCCGAGAGCACTAGCCGTTGATCAAAACCACGGTGATACGTATCAATCTCTACTTCGATAAAAATCTCACTTTAAACATTTACTTCACTTTCTCCTAATTTCTACAATGTGGGTGATGGGCACACGACTCAACCATCACTCAGTGGGTCCTCCCCCTGATTACACAATGACAACATTAGAAGTAGAATTTGCAGCAGTCAGTAATTCCTTGTTTTTTAAAGGAATTTTTTAAAAGAATTTTTCAATGCACGGCGGACCACAAAACGTGGCTTTTTTAAAGATTTTTTTTAGGATTCTTTAAAGAATTTTTTTCAAGGCTCAGCAGACCACAAACCGTTTTTTTATTTTTTTAAGTCTCAGCAGAGATTTTTTCAAAGCTCAGCAGACCACAAAACCCGGATCAAGGCTCAAACGTGGATTTTTTAAAGATTTTTTTCAAGCTCAAACGTGGATTTTTTAAAGAATTTTTTCAAGGCTCAAACGTGGATTTTTTAAAGAATTTTTTCAAGGCTCAAACGTGAATTTTTTAAAGAATTTTTTCAAGGCTCAAACGTGGATTTTTTAAAGAATTTTTTCAAGGCTCAAACGTGGATTTTTTAAAGAATTTTTTCAAGGCTCAAACGTGGATTTTTTAAAGAATTTTTTCAAGGCTCAAACGTGGATTTTTTAAAGAATTTTTTCAAGGCTCAAACGTGGATTTTTTAAAGAATTTTTTCAAGGCTCAAACGTGAATTTTTTAAAGAATTTTTTCAAGGCTCAAACGTGGATTTTTTAAAGAATTTTTTCAAGGCTCAAACTTGGATTTTTTAAAGAATTTTTTCAAGGCTCAAACGTGGATTTTTTAAAGAATTTTTTCAAGGCTCAAACGTGGATTTTTTAAAGAATTTTTTCAAGGCTCAAACGTGGATTTTTTAAAGAATTTTTTCAAGGCTCAAACGTGGATTTTTTAAAGAATTTTTTCAAGGCTCAAACGTGGATTTTTTAAAGAATTTTTTCAAGGCTCAAACGTGGATTTTTTAAAGAATTTTTTCAAGGCTCAAACGTGGATTTTTTAAAGAATTTTTTCAAGGCTAAAACGTGGATTTTTTAAAGAATTTTTTTAAGGCTCAACAGACTACAAAACGTGGATTTTTTAAAGAATTTTTTTAAGGCTCAACAGACTACAAAACGTGGATTTTTTAAAGAATTTTTTTAAGGCTCAACAGACTACAAAACGTGGATTTTTAAAGAATTTTTTTAAGGCTCAACAGACTACAAAACGTCGATTTTTAAAGAATTTTTTTAAGGCCCCTAACCCTTACGGAATAAAAATACTAGTTGTGTCCCTTTCCTAGGGAGGTAAAATATTGTATTGAAAAATTTTAAGTTAGTATTATTTAAGTACAAAGGCTGACTTGCGTATCGTCATTTGCTTTGTGTTGTTCAAACTTCGTCAAAATATTTCAGTTGCACACTCATACATGGTTCCTCGAAAATGCAACTAAATGCATCGGAAATAAAAATTATACATGTTTGTTTTTTACATGCGTTGAAATTGTGTATTTTTAATGTTCTGAAACACGTAGCTTCGTAGTTGTTAATTGCAACAGCGTTAAGAAACATAATTCTTCGCACGTTTTCAGCCTAACTTGAAATTTTTCAATACGATAGGGCATGTCTAAATAATATAGGGTAGGATCGGATATTTGACTTTGAGGGGATCGGTACTTTGTATTGTCGTTCGATTACTAATTATGTACTTCTTGAAAGTCAGTTGCTGACGAAACAATAGATGGCTCGCAGTGGTTCGTCGAAAATCGATTGGAGGCGATTTGAAGAAGATCGAAAACACAATAATTCTGTGTTCAGATGTAACTGATTCATTTATGAGCGGGAACTCGATGATTCTGTGTTCGAATGTAGGTGATTGGAAGAAGTTGTGGTACTCGATGATTCGGGTGTTGGATATAGGCGATTTGTAGATGATCGGAAACGCGATGATTCGATTTACGGCTGCAGACGATTCCAAGATGCCTCTTTAATTCGATGTTCGTATTCAAGCGATTTGTAGATGATCGGGAACTCGATAATTCGATTTTTGGATTTAGGCGATTCGTAGATTATGTCTAATAAATAGTACTGAAATTAGCTAGTGTAATAATAATCAATGGTAGAGTGAGACAACATCCGAAGGTGGAGCGGAACAACACGCAAAGGTGGAGTTGGAGTTGTCAATTTATTAGCCACCACAAGCTGCATGATATATGATATAAAGTGGACCAGGCTCAATCCTACATTAATCCAATGGGGGATGTAGGCAGCAACAGATTTGCCTTATGCTTCCTCTAACTCTCACAAAGTCCAGAAACAGAAGATTTTTATTTACAGCAATAAGGTTACTGGACTAGATGTCTCCGCCTCCAATGGAGGACATGATAAGAACTTAAACTGTCGCCGAGATGAATTTAAATTTAATCTATCTCTGTTTTGGTAGAGGGGGTTTAACACCCCATACCTATCATTTGAGGATTCTGATCCACCAGGTCAACCCATAGACATGTTATTTAGGGAGCTTCTTCATCATCCTTAGATGTTATGCGAATTGTCACCACAGAGAGAGAGAGAGCAGCGATATTACAGCTTGATGTGAGTCTATAGCTAAACTTGAATTTCTAGGAATAGTTTATTAATTTCCGTACAGGATATTCTCTAAATTACCAAGGTATAGAAAAGTTAATTTCGGGCTCAGGGTGCGGACCAAATGTGACTTATGTATTTAAGCAAAATGTTCAAAAATATATAAACATTTGTTTTTCATTTTGGCTACATCCCTGATATAAATATTATCAATAAAACTTAAATTACAATTAAAACGAGAACAAAACTCCCATTTAGAAGGCTTAAAGGAAAAACTCACTCTCTGTTGTATTGTTCTTGTTGTTCCTTAACTATAAATAATGAAAATGATTTTAAAATTCCATATTCCATTCCATAAATTTTCTGAGTTTTGCAATTCATTGTTGATAATGGATCAAGGTTAATTTGGTTGTTGCTTTTGTTGTTCCAGCTTTTGTTCTATACATGGATGAGGAGACGAACGCAACATTACCTACCATCATCATCATTATTCATCATCACAACAACAAAAACAAAGTAGGAAAAAAAAAACTTTTATCAAATCATCCACATGGAATAGGTCACGATCGAGCCTTTTTTAAATTTTTCTATTGAAAATCTAAGAAATTCCTGTTGAAATGAAGCATTCAGCAGCGGCAGCTAGCTATCCCCACCAGCAAAACAGCACCCTCATGCGATGGCAAACTATTCACAAAAGTGGCAGCAGCAGCAGCAATTCATTGTCGATGATGTCTGGCAGTTGAGTTTTGTTGCCATTGTGTTAATGTTGTTATTTGCCATTTCTGTTGTTGTTGTAGTTGTTAGCTTTGTTGTAAAGCTATTTTGTTTTTTAGTTTTATGAAAAGCAGTGAACATCAACATTTTTATAGTAACCCAAAAGCAGATTGAAGCAACAAAGCAGAGCACTACTGAGTATCGGCCGAGTGGAGCTGTTAAACTAAAACTGCAGAGGAATTGAAAATTGAAAGTTCAATGACACTCTTTTCCTTTTCAATTTTTTGTTTTTTTTTTTGCATTTTGTTCAACTTTTCTCTTAATAATAGTCAGGCAGTCAGTCGTTGTTGTACCCAATGCCGGCCGTAGCAAGCGACGACGACGTAGACTAACTACCATGCCGAATGAAAAGAGATTTTATTTCATTTCATGTCTTTTGTTGAATGGTATTGGCATTGTTATTGTTGCTGCTGATGTTGCTGTTGCCGCTTTTGTTGCCCACATTGTGTTGTTGTAGTTTTATTATGGCTGGGCGGCAACAACAACAACTCGGCAGCCAGTCATTTCCATGTGGCAAATGTTGGTATTAATGCAAAATATAGAGTACGGTTGTTGTTTTTTTTTTATTTTTTCATTTCCAATTCCAATCCTGCCCCAACATTAGCAATTCCCCAGCCTCCCGAACCATCACTACCACCTCTTGTATCATAGTTTTTCTTTTTCTTCTTCATCCTCGTTGTTTTGTGGGGCGTGTCAGGAGAAGCCACTGTAAAATTTCCATATTCATCGTTTCGTTTTTCTATTCACAGAAACGGCAACAATTCCCATATAAAAAAGTAACAGAAACCACTGAAATGTAGGTCAAATTTGAATTTTTTTGTTGTTAATTTTTTTGTTTTCGTTTTTTTTTCAACTTTTGTTGGAGTCGTCGTGTATGATACTTCAGACATTGCTTGTTGTTGGTCGGAATGTGTCTGCAAATTTCAAATGATTTTTTGCTATTTGCTTTCATTTCTATGTAAGAAGTTTTAAAGGATGTCCAGTTAATGGTTAATAATGTCCAGCATTGAATTAAAGGACTAAAATAAATGGAAGTAGAACTAAACCAACAGAAGATCCTTGGAAGGTTTCTATCTATAGAAGATCATTGAAAAGTAGTCTATCTATTGAATATAATCGAATGGTCTTCTACTGTAGGCGAAAAAAATATTTATAATACTATTTTTTATTTTGTTTTAAAGAATTTTCTGCGGTGGTTTGCCAAAATTTTAGACTAGGGCCTTAGTGGAACTTTGGAGGCCCATATCTTGGGAAGTAAACATATCCGCAACAAAAGCAATACATCGTTGGATTCGGTGCAAAAAGTACTATCTGTGGTAATTTTTTCATAATTTTCTGCGGTGGTTTTCCAACATTTTATACTAGGGCTTTTGTGGAACTTTGGAGGCCCATATCTCGGGAAGTATACATTTCCGCAACAAAAGCAATACATGGTTGGAATCGCGATAAAAAGCACTATCTGTCATAATTTTCTGAGTTGGGTCGCTAAAGGAAAGATAAGCCATTTGTTTAAAGCCACGTTTTGCAGATCCTTGAAAAATATATTTTTTTAAAAGCCACGTTTTGCAGATCCCTCCAATAATATTAAAAAAAACTCACGTTTTGCAAATCGCTGAAAAACAAGCTAAGTTTTGTAGATCCTTGATTTTTTTAAATCTGTTTTGCAGAAACTTAAAAAATTTTTCTAAAAATCTACTTTTTGTAGATCCTTGATTTTTTTGTTAAATCTGTTTTGCAGAAACTTAAAATTTTTTTCTAAAAATCCACTTTTTGTAGATCCTTGAAAAAAAATTATGTTTAAATCCACGTTTTGCAGATCCTTGAAAATTTTTTTTAAATCCACGTTTTGTAGTCTGTGGGTCCTTGAAAAAAATTTTAAAAAATCCACGCTTTGTGATCAGCAGCTCCCTGAATTTTTTTTTTTTTTAAAAATCCACGTTTTGTGGTCTACGGGTCTAGTGGTCCACGGGTCCTTGAAAAATATCTTTTTAAAAAATCCACGGTTTGTGGTCTACGGGTCCTTGAAAAATATTTTTTTAAAAAATTCACGGTTTGTGGTCTACGGGTCCTTGAAAAATATTTTTTTAAAAAATCCACGGTTTGTGGTCTACGGGTCCTTGAAAAATATTTTTTTAAAAAATCCACGGTTTGTGGTCTACGGGTCCTTGAAAAATATTTTTTTTAAAAAATCCACGGTTTGTGGTCTACGGGTCCTTGAAAAATATTTTTTTAAAAAATCCACAGTTTGTGGTCTACGGGTCCTTGAAATATTTTTTAAAAAATCCACGGTTTGTGGTGTAGGGGTCCTTGAAAAATATTTTTTTAAAAAATCCACGGTTTGTAGTCTACGGGTCCTTGAAAATATTTTTTAAAAAATCCACGGTTTGTGGTCTACGGGTCCTTGAAAAATATTCTTTAAAAAATCCAGGGTTTGTGGTCAACGGGTCCTCGAAAAATATTTTTTTAAAAAATCCACGGTTTGTGGTCTACGTTTCCTTGAAAATATTTTTTAAAAAATCCACGTTTTGTGGTCTAATGGTCCTTTTAAAAAATCCACGTTTTGTGGTCTAATGGTCCTTTTAAAAAATCCACGTTTTGCAGTCTCATTGAAAAATATTTTTTTAAAAAATCCACGTTTTATGGTGTGAGGGTCCTTGAAAAATATTTTCTAAAAAATCCACTTTTTGTGGTCTGTGGGTTGAAAATGTTTTTTAAAAAATCCACGTTTTGTGGTCTGTGGGTTGAAAATATTTTTTAAAAAATTCACGTTTTGTGGTCTGTGGGTTGAAAATATTTTTTTAAAAAATCCACTTTTGTGGTCTGTGGGTCCTTGAAAAATATTTTTTACGAAATCAAAGTTTTGTGGACTATGGGCCCTTGAAAAATATTTTTTAAAAAATCCACGTTTTGTGGTTTGTGGACCCTTGAAAAATATTTTTTAAAAAATTTACGTTTTGGGGTCTGTGGGTATTGAAATATATTTTTTAAAAAATCAAAGTTTTGTGGTCTGTAGGTTCTTGAAAAATATTTTTTAAAAAATTACGTTTTGTGGTCTGTGGGTCCTTGAAAAATATTTTTTGAAAAATTCACGTTTTGTGGTCCGTTGGTCCCTGAGAATTTTTGAAAAATATTTTTGAAAAACCACGTTTTGTGGTTTGCGGGTCATTGATTTTTTTTTTTAAATCCACGTTTTGTGGTTTGCGGGTCATTGTTTTTTTTTTAAATCCACGTTTTATGGTGTGAGGGTCCTTGAAAAATATTTCCTAAAAATCAACTTATTGTGGTCTGTGGGTCCTTAAAAAATATTTTTTTGAAAAATCCTCGTTTTGTGGACTGCGGGTCCTGAAAAATATTTTTAAAAAAATCCACGTTTTGTGGTCTGTGAGTACTTGAATATTTTTTTTTTGAAAAATCCACGTTTTTTGTTCTGTGGGTACTTGAATAATATTTTTTGAAAAATCCAAGTTTTTTGGTCTGTGGCTCCAGAAAAATATTTTTTTTTTTTCCTTGAAAAATGTTTTTACAAAATCTACGTTTTGTTGTCGGTGGGTCCTTGAAAAATATCTTTTGAAAAATCCACGTTTTTATGGTCTGTGGGTCCTTGAAAAATCCATTTTTGTGGTGTGCGGGTCTTTGAAAAATATTTTTTAAAAAATCCATGTTTCGTGGTCTGAGGGTCCTTAAAAAATATTTTTTAAAAATCCACGTCTTTTGGTTTGCGGGTCCCTGAAAAATATTTTTTTTTTAAATCCACGATTTGTGGTCCACGGGTCCACCACGTTTTGTGGTCTACGGGTTATTGAAAAATATTTTTTTAAAAAGCCTCTTTTGTGTTCTGCTGGTCCTTGCAAAATATTCTTGGAAAATCCTCGTTTTGTGATGTACCAACAAAAGAATCTTGAAAAGTCTTCTGACTTAAGAAGGCCATTGGAAGGGTCTCTATCTGTACAAGATTCTTCAAAAGATTTTTTTCTACAGATGTACCTTGAAAGGCCTTACTTCCATAGAATACCTATGGAAGGTTTTGCATCCACAGACGATTCTTGAAATGTCTTCCTTCTAGAGTAAACCCTTCAAATGTCTTTTATCTATAGAATTCTCATATATCTGTAGAACATCTCTTGAAGAAAGTTGAAAGTTATCCTATATAAGTAGCAATCCCTTTCAAATGATTTCTAGTTAACGAAAATTCATGTTCCCTTAATTTCTATTTACTTTCCTCCGTATTGTTGTGCCATATTTATATTCCATTGCCAGTACAATTGATTTCTCTGCTATTTCCTGCCTCTTCCAATTTTCCTCGGCATCAAGTGCAGAAGCAATAGCAATAGGTATAACAATACATGCTTCAGCAACAGGTTGTAATAATTAACTATGTACAACTGACGCTGCTGTTGTCGCTCCTCTTCAGCAATATAGAAATGTCAACCATATCTATGCTCTGAGAGGGGTAGGGTTGGTAATGATTATAATTTTACATGGCTTGTAATGCATGGATGAATATCAAGAACTACGTCTTGTCACCATATACATACATAAATTCACATACGAATGAACCAATGAATTTAGGGAGTGAGCAAGAGCATCATAAGAGAACTGTTGAAGCGAGCAATACCTACTCCCACACATTGTCACATGATTGCTAATTTCATGCCCAAAAACATAATTCAATCAGACGAAATGGAAGAAGAAGATACGCTGCCGGGATGAATGAATTGAGAAATGCATGTTGACGCCAGCATGTGAGTATTTTGTCTAGGCATGTAGCCAACAACAACAACAGCAATGCAAAAATAGGGAAGTATTGCAAGGATAAAAGCATGAAATATGTACATACATACATGCATATATAAATGTATTTGTAAAGTTCGTTGTCGGTACTCCCCTGCATTTAAAGATGATGTTGCTGATGCGCGACAGTGATAAGTCAAAATATAGATGGCAGCCATGAACTTTATACCAATGTAGGTGTTAAAAGTCCACTTCAGGGCCTTGAAAAATACATTTACTAAGTCCAGGTCTTGTCCTTGAAAAAAATTTTTTTTTATCCACGTATGCGGTGATCCTTGAAAAAAAATTTTTTTTATCCA
The DNA here is from genome assembly GCF_047663935.1 of Musca autumnalis. Lineage (NCBI taxonomy): Eukaryota > Metazoa > Arthropoda > Insecta > Diptera > Muscidae > Musca > Musca autumnalis. The sequence continues at coordinate 8,766,712 of NW_027411755.1, read as the reverse complement.
CGTATGCGGTGATCCTTGAAAAAAATTTTTTTTAATCCACGTATGCGGTGATCCTTGAAAAAAATTTTTTTTTTAATCCATGTTTGCGGTGATCCTTGAAAAAAATTTTTTTAATCCACGTTTGCGGTGATCCTTGAAAAACTATTCCTTAAAAAATCTACGTTTTGTGTTGATCCTTGAAAAACTATTCCTTAAAAAATCTACGTTTTGTGTTGATCCTTGAAAAAATATTCTTTAAAAGTCCACGTTTTGCGATGATCCTTCAAAAAATATTCTTTAAAAAATCCACGTTTTGTGTTGATCCTTGAAAAAATATTCTTTAAAAAATCCACGTTTTGTGTTGATCCTTGAAAAAATATTCTTTAAAAAATCCACGTTTTGTGTTGATCCTTGAAAAAATATTCTTTAAAAAATCCACGTTTTGTGTTGATCCTTGAAAAAATATTCTTTAAAAAATCCACGTTTTGTGTTGATCCTTGAAAAAATATTCTTTAAAAAATCCACGTTTTGTGTTAATCCTTGAAAAAATATTCTTTAAAAAATCCACGTTTTGTGTTGATCCTTGAAAAAATATTCTTTAAAAAATCCACGTTTTGTGTTGATCCTTGAAAAGTTGTTTTTTAAAAATTCCACGTTTTGTGTTGATCCTTGAAAAGTTGTTTTTTAAAAATTCCACGTTTTGTGTTGATCCTTGAAAAAATATTCTTTAGCAAATCCACGTTTTGTGTTGATCCTTGAAAAAATATTCTTTAACAAATCCACGTTTTGTGTTGATCCTTGAAAAAATATTCTTTAAAAACTCCACGTTTTGTGTTGATCCTTGAAAAATATTCTTTAAAAAATCCACGTTTTGTTCATCCTTGAAAAAATATTCTTTAAAAAATCCGCGTTTTGTTGATCCTTGAAAAAATATTCTTTAAAAAATCCACGTTTTGTTGATCCTTGAAAAAATATTCTTTAAAAAATCCACGTTTTGTTGATCCTTGAAAAAATATTCTTTAAAAATCCACGTTTTGTTGATCCTTGAAAAAATATTCTTTAAAAAATCCACGTTTTGTTGATCCATGAAAAAATATTCTTTAAAAAATCCACGTTTTGTTGATCCTTGAAAAAATATTCTTTAAAAAATCCACGTTTTGTTGATCCTTGAAAAAATATTCTTTAAAAAATCCACGTTTTGTTGATCCTTGAAAAAATATTCTTTAAAAAATCCACGTTTTGTTGATCCTTGAAAAAATATTCTTTAAAAATCCACGTTTTGTTGATCCTTGAAAAAATATTCTTTAAAAAATCCACGTTTTGTTGATCCTTGAAAAAATATTCTTTAAAAATCCACGTTTTGTGTTGATCCTTGAAAAAATATTCTTTAAAAAATCCACGTTTTGTGTTGATCCTTGAAAAAATATTGGTTAAAAAATCCACGTTTTGTGTTGATCCTTGAAAAAATATTGGTTAAAAAATCCACATTTTGTGTTGATCCTTGAAAAAATATTGGTTAAAAAATCCACGTTTTGTGTTGATCCTTGAAAAAATATTCTTTTAAAAATCCACGTTTTGTTGATCCTTGAAAAAATATTCTTTAAAAAATCCACGTTTTGTTGATCCTTGAAAAAATATTTATTAAAAAATCCACGTTTTGTTGATCCTTGAAAAAATATTCTTTAAAAAATCCACGTTTTGTTGATCCTTGAAAAAATATTCTTTAAAAAATCCACGTTTTGTTGATCCTTGAAAAAATATTCTTTAAAAAATCCACGTTTTGTGTTGATCCTTGAAAAAACATTCTTTAAAAAATCCACGTTTTGTGTTGATCCTTGAAAAAATATTCTTTAAAAAATCCATGTTTTGCGTTGATCCTTGAAAAAATATTCTTTAAAAAATCCACGTTTTGTTGATCCTTGAAAAATATTCTTTAAAAAATCCACGTTTTGTTGATCCTTGAAAAAATATTCTTTAAAAAATCCACGTTTTGTTGATCCTTGAAAAAATATTCTTTAAAAAATCCACGTTTTGTTGATCCTTGAAAAAATATTCTTTAAAAAATCCACGTTTTGTTGATCCTTGAAAAAATATTCTTTAAAAAATCCACGTTTTGTTGATCCTTGAAAAAATATTCTTTAAAAAATCCACGTTTTGTTGATCCTTGAAAAAATATTCTTTAAAAAATCCACGTTTTGTGTTGATCCTTGAAAAAATATTCTTTAAAAAATCCACGTTTAGTGTTGATCCCTGAAAAAATATTTTTTTAAAAAATTCACGTTTTGTTGATCCTTGAAAAAATATTTTTTAAAAAATTCACGTTTTGTTGATCCTTGAAAAAGTATTCTTTAAAAAATCCACGTTTTGTGTTGATCCTTGAAAAAATATTCTTTAAAAAATCCACGTTTTGTGTTGATCCCTGAAAAAATATTTTTTTAAAAAATCCACGTTTTGTTGATCCTTAAAAAAATATTCTTTAAAAAATCCACGTTTTGTTGATCCTTGAAAAAATATTCTTTATAAAATCCACGTTTTGTGTTGATCCTTGAAAAAATATTCTTTATAAAATCCACGTTTTGTGTTGATCCTTGAAAAAATATTCTTTAAAAAATCCAGGTTTAGTGGTGATCCTTGAAAAAATATTATTTTAAAAATCCACGTTTTGTGTTGATCCTTGAAAAAATATTCTTTAAAAAATCCGCTTTTGTGTTGATCCCTGAAAAAATATTTTTTTAAAAAATCCACGTTTTGTTGATCCTTGAAAAAATATTTTTTAAAAAATCCACGTTTTGTTGATCCTTGAAAAAATATTTTTTAAAAAATCCACGTTTTGTGTTGATCCTTGAAAAATATTCTTTAAAAAATCCACATTATTTGTTGATCCTTGCAAAATATTCTTTAAAAAATCCACGTTTTGTGGTGATCCTTGAAAAAAATATTCTTTAAAAAATCCACGTTTTGTTGATCCTTGAAAAAATATTCTTTAAAAAATCCAAGTTTTGTGTTGATCCTTGAAAAAATATTCTTTAAAAATTCCACGTTAGTCCTTCTCCTTAAGGTTTTTTCCTTTTACTCTTTCTCTCATCTCCCATTATACATACATATGTATGTATCTCCAAAGTTTTTTTTTTATTCAGAATTATTGGAGGCCATATCACCTCCAGTTTTTTTTTTTTTTTTGCATAGAGGTAACATGTTTTATCTTGTGTCTTATGTGTGATGTCTGTTTCCTCTGGCCTTTTTGTTATTGCTGTGGGTCTTGTGAGTGCCGCACGAGACGCATTGAATTTCGATTTCATTGAATTGTTGTTTTTTTTTGTTCTCCATTTGTTTGCCAAAGGAATGAATGTTGTTTTTTGTGTGTGTTTTGTTTCTGGTCTTTTGAATGTTACCATTCATTTTGTTTTTGGGTGACATTTCTTTTTCCCGTTTGCCGAGAGAAATTCTAAGGATGTGAGTGTGTGTGAGAAGTCTGCGATTTTTTCACATTCATGGCTAAAGACTATTGAATTGTCGCCTCCTCTTTGTTTGTATTTAAATTTTTGTTTTTTGGCCTCTTTGTTCTTGTTTCTAGAGCGGCGTCTAAGTCTACGACCGTTATGTGTTCCGCTTTTGTATTTTTTTAATAGTAAAAAAAATAAGAAACAGAAGACGCCATCAATGACTGCCAACTTGTCGTTGGCTTGGCGTTTTGGCATGGCTGCGCCGCAGTCAGCGTTCTTCTTGAGTTTGTGGTGTTTCCTTTGTTTGTGGCAAGTGTTATAAAAACAAAATTGTGTACAATTTTTTTTTTTTTTGCTTTTTGATATGTTGTTTACACATTCAGCTTTTGTTGTAAAAGTAACAGTAACAGCTACAACAACGCTATATAACATTAGCGTACATAACCTACAAAAAATAAACGCTGGAAGATTTGCCTTTGTTTGGTTGCCGGTTTCGCTTTTGTATTTGGCGAGGTAACAAATAATAATGTTGTTGGCTGGTTATGTCGGCGTTGTTGTCGCTCTTGATGTTGTCCTCGGCTGTGCCGTTGCCGCTGCTGCCGCCATTTTAATGCAACAAGGCAATATTTGTTTTGTGTTTGTTGTTGTTTTTTCTCATTACAATGAGAAGCCATCTCGTCTCCTCCTGGCCTTATTCATTTGTTTTTCTTCTCCGGCCAAAGCAACCAACCATTCACTTGTTTCAACCAGAGTTGTATTTTGCCATTGCGGATACTTTGAATGAATGCGAAAAACGTTTGTTGACTTTTTGTTATTGTTGTTGTTAAGGGTATAGTGGGTATGTATGTATATATGGAATTTGTTGTTAACTTTTTTTGTATTTTGGATTTTCAAGTTGTTTATTTCATTTTTGTGATGATGCTCCTCTGCTGCTCTTGCCGTAGCTGCTATTGCTGAGGACAATGAAGGCAACAACATTGTGTTGGCGACGTCAACGTTTTGTTAGTCGATTGTGTTGTTTGCCTGGTTCTTGGCATAGCTAACGCAGACGCGCCGCTATTGTTATTGTCATTGCTGCTGCTGTTGTTGCCGTTGTTGTTATTATTGTATATGGGGGCCATTGTTGTTCCAACGAACGAACAATTAAACTCTTTGCAATGACCTTGACTTTGTTTCTTTTCAATCGAGGATTTGTACAACTTCGTTTGTTTTGTTTGTTGTAAAAATGACGATGCGATGATGTTGTTGATGATGACGTTGTAGTAGCATCCATTGCCTTTTCATTGGGTCGTTCAGTCTGTCTGTCTGTCGGTTGTTTGGTTTGGTTCATTCATTCTTTCATTCATTTTATGCCCTGCCATTATTATTCCCCATTCATTTATTCATTCACAATTCAGAAGTCATTCAGTCAGCAGCAGTCATTCAGTTAGAGTCACTTGTTAACTTATTCTACTAGTAGTATATTGTACAATAAAACGCTTTATCTTTTATGTTTTTTTTTTTTTTGCATTGTATGCAGCAAATAGGAGGAACCAACAGCAATATTGTGGCAGGTCAGCAGCAGCCGCTTTCAAAAGTTAACATATACTATGTATTTAACAATTTTGGAAAACAAAGCTGAAGGACTATCAGAGCTAGTAATCATGGAGTCTTAAATACTGGGTTGCAAGGATCAAAAGGTCAGGAATTATGGATTACTGAAAGAATATATTAGAAGGACCAAAACGTCATAAAGGACATGGAGAGGTCGATATTTACCTCAATGTAATGGCATATAGAACGCAGTGTCTATCAACCCAACTTGAAGAGGAGTTAGACATAACCGAAAATACTCAGGAAATTGAAGTCACCATGACGCTCCGAGCGTTTCCCTCTGCTGAATATTTTTGATGTTTTCTAGGCTGGGAAACAAACAGAATCCAAATCCGACATCACCAACGTACAGCGGAGCTTCAATGGCTCATTGATAAGCGGCCTGCTAAATTAAATTGTTTGGGTGCCACCGTGGTGCAATGGTATGCACGCGAAAGGTCGTGGGTTCGATTCCCCGGCTAGGCAACATCAAATTTTCAACGGCGGCAAAATAACCCTCAGTAATATTTGGGATATTTCCTGAGTATTTCAGCCATGTAAAACTTCTCTACAAGTGATGCTTTAGGACACGCCGTTCGGATTCGGCGATAAACTGTAGGTCCCATATCATTGAGCTAATATGAATCGGGGTGCACCCATTGATATAAGAGAAGTCTCCCTTGTCCCACCTGGGATGCTTGTGGAACAATTATAGGTACACAGAGAAAAGAAAAGGATTTTTTACATTTCCTGTTAAAATAATGTCAATTATTTCTTGATTTAGTAATGTCATTAACTTCGATATACAGTAAACAAAATTCTGAACATATACTCTTCTCTGAAGTGAAACTCTCGTCCTATTACAAATTTAAAATGTGTTTCCCTTAATTGAGATCTCATCATTCTGAAGTCGCCAATTATACCCTACACCAATATGTAGGGAGGGTATTATAAGTTGGTGTTGGTCAAAAAGTTTGTAACGCATCGAAATAATGGTCGTAGACCCATACATATGGGCAAAAAACATATTTGGAGAAAAAGTCAACATTTTTATTTTAAAGCAAATATCTAAGCTTCTATATGGGGTATATGAAAAGCAAAACCTGCTAATGAAAGTTGAAAATATAACCTTTGCAACGATGTAACGTTGGTTGTCGTTTGTGGTCAAACATTTAATAATAATGACGAATATCACAGCTTTGGTTGGGGACATTACAAAAGCAAAGTCTGACTATGAAAGTAGAAAATCCCATCTTTACAATGATGTAAAGCAGGTTGGCGTAGGTGGCCAAATAACGGAGATATCGCAATAGTCGGTAATACATCACACTTTTTAATTTTTGTTGTAATCACGCTACACGTCGCAATTTTGATTGGAACGTCACGAAATTTTAGGTGTTAATTGGGGTTCCACAGAGGAAAAACCTATTGATTTGATATCAAGTAGGTTGTCATACCTAGATGGTCAAACAGCAGAGATATCGAAATAGTCGGTAATACATCCATTTTCCCATTTTTTGTGCAATCGCACTACAGGTCGGAATTTTGATCGGATCCTCACGAAATTTTGGGGGAGACCCCCTCACAGAGAAAGAAATCTCTCTATTTTTTTATTTGAGTATAACTGACGATGCACTTAAATGCGTTACAACAAAATTAACCTGTATTAATGAAGACATTCAGAGCAAAGGCGCTAAGCTATCCCAATTTTAATATTTAGAATTTTGTCAGTCAAAAGCTTATGCACAGTGGTGGTGGTGTAGGGTATCACATAGTCGGCCCCGACTCGACTATAGCCTTGGCTCACATGTTTTAATTTTAATGACCAAAATAAAATGAGGGAAACCTAGAATTAGTTGATGGCAAAAGTTTCATGTCAAAAGTGTACATTAGAGTAAATTTAGCAGTGATAAAATACTCTTGCTTCAGTTGCTTACCTTACGATGAATTCCTTCCTTTTGGAGTTCATAGAATATAGAAATTTTGGCGTGCGACACTTGGGTCAACGATATTTTCATTTCCAATTTCGGCATTAATTTTAACTGCACGATAACTTTCTCACCTAACAATGAAAACGGGAATAAATACCATCATAAATAGTTTTATTGTTTTCTGAAATAGTGTTCAGCATAATTTTTGTACAACCAATTGTTGAAGCACTTTTCCCACTCCGATTGTGACATCGTTTTTAAACGCTTCAACAGCATTTTCTGGCGACCCATCAATTCCACGTTTTGTCCGGTCAAAAAGCGCTGGTTTGAATCGATGTGTCAGAGCTGGAATTGTCATGGTGCACAATGCTTCGACTTCTCTTGTTCGCGTTTCGAATTTCAGGCAAATAAAATGTAGTGTACCACCCAAAATTAACCGTAAAAGACTTATAGTAGCCGCATGCTCAGTTTAGCCGAAGAAACAGGCGACCTGTTGCTCTTCTTTCATAAACAACTTTCGTGGGATTTGGCTCGATTTCGAGGACATGAACGGTCGATTGTTGTTTTGTTTCGGGCTCCTAAGAATAGATCTAAGATTCGTCGCCTGTGGCGATCTTATAAACGTCTTTTGCAGCACCGCGATCGTATTCATTCACAATTTATTTGAACCAATCGCCATAGGCCTTTTTTGTGCTGGATCTAACGAGAAAACCCCACTTTTGCGGCCAGGTGCTAATGCAATGTGAAACGTTAGTTGGTGGAAGAAATGTCCAAGGATGCCTCTATCTCACGGAATATAAGATGGTGATCTTGCATTTTCCGCTCAAGCACGGCTTAATTTTTTTCCGGCATGACGGCTGTTTTTGTGGACGACCCTCATGACCTTCGTTTTAGCGAGTGTCGGCCACGATCGAATTCATTAAACCAGTTTGGATGGTCCTTTGTCATACATACGAAAGAGTTAATGTGATCAATGCACTCTTGCCGTGAGTATCCACGTTCACAAGTACATTTATATTTTTTTTTTTTGCAAATCACTGTAAGCAACGCTACACTGGTCGTATGTCAAACTGTCCTGAGTACGTTTGGGTTAAAAACTGTCAAATTTTCCAAAACAATGTCCAATTGTGCCTGGCAACACACAGTGTTATCGTCCAATCTCTGGGACGGGAAACAGGAAAATGGACGCCCACTGCACAGAGGCCAATTTTCCAAAAAACCTGGCCAAAACTCCAAAAATGAATGGATTTAGACATAACCTTAGGTTTTTATGTTTTTCGGATTTATTTTTTTGTATTTTTTAACCCTTAGACGGTCATTAAAGGGATTTTTTGGTCCCTTCTCATATAAAATGTGATCGTAGCAGATCAAAATATTCTACAAATTTGTTCGTCATCAATTTTTACTATAGGTCCTAGAATACGCCAAAACTATGTCTTACCTAAACTCCAGAAATATGCAAAATTTAAAACACATTTTAGGGTTAAGTTCGTACTTCATGTGAGTTTTGGCAAAATTGTTATACAAAACATCATTATAGAAGAATGGTGTCAAAGACAAAAATGTTCTCCGCTAAATTTCACTATAAGTCACCAAAGAAATGAAATTTCTATTTGCATTACATACCAAGGAAATATCGGTATCAATTTTGCCAAAATTCCAAGAAACTAAAATAGGGTTGCAAGCTTCTACCATTTCTACAGTTTTGGAAATGTTTGAGTTAAGATCACTTGGAATCCTTGCACTTTAGGTGTATAATGTCTTTGGCAACTTTACTGACAAGAATGCGAGGAATATTTTTCTTAAAAAATTAACCCTCGTGCGAGTCATAGAAGGGTTTTTGGTCCCTTTTTCCACAAATCTTTAAAATCTCCTATAATATGTGATGGAATCCCATTTGTTCGCCATAAAATTTTACTATAGGTCTTAGAATACATCAAAACTCTTAATTGTACCCAAACGCCAGAAAGTGACCATATACTATATTCTGACAGTCTGGATCAAAGAAAATTTTTACATATCTGCCAGGCAAAATATAACATAAAAACGAAAAGTTCAAATATGTGCAGGATGTTTCGATGGAAATTGGTAACCAAAACTCTTCCCTTTTTATGAAATGATAAGTTACACAGCCCAACTCGATCTTACTTATAACTATTTTCAACGCTTTTTGTGAAAATTGATCTTAAAAAATCAACAAACACGAACATCAATTATTAAAAAACGCGCACTTCATCCGCGACACTGAACGCTTTAAATACGTTTCACATACCTTTCATCACAATTACAAAAAAAAATAAAACCGTTGTTTATTTTGGATATTATAAGATTTTAATAAACACTTGGACCTGCTTTTATACCCACTTACAAAAGCAATAATCGTATATATTTTTGCACAACTACATGAAGTAGACTCCTATAAACAATATTTGACACTATTTAGTGTAAATTGATACAACTGTTTTTTCGATTTTTGGTCAGGTTTTTTGCAAAATTGGCCTCTGTGCACTGGTCGAAATCGCCGATCTAGAGGCGCGAAAATAAAAAAATAAAACTTTGAAATTGCGAAATGTTTTCAATTGTATAGATTAGAGACACTCTGCTGACTAAAATTTTGTTTTTACTTGTTCGTTGTTGAAAATATTCACTCAGTTATTCACTATCAAATTCAAGAAATTTTGCTGCATCAGATTTTAAGAGCATTGTTGCTAAAAAAAACTAACTTTATATTTGTTTAATTGTTAAATAAATTCTTAACAATACTGAACAAAATGTATTTTTAATTTATAGGAGAGAGAGCGATTTAAATTAACTACAAATATTTTTGGACATACATAGTTATATAGCAATGGATTTTAAAAATTATTATTATTCTGTTTTAAGGGTAATATACTTTTGCTGAAGGGAGCGTAACTGCCAATGTTATGTAATGGTCAGTCGAATTATTTTTGAGAACTATATTGGACTTCCTAGATTCCGAATGACCACATTTTGGCTGCGACTCTTGCTATAAATTAAAGTTCTGGAAAGTGGTCTGAAAATGTGGATACAAATCCTCAAAATACCGAAAATAGACAGGTTCCGTTATATGGGGCTATACCAAAAATTTGCCAGTATTGTTCACATTCGGCCTATTATTGTCCACACACACAGGCTGATTTTTGCAAAATTTTCGAAAAATATCTCAATTCGTTTGCAAGTTATTAATTTCGCGCCGCTTGATCAGGGGTTTCGACCACTGTATGCTGTAAGAACCTTTTTTAATTGATGCCTAGAAAAGATTTCTACTACGCTTCAAATTGGCGCCCAACTGCACACCCATACATTGTTCCTCAAAAATGCAACTAAATAAAAAAGATACATGTTTTGCTTTTTACCTGCGTTAAAAATGCGAAATTTTAACGTTTTTAAAAACCTAAGTACTATGGCGTTAAGAAACATAATACTCACACATTTGAAGTCATTCGCCAAGCAACTAACGATACGGGAGTCAGCCAAGTTTCGCAGAATATTTAGGCAATAGCGAACGAATTACAAGAAATACGAATGTTGCTGCGCTAACAGCAGAATGATATAAAATCCTTTTAATTACGGCAAGTAAATCTAGCGAGAAATGTGATTTGTATAGCGGTTGTTCAGCAATATAAACTAGGAAACGATGTTGTGTGAAAGTCGAAGAATTTAAACCGCTATAACGACTTGTTAAAGGTATTGCCGATGTTAATGCAGTTAATGGTATGTCAGTGCTACTTCAAGGAGTTGCTGAAGAGTGATGGCGTGCAAAAACATTCAGTGATGACTTAACAAGTAAAAAGTATCAGACGGCTTTGCCGACAGATATACCCTCAGGCAGTATAAAATGAAACTTCAATTTATAGACAAATGAATACAGGTTACACAACCAAAATCCTTTTCCCTAAACATTATGTACTTATTTTGTGACCCCTTTTGGACGTATGAACTTCCCGGGAGAAATGGACCGGCAGTCATTCCTTTCGATAGTCATTTTAGTTAGTCACCGTATAATCAGGAAGCATAGACTTGCCCATGAAAAAACATAATATCGCTGTAAACAGAACCACAAGGAGTACCTTTGGTAAAAATGTCCAATGAATCTTCGAACATACTTTAAAGTGCACTTAAACAGAAATGTTGAATGAACTTTTGTGAGGGAGGTACACATTTTCGAACTTAAACTAAGTTTGGACAAATTATTACGAAATTCAAAGTTTGAACCATTTTTTTAACATTTTTCACTCTTTTGTGCGTAAAGAGTGGTCCGAAAAGAACCATCTTTGGACTTTATTTAAGATTTGAAGAAATATGCAAAGATGCAAAGCGGAGTATCCGTTGTGGTGCGCATCAACCACTACACATGTTAGCCATAGGGTTTTTAAAAGCTTTCGGCCCATTTTCTCAGGACACATGGACTCTCCTCTGAATAAATGTGTACCTTCGTAAGGGGAGGGGAACAACTGTGCAAAAACACCAAAACGATTGAAATCAGGTCTAAAACTGCACTTTTCCGAAAAATTTTGAAAAAAAAATTTAAATTTTGTGTGGGAGGTGGAGTTCCATATTCGAACTTGATCTATATATATATTGTAGAAATATCACGATGTGCAATGTATGAACTAAATCGGTCACTCCCTTCGAGTAACGCACAATTTTTGCGAAATTTTTAACTCTTGTGGGGGATGAACCCGTGGGAATGGACTGACATTGCTCATCTTTGAACTTGATCTAAGTTTCGACAAAATATTATGGTCAAATTTTGGACCGAATCGGTTGATCCAAGTGAGAGTTATCGTGCTCTCCTGCCTCCTCCTGACAGACGAACGGCTCCAAACCATTATTTCAATGAGACACCCTCTTTAGCCTAAAATCTAAGGGTATAAAAATATTACGTGTGACCTTTGCTTTTTCGAAACCGGCATAGCCGATCTATGCAGAAATATTAAACTTAAACAAACTAAGAAAAAACCAACTGATACATTCATTCGTAAGAAGATAAGTGCACAGTTAGCAGAAGTTCCAACAGAATCCACCCAATTTGATATGATACTTGTGATGCTTACTCCTGACACAAGCGAGTTTTTCGCCAAAAAGTGAATACATTCGAAGAAAGCTGAACTTATAATTTGCGATCTTGTTGTTGTGAATACTGGAAAATTGAAAGAGGCGGTTGTTTCTTTTGCCGGGAAGCTGTTTTAAATTGACACCCGGAAAAGATTCCTACCCCGCCACATAGTAGAGTCATTATTTTCCACATAAGTAGCAATGTAAACAATTATCCTATTAAGGGGGCATTGTCGAATTACTAAGTTAAAAAAAAATAGTATATGTCCGTTTTTCATTCATTTTCCTCTTAGCGTGTCATAGATTTTAGTTTAGTCGCAGAACCTGGCCTACATATTTGTCAAAAAAATCACATAGAAAAATTCTGATATGGGAGCCATCGGAGTACGTTCGCCTTGCAAGCAAAAGTCCGACCAGACCATCATTTTCGGCGGAGGCAACTCGCCTCAGTGTAATGTTGTCTTACATATCCTGAGTATTTCACCCATGAAAAACGACAAAAAGTAGGTCCCATATCATTGAATTAAAATGAGTCGGCGTGCAATCATTGAGAAAAAGAGAGAAGTCTTCCTTGCCCCATCGGGGATGCTGGGAAAACATGTGTATGTTTGTATTCTGATATTCTTACACCACAATGTGGAAAGGATATTATAAGTTTGGTTTAGTCGTAGACTTCACATGTGTTATACCATTTTTCATATCTGGATGAAATAAAGCAATTTTGCGATGGGTGTCCGTTCATTAAACATTTTAATAAAACTCCAGACCGCAATTATGGACCGAACGAAATTTTGCATGGAGGTGATGATTGTAAAATAGTTAGGGGGTAAAATGAACAAAAACAAATTTTTTACCATATTTTGCATCAGCTCTGTAGGTAATGGAGCTAGGCCTTGTAACTTAGACGATGCCAACTATTTTATGATTTCTGATAACATATTCGAAGCGAATTGACTGAAAATTTAAATTTTGGGATCTCAGTGGATTAGGAGCATCCTTGCAAAAATTTTTAACGGTTCCGCCGCGGCGGTTTTTATATCTTCCTATGTATTAAAGACGGTCAAACACCAACAAATAAACAAAATAATTACCAAACAAAACTAAAAAAAATCGAAAAAATTTCGAAATTTTTTTTTTTTAAAAAATTTAAAAAAAAAATTTTACAAAAAAAGTTTAAATTTTTGCAAAAATTAAAATAAAAACTCCCTGGGTTTTAATAAAACTTATATAACTCGTATAAAAACTCATATACTCAAAAAAGTTGTAATTTGTGTCAAAAAACTGTAATTCATATGGAAACAGTATAGAAAAACACACATTTTTACCCATGTAATTTTAATAAATTGAAAAAAGTGTTAAACGGACGGAACGGGACGGGTACAAAGGTATATATGGGCTGGAAGAGGAGACTTTCGGAACTTTGTTCCATATTGTTCCACAAAAGTTCTAGTCCACTAAATTTGGAATTTCATAAAATTTAGTACCCGAGGAAAAATAAAATAGGTCATGTTGTGTAAACGCTACGGTTAAAGGCCACAATCCTACCTACCTTACAAAAAACAATGAACACAATAACTGTTATAGTTTCAGAGAAATAGCTTCGTCTTTCTCCAGAAATTTGCAAAAATTACGTATTTCCCAAAAATGGGGAAAATGCTCGTCTTTAGGGGCACGCCACGCCCACACCTTTCAATATTTGGACTTAATTTCTTGGTTTCCTTAGTTTCAATATGTTTACTATGGAATCCCATATAGAAATTAAATATCTTTGACAAAACAATTTTTCGCCAGGAAAATCGATTCCTGAACGATTCTGCGCCGGCTATGAGGTTATTAATTTGCAAATATATGATTCATTCATAACATTGTAGAATGAAAGATTTCCATTTGGCAAACATATCATCCATATTTCAGAGCTCTCTTTACCTTCACCCGTTTGGAAATTATAACTTTTTGCAAAAAAAAAAATCGCTCAAAAAATTGACCTGCATATATTTTGAAGAATTGTTCATTCCAACAAAATAAGAACTGGCCTATTTGGCAGCGCATGTACCCATGATCCGGATTCTTACAATAGCTCAAAATAGCATCGGATGACCAATATTATTCTCTTAATTTCAAAACTATTCTCTTTAGTAGCCTTACTGCGACAATCTTGGTCCTTCCATTGGTTTCCAAATTGTGATTTTCAACTGGTCTATTATAAATGTGTGACAATTTAATTTACCTAAAAGCTATCTATTTTCTTTTGTTTATTGTTATTATTTTCAAGACTAAATAAATAAATCTTTTACGATTTTTTTAACTTTTTTAATTCATACAAAATATATAATTATTTTTAGTCAACTTCTTTAAAATATGTCTATTGAGCAACGACAAATTATTCAGGTATGTGATGGAATCTATTTCTGTTCGATTTAAAAAAAATTAAATCATAGATATCTTTCAAATTAGTTTTAAGGATATAATGATTAAACATATCAAAGACAACTGAAATGTAGACAATTCTAATCCGATATATCGATTTGGAGCAGTTTTCATCACATATCAAATTGTGGTATCATGAATATTTTTTGTGAGCTTTTGAGAGAAGTTCGACTGCACATACGTAGGTACTTCCACTTTACATCAGAATCAGTTACTAAATTCACTTTGTTCATTTTGAAAAATACACTTGGCACCTTAGCTTCCGTTGGTCCCCTTGCCCAATATTTTTGCTAAAGATTTACAAAGTTATTGAAATATCTGAATATTGCACATTTCCAAATTGTCTCGATTAAAAGTATGAAATATCCATACATGTCCATGCAATATTGCAAAAATCCTCTTCTTCAGCGCTCAAAATAGAAATTTGTAGGCTGATCCATGCAGTTAATAAGTAGTTGCCACGACCAACATTTTAGCGATTTTCAACTTATTTATCACGTTGAGGTATACACAAATTTCGCACCATATATCATCACGTAAATCCAAGAATTTTTTGTTTCATTTAAGCAGCTCTAAGATGAAGCTCTTCAGCAAAAAATAAAATTTTGAGTAGAGCAAGAGTAGTAGTAGATGTCACGAAAAAAATCTCTACTATTAGCGCGTCCATAACGAAGAAATCCCATGCACAAGTCCACAAAATGTCGTGTGTGTGATGGATGATGATGACGACGATGACTACGATGATGAGTAGTGACATACAAAAATTCCTCAATAGTAAAGAGAGACGATGGAGTCCAAAGAATTTTCTGTGTACAGAAATGCTATAAAACTCGAGATGCCCTCCACCAAACAAAATGGTTGGGGCACAACTAAATGTTGCTTGGAATTATACACAAATTCTCTGCTGTGTGTGTCCAATAACGTACCACCACCACCTTCGACATGAGGAACAGAAATAACGCCCACCCATTGCCCAAAATGTGGCGCCCAACCATAAAGACCGAAGAGAGAGAGAAACGAGAGTTAGCTTTTAACCGGCTAAGGATTTACTTTGGTGGTGTTTTTCTTGCCATGAAATTTGGCAACCCCGTATTTGCTATAATGCGTAAATCTCTGTTGCTCTCCAAAGTGCGTAAAGATGAGCTGCTGCTGGGAGCTTGCAGAGGTGAATTATGGCACTTTGCACATATTTTTGCACGAAATCGTGGACAAGGGAGCTGATGCGAACATGCCGACAAACAGTAATACGCTGCCAGCTATAACTACGACTGCTGCTTGTGCTCGCTCCACAATTTAGTAGAATGAATGACGGACTGACCGACCGGTTTTGCTGGCACTTGGCAAGAGCGGGATGGTGTTATATCCCAATTGTAGGTTTGTTTCTTTCGCTCTTTATGATGATTGGTTGAGCCAACCATCAAACCATGGTATCATGCTGCGCAAAATCCAACCCATTTCACTAACACCACTATACGGTTGGAATGATTTATGGTTAGGAGCGTCATGAAATTGTACAGCATGTAGCAACAACAACTGGGAGAGTTAGTTTGGCCTAGTATAGCTGTCTCTTTTACTCTTGTGTTGCGGATATACAGAGAGAAATGATTGGTGTGCGATGTTCGTTGCCTCTTTCTTCCTCGCTATGTGTGTGAATGAATTTTGAACGAGTGAATCAAACACACAACCTTTCTTGGACTTTCAAGCACCTCGAACAGGTTTCAAGCCTGGCATGTATCAACAGAAAGGTGCTCTATCTAGTACAGTGTGGAGGTATTTTTATATCGTGTCGCTTAACGTTGTTTGTTTTTTCCTGCTTTGTTAAAGGCCGTATTCCGTTTGTTCGTTTTGAAAGCTTCAATTTGATAACGGTTTTGAAGAATTAAGAAAAAGTGAAAAGAAAATATTGAAAAATTGAAATTGTGAACCGTTTCTGAAGTTTGAAAAAAGGGAGTTAGTTGTGCCCTTTAAAACATTTAAAGGTTGTTGCAACAAACAACCTTCCGCCAACATTGTTGGTTGGCTAGAAGCTACAACGCAACGCGTTCTAACCGTTTGCTCGCTCGCCCGCTCGTTTGTCCAGCTCTCACGAGAGTACGTGTGTGTGTTCGTCGTAGCCCTACACAACCTTGTCATCATACAGCAAAAAGGTTCTAGTTGCGTGTCGCGCTCTCTGCCTGCCTGCCTACCAACCGACCATTTACAAGAGTGCACCAGCTTTCAAACATTGTTGTTATCATCGTCGCTCGCTGTCTGTCGGTCGTCGTTTGGTTGGTTGGTGCCCGCTGTCGTAAGTGCGTGTGTAGTTGTAATCGTTAACGGTGTGCGTGTGCCTGCTGTGTGTGAGTTTGAATTGAACTACGGAGTTTTCCTTCACGGGATTTACGGGAAATCACGTTTTGAAAAGATCATTTGCGTTTTGTAATTCGGCGATTCATGTCGTACAGCGGCGCGTCACTCACTTATGTCGTAGAGAATAGAAACACAAAAAAAAAAGATAAACACTTTTGAAACAAAGCAAAAGAACTTATCTCTTAAACAAAAAAAGAAACAAAAAAATTATTATTATTGTGTAACACAAAAGATAAGCAAATAAAGGCAAGAAACATAACAAAAACCAAACCAAAACACACACAAAAAAGTGCAAAATAATAACGAAACAATCATCAAAACGGAAGAATTGTTTTCATTACATTCAAAAAATAAAAACAAAAATTGTTGTGAGAAAAATAAACAAAAATCTCAATAAAGAAAAACAAAAATTATTCAAAACAAACCCAAGTGTGACAAATACTCAAGACAAGCAAGGAATAAACCACATCAACGATTTGAAACAAAAATATTGAAAGAAAAAAGTTATGAATGAAAAATAAAAATCACAAGAAAATTTTGAAGAAACACCATGACCACTTGTGAATAGCAAAAGAAACAAAATATTTTTATTTTCAAAAAAAATCTAAAATTCCAAAACTCCAAAAACTTAACACAAAAAGTGCCAATTTTTTCAAACACTTAACAACTTTAACAAATTGAAAACATCAAAAAAGTGTTGTCGTAAAACAACAGCAACATGCTTACCATGGAATCAGATATGAAAGGTGGCATCTTACATGCCACAATGCCTCCACATCATGCCTCAGCTGCCCTACATGGCCATGCTGCCTCGCCGTACAGTGCTTTGGGTCCACTCATGAATCTTGGCCAATCACACTTGACCCAATCACATCTTAGCCATCATCATCAGCATCACATGTCATCACACCTGGCCAGTCAGGCTGGCAGCACACCCAACGGCACCACAAGTGTACTCAGCTCGCTGCAGAACAGCATGGCCCAGACATTGAATGGTAATTCGGGACACAACTCGGGCTCCCCTTTGCACAGTTCCAGTGATTTAAGTCCCACCCAAAGTTCCCACACCAGTATCGGTAGTCATCACATGACTTCGCCGGGACAAAATCATCATCACTCACATCACCACTCGTCCGGAGGTATGGGTGGTCAAAGCACCCCCCTTAGCTCGGGAGGTAGTTCCGCCGGTGGTGGTGGAGGCGGCAATGCTGGCCAGCTAAACAACAACAACCCCTCCAGTGCCAGTAAAGCTGCCCAAAGTGCCGCTGAACGTGTTAAGCGGCCCATGAATGCCTTTATGGTTTGGTCTCGTGGTCAGCGTCGCAAAATGGCCTCGGACAATCCAAAAATGCACAACTCAGAAATATCCAAACGCCTTGGGGCCCAATGGAAAGATTTGTCGGAAAATGAAAAACGTCCATTCATCGATGAAGCCAAACGCCTAAGGGCTGTACACATGAAGGAACATCCCGACTACAAATATCGTCCACGTCGCAAGACAAAGACCTTAACCAAAACCAAGGAGAAATATCCCATGGGTGTTGGTGGCCTACTACAAGCATCAGAGGGTAATCCGCCCACGGGCAGGGCCAGTTCAGCCAACTCGATCTCATCGGCAGCCCAACAAGCGGCGGCGGCCGGAGTCAACAGGGATATGTATCCCATGAGTGCTCCCAATGGCTATATGCCCAATGGTTATATGATGCATGATCCCTCCGCCGCTGCAGCCTATCAAAGTCAACATGGTGCCTACATGGGCAACTATCATCGTTACGATATGGGACAAATGCACCAAGCTGCTGCCGCCGCCAACTACATGAATGCTGGTTCCGGCTATGGCATGTATGGCACAGTTTCTGGTGGCCAAACCTCACCCTATGGCAATGTTCAACAGCCCGGCTCACCTTATGGTACGGGAAGTGCACAACCCCAGCCCGGTTCACCCTACGGCATCTCCTCCGGCCAACCTGGTTCTCAAGTTTCCTGCCAAAGTCACAGTCCCAGCGATTCAAGTGTTAAATCAGAACCCGTCTCACCCAGTCCGATGCACAGCTCCTCCTCGCAACAGCAACAACAACAACATCAGCAACAACAACAAAATTCCGCCGCCGCCGCTGCAGCAGCTGCCGCTGTCATAACCAACAACAATAATCATGTGATGAAACGTGAATATCTCAGTGGCCAGCAACCAGAACTGAATCACCTGATGAACATGTATCACCTGTCCGATGGCATGCAAGTGTCGGCGGCAGCAGCTGCCGCCGCTGCTGAACATCATCAGCGGAATCTGATGCATTATCAAAATAGTTCGCCCGATTTGCAACAACATCAAGTGGCGGCGGCCCATCATCATCATCAGCAGTCGATGCGTTCCATGGCTCCATTGGCCCATATGTGAGAAATGGCAACGGCATTTGGAGCTCACTCAACAGCAAGCAACACAACGCTGCCCATGGTTTCAAGAAGTGGTCTGGCTGTTGAGAGTACGACTCACTGTGGCTTAAGTCAGCAACAACAACAACCTCCTGCCCCCACGTTGTCCTCTTCCCATAATTCATCATCTTCGTCGTCCAATTCTTCCTCCTCCCATCATCTAAATCAACGTTTATTGCTCAATCAGCAGCAGCAGGATGAGCAGCAAATGCATTTAGCGGATGACCAGCAGCAACAACAACAGCAACATCTAGAAGAGAACTCCTCACCTTCAGAGCTAATTGTACAACATCATCAACAGTTACAACAATCGGCCGATATTTTGTCTTCCCACCTGCAGCAGCACCAACTGAACTCCTCAGGTGTTCCTGGTGCTGCAACCACGGTGGAAGGTAATTCGAATGGTGAAAGTGGCCGTGGATCATTTGCCTATGGCCAGGGCCGTTTAAGCCCTATTGCTTCGGCGGGATCCTCGGGAGGAGGCAGCCGTTCATCGGCCCATTCTTTGCCCTCGCATTCACCGGCGGCTCTGCATCACCACAACTTGACTGGCTATCAAGTGCAAACGTCGGCAGATAATGGTTGCGGTAGCGGTGCTACCGTGGTGACCTCAGCAGCCATAATGGGTCGCCTAACAGCCGGCGGCAGCGGTGGCGGCAGTGTGGTTGTGGACAACAATGGTTTCAGCATGTCAGATGCCAGCGCTGGTGGATCACTGTCCTTGCTGCAGAATCCCCATCATCCGAGCAGTCATCATCACTTGGCGGCTCACTTGCCATATGCATCGCTAGCAACGGCCGCTCATCACCACCATCATCCGCATCACCATCATTCCCACCATCATCATCACCACCATCATCATCCGCACGATGCAACAGGACTGTTGGATATCTCCACCTTGTAAATTATTATTCATCAATCGAAAACAACCTCCCCCCCACTCCACAAACAAAAAACAACTTTAATTTTAAATTAACTTTAAATAAATTTAATTAAATCAACAAAAATAAAAACTTAGTTCTTGACATTAGTTCTAATGTAAAAAACAACAAAAACAAAAATAATCAACCTCTCCCCAACCAAATTCCCCTTAAAAATGGAATACAAAAAATTGTGTATAAAGATAAAAAAATTATTAAATAAAGTTAGTAATAATACTATATAAACAAGAAACAAATAATACATATTTAGAAAATTAATTAAATAATTTAAAACAACAAAAGAAAAAACAACAACGTCACCAAGTAGAAACCAATCAAACAGCAGCGTTAGTTAATTCTCTCCTCTACGCAACGTTCTTTTTGGAGGAAAACAGAAGAAAAAATAATTCACACAAAAAAAAAATCAACTCAACAACAAAGAAAGAAATTCTGTAGTCTCCACATAAAAAGTTAGAAAAATTATTTCTCAGTTAACCGACGGCAAAGTGGTGGAAATCTTCGAAATCTTCCAAGGTTCAGCTGCTGGAACGTTTTTGCAAAGTTTATGTTTCCAAAGACTGCCTTACATCTTCAAAAAGGCATTGTAGATTTTGCTTCCAAAAGTAAAGCCTCTTTGGCATTGTGGACTTGAACTACAACTACGAATTTTAAAACTTAAATTGGAACGATTGCAATTTTTTCAGAAAAAACAAAACTATTTTGCCGTTGGCATGTCATCAACGCCCCAAAGCTCTATCAGCGCAGTTGATCGATATCACGCCAAAAATACAAACAACACCTCATCCATTTTCCCCCACATTATAAAAATTTCTTTCTTTTTGTTGAAACGAAATAAAATCTAAATAAAAAAATAGTCACACAAACAAAGAACTGAAATGAAAATGAAAACCAACTATTTGTAAATTAAACTAGAAATTAAAATTAAATACAAATAACAAACAACATTCCGCCTCATCTTCCTCTCCCCCTCTCTCACTCTCAAAATATTTTCTCCAAAACAAAAAAACAAAAAACCTGTAAAATTATCAAAACAAAATTTACAAAAATCACAACAAAAAAATATAATTTGTAAAATGTGTGATAAAAAATGTTAATTATATTTCATAATTATTATATGATTATTATTACTGAATATATACGATAAACAAAATACAACAAAACGATAAAACAAACTACACTTATTATTATTACTATTAATTAATTATTATTATTATGAATATAATTATTATTATTTTTTTGTTAATTGTAATTAGTTTTTCGAAAACAAACAACAACAACCACACAAAAAATCTATGTTTATAAGTCTTTTTTATATTTGATTTTATTTGAATTCGAATAAAAACTTTATGACGTGTAAAATAACTTATGTTTAACACAACAACAACAAAAAATTTAAACAATTTGTCTTTTGATTTCTTTAAACAAAATAACATGAAATATTCTCGGGAGGGTAGTGACGATAACAAGTGCATTTGCCGCTGGGTAGGCAAACACTTATTTCAGAAATTTTGGAAATAAGTTACAATCCACATTGGGCAAGTTTACTTGCTACAAGTCTGTGTTTGGAGAAGAGACACGTTAGGAAAAAATGAAATGGAAATTGAAAAAAATTGCTCGTATTTCAGCAACTTTCAGATAATTACGTTTATATTTTTCAACATTGACATTATTTTCATTGATTGAAAACAAGACTTACTTGAAGTTAAGCTTTTATAGACGCAGGAGGCATTTTAAAAGGGAACGAAAAAAAATGCCGCAAGAAAAGTCGGAACTTATATAAAGTTTCAAGAAACCTTTAAACATAAAATGCCGTTGGGAAATTAGTAGTGTATAGTTGAGCAGTGAATAATGTATAATGTTCATTATACATGAAGTATAGCAAAAATGTTAATTAATAGCAACTCAACTGTTTTAAATTTCGAGAACTTTACGCTCATACCCTTATTATAGACACTGTGGTCTCTCTTTCAGGTAAAAGTGATAGAAACAATTTTGATTCAATTTGCCATTGAATGTATTCGGATATTTATATGACAATCCGCATTTGTATATTAAAATCATACCATAACAATTAATCGAGAGTTGTGACATTAATGACTACATTAATTAATTTTATTTGTATTCATGTGTGACAAGTCCTCTTTCATTATTTTGACTTTATAACTAATTGTAGAGCTCAAAGAAGGAATTTTGATTTTTTTAGATACAACTACGAAATGTTAAGTACAGTTGAACCTCGATTATCCGCGAATCGATTATCCAGGAACCTCCATATCCGTGATAGAAAATAAATGTTGGACATTTCTTCTATTTTCGTTATAAATTTCGTTGCTCGGGAGTAAAAACACACTTTCCAATTAATCTGATTAAGCAAACAGAAGGTAAACAAACGAAAAATGGAAATTCTCCCGTATTACACAATTTGCGTATTTATGGTATCACAAAAACCATGTATCCTTCTAAAATTTGGTGGATTACCGTAACGAATTTAATAAAAATTGCAGATTTTCATATTATTGTACAATATTATGTCATTTTTACTTAAAAAATATGTTCAAAAACTGCGTAAAAGCATTGCCTCCATTATCCGGAAAAATCGATTATCCGTAATGCCTCCGGTCCCGACCATCACGGATAATCGAGGTCCGACTGTATATTGTTTTATTTTAAAGGGCACATCTTTACTTTCCGAATTTTTTTATAAAAAAAAATATTACATAGGGTTGTGAGAAATGACCGACTACGAAACACCCTTTTTATTAAAACGGTTTGCGGTGTTCACTCCAGCTCGAAATTGAATCACATACATATTTTTGTAAGCTCATTAAGTAAACGCAGGTCAATTCTGCAAATTTTAACAACTATCGATATTATTCAAATTTATTTTGTTATTGTAAAAAAAAAACAACACAAACAAATGAAAATGTTGAAAAAAATAAACATTTAGGGCAATCATGAATATTTCCCTCGGAATTTTTCCGCACGGAAAATAATTTTAAAAGGTGAAATTCTTTAAAAATCAATCTAGCCTATTCGACAAAAATATTTGATTTTTGGACATAAATATGGAAATGAAAAAATTGTGAAATTGGGAATAGGGAACAAATTCGGCACGGACTTTTTATTCACTATTGCCCTGAATGAGCAAAGTTGTTACAGAATAGGCTCCCTGATATTACTGTGGATTTTAAAATATATCCATTAAAAAAAAAAAAAACAAGTGAGAAAAGGCTATAGTCGGTACGGGGCCTACTATGTGATACCCTACACCACTACCTCTGTGCATTATCTTTCCACTCGAAAACATTTCTCTTACGGAGATACGAAAGTTTTCACCTATCTGGCTTTTATATCAAATGACTTAATACGAACTGAACCAAAATAATTAATATTTAATTTTATATTTGACTACTATCGACATCACCAACATCAATAGGCTTCTATCTCTGTGAGAAAATTTCGTGATCAAAATTCCGACCTGCAGTGTGATTGCAGAAAAAGTAGAAAAAAAGGATGCATTGCCGACTATTTCGATATCTCTATTATTTGACCACCTACGCCAACCTACTTTGCATAATTTTAAAGATGCGATTTTCTACTTTCTTAGTCAGGCTTTGCTTTTAGAAGGTCCCCAGCCAAAGGTGTGATATCAGTCATTATTATTAAAATCGCAAAAATGAAAAGTTGGGTTCTATTAGCGACTAATACGATATCTTCGTTGTTTGATCACCTACGACAACCTACGTTACATCCTTGTAAAGGTGATATTTTCTACTTTCATTGCCAGGTTTTGCTTTTTGAATACTCCTTATAGATATTTGGTTTGGAACAAAATGTTGACTTTTTCTACAAATAAATTTTTTGCTCATTCCGACCCCTAAATATTATCCGACCACGACCAAAATCAATAGAGATCCCCACTAACACTCGAAATTTCGTGACGATCCGATCAAAATTGCGACCTGTAGCGTGATTTCTAAAAAAAATTGAAAAATGGGATGTATTACCGATTATTGAGATATCTCCGTTTGTTGGTCATCTACGCCGACCTAGTTTGAATCATTGTAAAGATAGGATCTTCTACTTTCATAGTCAGGCTTTGCTTTTGAAAAGTCCCCAACAAACCTGTGATATTCGTCAATATAATTGAAATCGCAAAAATTAAAATTTGGGTTTTATTTGCTGTTATTGTGATATCTTCTTCACCTACGAGAACCTACTTTATATAATTAGAAAGGCTATATTTTCTACTTTCATTGTCAGGTTTTGCTTTTGGTATAACTCATATAGAAGCTGAGATATTCGCCTTTGAAAAAAACGTTGTCTTTTTATACACATACGTTTTTTGCCCATTCCGACCCCTAAATATTATCCGACCATCACCAAAATCAATAGGCTACTTCCCCTCCGGGACCCCCATCAACATCCAAAATTTCGTGACGATTTCGTTGCGTCCTGTAGCGTGATTACAAGGTTTAGATGGACAGACGGACGGACTGACGGACGGACACACATAGCCAGATCGACTCACCTCGTCGAGATATTCATTTTGGTATATATATGTATGAGTCTACGACCATTATTTCGATGCGTTACAAACTTTTTGGCCAAAACCAACTTATAATCCCCACATAGTGGTGTAGGGTATAATAATGGACAGTCTAAGTTAAAGATTTCGATTTTAAAGAGAAAATGCTCCGTGTTTAGTCAAAAATCAAAAAAATAAAAAAAAAAATAATTCTCATTAAAAATTTTGTTATACGTAATAAGCACACAAAAATGATGATCGTTCCATTCATTTTCGAGTAAGAGTGAATGCAGATTACAAAAACGTCATTTGGAGAAAAAAAGCGTTTCAAGTTTTTATTTCACATACAAATCACAAAGGATTATTACCTTTCGATAGTCAGTCAACTTTGTTCCGATCAAGGCATATGTATATAAGGTAAATGCATGAATTACAACAACTAACAAATTTACAAAAACAACGTTGTTGTTATAGAAAATATAATGTCAACGAAAATATTGAACAATGGGGTCGTTCTAAAAATTTTCTCAGGAAAAACATAAATACATTTTGAAAATCCTCTAAAATAGAACAAATTTGAATTTCGATAGTCAGTCAACTTTGTTCCGATCAAAGCATATTTATATAAGGTAAATGCATGAATTACAACAACTAACAAATTTACAAAAACAACATTGTAGTTATAGAAAATTTAATGTCAAAGAAAATATTGAATAATGGGATCGTTCTAAAAATTTTCTCAGGAAAAACATAAATACATTTTGAGAATCCTCTAAAATAGAACAAATTTGAATCAAAATGTAAATATAAAGCGTTTACGATGAAAAGAAGTATTTTATGATAGAAAATTTCGAAGTTTCAAATTTCATGAGTAGACCCTATTACATTTTGAAAACCAAATTTACAAAAAAAGTAAAAATACAGATGATTGTCGCATTTACCTTATATAAATGTGCCTTGGTTCCAATCGCCTTTTACTTCAAAAATAATAGACCGCGATTGCAAAGTTAGTCAAGAGCAGGTTTTAAAGTGAATTTATCCGAAATTTTGTGTGGGAGGTACCCGAAGGAATGGGCAAATATAGTCCATATTCAAACCTGATCTATATCTGGTAGATATATTTTGATCTTTCAGGCTATTTTCTATGGTTTTGCCTCTGATGAAACTTGTACCGTCGTATGGGGGGCAATGAATACAAGTTGTTGCAACAAAAATCAAAGCGATTCGAGAGTAGGTCCTAATCTGAACTTATCCGAAAATTTGTGTGGGAGGTACCCGAAGGAGTGGACCGATTGAGTCCATTTTGGAACCTCATCTAAGTATAGTAGAAATTTCACGATGTGCAAAGTATGGGTCAAATCGGTTACTTCCTTCAAGAGTTATCGTGCACACAAATTTTCCGAAAATTTTCAAACTTTTGTGGGGGAGGTACCGGAAGGAGTGGACCGATATAACCCATCATCGAACTTAAACTAAGTTTGGACAAAATATTGCGAAAGCCAAATTTTGGACCAAATCGGTTTATCCGTTCCACCACCCAGCCAGACAAACGGACATGGCTAAATCAACTCCAAATTATCTGAAACAAACACATTTCGTCCAAACGTACATGGGGTCTATAACTATTATTTCGATGAGGCACATTTTGCCCGTATGAAAGTGTATATACCCTCGTTAGCATAAATGCTGAGGGTATAAAACAACGAAGAACTATGGCGTCAAGCCCTATATTGAAATCCTCTAGGTAGCAGAAAACAAAGAAAGACCTGAAAGAGAAAGAAAAGAGAAGAAGTCTATGAAGGAGTTAAAATCCACTGGACATTCATGGAGCGAAATAAAAAACAATAGCAAATCAGATTATCATGGATGAAAAGTTAAAAAGAAAACCAGAAGGTCTTCTCAAATTAAATAAATATACAAGTCTTCCTGCAAAATAGCAAGAGGATTTCAATAGATGACCAATACGAATTCTTGCAGAAGATCTGTAGGAATTTTAGTAGTAGTAGGCTCTACATTAAAATTCAGCAGGTATCCTCATAAAATTCCAGAGGTTTTTTCACGTAAGATCAACAAAACTTCTAAAAACAACAGTAGGGTTTTAATAATCTATATTCTAGGCACGGTGCTCTTGATTCTGTAGTTTTTGCGGATTCTGAAACTACGATGTTCATAGATGAGAAAAATCAAAAAAAAAAAAAAAAAAATCACCGGAGCGCTTTTTAAATAAATCGCGATTTAAGTTGAAATTTTTAGGGGGTTTTTAGGGTTTCACGATTTTGCTTGGAAATCGCAAGTCTTATCGAAATGGGACTAAAGAAAATGTTGTACCTACGAAAATTCTCTACAAGATTTTATGATAGTTTCATAGATTTTACCGTTATTGAGATATATAAGTTAAAAATGGGGCAATGCATTGACTGTACTGCTACCTTATAAAACAAGTTCATACATGGTACGCCTTAACAAACTTTAAGTGAAAACCGCTTACACCTGGGAAGTTTTTGCGGATTTTGAAACAGCAATGTTCATAGGTGAGAAAAATCCCAAAACAAGAAAAAATCGCTGGAGGAATTTTTAAATAAATCGCGGTCAAAATTCACGTTTTCAGGTTTATTTTAGGGTTTCGCGATATTGCTTGGAAACCGAGACTCCTATCGAAATGGAGCCAAAGAAAATGTTGGAGCTGTAAAAATTCTGTAGAGGATTGACCGTTATGATTTGTTAATAGGTTTTACCATTTTTGAGAAATACAGAGATGTTCATGTCACATTTTTAGCTTTTTTGTTAGGTTTTCACGATTTTCTTGAAAACGGTAAGTCCTATCGAAATGGGACTAGAGAGAATCTTTTAACTGTGAAAATTCTCTACAAGATTGGTTTCTTATTTTTTTCTTAGGTTGTACCATTTTCGAGATATATAAGTTTAAGTTGAGAAATTGTAGTCATGACATTGTTTTATAAGGAGGCGATACAGTCAATGCATTGTCCCAATTTGCACTTCTATTGCTACGTATAATTGGCTGTTATACTTATTTATTAGACAGCGGGATCCTATGCAAATGCATATATGGCAAGGATGGTCGTAGAGAAAATCTGATTAGACAGAAACTCGTTTTATCACAAAATAAAATAAAATTAGGCCCAGAAATTTGTGCATATTTTGACATATTTTTACATATTTGCATAAAATGAGCATATGCAAAAATATATACAAGGATTTGTGGTCTAAAAATCCCACCGAAATGACTGAAATGTGGTATTAAGTCTTCGTTAGGGGTATGAAACTTTACACCTGAAATTTGTCCGCATGGGTCAACATCTTCATGTAGCCCCATAGAACGGTACCTCCCGATTTCCGATATTTTAAGGGTTGTGTCCTCAATATCACACTTAAATGATTGAAATTTGGTATTTAGTCTTCGTTGGGGTATAAAACCTTCCACCTGAAATTTATCGGTATAGGTTCACGTCTTCATATAGCCCTCATAGAACGGTACCTCCGGATTTCTAGTATTTGAAGGTTGTTGCCTCAATATCCCTCCGAAATGGCTGAAATTTGGTATTAAGTCTTACTTGGGGGTATAAAACATTCCACTTGAAATTTGTCGGTATAGGTCCACGTCTTCATATAGCCCCCATAGAACGGTGCTTCCGGATTTCGGGTATTTAGAAGGTTGTGGGCTCAACATCCCTCCGAAATGGGTGAAATTTGGTATTAAGTCTTCCTTGGGGGTAGACAACTTTCCACCTAAAATTTGTCTGTTTATGTTAAGGCCTTCATATAGCCCCCATAGAACGATACCTCCCGATTTTCGGTATTTTGAAGGTTGAGGCTGTGGTTATACATTTCTCTATTTTATTGACTTGTCTGAAAAGAATTTTAAACAGAAAAATTGTACATACAAGCATTTTTGTACCTATTATTGAAATATTTGTTGCATATGTCATATGTTTCGATTGCAATTTAATCAGAAGCCAAAAATATCCCCAGTCCCAAAATTTAAAATGAATCGGACCAAAAATAGGGTTTGCATAAAAGTCCGCAGTCTAGTAATTATGGACCAATAACAACAATATTTTGAGAGAAGATTTCCTCCCTAAAAAAACTCTGAAATCCAATTTTCAACTAATTCTGTTTGAAAATACATGAAGTCAAAAGGTAATGTTACAGGAGGACTACTCCAAAATATTGTCTATGTCAAAAACTTTTAGTGTAAATATTTCCTTTTCATAGGGAGGGAACTCCAGAGCTAGTTCTGTTGGAAATGTGTCTACGACAAATCGGTAGGTACCGTCAAATGGGGGATATACTTAAAGAGGGCATACAGTTTACACCACTGGGAATCTCTAACACATAAAATGTATTCGTAAAATAAAGCGAAGTTGATTTATTATTTCGATCAACACTACCGACAAAACATAGTGAATACTAGAAAAAAACGAATTACCCAGGAAATCACACTCTTTTTTTGCGTTCGGGTCGAGTGTGTGTGAATTACAGAAAAACTTCGTAACCAGCTATAACTGTCTGTTCCGCAATAATTTTTATTTAATTTTATAATTTTAAATATACAGCAAAATTCAATTAAAATGTCAATCCTTTAAATTGTATTTTTAAGTCTTTGATAGCAAAATAAGAGGTCATATTTTTCTCTGGGTATGTCGCTAATGTACCAAATTCTTTTAATCTCTTTTACACTCTTTTGTTTTGTGTTCGGGTCGAGTGTGTGTGAATTAAAAAAAAAACTTCGTAACCAGCCATAACCGCCTGTTTCGCAATAATTTTTATGTCTATTTGTTGTCCTTAAAACAATCAAACTAAAAAAATAAATATAAATAAACAATTTTAAGGCTTTAATTCAAAAATTAAATTCGTACAATATTGGTTTTTAAAAGTTGTTGTTATAATATTCTGCAAGTCCTTTTTTCTTCACTAAGTAACCTGCCCACGAAAGTCTTCAGGTAAATGATTGCAAAACCAAATTCCCCAATGTACCTGTTATGCAGTTTGTTACACATTGCGGAAATTCCCGTAATATCGGAAATTCCAATTGCCCACATTTTATTGCAGCTCATAAACCGAAACAATAGTCTTCGCGTGAACTGTCATAATCCGCCCAAGGAAGTGAAAGATGTAATTCAATATTGCCTCCTTGTAACTTTATGCGCGACGTTTTATTACATTTTAGTCATAGTTTTATTAGGCCAAAGATTATGCGCTAAATATGGCTTAAAGGTTTGCTGCGCACGCATAACCATTCAGTTCAATAACACACGTACAGGTAGCTAGTAATCGATGTAGGGATCTGTTAAGGGATCGCGACAAGATTGTTTAAATCTTTAAGGAGTTTTTTGGAATTTATTGAAACACAAAATCGAAACTCAATGCATCGAAATTTACAATTAGATATAAAAATAAAAATTAAAAGAAATCTGAATTTCTTAGGAATTTAAGCGAAAAAATATTAATCATTTACTCAGAAAAATAACGTAAATACTCCATCAAGCCAGCAGGGTCCAGCCACCACAATGAAGGAAAATGGGGTTTATGGATCGACTCGAACATGTTTTCTTGGAGCAAGTCTCGAAAACGTCTTCAAACTACCTCCGTATTTCCTTCAACTAGTCTCATTACAAAGAATTGGTATTATCCAACTTCCATCTCCAATAACCGTAACAAATGTTGACATATACGGCTAGTTAATGTCAACTCAATTTATTTGCCATATTAGCACATTTGATTAAGATGCCAATAAAAATATTAAAATTAATGTTATATTAAAATGTTAACCTTTTAAAATAAGAAACACTAAAAAAACACCTTGATTTACATACATACTCGTATATGTCGAACTGTGTATGTATGCATATAGTTTACGGTTCATAGGTTTATCACTACGATTTATCATTGAGTCTGTGCTCTCCTCGTCAATATATTCGTAAAAGACTATGAATAAATTCATGGCTTTAGCTGGCAATTTGAAAGCCTCAGCTCTGAGCTAAGGTGAAGAGGCAGCTGATAAGCATGGAAAAAAGATTCAACCGGTATGTGATCATAAATAAATTTCAAGCGGCAAGTGTTGGCATTTTCGGAACTTCGAAAATGTTTTCAAAAAAAATGAATATAAACAAATAAACAAACAACCAAGGGAGATGGGGGGAACAAACAACTTAAACAACAACAATGGAAGAGAAAAAACGAAAACCCAAAATAAAACATTGATCATTTGAAGCTATCGTTATTGCTTTCTACAGGTATTGGGAGTTTTGTCTAAAACTCAACTGCAATTTATTTTATTTTTTATTAACTTAATTTGTTTGCTTTTATTTTTAAATATTAAAATATATATTAAGTAAACATAAATGCATATGTGTTTTTATTAGGATACGATTAATGCAAATAATAATTTTGTGCGGGGTTGGCAGTGTCTCCAGGCCAGCTGTTTTAAAATGCCTTAAATCAACAGAAGAATCAACTCTTATCTTAAACAAATATCTTTAATAAAACATACTAAACATTTCACATTTTACTAATTTGCTTTTGGATTTTTGGTTAAATTGAAACAACAACAAAATCTGTACGAAAATAAAAAACAAAAAAACTTATTAGATTTTTCACCTTTGCAAACTATTTGTCGGCTTTATTGACAATGGGTAAATGAAAGTTGTATTTTTTGATGGTGTCTGTTTATTTGTGATTCCTATCAAAGTTGGAAAGTTTCATTGACCTTCAAACCTTGAAAAGTTTATAAGTAAATGACATTGTGCGACATACATACATATACATATATAAATAGTTATTTGATTTTGAATTATTTCGGAAGCTTCAACTGAAAGCAGCGGGAAATATAGACCAAAGAGAGAAGACTAAACCAACCAATCAAAAATATGAGAAATCGCATGCTATCATTACAAGTGTCTGGTTTAATCCATTAAAGTCCAAGATCATTTAAAATAAAATATGTGAAAATTAATTTAATTAATTCAAATATTTTGAATGATTTTCCATTGAAATCCCCAATCATATTGACCTCATTGTCTGATAAAATTGTTTGATTCATTTGATTATCGCAAGCCTCCTTGTCCATTTAGGAGCGTTTCTGCTCGATTTTTAAGAAATGCTTTTTAAAAAATCCATTCTTGTAGAGAATTTTCACAACTACAAGATTTTCTCTAGTCCCATTACGATAAGACTTGCCGCTTTAAAGCAAAATCGTGAAAACTTAAATCGTGAATCATAACAAAAATATTAAAAATGTGACCTGAACTTCTATATCTCAAAAATGGTAGAACCGAGGAAGAAATCTTAACGGGAAATTTTCTAGAGAATTTTCACAGCAACAACATTTTCTTTAGCCAGATTTCGATAGGACTTGCGGTTTCCAAGCAAAATCGCGAAAATCTAAAATAAACCTAAAAATGTGAATTTCACCGCGATTTATTTAAAAATCTCCCCAGCGATTTTTTCTTGTTTTTGGATTTTTCTCATTTGTGAAAATTGCTGTTTCAGAATCCGCAAAAACTTTCCAGATGTAAGCGATTTTTATTTAAAGTTTGTTAAGGCGCACCGTTTTATAAGGAGGCGATGCAGTCAGTGCATTGTCCCAATTTGGACTTCTATATCTCAAAAACGGTAAAACCTACGAAAATATCACAAAGATGAATCTTGTAAAGAATTTTCACAGCTACAATATTTTTTCTAATCCTATTTCGATA
Organism: Musca autumnalis; assembly: GCF_047663935.1. NCBI lineage: Eukaryota > Metazoa > Arthropoda > Insecta > Diptera > Muscidae > Musca > Musca autumnalis. Next base: position 8,734,315 of record NW_027411755.1, on the reverse strand, counting down.
GGACTTGCGGTTTACAAGCAAAATCGTGAAAACCTAAAAAAAGACTAAATATATGGACTTTGATCTCGATTTATTTAAAAAGCGCTCCGGTAATTTTTTGTTTTTTTTTTTTTTCATTTTTCTCATCTATGAATCGGCAAAAACTTTCCAGGTGTATGCTCCTTTTATTTAAAGTTGGTTCAAGAGCACCGTGGTGAACATGTGAATACCTGGGTAATCCAATGTCATTAGAGGACCGCGAAAAGTCTTCTGATGTCTGTAGAAGACCTCTAAAAGTCTTCCGTTGTCCATATAACACCTCTAGAGGTTTTTCTTACGTCTTTCGAAAACCTCCAGAGGTTTTTTGATGTCTTTAGAAGACCTCCAGAGGTTTTCTGTTGTCTTTAGGAGACCTACAATGGTCTTGTTTTGCCTATAGTAGACCCCCAAAATCTTCTGTTTTCTTTAGAAGATCCCCAAAAGTCTTATGATGGCTTTACAAGACCTCCAAAGGTCTTCTGTTGTCTTAAGAAAAGTTCCAAAGATCGACTGCTGTCTTTAGATGACGTGCAAAGGTCTTCTGTTACCTTTAGAAGCCCTCCAAATGTCCTCAGTTTTCTTCAGAATGCCTCAAAGGTCTTCTGTTGTCTTTAGAAGACCACAATATGTCTTCTGTTGTCTTTAGTAGACCTCAAGAGATCTGTTGTCTATAAAAGACCTCCAAAGGTCTGCTGTGGGCTTTAGAAGACCTCCAAAGGTCTTCTGTTGTTTGTAGAATGCCTCAAAGGGTCTTCTGTTGCTTTTAGAAGACCACAATATGTCTTCTATTGTCTTTAGTAGACCTCAAGAGATCTTTTGTTGTCTATAAAAGACCTGCAAATGTCTTCTGCTGTATATAGAAGACCTCTAAAGGACTTTGGTTGTCTTTAGAAGACATCCAAAGGTCTTTAGTTGCCTTTACTTCTAAAAGCATGTCGTTAGAAGACCGCAAAAGCCTTCAAATATCTGTCTTCCGAGGGTCTTCCGTTGTCCATATAAGACTTATAGAGGCTTCTCTGTTGTCTGAAGAAAACCTCCAGAAGTTTTCTGATGTCTTTAGAAGATCTCCAGTGTTTTTCTGTTGTCTTTAGGAGACCTACAAAGGTTTAATGTTGCTTATAGTAGACCCCCAAAATCTTCTGTTTTCTTTAGAAAATCCCGAACAGTCTTATGATGGCTTTAGAAGACCTCCAAAGGTCTTTTGTTGGCTTAAGAAGACTTCCAAAGATCGTCTGCTGTCTTTAGAAGACCTCCAAAGGTCTTGTGTTGTTTTGAGAAGACTTCCAAAGATCGTCTGCAGTCTTAAGAAGACTTGCAAAGGTCTTCTTTTGGCTTTAGAAGACCTCTAAAGATTTTCCGTTGTCTTTAGAAGGCCTCCAAATGTTTTTAGTTGCCTTTAGAAGACCTCCAAAGGTCTTCTGTTGTCTTTAGAATGCCTCAAAAGATCTTCTGTTGTCTTTAGAAGACCACAATAGGTCTTCTGTTGTCTTTAGTAGACCCCAAGATATCTTCTGTTGTCTATAAAAGACCTCCAAAGGGCTTCTGCTGTATATAGAAGACCTCTAAAGGTCTTCGGTTGTCTTTAGAAGACATCCAAAGTTCTTCACTTGCCTTTACAAGACATCCAAAAGTCTTCTGTGTTCTTTAGAAGACCTCTAAAGGTTTTCTGCACTCTTTTTTTGGCCAGCAAATTTACACACATTTGTATATGTTCTCTATTTCAATTCAAAAATATTGGTTAACCTATCCATTAGCCAACATAAGAAAGGATTTTCACTCGAGGAGATCTCTTAATTTTGTTCTCTGTAATTTGATAATATCTTATGGTCGTTAGATTGGAGTATTGCACTTTCCAGTCATACGGGCATCTTTAATGTTTTTCATGACAAAAACACGAGCCTGAGATTGTACATTCTTAGTTCGGCTTATAGGACCAGACCTCTATCTAAGACTATGCACGAACTATCAAGAGGATTTTAAGAGAGCACGAAATATGTTTTAAAAATGTTCTTGATTTTTTTATTTAGCAACCCGTAGCAATTCCAAAGTTACTTTAGATTAAAAGCACGCACGACAATATAACTATGTACCACGTGACACGAAACATGCTACAGCACACCCACCTCTATACCCAAGTTATACCACCACATGAGGTGTCCACAATGAATATTTCGCGGTGTTACATGAATTTTTGGAACAAAATACCTAAAAAAAATACCAAAATACCTTTCCACATTGCGGTGTAGGGTAAACAACGTCAGTTGTTAAATTGCACAATGCTACTTTAAACTAAGAAAGCTGTTTAAAATAGAAAACCACATATTGCAACTTAAAAAGAACACTTTACAGCATGGGTACTTGCGCAAGCAGATAAGAATGTGCTTGGTGTGCTTGAGAAGAAATGTTTTCGAAAAATCTACCTCTAAACATGCATTGACGGCATCGGCTATACAATGAAATCGGCATTGTTAAACTTTACAATAATTGCATTAGCTAGGTTAGGAACAAGTTGAGTTTAGGGCCCGGTCCCGGATCTTGATGATATATATACCACAGATAACCCTTGGGTTCCTGAATCTAACGATATAAATATTGTCTTGCACTATGGCCTTCCAGAGTTATGGGCCTTCAAAGTTCCACAATCACCAAAGACATTTCTCATACCCATGTAAAGCCCCACGGTCCCGATTTTTTTTAATTGTATGGTTTTTTACCAATTGGCCGGCCTTCGGCCGGCGATTTAAGACTTTCTCCTATGGACAGGAGCCAATCTAGGGCACGGGAACAACATTTTTTTAATTTTTTAAATTTTTTTCTTACTTTAACAAGGGAATTTTCAGAATTTCAGAGGCTCATATCTCGGGAAGTATGGAATTGTGGAAGACAAAATTTATATCGTTATATTCAGGAACCCAAGGGCTATCTGTGGTATATATATCATCAAGATCCGGGACCGGGCCCTAAACTCAACTTATGCCGCTAGGTTATGTCATGAGAAGGCTTAGAAAGAGTAATCAAGTGGAAAACGAGATCAAAAAGGTGGATACTCAAAATTGGGAAAGAACAGCAACAAATAGAGTGAAATGGATATATTTTTCATAGTTCGAATTTCAGGACAAATATTCTGTAGAGGGACAGTTAAGTTAGCTCTAAGTCCCTGCACGCACGATTTTAAGAAAGCACGATTTTTTAAGTTCCATGATTTTTTACTTAGTACAGTAACGAGGAGTGGAAATATTTTCTTAGTTCGGCTTATAGGACAAATGTTCTCTGGAGGGCCACCAAGGGCCAATACCTGTCAAAGTCTATGCATACTCGAACACGAGGATTTTAGGAATGAACAAAACATGTTTAGGAAAGGATAACTGATACTTTAATTTAATTTGTACAATATTTTGTCCACATTAGATCTGAAAAGTACCGGACCGCCTTAAAAATGGCATACGTACGCCCCTGCCAATAATATGTGCCGCTGTTGGTGCAAATCGCTTTAATTCGCTTTATAAGGGACAATTTCAGTGCAACCTTTGTGTAAAAGTACGCACGACAAAAATAAATATGTACCACGTGACACAAGACGCGCTATGAGCCACCCCACCTCTACACCCAAGTAAATAAGAACCCAGTAAGAAAAAGTACAAGTCGGCTTTGTTGACAGAAAACTATTCATAGTTCGGCCTAAAGAACAAATATTCTGTAAGTTTCCATCAAGACCTACTTAAGTCCATGCTGTTAAATCAAACGCATACACGAGGGTTTAAGAAAAGCACGAAACGTGTTACAAATTATGTAAGGGAGTTACGTGAGGGTTGTTTTCCGATAAAGAATTTGTATAAACTCAGAATTTATGATAATGACATACGGGCAAAATGTGCCTCATCGCAATAATGGTTTTAGACCCCAAGTATGTTTGGACGAAATCCGTTTTAGACAATTTGGAGCTATGTCCGTCTGTCTGGCTGGCTGGAGCGCACTCCTTCCGGTACCTCCCCCACAAAAGTTCGAAAATGTTCGGAAAATTTGTGAGCACGATAACTCTTGAAGGGAGTGACCGCTGTAATCCATACTTTACACATCGTGGAATTTTTACCAGACTTAGATGAGGTTCCAATATGGACTCAATCGGTCCACTCTTTCGGATAACTTCAGATTAGGACCTACTCTCGAATCGCGTTATTTTTGTTGCAACAACTTGTATTCACTTCCCCTCATACGACGGTAAAAGTTTCATCAGGGGCAAGTCCATACTTCCTGAGAAAATATCCTGAAAGATCCAAAAAGCCCCTATGACACCGTATGTAGTGGTTGGAGCGCAAGATAACTCTCGAACGGATCTGCCGATTCGGTTCGAAATTTGGCCTTCGTAATATTTTGTCCAAACATAGTTTAAATTAGAAGATAAGCCATATCGGTCCCCTCCTCCCGGTACCTCCCCCACAAAAGTTGAAAAATGTTCGAAAAAATTGTGAGCACGATAACTCTTGAAGGGAGTGACCGCTGTAATCCATACTTTGCCCATCCTAATATATCTACCAGATATAAATCAGGTTCAAATATTGATTATATTTGTCTACTCCTTCGGGTACCTCTCACACAAAATTGCGGATAAGTTCACTTTAAGACCTGCTCTCAAATCACTTTGATTTTTTAAAAGCGATTTGCATTCGCTACCTCCATTACGACGGTAAAAGTTTTTTCAAGGGCAAGTCCATATTTCTTGGGAAAACAGCCCGAAAGGTGTAAAAAAAACCCCTATGTCACCATATATGGCGGTCGGAGAGCACGATAACTCTCGAACTGTTCAACCGATTTGGTCTAAGATATGGTCTTCGTCATATTATATCCAAACTTAATTTCATGGGGCAATACCGGTTCACAACTTCCGGTACTTCTCCCCAATATTTTAAAAATGTCACTAAAATGCTAAGACGATATCACTTGAATGGGACAACCAATTTGGTCCAAATTTTGGATCTCCTAATATTTTTCAAAATTTAGTTTAACTTCTAAAATGGCCCATATCGGTCCTCCCCAAGGGTACCTCAAAATTTGTGTCTTACTGCAGTTAATTCCACATTTTTGTCGGCATGTTCAAATGTCAAAAAAGGGCCACAAAATTCTGAAGAGACCTTAAATACATTCGATCTGTTCATAGGATAAAGTTTCGCTTCACATTGGCTGGGGGTATATATCTGAAGGCAAAGCCGACTGACACTTTTTTTACTTGTCATTACACAATTATGGCCTATATCGGCGTAGATTTTTAAAGAATTTTCCATACCCAACCGTGGCCTATATCGGCGTAGATTTTTTAAAGAATTTTACATACCCAACTTTGGCCTATATGGGCGTGGATTTTGTAAAGAATTTTCACACCATATTTTGGTCTATATGGGTGTAATTTTTTTAAAGAATTTTTCACATCCTATTTTGGTCTATATGGGCGTAATTTTTTTAAAGAAGTTTCCATAGCCAACCTTGGAAATATGGGCGTGCATTTTTAAAAGAATTTTCCATAGAAAACAAAATTTCATTTAAAAATACATTTGTGAAAGAGTTGGTATTAGAGTTTAATCAACGTTTAAGACTTATTTTGACAACCGATTATGCCTCCAGCAAGGTTTCGAATATCAAGTGATTTGAAAAACTTTCACTACCATAGTATTCATAGAATCATTTTTACTTCATACAAGTCTACGAATTGGTTCACTCTCGCTGAAGTTCCTTTTTGCACAATGAAAATTCTACATTTTCCCAACAGCAGCTCATCAAACGTTGAAGACTCCCCTCCTAACCTTTACTACTCCGAACTGATTCTTCGATTCATTAAAATTTGTGGTGAATTATTTGTTTTGCCTAATGCCAAAAACGGTAATTGCTTCCTAATTGCAAATGTTCTGCCAATTGTGGTTGGATTGGACTGGACTGACTGGCTGGCTGACTGGATATGATGCTATTGATTTTTGTTTGGTTCTTTTATTTTGAATTTGTTTTTGTTACTCTCAACACGATGATTTACAGTCAGTCAGTCAGCCAGCAGTTAGTTGAGATTGTGTAATAAAAATATGGCTGGTGGATGGATGGGTTGATTGTTTGACTCGGTAGCTTGATGGCTGGCTGGCGGTTTGGTTTGGTTGGCGTTTATTAATTTCATTTTATTTCAGTTGCAGTCGATGATATTTTTCGTAGTTGGCTTTGTTGTTGTTGACTTTGTTGTTGTTACTCTTGTTTTAGTTTTGTTTGTAAAAATTTTCATTTTCCCATCATTTCATTACATTGCAATTTTATCTGCCAGACATGAACAAGCAATTTGTCGCTGTTGGTTGGTTTGCTTTTTTGCAACTGCTGCCAATCGTATCATCATCCGATGCTGCTGCTGCTCCAGCAGCCTGACAACATCGATAATAATGATGGGTTTTGGGGCTTTGGCGGGATACTACAATGAATGGCCCATTGGTGACGAAATCTATTTGCTTAACAAAATGTTAACAAACACATTAAAACACCGGCACCAGTTTTGTTGTTATGACTTTGTATTTGTTGTTTGTTTTTGTGTTGTGAAATTTATTTTGATTACAAAAAATACAACAACAAAATGTATCAACAAATGCAACAGCCGGTATTTGCGACCAGACATTATTAAAGGAATTTAAGTGATACATTTGATGATTGTGGTTTTTTATTTTAGCTGCAGTGCAGGGTTGTTTCGGGGAGGGATGAGAGTGAAAGACAAAAGAAGGGGGTTTTAGTTTCGTTTTTAAGAGTTAATCATGCTGAACGGTAATTTGTTTTCGATTTTTTCAACTCAAGTTAATTTAAAATTTATTGGAAATTGATTATATTGGGTGTTGTTTTTGTTTTATCATCGGTGAACACTACCTATGCAATAGGGGATATTAGGACACATTGCGGTTTGTAACAAGAACAGAAGTGCCAGACCAATTATAAAGATTGATTCTTGATCCTAACGATATGAATGGGGTATATTACAAGCTGAAGAATGGGGACTGTAGATACATTCATAATTAGAAAGTACATGGCTTTTACGGTCGTGAATGTAGGATCCCATGGAGAAGACTTTTTGTGATCAGGTTGAAAAAATATTCTTAAATAAATCCACGGCCAGATGGTCCCAAAAAATAATATATAAAATCCACGTATGGTGATCAACTTGTCCTTGAAAAAAAAATAATTTCTAAAAATCCACGTTTGATGATCAGAAGGTCGTTAAAAAATATTCTTAAAAAATCGGTATTAACTTAATTGTGGGAAATTTTTGTAATCGAATCAAGGCTATAGTTTTATAGCTTAGCGATTGTTGCTTTGACCTTTTTGGAAGTGAAATGTAGGTCGTTTGAGGTCTGTTGGTCCCTGAAAAATATTATTTAAAAAATCCACGTTTGATGGTCTGTTGGTCCCTGAAAAATATTATTTAAAAAATCCACGTTTGATGGTCTGTTGGTCCCTGAAAAATATTATTTAAAAATCCACGTTTGATGGTCTGTTGGTCCCTGAAAAATATTATTTAAAAAATCCACGTTTGATGGTCTGTTGATCCCTGAAAAATATTATTTAAAAAATCCACGTTTGATGGTCTGTTGGTCCCTGAAAAATATTATTTAAAAATCCACGTTTGATGGTCTGTTGGTCCCTGAAAAATATTATTTAAAAAATCAACGTTTGATGGTCTGTGGGTCCCTGAAAAATATTATTTAAAAAATCCACGTTTGATGGTCTGTTGGTCCCTGAAAAATATTATTTAAAAAATCCACGTTTGATGGTCTGTTGGTCCCTGAAAAATATTATTTAAAAAATCCACGTTTGATGGTCTGTTGGTCCCTGAAAAATATTATTTAAAAATCCACGTCTGATGGTCTGTTGGTCCCTGAAAAATATTATTTAAAAAGTCCACGTTTGATGGTCTGTTGGTCCCTGAAAAATATTATTTAAAAAATCCACGTTTGATGGTCTGTTGGTCCCTGAAAAATATTATTTAAAAATCCACGTTTGATGGTCTGTTGGTCCCTGAAAAATATTATTTAAAAAATCCACGTTTGATGGTCTGTTGGTCCCTGAAAAATATTATTTAAAAAAATCCACGTTTGATGGTCTGTTGGTCCCTGAAAAATATTATTTAAAAAATCCACTTCTGATGGTCTGTTGGTCCCTGAAAAATATTATTTAAAAATCCACGTCTGATGGTCTGTTGGTCCCTGAAAAATATTATTTAAAAAATCCACGTCTGATGGTCTGTTGGTCCCTGAAAAATATTATTTAAAAATCCACGTCTGATGGTCTGTTGGTCCCTGAAAAATATTATTTAAAAATCCACGTCTGATGGTCTGTTGGTCCCTGAAAAATATTATTTAAAAAATCCACGTTTGATGGTCTGTTGGTCCCTGAAAAATATTATTTAAAAAATCCACGTCTGATGGTCTGTTGGTCCCTGAAAAATATTATTTAAAAATCCACGTCTGATGGTCTGTTGGTCCCTGAAAAATATTATTTAAAAAATCCACGTTTGATGGTCTGTTGGTCCCTGAAAAATATTATTTAAAAAATCGACGTTTGATGGTCTGTGGGTCCCTGAAAAATATTATTAAAAAAATCCACGTTTGATGGTCTGTTGGTCCCTGAAAAATATTATTTAAAAAATCCACGTTTGATGGTCTGTTGGTCCCTGAAAAATATTATTTAAAAAAATCCACGTTTGATGGTCTGTTGATCCCTGAAAAATACTATTTAAAAATCCACGTTTGATGGTCTGTTGGTCCCTGAAAAATATTATTTAAAAAATCCACGTTTGATGGTCTGTTGATCCCTGAAAAATACTATTTAAAAATCCACGTTTGATGGTCTGTTGGTCCCTGAAAAATATTATTTAAAAAATCCACGTTTGATGGTCTGTTGGTCCCTGAAAAATATTATTTAAAAATCCACGTTTGATGGTCTGTTGGTCCCTGAAAAATATTATTTAAAAAATCAACGTTTGATGGTCTGTGGGTCCCTGAAAAATATTATTTAAAAAATCCACGTTTGATGGTCTGTTGGTCCCTGAAAAATATTATTTAAAAAATCCACGTTTGATGGTCTGTTGGTCCCTGAAAAATATTATTTAAAAAATCCACGTTTGATGGTCTGTTGGTCCCTGAAAAATATTATTTAAAAAATCAACGTTTGATGGTCTGTTGGTCCCTGAAAAATATTATTTAAAAAATCCACGTTTGATGGTCTGTTGGTCCCTGAAAAATATTATTTAAAAATCCACGTTTGATGGTCTGTTGGTCCCTGAAAAATATTATTTAAAAAATCCACGTTTGATGGTCTGTTGGTCCCTGAAAAATATTATTTAAAAAATCCACGTTTGATGGTCTGTTGGTCCCTGAAAAATATTATTTAAAAAATCCACGTTTGATGGTCTGTTGGTCCCTGAAAAATATTATTTAAAAATCCACGTTTGATGGTCTGTTGGTCCCTGAAAAATATTATTTAAAAAATCCACGTTTGATGGTCTGTTGGTCCCTGAAAAATATTATTTAAAAAATCCACGTTTGATGGTCTGTTGGTCCCTGAAAAATATTATTTAAAAAATCCACGTTTGATGGTCTGTTGGTCCCTGAAAAATATTATTTAAAAATCCACGTCTGATGGTCTGTTGGTCCCTGAAAAATATTATTTAAAAAATCCACGTTTGATGGTCTGTCGGTCCCTGAAAAATATTATTTAAAAAATCCACGTTTGATGGTCTGTTGGTCCCTGAAAAATATTATTTAAAAAATCAACGTTTGATGGTCTGTTGTTCCCTGAAACATATTATTTAAAAATCCACGTCTGATGGTCTGTTGGTCTCTGAAAAATATTATTTAAAAAATCCACGTCTGATGGTCTGTTGGTCCCTGAAAAATATTATTTAAAAAATCCACGTTTGATGGTCTGTTGGTCCCTGAAAAATATTATTTAAAAAATCCACGTTTGATGGTCTGTTGATCCCTGAAAAATATTATTTAAAAAATCAACGTTTGATGGTCTGTGGGTCCCTGAAAAATATTATTTAAAAAATCCACGTTTGATGGTCTGTGGGTCCCTGAAAAATATTATTTAAAAAATCCACGTCTGATGGTCTGTTGGTCCCTGAAAAATATTATTTAAAAAATCCACGTTTGATGGTCTGTTGGTCCCTGAAAAATATTATTTAAAAAATCAACGTTTGATGGTCTGTGGGTCCCTGAAAAATATTATTTAAAAAATCAACGTTTGATGGTCTGTGGGTCCCTGAAAAATATTATTTAAAAAATCCACGTTTGATGGTCTGTTGGTCCCTGAAAAATATTATTTAAAAAATCCACGTTTGATGGTCTGTTGGTCCCTGAAAAATATTATCTAAAAAATCCACGTTTGATGGTCTGTTGGTCCCTGAAAAATATTATTTAAAAAATCCACGTTTGATGGTCTGTTGGTCCCTGAAAAATATTATTTAAAAAATCCACGTTTGATGGTCTGTTGGTCCCTGAAAAATATTATTTAAAAAATCCACGTTTGATGGTCTGTTGGTCCCTGAAAAATATTATTTAAAAAATCCACGTTTGATGGTCTGTCGGTCCCTGAAAAATATTATTTAAAAAATCCACGTTTGATGGTCTGTTGGTCCCTGAAAAATATTATTTAAAAAATCCACGTTTGATGGTCTGTTGGTCCCTGAAAAATATTATTTAAAAAATCCACGTCTGATGGTCTGTTGGTCCCTGAAAAATATTATTTAAAAATCCACGTCTGGTGGTCTGTTGGACCCTGAAAAATATTATTTAAAAAATCCACGTTTGATGGTCTGTTGGTCCCTGAAAAATATTATTTAAAAAATCCACGTTTGATGGTCTGTTGGTCCCTGAAAAATATTATTTAAAAATCCATGTTTGATGGTCTGTTGGTCCCTGAAAAATATTATTTAAAAAATCCATGTTTGATGGTCTGTTGGTCCCTGAAAAATATTATTTAAAAATCCACGTTTGATGGTCTGTTGGTCTCTGAAAAATATTATTTAAAAAATCCACGTTTGGGTGTCGATTGGTCCTTGAAAAATATTATTTAAAAAATCCACGTTTATTGGGGTGTTGCTACTTGAAAAATATTCTTTAAAAAATCCACGTTTATTGGGGTGTTGCTACTTGGAAAATATTTTTTTTTAATCCACGTTTATTGGGGTGTTGCTACTTAAATAATATTTTTAAAAAATCCAAGTTTATTGGGGTGTTGCTACTTGAAAAATATTTTTTTAAAAAATCCACGTTTATTGGGGTGTTGCTACTTGAAAAATATTTTTTTAAAAAATCCACGTTTATTGGGGTGTAGCTATTCTGATGTTTAGAGAGTATAAAATTCGAATTCACCAAAACTCTCTGTTGTATTTATTTATTTTTATATAATTTTTTTTTCGATTTCAGGCAATTAATTTAATTCATTTGCATCCAGTTAGCCAGCCATCCATCTGACCTGCCTGCCGGCCAGCCAGCATTTCATGATACTTTGCGTTGCCGCTGTTGATGACCAGTCAAGATAAAATTTATTTTAATTTCATTGCTTAAAAGTGTGTGTTTGTGTGATATGTGTGGTTTAATTGGTAGCGTGAGAGTTTTTCGTTTTGTTAACGGAATTTGTTTTTGTTTGCAATCTAGAAAATTTATAGGTATTCAGAACATTTAATTAAACAAACGCTGCCAGATACAATTTGCAAATCTAAGATTAGCTAATACTAGTTTACAGTTTGTATTTTGTGGTTATGGCCTTCATTCGGAGCGTTCAATCTGCCATGTGGATTGTTGAAACAAAAAAGGAGGAAATTGTTTTAAATCCTTGCCGACAAAACACCTGCTTACATGATGGCTTAAATTTCCAAGCCATAAAAGCCGTAGGGGCGAAGGTAAAAGGGCTTAATGAACCTCTAAAATCCACGCCTTATACTTAAACATAGCCATGAAGAGAAGAATTTGCACATGCCCATAATCCAAGAGCTTCTAGAAAGGATTTTAGAGAAAGAGAGAGAAGGAGAAAGTGAGTGAAATTTAAAAACAAAAAACTAAACTAGCGGCCTTTTAGGACAGTTTAAAACTAAAGCCTTTTATGACCTTTAAACCGACAAGTGCCTTGATGTCTAACTTGGTAGTGAGTAGGTGAGCTGGCCAGTGAGTGGGCCGACTAGTGGATGGTTAAGGAAAGGAGATCAACACTTGTTAGCTGGTCATAAAAATATTGTCACCACAAGAGTAGTCTATAATCATAGGGTCATCTCATACATGTCCTGGCCCAGCTCAAAGGAATAATTCACACATGAACTCTCTGCTCAAACACACACACACACTCCCAACCAAAAATATTCACAGCTAAATATTGCAAATTTTATGACCATCATAAAGTGATTGCATATATCGAGAGTTAACAGCAACAACAACAACTAAATGGCAAAAAGGTGAAAAACAAGGTGTTCAACACAAGCACGGACGGACAGACAGACAATACTAAAATAGTTTTAGTCTCTTTCTCTCTTCAAGTACCAAACATAGTTTTGAAGTATTCATCAACATCGGCATCATCATCAGCAGCTTTCATAAATATGCCAAACATAATCATAATAATCACCAATATAGTTTTGTTGTATTTGTTTTGTACTATTTTTCATTCTACTTCTTCACTGCTTTAGTACAGCTGTAGTCGAGGTACCTACCTGTTGTTGTTGCTGCTGCTGTTTGTATTATAGTTTAATATTTTCATTGTATTTGTTTGGTAGGTACTACAGTTTCTCTAAGAATGACTAACCAAGAACTGAGACAGAAGGTGAACAGTGGGTTTGAAGGTGTCAAAAGGTATTAACTTAATTGTGGGAAATTTTTGTAATCGAATCAAGGCTATTGCTCAGTTTTATAGCTTAGCGATTTTTGCTTTGACCTTGTGGGAAGTGAAATGTAGGTCGTTTGAGGAAAAAGGTTAAAGGAAATGTTGAATGGGTTGGAAAACAACTAGCAGGTGGAAAGAGAAAAAAGTGAAAGTTCGCAATTGGCCTCCATTTTCCATGACACGGATACCGACGAAATATCGAATTAAGGTGATTCTTTCTACGAAGGAATATTATTTAAAAAATCCACGTTTGGTGGTTGGTAGGTCCTTGAAGATATTCTTTAAAAAATCCACGGTTGTTTGGTCGATTGGTAATTGAAAAATATTCTTTAAAAAATCCACGGTTGTTTGGTCGATTGGTAATTGAAAAATATTCTTTAAAAAATCCACGGTTGTTTGGTCGATTGGTAATTGAAAAATATTCTTTAAAAAATCCACGTTTGGTGGTTGATAGGTCCTTGAAGATATTCTTTAAAAAATCCACGTTTGGTGGTCGATTGGTAATTGAAAAATATTCTTTAAAAAATCCACGTTTGCTGGTCGATTGGTAATTGAAAAATATTCTTTAAAAAATCCACGTTTGCTGGTCGATTGGTAATTGAAAAATATTCTTTAAAAAATCCACGTTTGGTGGTCGATTGGTAATTGAAAAATATTCTTTAAAAAATTCACGTTTGGTGGTCGATTGGTAATTGAAAAATATTCTTTAAAAAATCCACGTTTGTTGGTCGGTTGGTCCTTGAAAAATATTCTTTAAAAAATCCACGTTTGGTGGTCGATTGGTAATTGAAAAATATTCTTTAAAAAATCCACGTTTGGTGGTCGATTGGTAATTGAAAAATATTCTTTAAAAAATCCACGTTTGGTGGTCGATTGGTAATTGAAAAATATTCTTTAAAAAATCCACGTTTGGTGGTCGATTGGTAATTGAAAAATATTCTTTAAAAAATCCACGTTTGGTGGTCGATTGGTAATTGAAAAATATTCTTTAAAAAATCCACGTTTGGTGGTCGATTGGTAATTGAAAAATATTCTTTAAAAAATCCACGTTTGGTGATCGATTGGTAATTGAAAAATATTCTTTAAAAAATCCACGTTTGGTGGTCGATTGGTAATTGAAAAATATTCTTTAAAAAATCCACGTTTGGTGGTCAATTGGTAATTGAAAAATATTCTTTAAAAAATCCACGTTTGGTGGTCGATTGGTAATTGAAAAATATTCTTTAAAAAATCCACGTTTGCTGGTCGATTGGTAATTGAAAAATATTCTTTAAAAAATCCACGTTTGGTGGTTGGTTGGTCCTTGAAAAATATTCTTTAAAAAATCCACGTTTGGTGGTTGGTTGGTCCTTGAAAAATATTCTTTAAAAAATCCACGTTTGTTGGTCGGTTGGTCCTTGAAAAATATTCTTTAAAAAATCCACGTTTATTGGTCATTTGGTCCCTGAAAAATATTATTTAAAAAATCCACGTTTGACGGTCTGTTGGTCCCTGAAAAATATTATTTAAAAAATCCACGTTTGATGGTCTGTTGGTCCCTGAAAAATATTATTTAAAAAATCCACGTTTGATGGTCTGTTGGTCCCTGAAAAATATTATTTAAAAAATCCACGTTTGATGGTCTGTTGGTTCCTGAAAAATATTATTTAAAAAATCCACGTTTGTTTGTCGGTTGGTCCTTGAAAAATATTCTTTAAAAAATCCACGTTTGTTGGTCGGTTGGTCCTTGAAAAATATTCTTTAAAAAATCCACGTTTGTTGGTCGGTTGGTCCTTGAAAAATATTCTTTAAAAAATCCACGTTTGTTGGTCGGTTGGTCCTTGAAAAATATTATTTAAAAAATCCACGTTTGGTGTTAGATTGGTCCTTGAAAAATATTATTTAAAAAATCCACGTTTGGTGTTAGATTGGTCCTTGAAAAATATTATTTAAAAAATCCACGTTTGGTGGTCCGTTGGTCCTTAAAAAATCCACATTTGGTGGTCAATTGATCCTTGAAAAATATTATTTAAAAAATCCACGTTTGTTGGTCGGTTGGTCCTTGAAAAATATTCTTTAATAAATCCACGTTTGTTGGTCGGTTGGTCCTTGAAAAATATTCTTTAAAAAATCCACGTTTGTTGGTCGGTTGGTCCTTGAAAAATATTTTTTAAAAAATCCACCTTTATTGGGATGATGTTGCTCCAAAGATATTCTTTAAAAAATCCACGTTTATTGGGACGATGTTGCTCGAAATATATTCTTTAAATATCCACGTTTATTGTGATGATGTTGTTAGAAAAATATTCTGTAAAAAAACCACGTTTATTGGGGTGATGTTCCTTTAAAAATATTCTTTAAAAAATTCATGTTTATTGGGGTGATGTTGCTCGCATAATATTCTTTAAACCACGCTTATTGGGGAGATTCTTTTTAATGCAAAATTCTGTGTATATGAAACTGAACATTGAACTGATTTCCGTATTCAAAATCTTATCTGATTAAGCATCCCATTATTGTGATCACTGTGAATCGGTCATTTAATGCTGCCAATTTAAGTTCTTGCTATTGTACTTGCAACCGGCTAAGTTTGATAAACCTGTTGCATGTCGTCGTACGAAGTACAAGGCAAAGTATAACATGGTGCTACTTGTACTGCTGGCATTCGCCATACTCAGACCTTTTCAGAGTAGGAATGAATGAATGAGTGGCGAGGAAACAAAGGATAAAATGGGGAAGGCCTTTGCCTAGAACAATTAAAATGAAAACATGTTGGTAAAAGAGAATTACGATTGTTGGTATTGCCGATTTGGTTTTGTGTACGGTGTGGGAGGGGAAGATAGTGAAATAGGAAAATAAGACAAAGAGAAATGTAACATTTACTTAACTTTATGTATGCATGTGAATTTCATTGGGAGACTACTTACTACATATTTACACATTCATAAATATTGGGAGGGATGACTCATAGCGACGGTATGAACCTTTGCATGCAAAGCAAACGACAGAATGCAACGAATCCCCATGGACCATTCAGTCATCACGTTGAAATAATAAGTGTAACGTGTGTTCTCCCACCATGTGCCTCTCCCTGCCTAATATGATATACCAGGTTTTGCCCTATTTTAGCGTAATATGTTCATGTCCATAGCGTCCCTGAATTAACACCAACAACAGCAACAACAAGAACAACGATATTAAAAAAGTAACTTATTTTTTTCACAAACGTGTAGAGGAATTCAGTTAACGTCTTATGCGCCTGTACAAAACAAAAGCAAAAAAAACTACTGAATTTGTTGTTGTAGTAGTGTGTGTGCTCGCATTCACTTATAATCATGCGCTGCTTGAAGACTCGGTGGCCATGCCATGGCACTTGTCTATCTGGCATTTTGGCATGATTTTCATTAATCCGCCATCTTATCGTTCACATCACCACATTGGGGTGTGTGTGCATAAAATTATTAAATTTATGAAATAATAAAAATATGATGAGGAGAACAACAACAACAGCAATAAGGGAAGTAGTAGGTAAGTACGTCACGTTATGACGAACTTGATAACATTGTGTTGTCACTTCATTGGGTTTGGGATTTGTGAGAGGGCGTGGGTGTGGATTTTGCATAAAAATCGTTGGAATCACATATTGTCTAAATGGTTTCAAATCTTGAATATTATATTGAAATGACATACCTTGAATGCTGTCCAATCTGCGCCAATCTGAAAAAAGAATGAAGATACGTATTTTAATACGTTTTGAATAATTGATAAAGAAGCAATATGGGAAAATGGAAAAGAACAATGTGTAAGGTCCTCTATAAATTAAAGGGTACGATCAATTACTTGGACTACATGACCATAGACAGGAAGACATAGAAGGAAAGACAATATGAAATATAAGTCTGTTAATAGGTATGTATATTTTTTAAATAAATTTCCAAGGACATGTAACAGCTAAAACAATTTTCCAAGGGCCATTAAACGTGAATTTTTTTTAAATTATTTTTTCAAGGACCAATAAACGTGGATTTTTTTTAAATTATTTTTTCAAAGACCAATAAACGTGTATTTTTTTTAAATTATTTTTTCAAAGACCAATAAACGTGTATTTTTTTAAATTATTTTTTCAAGGTCCAATAAACGTGGATTTTTTTAAATTATTTTTTCAAGGACCAATAAACGTGGATTTTTTTAAATTATTTTTTCAAGGACCAATAAACGTGGATTTTTTTAAATTATTTTTTCAAGGACCAATAAACGTGGATTTTTTTAAATTATTTTTTCAAGGAGCAATAAACGTGGATTTTTTTAAATTATTTTTTCAAGGACCAATAAACGTGGATTTTTTTAAATTATTTTTTCAAGGACCAATAAACGTGGATTTTTTTAAATTATTTTTTCAAGGACCAATAAACGTGGATTTTTTTAAATTATTTTTTCAAGGACCAATAAACGTGGATTTTTTTAAATTATTTTTTCAAGGACCAATAAACGTGGATTTTTTTAAATTATTTTTTCAAGGACCAATAAACGTGGATTTTTTTAAATTATTTTTTCAAGGACCAATAAAAGTGGATTTTTTTAAATTATTTTTTCAAGGACCAATAAACGTGGATTTTTTTAAATTATTTTTTCAAGGACCAATAAACGTGGATTTTTTTAAATTATTTTTTCAAGGACCAATAAACGTGGATTTTTTTAAATTATTTTTTCAAGGACCAATAAACGAGGATTTTTTTAAATTATTTTTTCAAGGACCAATAAACGTGGATTTTTTTAAATTATTTTTTCAAGGACCAATAAACGTGGATTTTTTTAAATTATTTTTTCAAGGACCAATAAACGTGGATTTTTTTAAATTATTTTTTCAAGGACCAATAAACGTGGATTTTTTTAAATTATTTTTTCAAGGACCAATAAACGTGGATTTTTTTAAATTATTTTTTCAAGGACCAATAAACGTGGATTTTTTTAAATTATTTTTTCAAGGACCAATAAACGTGGATTTTTTTAAATTATTTTTTCAAGGACTAATAAACGTGGATTTTTTACATTATTTTTTCAAGGACCAATAAACATGGATTTTTTTAAATTATTTTTTCAAGGACTAATAAACGTGGATTTTTTACATTATTTTTTCAAGGACCAATAAACATGGATTTTTTTAAATTATTTCTTCAAGGACCAATAAACGTGGTTGTTTAAATTATTTTTTCAAGGACCAATAAACGTGGATTTTTTACATTATTTTTTCAAGGACCAATAAACGTGGATTTTTTTTACATTATTTTTTCAAGGACCAATAAACGTGGATTTTTTTACATTATTTTTTCAAGGATCAATAAACGTGGATTTTTTTACATTATTTTTTCAAGGACCAATAAACGTGGATTTTTTTAAATTATTTTTTCAAGGACCAATAAACGTGGACTTTTTTAAATTATTTTTTCAAGGACCAATAAACATGGATTTTTTAAATTATTTCTTCAAGGACCAATAAACGTGGTTTTTTAAATTATTTTTTCAAGGACCAATAAACGTGGATTTTTTTAAATTATTTTTTCAAGGACCAATGAACGTGGATTTTTTTTACATTATGTTTTCAAGGACCAATAAACGTGGATTTTTTTAAATTATTTTTTCAAGGACCAATAAACGTGGATTTTTTTAAATTATTTTTTCAAGGACCAATAAACGTGGATTTTTTTAAATTATTTTTTCAAGGACCAATAAACGTGGATTTTTTTAAATTATTTTTTCAAGGACCAATAAACGTGGATTTTTTTAAATTATTTTTTCAAGGACCAATAAACGTGGATTTTTTTAAATTATTTTTTCAAGGACCAATAAACGTGGATTTTTTTAAATTATTTTTTCAAGGACCAATAAACGTGGATTTTTTTAAATTATTTTTTCAAGGAC
Organism: Musca autumnalis; assembly: GCF_047663935.1. Lineage (NCBI taxonomy): Eukaryota > Metazoa > Arthropoda > Insecta > Diptera > Muscidae > Musca > Musca autumnalis. The sequence continues at coordinate 8,715,514 of NW_027411755.1, read as the reverse complement.
TAATAAACGTGGATTTTTTACATTATTTTTTCAAGGACCAATAAACATGGATTTTTTTAAATTATTTTTTCAAGGACTAATAAACGTGGATTTTTTACATTATTTTTTCAAGGACCAATAAACATGGATTTTTTTAAATTATTTCTTCAAGGACCAATAAACGTGGTTGTTTAAATTATTTTTTCAAGGACCAATAAACGTGGATTTTTTACATTATTTTTTCAAGGACCAATAAACGTGGATTTTTTTTACATTATTTTTTCAAGGACCAATAAACGTGGATTTTTTTACATTATTTTTTCAAGGACCAATAAACGTGGATTTTTTTACATTATTTTTTCAAGGACCAATAAACGTGGATTTTTTTAAATTATTTTTTCAAGGACCAATAAACGTGGACTTTTTTAAATTATTTTTTCAAGGACCAATAAACATGGATTTTTTAAATTATTTCTTCAAGGACCAATAAACGTGGTTTTTTAAATTATTTTTTCAAGGACCAATAAACGTGGATTTTTTTAAATTATTTTTTCAAGGACCAATGAACGTGGATTTTTTTTACATTATGTTTTCAAGGACCAATAAACGTGGATTTTTTTAAATTATTTTTTCAAGGACCAATAAACGTGGATTTTTTTAAATTATTTTTTCAAGGACCAATAAACGTGGATTTTTTTTAAATTATTTTTTCAAGGACCAATAAACTTGGATTTTTAATTTTTTTCAAGGCCAATGAACGTGGATTTTTTTAAATTATTTTTTCAAGGCCCAATGAACGTGCATTTTTTTAAATTATTTTTTCAAGGACCAATGAACGTGGATTTTTTTAAATTATTTTTTCAAGGACCAATAAACGTGGATTTTTTTAAATTATTTTTTCAAGGACCCATAAACGTGGATTTTTAAATTATTTTTTCAAGGACCAATAAACGTGGATTTTTTTAAATTATTTTTTCAAGGACCCATAAACGTGGATTTTTAAATTATTTTTTCAAGGACCAATAAACGTGATTTTTTTTAAATTATTTTTTCTAGGGCCATTAAACGTGGATTTTTTTTTAAAATTATTTTTTCAAGGACCAATAAACGTGATTTTTTTTAAATTATTTTTTCTAGGGCCATTAAACGTGGATTTTTTTAAAATTATTTTTTCAAGTACCAACAAAGTTGGATTTTTTTTAAATTATTTTTTCAAGTACCAATGAAGTTGGATTTTTTTTAAATTATTTTTTCAAGTACCAATAAACGCGGAGTGTTTTTAAATTATTTTTTCAAGTACCAATGAAGTTGGATTTTTTTAAATTATTTTTTCAAGTACCAATAAACGTGGATTTTTTTAAATTATTTTTTCAAGGACCAATAAACGCGGATTTTTTTAAATTATTTTTTCAAGGACCAATAAACGTGGATTTTTTTAAATTATTTTTTCAAGGACCAATGAACGTGGATTTTTTTAAATTATTTTTCAAGGATCTATAAATTTTTTTCAAGGAGCTATAAACGTTTTTTATAAATATTGTTGAAGCACCAACAAACGAGGATTTTTTAAAAAAATTTTGAAGGATCCACAAACGTGGATTTTTTTCAAAATATTTTTAAACGTGGATTTTTTACAATATATCTTTTTAAGCACCCTATTACTCTCGCGATGCTCTATAATTTGCTGGTTAAAGTAACATACGCACCTTTTTCGGTATGCCAGTGTCACTCCGTTGAATGTATCGGCCGTTCTGTCATATTTCTTTCCCAGAGTCGAGAGTTATTTAATAGTTGCCCTGCCCTCATTTTACTAAAAACTGTACCATCTTTGATTGCCTCAGATAGTCTATCCACTTTTTCCGCTTATGCTCGCCTACTATCCTGTTGACTTCAAGAGTATGTTTCCTAACTTCTAGATTCGTAAGCTCGTCACGATCATTTGCTGGTCACGTCGCCTTTGCTGGCAAAAGTGGTCTAATTTCGGATATTCGACCAGTAGGAAAGTAGTGTACGGATGTTCCGTAAAATTCTATCAACGACCAAAGGATCTGAGGGAATGTGAAGCTATCTGAAGCAGAAATTGTTAAATGGTTCATAAAAGTATGGGAGTCAAAGGTTATAAAGTCGGTGGTCTTAACGAAGACCATGAAAGGAAGGTGGACATCACAATTAACAGAGGGGGTGCTACTATAGTGATGTCTGGGGAGCTGTGGCAATCTACTCTTATCCTCGTAGGAACGTCTTCGTTCACCGTGCAAAATGTCGAGCTATCAACTTGCTTGATCGGCGCTGTCTGGTCATTGCCTGCGACGGAATGCCTTATGATGAGCATTGAAGTTCTATATAACCAGGCGGTTATTGTCGTCCAAAGCGAATTAATATATGCATATCACGCAGTGCGCAACTATTCAGCGGCAGAATTTATAGAGTAACACCTTTACCTCGACATTCACTCATCTACAGCTATCTCCATACATTTGTGAACCATGGAAAAGCTGAGTGGCAAAGGATGAAATCCTCAGGCAGCTGCGATAATTTTCCGGGCAAAAACACAGCTATAGACTTGTGTATAGGAAGCCAAATCCTCCACATCTGCTTCCGCAAAGCATTGCAATGTTGCAACCTACAGCTGACAATGAGCTTTGTTTCTAAGGATCGCTGCGCACATGATGGTTCTCCGACTCATAAAGTCTACAATTTCTCTTACTTTGTTGGACAGACCGTTGCAAGTGAATTGCCGAAACTATGCGGGGGAGCAGCAACACAACTCCTATCGAAGCAGTCGGCTAAGACCAGAGCAGCTTCGGATGTGCTGCGATTCTTCTCTATTTCGGCTCGGAGCAAAAGAGCTCGGAGCAGGCTGTACGGGATATAATGCCGCCCAATGGCGAAACATACACGAACACAAACACGGCCCTTGGTCGAAGATTCCTCCAAGTCAATCTGGTCCATAGAAGTAGACGCCGTGCGAGATCTTCGATGGTGCCTTCTGTGGAATAGTAGACCTAAGATAGGGTTTTCTCTGTAATAGAATAAAAGAGTATCGATAGAGTTTTTTATGTAGCATAAGACCATGGAAGAGGTTTCCTATGGAATAGCAAAACTTCCATAGGGTCTTCTATGGTATTGCAGATCATCGATATGGTTTTTTATGAAATAGAAGAAGTTGATGTTCTGTTAGGTCGTATTCAAAGGTCTCCCAAAGTCAAATCTTCGATAAGGTGTTCCATGGCATGGTATGTATGTATGTAATCGATAGGGCTGTCTATAGACTATGAGACCTTAAATAGAGTCTTCTACAGAATATAACACTTTCGGCAGGGTCTTATATGGAATAGGAAACATTCGTAGCGTTTTCTATTGAAAAGAAAGGATTTTCTAGGGAACAGGAGACCATTGTTGGGTCATCTATGAATGTAAAATATTAAACGGGGCTATGGAATTGGAGAGCTTCGATAGGGTTTCTAGCTTCGAAATATTCTTTTATGGAGTAAGAGACCAAACCTAGCGTCTTTGTATGGAACATAATATCAATGCTGGGGTCATATATGGAATAGGTGTCCTTCGATAGGGCCTCCTGTCGAATACAATACAAAAGCGTTTTCTATGCAATAAAATACCTTAATAGGAGACATTTGATAGGGTTTATACAAAAAAGGACATTGATAGGGTTTTCTATGGAACAGATGACCATCGATAGGGTCCTTTATGGAATATGAGACCACAGGTAGCGTCTGTTGTGCATTAGAAGACCATCCATTGGGTCTTCTGGACTGGGTATTAATATGGTCTTCTATAAAAAAGGTCTCTTCAAAAGTGTCTTTTGTGAAATAGAATGCTGGTTTCTTCTATGGATTAGAATATCGTCGATGGATATTTCAGTAGAATAGGAGACCTACGACCGGGTCTTTTATGCAACAGAAGACCAATAATAATGTCTGCTATGAAATACAAGACTTTGGGTAGGGTCTCCTATGGAATAAAATACCATAGATAGGGTTTTTTTTGGGAAAAAATACCTATGATGGGGTTTCTATGGCATAGACGGCCATTGGTAGAATCTTTAAATAAAGCAGGAGACCAATCATAAGGGCTTCTATGAAGTTGAAGATTATCACTATTGACTTTCTAGTTAATAATAACGATAAGGTCTTTTCGGAAGACCATCGATAATACCTTCTACAAAATAGGAGACCTTCAAAAGAGTCTTCTTTAGAATATAACACCATAGACAGGGTCTAACATGGAATATGAAATCTTTGAAAAGTATTTATGGAATAGAATACCATCGATATTGTCTCCTATCGAAAAGAAACCTTCCATAGGGTATTTTGTGAAATAGAGACTTTTGTGGTATAGGGTCTTCTATGGCATAGTAGACCTTTGATGGGGTTTTTATGAAATAGAGTGGCATCGAAGGGACCTTTTATAGAGGTCTTCGATAGAGTGTTCTATAGAATAGAACACCATGCGTAGCCTCTTATATGAAATATGTAATCTTCGTAAGATATTTTATGTAATAGAAGACCTTGAAATGGTCTTTAGAGAGCCTTCTATGGAATATAAGACTTTCGTTAGGGGTTGTTATGGACTAGAAGAACATTGGGTTTTATATCGAAAAGAAAGTAATTTAAAATTATCCATGACGTATTTGATATTGTAAAAAAGGAGGACATTTCAAGAAAATCATTGGTTGGTTATTATTATCATAAATAGAAGTAGCTTCACATTGAATGCCATTCAATCATGGGTGCAAGTGATCTGGAATGTCATCTTTTTAGCATCTTCATCGATGAATTTTATATCAGTGTGGACCCCAAAAGATGCTATTCATTTTTGGATCCAAAGCATATCATTTACACCAATGCTTTAACATGTCATTTTCACAAACCCTTTGCAATGACATTAACAACGTTGGTTGTGATTTCGAGTCTCCGACAACATCAAGCCTATTGTAAATAATTAATCTCATATACATATATTTTGAAAAAAAAAATGTGTATAAATAAAAAAACACAAAATGCATCTCTATTGGATCGATGGAATGGTTTCAAATGCGAATGAAAAGATCGGATCTTTCACGACTTCCTTTGCATTGGTTCAAATGCTAATGAAAAGATCGGATATTTCACTACTTCGTTTGAACCAATACGAAAGATGCCATGAAATCACGTCATCGCATGGAACCCCTTCCCCCCAAATTTTGCTGGGGAATTACACATTTAGGATTCTTCAGATTTGACTTCTTTTAAAAAAATATGCTGCTAAGATGGCCCCTATTTTATTGTTAAAAAGGCGCCAAAGAATTCCAAAATGAGAAAAACGAGCAACTGATTCATATGCATGAACTACGTACGTATGTACATACAAATATCAAGATTCCGCTACAGCTGGAAAGTGATAAAGACCCAACGATTAATCTATACAAAATTCTGAACTAAAACATAACAAACAAATGCAGGTTCCATAACAAATTGTTTGTGCTGCAACATATGTGGAGTGGTAGTATCGAGGAACTCTCAAGTTTATGTGGACACACACATACACAAGAAGTGTTTAGTACTGATATTAATAATGAATGAATGCACCAACTATGCATCTGATTTCATATTATCCAAAGTGACGACGACGTAGAGAGGAAGAAGAAGAAGAAAATAACGCCCTCTGCTTACCACAACAACAACGCTGATTTAAGCGCAATTTTTATCATCCAAATTTTTCCACAAAAATAATGTCACCCATATTGAAACAACCTCAGATTGAATTTATGCGGGCATTTGTAACATAATCTCTACACACAGAGGGGAAGTTCAAATTCAAATTTATCTCTAATTTGCATGCCTGTACGGACGAGCATTTAAAATTTTGTTTCCCTTGAATTTGATGGCAAATTTCTGTGAAATGAAACACATAATCGTGAGTTTTTGGCTGAAATTGATTTTTGTAATCATCAGGAGGCAGGATAAAATTCTTAGAAAAAGGAAATCTTATAACCCAGGGGTGTTGGAGTAACACCAAAGTAGTTGGGGAGTGAAGGGAAATTTTGTAATCTTCAGTGTATACCTCAGATGTTGAGATGCATAGAAATCAGTGAAATTATTTTCTACGAATAGAATGGTTCCAAGCCTAGTTGCGTAGGGGTCGAATTGAAAAACTCCTCCATGTGTGGCAAATACTTTACAAATCTATTCAACCGATAGGGACTTCTTTTGAATAGGTGACCTTCTGTAGAGTCTTTCATGTTAAGATCTTCTATGGAATATAAGATTAGGATAAGATCATCAATGGAATTAAGACCAATGATAGCCTGTTTACAATAAAAAAAAATTATTCTTTAAAAATCCACGTTTATATGTCTGATGTGCCTTGAAAATATTTTTTTTTTTTAAATCCACGCTTATAGGTCTGATGTCCCTTGAAAAATATATTTTTTTTAAATCCACGCTTATAGGCCTGATGTCCCTTGAAAAATCATTCTTTAAAAATTCACGTTTATATGTCTGGTGTCCTTTGAAAAATCATTTTTTAAAATTCCTTGTACATATGTACGTCTGATGTGCCTTGAAAAGTAATTCTTTAAAAATCCACCTTTATACGTCTGATGTCCCTTGAAAAATAATTATTTAAAAATCCACGTTCATATGTCCTGTCAATGACGTGGCAATTTCATCAAAAGAGAGACTGTATATTAGAAGCATTATAACTTACTTACTTAGCTGGTCCATTACAGAACATTTGTTCTAGAGTTGTGCCAAAGGAACTATATGGAACTATCTCGTTCACTTCGCAGTTCCAATGGCCCACATTTTTTCTTTGCACGAACTGCGTATACTTAACAGCACACGTTATATTTCATGATGTTACTCATACGTTTTGGAACTAGTACAAGGAACTAGGAACTACTTTACCCAACTCTAATTTGTTCCATAGGCCGAACTAAGAAAAGATCTCCAATTCTCTCTATTTGTTGCTTCGCACTCTGGAATACCGCGCCTTTTCATCTCTTCATCCACTTGTTTGCGCCATCTATTCCTTGGCCTGCCAATTCTGCGTGCTCCGCCAAGCGGTTCGTATTTATACGCCTTTTTAGCGGGTTCATCTTCGCCCGTTCTTATGATATGGCCTAGCTACTATACTACTACTATATTGATGTCGTTGTATAGCAGATACTGCTCCAGGTTCATGCGACGTCGATATTCTCCGTCAACGCAGATTGGTCCGTAGATCTTTCGAAGAATTTTTGTCTCAAACACACCAAGCACTGCCATGTCTGCTTCACGGGTAATATCAGTGTTTTGTAGAGCGTTATTTTTGTTTGACGAGATGTGGCTTTGTTTTTAAACTGCTTACTTAAACCAAAGTAGCATCTGTTGGCCAATACAATTTTTTTTTTATTTCATAACAAATGTCGTTTGTTGTGTTTACGGAGGTGCCGAGGTAGACGAAGTCTTTTACTACCTCAATATTATAGGAACCAACTTCCACAGTCGGTCCGAGCACAATGGACACATTGCGCGTCGACACCATCAACTTGGTCTTCTCACCGTTTACCGCCAAACCCACTTTAGCAGATTCTCCTTCGACCTTCATAAAGGTATCAGTTACTTCTCTTACTGATCGGCCCATGATGTCTATATCATCAGCATAAGCAAGTAACATGTGACTATTGGTGTAGATTGTGCCACTTCTTTTGACGTTTGCCTCTCGTATAACCTTTTCCAGCAGGATGATGAAGAGATCACACGAAAGGCTGTCTCCTTGTCTGAAACCTCTTTTGGTACCAAACTCTTCGGAGAGGTTCGTTCCTATTTTAACTGAGGATCTCGTGTCAGTTAAAGTCATTTTACAAAGCCGGATGAGCTTTGCGGGGATACCAAATTCAGACATAGCTTGGAATACCTTTGAACGCAGCGGGCTGTCGAAGGCTGCTTTATAATCGACAAAAAGGTGGTAGTTGTCGATCTGCATCTCTTGGGTCTTCTCCATGATTTGCCGCAGGGTAAATATCTGGTCAATGGTGGACTTGCCAGGTCTAAAGCCGCATTGGTATGATCCAATTATTTCGTTGACCATAGGCTTTAGTCGTTCGCACAATATCCCTGACACGATCTTGTAGGCAATAGGGAGTAGACTTATGCCCCTATAGTTAGAGCATACAGTCTTATCTCCCTTCTTGTGGACGGGGCACAGGATACTCAGGTTCCAATCGCCGGGTACTCGTTCTTCCTGCCAAATGGTGCTAACTAGCTGATGAATACACCTTATCAGCGTGTCGCCTCCGGTTTTGAACAGCTCGGCTGGTAAGCCATCGGCTCCTGCTGCCTTATTATTCTTCAGCCGATTTATTGTTGTCTTTACCTCATCTTGGCTGGGCGGTTCAATACCATCTTCTGGAATTGGGACTGTGGTATTGGTTACCAACAGTTTTGAAAAATGTTCTTTTAATATCCTGAGTACACTATCTGTGTCAGTTATCAAATTACCTTGCTGGTCTATACAGGAGGATGTGCCTGTACCAAAGCCATCAGTTTGATGCTTGACTCTTTGGTAGAATTTTCGGACTTCATTCTGGCTCCTGTACATCTCGATTTTTTCACACTCCCGCTTTCCCATCACTCTCTTTTTCCTGCGGAAAAGAAGATTCTCCTCTCTCCTTTTCTTCCTGTATCTCTCTCGTGCGATACGCGTTGCTACGGATTGTAAAGTAGCCCTATATGCCGCATTTTTCTCTTCGGTGGCAGCACGACACTCCTGATCATGGATTCCTTGGTGGAGGTATCTGGTATCCAAGTATGGATTTTGCGGCTGTTTGCATGGAGTGGGCAATGCTTTGCCATTGCGCTGATATGTTATCGGGATGAGGAGTGCTTTGATTAAGCAATTGGGCTAGTTGAGTGGAATATGCGTGGCTATCTGTTGTGATTGCAGCTTACCGATGTCTAACTTCTGTGTTGTGTCTGTTCGTACTTTGTTTGCTACGTTTAAGCGGGTGCGTTCCTTTGCTGCAACAAGGTAGTGGTCCGAATCAATGTTTGCACCTCGGAACGATCGTACATCCAACACGCTTGATGAATGTCTTCCATCTATCACAACATGATCAATTTGATTTCTTGTTTTCTGATCTGGCCCTTATGAATATCGAGATGATTAAATCTAGTACAGCTAACTACCATGTGTTTTGCAGCTGCCAAGTCTATCAGCCTCATACCATTGTCAGATGTTTCACTGTGGAGACTGAATTTCCCGACTGTTGGGCCAAAGATATTCTCCTTTCCAATATTGGCATTAAAATCGCCTAGTATAATTTTAATGTCATGGGCAGGGCAACGGTCATATGTTTCTTCTAAGCTCTCGTAAAATATATCTTTGTTCTGTTCGTCCTTTTCTTCAGTGGGAGCATGCGCGCAAATAAAGCTGATGTTGAAGAATTTAGCTTTTATTCGAATTGCAGCAAGTCTTTCATTCACTGGGGTGAAGCTGGATACCAGATGTTTTAGTCTCCGACTAACTACGAATCCGCAACCAAACTCATGCTTTACGTCATGGCGGCTATAATACAGTGCGTCACCTTTAGGTGTTGTTGTGACGCCTTTCCCAATCCATCGTATTTCCTGTATGGCAGTAATATCGGCCTTATATTTTTCAAGTACGTCTGCCAATGCGAAAACTGCACCTTCTCTACAAAGAGTGCGAACATTCCAGGTGCAGATTCGCAGATCATGGTCCTTAAAACGTTTGCGGGGTTCGTCAACTTTAGAGGGGTTTGTTTTTCTTTTCTTTCGTTTTTTCATAGTAGGCTGTTTTTTCTAGGGGAGGGTTACTAACCCGACGCCCAAACCCAAGTTTTTAACGTTGTTATGGGTGAACGCGCGGCACATGTTAGCTCACTACCTTTAACGGGTGTTAAAGGCAGTTCCCCAGGTGACACCACGGGGAGGTCAGTGTCCACTTGAGATGAAAGAGGGACCAAGATAAATCCTGGGCTTTGCCATGTTAAAACCGGTCAGGACCGTTCCTTGGTATCTTCCATCCCCTACGTCAGGTATGAAGGCATTATAAAGTCCCTCCAAAAAGCCCTACAGTCTAACCCCAAAGCTAACGCGAATGTTGAGACCACTTCTACTCCACATTCATAACCTTATCAGAGCTTTTGCATAACCAATTAAATATATTGAAAGGCTTATCTCTCAATAATTAATTGAAATTCTTTTTTTTTTGCTGATAACCCTTAAAGCCAATGTTTGTTGTTTTAAAGAATATTAAAGTTTGTTGTTGTTATTGCTGCTTTTTCTACCTTTTATTTGGACAAATTGCAATTTAACAAGTAACCATTTTTAATTAAGAGCATGTAAAAAATTATATGTGTATATAAAACTGCAAGATACACATGTAAATATATATTACATACATATGTATTTGTACAGGGGCGTGGGTAGTTAAGGAGCAAAATATATTTCCAGATGTTGGCTACAAAAATAAATTTTAAATAAATTGGCTTCCATGGAAAAATTTAGAGGGAACTGTTGTTAAGTTTCCGGCTGTGACTCCCCTTCCAGAGAGTCCAGCAACGCCTTTACATATCTGCATTTAATTTAAATCTGTAACTTACATACATACATTTTTACATACATAATTTTTGTTGTACATACACAGAAGTACATAACAACATCATGCCTGTTTATGGTCATGCATGATGTTGTTATTGGCCTTTTATATATGTGCATACACATGTACATATATATCCCACAAAGCATGCACATATATACATAAAAAGCAAGTGACCGAAAGACCCCACCTTTGGTCTCATTTTGTTTATTATGCTTTTTGGGTTTTTTTACGGAAATACCCGAATACTCGAATAATCATAGAGTGGAGTATTTGAATGTTACTTATTCCCCAAACACACACAGAAAACACTTACAAAGCTTTCAACATACATATGTACATGATCAAAGCCAAGTCTCTAGGTCTGTCTTGCTTGCTAGCTGGTTGGCTGGCTGTCTGTTCGCTTGGTTGATTGTCTGTATGTCCGTCTGTCTGTCTGGTTGTATTTTTCGTACTGATTGATTGATTGATTATTTGTTTCGCATCATTCACCTGGAAAATTCATCTGAAGTATCGACAAGTAACGGACCATGCTATGCCGCCAGTTTTACCTCGTACCGTTGGACCTTTGAACGATGGATATAAGCCGCCTAAACGGATGAGAGCGGGGCAAATGACTACAACGTACATACAACTTGTGTAGTAAAGGGGCAAGTTGAAAGCTCCAATTAATTTGCGAATTTTACACAAACATACAGACATTAAAACACATACACACACTCGTACTGATAACGGATTAAGTTTATATGTACATGAAAAATTCTGTTTGCTTGCAACGATGCCCAGCTTGTTATGTACAGGTATGAAACTCTCTTCTCTATGCATGTTTTTATTGACAGACATACATACATACATCGTATGTATGTCTGCTTTAGCTTCATGTGGAAATAAATTAATTTATATTTTTGTTTTTCAATTTCTGTTTTTCATTTTTTAGTGTTGTGTTTGTTGTTGGTTTCCTTCCCCCTTTAGTCCCCTCAAAAAACCAAGCATCTCAACCAGCCGTATGTGGACAATATTGCTAGTTGCCCGGCTTGTGGTTGGCAGGCCGTCAGACTGTCCAGTTTGTTTTGAGTGTATTGACCATAAAAATAAATTAAACAAACAGCAAAATAGGCTCGAGGCAACCAGGGTCGACTATGTGATGCCTTATAAGAAGATGTCGGATTTCTATTTAAGAAGGAAGCAATTTTTCTCTGAGCTGCTTAAAAAAGTCATTCTTTGGAGAATTTCAGCAAAAATTCGGATTCGTTAGTCATTATGTAACCCATTACAAAGTAATGTAAACCAAAATAACTACTTACATTACTTTCTACTAACTTATGAGTACGGTGGCACACAGCTTGTGTGTCCGACTGCAAATCTCAGAGTTGTGTGTTCAACCCTCACCGTCAGCAAACGAGTTATTTTTTAACAAAATAAAAAAAGATGGTGGTGCACACGTAAGCGTTGAAACATGCCTTTATGTTCGCACGAATGTCATAGTGTGTTCGGCTACAAATCGCAAGAAGAAGAGGAGCGAAATAAAATAAAAATATGAACTGTGTTGAAATTGAAAACAAATTCCAATTCAACTGTTCTAAAAATATACATTTTTTATCTTATTTTTCAACTTCTGGTGGCCACAGAATATATACTAATTAAAAGCGACATACCCTTTTTAAAATAATGGATTAGTAGGGGGATTTGTAAGTAGTTACGACTACCAAAAGGTACAATAAAATCCCATTACTTAGTAAGGATTTTTTTTCCTGGGTTTAGGTCCTTTATGGCGTAATTTGGATTTTTTTTCTATAGATGACTTAAATCTCATTTTTTTGCTGGGTTTAGATCCTTTATGGCCAAATTTGGATTGTTGATTGTTGACTATCTTCTATCTGTAAAGATCTTCTGGCGTTCAAAAGATCTAGCATTCTATGAAAATACCTTCAGGCTTTAAAAGAACTTCTGGTCATCGTCTTAAACCATCTAATCATCTATGAGAAGATCATAGGTCTTCTACAAAAATACCTTCTATGTATAAAAAGATTTTCTCGTGTTCTATGAGAAGACCTACTGGTCTTCTAAGAGAAGAACTTCTGATCTTCTAAAAGAAGAACTTCTGATCTTCTATGAGAATACCTTTGGGTCTTCTATGCGAAGAGTCTCTGTTCTTCTATGAGAAGACCTTTGGTCTTTTATAATAAGGCTACTTCTATGAGAAGTCCTTCTGATCTTCTAAGATAAGATTTCCGGTCTTCTAGACCTGCTGGTCTCTTATTAGAAGACCTGCTGGTTCTCTATGAGAAGCCCTCCAACTCTTTTATTAGAAGATCTGCTGATTTTTTTCCAAAGACTTTCAGGTATGGGAAGAGCTTCTGGTAATCTTTGGGAAGTCCTATTAATTTTTTATGAGCTGACTTTCTCGTCTTCTATGAAAAGACGAGAAGGTATTTTATGTGAAGTTTTTCTGTTCTTCTATGAGAAGACCTTCTGATCTTCCATGACAACACCCTCCGATCTTGCATGAGAAGATTCTGTTCATTCTATATGAAGACCTCCTGTCCTTTTATGAGAAGACCTTCTGGTCTTTTATCAGGAGGCCTTCTAAGAGAAGAACTTCTGGTCTACTATAAATACCTATTGGTCTCCTATAAGAAGACCATGTGGTCTTCTATAAAAAGACCATGTGATCTTCTATAAAAAGATCTTTTGATCTTATATAAGAAGACCTTTGTGTCTTCTATATGAAGACCTTGTGGTGTTCTTAGGAAGACCTTGTGGTCTTCTATAAAAAGACCTATTGGTCTTCTATAAGAAGACCGTGTTCTTCTATAAGAAGACCATGTGGTCCTTTTATATAAAGGCCTTCCGGTCTTCTACAAGAAGACTTTGTTGTCTTCTATAAGAAGACCTTCCTGTCTTCTATGAAAGCCTAGTCTTCCATGAGAAGACCTTCCGGTCTTCTGTGAAAGTAGACCTTCTGGTCTACCATCCGGTGTACTATGAGAAGACCTTCCGGTCTTCTATGATACATTCTGGTTATCTATAAGAAGACATTCTGGTCTTCTATAAGAAGTCCTTCTACTCATCTATAGAAAGAACTTTTGATCTTCTATAAGAAGATTTTCTGATCTTCTACCAGAAAATACTTTGATCATTTACCAGAAGATCTACTGATCTTCTACCTGAAGATCTTCTCAGGTCTTATGAGAAGACATTCCGGTCTTCTATGAGAAGACATTTCGGTCTTCTATGAGAAGATCTTCCGGTCTTTTATGAGAGCACCCTCCTATCTTCCGTGAGAAGATCTTCTGATCTATTATGACAACAGTGTCTGGTCCATCTATAAGAAGATCTCCTGGTCTTCTATCAGAATATCTACTGATTTGCTATGAGAAGACCTTCGGGTCTTCTATGAGAATATCTACTGATTTGCTATGAGAGAGAGGCTATAAGAAGACCTTGTGGTCCTCTATAAGAAGACCTTGTGGTCCTCTATAAGAAGACCTTGTGGTCTTCTATAAGAAGACCATGAGGTCTTCTATAAGAGGACCATGAGGTCTTCTATAAAAAGTCATTGTTGGCTTCTATAAGAATACCTTCTGGCCTTCTACAGAAAGACCTTGTCTATAAGGTCTTTTATGAGAAGACCTTGTTGTCATCTATATGAAGACCTTGCGGTCTTCTATATTAAGACGTTGCGGTCTTCTATATGGCCACTAAGAAGGCCATGTGGTCTTCTTAGGAGGACCTTGTGGTCTTGTATAGAAATACCTATTGGTCTTCTATAAAAAGACCTTTTGGTCTTCTATAAAAAGAGCTATTGGCCTCCTGTAAGAAGACCATGTGGTCTTCTATAAGAAGATCATGTGGTCTTCTATAAAAAGATCTTTTGGTCATATATAAGAAGACCTTGTGGGCTTCTATAAGAAGACCTTTTTGTCTTCTAATACCCTCCTATCTTCTGTGAGAAGATCTTCTGATGTTCTCTGACAACTGTGTCTGGTCAATCTATATGAAGATCTCCTGATATACTGATTTGCTATGAGAAGACCTTCGGGTCTTCTGTGAGAGGATCTGCTGATTAGCTATGAGAAGAACTTTAGGTCTTCTATGAAGTCATTCTGGTCTTCTATGAGAAGAGTTTCTGGTAATATACAAGAAGCCCTTTTGGTATTCTGTAAGAGGATCTACTGATTTTCTATGAGAAGACCTTCGGGTCATCTCTGAGAAGAAGAGTTTACCTTTTGATTATCTATAAGAAGAACTTTTACCACAAAATCCTCTGATTTTCTACCAGAAGATCTTTTAAACTGTTATGAGAACACCGTCTTGTCGTACATGAGAAGATCTTATGAGAAGATCTTCTGATCTTCTATGACAACATTGCCTGGTCAATTGATATGAAGATCTCTGATCTTCTGTCAGAAGATCTACGGATTTGCTATGAGAAGATCTGCTGATTTGCTATGAGAACACCTTCTGGTCTTCTATATTTAGACATTCTGGTATTCTATCAGAAAACCTTTTGATCTTCCGATCTTCTTTGAAAAGATCCTCTGATCTGTAGGATCTACCTATTTTCTATGAAAAAGCCTTCTGGACTTCTGATATTCTATAAGAAGACTTTCTGGTCTGTCACAGGATGACCTCTGTTTGAAGTTTTTGTGTTCTTCAATGAAAACCCTCCTGATATTCTATGCGAAGACCTCCTTCTATCAGAAGATCTACTGATTTTCTATGAGGAGACCTTCTGGTCTCCTATGAAAAAACCATCTGGTCATTGGGTCTTCTGTTTTTCCTAAGAGGATCTTCTACTCGTTTTTTTTAAGAAGACCTCCTTGGCATTCTGACTACTTTAAGTGAACCTCTAAAATATGATCCTCGGATTATATACCCTCAGCCTTTATGTTGTATACACTTAGATACGATGAAAATGTGTCTCATCGAAATAATTGTTTTAGACCCCAAGTATGTTTGGACGAAATTCGTTTCAGACAATTTGGAGTCGAAATAACCATTTCCGTAGGTCAGTTCGTCTGGTTGGCTTAAGCCCACGATAACTCTCGAACGGATCAACCTATTTAGTCCAAAATTTGGTTATCGTAATATTTTGTCCAAACTTAGGTAAAATTCGAATATTAACCATATCGGTCCACTACTTCGGGTACCTCTCCAACAATAGTTAAACTTTTTTTCGCTAAAATAGTGCGCACGATACCTCTTTATAGGATTCAAAACTTTGCATATCATAATATTTCCTCCAGACATAGATTTTTCTTGAATACGTACTATATCGGTCGACTCCTGCGAGTACTTCCCATACAAATTATCAACATTTTTTAAACAAATAAGCCGGAACGACATTTTGCAGCAGGCTGTGCTAGCTCGGGGCCATTTCCATACTTCCTAAAATAGTGTCCCAAAGGCTCTAAATAATCCTGCCGGGTCCTCGATTTGGTCCAAACTTTCCACATCATAATCGCTCTTCCAAATTTACGTCAAATTCCAAGATGGACAATATCGATCCACTTCTTCCGGTACCTCACCCACAAAAGTTCAAACATTTAGGCCTAAGAACAGGTTGAGACCTGTTTTGCGGATAAATTTAAGACTTCATTCAGTCAATTTTTGCTAAATAACCCCTATTGGGTCTGCTTCTTGTCATTATGCAACAGGCTTTTCATTCTTATACTTTTTTTACTTGTTCGAAGAAAACATAACTTCTTCTTCAAGGAGAACTTCTGATTTTCGTATCATTTACACAGATACATTGCGGTTTTCTATATGAAGATCTTCTAGTAGTAGAACTTTTGATTTTCCATATGAGGCAAAAGAGTTTCTAAACTAAATATTGTTCACATTAGACTGTAGGGTAAATAAACCAAACAAAAATAAAAAAAACGCAATACAACTACATTTGGTTGGCAATAAAAAATGTGTATTTTAATATGAATTTAATTTTATTTTCAACTGGACTTTAGGGCAAAGTCTGCATTTTTTATTTAAGCTTACATACACATGTATGTATGTGTGTGTGTGTGTTTGTGCCACACATATGTACTATATGGCAAATTAATTGCATTTTTTATTATTTAATTATTTTGTAGTTTACACAAAGTATGAATATATGAACGTGAGATTGAAAGCAAAGCAAAGCCAAGCAAAAAAATCAGGGCTATTAATAATAAATTGAATTATTGCATAATTAAAAGTTTTTCAATAGCTACAAACACAACAACAAGCCTCCTCAAACAATGGCCGGCCACACACAGACACGCATATTTAAACAGCAACATCATCGACGTCATCACGTCACACGTCCCATTAGATCTGTCAAAACTTTTATAACAAAACTCATTGCCGATACTTGGGCCTTAAAGTGTTTAGTTTGGGTGAATATGTGTTTGGCCCTGTATGTCACTCCTGCCCATGTCACACCAAGCTACAAATCGAAGATGATGAGAGTAAGTTAAAGTGGCATACAGTTCGTCCAAGCACAATGTTATCGGACCTAAATTGTAGAATGGTAACTATATGGTAATTGAGCACGTGTTGTTTGCCATTTCCAGTCACAGCCAGTCAGTCATTCCATTCATTCAATTGATAATTGAACAATATTAGAATTGTCATTTCTTATTATGTTTACATAATAATAATTACAAGGAGTAGAAGAAGAAGCAGAGGCGATGCTAGATAATTTAAAGAAATTACCCAAGACTGTGAGTTTGATGACGGAGGATGGTATGGAAGGTTGTGAAAGTTTACTAACTATCAGCTACCAAGGTCTATAGCACTTCATCTGTTGTAAAATGTATTGTAAAACAAAATATGTTTTGTATAAGTTTTTAAGATATTCAGAGCATGTTCCATGTTGGCCCCTCGTTGGGCGCCACTTGATGATATAATGACTGACTTCCGAAACGTCAGTTGCTTTGTTGTGATGAAACAAATCTCATGAAATTAGGCGTACTTAGATCAAGTTCCCCACTAATGCAATATCATAAAATTACTCTAGTATGGAACTCGATGTAAGGACGCCTAATTTCATGAGATTTGTTTCACGACAACAAAGCAAATGACGTTTCGAATATTAGTCAATGTTTCTCTAATTACGCGTATGCAGATTTGCAAATAATGTAACCAGTTTTCTATTGTGTGCTGTAAGCCTTTCTAGATCACCTTCTTCAGTAAAATTTTCGCATGTGATGATAAAAAGGTTCCTTCAGAGAAAAGAAATGAAAGTTTTGGAACATAACTCTACAGTTAGTTGTTAATTAACTTTAACTTTAAATACGGACTCCTTTACTTCACGTGTCCAAGTGTATGACGCATATCAGCATTGCTATCACACACATTTACTCCCAGAGGGGATGGTTTATTACCAACACAAATTTCAAGATGACAAGACCAAGAAAGAGGAGCAGATATATGTATGTGTATAGGTATGTTTGTAAAGTCCTGTTGAAACCTATATATTCTTGCAAGCAATATGGAGCAAGACAGACAACCATTCTCCATGATTGGTTGTTGTGAGTTGAGAATGAAAAACAATAACATTATTGGCAACATTGTTTCAAACGTGACAGGACGTTTTCTTCCATGCCCTTATTCTCAAATTTAATGAAAATTATGCGTCTACAAGACGAAATAACGATAAGGACAATGAATAAAAGAGAGGCTGGAGAAATTGTATGAGGGTAAGGTTGAAGATAAGCAACTATGAGTAGTATGTTGATAAGCATAAACGAACCAAGCGATTACATTTGTCGAATAAGGATGCAAGAGCGAACTCACAAACATACATATTGACTGAAAAAATGTCTAAAAAAATATCTCGGGCGGGCCCCACTTTTTATACCCTCAAAATACGGAAAATATGTATACCGAAAATAGTGAGGTACCGTTATATGGGAGCTATACCAAAACATGGACCTATGTTGAGGATTTTTAGTGAAGAAGTTTCGTGGCCACTGAAAACTTCAAATGACAAATGACTGCTAGTTCGATTTTTGGTAGAGAAATTTCGTGACCACAAAAAACCTCAAATGTCAAATTACAGCCATTTCGGTTAAAAATTGTAGCTAAAACCCTCAAAATACCGAAAATAGGAAAGTAGCTTTATATGGGAGCTATACCAAAACGTGAACCAATGTCCATAATTTTTTGTGTATAAGCTTGTCGATTACCAGGAACACTAAATGACAAATTGTAGCAAATTCGGTTTGAAAATAATAAAAAAACGTCAAAATACCTGTAAACGGGCGGTACCGTTATATGGGGGCTATACCAAAACGTAGACCGATATAACCTATAATTTTGAATTTGACCTGCCTGCAACAAAAGACGTATCTTCCCAAAATTTCAGCGTCCTATCTCCATTTTTGTGGATGCTAGAGTGATTAGTATAGACGAACGGACATGCATAGATTGACTCAATCATCATGATGACAGTAACATCAACGGTTCCAACACCAGAAGTAACTTGCTGGAAGAGAGACTCACTAGATAAAGAAAATTTCGTCCTATGTATGGAAGGCACAGAACTGCAGGGAACTCCGGAAAACATGGCTAAAAAGCTAATACTACAGACAACACAGGTATGCAACGCGTCCATGAAAAAGAGAAAACGAGGAGTAGGCAAAGCCCCAGTATATTGGTGGAACGCTGAATTACGCAAGCAGTGTCTTCGTGCTAGAAGACGCTTTGTAAGAACACGAGATAGAGACGATAACGAAGTTTATAGATAGATTCTCAAGATGAAAAAGAAAGCTCTCAAAAAAGCCATACAAAGAAGCAAAAGAGCATGTTTCCTAACAATTTGTGATGATGTAGAAAACCAGCCGTATGGATTAGCCTACAAGATTGTGACTAAAAAGTGCTTTAGCTCAAGTACACCTACAGATGCTAAAACGCTAAGTAATATTGTGAATCACCTCTTTCCTCACCAAAAGGTAACAACATGGGCGACATACGACACCGGTTGGCAGTTTGTTTACCCCCCTGTCACATCAGCGGAGACAAATCTTGCCGAAATTCGATGATTCCAAAGCGCAAGGCCTAGATGGAATTCCCAATTATGTCCTAAAAGAGATTGCGAAGTGCTGTGGTGGACAGTTGCTTAAATTATTTAACACATACTTGGTATTTGGATCCTTTCCATCAATATGGAAAAGGCAAAGGTTAGTGCTACTGCCTAAGAATGGCAAGCCTCTGGTAAACCCCCCGTCATAGCACCCACTATGTATGATAGATACATGCGGAAAACTCCTTGAGAGTATTATCCGCGATAGACTGGAAGAGTGCATCGAACCTGCAGAAGGCTTATCCGAATGTCAATTTGGCTTTAGAAAAAGCAGATCTACGATTGATGCAACAAAAATGGTAATCGACATCGCAAAGGCAGCAATTCATGGTCAAAGCTGGAAAAAAGGGACGAAAGAATATTGTGTGGTCGTAACACTAGATGTTAAAAATGCATTCAACTCAGCTAATTGGGAGAATATTTTAAAGGCTATGCGACGGTTAAATGTCCCGGCATATCTTGCTACCATAATCCAGGACTACTTCCGCAACAGAATCCTGATATATGAAACTGAAGAAGGTACAAGGAATACCAAATAACAGAAGGAGTACCACAAGGATCCGTTCTTGGACCGCTTCTATGGAACGTGATGTATGATGGCGTTTGTTGATGATATCGCGCTGGTTATTGTTGCAAAAACAACCGAAGAAGCAAGAACAGTAACACAGGCCAGCATACAGTTGGTCAGATCATGGCTGTTCTTTCAAAGCCTGGCATTAGCCGATCAAAAAACGGAAGCAGTCTTAATTTCAAGTCGTAGAGTGGTGGAAAGAATAAATATTCAAATTGTAGAATGCATAATAACAATAGCGGAAAGTCTGAAATACCTCGGCGTTATCATAGACAATCGCCTGTCTTTTAAAGACATTTAGACTACATAAAGGCAAAAGCCGGACACGCTTGTAAAGCGCTGTGCCGTATTATGCCAAACACAAGGGGACCAAGATACTTAAGTAGAAAAATTCTTGCAGGAGTTGTCAAAAATATAATTCTCTACGCAGCACCAATATGGGCACAATCCATGATGTACGCCACGTACTATGCAAAGATTGGCTCGGTATATAGACTTACAGCACTACGTGTATGTTGTGCATATAGGACTGTGTCTGACGATGCTGCCTATGTTATCGCCGCTATGATACCTATTGATATGCTAGCGAGAGAATCTGAATTCATATTCAATTGCCGGAGGTAGCGGGAGACCGACATAGACAAGAAGACGGAGCATTATCGAGTGGCAAAACAGGTGGTCAGCATCTACAATAGGTAGATGGACGTATTCACTAATACGGAATGTTATCTAACCCAATTTCTTTCCCGACATGGATGCTTCAGGTCCAATTTATATCGTTTTGGCCTGGACCGCTCCCCTAATTGTCCTTGCTGTGTGGAGCAAGTAGAAGACCCTTATCATGTTTTCTTTTTGTGTCCGCGGTTTATTGTAGCGAGGGCAAACTTAGAGCGGCTAGTTAACAGTGAGGTACATGTTGAAAATATAATTGAAATAATGATGGTGTTTCTTGACAATTGTGAATATGTCTGTGAATACGTGAAGACAATAATATTGGAAGTACGTCGAAGATTCGAAGGCGAATAATACATAGCAGCGTTCTTTAGATCATTCCCCCCTGCGACGAAATGCTTATACGGCGGTACCACAGGGACAGAGGGGTTATTTTAGCGTGTTAAAGTCTGGCGAAATCAGGTGCCAGAGCCTTCCGATGATTTTTTCCCCGCCCAAAAAAAAAAATATTGACTCAGAATTTTACGCTGATCAAGAATATACATACTTTATGGGATCGCAATGATTATTTCGATGAGTTACAAACGGAATGACAATTACATATATTATGGTGAAGGGTATAAAAACCCTCTGAAGTTGACGACCCCTACTAACGTTTTAAGAACCATGATCTGCAAATCTGTACCTTGAATATTCGGACTTTTTATAGAGAAGGTGCAGCTTACGCAGTTAACTGCCATACAGGAAATTCGATGGAACGGGAAAGGCTTCACAACAACACCTAAAGGTGACGCACTGTATTATAGCTGCCATAACACAAAGCATGAGCTTGGTTGCGGATCTGTAGTTGGTCGGAGGTTAAAACATCTGGTCTCCAGCTTCACCCCAGCGAATGAAAGACTCGCTACAATTCGATTAAAAGCAAAATTCTTCAACATCAGCTTTATTTGCGCTCATGCTCCCACTAATGACAAGGACGAACAGACCAAAGATACATTTTACGAGCTCTTAGAGTGACTTATGACCGTGGCCCTGCCCATGACATTAAAATTATACTAGGCGATTTTAATGCCAAAATTGGAAAGGAGAATATCTTTGGCCTAACATCTGACAATGGAATGTGGCTGATAGACTTTGCAGTGACAAAAAACATGGTAGTTAGCAGGAGCAGATTTAAGCATCTCGATATTCATATTCTCCAGACCAGAAAACAAGAAATCAAATTTATCACGTTGTGATAGATGGATGACATTCATCGAGCGTGTTAGATGTAGATCGTTCCGAGGAGCAAACACACACTCGGACCACCACATTTTGTTGAATCAAAGGTATGTACCAGATTAAACGTGGCAAATAAAGTCTGAACAGACACAACACGGAAGTCTGACATCGGTAAGCTGCAATCACACCAGATAGCCCCAGCTTATTCATCTCAACCGACCCAATTTCTCAACCGAAGCACTTCTCTTTCCGATGATAACAATGTTAAATATTGTCCAATCTACTGTAAACAGCCGCAAAATCCATATCGTATGGCCAGCAGCGTCGTGCTGCTACCGAAAAGAATAATGCGACATATAGGACTACTCTGCAATGGGAGAGATATCGTGAGAAAAGTAGAGAGAAGAAACGAGTTTCCATAACGACAAAACTGAAATGGAAAAGCGAAAGTGTGAAAATATCGAGATGTACAGAAGCCAAATAGAAGTCCGAAAGTAATAAGTCTGTTCCCATATGCATAAAAGATAATTGATGCGGGTTCAGCCGCATCGAGGCTATAGTCCTGGTAAATCCACCATTGACCAGATATTTATCTTGCGACAAATCGTAGAAGGGTTCCAAGCGATATCTGAAATAAATTGTAATTCTCGCAAAGCTCATTCGGTTTTGTAAGATGACATTACCTGATACCCAGTCCTCAGTTAAAATAGTAAAGAACCTCTCCAAACAGTTTAGTATCAAAAGAGATTTCAGACAAACAGACAACATTTCGTGTGATATTTTCAACATGCTGCTGGGAATGGTTAATAGATCAATTCTTCAATTCTACTTATGGGACAAATATTCAGTAGACGGCAACATAAGTAAGAGCAAATAAAAAAGTATCAGTCGGCTTTGCCGACAGGGATATACCCTCAGCCTGTGTGGATTGAAATACTTTTTTCCCAAAAAAACTTATGTATTTAGGGGGGTTTTCATGAATAGGATTAAAGCTCAAAAATTTGTGGGGATATCGATAGAGATAGGTTTTTATGACACTAGCGTACGAAAAACATAATATCGCTGTAAACAGGGCCACTAGGAAGACCTTCGGTAAAAATTAGAGTTGGGCAATCTAGTTCCTTGTATTAGTTCCAAAACGTATGAGTAACATCATGAAATATAACGTGTGATGTTAAGTATACGCAGTTTGTTCAAAGAAAATATGTGCTATTGGAACTGCGAAGTGAACTAGATAGTTCCATATAGTTCCTTTGGCACAACTCTAGTAAAAATGTCCAAAGTATCCTCGAACAGACCCTCAACCACACAAAAATGTTGAGCATTGTGTGGGTGGTACGACAAGGATTGGGCCCAAATTTGAACATAAACTAAGTTTCGACAGTATTTAGAGATCCAAAGTATGGACCAAATCGGTTGCTACGTCCATGAAAAATCCCGCTTTTCATTTTAGCGAATATTTTCGAACTTTTATGGGGGAGTATTCGTTTCGAGCTCTGCAGCCACTACATAGGGTGCCATAGGGTTTTTTACGACTTTCGGGCTGTTTTCTCAAGAAGTATGGACTTGCCCCTGAAAAAACTTTTACTGCCGTAATTGAGACAGCGAATGCAAGTTGCTTCAACAAAAATCGCAATGATTCGAGAGTGGGTCTTAAAGTGAATTTGTACACAATTTTTTTTGGAAGGTACCCGAAGGAGTGGACAAATATAGTCCATATTCGAACCTGATTTATATCTTGTAGATATTTTGGGATGTGTAAGGCATGGACCAACTCGGTCACTCCCGTCGTGCGCACAATTTTTCCGAACATTTGTGTGGGAGGTACCTGAAGGAGTGGACCGATATGGCTTATTTTCGAACTCTAACTAAGTTTGCACAAAATATAACGAAGACCAAACTGTGGACCTAATCGTTCGAGAGTTATCATGCACTTCAACTTGCCCCTGATGAAACTTATACCGCTATAGGGGGGGGGGGGGGGGGGGGGTCAGTGAATACAAGGTGCTACAACAAAAATCAAAGCGATTCGTGAGCAGGTCCTAAACTGAACCAAAAATTTTGTGTGGGAGGTACCCGAAAGATTGGACCGATTGAGTCCATATTGGAACCTCATCTAAGTCTGGTAGATATTTCACGATGTGCAAAGTTATCGTGCGCATACATTTTCCGAACTTTTGAGTGGGAGGAACCGGAAGGAATGGACCGATATAACCCATCTTCGAACTTAAACTAAGTTTGGACAACATATTACGAAAGCCAAATTTTGCACCGAATCGGTTGATCCTTACGACTCCAAATTGTCTGAAACACATTTCGTCCAAACATACTTGGGTTCTAAAACCATTATTTCAATGAGGCACATTTTGCCGTATGAAAGTGTGTATACCCTCATTATCATAAATGCTGAGGGTATAAAAATAACAAGAAAATATCAAACAGTTAGCTGTGCGGACAGAGATGTACATTAAGCCTCTGATCTACAGAAAATAAGTAAACATAATAATTCTCATGTCTATAGAGGTTTCTTGAGTTTTTTAGCCAATCTTCATGAAGTATGGACTTGTCCCCGAAACAATTGAACCGTGATAACAAGGCCAGCATGCCCGAAATATTTCCAACAATTTAAAAATTATCCCAGACGAGTCCTTACAACTGCACTCTTTCCAAACTTTGTGTTGGACATACCCGAAAGAGTGGTCCAATGTAGTCCATATTCGGACATAATCCGAGTCTGTAAGCAATAATACGATGTACAACGTTTGGACAAAATCGGTACTCCCTTCGAGGGTTGTCTTATGTATTACTCAGTTTTGTTGTTGCCGGCAGACTTTTTTGGAGCTTTTGGGTCATTATCTCTGGAAGTATGAACTTGGCCTCGAACAAAAGTGCTAATCTATGCTTTTCCCAAATTTTGTGTGGGATGAAATCGGTATCGAAGGTGTATACCGATTCAAATATATTTAAATCTGATCTATGCCTGGAAGTAATATTACCATGTGCAACGTTATGACCGATTCGAGAGTTATCGTGAGCATAATTGTGCGACAATTTGGACCTATATAACCTTCGAATTTGATCTAAGTTTGGACAAAATATTAAGAGATCCAAATCAGTTGATCCGTTTCGTTCAAACATACTTGGGGTCGATGAGGCACATGTTTGGTCGTAACAAAGTATATATGCCATCATTATTCGAAAGGCTGATGGTCCACGTTGGGAGTGGAAAAGTGCAAACAGAGAGGTTACCTTGTAGAGGACCACCTATGTAAGTAAGTACACTTCTCCAATCTACAGCAAATTATGTTTTCTAAGAGTTTGTCAAATCTATGAATATATTGGTTTTGCTTGCTGGAATCATATAATGTGTTAGAAATTATACTGCATACTGCCGCAACCAAATGCTTGCCATATAATTGTCATACACATTATTAATACAATATATATCACGGTGTGCCTTAACAAATTTAAATGGAAGGTACTTACACCTCGGAAGTTTTTGCTGATTCTGAAACTACAATGATCGTAGATGAGAAATATCAAGAAACAAAAAAAAAAACGCCGGAGGGATTTTAAAATAAATCGCGATTTAAGTTCACATTTTTAGGGGTTCTTAAGGTTTTCACGATTTTGCTTGGAAACCGCGAGTTCTATGTAAATGGGCCTAAAGAAAATGTTGTAGCAGAGAAAATTCTCCACAAGATTGTATGATTTTCGTAGGTTTTACCGTTTTTAAGATATGGAAGTTCAAATTGGGACAATGCACTGTCTGTATCGTCCCCTTATAAAACAATATTATGCACAGTGCCCCTTAACTAACTTTTAATCGAAACCGCTTACACATGGGATGTTTTTGCGGATTCTGAAACAGCAACGTTCATAGATAAGAAAAATAAAGAAAACAGAAAAATTCGCCGGAGGGATTTTTAAATAAATCGCGATCAAAATTCACAATTTTAGGTTTTTTTAGGTTTTCACGATTTTGCTTGGAAACCGCAAATCGTATCGAAATGAGTCTAAAGAAAATGTTGTAGCTGTGAAAATTCTCCACAAGATTGGCCTTTATGATATTTTCGTAGGTTTTACCGTTTTTGAGATATAGAGGTTCAATTCAAATTTTTAGGTTTTTATCTTAAATCTTCACGATTTTGCTTGAAAACCGCAAGTCATATCAAAATGGGACTAAAGAAAATTGTAGCCGTGAAAATTCTCTACAAGATTGGCTAATTTATTTTTTCTTAGGTTGTACCATTTTTGAAATATATACGTTTAAGTTGGGAAATTGCAGTCATAACATTGTTTTATAAGGAGACTTGTCCCAATTTGAATTGTCCCAATTCGAACTTCTATATCTCAAAAACGGTAAAACCTACGAAAAGATCATAAAGGCCAAACTTGTGGAGAATTTTCTCTGCTACAACATTTTCTTTGGGCCCATTTACATAGAACTCGCGGTTTCCAAGCAAAATCGTGAAAACCTTAAGAACCCCTAAAAATGTGAATTTAAATCGCGATTTATTTTAAAATCCCTCCGGCGATTTTTTTTGTTTCTTGATATTTCTCATCTACGAGCATTGTAGTTTCAGAATCAGCAAAAACTTCCGAGGTGTAAGCACCTTCCATTTAAATTTGTTAAGGCACGCCGTGATATTTTCCGTTATCACAGAGCAGAGAAGAGATATTATATTCTAACAACAAAGTAGAGTATTTTAAAAATCTTAAAATAAATATTGTTGTATCAACCACATATTTTGTGTCAGAAAACATAATGGCACAAAATATATTGTTGCGCCAACAAGATATATTTTCAGATTTTTAAAATACACTATTTTGTTATTAGAATATGATTGTTCCCACAATATCTCTTCTCTGAGTGTAGCTATTGCTCTACAAGAAAATTCCCAATATCCAGAGGTAGAGAAGGGATATGGTCAGAGCAAACATTTGTATTATTGCTATAACCATATATTGCTTGTCAGACTATGTAGTATGGGTTCAGGCATTTTCTAATACCCCAGTTTACCCTGACCCTATTCCCTGTATGCGCTCAGCTTCTATGGTGTGCAAGAAGGTATCGCTACGTTCAAGCGGCTGTGAACCTTTCCTGCAAAAAAGTAGCAATCATTAGATGGACACACTTAAGGGGTGTTTACACTAGGCATCAATGTCATATGACCTGAATTACAAACATTACATATCTGTCCACACAGACAATTTGCAGACGTAATTTCACTGCATTTTTATGTTGTGGACGCAAAACGTAAATAGCGTAAGGAAAATCCCCAATATTGCAAACATTAGGACTGTATAACGATGGAAAATTTCAGGTCATATTACATTGATGGCTAGTGTAAACACCCCTTTAGTGCTTACCTTTTCTCCTACCACAGTGTTAAGAATTTAACATCTTTAGATTTGATTTTGAGGCCATGTGTAATCGAGACTAAGTTATATTATGACGCCTTTCGCATTTCAAGAATTCTTCATCTAAGGTGGCAATTTCACCCATGTTCATTCCTACTACATTAGTCAGAGTATACACTTCCTTCTTCTTAAATCATGATCAAGATCCTTCAAGTTTTACGGGTGTCGCCAACCTGATTTGGGTTTAATCTGACCCCTGCATAAATCATTCACTTCCCCCCAAACAAAGTTATTAAATTCAAATCAAGCCAATATTAGCATTATCATCCTGGTAATTATTCGACTGCTAGACTAGTAGCTGCATCATCAAATATTCAACATCATTTGTTTTATTACCACCATATGCCAGCTGACTGGCTGGCTGGTATTTCAATAAAGCATGCCACAAAATAATACCACCCACTTTTACAGCCCCCCCTCCTCCCCTCTTCGAACAGCAAAAATTGTTTTATGATATTAAACGAAAATTTTATAAAGCTGTTTCGTTGCGCTCCATTTCTAAAGCTTATGTTAAAGAAAATTAAATTTTTTTATTACCCCCACCCCCCTTGCAAAAGTAGCCAAAGATAGAGAAAACATAAAAATTTGCCACCGTAGAATTTTTGTTTTTGGGATTTAAGCTTCAGCATATTTGTTGAACGACAACTCCAGACTCTTCTTGTCTGTTTCTAAGTCTTAAATGCCAAGCATGTAAGGTTTCCTTAACACCCTTGTCCTTGCGTCGTGTAGTGGCTGTAGAAATTTTTGTGGTTACCCGCCCTGAAGTTATGAGCAAGTGAAGCGCATCATCCACGAAAAAACCCAAAACGCAGTAAGATAACCCCATAAAAATCTCAGCACATCTCTTCCACTCGCACACACAAACATTTAAAGAATTTGAAATTAATAGCGTGCAAATAATTGGGATAATTTGATTTACGACATGAAAAATCAACAAAACCATTTTGGTGATGTTACTTCCAAAGCGAAGCAAAAAAAAATCACGGAACATATGTTCCCAAACCAAGCATAAAAAATACTTTTTTATTGGATATTTCAGCAACCCTTGTTTGGCGAAAGAAGATGGGGACAGATATAGATTTCTCCCAGGATGTATGAGGCGAAGAATAAGTAGACTGGTAGTAATACGTAAAGTCTTCTAGCGATATTTTTTCTGTGTTTAAATGTATTTCCATTAAAATGTCAAGAGGTGCAATTTTCATGTTTTCAAGAGTTGGCAACATTTTGTGGCAATTGCATCCTTAGAAAGTATACCATTCATAAGCTAACAAAAATGTTAAACATAATATGTGTCTCTCAATGCAAAGAAATTGTAAATTTCTAGGTGTTGTAACAGTGTTTATTATTATTTTTGTATGTTCGTTCTTCTGTTCAATCTGGCTCTGGGTCTATCTCCAGTTCCAGGAAAGTGGCTGCTTCAATGGGATGTAACCACAGATCTAATGGAGTTATATGAGTGAGTTTGGCTGGGCAGTTGAAAAGGTGTTTTGTGTCGTGCGAGCCCATACCACATACTGGGCAGATGTCTTGCATGGCGCGGTCGATTTCCGCCCAATAAGAATTTAGGCGACTGCAATATCCCGAACGTTGAGTTGAGCCAAAACTACTCTAGTTTGTCGTGGCAGCTGACGCTCCTCAGCTGCAATAGATGGGGGATGTATTTCGAGGACTTTATTCACAATATATTTGCTTATGGTCTTAGCAACTGCATCCGTGTAAATACTATTTAAACCTGCTTGATATGCCTCTTGTTCTAGGGGTTCTCTCTTATATTGTTGGACCTCCGTCTCTAGAGCATGAATATCCTTCCTGATATGCCTGAATTTGTCGGGCCTAGCCAGCAGATGGTGATTGGGATGGCTCTCACGGTAACACCCAAGCAAGTACTGCAACGTGATCATCTCATTGTGTTGCTTTACTGGAAGAATCTTTGCCTCCTCATGTAGATGGTCCCCTGAAGACTTGAGAAGGCACCCTGTTGCTGTTCTCAGGGCGGCATTCTGGAAGGTTTGAATCTTTTTCCAATTCGTATCACATAATCCCGGGGACCAAACTGGCGCCGCATAGCTTTCCATAGACCGACCTATCGCGTTATATGTGGTCAACAAGGTTTCTTTATCTGCACCCCAAGGGCTGCCGGCTAGGGACTTGAGGACATTTTTCCTACTTTTCAGTTTGTCGCAGATAGCTGTGGCGTGCGCGCACGACGTGAAAGTAGTGTCGAATATGACCCCTAAAAATTTTGGGCAGTTTGTCGTCGGAATTCTGCTACCGTCGACCATGACATTCAATTCCTGCCAAACTATGCTGTCTATGTGGTGAACAGAGTGGCTGTTGATTTTGTGGCGGAAATCTGCATATTCCTCGAATGGAGAAGGTGGTAAGATCGGTTAAATAGTTGTTCAGTCTCTCACAGATGTCATCAGGATAAGAACCTGACGCCAGGATCGTGCGATCATCCGCATACGTTACGATCTCGATGCCGTCTAGAGGGGGCGGAAGACAGGAAAGGTAGAGGTTAAACAGTTCCGGAGATATAACCCCACCTTGGGAACTCCCTGTTTCACTCTACGGGGTTTAGACTTCTTGTTCCTGAATTCCACGTACGACTGGCGTCCACACATATAATTGACTATCCAACGTTTCAAGCTTGGCCGGAGGGTTGTCCGCTCAATGTCCTCAAACAGCGTGGAGTGCCTGACTGTATCAAAGGCTGTTGACAAGTCAAGCGCCACCATCACGGCCGTCTCTGGTTGAGTCCTTGACAAATATGTGTGGTAATGGCGTGCAGCGCAGTTGTCGTGCAGGACTAAGGCCTCAAGGGTCTTTGCTATGGGCGACAAAAGCGAAATCGGCCTGTACGATTCACTTTTGCTGGCATCCTTGCCGGGCTTCCGACAAGTTAAGAACTTTAATGAGATACTCCACTCCCGGCTCATCCAGCTGCTTCAGCATTACAATTGGAGATTCCATCAGGGCCCAATGCTCTGGATGATTTAGAGTTCCTGATGGCATTGGCAACATCATCCATTGTAAACTGTGGTGGTTCCTCCTCGGCAGGAAGAGATCTGATACGACGTAATACTATTCTCTTCGCCCTGTCACTCTCGGGGTGCTCGACAAACTGAAATAACTTGCGCACCTTTTCGAGTCAGTCAATGTAACGTCGCCAAACGTGACTGAGGTCCTATCTTCCCTTCTTTAAGGGTTCGGGTTTGACTTAACCGTTGCCCATAATTCACCAATACCGGCTCCAATGTTGCAACTCTTCAGATGATTTAACCACTTGTTCCGCTTATACTCGCCGACCAGCCTGTTAACTTCCAGTGTCAACTCCCCGACTATGGGGTCATTGGGGTTGGTTCGACGAAGCTCATCACGCTCATTTGCTAATCCCGTCGCCTCTGCTGGGAAGTTTGCTCTTACTTCGCGTTTTCGACCAGCAGGGATATTGCGAGCGGCTGATGATGTCTCGGAACGTCCTTTCTGCTACCCGAACATCAGAAGGATTGGGCAGTCCTCTGAAGCGGTGATTGGTGAACTCTCTGAAACCCGGCCAATCAGCTTTTTTATGATTATCGAATGTGCGGCGTTCAGAGGTAATGAAATCGGGTGGTCTGCTAATGGAGACAATTATGGGGAGATGGTCTGAACCAAGGAAAATGACGGGTTGCCATGTTACGTGATTTGTCAGACCAGGTGACACGATGGTTATGTCTGGCGAGCTGTGACACTCTTCTCTAATTCTGGTAGGGGCGTCCTCATTGACCGTGCAGAGCTGTCAACTTGCTCAGCCAGCGCTGTTCCTCTCTGGTCGTTTCCGAGGGCCGAATGCCACATCTCATGATGCACATTAAAGTCCCGAAGGACCAGACGATTATGACCTTCCAAAAGCGGGTTAATGTTTGGCACGCAATCTGAGATACAGCTATTTCTCGGCGGGATGTATACGTTCAGCAACTCTATCTCGGCAGTTCCACACAGGAGAGACAGGCTCAAGCGAGATAGGTCTGTATTGGACAGACTGGTGCAATAGGAAAGCTGATCCCCCACCTCCACTTCTGGTGCGATCCTTCCTTAGCACGTTGTACCCATCGTAACGTTGTAAGCTACAGTTGTTGTTGAGCTTGGTTTCTTGCACCGCCGCTACCTTGATGTTCTTCCGACTCATGAAATCTACTATTTCCTCGATCTTACCTCGGAGTCCATTGCAATTACATTGCAAAAAGAATGCATTTTCCGGGATTGGGAGAACAACGGCTGGTGTTAAAGGCTGCATGTGCGGTTGTTGTAGTGGGGACTGCGGGGGAGTCTCATAATCAGACGAAGAGGGAGTTTTGTAATCCGATGACGGCTCACTGGGGACTGTATTCACACAGCATGCAGCAGCCCCTTAGATGCACCCACTCCTGACATCTATTGCCTCTCACCGAAGACTGGATGTGGGTGAAGATGCGGATGTGACAAACCGAGCACAAATATATTGGTCCTGCGTTTTTCTCCGTCCCGGCACTGACCAAAAGAATTCGGAGCAGGCATTCCGGGATATGCTGCTCCCAACACAGAAAAACGAAACAAATACAAACATATGTACACTGAGGTGGCAGCCGCTGGCCGGAACAATGATGTTGTGTAGTTTCGGGACAATCCGGTACGAAAGAACCCGCTGCCTTGGGATTGTATAAATTTCTAGTAGCCGTCATCGTCTTCAAAATGTAGTTTTAGGTGCCTGATGTCTTCGATGTTTATCCACTTCTGTGGATGAAGCAGTAGTCCCAATAAAATCGGCTTTCTTTAAAACGGGTGGCTGTCGGCTCGGGAGTCGTTGGGTGTGTGACTCGGCTGTGTGGTATTCGGGTTACTGTGGAGGGGAGGAGAGATCAGTTAGTGGGAGCTGGATATGAGCATTTAGCTGGCTTCGTGCTTGGATCATGTTTGGAGCTAGTTAAGAGCTTTAGCTTTTTAAGAGCTTGCAGCTT
The DNA here is from genome assembly GCF_047663935.1 of Musca autumnalis. Lineage (NCBI taxonomy): Eukaryota > Metazoa > Arthropoda > Insecta > Diptera > Muscidae > Musca > Musca autumnalis. The sequence continues at coordinate 8,682,996 of NW_027411755.1, read as the reverse complement.
GTAAGAGCATGTAGCTTGTCAAAAGATTGGAGCTTGGATAAAGATTGAACGAATCGTGGTTAATTAGTATCAAGGCTGCAGATAAGCCACAGCACTACTACATTATCAGCATTAGCCACCACCTTAGTTTTCAGCTGGTCGTTACACACAAGAATTTCCAGTTTTCTTTCTGGAATTCTCTCCTGTGTGTGAATTGATAATCTTAGTGATCGTTTGGATATGTTATCGTTTTCGATATGTTATTGGATCTTGAAATAATTGCACAATATTTAAGGGTCCAATAACCTTTCCATCTTTTTTAATGGAAGGAAAGAAATAGTAATTGGTCTAATAGTCTTTAAGTATCATCTAAGAGTATCTAGTCCCCAGTTAGTCCACGAACATCGACGCTTCATTTACTCATTTATAGGCTAAAGTTGACCCAAGACTTTTGTTTAGATTTCTTGATTTCACCAAGGGCTTGTTCCACCAAACCGGTTAAGATTTCCTCCCCGGGTAGGTGATTGGATAGTAGTTCACATAGCAAATCAGGAGGATTTTGGTTATGGCGTCCATAGCTTTCTAGACTTCATCCACTGTGTGTAATCTATTATTCTCACACAATTTTTTAATTTGCACCAATCCGTTCTTCTTGGATTTTGATGAGGACTTTGCTTGACTCCTAATAAAGAGATTTGGAAAAGTACCAACATCCTGCTATTCGAGATGGAACAATTTTATGATACCCTCCAATTTTTTATAGTTAGAGCAAAATACGGTACTGCAAATAGTTGCAAGAAAATCTTGCTGGCTTAACCATAATATGATGTCTGACACCAAATATATAGTTGCAGTAACAATATACATGTTTGCTCTGACTATAGCTCCACTCTGTCTCTGCACATTGGGAAGCTAAATATGAAGTAAAATCAATGATCAGCTGAATTATGTATTGTAAGAATAGAAAACATGATCATCATATAGGAAATATTTGGTTGGGGGAAATATATTATGGTTTCTGACACAATTATATGGTTCCAGAAATCAGTACCAATATATAAATAAATTGGATAAGCATTGCGAAAGTATAGTCCATGCAGTGTAACGTGACAAAATGTTCACGCTGTTTACACTACACGCTACCATACACCAACTCAATTACAAAACACAGCCTAAAGCATGCCACTATTTATATGAATTTAGTTTGCTTCATTGCAACTTTATTAATGGCGCTAATGACTTGCAAGGATATAATTCACATTCACTCTGTGTCACTGGTCACATACGTTTTTCAGTAACGGATGCTGAAGGAAGCTTACTGCTACGGCAGGGGAAAGTTCGCCTCCTGCTCAAGAAACACTCTATAAAAAACTCTCATTGGCCTGCTAATTACGGTTGATCCCCTAAAAGGTCTTAATTTATAAAGACCCCGAGAAAATCTCAAAGCCAACAGACGACCTGGTAGACACAAAACGTTTAAAAATATTCAATTCGCAGACATCTTTCCTACTTTGCATATTATCATAATCACGATTATTGTCGTCGTTCATTATCGTAATCAAACTAATAGCGCGCCACACTTGGCAGGCAGGCGCAACAGCGTCATCATCGTTATTATCATCAATGGCCCATTCGTTGGGTCATAAATTTAAAATACTGTGGCACAATTTTTTTTCGTTGTTTTGTTCAAAGCGAATGAGCTGCGCATGTCACTTGACTGGCCACTAAACAGATTAATGGTGATCTTTATTTTCGTTTTTTGGGGGGCTTTGTTGATGGCGTTTCACATCTCTATTCCAAAAGTCGATTAATTGAGGCTAGTCAACGGTACTTGGATATTTGGTGAAAAAATAGTAACGGTTTCCCGCAAGGTGTTCACAATGCCCGGACAAATGGGAAACAATACCTCAACGGGTAGTCGAATGCAAAGTAGTCTAACGAAACGAAACATAAAATATTTAAATATTTTTATTTCAGACTTTTTTTGGTATGGAAATATTAGATGTCATGAATTTTGTTATGATCTCGGGTTTCTAATTTGTTTTCTTTTCAATAGAAAAAGTTTTTTTCTTTGACAAAATTGTAAAGTTTTGTATTATTTTATGTAAAAGTCATCAAAATGATTATTTAAAAGTTATGACGTCAATGAACAAATGAATAGGTTTGAACTTAGACAAAAGGTGCATTGCCATCAATGGAATTGTTACAATAAATAAATAGGTATTGTCTTCAAAGAAATTCCTAGCTCCATGAGGCTTTCTAACTCCCTCCCCTTCCCACTATTCAATCTGCAGTCAACACTTTATGGGACACAATTATTTCATTAACACCTAATTTCCAAAACATTTAAGCCATCAAATAAATTATCAGAATCTCTACTATCGGAAGAGCTGAAAACCTGCTATGTAGCCCACTTCAAAATTGTGTTGAAATTATAATTCTAGTTTGTTTTTCTACTTCAAAACAAATATTCAAAATAGTTATTTTAATTCGCCAGATTTGACACAATAAAAAATTCATAAATGCCCCCCGACGATGCCATCCACAGCTGAACGTGTGAATTTGTTGGCACTCATTAATAGCCGCAACTAAGCCTTAGTTAATTAAATTTATGGAATTGAATAAAAAATTCATATAAACGAATGAATCTAATCCCAATTAACTGACATATTTATGTTAAAAGCGTTGCGAAGGTCTGAATTCCAAAATATGGAAACGAAAATATTTCATGTCACACCAATAATTTAAATTAAATTATTGCTGATTTTATAAACGAATAGAAAACATCTAATGTGAGGAAGAGAAAAAAACTTCAAAAGTAGAAAATACTGAAGGTGCTTCGGAACTTTCAGAGTCTTTTAAATGTATGTAAAACATACTTATCATAGATCGAATATCATTAAAATACCGATCCGATATCTCCCATATTTAAAAATCTGCCAGAGCATGTTGCTAAAACATTTAAAAAAGTCAGAATCAGAAGCCTCTTTTAAAACTGAACTTAAATTTCAGTTTCTGTTCTTCTTCATCCAGACGTACGTTGTATGTATGAAGAAAAATATGAATGTGCTGCATTCACACATAATATGCCACACTCATACATATTTACATACATATATTTTAAGGTATAATGTCGTCCACCCACTGGTTTTAATGATAATCTCTTAAATTATGAGTTTTTAAATAATTTTTGGCATTGGTCAGTAGAGACGAACAAACTACCCGAATGCAGACATCATTGCCAAAGAACAGAGTTAGCTCCCTGCCACTGAACCTTAAGAAGGACCAGGCGCATGTATCTTTGTCCGTTGAAAATGTTAACATCATAAATTTCTAAATGCCCAGCTAAAACATCGACCATTGCAATTTGATCAGAATTTATCTAAAAGAAAAAAAAAACAAGTAGTAACAAACTCCGGACAACTACTCGTTTGGCAGCTGCGTCTGTTTACCAAGAATTGTAGCGCCAAGTCACGATCTTTTTTTATTGTAAAATGGTATGTAAATATTTACAAGATCTTCACTATTTGCCACATTTTTAATAACAACATTTTTTGCGAAGTTTAACAGCAACAACAGATTGAGTAACAGAGGCAGTGAAACAATAATTCCAGGGAGCGGAAGCTTTAACATGGCGCGCGGTTTCTTATCTAGAAATGTGCAATGGACATTTGTGAGCTTGCACATGGGTTTGCATAAAAAAACTATCTAAATTAGTTCCTGAACAACATGTTGCAGCTAATTTTTCTGCATTATCTACATAGTGTAGATAACGCATTCACATCATCTACATTGTGAAGATAACATTTCTACATCATCTATATAGTGTAGATAATGTTTCTATATCATCTACATAGTGCAGATAATGTTTCTGCATCATCTATATAGTGTAGATAATGTTGCTACATCATCTGCATAGCACAGATAATGTTTCTACATAATCTACAAAGTGTAGATAATGTTTCTACACTATCTGCATAGTGCAGATAATGCTTCTACATCATCTACATATTGTAGATAATGTTTCTACATTGTGTAGATAATATTTCTACATCACCTACATAGTGTATATAACGTTCCTACATAATCTAACATGGCGCGCGGTTTCTTATCTAGAAATGTGCAATGGACATTTGTGAGCTTGCACATGGGTTTGCATAAAATAACTATCTAAATTAGTTACTGAACAACATATTGTAGCTAATTTTTCTGCATTATCTACATAGTGTAGATAACGCATTCACATCATCTACATTGTGAAGATAACATTTCTACATCATCTATATAGTGTAGATAATGATATAGAATATCATCTACATAGTGCAGATAATGTTTCTGCATCATATATATAGTGTAGATAATGTTGCTACATCATCTGCATAGCACAGATAATGTTTCTACATAATCTACAAAGTGTAGATAATGTTTCTACACTATCTGCATAGTGCAGATAATGCTTCTACATCACATACATATTGTAGATAATGTTTCTACATGATCTACATTGTGTAGATAATATTTCTACATCACCTACATAGTGTATATAACGTTCCTACATAATCTACATGGTGCAGATAATGCTTCCACGTCATCTACATGTTGTAGAAATTAGATAACGTAGATAACGTACTCACATCATCTACATTGTGAAGATAACATTTCTACATCATCTAGATAGTGTATATAATGTTTCTATATCATCTACATAGTGCAGATAATGTTTCTACATCATCTATATAGTGTAGATAATGTTTCTACATCATCTACGTATTGTAAGTAATGTTTCTACACTATCCGCATAGTGCAGATAATGTGTCCACATCATATAAATAGTGTAGATAATGTTTCTACATTATCTACATAGTTAAGATAACGAATTCACATCTTATACATAGTGTAGATATTGTTTCTACGTCATCTACATAGTGTAGATAATGTTCCTACATCATCTACAAGGTGTACATAATGTTTCGACATCGTCCACATAGTGTAGATGTTGCATCTACATAATCTATGAAGTGTAGATAATGTTTCTACATCACCTATATGATCTAGATATTGTTTCTATATGGTGTAGATAATGTTTCTTCAATATCTATATGGTGTAAATAATGTTTCTACATTATCTACATTGTGTATATAATATTTCAACATCATCTACATACTGTAGATAACGTAATCGCATCATCTATATAATGAAGATAATGTTTCTACGTCGTCTACATGGTGTAGATAATGCTTCTACATTATCTACATAGTTTAGATAACGAATTCACATCTTCACACATCTACATAGTGTAGATTACGTTTCTACATCATCTACAGAGTGTAGATAACGTTTCTACATCATCTACATAGTGTAGACAAAGTTTCGACATCGTCTTCATAGTGTAGATGTTGTGTCTACATCATCTAAATAGCGTAGCTAATGTTTCTACACATCTACATAGTGTAGATAATGTTTCTACGTCATCCACATGGTGCAGATAATGCTTCTACATCATCTGCATAGCGTAGATAATGTTCCTACATCATCTACGTAGGGTAGATAAATATTTACATTATCTACATAGTGTGATCTACATTTCTACGTCATCTACAGGGCGTAGATAATGTTTCTACATCATCTACATAGTGTAGATAATGTTTCTACGTCATCCACATGGTGGCGATAATGCTTCTACATCATCGACATGGTGTAGATAATATTTCAACATCATCTACATAGTGTAGATAACGTATTCACATCATCTATATAATGAAGATAATCTTTCTACGTCATCTACATGGTGTAGATAATGCTTTTACATCATCTACATAGTTTATATAACGAATTCACATCATCTACATAGTGTAGATATTGTTTCTACATCATCTACATAGTGTAGATAATGTTTCTACATCATCTACATGGTGTAGATAATGTTTCGACATCGTCTTCATAGTGTAGATGTTGTGTCTACATCATCTAAATAGCGTAGCTAATGTTTCTACACATCTACAAAGTGTAGATAATGTTTCTAACGTATTCACATCATCTATATAATGAAGATAATGTTTCTACGTCATCTACATGGTGTAGATAAAACTTTTACATCATCTACATAGTTTAGATAACGAATTCACATCATCTACATAGTGTAGATATTGTTTCTACATCATCTACAGAGTGTAGATAATGTTTCTACATCATCTACATGGTGTAGATAATGTTTCTACATCATCTGCATAGCGCAGATAATGTTTCTACAACATCTACGAAGTGTAGATAATGTTTCTACATCATCTACATGGCGTAGATAATGTTTCTACATCACCTACTTGGTGTAGATAATGTTTCTACATCATATACATAGCGCAGATAATGTTTCTACATCATCTACATGGTGTAGACAATGTTTCTACATCACCTACATGGTGTAGATAATTTTTCTACATCATCTGCATAGTGCAGATAATGTTTCTACAAATCTACAAAGTGTAGATAATGTTTCTACATCATCTACATGGTGTAGATAACGTTTCTACATCATTTGCATAGCGCAGGTAATTTTTCTACAACATCTACGAAGTTTAGATAATGTTTCTACATCATGCACATGGTGTAGATAATGTTTCTACATCACCTACATGGTGTAGATAATGTTTCTACATCATCTACATAGTGTATATTACGTTTCTACATAATCTACAGAGTGTAGATAATGTTTCTACGAAGTGTAGATAATGTTTCTACATCATCTATATGGTGTAGATAATGTTTCTACAACATCTATATGGTGTAGATAATTTTTCTACATCATCTGCATAGCGCAGATAATGTTTCTACAACATCTACGAAGTGTAGATAATGTTTCTACATCATCTACATGGTGTAGATAATGTTTGTACATCACGTACATGGTGAAGATAATGTTTCTACATCATCTACATGGTGTAGATAATGTTTCTACATCACCTACATGGTGAAGATAATGTTTCTACATCATCTACATAGCGCAGATAATGTTTCTACAACATCTACGAAGTGTAGATAATGTTTCTACATCATCTACATGGTGTAGATAATGTTTGTGCATCACATACATGGTGTAGATAATTTTTCTACATCATCTGCATAGCGCAGATAATGTTTCTACATCATCTACATAGCGCAGATAATGTTTCTACATCATCTACATAGCGCAGATAATCTTTCTACATCATCTACATAGCGCAGATAATATTTCTACATCATCTACGAAGTGTAGATAATGTTTCTACATTATCTACATGGTGTAGATAACGTTTCTACATCACCTACATGGCGTAGATAATTTTTCTACATCACCTACATGGCGTAGATAATTTAATGTTTCTACATCATCTACGAAGTGTAGGTAATGTTTCTACATCACCTACATGGTGTAGATAATGTTTCTACATAATATGCATAGCGCAGATAATATTTCTACATCATGTACGAAGTGCAGATAATGTTTCTACATCATCTACATAGTGTACATTACGTTTCTATATAATCTACAGAGTGTAGTTAATGTTTCTACAACATCTATGTAGTGTAGATAAAATATTCACATTATCTACATAGTGTAGATTACGTTTCTACATCGTCTACAGGGTGTAGATAATGCTTTTACATCATCTACAGTATCGGCCAAAACTAAAGCACCCCCTCAGTAAATTTTTTTGAAATGATAATTTTTTTATGAAAACTAAATTATAAATTTATTTTTTATTTTTCTTTTTATTTATTTATATCTTTATAATTGAAAAATACAAAAATAAGGAGATCAGAATTTAATAAACAAAAGTTAAAATTCAAAAAACATTTTAGGTCGCAAATATAAGTGGACAAAACTAAAGCACCCCCCCCATTTGAGGTACAGCAAAAACTATTGAAATCAATATTTCGTTGCTTATCCTCTATTCTGGATGACACAATAACATCTTTTAGGCATAAAGGATACTAAATTATTAATTACTGCAGGCGAAATAATTGATTTTCGGAAAATTTAGCTTAAATCCTCAAAATACTGAAAATCGGAAGGTACCGTTATATGGAGGCTATACCCAAACGTGGACCCAGGTCCACGATTTTTGGTGGATATGTTTTGTGACCACTAAGAACCCTAAGTACCAAATTACAGCTAATTTAGTAGGAAAATGTGGCTTAAATATCCGAAATACCGAAGATCGGAAGGTACCGCTATAAGGGGGCTATACCAAAACCTTAGCCGATATTGTTCATATTCATCCAAAAATGATGCCACAGCATTTTCTGGTCAAATACTAAATCCCTTAGGTTTAAAAATTAGCAAAAGAACGAATTGCAAAAGAACTGTAGACGCCGGCTTATTCAGTCGACGACCAGCAAAAAACCTTCCGCCTCCATGTTTTACAGCGCCTTTGCAATATTTAGGATTTAACGGTTGCCCATTTGGTCCAAGCCTTTTACCATCTGAATACTTTAAATTAAACATAGATTCATCGGAAAATAGTTCAAATGGGTCTTGGCGAATGCCAGTCTGGCTCCTTCATTTTTAGTCGATATGAAAGGTTTTTTTTGCTGGTCGTCGACTGTATGAGCCGGCGTCTATCGTTCTTCTGCAATTCGTTCTTTTGCTAATTTTTAAACGTTAGCGTATTGTATTTGACTTGTGGATGCTGTAACATCATTTTTGGATGAATATGAACAATATCGGCTAATGTTTTGGTATAGCCCCCTTATAGCGGTACCTTCCGATCTTCGGTATTTCGTATATTTAAGCCACATTTACCCACTAAATTAGCTGTAATTCGGTACTTAGGGTTCATAGGGGTCACAAACATATCCACGAAAAATCGTGGACCTGGGTCCACGTTTGGGTATAGCCTCCATATAACGGTACCTTCCGATTTTCAGTATTTTTAAGATTTAAGCTAAATTTTCCGAAAATCAATTATTTCGACTGCAGTAATTAATAATTTAGTATCCTTTATGCCTAAAAGATGTGATTGTGTAATCCAGAATAGAGGATAAGCAACGAAATATTGATTTCAATAGTTTTTGCTGTACCTCAAATGGGGGGGTGCTTTAGTTTTGTCTGCTTATATTTGCGACCTAAAATGTTTTTTGAATTTTAACTTTTGTTTATTAAATTCTGATCTCCTTATTTTTGTATTTTTCAATTATAAAGATATAAATAAATAAAAAGAAAAATAAAAAATAAATTTATAATTTAGTTTTCATAAAAAAATTATCATTTCAAAAAAATTTACTGAGGGGGTGCATTAGTTTTGGCCGATACTGTACATAGTTTAGATAACGAATTCACATCATCCACATAGTGTAGATATTGTTTCTACATCATCTACATAGTGTAGATAATGTTTCCACATCATCTACATGGTGTAGATAATGTTTCGACATCGTCTTCATAGTGTAGATGTTGTGTCTACATCATCTAGATAGCGTAGCTAATGTTTCTACACATCTACAAAGTGTAGATAATGTTTCTACATCATCTACATGGTGTAGATAATGTTTCTACATCACCTACATGGTGTAGATAATGTTTCTACATCATCTACATGGTGTAGACAATGTTTCTACATCACCTACATGGTGTAGATAATTTTTCTACATCATATGCATAGCGCAGATAATGTTTCTACATCATCTACGAAGTGTAGATAATGTTTCTACAACACCTACATGGTGTAGGTAATGTTTCTACATAATATGCATAGCGCAGATAATGTTTCTACATCATGTACGAAGTGTTGATAATGTTTCTACATCATCTACATAGCGCAGATAATCTTTCTACATCATCTACATAGCGCAGATAATATTTCTACATCATCTACGAAGTGTAGATAATGTTTCTACATTATCTACATGGTGTAGATAACGTTTCTACATCACCTACATGGCGTAGATAATTTTTCTACATCATATGCATAGCGCAGATAATGTTTCTACATCATCTACGAAGTGTAGATAATGTTTCTACAACACCTACATGGTGTAGGTAATGTTTCTACATAATATGCATAGCGCAGATAATGTTTCTACATCATGTACGAAGTGTTGATAATGTTTCTACATCATCTACATAGCGCAGATAATCTTTCTACATCATCTACATAGCGCAGATAATATTTCTACATCATCTACGAAGTGTAGATAATGTTTCTACATTATCTACATGGTGTAGATAACGTTTCTACATCACCTACATGGCGTAGATAATTTTTCTACATCATCTGCATAGCGCAGATAATGTTTCTACATCATCTACATAGCGCAGAAAATGTTTCTACATCATCTACATAGCGCAGATAATCTTTCTACATCATCTACATAGCGCAGATAATATTTCTACATCATCTACGAAGTGTAGATAATGTTTCTACATTATCTATATGGTGTAGATAACGTTTCTACATCACCTACATGGCGTAGATAATTTTTCTACATCATCTGCATAGCGCAGATAATGTTTCTACATCATCTACGAAGTGTAGATAATGTTTCTTCATCACCTACATGGTGCAGATAATGTTTCTACATAATATGCATAGCGCAGATAATGTTTCTACATCATGTACGAAGTGTAGATAATGTTTCTACATCATCTACATAGTGTAGATTACGCTTCTATATAATCTACAGAGTGTAGATAATGTTTCTACAACATCTATGTAGTGTAGATAAAATATTCACATTATCTACATAGTGTAGATTACGTTTCTACATCGTCTACAGAGTGTAGATAATGTTTCTACATCATCTTCATGGTGTAGATAATGCTTCTACTTCATCTACATGGTGTAGATGATTCTACCTCATCTACATAGCGTAGATAATGTTTCTACATCATCTGCATAGCGCAGATAATGTTTCTACGTCATCTACGAAGTATAGATAATGTTTCTACGTCATCTACATAGCGTAGATAAAGTTTCGACATCATCTACGTAGTGAAGCAATTGTGTCTACATCATCTAATTAGCGAAGATAAAGTTTCTACATCATCTTCATAGAGCGGATAATGTTTCTACATTATCTACATAGTGTAGATAATGTTTCTACATCACCAAAACAATATGGATAATGTATCTTTCTATGTCACCTACATAGTGTAGATAATGATCTATGTCATCCAAATTATATATATCTACATAACTCAAATACTTCGGATAATGCATCTCACTTATGTACATTGTTTCCCCATAACTTAGATATTCCAAATTGCGGGTGTTCCAACCCACTGTGCCACCATTTAATAACTTCTGCCTGCCAGCTTAACAGGATCACAACAAAACTCAAAATTGTGTAAATGAAGAATACTCCCACGAGAATTGAAATTATCGTGCGAGGTAGCAGCAACCGGCAACCAGTGCACACTGGTCCCAACCTACGACAAAAATCGAAAAACCGATATCAGCAAATCTCTGCGACAATTCAGCAAACTGTCTCTAAACATATCATATTTTAATATTCCAGCGCTGTTTTTGTACTTTATAACGGTATTTAACAAAGCAAAGCAGAAGAAGATGACATTTACGTATGATCTTTCAAAAACTTTAAAATCATCAGTAAGGTTGTGACTTTTTACAAGGCAAATAACTCAAAATTTAAAAAATAAATATTTTGTGTTTGAAATGGAAGTTTTAGTTCAAGGTATTCTAATTACTTTTACATAAAAATTTTTACATATTGCTCGAAAAAAACGTGCTGGAAATTAAATTTTTTATAATACTTTTTTTCTGAATTTTTTTTCCAAGTCTTAAAAATTGAAGTTGAGTTTTACTAACTTCGCCATCCTTCGCCACTCTCAGTTATTTTTGGAGAATGTTCGAAATAGTGTCAAGTTTACAACAAAATTGATTCCAGCTGCATATATTTGCGCTTCCGTGCGTGAGATCAAAAATACTGACGATGCCTCTGGTCGTTTCAGTGAATATGCCGTATTACTGTATTTTAAGTTTCTTCTTTGTTTTGTGTTTTAATTGATTGTTTTGGTGTTTTTCTTTAAAGATTTAGATATTTTTGTTTTGGGATCTACTTATGAGTGTATTTTTTACATTTGTATATTTTTGATATATGTATGATGCTACATATAATATGAAAAACAAGTAAAAATGTAAAGTACGGTCGCACCGAACTTTAGTATATCCCTACCATAAAATATTCTGACCTCAAATGGAATAATTTGTTTCCTTTCCTGTCCACGATACCAGTCGGAGACGTTTTTTGACCACTAAGAACTCCAAATAGCAAATTACAACCAATTCGAACCGAAAATGTAGATAAAAACCTTAAAATAATTGAAATAGGGAGGTACTGTAATATGAGGGCTATACCGAAACCTGGACCCAACACCACAATTTTTGGCGCAGAAGGTTTTTGATCATTGAGAACTCCAAATGGCAAATTACAACCAATTCGGGCCGAAAATGTTGATAAAATCTTCAAAATACCTGAAATCGGTAGGTACCGTAATATGAGAGCTATACCGAAACCTGGACCTAAGACCACAATTTTTTGCGCAGAAGATTTTTGACCATTGGGAACCCCAAATACCAACGTACAGCCAATTAGGGCTGAAAATGTAGATAAAAGCTTCAAAATACCTGAAATCGGGTGGTACCGCTACATGGGGGCTATAGGAAAAACTAGACCCATATTGATGATTTTTTGGCTAAAGTATTTTTTACTTATTTTTAGCATATACTGAAAAAATCAGATCGATCCGACGAGTATAAATATTTTTGTCGCTCATTCCCATACAAGTGGGACCACTGTGCAGTGCCTTCTCATCTTAACTACACAAGACGTCGATTAACGAGAAGGTGTTATAATGAGCGTTACTAACTGACTACAACAATACAACAAGCATTTAGTTTGGCAGCTGCCACTGCTACTGGCTGGCTCCACATCTTTTTTCTTTTTTCCGGTGTGTGCAAAAATGTCTTGTGGGCCTATTGTGAGGTGTTATAATGTGACATTGATTGCAATGCAAGTTGCGTGACTTTGTTGGAATCAGATCATTTAACTTTTACTTTCAAGTGCCAAATTTGGCACTCAAAGGTAGTCGTCAATTTTCCTAAAGACCAGAGAATAAAAAAACCAACCAATTGAGGGAGTGTGAGAAACGCTTGTGGTCGCCACAGGGTTTTTTATTCTCGTTCTCTGATTGACAGGCTTGCATTACTTTGCTCTATTTAACATTGTTGTAATCTACCGTTAGCGTATGCTGACTTACGCCTTAGATTCGGGAGAGTAGCTGTGTTGATAATTGTTCAGGCGTATCTCAGTCTCAAATGCTGTTCGGCTGTCAGTGCCAGACGGGCGTGGGAACAATCAAAGTAAACCTTTTCTGGGTTAATCCCACAATTTCTCATTGAATTTACAGGCGTAAGCAAAAAAAATCTCAGTACAGACTTCAGCTTGATATGATTATTATGTTTTGCACGCTAACGGAAATCCGCATATGTTTGTTGTTGCTGCTGCTGTTGTTGTTGCTTGTCACTGAAGCAGAAATGCCAAATCTCCGAGAATGTCAAGAGAATATGGAAAGGGAGGACATTCTCGGTACATTTAAATGGGCATTAGTGACGTCTACAGCTGCCACAATGATGTGTAATCCTGTGGCGTAACACTAGATTCTGACAAGTCGAACGTCCAGACAGCTTCGTCCACCTTGCCAATGGCAATGATTCAACAGGGCTTTTTTTTCTGAAAACAACCACAAATTTATTCTCATAGTGATGTTCATTAGTTCAGCGTAATTCATAAGCTTGTTGAGGTAACACACTGCTTGTTGGCTTTCAAGTAGTGGCTGGCATTTGGATTTGTGTTGCTGGAAAATATTCCATCCCTGCTGTTAATGTTGATGAATAAACTTCAGGTTCCAACTGCGGCAACCAGAAACCACCCCTGAACAACAACACTCATCAAGGCAGTTCCTCCCCTCAATGCTTTAGTGAGAGCCTTACCGATCGAGCCACAAAAATATATCGTCAATCAATGCAGTGCCGTAAATAAAACAAAATTAAAATCCACTTTTAGCCTATTAAACGTAAACTCAATGAGAAGCAGCATCATTGAGCAGAGAGGGAGGGATGGGAGGGGGATGGAGAACTGTCCACAAATTCCAGAATTCATTTGGTCGTTCTGTCTGTCTGTCCGTCTGTCCCTTCATCTGATTTACAACTGTCAACTAGGCAAGCATTTCCGTGCCTGCGTTGCGCCGCTATACGTATGGCGTGTCGTTCATTAAAGTTCCCTAATGCCAGTTGCAATGCAAACACACACACCGAACACTGCTGCCTGCTCTTCTCTTCATACGGATGAATGACGGATGTTGATTATTGCGCATGTAGTTTAGATTAATTGACATGAAGTCAACGACATGTCAATCAAATTGTTATAATTTCGCATGGCAAAAAACAACAAACTATTCGCATTGCTGCTAATGGTTTCCAAATGTTTTGAAAACTCTAATTGGGGTGGCGGCACTGCATGCCCATGTATGTTTATTGGTGGTGTTGGGGTGGCAATGCTGGCTGTCGTGTAAATAAGGCCAGCAATCGTCCATAATTACTAAATGCAATTATTTGCCAGCCCGTCAAGTCGACCAGTTTTTTTATTTATTCGCCTTACCCATTTATTGATCCATATCTGAGGTAGCATCCACCGCATCCACTTGAATGGTTAGTTTCAAGAGCCTTTTTGAGGTTAGCCTAAACTCACTTGAAGGTTTTACACTTTTAATAGCTCTCGTGGAAATTTGATAACTTTTTTGGAGTGCCTTTGTGGGTAAGTATTTTCTCCGAATATGTCACCGATATTTTATTTTCTCTTTGTGTGATTAATTGAATTAAGTGCATTTTAAATGTTATTTTTAAAGGCACATGGAGTTTTCATTGGTGTTGATCAGGAATAAGCCTCAGTTTAATGTAAGGCTAGAAATATTAGGTTACATTTCCCCCAAAAACCATTAAGCATATATTTGCCCTAATCTGCATTTTTGACAATTTCGGTACTTTTTCGTCTTCAGTAGGGATCAACGAGAAATTCTGTGAAGTATAAGAACTCTTTGCAATATTCCTCAGTGTCAATATTAAAATTTGCTATACAGATTTGGGTGAGTACGTGATTTTCCATGGTTATGTTTCAATACCTCAGTCCTCTTATGTTGGATAAGTACAATGCTTCTACCAAGTCCTTCACCCAACCTAACCAAGTAGGTTAGTTATAATGCAACTCCGCATTCAAGCCGAAAATTTTGCTTTCTTGCAATCAGCAATATGTTCAAATCATGGACCAATCAGATTTATTACGGTAATCAACTTTGCAAGAATCAACGAGCCGGCGGATTGGATAAGTATTTATAGTTCCCCGCTGCTTCCACCCATTTCAGTTTAAGTCACGCACACAGCGAAGAACCAGTTCGACTGCAAACAGACTATAAACAAACGCCAATAATTCACTCGCAGCATAATGTCTCTTCCTCGAGTGACTTTTGGTCACAAATTGGTCATTATTCAGAATGTTCCCAAACATACGATCGATACGAACTTACCGTAATAAGGCGCCAAAACTACAACAACATGTTTGTATTTGTATCGATTTTCTGTGTTGGGAGCAGCATATACAAGAATGCCTGCTCCGGATTATTTTGGTCCGTGCCGGGACGGAGGAAAACCCAGGACCAATATATTTGTGATCGGTTTGTCACATCCGCATCTTCACCCATATCCAATCTTCGGTGATATGCAATAGATGTCAGGAGTGGGTGCATCTAAGGGGATGCTCTACGCCAGGGACTATGTTGCGGCATGCTGCGTGAATACAGCCCCCATCGAGTCGTCATCATCAGATTAGTCCCCCCAACAGCAACCGCGCACGCATCTATTAACACCAGCCGTTGTTGTTCCAATCCCAACAAATGCATATTTTTGCAATTTAATTGCAATGGATTCCGTGGTAAGATTGAGGAAATAGTGGACTTCATAGTTCGGACGAAGGAAATCAAGCTCAACAACAACTGCAGCCTACAGCGTTGTGACCGTGAAAACTTAGAGCTATCATTCTGCTCAGGTCGTTCCCGAGGATTCAATGCCACAACTAATGATGTGCATTAAAGTCCCCAAAAACCCCAAGGCTTGTAACTTGAAATATAGCTATTTACTGAGGTAGGATCGCACCAGAAATGGGGGTGTCGGATTAGCTTTCCTATGGTACCAGTCTATTCAATATAGACTTATCTCGCTTGAGCCTAACCCTAATGACCCCTAAATAAAATGTATGGGGGCAACAGTTAGGTGTGGACCTGCCGACGGACAGGATGCATACTTTCAGCAACTCTACGTCGGCAGTTCCACATCTAACTGCTACCCCCATACATTCCATGTACGGCTCATTAGGGTTAGGCTCAAGCGAGATAGGTCTGTATTGAACAGACTGGTGCCATAGGAAAGCTAATCCGACACCCCCGCTTCTTGTGCGATCCTTCTTCAGTAAATAGCTATATTTCAAGTTACAAGCCTTGGGGGTTTTGGGGACTTTAATGCACATCATTTGTTCCTTCCTCAGTAAATAGCTATATTTTAAGTTACAAGCTTTGGGGTTTTTGGGGACTTTAAAGCACATCATTAGTTGTGGCATTCAGTCCTCGGGAACGACCAGAGGGGTACAGCGTTGGCTGAGGACGCCCTTACCAGAGTTAGAGGAGATTGTCACAGATCGCCAGACATAAACATTGTGTCACCTAGTCTGATAAATGAAGTTACCAGGCAAACCCGTCATTTCCCTTGCATCAGACCATCTCCCCATAATTGTCTCCATCAGCAGATCGCCCGATTTCATCACCTCTGAATGTCGTACTTTCATCAATCATGGGTAAGCTGATTGGCCGAGTATCAGAGAGTTCAGAGAACTCCGCAATCCTTCTGATATTCGGGTAGCGGAAAGGAAGATCCGAGACATCATGACTGCTGCTGCCGCTTGCCATACACCTGCTGGTTGAATACCCGAAGTGAGACCAAATTTCCCAGCAGAAGATACGGGATCAGCAAATGAGCGTGATGAGCTTCGTCGAGCCAACCCCAGTGACCCCAGAGTAAGGGAGTTGACACTGGAAGTTAACAGGTTGGTCAGCGAGCATAAGCAGAATAAGTGGTTAAATCATCAGAAAAGTTGCAACATTGGAGCCGGTACAAGTGAATTGTGGGCAACGTTAAGTCAATCTCGAACCCTGGAAAGAAGGAAGGTATGACCTCAGTCACGTTTGGCGACGTTACGTTGACTGCTACGAAGATATGCGCAAGTTATTTCAATCTACAACTTGTCGAGCACCCCGGGGGTGATAGCTCGAAGAGAAGAGTACTACGTCGCATCAGATATCTTCCTGCCGAGGATGAACCACCACAGTTTACAATAGAATATGTTGCGAAAGCTATCAGGAACACTAAATCATACAAAGCATTGGGTCTTGATGGAATCTCCATGGTAATGCTTAAACAGCTGGATGAGCCGGGAGTGGAGTATCTCAGTTAAGTTCTCAACCTGTCGCTAGCCACTTTCGTTGTTCCCGAAGTCTGGGAAATGGGCAGGATAGACCCGTAGTGAAGCCAGGAAAGGCTGCCAGCAAAACTGAATCGTACATGCCGATTTCTCTTTTGTCGCTCGTAGCAAAGACCCTTGAGGCCTTAGTCCTCCCCAGCATCAGAAATAGCTATCCAGTTGTCGATCATCAGCATTTATTCCGTAAGCAGCACAGCACCACAACGGCACTACACGCCATCTCCACATATATTTGTCAAGGATTCAACCAGGATAAGAACAGTGATGTTGACGCTTGACTTATCAAAAGCCTTTGATTCTGTCAAAAGCCTTTGATACTCTCCACGCTGTTTGTGGACATTTAGCAGACAACCCTCCGGCCAAGTCTGAAACGTTGGATAATCATTTACATGTGTGGAGGCCAGTCGTACGTGGAAATCAGGAACAAGAAGTCCAAACCCTGTAGAATGGAACAGGGAGTTCGCCAAGGTGGGGTGATATCTTCGCAACTGTGTCACCTCTACCTCTCCTGTATTCCGCCTCCTCCAAACGACATCGAGATCGTAACTATGCGGATGATTGTACGATCCTGGCGTCAGGTAACTTCCCTGATGACATCTGTGAAAGACTGAACTTCTAATTAATCGATCTTACCACCTTTTTCCACTCGAGGAATATACAGATATCTTCCTCTAAATCTACGGTCACTCTGTTCACCACATGGACGACGCAGGTGAGAAGAGAGTTGAATGTCGTTGTCCATGGTAGCCACAAACTGGTAACCCCAAAATTCTAAGATGACAGCATGTTCACGTCATCCGCGCATGCCACAGCTATCTGCGACAACAGAAAAGTAGGAACAAGGCGCTAACGTCCCTGGCCGGCAGCACTTAAGGTGCAGGTAAAGAAACCTTAATGGCCACATATAACGTGATAGGTCATCTGTGGTAAGCTATGCGGCGCCAGTTTGATCCGCGAGTTTATGCGATACGCAACGGGGAAAGATTGAACTGGAGATAGATCCAGAGTCAGATGAATCAGAAGAACGAACATGCTATAATAAACACTGTTACAACAAAAACAATAAAAACATTAAGCCCCTTTTAAGACCCCAATCAGCTCTTCTATTAGGACTCCCTTCAGCTCGTAATAAGACTCCTTTTGACTTGTCTGTGGAAACTCCTTGAGCTCGTCTACTGAGACTCCTTCAGCTCGTATATAGGGACTCTTTTCCGCTTGTCCATTAAGATTAACTTCCACTCGTCTATAGAGATTCACTTCCGCTCGTCTATAGAGACTCACTTCCGCTCGTCTATAGAGACTCACTTCCGCTCGTCTATAGAAACTCACTTCCGCTCGTCTATAGAGACTCACTTCCGCTCGTCTATAGAGACTCACTTCCGCTCGTCTATAGAGACTCACTTCCGCTCGTCTATATAAACTCACTTCCGCTCGTCTATAAAGACTCCCTTCCGCTCGTCTATAGAGACTCCCTTCCGCTCGTCTATAGAGACTCACTTCCGCTCGTCTATAGAGACTCCCTTCCGCTCGTCTATAGAGACTCCCTTCCGCTCGTCTATAGAGACTCCCTTCCGCTCGTCTATATAAACTCACTTCCGCTCGTCTATAGAGACTCCCTTCCGCTCGTCTATAGAGACTCCCTTCCGCTCGTCTATAGAGACTCCCTTCCGCTCGTCTATAGAGACTCCCTTCCGCTCGTCTATAGAGACTCCCTTCCGCTCGTCTATAGAGACTCCCTTCCGCTCGTCTATAGAGACTCACTTCCGCTCGTCTATAGAGACTCCCTTCCGCTCGTCCATAGAGACTCCCTTCCGCTCGTCTTTAGAGACTCACTTCCGCTCGTCTATAGAGACTCACTTCCGCTCGTCTATAGAGACTCACTTCCGCTCGTCTATATAAACTCACTTCCGCTCGTCTATAGAGACTCACTTCCGCTCGTCTATAGAGACTCACTTCCGCTCGTCTATAGAGACTCCCTTCCGCTCGTCTATAGAGACTCCCTTCCGCTCGTCTATAGAGACTCCCTTCCGCTCGTCTATAGAGACTCCCTTCCGCTCGTCTATAGAGACTCCCTTCCGCTCGTCTTTAGAGACTCACTTCCGCTCGTCTATAGAGACTCCCTTCCGCTAGTCTATAGAGACTCCCTTCCGCTCGTCTATAGAGACTCCCTTCCGCTCGTCTATAGAGACTCCCTTCCGCTCGTCTATAGAGACTCCCTTCCGCTTGTCTATAGAGACTCCCTTCCGCTCGTCTATGGAGACTTACTTCCGCTCGTCTATAGAGACTTACTTCTGCTCGTCTATAGAGAATCCCTTCCGCTCGTCTATAGAGACTTACTTCTGCTCGTCTATAGAGACTCCCTTCCGCTCGTTTATAGAGACTCCCTTCCGCTCGTCTATAGAGACTCCCTTCCGCTCGTCTATACAGACTCCCTTCCGCTCGTCTATAGAGACTCCCTTCCGCTCGTCTTTAGAGACTCACTTCCGCTCGTCTATAGAGACTCCCTTACGCTAGTCTATAGAGACTCCCTTCCGCTCGTCTATAGAGACTCCCTTCCGCTCGTCTATAGAGACTCCCTTCCGCTCGTCTATAGAGACTCCCTTCCGCTCGTCTTTAGAGACTCACTTCCGCTCGTCTATAGAGACTCCCTTCCGCTAGTCTATAGAGACTCCCTTCCGCTCGTCTATAGAGACTCCCTTCCGCTCGTCTATAGAGACTCCCTTCCGCTTGTCTATAGAGACTCCCTTCCGCTCGTCTATAGAGACTTACTTCCGCTCGTCTATAGAGACTTACTTCCGCTCGTCTATAGAGACTTACTTCTGCTCGTCTATAGAGACTCCCTTCCGCTCGTCTATAGAGACTTACTTCTGCTCGTCTATAGAGACTCCCTCCCGCTCGTCTATAGAGACTCCCTTCCGCTCGTCTATAGAGACTCCCTTCCGCTCGTCTATAGAGACTCCCCTCCGCACGTCTATAGAGACTCCCTTCCGCTCATCTATAGAGACTCCCTTCCGCTCGTCTATAGAGACTCCCTTCCGCTCGTCTTTAGAGACTCACTTCCGCTCGTCTATAGAGACTTACTTCCGCTCGTCTATAGAGACTTACTTCCGCTCGTCTATATAAACTCACTTCCGCTCGTCTATAGAGACTCCCTTCCGCTCGTCTATAGAGACTCCCTTCCGCTCGTCTATAGAGACTCCCTTCCGCTCGTCTATAGAGACTCCCTTCCGCTCGTCTATAGAGACTCCCTTCCGCTCGTCTATAGAAACTCCCTTCCGCACGTCTATAGATACTCTCTCCCCAACTATAAAGAATCCCTTTAGCTCATCTTTAAGGACTCCCTTTAGCTCGTCGCTAAGACTCCTATCTGTACAACTTCCTTGCCTACAAAGATTGAATTTACCTTTGCTAGATCTCAAAAGTATGTATCTCCATTTGGCGATGCATTCCAATGAAGGCAATATTGGGAGTCCATTTACAAACCAAGAATCCTATTTTTCTGAATTACCAAAGGCTGTTTTCCCAAATCAATAAATTCCACTATTTATTGGCATGTGTTGAATGTCACAGCTTCAACAATAATCCGCACTTATAAATGGAACACTAACATCCCTTTTGGCACCCCATGAGAGAATCCATAAAAATCCTTGTTTAACAATTCCCACTAAACCATGGCGGCTAAGAATCTAATTGATTATTATAAGACGCATACAAATTTCGCTCATTATTAGCTATTAAAGTAATAAACACTCAACAAGACGAGACTATGGTTCGTCCGTTCATACATTTCACATCCACCCCACTAAAGGCAAAATGTAACAGCTTAGACAATGGGAAATGTTACGAGGTTGAGGGAGAGAAAAGAATACTTTTCACCAAACCCCCTTCCCATATTATCAGCATCATTGAAATTCATGATAGCACCACCACTGGATTTGGATTTAGTTACGCATCCTTAAAATAAAACGTAGTGCGAATTATTGAATCCCAGCAGCAACCGAAGCAGCTACGCAGCAATTCATTTAAGCCACCCAATGTACAGCTACAAAAATTATCGCCTGACATTAACACACGAAGCTAACGAACAACCGTTATAATAAACGCAACGAATTTCAATGTTCACAACGAGAAGGATGGATGGATGCAAGGATATCCATGTTGTGCACATATGCCGGCTGTAACTAAAACGCCAATGTTTCTTTTTCTAATGGAAAAAGCCAGCCAGCTTTGCTTTAAATATTCAACATTTCGAAATTCGTCATGATGACGTCACGCTAGTTAATCGATTATTCAGACAAAAATGTATCCTGGCAAAAAACGTAGTGAGGAATTGGAAGAGTGATATTCGATTTCAGCATTTTGGTGGTATTTCAAGTGTCCATAAATTTAAATGTGTAAACAACATTTTGACATATTGTGGTCGTCTCTTCAAATTTGCTTAAGTTATGTTTATGGGTGGTGTATGTAGAGTAAACATGGAGAAAGGGAGAAGCTATAGTGTTTTGTTCATGTTGTTGTTGTATTTTGTCCTAAATGATAATATGTGTTTTCTAATATTTGTTGAGAGGGGTTTGTATCTGAACTGATTGAAGCATGTGTGTTGGTTCTCAGGCTAAAAACTGATATTTTTCTTAGAACTTATTAGTGGCTTTTTAGGCTTCCATTTGAGGTAGGAGGTAATGTGTTTTGTCATATTTTTAATACACTATCCAACATTAGGAATGCAAATAACTCCTATTAGACATTTGTTGAGAACTATATTCAGACTAAGCTCCCTAAGTCGTATTTTTATGTTAGGTACTGTTTGTATTTTAGAGCTTCATCAAAATAAATCGTAGATTTGGTCAAAAATAAAAAAATCATGTCAACACGAATAAAATTCATACTTCGAATACAATTCAAACTTCGGGTCATACATTACAAGAACACCGTTATGTTTTTTTTTTTGGATTTTTGCCAATTACACTGTACAACACAAAAAATAATTGCAAGATAATTCGACCAGATTATGAAAGAGGACTGAAAAAAAGAAGACACGCGTATCGGCGTTTTGAAAGTTTACGTGGGGAAGTAACCTAAATAGGCGTTACAAGTTACTTTGATTTCAAGGCGTTCAGGTACGATTTAGAGTTTTAATGTATTTGGGGACCTATAGTAAAATTTTATGAAAAAAAATGTTTTAGAATATTTTGATCTGATACGATCACATTTTAAAGGAGTTTTAAAACGTTTTTGAAAAAAGAACCAAAAAGACCCCTTTAGTGACTCGCATGAGGGTAATTTTTTCATAAAAAGATACCCCGCATTGTTGTCAGTAATTTTGCCAAAGACACTTTATACCTAAAATGCAAGGATTCCAATCTGTGCGGGTTTTCTTGTAATTTTAAAAAAAAGTTCGATTTTGTTGTACAGTGTTATCGGGGAAAGTACGGAAAATTTATATAGGACTAACTGCAGTAAACACCTGGACTTAACTGCACATTTGTGCGGGAATTGTGTGAAGAAATGGTCCTAAGTATTGGGACATCCCCAGGTAAATTATAACTATGCTCTTGTATCCAGAATCTGTAGGACTACGTATCACTAAATTTTCAACACGACCCGAGAAGTGACCATAAACTGGATTTAAGCGCAAACATTTTAAACTTCGATGGATGAAGTACCTGAGGGAAATGGACCGATGTAGGGCCTACCAGCAATTTTAGTTGGTCACCGTAGAAGTCTTTTATAGGCTTTCAGGCCATTATGCCAGACATTTCATTTTCTATTGTATAGAAGCCGTCTATTCTATAAGAGTCTCCCCTGGAGGCGTTTTATTTAATATTAATCTCCCATGGAGGCATTGTATTCTATAGTCCCCTCCCTTAGAATGGAGGCCTTCACTTTTCTAGAAACCCCAAAGGAAGCCTTTTATTCTATAGAATCTTTTCGTAGAGGCGATCTTTTATGTATTAGCTTCCCATAAAGGCTTTCTATTATGTGCAAGCCTCCCATCGAGCCCGATCGGTCTATTCGAGCTACATCAAAATCCGATCCGATTTTCACAATTTTTGGTAGGATTCGTTTTTTTAGCCACAACAATGAACTGGCAAAAATTTGTCATCGATTGGACCATAAATGCGGCTTTTAGAAAATGTTCGTGAAAATGCTCCGTTGGCCTCGTGCAAATTACTTACTTAGCTAGCCCATTGCAGAACATTTGTTCCACAGACCGAACTAAGAAAAGATCTCCAATTCTCTCTGTTTAGTGCTTCGCTTTCTGACATACCGCGCCTTGTCATCTCTTCATCCACTTGTTAGCGCCATCTATTATTTGGCCTGCCAATTCTGCGTGCACCGCCATGTGGCTCGAATTTATACGCCTTCTATATATTCTAGCCAACGCAATCGCTGCATCTCGATACATATAACTATATTGATGTCGTTGTATAACAGATATAGCTCGTGGTTTATACGACGTCGATATTCACCGTCAACGCAGATTGGTCCGTAGATCTTTCGAAGAATTTTTCTCTCAAACACGTCAAGCACTGCCATGTCTGCTTGCGCAAGTACCCAGGCTTTGGAACCATTCATCACCACGGGTAGTATCAGTGTTTTGTAAAGCGTTTTTTTTTTTTGTTTGAGTTGTGGCTTTGTTTTTGAGGTGCTAATTTAAGCCAAAGTAGCATCTGTTGGCCAATACAATTCTTCTAGGTATACGAAGTCTTTTATTACTTTAAAATTATAGGAACCAACTTCAACAGTTGGTCCGAGCATAATGGACGCATTGCGCGTCGACACCATCAACTTGGTCTTCTCACCGTTTACCGCCACAGCCACTTTAGAAGATTCTCCTTCGACCTTCATAAAGGTATCCGTTACTTCTTTTACTGATCGTCCCATTTCTTTTGTCATTTGCATCTCGTATTACCTTTTCCAGCAAAATGTTGAATAGGTCACACGAAAGTCTGTCTCCTTGTCTGAAAACTCTTTTGGTACAAAAATCTTCGGAGAGGTTCTTTCCTATTTTAACTGAAGATCTTGTATCAGTTACAGTCATTTTACAAAGTCGAACGTGTTTTGCGGGGATACCAAATTCAGACATGGCTTGCAATACCTTTGAACGTAGCGGGCTGTCGAAGGCTGCTTTATAATCGACAAAAAGGTGGTAGGTGTCGATCTGCATCTCTTGGGTCTTCTCCAGGATTTGCTGCAGGGTAAATATCTAGTCAGTGGTGGAATTGCCAGGTATAAAGCCGCATTGGTATGGTCCAATTATTTCGTTGACCATGGGCTTTAGTCGTTCGCACAATATCCCTGACACTATCTTATAGGCAATAGGGAGAAGGCTTATGCCCCTATAGTTGGAGCATACAGTCTTATCGCCTTTCTTGTGGACGGGACATAGGATGCTCAGGTTCCAATCGTCGGGTACGCGTTCTTCCTGCCAGATGGTGCTAACTAGCTGATACATACAACTTATCAGCGGGTCGCCTCCGGTTTTAAACAGCTCGGCTGGTAAGCCATCGCCTCCTGCTGCTTTTTTATTCTTCAGCCGGTTGATTGCTGTTTTACGTCATCTTGCCCGGGCGGTTAACTTTCTATACCATCTTCTGGGATTGGATCTGTGGTATCATCGCCTTCGCTACTATTGGATACCAGCAGATTGGAGAAATGTTCCTTCCATATCCTGACCACGCTATCTGTATTTGTTACCAGATTACCTTGCTGGTCTCTACAGGAGGATGTGCCTGTACCAAAGCCATTTGTTTGATGTTTCACTCTTTGGTAGAATTTTCGGACTTCATTCTGGCTCCTGTACGTCTCGATTTTTTCACACTCCCGCTTTTCCATTTCTCTCTTTTTCTTGCG
Source organism: Musca autumnalis (assembly GCF_047663935.1). Classification (NCBI taxonomy): domain Eukaryota; kingdom Metazoa; phylum Arthropoda; class Insecta; order Diptera; family Muscidae; genus Musca; species Musca autumnalis. Next base: position 8,657,582 of record NW_027411755.1, on the reverse strand, counting down.
GAAAAGACGTTTCTCTTCTCTCCTTTTCTCCCGATATCTCTCTCGTGCGCTACGCGTTGCTACTGATTGTAAAGTAGCTCTATATGCCGCATTTTTCTCTTCGGTAGCAGCACGACACTCCTGGTCATACCATGAATTCCTTTGTGGAGGTCTCTGGAACCCAAGTATGGATTTTGCGGCTGTTTGCATGGAATGGGCAATATCTTGCCATTGTGTTGTTATGTTATCGGGAGCACTCATTAAGCAATTAGGCTAGATGAGTGGCATATGCTGTAGCTATCTTTAATTTAATTGTTTTAATTTAATTTAATTTTATTTACTTTTGTCTACACAACAAGATGGTAATCTTATAGTTACAGTGTAGCCTATCGATGTGCTTTATTTGCATCGTTCGTGCTTTATTTGCAAGGTTTAGACGGGTACGTACCTTTGCTTCAACAAGGTAGTGGTCCGAATCAATGTTTGCGCCTCGGAACGATCGTACATCCTTATGAATATCGAGACGATTAAATCTGGTACTGATAACTATCATGTTTTTTGCAGCTGCAAAATCTATCAGCCTCATACCATTGTTAGATGTTTCACTGTGGAGACTGAAACGGTCATAAGTTTCTTCTAAGCGCTCGTAAAATATATCTTTGGTCTGTTCGTCCTTTTCTTCAGTGGGAGCATGAGCGCAAATAAACCCAGCAAAATTTGACGGAAGGGGTTCTTTGCGATGACGTGATTTCATGTCATCTTTTGCATTGGTTCAAAGGAAGTCGTGAAAGATCCGATATTTTCATTAGGATTTGAACCAATGCAAAGGAAGTCGTGAAAGATCCTATCTTTTCATCAGCATTTGTACCCATTCCATCGATCCAATAGAGATGATGTTTGTGTTTTTATTTACACACCTGTTTATTTTCATTTTTTCCGACAACATAAAGGAAAAATTGTTATCGTAGTAAAAATAAGTAGATTCTTGCAGTTTCTGGAACAGACCAAAGTTGTTAGAACTGTCGTCGCACAGAGGGGAAATTTGTGTTAAAAGTTAATCAAAAGCCCTAGAAAGCTCATTTATAGTCCGATTGATATAAAATTTTGCACAAAGCATATCTTCTGTATAAGGATTAATCCTATAGAAAATAATAAAAATCGGTCCAGATTTGGATGCAGCTTCCATATATATTCGCATCTGATATGAGATAAAAATGCACCAATATCACTGAAATTTGGCACATGCAACCTGAACTAGCCTAAAAAACATTGAGCCAATTTTCAAACAAATCGGTACAGATGTATATATAGTCCCATATACATATATTTCATTCCAAATTTTATTTTTTGAAACTTACTTAAATTCATTTTTTCTCAATTGACATGAGAAAAGCCATGAATGTTTCTGAATAATGCAAACATATTTGATAGGTGTTGGTTTAGTCTGATAAATAAGAGTCCCGGTTATAAGGCGGAACAACATTTAGTGTGAGTAAACCTAGCAATTCCATATAAAAATATTTCATATTTTAGTTGAGAAAAATTAGATTTTTTCGGAATGGCGCAAATATGCGCAATTTTTTATGACTGAATCTGATATTTGAGACTCAAGCGCATAAAACATTAGAAGAAACTATGGTCGGGAAACGACGGGGAAATAGACTTTTTCACTATTGAAATTGTAGTAAGCTTAAAAATTATCATAAAAAATTTTCATAAAGAGGATATGTATCACCATTATTAAAGAGCAAAGATGTAAAATCAATCTGAAAATATTAAATGCTAATCTTGTTCGGAGACTGTACAAAAACAATAAATCTTGAAAAATATAAATTTTCGCGAAAATAATGTCATTTTAATGTTCACCTAATTTCATAGTTTTCGAAAATTTACTTTTTGTTTTCAGTATGGCTGAGTTCAATCGACTGCTGCATTGGATTGGTTAATCTTACACAGTCGAGGATGGTTATAGCAAATGTAGAAAAGAGTCTGGTTGCCGTTTATCAACATTTTTTTCATAAAAAAACGATTTTCATATTTTGAGTTTTGAGCAACTTTAGGCCTATGTTTCCCCTCTGTGCGTCGTGATGTTGTCTTACATTTCCTGCATATCAAACAACTAAAACTTCTAAACAATTGGTATTATATGAAGTCCCAACCATCGAGCTAAAAATAGAATCGGACTGCACACATTGCTATTTTAAAAGTTCCCTTGTCTGTTCTAAATCTGACATAGAATGAAATCAATCAAATCTCGCTTCTTGGAATTTGAAAAAAAAGTCCGAAACGAAAAGGAACAAGAATCTGAAAATAAAGAAGAAACTACTTTTGGAAAGAAACAATTAAAAATAAATTAATTAAGCATAAATGGTATTTTCCATAAAAAGTCTCTCCTCCCCGTTCGTTACATTTTGTTCTTAGAGATCCCTAAAGCAAGCCGGGTTGTAGATCCCTACATATTTCCGTCACTAAACAAAAGAGTATAAATTACCAAAATGTTGTTATAAAATAACAAAATTATAAAATAAAAGTAGTTTACGAAATAAAAATACTTAAAGGAGTGCATTTGGAGTCCATGTTGAAATCTGAACTGGTGATGGGAAGATAATTGAAAAAACCTTTTGTAAGATGAAAGAATATCAGTTGCGGAGAACGGAGGAAGTAATCTTTTGCGTTGTAGCGGTGGTGATTACATTGCAATTTTGGATGTAAACTTTTGAAAAACTAAACTGATAAATTAATTGTAGCTATTTCATGAATTCGTTTGAATTAATAAAGAGTTTTGTTTTTCATGAAAACCATATTTCAATACAGCATTTCCATTTTCCAAACAAGACATGAAAATTTCATGCCAAGGGGTTGGTGAAAATGACATGCCAAAGCATTGGTTAAAATGACATGTCAAAGCATGGGTGAAAATGACGTGTCAAAGCATTGGTGAAAATGACATGCTTGGGGTCCACGCTCATATAAAATTCATCGATGAAGATGCTAAAAAGATGACATGCTAGATCACTTGCACCCATGATTGAATGTCATCTTTGGCATCGAACATTTTACTGGGCAGCTGATGTTGAAGAATTTAGCTTTTATTCGAATTGCAGCAAGTCTTTCATTCACTGGGTTAAACCTGGATACTAGATGTTTTAGTCTCCGACTAACTACAAATCCGCAATCAAACTCATGGTTTACGTCATGGCAGCTATAATAAATATCCTAAGCGTAGTTGAGCCAAAACTACTCTGGTCTATCGTGGCAGCTGACACTCCTCATCTGCGATAGATGGGGGATGTATTCCGAGGACTTTATTCACACTATATTTGCTTATGGCCTTAGCAACTGCGTCTGTGTGAATGTTATTGAAGCCTGCTTGATATGCCTCTTGATCTAGGGGTTCTCTCCTGTATCGTTGGACCTCTGCCTTTAGATCGTGGATATTCTCCTTGATTTGCCTGAATGTGTCGGGTCTCCAACCAGATGGTGATTGCGATGGCTCTCACGGTAACATCCTAGCAAGTACTGCAACGACAGCATATCATTGTGTTCTTTACTGAAAGAATCTTAGCCTCCTCATGTAGATGGTTCACTGAAGACTTGAGGAGGCACCCTGTTGCTGTTGCCAGGGCGGCATTCTGACAGATTTGAATATTTTTCCAATGCGTATCACATAAATTAGGGGACCAAACTGGCGCCGCATAGGTTACCACAGACCACCCTATAGCGTTATATGTGGTCAACAAGGTTTCTTTATCTGCACCCCAAGTACTGCCGGCTAGGGACTTGAGGACCTTGTTCCTACATTTCAGTTTGTCGCAGTCAGTAAGTATTGCTGGGCACATGAGTAAGTATTGCTGGGCAGTTGAAAAAGTTGTACTGTATCGTGTATATCATTTGTGCACGCTGACGGATGGAAGAGAGGAAGGGAGTCTTTATAGACTCCTTGAAGGGCCCTGAAAGATAGTCTTTATAGAAGAGTTGAGGGGAGTTTTTATAGACGAACTGAGTTTTTTGTAGACAAGGTAAACTGAATCTTTACAGACGAACTGATGGAAGTCCTTACAGATGAGCTGAAAGGATTCTTTGTGGACCAGTTCAAAGGAATGTTTGTATACTAACTGAAGGAAGCTAAATGGAGTCTTTATGTAAATATGTAGTGAGAGAAATCTTTATAGATGAGCTGAGGAGGACTTGCCTGACTTCAGAACCGGAATCATCCCAACAACGTTACTGGAATATCCTACAACATGGGTGGCTAACGACAAATTTAGGTCATTTGTCGAATACTCAACTCCGGGTTCATCCACTTGTTTAGGCATTACCATCGACACTCCCTGCGAGAACCACGCATCCAATGACGTTACGTTTAGGATGACATCTGCAACATCGCTCATAGTCGACTGAGATAACTTGTATACGGCGTAGCGCACTTCTCTTTGTCCTATCACTCTATAAATTGCCGGTTAATAACAACCTCACCTCTGTAACGTTGAGGTAAGTTCAGTCGCGTCCAGGGTCTCCATAAGGACCCACTAAACCTTACGAAATGAAAATACTAGTATTCTCCCTTCCTGGGGGCTAAATCGGGGATTTATTGATTAAGTACTAATTTACAATCTACTTGTGCTTAGATGCGATAAGAAGGAATTCCATGGGTATATATTTGGATTAATAGTTAGCGTAAGGATTTTGCAAGCTCACAGGGGTTTGACAGCTGAGGAGTGCCTGTTGAATTAGCGGGTTCTTCTTCGAGGGGAACAGATGATCGGGAAGACGATGAATTCGGTGTTCGGCTGCAGATGCTCGGGATGACGATGTATTCGGTGTTCGGCTGTGGATGATCGGGATGACGATGTATTCGGTGTTCGGCTGTAGATGATCGGGAAGATGATGAATTCGGTGTTCGGCTGCTGATGATCGGGAAGACGATGTATTCGGTGTTCGGCTGCAGATGATCGGGAAGACGATGTTTCGGTGTTCGGCTGCAGATGATAGGGAAGACGATGGATTCGGCCTTCGGCTGTTGATGTTCGGGAACACGATGAATTCGGTGTTCGGCTGCAGATGATCGGGGAGACGATGCATTCGGCTGTTGATGTTCGGGAGCACGATGCGTTCGGCTGTTGATGTTCGGAAACACGATGGGTTCGGCTGTTGATGCTCGGAAACGCAACGGGTTCGGGTATTAGTCTAGTGTTATAGCCTATTTTCTACCATGCGCTACTGGTTTCTAACTACGGAACAACTGACCAGAAGGCCCAGTGGAACAACTGACCCGAAGGCCCTGTGGAACAGCTGGCACGAATGCCCAGTGGAACTGCTGACCAGAAGGCCCTGTGGAACTGCTGCCCCGAAGGCCCTGTGGAACTGCTGCCCCGAAGGCCCAGTGGAACAGCTGACTGTTGATGTTCGGGAACACGATGGGTTCGGCTGTTGATGCTCGGAAATGCAACGGGTTCGGGTATTAGTCTAGTGTTATGGTCTATTTTCTACCATGCGCTACTGGTTTCCGACTGACCCGAAGGCCCAGTGGAACAGCTGACCCGAAGGTCCCGTGGAACAGCTGACCCGAAAGCCCTGTGTATGTATTAGCCACCACAACTTAATGGGTAGCCCTCAAAAAGTATTCCCAACGCTTTAGCTCCGAAGTGTAAGTTTGCGGATTTAGAACAGTATTTAGTTCCAAACCGTGTAGCCAACCCCCTGCAGTAGTGAGCTCACCATTCTCAACCATTTCTGAAATACTTCAGTGATCTAAAGTATGAAGTAAATGAGAATTATTAGTCGTAAGCACTGACGGCGGTCGTTGTAAAGTTACACTGGTAGTAATGATGTAGTGTATATTGCATATTGGATGGCTGGTTCCGTATGGTAAAGAAAAAAAATTCCTCAGGTCCCTGAGGACACTTTTTTCTATAGAAAAAAATTCCTCAGGTCCCTGAGGACACTTTTTTCTATAGAAAAAAATTCCTCAGGTCCCTGAGGACACTTTTTTCTATAGAAAAAAATTCCTCAGGTCCCTGAGGACACTTTTTTCTATAGAAAAAAATTCCTCAGGTCCCTGAGGACACTTTTTTCTATAGAAAAAAATTCCTCAGGTTCCTGAGGACACTTTTTTCTATAGAAAAAAATTCCTCAGGTCCCTGAGGACACTTTTTTCTATAGAAAAAAATTCCTCAGGTCCCTGAGGACACTTTTTTCTATAGAAAAAAATTCCTCAGGTCCCTGAGGACACTTTTTTCTATAGAAAAAAATTCCTCAGGACCCTGAGGACACTTTTTTCTATAGAAAAAAATTCCTCAGGTCCCTGAGGACACTTTTTTCTATAGAAAAAAATTCCTCAGGTCCCTGAGGACACTTTTTTCTATAGAAAAAAATTCCTCAGGTCCCTGAGGACACTTTTTTCTATAGAAAAAAATTCCTCAGGTCCCTGAGGACACTTTTTTCTATAGAAATCAGGTCCCTTCCATTTAAATTTGCTTCAAGAGCACCGTGATGGTGAACAAATACACAAACATATTATTGTTGGGGATTCTGGCTTCCGTTCATGTTGTCTGTGTGTATTAAGTCTGTCAGTGGAACAATTAGGTCCAATGTTTATATGTTCATAGTACTCCTGTCCTTATCGCAAAGCTTACGGAGTCTTTTTATTTGTTTACTTCTCTCATATTTCGGATTATTTCTGCTATGCCAACTTTTTAAAACACAATATTTCACTCAACATTAGGATCAACGATTTAACCAAATGTATGCTAAATGTTTTATAAACCGTTTGAAGACCTTAAAAAATTATTGCATATCATATATTAGGATTTAAATAAATTTGACAACATGATTTTGAAAACATCTGTTAAAACTCTGTTATTCAAAATGTCAAATACCGTTTCGAATCTATTTCGATAATTTGTAATGCTATTTTTATCGTTTTCTTTTATGTGTTAAGAAGAAACATAAAAACAAATTTGTCACAATTTTTACATAAAAATATGCTTTCTCTGCTGTTGGCTGATTAGTGGAGGTGGCGGAGCGGTGGAAAAAAACTGGCTAAGAGTAGATATTTTGAGACTTAAGACTACGATCGTTTGATGTTGTGGTTAACGGTAAGCTGTCATTGAGATTAAGTATCTCAATTTCACAGATATTTTAATGAAGTGGCAAGCTATTCATTTTACGGAATTAAGCGCATTTGAAAAAATTAACAGTAAATTCTGCGATTGCTAGTGGAGAGGGTGAACACACCTTCTTTTTTTGTCTTGTGAGCCAAACAACAATTCAAATGTTGACTACTTTCCGATAGCATAGATTCCAGCTGTTATTAAGCTCACTTTTAAGTCTGAACTGAAATGCGGGTTATGTACGAAAGTATGTCTCTCTTTTTTATTTGGCTTTGATATGCCAACACAGGTGTTTGACCTTGAACGTTTGTGTTTGTTTATTTCCATTTCATTTCACTTTATTTTCATTTTGGTTACCCCCGAAAATAAAAAACGTAGTTTTGTTTGAGTAAAATTCAGTTATTGTCGTTGTTGATTGAAATTCAGTCGGCAAACAATAATTTTTGTCTTCTACGGGACAAAGAACGTGTGAGGTAGGAAGGTAGCTGGTATGACTTGTTCAGCTGAATGAATCTACATTTTCTCTTAGCCAACGTTCTGTCCGCTTCTACGTCATTTGTTTGCTAGCACAGTGGCAAAAAAGAAGGTGGTACTCACTCACGAGTGTCCCACAATGGACAATGAAAAAACAACTTGCGGCATGAATCAGTAAAAAAACTAAAGCGGAACAGACTGGGTTGGGATACTGCGTTTGGCACTCCCTTCCATGGCTAGATAAAATGGGGTGTAGTTTTATTAAACAGTAATTAAAAACATGGGAGTGATAATCCCTTTTTTAAAAGATGGATAATTTATTTGAAGTATGTAAAATATTGGCTCGGCAACCTGTCGTATGAATTGGAAAAATGATTTCCAAAAACATTGGGATTGGGAGCTATCTTCAATGCCTTTCTCGTTTAAAATTTTCCGACAGCTTTCCGCGTAGTTGTTGTTTTTTCGGTTAACACGGCTTAACCAATAAAAATTTGTTAGGTACATGGCTCAAGGTTAGTTCGACATCAATCCTACGCTTTAAATAGACCATGATCATGTTTTATTACCATGACTTCACTTCAATATAAGTTTCTCTTAAATCCATTAACCTAATCTAAAAATTATTATTTCGTTTAAATCTAAACCTGATAATGCAATTTGTTGTTCATTTTAACGCCAAAACATTCTCCTGACACAAATGTTGGAATGAATGGCGGTGGCTTTAGTTTATGTGAACAATGTGTAAATGATATGAATAGAAGAAGAAAGGAGGCAACAGCCCTCAAGTTCTTCGAATGAATTGAACATCCTGCAAGAAAGTACTTGTCGGTGTCATTGTTGTCTGCTGTGATAAGTGTGCAAATGGAGAGGTTGAATTGGAGAGAGAGAGCGAGGGCGAGTTCATGACGTTCTTAGATAATTTAAAGAATTTAAGAAGTAATATAATTTAGTTTTAAGTTGCCGAGGAATGATTTAAGCATATATGTACTGAAGAGCAGGAAAAAGCTTTAAAACACAGCCTGAAAGGAGACTCTATTCATAGAAGGGTTGGGAGTAAGCTCCAAGCGTAATCGTCCTATAAGTTCATATAGAGGAGCAAAATGGGATTTTCTTCTAGACTGATATTAGTTTTCTTTTTGAGGATAATAACCGTCAGGTGCATTTCGTCCTAGTCAATGACCTATACCCCTTTGCAAATTGATAGCTCTAAAATTGCCACATACCGCCAGACATCATCTTTGTGGCATACGGCCAATCGCTTGGCTCAGACCACCTTCATATGATCGTCTTGGTAAACAAACGTCGCTTCATAAGCTTAGACCGCCGTACATTTCAGAACCAAGGCAAAACTGATTAGGAAGGTTTCAGAAAATTTACCAATCACGACTCATTCTTTCAGATCCTTGAATAGTTAGAAATTTTTACGGAACGTCATCACATTTGCAGCCGCTCGCAGCATACCTGCTGTATTCCCAGCAGTGTCCACGAGAGAATGAACTTCGTCGTTCGAAGGCCAAGAGGCGACCGTAGTTGAATAAAGTGGCCTGGAGCATGATTAAGTAAATTGTGGGCAACGGTTAAATCTCTCTCGATTCCTGACAGAAGGATAATACAACGGCAGTTACTCAACGGCGTGACAGTGACAGATACACGGAGGTGAGCATGCATTTTTACCGGCAGTTTTAAGCACCCCAAAAGTGATAGGACGAAGAGAAGTGAGCTCCATCGCATAAGAGGACTCTTAGCCGAGGAGGTAGCACCACAATTTACGATGAACGATGTTGCAGATGTCATGCGAAAAGCGTTGGACCCACACTGAATCTCAATGGTAATGTTTATGCAACTGAACCTGGAGCAGAAGATTTGAGTATCCTCAATTTATCGTAAGGCAGTGACCATGGTACAAGAAAGAAGGTGATGAAATAATACCATCCGATATCTTCATTTGCTGACAAAACATATTTTTAATCAAAAATAAATAAATAATAATAATATTTCGCTTTTATAAGGAATATCTGTGTACAACATCTTTATTTAAGCTTCCCGAGGAATATTTTACCGTTTTCTTCTACGTTTTGTGGTTATTTCGCGCAAAAAAAATTGACAGCAAATGAAGACTACGGCCTGAATTCGACTTTTGTATCACCCTCTTAAATTCGCCTTGGCAGCGACATTGTACCAGAAGTCTGGGTAGTTGGTACTGTGGTCCGGCTACTGAGGCCAGGAAATTTACAAAGAGGGACATCTCTTATGTGCCAGAGGCACTAGTCCTACCTATGATGAGAAGCTGTTTCCCTATTGTCCAACATTACCATGGACATAGGAAAATACACAATACCACAACTGAAGCAGAACAAGCCGTGCGAACGAACACTCATTGCAGCTCTTGATCTATCAAATGCTTTCGATACAGTCAACCATCTAAAGCTGTTCAAGGACATAAAGAAGACTTCCCTCTAGCCGTATTTGAAACGTTGTGTAATGAGCTATATGTGTGGACGCCAGTCGTTTTTGTGGAATTCAGAAATAAGAAGACGAAGGTCCGTAGAGTGAAGGAGGCAACTCCCCACGGTAGGGTGATATCTCCGGAACTGTTTGACCTCTTACTCTCTGAATTTCCACTCCCTTCAGACGGCAAAACTATCATAATGTATGTTGATTATTTTATGATCTTGAAGTCGGCTCCTATTTTCGACGACATATTTAATAGGTTAAATATCTTAGAGCAGTTCTTTCATCTGAGAAATAAAACATTCAAGTCATCAGCCCAAACCACTTCTATTTGCGACAAGATAAGAAAATATAAGAAACAGAAAGTCCTCAAGTGGCTGGCTGGCAGCACTTGGGGTACTGCCACAGTCCTCACCACCTGATTGGCTGAAATAAGGCACTTTCTTAACATATTGGTCGTGATGTCCTGACTCCGACCCCAAGATATTGGGTGTAACATTCTATAGCATGTGTAGGTCGTCCGCACAAAGTACAGCTACTTTCGCTACTTTAGGTTCTCTGGTGCTGTGGTGTGGCTAGTGTGGTATGCAAATATTAGCGCAACGCAGCGAAAGAATGTTCAAACCTTCCAGAGTGCCAACCTGAGGATTGCAAAAGGGTTCCTCCTCATGAATCCAGTGGACCATCTTTATGAGAAGGCGAAGATTTTACCAGTGCCTCAACACAACAGAATCTCTCTACATGGGAGATCTTCATGACCTAGAGAGAGATCTAAGGGTTAAAACAACAATATCTATATGAACTGGACTATCAGACTTGTGGTGTGCACGGCGCATTCGGAGACCATCCCACATCCATCACAAAAGAAGAACAGCAGCTGATAAAGCAAATGCGAGAGGTTTTAGGGTGGACGATGCTGTTACCTCAATTCGTATGGGAATTAAATTCAGACTTCACTCACCTCCATATTTATTACGGACGCAGCCAGTCCTGGTAGCAGAATTTTCAAATCTGGACAAAGAGGAATCGGTACCAGATAACTGAAAAAGAAATACCAAAGAACATTTTGCATTGTTACAACAATGTAATCGCTTATAAAGCCTCCCTTCATCTCGCCAATAAAGATTCCTTCCATCGTCTATGAAGACTCAATCCATCTCTTCTATATCTATAAAAACTCCTTAAGCTAGTCTTAAATACTCCCTTTAGCTGGTATATAAAGACTATCATAAGGTCGCCTACAAAGACTCCATTCAGCTCGTCCATAAATACTCCATTCAGTTTTATAAAGACGCCCTTCAGCTCGTCTATAAAGACTTCCTTCAGCTCGTCTATAAAGACTCCCTTCAGTTCGTCTATCAAGACTCCCTTCAGCTCACTTATAAAGACTTCCTTCAGCTATAAAGACTCCCTTCAGCTCGTCTATAAAGACTCCCTTCAGCTCGTCTATAAAGACTCCCTTCAGCTCGTCTATAAAACTCCCTTCAGTTCGTCTATAAAGATATCTTCAGTTCGTCTATAAAGACTCCTTTCAGCTCGTCTATAAAGACTCCCTTCGGCCCGTCTATAAAGATATCTTCAGTTCGTCTATAAAGACTCCCTTCAGCTCATATATAAACAGTCCCTTCAGCACGTCTATAAAGACTCCTTTCAGCTCGTCTATAAAGACTTCCTGCAGTTCGTCTATAAAGACTCTCTTCAGCTCGTCTATAAAGACTCCCTTCAGCTCGTCTATAAAGACTCCCTTCAGCTCGTCCATAAAGACTCCCTTCAGCTCGTCTATAAAGACTCCCTTTAGCTCGTCTATAAAGACTCCCTTCAGCTCGTCTATAAAGACTCCCTTCAGCTCGTCTATAAAGACTCCCTTCAGCTCGTCCATAAAGACTCCCTTCAGCTCGTCTATAAAGACTCCCTTCAGCTCGTCTATAAAGACTCCCTTTAGCTCGTCTATAAAGACTCCCTTCAGCTCTTCTATAAAACTCCCCTCAGTTCGTCTATAAAAACTCCCTTCAGTTTGTCTATAAAGACTCTCTTAAGTTTATAAAGACACCCTTCAGCTCGTCTATAGAGACTCTCTTCAGCTTGTCTATAAAGACTCCCTTCAGCTCGTCTATAAAGACTCCCTTCAGCTCGTCTATAAAGACTCCCTTCAGCTCGTCTATAAAGACTCCCTTCAGCTCGTCTATAAAACTCCCTTCAGCTCGTCTATAAAGATATCTTCAGTTCGTCTATAAAGACTCCTTTCAGCTCGTCTATAAAGACTCCCTTCGGCCCGTCTATAAAGATATCTTCAGTTCGTCTATAAAGACTCCCTTCAGCTCATATATAAACACTCCCTTCAGCACGTCTATAAAGACTCCCTTCAGCTCGTCTATAAAACTCCCTTCAGGTCGTCTATAAAGATATCTTCAGTTCGTCTATAAAGACTCCTTTCAGCTCGTCTATAAAGACTCCCTTCAGCTCGTCTATAAAGACTCCCTTCAGCTCGTCCATAAAGACTCCCTTCAGCTCGTCTATAAAGACTCCCTTCAGCTCGTCTATAAAGACTCCCTTTAGCTCGTCTATAAAGACTCCCTTCAGCTCTTCTATAAAACTCCCTTCAGTTCGTCTATAAAAACTCCCTTCAGTTTGTCTATAAAGACTCTCTTAAGTTTATAAAGACACCCTTCAGCTCGTCTATAGAGACTCTCTTCAGCTTGTCTATAAAGACTCCCTTCAGCTCGTCTATAAAGACTCCCTTCAGCTCGTCTATAAAGACTCCCTTCAGCTCGTCTATAAAGACTCCCTTCAGCTCGTCTATAAAGACTCCCTTCAGCTCGTCTATAAAGACTCCCTTCAGCTCGTCTATAAAGACTCCCTTCAGCTCGTCTATAAAGATATCTTCAGTTCGTCTATAAAGACTCCTTTCAGCTCGTCTATAAAGACTCCCTTCGGCCCGTCTATAAAGATATCTTCAGTTCGTCTATAAAGACTCCCTTCAGCTCATATATAAACACTCCCTTCAGCACGTCTATAAAGACTCCCTTCAGCTCGTCTATAAAACTCCCTTCAGGTCGTCTATAAAGATATCTTCAGTTCGTCTATAAAGACTCCTTTCAGCTCGTCTATAAAGACTCCCTTCGGCCCGTCTATAAAGATATCTTCAGTTCGTCTATAAAGACTCCCTTCAGCTCATATATAAACACTCCCTTCAGCTCGCCTATAAAGACTTCCTGCAGTTCGTCTATAAAGACTACCTTCAGCTCGTCTATAAAGACTCCCTTCAGCTCGTCTATAAATACTCCCTTCAGCTCGTCTATAAAGACTCACTTCAGCTTGTGTATAAAGAGTCCCTTCAGTTCTACTATATAGACTCTCTTAAGTTTATAAAGACACCCTTCAGCTCGTCTATAAAGACTCTCTTCAGCTCGTCTATAAATACTCCCTTCAGCTCGTCTATAAAGACAACCTTCAGTTCTGCTATATAGACTCTCTTAAGTTTATAAAGACACCCTTCAGCTCGCCTATAGATACTCTCTATAGCTTGGCCGTAAAGACTCTCTCCAGCTCGTCTATAAAGACTATCTTCAGCTCGTCTATAAAGACTCTCTTCAGCTCGTCTATAAAGACTCTCTTCAGCTCGTCTATAAAGACTCTCTTCAGCTCGTCTATAAAGACGCCGTTTAGCTCGTCTATAATGACTCCCTTCAGCTCGTCTATAAAGACTCCCTTCAGCTCATCTATAAAGACTCGCTTCAGCTCATCTATAAAGACTCGCTTCAGCTCATCTATAAAGACTCGCTTCAGCTCATCTATAAAGACTCGCTTCAGCTCATCTATAAAGACTCGCTTCAGCTCATCTATAAAGACTCCCTTCAGCTCATCTATAAAGACTCCAATAAAAACTTCAGCTCGCCAATAAAAATTCCATTCAGCTCGCCTATAAAGACTCCCATCAGCTCGTCTATAATGACTCCCTTCAGCTCGCCAATAAAAACTTCGATTAGCTTGTATATAAAGACTCCCTTTAGCTGGTCTATAACGACTCTTTTCAGATCCCTCCCTGATCTATAACGACTCTTCTATAAAGATTCCTTTCAGCTCGTCTATAAAGACTCCCTTCAGCTCGTCTATAAAGATTCCTTTTAGCTCGTCTATAAAGACTCCCTTCAGCTCGTCTATAAAGACTCCCTTCAGATCGTCTATAAAGACTCCCTTCAGCTCGTCTATAAAGACTCTTTTCAGCTCATCTATAAAGACTCCCTTCAGCTCGTCTATAAAGACTCCCTTCAGATCGTCTAGACAGACCTCTTCAGCACGCCTTTAAATACATCCTTTAGCTTGTTTAAAAAGAGTCACAGCCGCTCGTCTATAAAGACTACCTCGTCTAAAACGACTCAATTCATATCGTCTATAAAAACTCCCTTTAACACGCCTATAAAAACTCTCTTCATCTCTTCTATAAAAGCTTTCTTCAGCTCCTCTGTAAAAACTCTCTTCATCTCCTCTGTAAAAACTCTCTACAGCTCGTCTATAAAGACTCCCTTCAGCTCGTCTATAAAGACTCCCTTCAGCTCGTCTATAAAGACTCCCTTCAGCTCGTCTATAAAGACTCCCTTCAGATCGTCTATACAGACCTCTTCAGCACGCCTTTAAAGACACCCTTTGGCTTGTTTAAAAAGAGTCACAGCCGCTCGTCTATAAAGACTCCCTTCGGCTCGTATATAAAGACTCCTTCAGATTGTCTATACAGACCTCTTCAGCTCGCATATAAAGACACTTTCAGATCCCTTTCGCTTCTCCCGAACGACTATAATTTTCTTTTTCATTGGAAATTTAACATAATCAGTACACGTTAACGCCATTATAGAACCCAACTGACACACAAATCAGAGGTACAGTTATTGCTGATTCAAAATGAAACAAACCATCCAGAGAAACTTGTAAAGAGGGTGGACGGCTTATGAGCAACAACACTCTCTTCACATTGCATTTAGTTGATGTTTGACCATTAAAGGCTAAAATGCCGACAAGTTGCTACTTCTTTCTGCTTGTTTTTGCATTTAAAAGTTTGAAAAAATGTTCAAAAACAACATTTACCAATGTTCGACAAAGTACATCCAAACCATGTTGCCCCTTATGCCTTGAAATAATGATGATGTTGATGGAGTTGAATATTTCACAAAAACAAACTGAGTAACTGACGAACAACTAACTGTCTGTTTGTTTATTTTACTTTGGTTTGTTGTGAGAAATCCAAAAACTTGAAAATTCTAGTGGAGTTGGAAAAAAAATTGGCAAAAATAATAAATTTCAAACTCTGACATGGCATAATACTGTACTAAACCCTGTGTTTTATTACGGGCAGTGTTGTTGTTGGTGTTGTTGTGACCAGTGTTCACTGGCTAACCAACCATTCAACAAATCACAGGTAGTTTGTTTTTCAGTCTGACTCGGCAGAACCGAGAGACATGAATAAAGAATGAGAACAAAAATTAAAGTTGTTGTTACCACCTTTTCAATATGGATGACAGTTACAGTAACAACAACAACTAAAATAACAATAGATGAAATATTAATCTCCACACGCACACAAACTCATGTAGCCAGCTAGACACATTGGCCCTATGTTTTCCCTTCAGGTGTCCTAGGAAAGGATCGTTGCCAAAGCGTTGGTGTTGGTGGTGGTTGCAGCACAACAAAGTTTTCCGGTATTTTTCCTAGAATTTTCACACACAGTAACAAACACCCGCTTGAACTCTCTCCCAGATTTTTTTCATTATCATCCTGGCGATCGTTTGTCTCCGAACAATAGAAAGGGGAATCTCAGATTTATCGATTTACCACCACCACCACACACATTCATCCGTACAATTTATGATTATCCTGAAATCGTTTCATGTCAGACATAGAGGTGGAAATCTGTCCCTAGAATGATACGCATGCTCATAGTTTACGTGTAAACGAAATTCCTATAATTTCTCGTTGTTGTTGGTGCTGTTGCTGCTGCTGCCATGTAGAGTTGCTTTGATGAATTAAAAGATTAATGGTTAACAATTCGGCAGAGTTTGGATTTTTATGATGAGACCTTCGAGCCGCCAACCACAATGTTGTTATGATGATCACTGCAATTATTTCAAGAATTTCCAATTAGTCAGTAAAGGAATTTCGTGTTTTTTAGGCAGAAATTCAATACCATGAAATGTTTCGAGTCTTTTTTACAGGTATTTGGTAATTCTTAAAAAAACACAAATTAATGCCTTATTGTCTGGCGTTTCTCGGTTTCAAAAAAATAAAATAAGTTGTAAATGATCTTCCTTTGAGGGAGGAAAGTGTAATTATCTCACACCCAGGAAAGGGAAACCGTAATTTAGTTTCGGCAATAAATTATTGCTGGGCGTTCAGCACTTGTTTTAGTTTAAAAGTTGTGCTATAATGGAATATAAATACATTAGAGGTTTTCAATCTTTCTCGTAGGCGTTCAGACAGATAGATTTATCTTCGGAGATTCTACAATTCACCTCTGATTTTCTAAGAGCTGTTATCTAAAATTAAAGTCGTCCAAATTTAATAGTATCGCTGATCCAGGAAACAATGCAAATCAATATCACAGTTAATAGTTTTAGTTGTCATCTTGGATTTAATTTCTTTCAGCCGAACTTGATGGATTGTTCGGTATTATTTGGAGCAACAAGGCCTCCACCAAAAAGGGTATAAGCCCTCCAATTTTTTCTTACATTCTATCCCTCCTGAGAATAATGAAAGGTAATAGCATCACGCCTTATAAAATAAAATATTTTCGATTAGAAGAATGCCCGTTGACATAAGTTCACAGACTTAGTCGGAGCAAAAAATGTACCAAAATAGGTAGAAAAGTAAAAATCCCTCAGAACATAGGCAGCGGTGATGCATTTTGGTCTCTCGACAAGAACACTTAAGGGCAAGTTAGGTGTTAGGCAATAACAGATCAGACATTATTCGTCTCCAATACAAACAAAAGGCCTCCCAAAACATAAAAAATGCCTCAGTAAAAAGAAAAACTTTACTTGGGTAGAGGTCCTCCTAAAGGTTTACCGATAAATATAAGATTTGAAGACGTTGTCTTTCTATGAACACCCCCGATATATATTTTATAGTTCGAAGTTTTTCTCCAATAGAAATAATACTAATCAAAGATATACTATGGCTAAAGGATCTCCTAAAGTTTTCTTATAGAACAATGGCCTGTAGTTGTTTTTCATACAAAAAAGACCTCATAAATGTCAGTTTTGGCTTGAATAACTTCTAAAGATATTCTAGAGATATGAAATATCCTACTTAAAGATCTTCTATAGGGACACGATATCCTAAATTACTGCTATATATAAAATACTTTCTTATGTCTCATTTAAATTGAAGAACTCCTTGTCGTATTGTTGGAAAAACTATTTCGTAAGGAACATCTATGTATGTTATATATCTACCTCTTGGCAGAACGCTAGAAAACAGGCCCACCAAAGACCTAATTTAGATTAAATACCTAGAAAAGGTCTTCTACAGGAAGGGTTGGTTCCCTCCTTCTTTCAAAAGAAACTTTTTGGGTAGAAGTCTTCCTATTACGGAAGGAGGAGGTAGGAGGACAGAAGGTCATCTCTACGTAGAAGGGTACCACGGTGCTCTTGAAACAATTTAAAATGGAAGGTGCTTACACCTCGGAAGTTTTTGCGGATTCTGAAACTACAATGTTCATAGATGAGAAAAATCAAAAAACAAAAAAATCGCCGGAGCGCTTTTTAAATAAATCGCGATTTAAGTTGACATTTTTAGGGGTTGTTTAGGTTTTCGCGATTTTCCTTAGAAACCGCATTTCCTATCAAAATGGGACTAAAACAAATATTGTAGCTATGAAAATTCTCTACAAGATCGGCCTTTATGGTATTTTCGTAGTTTTTACCATTTTTGAGATATAGAAGTTCAACTTGGGACAATGCACTGACTGTATCGCCCCCTTATAAAGCAATGTCATGTAGGGTGCGCCTTAACTAACTTTTGATGAAAACCGCTTACACAGGGAAAGTTTTTGTGAATTCTGAATCAGCAGTATTCATAGATGAGAAAAATCCAAAAACAAGAAAAAATCGCTGTAGGGATTTTTAAATAAATCGCGGTCAAAATTCACATTTTTAGGTGTTTTTTAGGTTTTTACGATTTTGCTTGAAAACCGCATGTCCAATCGAAATGGAGCTAAAGAAAATGTTGTAGCTTTCAAAATTCTCTAGAGGATTGACTTTATCATTTGCTCCCAGCTTGTACCATTTTTGAGACAAGGGAGCTCAGTTTACATTTTTAGTTTTTTTTGTTAGGGTTTCGCGAATTTGGTTGAATACGGTAAGTCGTATCGACATGTGACCTGAGAAAATCTTAAAGCTGTGAAAATTCTCTACAAGACTGGCTTAAGTAACTTATCCTTAGTTGTAAAATTTGTTTAGATATATAAGTTTAAGTTGGGAATTTGCAGTCATGACATTGTTTTATAAGGGGGCCATACAGAATTGAATTGAATTTGAATTGTCCCAATTTGAACTTCTATATCTCAAAAACGGTAATACCGACGAGAATATCATAAAGGTCAATCTTGTAGAGAATTTTCATATCTACAACATTTGTTTAAGTCCCATTTTGATAGGAAATGTGGTTTCTAAGCAAAATCGCGAAAACCTAAACAACCCCTAAAAATGTCAACTTAAATCGCGATTTATTTAAAAAGCGCTCCGGCGATTTTTTTGTTTTTTTGATTATTCTCATCTATAAACATTGTAGTTTCAGAATCCGCAAAAATTTCCGAGGTGTAAGCACCTTCCATTTAAAATTGTTTCAAGAGCACCGTGGTACTCAACATATATGATAAATACTATCAAAAAGTTTTCAGTAGTCGAAAGGTCTCCTTTAGGAATGTGCTATAGAAAGAAAACCCCCCAAAATACCCTCTATAGGTAGAATACTTCTTAAGGACTTCTATTATAGGAAGAAGGGCAATCGAATGTCTTTTATGGGCAGAAAATCAGGAAATATCCTACCCAAATATTCTGAAGGCAGAAAACTTCAAAAACAGGTCCACCAAACACCTTATTTAGATGAAAGAACATCCTGAAGGTTTTCTATAGAAAGAGACCCACCATAAACCTTCTGTAAAAGAAACCTTTTTCGGGTAGACGCCTTCTTTAAGGTCTATTACAGAAGGCAGACTTACTAAAGGTCATATCTTGGCAGAAGGGTTCTCAAAATGTATAAGAAAAACTATCTAAAAATTGTCAGAAGTCAGATATTCTCCTATAGGAAGAAGACCCCCTTCTACAAAAATACCTCTCAAATATGTGCTATAGAAAGAAAGCCCATAAAAATACAGTCTTAAGGGTTTCTAATATAGAAAGACGAGGCAGGACAGACGACCTCCTAACTGTATTCTATGGATCTTCTGTCCCTACTAAATCTAAAGGTAAACCATAGCTAGGAGATATCCGTCCAAAAGATCTTCTGTCTCTACAAAATCTAAAGGTAAACTATAGCTAGGAGATAGCCGTGCAAAAGATCTTCTGTCGGTAGCTTCTAAAGATCTTCAACAGACAAAATACCTCCTAAAGGTCATCAAGGTCTACAAGGATACAATATTTCCAAAAACGTCTTCAAATGTCTTCTATACACAGAATACAATCTAAGGACTTAAATGACCTCCAGTAGATAAGTCAAAGGTAGAAAACAGCCTATATAATGATATTCGGTGGAATCAAACCTCCAAAAATGACCTACAAACATTGAAGACCCTTAAAAAGGTATTCTACAAATACAAAACATCTCAAACTTCTTGGGAAAATAGAAAATCTCCTAATTTTTTTATTGTAATAGAGGGTGACGTAGGGGATGGAAGATACCAAGGAACGGTCCTGACCGGTTTTAACATGGCAAAGCCCAGGATTTATCTTGGTCCCTCTTTCGTCTCAAGTGGACACTGACCTCCCCGTGGTGTCACCTGGGGAACTGCCTTTAACACCCGTTAAAGGTAGTGAGCTAACATGTGCCGCGCGTTCTTCCAATAGAACGTTAAAAACTTGGGTTTGGGCGTCGGGTTAGTAACCCTCCCCTAGAAAAAACAGCCTACTATGAAAAAACGAAAGAAAAAAAAACAAACCCCTCTAAAGTTGACGAACCCCGCAAACGTTTTAAGGACCATGAGCTGCGAATCTGCACCTGGAATGTTCACACTCTTTATAGAGAAGGTGCAGTCTTCGCATTGGCAGGAGTACTTAAAAATTACAAGGCCGATATTACTGCCATACAGGAAATACGATGGATTGGGAAAGGCGTCACAACAACACCTAAAGGTGACGCACTGTATTATAGATGCCATGACCTAAAGCATGAGTTTGGTTGCGGATTCGTAGTTAGTCGGAGGCTAAAACATCTGGTATCAAGCTTCACCCCAGTGAATGAAAGACTTGCTGCAATTCGAATAAAAGCTAAATTCTTCAACATCAGCTTTATTTGCGCTCATGCTCCCACTGAAGAAAAGTACGAACAGACCAAAGATATATTTTACGAGCGCTTAGAAGAAACATATGACCGTTGCCCTGCCCATGACATTAAAATCATTCTAGGCGAATTTAATGCCAAAATTGGAAAGGAGAATATCTTTGGCCCAACAGTCGGGAAATTTAGTCCCACAGTGAAACATTTGACAATGGTATAAGGCTGATAGACTTTGCAGCTGCAAAAAACATGGTAGTTAGCAGTACCAGATTTAATCATCTCGATATTCATAAGGGCACCTGGCTGTCTCCAGATCAGAAAACAAGAAATCAAATTGATCACGTTGTGATAGATGGAAGACATTCATCGAGCGTGTTGGATGTACGATCGTTCCGAGGAGCAAACATAGAGTAGCACCACCACCTTGTTGCATTAAAGGTACGTGTCCGATTAAAGGCAGCAAATAAAATACGAAGAGACACAACACGGATGTTGGACATCGGTGAGCTGCAATCACAACAGGTAGCCACAACATATTCCACTCAACTAGTCCAATTGCTTAATCAAAGCACTCCTCATCCCGAAAACATTTCAGCGCAATGGCAAAGCATTGCCCACTCCATGCAAACAGCCGCAAAATCCATACTTGTATACCAGAGACCTCCACCAAGGAATCCATGGTATGATGAGGAGTGTCGTGCTACCACCGAAGAGAAAAATGCGGCATATAGGGCTACTTTACAATCCGTAGGAACGCGTAGCGCACGAGAGAGGTACAGGGAGAAAAGGAGAGGGGAGAAACGTCTTTTCCGTAGGAAAAAGAGAGATGGAAAAGCGGGAGTGTGAAAAAATCGAGATGTACAGGAGCCAGAATGAAGTCAGAAAATTCTACCAAAGAGTCAAGCATAAAACTGATGGCTTTGGTACAGGCACATCCTCCTGTAGAGGCCAGCAAGGTAATTTGGTAACTGATACAGAAAGTGTACTCAGGATATGGAAAGAACATTTTTCAAAACTGTTGGTATCCCAATCCCAGAAGATGGTACTGAATGTATACCGCCCAGCCAAGATGAGGTAAAGACAGCAATAAATCGGCTGAAGAATAATAAGGCAGCAGGAGCCGATTTCGTACCAGCCGAGCTGTTCAAACCCGGAGGCGACACGCTGAAGGTGTATTCATCATCTAGTTAGCACCATCTGGCAGGAAGAACGAGTACCCGACGATTGAAACCTGAGTATCCTGTGCTCCGTCCACAAGAAGGGAGATAAGACTGTATGCTCTAACTATAGGGGCATAAGTCTGCTCCCTATTGCCTACAAGATCGTGTCAGGGATATTGTGCGAACGACTAAAGCCTATGGTCAACGAGATAATTGGACCATACCATTGCGGCTTCAGACCTGGCAAGTCCACCATTGACCAGATATTTACCCTGCGGCAAATCCTGGAGAAGACCCAAGAGTTGCAGATCGACACCTACCACCTTTTTGTCGATTATAAAGCAGCCTTCGACAGCCGCTGCGTTCAAAGGTATTCGAAGCCATGTCTGAATTTGGTATCCCCGCAAAGCTCATCTGGCTTTGTAAAATGACTTAAACTGACACGACGTCCTCAGTTAAAATAGGAAAGAACCTCTCCGAAGAGTTTTGTACCAAACGAGGTTTCAGACAAGGAGAAAGCCTTTCGTGTGATCTCTTCAACATCCTGCTGGAAAAGGTTATACGAGAGGCAAACGTTAATGGTGTCGACGCGCAATGCGTCCATTGAGATCGGACCAACTGTTGAAGTTGGTCCCTATAATTTAGAGGTAGTAAAAGACTTCGTCTACCTCGGCTCGTCCGTAAACACAACAAAGGACATCAGTTGTGAAATAAGAAGAAGAATTGTATTGTCCAACAGATGCTACTTTGGTTTAAGTAAGCAGTTTAAAAACAAAGCCACATCTCGTCAAACAAAAATAACTCTGTACAAAACACTGATACTACCCGCGCCGATGTATGGCTCCGAAGCCTGGGTACTTGCGCAAGCAGACATGGCAGTGCTTGGTGTGTAGAGAGAATTGGAGATCTTTTCTTAGTTCGGTCTATGGAACAAATGTTTTGTAATGGGCCAGCTAAGTAAGTAAGTAAGAGGGCTCCAAAAAGAATACTATATGAAGGTCTCAAAGGTATTTCGACTTTTCTTCCATAATCGCATTCTTCCATAGATAGAAAATCTCGTGACTACGGTCTACGGTCTTTTACAGAGGAAATACCTCCTACGCGTTTTCTTTGGGTGACCTTCTAAAGATCCCTCGAAGGTAGAATGGTATTCTGTAGGATGAAACATCCAAAAAGGACCTTTAAAGGGTATTCTATAAATTCAAAACATCTCTCAGTTCTTCTGAAAATAGAAAATCTCTTAAAAATTGTTCTTATTATAGAGGGCTCCCAAAACAATCCTATATAAAGGTATCAAAGGTCTTTCCAAAATGTCTTCTGTACACATAACATCTCCCAGAGGTATTCTGTAAAGGGTAAACTAAGTCAATGCCAGGATCGAGTAGTTGTTGGTAGCTCGATGACAATCAGGTAGTTGTAGGCGGTTCGATGGTAATCGAGTTGTTGATGTTGGCTCAATGGCGGTGGTGCTCAAAATATTTTGTACATAAGTCTCTCTGAGCGAGTCTTTCCTGTGCTAAACCACGACAGATGAGAATAAAGAGAACATATGTTGTTGTTGCAGTCACGTTAACGCATATGGGTGATCTTGGCTGCTCAATGGTAATCGGTTGTTTGCTGTCGGGTCGGAGGTAAACGGGTGTGTTACTCGGCTCTGAGGTATTTAGATGCTGTGTGTTTTATATTATATGTGCTTGTATATTCGTTTATCTGCTTAATCTGGCTCTGGGTCAAGCTCCAGTTCCGGGAACGTGGCGGCTTCGTTGGGATGTAACCACAGATCCACAAAAGTAAGTTTATTAGTTGAAAAAGTGCCGCAGATGTTTTGAACAGTTTCGTCGATCCTTGCCTAATGGGAGTTTAGACGTCTGCACTTTCCTGAGCGTAGTTGAGCCAAAACTACTCTGGTGGAGTCTATCCACCACATGGTAATTGGAATGGATCTCACGGTAACAGCCGAGTAGGTATTGCAAGGAAAGCATGTGATTGTTTCGCTATACTGGAACAAACTTTGCCGCCTCATGTAGATGGTCCACTGGAGTCATGAAGAGGCACCCAATTGCTTTTCTCAGGGCGGCATTCTGACTAGTTTAAATATTTTTCTATCTTCCCACAAAATTTGAAGGAAGGGGTTTCATGCGATGACGTGATTTCATGGCATCTTTTGTATTGGTTAAAACGAAGTCGTGAAAGATTCGATCTTTTCATTAGCATTTGAACCAATGCAAAGGAAGTCGTAAAAGATCCGATCTTTTCATCAGCATTTGAACCCATGCAAAGGTAGCCGTGAAAGATCCGATCTTTTCATCAACATTTGAACCTCGATGCAATAGAGATGAATTTTGTGTTTTTATTTATACACATTTTTCTAAATATATAAGATTAATTATTTACAATAGGCTTGATGTTGTCGGAGACTCGAAATCACAACCAACGTTCTTAAAACTCTCGTCGTAATGACAATGTCATTGCAAAAGGTTGGTGAAAATGACATGCCAAAGCATCGGTGGAAATGACATGTCAAAGCATTCGTGTAAATGACATGCTTTGCATCCAGAAATTAATAGCCTCTTTCGGGGTCCACGCTCATATAAAATTCATCGATGAAGATGCTAAAAAGATGACATGCCAGATTACTTGCCCCCATGATAGAATGACATCTTTGGCATCGAACATTTTGCTGGGTTACCGACCTATCGCTTTATATGCACCCGGCTAGGTTCCTAAATTTCAGCTTGTCGCGCGAACGACGAGAAAGTTCTGTCGAATATGAACCCCAGAATATTGGGGAGGAGGAAACCGCGTGTGTTGTTTGGCTCTGAGATATTCTGGTGCTATCGTGATAGAGTTCGGGTATAAACTTGGAGATTGCAAAGAGCTGGTAGTGTTCTAAGCTTTAGGCTCTGAGGTATTCAAATGCGTTTGGGTAGGAGATAACAGATTGTGTTGATTGGCTCTGAAATATTTGGGAGCTGTAGAGATAGAGTTTGGCTGTGAGCTTAGAGCTTGCTAAGACCTTGTAGCGTGCTAAACCTGTTAAGAGCTGAAACGTGCTATGCGCAAGACGGAAGACTTGGCTGACTAGTAAAAATTACTAAGACTGCGGACGGACGAAGATTAGCTAAACTTGGATTTTGTTTTAAAAACAAAAAACACCACAAAAGGGGAGCAAAAGTATGAACATGGATGAAAAACTGAAAGATGGAGACGAAACGATGTTGAGATTTTTTCAAAAATGTTTGCCATGATTAAAATTTTCTCGGGCGTAATTAGTTATTTTAAGCGTTACTCAGTTAAAGAATAATTTAACTCCGCCTTTATTTGGGGAAATCTGCATATTGGGAATATTGATGGTATTGACGGTACTAAATAGAGACCTTAAGGTCCGATGGATATTAATGTAGAAGGTGTAAGAATTGTATGGAACGATTACGTTACAGGGCATCGATTACTCCAGAACCTATGTCTTATAGAAATTCCGAAGAACTGGAAAAAATAGTTTCTTAGTACAGATTTAAGGCTCTGCTGGTCTACTTTCATTACTGGAAAAAAAACATAATTGAACCCTTACCTACAATCTATTTTGTGTTGACTTGAAACTCAGATGACATTACTTCATCATCAAGGTGTAGCAAAACTTTGTAGCTATGTCTCTGGGATTTGACTACCTACACTTTGATATTTGGCACCGATGTAAAGCTCAGACCATATTTTTTAACATTGACCATTTATATTGAAATTCACCTAAACAAATCAGGGATATGCGACATTACAATTAAAATAAAAATGGGGATGGGTTAGCGCCTTTTAATATCTCCTACATTTGACGAGGTACATCAACGTACTTTGCAACGTTCATTAGCTGGATTTTAATTTGAATAAACTTAATAGCAGTGAAGATATTCACCAATGAGTACAAATAAAGCCATCACCAAGTGAATACGTTTCTACACCTCTAGGATCCATCTCCTCCACAAAAATGTATGGTGATTCAGTCAAAATTGGAACCTGTAGCGTGATTACGATCGGACACACAACCACGACATATAAATTGTTTTTAGGTTTTGATAATTTTTTTTTGATGTGTTGCAAAAATTGTTGACCAACCAATACAGCCTTTCTTTCTTTTTTCCTTTACAACATGATAGCAATTGGTTCCCATTTCATTTACATACCTTCGGGTCATATTGAACACAGGTCACGTGTATCAATATTTATTTTTAACCAACAAGAAAAAAATAAACACCACAAAGCATAGCCTCCTTTCTCATTCAAACACTACTAAAGACTTTCAAATATGGGCTAAAACCACCATTCCGGTCGTCGGCTCAAAAGTGATAAACAAATATTGGCAGATTAAACAAATATGGCCAACAATTTTCTAACATCGATGGACAGACACCGAACTTGTAACTACAGTTCACCGACACACATTCACACTCAACGAATAGCAACCATAACAAAGAGACTAAGGTTCACTTTCGTTGCTTTAGTTAAGAATTTCGATGGCATTTAAATTGGCGTTGAAATAGTAAATTGTGGAAACCTACAATGACACAACAACAACAAACAAGTAAGGCAGCATAAACATATTCACTGAAGTCATAGTAAAAATAAACAACAACAAAAAATAAAAGTTTGTATTTAAATTGTCCCACGCTTTTTATGTGAATCACTATCAAGAACAGCAGCAGTAGCAACAGCATCAGAACGAAAGAAGTGGCACATAACACCAGCGACAACAACAGAATCGTCCAACCATCCAAGCAGCTAGGCAGCCAAGCAAGCGTAAACAAAAGGATAATACTTGTATTTATAACACACAAACATCAGCAAAAATATGCGAATGAGTTGGAGAGAAGCTTAAGGATATCTTTTGGCCGAACAGCAAGCACACACGCACACAGCTTCATAAACTAAACTCCTAGATGGAACAGAGACCATAACTGCATTCGTCCAAACATCTAGGGAGTGTTGTTGTCATCATCCTCGCCATTACCATAAGTATCAGTCGCATGCATCATTTCCACGTTAAACATTCTGATGTTTACTAGACATGACAGATGTTCGGTGAATGTTAGACATGGCTGTCAGTTCAACAGATGAATGACTCGCAACGGACTCGCAATTGGACAAATATGCAGCCTGCACGCACTGAACGCTGACTGCTTAACTGTTGAGGACAATATTTTCAACAACAGAAATTACAATTCTTGGCAGTTATGTTTTGTTTTTATTCGTGTGACAGACAGTGAGAGAGAAAGCTAAGCTCCTGCAAGTGATTTGTATGAATGTTAAATTTGGTTTTCAGTTGTTTTGCTTTAAATTCCATTTTCTGCAGTTCCTCAGTCTCAAAAAGAGGTGGGACTGTTTAAAATGAAAGTAAAACGTGTATAGTCTTCTAAGAACTTCTTAAAGGAGAGCAGGGGTTTTCTTAGGGAAAACTAAGATAAGATTGAAGGTCTTCTTAACGAAGACCCTAAGTCTTCTTAGTGGTATTCTTAGAGAAAACCGCAGGTCTTCTTAAAGGAGAGCAGGGGTTTTCTTAGGGAAAACTAAGATAAGATTGAAGGTCTTCTTAACGAAGACCCTAAGTCTTCTTAGTGACCACCAAAGGTGTTCTTATGGATGAATGCATATGGATGAATGCATGAATGCATTTTCTTAGAGTAGATCAAATGCCTTATTAGAAAAGGCTAAAGGCCTTCTTAGAGAAGACTAAAGCCCTTCTTAAAGATAGCCAAAACTCTTTTTTGAGAATACCTTCATAGAGAATGCCTTCTCAGAGAAAACCAAAAGCATCTTAGATACTACAATCAAAGGTCTACTTAGAGAACAAAGTCTTCTTAGAAAACACCAAAGGTCTTCATAGGGAAGACCAAAGATCTTCATAGGGAAGACCAAAGGTCTTCATAGGGAAGACCAAAGGTCCTCTTAGAGAAGACCAAAGGTCTTCATAGGGAAGACCAAAGGTCTTCTAAGAGAAGACCAAATGTCTTCTTAGAGAAGACCAAATGCCTTCTTAGAGAATACCAAATGTATTCATAGAGAAGACCAAAGGTCTTCCTAGAGAAGACCAAAGGTCTTCCTAGAGAAGACCAAAGGTCTTCATAGGAAAGACCAAAAGGTTTCACAGGGAAGACGAAAGGTCTTCATAGGGAAGACTAAAGGGAAGACCAAAGGTCTTCATAGGGAAGACCAAATGTCTTCATAGGGAAGACCAAATGTCTTCATAGGGAAGACCAAATGTCTTCATAGGGAAGACCAAAGGCCTTCATAGGGAAGAGCAAAGGTCTTCATAGGAAAGAGAACACGAAAGACCTTCTTAAAGAAGACCAAAAGGCTTCTTACAGACTACCAAAAGTCTTCTTAGAAGAGGACAAACTCCTTCATAGACAAGACTAAAAGTGTTCTTGAGAGGCCAAAGATAAAAAGTTTTCTAAGGGAAGGCCAAAGGTCTTCATAGGAAAAACCAAAGGTCTTCATAGGGAAGATTAAAAGTCTTCTTAGGGAATACAAAAAGTCTTCATAGAGAAGACCACAGGTCTTCTTAGAGAAGACTAAAGGCCTTTATATGGAAGACCAAAGGTCTTCTTTGAAAAGACCAAAGTTTTCATAGGGAAGACCACAGGTCTTCTTAGAGAAGACCAAAGGTCTTCATAGGAAAGACCAAAATCCTTCATAGGGAAGACTAAAGGTCTTCATATGCAAGACCAAAGGTCTTCATAGCAAAGGTATTCTAAGAGAAGATCAAAGGTCGACTCAGAGAATAACAAAGGTCTTCTTAGAGAAGATCAAAGGTCTTCTTAGAGAAGACCTAAGGTCTTCTTAGATAATACCAAAGGTCTTCTTAGAGAATACCAAAGGTCTTCATAGAGAAGACCAAAGGTCTTCTTAGAGAATACCAAAGGACTTCTTAGAGAATACTAAAGGTCTTCTTAGAGAATTCAAAGGTCTTCTTAGAGAATACCAAAGGTCTTCTTAGAAAAGACCAAAGGTCTTCTTAGAAAAGACCAAAGGTCTTCTTAGAAAAGACCAAAGGTCTTCTTAGAAAAGACCAAAGGTCTTCCTAGAGAAGACCAAAGGTCTTTTCAAAGAAGATTAAAGGACTTCTTAGAGAAGATAAAAGGTCGTCATAGGGAAGACCAACGGTCTTCTTAGAGAAGACCAAAGGTCTCATTACAGAAGACCAAAGGTCTTCTTAAAGAACACCAAAGATCTTATTAGAGAAGAGCAAAGGTCTTCACAGGGAAGACCAAAAGTCTTCATAGAGAAGCTTAAGGATATTTATAGAGGTCTTCTTAGAGAGATCCAAAGGTTTTGTAGGGAAGAACAAAGGTCTTCTCAGAGAAGACCAAAGGCCTTCTTAGAGAAGACCTAAGGTCTTCTTAGAGAAGGCCAAAGGAAGAACAAAGGTCTTCTTAGAGAATCCCAAAGGTCTTCTTAGAAAAGACCAAAGGTCTTCCTAGAGAAGACCAAACGCCTTCTTAGATAATACCAAAGGTCTTTTCAAAGAAGACTAAAGAACTTCTTAGAGAAGATAAAAGGTCTTCATAGGCAAGACCAAAGGTCTCATTACAGAAGACCAAAGGTCTTCTTAGAGAACACCAAAGATGTTATTAGAGAAGAGCAAAGGTCTTCATAGGGAAGACCAAAAGTCTTCATAGGGAAGACCAAAAGTCTTCATAGGGAAGCTTAAGGATATTTATAGAGGTCTTCTTAGAGAGATCCAAAGGTTTTGTAGGGAAGAACAAAGGTCTTCTCAAAGAACACCAAAGGTCTTCTTAGAGAAGACCTAAGGTCTTCTTAGAGAAGGCCAAAGGTCTTCTTAAAGAAGGCCAAAGGTCTTCTTAAAGAAGGCCAAAGGTCTTCTTAGAGAAGGCCAAAGGTCTTCTTAGAGAAGGCCAAAGGGAAGACCAAAGGTCTTCGTAAGGAAGACCAAAGGTCTTCATTGGGAAGACCAAATGTCTTCATAGGGAAGACCAAAGGTCTTCATAGCGAAGACCAAATGTCTTCTATGAAAAGACCAATGGACTTCTAAGAGAAGACCAAAGGACTTTTGATAGAATAACACAGGTCTTCTTAGAAGAAACCATAGGTCATCTTAGGGATGACCCCAGTACTGCTTAGATTACCACAAATCTTCCTTTGCTTCATGGAGAAGATCAAGATATTCTTGGAAAAGCCGTAGGTATTTTTATCTTCTCATAAACGTCAATATGTTTTGTTAGGGATTACGAAGGATACCAAGGATCTTCTCAGAGAAAATCGAGGGTATTTTTCGATCAATAGGAACGGTGGGGCTGCCAATGCACACACAATAACCGGTAACCTACCCTGGGTAGTGGCCTTCAAAACGTTTCTTCCTAAATTGGACTTTCCACATATTATCCGCTGAAAATATTGCTACATGTTCGGCAGGGTATCATCAGTCCACTTTAACTTTTGGGAACATTTCGGAAAAACGTGTCCAGGTGTATTCTTCTTTACATATTGGAGATTTTCTTGTTACTAAGAGAACATTGTAAATGACCCCCCACACCTAGCTTTAAATTGCCACTTATCAGGTAATCACTTATACCTGGAACATATTGTTATTGTAGCTTATATCGTTGTTGTTGTTGTTGCCTTGTTAACAGCTTATAATATCCCCGCAAAAAAAGATTGAATTAATTGAGGTTTCTCACATGAAATGATGCTAATGATGGTTATTTGATGATGGTACACGTGATATTATCCTCTAATGGAGTAGACATTCGGCAATTAAGGTTGTAATTGTAGAAGCTTATAATGTTCGAAGAAAAATATTTCAGGGAAAAGGTGCTTAGCACAAAAAAGGGGATGGATTCATACGAAGAAGATACGCAGTGGAAGGTGTGTGCGAGTATGGGGTGATGATGTTTTCACAAAATTGGGTGGCAAGAGGTGTGATGTTGCTACCGTTTCGGTTGCCAGCCAGTCAGTCAGTCAGCCCGCTAGCTAACTAACTAAATAGCTATGTGGACTTAAGTTGGGGGAGGAGGAGGCGAGCGGGTGCGTACGTACTAAGCAAAACGCCTGCATATTTAGTGGTAAACCGCCATATCTTCTCTCACAAGACAATATTGTTGTTGGTTTTTTTCGAGGAAGATAGATGGTTTTTAAGCCGGCGTTGCCTAGCAAGTGGATTGGAAATAATATGTTCTCCATTCATTCAACGAAACAACCATCCATCCATCCAGCAATTTTGTTTCTCTGTGTGTTATTAATACTGGCATTTACTTGTTTACATGCCCGAAATTGTTGCATGTTTTCATGTGAAACATTTTTATTGGAGGCTAAGGGACGAAGGTGGCTAACTATGGCCACCATTAATTCATTCAGCATACGCCAACCACCCACAAACGCTGAGCGATGAGAGGGGAAGAGAGGTGATTGTGGGTAGTAAGTACATGATGCACATAGATATTATAATACCCAATTAGCTGGATTTACTTGCGCATGTTACTAAGACCATTGAGGTAGGGGGGGGATGGCGAATCAATGTTGCCAAATACACAAACATACCGAAGAATACACACATTGCCCCATGGTTAGTTTGTTGGAATAAATCAAAGATGGAGCCAAATTCTTAGTAGAAGTACATCATTTACTTAGGTGATTATGTTTTTCATTCATCGTTGTAGTATTTGTCATGAGCTTTGGGCCAAAAGCTTGGTGGAAAAAGGGGTATCAAAAAAAAATAAACCCGAGTTTTTTTTTTTCAAGGAAAACTTGTTTGTGTTAGGGAAAAGGCATCAGAAATATGAATCCTGGCATTTTCAGTTCTCGAAAAATACGAAACAGGTTGCAAAAAATGATAAGGCAAATTGTATGACCTGCAAAATATAAAAAAGGACCTTAGTTAAATAAGAAGAATTGTCAACATTCCACTGAACAGTTGAAAATAACAGTTTAAAAAATGTCTGAATTCTTGTATTTAATTACAGGGCGGGCTGGAGGAACTCAGTCTTCTTATGGACCAAAATGTCATAACTGCAGAAGTTAACATAAGTTTACGTGAAGGACTAAGCTTCGTTTTTTAGAGAGTCATGAAGTAAACGCGGTGACGACAAAAATTAGGGGAAAAATCGATTCCTAAACCACTGTGCGCCGTTATGAACGCTCATAAAAGCCAAATAAACCTTTGACCTTACGGCCGTGGGGCGTTATGATAGGTCCCCTCACATCATATGACAACAACATTAGTTTCGAGCGAAGCACTAGTCCTCACTAAGACTCAAATCTGGGTGGTTAGCAACAGATGCAATATAATGCCTCAATGATTCTAGTAAAGGGTGTTTTTTTAAGCGCGATAGAACTTGAAATTGTAAAAAATAACACAAAAAATTAAATTGTAATCAACAATTTTTTTTTTATTCGAAAGATCAATACGTGACATTAACATTTGAAAACGATTTCGGGCATATGGGCACCGCGGCTGTTCTTGACGAAGTGCATTCTGGACGTCCAATTTTTGACCACTTTTTCGAGCACTGCTGGCCGTATGTCACGAATAACACGAACAATGCTGGCCTCCAAGGCATCAATTGTTGCTGGTTTATCAGCATAAACCAGTGACTTCACGTAGCCCCACAGGAAATAATCGAGAGGTGTCAAATCGCACGACCTTGGAGGCCAATTGACAGGTCCACTTCTCGTCATCCTGTTGAAACCACATCTCCTCCGGATCAATGCCATCCATATTTTCAAACAAAAAATCATTGATCATGCTGCGGTAACGATCTCCATTGACCGTAACGCGAGCTCCGGCCTCATTTTTGAAGAAATAAGGTCCGATGATGCCACCAGCGTGAAAACCGCACCATACGGTGCATTTTTCTGGATGTAATGGAGTCTGTAGGGTCTCTTGTGGATTGGTCTCACTCCATATGCGGCAATTTTGCTTATTAACAAACCCGTTAAGCCAAAAATGCGCTTGTTCAGATGGACGATTATGTACGCCATTCAAATGACGAAGTCGTCTATAAGTTGCGCGAATCGACGACTGATTTTCAAAGTAAATTTGGATAATTTCGTAGCGTTGTTCAAGCGTGGGTCTAATCATGATGATTTGTCAGAGTATACTGAAACAAATAAATAAAAAAGTTTCATCAAAATTTAATTTTTTGTGTTACTTTTTACAATCTAAAGTTCTATCTAGCTTAAAAAAACACCCTTTATATCAATCAAAGGTTTTTAAGGATTATATTCCAGCGGTCGAACGAACCATGTATACCAGTAGATTTTTTCAACCATTTTTGTATATAAACCGAAGCATCCAAAATTTCTGTATAACAACAGAAGGCCTCACAGGTGTAGTATATAGCGATATATGTCTCCAGCATAGCACCAGAAGGTATCAGAGGTCAACAAAAGGTCTCAAAGCACCTTGTCATAGAACAAATCACTATACAAACATTTCATAGCTCAAATGAAGTTTTCAGAGGTTATGTGTACTAACGGACATTATCTCAGGTCACAGAAGGTATTATAGCATACGTTACAACGGACGAGCTCAGACGTTTTTTACTGCTGCATAAGTCCTCAGAGGTTATAGCATTGCAGTTTAAGCTCTCTGGCGTTTCAGACGTGCTCTGGATCTTATAAAAAAGAAAGTCTCTAAGGTCACCTATATAGCAAAAAATGTCTCAGAGTTTTATTTTTCGTCGTTGGATGCCTCAGACGTCTATCTTTACAATGGCTTCCTTACACTCAAAAAAGGTAAAAGAGGTCAACAGACGATTTACGACGTTTCGGTACAAATAAAAATGATCTCAACGGTCTTCTGTATAGCAATGACAACTGACGACTTATGAGATTTTTGGATAGGGACGCTCGAACAGAAAGGTCTTTCTTATAGCATTAGAAAGCCTTAGGTCTACCATATATATCTACAGATGGTCTTAGCTGTTTCTGTGTAAATGTAATATCAAATCTCTTATGCATACCAATACAAGAAATCAGTGGTAGAAAGAAGGATTGAAAGGTTTCTGTATAGGATCGAACGGTCCCAGAGGTATTGTGTACAGCTATAAAAGGCTTCAGAAGTCTACTATGTCCTCAGATGTTTAATATTTCCTTCTGTTGAGTGCATAGCAGACCTCTGAAGCCTTTTAAAGCTGTACACAATACCTCTGGGAGATTTGATACTATTTCATTCATACTATTTCAGTGTTTCTGTAAGGGAGCGGGTGGTCTCAGAAAGCATCAGAGGTCAACAGATTGCCTCAAAAATGTCTATATTGTATTAAATGGTCACGTAGAACAGCTATATAGTCGCAGATGATATCAGGGAGCAACACAATGCCTCAGAGGCTTATGTATAGGAACAAAGTGTCTCAGAGGTATTAAGTATGGCAGCAAAAAGTCTCAGAGGTCCATCGTATAGTCACTAGGGTTATGACTTTTTTACAACCTCATATCCCTGTATCATAGCGTGATGAGTTTTGCCATAAGATTACATAAAATCATAATTATAAGGTGATTCGGTGAAAAAAACTCACGCACAAAATGATTTTAAAATTTGAATTTATCAAAATTATGGAAAATTTTTTGAAGTCACTGTAAGCAGATATACAATTGAAAATAAATATTAGAGTCACATGAGATAATTAAACTGACATAATATTTATTTCTCACAAATTTTCTTCAATTCTGAGAAATGTAAAAATGTCGTAAACGCTTTTATTTAAACATATAATTTTTTACAAAAAACAAAAAATTTAAAATTTTTTCAAAGTGGTTTGTTTGTGCATGACCTTTTTCAATATTTGAATGAAATGAACATTATTATAGTTATTAGTAGGCTTATATTTATTCATTAGTGCAACAAAAAATAATTTTTGAAAAATTTTTTTTTTTTTCAATTCAAACATTTTTTCAAAAAATTATATTTTTAAAATCGATTTGTGCGTGAACTTTTTTTATATTTCAATGGAATAAACGATAGCGTAGTGATTATTAGGAAAAAGCTCATTCATTCCTGCTACAGGAAATCATTTTTGAGAAAAAATGTCAAAAAGTCATAACCCTAATAGTCACGGATGTTCTTAGGGGTTTTATTTATAGCAGGTGAAAGCGTCGGAGATTTCATTTGGGAACACATGGTCTCAGAGGTTTTTAATGAATCAACAGAAAGCCTCAGAGGTTCTGTAGAGGAACGGAGGGTCACAGAGGTCTTTTTTAAGTTAGCAGAAGGACTCAGGGGTTTCTTTATGACGACAGAAAATCTCACAGGTTTCTGTAGAGCAGAAGACGGTCGCAGAAGTCTTATGTATAGCATCAGAGGTTTCTGAATACCAACAGAAGTTTATGTATACTGACAGGACATCTTCTTGCGACTTTTGTTACGATGATACATTTTTTTTTGTTTGCAAGTTAATAATTACTGAGATAACGGTCCAAAAGATAAAAAAATTTGAATTTTGTATTCGCTTTCACGGAATCTTTAAACATTTCTTCCAAAAGGGCATGAAGTTCCATGATAGTCTATATCGGACAACGCCTTCAGATATCTCCGTCACGAAAATTTAAAATTGTCGCTTAAGTGTTGTTCGAGGATCTTTGGAAATAATTACCGAAGGTACTTCTTTTGGTTCTGTTTACAGTGATATAATCTTTTTCGTTGGCATGTCCATGCTTCCAGACATAATGGTCCAAAAACGTTTAAAAATATGTACTACAATTACCAGCTAAAATGCATGATGAAAAAGATTACTATCGGAAGAAGCGATTGACATTGGACCATTGCACATCGTAACGTTCTGTCAAAATTGAATCATGTCGGGCCACTCTTTCGAGCACTTCCACATTAAATTTTACATGTGTATACCCTCAGCCTTTAGGCTAGAAAGGGTATATAGTATATATGTACACTTTGATACGATCAAAAATGTGCCTCAGCGAAATACCGGTTTTCAGACAATTTGGAGTCGATTTAGCCATGTCCGTCCGTCTTTCTGTCTGTCTGTCTATCTGGTGCGCACGATAACTCTCGAACGGATCAACTGATACGAACCAAATTTTGGGTATCGGTCCACTCCTTCGGGTACCTCCCCCACAAAAGTTCAAAATTTTTCTGTAAAATGGTGTGAACGATAACTCTCAAAGGGAGCAATCGATTTGGTCCAAACTTAGCACATCGTATAATTCCTTCCAGATATATATAGGTTTGAATATGGACTATATATATATCGGTCCACTCCTTCGGATATCTCCCACACAAAATTGGGATAAAGTAAAGTTTAGGTGCTCCTCTCGGATCGTTTCGAAATTTGTTTCAGTAGGTTGTCCTTGAGGCTCCCTTTACGACGGTACAACTTTTTTCTTGCGGAAGTCCATACTTCTTGAGATATTAGCCTAAAAGCTCCATGAAAACCAGACGGCACCAACCAAACTGGCAAATCAGCAAAATAATTCTCGCAGGGGGTTTCTGATCAGCGAAGACTTTGCTCATCGTATTATTTCATCAAGTCATGTATCAGATTGGAATATGGACTATATCGGTCCATTCCTTCGGGTACCTCCCACACAAAATTCGGAAGAACTGAAGTTTAATAGCTCCTCTCGCATCGTTTTGATTCTTTTTCAGTAGGTTTTTCTAGCGGCCTCATTTACAACGGTACAATTTCTTCCGAAGCAGGTCAATACCTCCTGAGATAATGACCCAAAAGCTCCAAAACCCTGCCGGGTTTTTTGTCAGTGGCTGAGGGTATATCCCAGTCAACACAGCTGACAGATACTTTCTTACTTGTTTTTTTTTTCAAATTATAAGTCTCGGATTTTGAAGCCGATAATCCTCGTGGCATATATCACACCAGAATAATTTTTTACGGATAAATGGCTAGTGAGCAATATACCTCTTCCTCTCTGGGGATCAAAATTGCAACCTGTAGCGTGACCACAAAAAATGTGATGGATTAGCAACTATTGCGATACCTCCGTTGTTTGACCGCCTTCGCCAACTACTTTCATTTGCTTTTGGAATTCTCCTTAGTGAAGCTTAGACGTTTTTTGCACATTCCAGCCCCTGAATATGATCCGACCCTCACCAAAATCAAGAGAACGATGTTTGATTTTATAGTTAAACTGAAAGATAGGGGTTCACGAGTTACCTGTCAAACAAAAAATATATATTTTTATACCCTCAGCATTTACGCTAACGAGGGTATATATACTTTCATACGGACAAAATGTGCCTCATCGAAATAATGGTTTTAGACCCCAAGTATGTTTGGACGAAATCCGTTTCAGAAAATTTGGAGTTGATTCAGTCGTGTCCGTCCGTCTGTCTGTCTGTCTGACTGGCTGGAGCGCACGATAACTCTCGAAGGGATCAACCGATTCGCTCCAAAATTTGGCTTTCGTAATATTTTGTTATATCGGTCCACTCCTTCCGGTACCTCCCCCACAAAGGGTCGAATATGTTCGGAAATTTTGTGAGTACGATAACTCCTGAAGAGAGTAACCGATTTGGTCCATACTTTGCACATCGTGAAATGTCTACAAGTCTTAGATGAGGTTCCAATATGGACTCAATCGGTCCACTCCTTCGGGTACCTCCCACACAAAATTTCGGATATGTTCAGTATAGGAACTGCTCTTGAATCGCTTTGATTTTTGTTGTAACAATTTGTATTCACTGCCCCCCATACGACTGTACAAGTTTAATCAGGGGCAAATCCATACTTAATGAGAAAATAGCCTGAAATATGCAAAAACCCCTGCGACACCGTGTGTAGTGGTGAGAGGGCAAGATAACTCTCGAACGGATCTGCCGATTCGGTCCAAAATTTGACCTTCGTAATATTTTGTTTAAACTTAGTTTTGGTTCGAAGATACGCCCTATCTGCCTACTCCTTCCCCACAAAAATTCAAAAATTTTCGGAAAAGTTGTGCGCACGATAACTCTTGAAGGGAGTGACCAATTTGGTCCATACTTTACACATCCTAATATATCTACCAAGAATAGATCAGGTTCAAATATGGTACATATTTGTCCACTTTTTCATGTACCTCCCACACAAAATTTCGGATAAGTTCACTTTAACACCTGCTCTGCGAAAGTTTTTCAAGGGCAAATCCATACTTCCAGAGAAAACAGCCCGAAAGGTGTAAAAACCCCTTATAGCACCATATGTAGTGGCTGTGGAGCACGATACCGATGCTGTTCGTTGTGGTCCTGTTTACAGCGATATTATGTTTTCGTAGGCAAGTCCAAGCTTCCTGGCATACTGGTCCAAATGTTATACGATGACTTACTACAAAATTCAGAAAAGACTCTAAATACATTCGATCCGTCCGTAGATGAACGTTTCAGTTCACATGGGCTGGGGGTATATCTCTGTCGGCAAAGCCGACTGATACTTTTTTACTTGTTTTATTTTAATATCTCTATCCGTCAACAAGATGCGGACTTTTGTCCAATACAACTATTCTGAAACACCGTACGCCGATGATGTCTTTTAGATATGGTCTTGGAAAACGTCTGAATATCTATATGGAAATACTCCGATATAATTTCACAAAGAGTGACTGCATCCTTAACAATATTTTATTGGTCAGAGTAATTGAACAATAAACCAAAACCCATCAAAATCAACTATTAAACCCGCCATGTTAGAATTAAATTTCCATTGTGCCTGCTTGTAGCCATTGTGCAACATATAACAGAGTTTCCCTGCTTGAATTAAATCGCAAAGACCCATTGCCAATGATGTTCCATACATGTTCATACCAGGATCTGAATTATCGCTTAAGCCGTTATACGACTAATATTTTGGGAATTCCATGACTCAATTTTAACAGAGTATTGTAGGAGGGAACATGTCCTTGCAACAGAGATTTTGGAAAACACATTTTTTCTTCTTCTGAGGTACACGTGCAGTACTTATACGAAGGAACATATGTTATTTCCTCAAGGGTCATTTTCAACGACGCCACATAGTCTGGTGCTACAAATACGTCTGTCTTTCGCTATGAACCAAAAAATCAAGAAAAGCCTTGCAGCAGAAGGCGACACCAAAAATCAGCGGGATAAGTTTACTTTTTGCCAGACAGTAAGTCGCCAAGACAACGAATTTCGGTAAGAATTTCCTAATTTTTAGTACCATGGCATTTCGTTGCGCCGCTTTTAATGCGTTTGTGTTGGGCGGTCGGCATTCCATCACACAGCAGGTTAAATGTGACGTCGTAGACACTAAGTCACTAGGCTCGCTCAACCAGTCACACATGTGCAGTACATTTTGATTAGTGCAGGTGTTGTGCTGTTCATTGCTCAAGGGGTGTTTGGCAAACTACGTCAATGTGTCTGACTGAAACATTTACAAGTGGAACTAAATAGGAAGCGTTAAAAGTAAGGGATACGCTAAGCAAATTACATTAGCAAAAGGCGTCGACATGTCTGCAATGGCAAAAGAATATTTCCTAGACAGTATCTGTTCATGGTGGTGGTGTTGGTGGTATGACGGAAAGGTGATCTGTCAGCAAGTGTATGCCATCATATGTACTATTTAAAGACCATGATTCGTTATCATTTCATTTCAGCATTTTATTGAATTTTGACATTTAATGTCTTTCTGATCTTTCTCGACTTCATGTGGTGCTGGGAATCGCTATAAAAATATATCGATCTGCCTTTCTATGACGATATGGCATAATTTATGATGGTCATCAGACAAAGTTTATGATTGAAATTTGTTTTTTTTTGTGAGTCAACTCTGGGTTTCTATTTCATTTACCAAGTCAGGCTTTGGTATTTTTTGGACCAGGAATGAAACGAGTTGATCATAAAATCTCAAATCAGCTCAGGTTTTTTTTTTTTTTTCTTACGAATAACAACAACACGAAAAAACGATATAAATAATAAAAATCCCTAACATAGGTTGGCATGTCATGCTGAGCCAGTAGATCATACACACGCACTCGCCGGGAGAAGAAGAGCCATAGGAATATTTCAGTGCAAGCTGAATATTTGACAGCATTGCTGAGCCATCATACTTTATGGCCCAAAAACGTAGTGGAATCTAACAGACATTATGACGTCGAAACCAAAATCTACAACACCAACAACAATTAAACCATTTTTCATATTCCAATTTAGAAATGAATAACAAAATATTACTGCAGTAATTTGAAATGTTTGTTTGTCTGTCTTTTTGTTTCTTTAGAGGTGACCAGCATCCAAATGTGCTGCAGGTAGTTTCCTACAGCCAGAGACTAACTGGCATCATCGTTAACTCTAAGGCAAACAGCTAACAAGCTACATACCAGCATGACCAAAATATTACATAAAACATGGTCAGAACCCATTTCTTCTAGGAAGAAAAGGGTCAATCAGTCAGCTAACAAAGCAACCGAATGAATTCGAATATCAGCATTGTTTTGTAAACAAGACAACTGCAACAACAGTAGTAGAGTCATGTTTGTTAAGAACCTATTTAGACAATTAGCCATTTAAAAAATAGGGGCCTGGATTCAATCAGTAAGGCCCTCCGAAAAAAGGAGTTTCGAAATTGCATTTAGTCAGAGAGTGTCCTATGCAGTTTTCATATGTCTACCTTTTCATTTCGCCTTTACCCTAAACCGTAAATAAACTTAGCGAAGTTACGGAATTGGAAAATCAAACATAATTCTCTATCCAGAATCAATAATAGCACTAATGGTGATCTTAATTCATGAATCATCTTTTATCCTGAGATCTGAACGAAGGTTGAAATCAATCGGCGCCATCAAAAGATTCGTCCTGATGCCACCTGCATTCAAAACATTATTTCCTTGACATTAAATTGCAAACTATTAATCAAAAAATAATTGATAGTCATTCGATTGACAAACAATGAAGACAGGATGGCAAGGATAATGAGAATGCGAATGCGAATTACGACGATGACTATGATGATGATGACTGGCAAACCACAAATTTTATACACCTTGATCAGGATTCATTAATATTGAATTAGAAATGGTTTTATGATCTTTGACATAACATGGGAAACATATTTGAATAACTTTAATCAGAAACATAAGGCCTTATAGATAATGATGCAAATAAGTTCACATAATGGGTCAATACGTAGAGGTTCAATAAGTACATTTGCAATGGTATCCAGCAGGCGGATAGCAGTCGATGTCAAAAGATGCAGCAATTAATCGGTTTGTTCTAAAATTTAATTCCTGAGTATGTGAATTATAAGGTCTGCTGGAGCATTGTTTTCAAATATTTACACTTTGTAGTTATAATTACAACAGTAGATATTTTTGTGAGAATGTCATTACTTTCCGAAAAAACAAGTGACGGGACGGGCTCAATTTTTTCAAGCCTCCTCAGAAGGCGTGGATTTTTTAATAATATTTGTTCATAATGCCTCCTCAAAGGCGTGGAGTTTTTAGAAATATTTTTTCAGGTCTACTCAAAGGCGTGGAGTTTTTAGAAATATTTTTTTCAGGACTACTCAAAGGCGTGGAGTTTTTAGAAATATTTTTTCAGGCCTACTCAAAAGCGTGGAGTTTTTAGAAATATTTTTTTCAGGCCTACTCAAAGGCGTGGAGTTTTTAGAAATATTTTTTCAGGCCTACTCAAAGGCGTGGAGTTTTTAGAAATATTTTTTTCAGGCCTACTCAAAGGCGTGGAGTTTTTAGAAATATTTTTTTCAGGCCTACTCAAAGGCGTGGAGTTTTTAGAAATAGTTCTTTCAGGTCTACTCAAAGGCGTGGAGTTTTTAGAAATATATTTTTCAGGCCTACTCAAAGGCGTGGAGTTTTTAGAAATATTTTTTTCAGGCCTACTCAAAGGCGTGGAGTTTTTAGAAATATTTTTTTCAGGCCTACTCAAAGGCGTGGAGTTTTTAGAAATAGTTCTTTCAGGTCTACTCAAAGGCGTGGAGTTTTTAGAAATAGTTCTTTCAGGTCTACTCAAAGGCGTGGAGTTTTTAGAAATATTTTTTTCAGGCCTACTCAAAGGCGTGGAGTTTTTAGAAATATTTTTTTCAGGCCTACTCAAAGGCGTGGAGTTTTTAGAAATATTTTTTTCAGGCCTACTCAAAGGCGTGGAGTTTTTAGAAATATTTTTTCAGGCCTACTCAAAGGCGTGGAGTTTTTAGAAATAGTTCTTTCAGGCCTACTCAAAGGCGTTGAGTTTTTAGAAATAGTTCTTTCAGGCCTACTCAAAGGCGTGGAGTTTTTAGAAATATTTTTTTCAGGCATACTCAAAGGCGTGGATTCATAAAAAAAATTGCATGCCTCCTCAAAGACGTGGATTCATTAAAAAATATTTCTTCATGCCACCCGAGGAGTGGATTTTTTTAAAAATATTTATTTTCATGCGTAGATTTTTTAATAATATTTTTTCATGATGCTTCCTTAAAGGCGTAGATTTTTTTAAAATATTTTTTCATACCTTCTCAACGGCGTGGATTTTTTTTAAAAATATTTTTTTGCCTCCGCAGAGTAGTGGATTTTTTAATATTTTCTCATGCATCCTCAATGCCGTGTTTTTAAATATTTTTCATTCCTCCTCAAATTCGTACATTTTTTAAAAATATTTTTTCATGGCTCCTCAAAGGCGAGGATTTTTTAAAAATATTTTTGCATGCCTCCTCATTATCTTAGATTTTTTAAAAATATTTTTTCATGCCTCCTCAAAGGCCTGGATTCTTTAAAAATATTTTTCATGCCTCCTCAAATTCGTGGATTTTTTTAAAATATGTTTTCATGTCTCCTCAAAACCGTGTTTTCTTTAAATATTTTTCAACACTCCTCAAAGCCATGGGTTTTTTTAAAATGTGTTTTTATGCCTCCTCAAAGGCGTTGATTTTTAAACAATATTTGTTTATGCCTCCTCAGAGTATATTTGGATTCTTTAAAAATATTTGTTCATGCCTCCTCAAAGACGTGGATTCATTAAAAAATATTTTTCATGCCACGTCAGAGGAGTTGATTCTTTAAAAATATTTTTCTTGCCTCCTCAAAGGCGTGGATTTTTTAAAATTTTTTTTCATGCCCCTTCAAAGTCGTGTTTTTTAAAAATATTTATTTTTTCACGCCACCTCAAAGTCGCTAATTTTTTAAAAATATTTGTTTTTTCGTGCCTCCTCAAAGGCGCTGATTTTTTAAAAATATTTTTTATGCCTCAGGAAAGGTACTTTTCTTTGTTAGGCTATATAAACCATTTTCTCGAGATACCACATAAGAACAACTCCTATCTTCTGCAAAAATATTTTTTTTTTTTTGACAAAATCCGTTTCACACAATTTTGATTCGATTAAGCAATGTCCGTCCGTTTGCAGTCCGTCTGTCAGGCTGGTTGGAGCGCTCGATAACTCTCGAACGGATGAATTGATTTGGTCCAAAATTTGGACTTCGTAACATTTTGTCCAAAGTTATTTTAAGGTCGAAGATGGGCCATATCGGTCCACTTCTTCAGGTACCTCCCCCATAAAAGCTCAAAAATGTTAGGAAAAATTGTGCGCACGATAACTCTTGAAGGTAGTAACCAATTTGATACATACTTTGGATCTCGTAAAATTTGTATCAGACATAGATCAAGTTCAAAAGTGCAGTTTAAGACCACGTCTAGAATCGTTTTAATTTTGTTGTAACAACTTGTATTCACGACGGTACAAGTTTTTTCAGGGGCAAGTCCATGCATCCTGAGAAAATAGCCTGAAAGGTGCAAAAAAACTCCTGACACCGTGTTGGTGGTTGGACTCTTGAAACAGATCTTCCGA
Source organism: Musca autumnalis (assembly GCF_047663935.1). Lineage (NCBI taxonomy): Eukaryota > Metazoa > Arthropoda > Insecta > Diptera > Muscidae > Musca > Musca autumnalis. Next base: position 8,614,178 of record NW_027411755.1, on the reverse strand, counting down.
TTTGGCCCAAAATTTGGCTTTCGTAATATTTTGTCCAAACATAGTTTAAATTCGAAGATAAGCCATATCGGTCTACTCCTTCAGGTACCTCCCCCACAAAAATTCCAATTCCAATTGTGCAAACGATAACTTTTGAAGAGATTGACCGATTTGGTCCTTACTTTTCGTATCGTAATATTTCCAAGGGACATAGATCAGGTTCGAATATGGGCTATATACCTTCGAGTACTTCCCACACAAAATTTGTGAAGAATGCAGTTTAAGGCCTGCTGTCAAATCGTTTTGCAATCTTTTTTTACCAACTTGTATTCGTTGACCCGTTGGTCAAGTCCATACTTCCTGAGAAAATAGTTCGAAAGGTTTAAAATACCCCTATGGCACCATGTCTAGTGGCTGGAGCGCATGATAACTTTCGAACAGATAAGCTAAATCGGTCCAAAACTTGGACTTCGAATCCCATTGGTTTTTGTTGTAACAACTTGTATTCGCTTTCCCCATTCCGAAGGTACATGTTTTTTCATTCAGGGCCATACTTCTTGAGATAATGACCCAAAAGCTTCAGAAAAACCTGCCGGCACCAACTAAACTGGGTAATACGTAAAATAATCCTCGAAGGAAGGAACCAATTCGGTTCAAACGTTGTACATCGTATTATATAGACTTCGGAAGTATTGTGTGTTACTTCTTTTCTTTAGGTCCGAGACTAAGGGTATATCTCTGTCGTCCAAGCCGACTGATACTTTTTTACTTGTTCTATGAGAAGATCGTATCGCCCTTTGTAGAAGTTCAACGGACTTCTATGAGTGGAAGAGCTGGTGCTCTTTTTTGAAAAGGCCTTGTGCTCTTTTATGGATACCATAATAAAAATCAACGACAAGACCTCAAGGTCCCGTGGGGTAAGACTTGATGGTATTTTATGAGATGATGTGATGGTATGTCTTCTATGGAAAGGTTGAAATTGAAAAACGTAGGTCGTAGTATTTGTAGCCCTTAGTTTTTTATGCGAAGGTCTGAAGATTAATGATATTCGATAAGAATAACACACGGATTGATGGGTCCAACCAGAAAACCAAGAGCCGATCAATGGAAACAAGGTCCAATTCTTTAAACCTCCGTTTCCGGTTAAACCAAATGAGACATGTTAAAGCGTTCATAATGAACACTAATGCAAAATCTTCTTTCTTAGTAATAAAAACAAAGAAAAGAAAAAATATGTCACATGAAACCAGGGCTTCAAACTCACAACATATGAGTCGTACAGTTTGTATGTGTTCGAAGTCTAAGTTGAGAAAAATATTTCTACTCCTACTCCGGTCTGGGTGGTACTTAAGAAAATACGCAAAAAGTCTCGACTTTTTGTCGGCAAGTTAATGCTTCAAACAAAGGCATAAATTTCGAGAACACCTGTACTTACATATATAAGTTTGTATCTGTCCATAGATGTCTCATCACACAGGCTGAGGTTATAACGCGATTTACCTTAAAACTATATGGTCTATATTATTGAATGCCAAAGAAATGAGCTTGTTACTTTGTAATTGCTTGCAAATAGCACAGTTATGCAGAACTTTCGAGGGTCTAAGGATCTCTTATTGTAAGTCAGATCATTTTCTTGTGTAATATCCCCTAACATATAAGAATTATAATTGAAAATATACAATTTTCCCTGTAATAATTCTCACTTTCATGGCATTGACAGAGAACATTCAACCCAATACAACCTGACCTAACCTGACTAATTTCAAACAAGATCTTAAATACTACCAAATTCTTCATTCTTTGGAATTTCAAATTGAATTTTGTTCCGAAACTAATTAGCTCTGTACCACGCATGGACGGCCAATAACTCTTCTTAGGTTTCTAATAAAAATAGACAAATTTCTTTTGTTTTTAAAAACATTTTCATTAACGTCACCTTTATGCGTGTCAATAAAACAATCAAAAGTGTCACAAAAAACGTTACTAAATTGGCAATAATTTCAAAATTAAATAAAAACAACAGAAAAATCATGAATAAAAGAAAAGGGGTAAACACGCTTAAATGCAAATGTTATCTTCGTTTTTACACTTCAGATGCCAAATTATGACGCGCCGAAGATTGAGAAATAGCAAATCACAACAACAAATGCGATATAAAATTTTAGCTAATCACCTGTCATATAAAACCGTTTGCCATAAATAAAAGAAATAGCTAAATTTTTAGATTACCCGACCATTGTTTGTCAGCGCCAAACTGACAATGGAGAAAAAAATAACCATCTAGTCAATGGCATCAACTATCGAAATAAACAAACTACTGTTAGTATTTGATATATACAGAAGATCGGTTAGCATAGAGGTTGCCAAAGATGGCATGCTTCTACAACTTGAGATTGAACAAATTAAGAAAAAATACGTTTTTTAAACTTTCAATAGAGGAACTGTGAAATAAATAATTATTATTTAAATAATATTATTGGAGGATATTTTCATCCTTCAAATCAGACTCTGTAAACAATTTTTAAACCTCCTCGAACTTCTGCATTTCTTCTCAGATTTGTCACAAGGAATTACAATAGGTACTACTATAGGATTTCTTAAAGAATACTTTTTCAGGACCACAAAGCCACAAAACGTGGATTTTTTAAAGAATATTTTTCATGGACCTCCAAGCCACAAAACGTGGATTTTTTAAAGAATATTTTTTCATGGACCACCAAGCCACAAAACGTGGATTTTTTAAAGAATATTTTTCATGGACCAACAAAACATAAAACGTGGATTTTTTTAAAGAATATTTTTTATGGACCAACAAAACACAAAACGTGGTTTTTAAAGAATATTTTTTCATGGACCAACAAGCCACAAAGCGTGGATTTTTTAAGAATATTTTTATGGACCAACAAAACACAAAACGTGATTTTTTTGAAGAATATTTTTTTATGGAATAACAAAACACAAAACGTGGATTTTTTAATCAATATTTTTTCATGGACCATTCAAACACAAAACGTAGATTTTTTAAAGAATATTTTTTCATGGACCACCAAGCCACAAAACGTGGATTTTTTAAAGAATATTTTTTCATGGACCACCAAGCCACAAAACGTGGATTTTTTAAAGAATATTTTTTCATGGACCACCAAGCCACAAAACGTGGATTTTTTAAAGAATATTTTTTCATGGACCACCAAGCCACAAAACGTGGATTTTTTAAAGAATATTTTTCATGGACCAACAAGCCGCAAAACGTGGATTTTTTAAAGAATATTTTTCATGGACCAACAAGCCGCAAAACGTGGATTTTTTAAAGAATATTTTTTCATGGACCACCAAGCCACAAAACGTGGATTTTTTAAAGAATATTTTTTCATGGACCACCAAGCCACAAAACGTGGATTTTTTAAAGAATATTTTTTCATGGACCACCAAGCCACAAAACGTGGATTTTTTAAAGAATATTTTTTCATGGACCACCAAGCCACAAAACGTGGATTTTTTAAAGAATATTTTTTCATGGACCACCAAGCCACAAAACGTGGATTTTTTAAAGAATATTTTTCATGGACCAACAAAACATAAAACGTGGATTTTTTTAAAGAATATTTTTTATGGACCAACAAAACACAAAACGTGGTTTTTAAAGAATATTTTTTCATGGACCAACAAGCCACAAAGCGTGGATTTTTTAAGAATATTTTTATGGACCAACAAAACACAAAACGTGATTTTTTTGAAGAATATTTTTTTATGGAATAACAAAACACAAAACGTGGATTTTTTAAAGAATATTTTTTCATGGACCACCAAGCCACAAAACGTGGATTTTTTAAAGAATATTTTTTCATGGACCACCAAGCCACAAAACGTGGATTTTTTAAAGAATATTTTTTCATGGACCACCAAGCCACAAAACGTGGATTTTTTAAAGAATATTTTTCATGGACCAACAAGCCGCAAAACGTGGATTTTTTAAAGAATATTTTTCATGGACCAACAAGCCGCAAAACGTGGATTTTTTAAAGAATATTTTTTCATGGACCACCAAGCCACAAAACGTGGATTTTTTAAAGAATATTTTTCATGGACCACCAAGCCACAAAACGTGGATTTTTTAAAGAATATTTTTTCATGGACCACCAAGCCACAAAACGTGGATTTTTTAAAGAATATTTTTCATGGACCACCAAGCCACAAAACGTGGATTTTTTAAAGAATATTTTTTCATGGACCACCAAGCCACAAAACGTGGATTTTTTAAAGAATATTTTTCATGGACCACCAAGCCACAAAACATGGATTTTTTAAAGAATATTTTTGCATGGACCACCAAGCCACAAAACGTGGATTTTTTAAAGAATATTTTTCATGGACCACCAAGCCACAAAACGTGGATTTTTTAAAGAATATTTTTGCATGGACCACCAAGCCACAAAACGTGGATTTTTTAAAGAATATTTTTCATGGACCACCAAGCCACAAAACATGGATTTTTTAAATAATATTTTTGCATGGACCATTCAAACACAAGACGTGGATTTTTTAAAGAATATTTTTTCTTGGACCATTCAAACACAAAACGTGGATTTTTTAAAGAATATCTTTCATGGACCACCAAGCCACAAAACGTGGATTTTTTAAAGAATATTTTTTCATGGACCACCAAGCCACAAAACGTGGATTTTTAAAGAGAATTTTTTTAAAGGACAAACAAACCATAAAACGTTTTTTTTTTAAGGATATTTTTTCATGGACCACCAAGGCACAAAACGTGAATTTTATTAATGAAAATTGTTCATGTACCATTCAAACACAAAACGTGGATTTTTTAAAGAATATTTTTGCATGGACCACCAAGCCACAAAACGTGGATTTTTTAAAGAATATTTTTTCATGGACCACCAAGCCACAAATCGTGGATTTTTTAAAGAATATTTTTTCATGGACCACCTAGCCACAAAACGTGGATTTTTTAAAGAATATTTTTCATGGACCAACAAGCCGCAAAACGTGGATTTTTTAAAGAATATTTTTCATGGACCAACAAGCCGCAAAACGTGGATTTTTTAAAGAATATTTTTCATGGACCAACAAGCCGCAAAACGTGGATTTTTTAAAGAATATTTTTCATGGACCAACAAGCCGCAAAACGTGGATTTTTTAAAGAATATTTTTCATGGACCAACAAGCCGCAAAACGTGGATTTTTTAAAGAATATTTTGCATGGACCAACAAGCCGCAAAACGTGGATTTTTTAAAGAATATTTTTCATGGACCAACAAGCCGCAAAACGTGGATTTTTTAAAGAATATTTTTCATGGACCAACAAGCCGCAAAACGTGGATTTTTTAAAGAATATTTTTCATGGACCAACAAGCCGCAAAACGTGGATTTTTTAAAGAATATTTTTCATGGACCAACAAGCCGCAAAATGTGGATTTTTTAAAGAATATTTTTCATGGACCATCAGACCACAAAACGTGTATTTTTTAAAAAATATTTTTCATGGACCAACAAGCCGCAAAACGTGGATTTTTTAAAGAATATTTTTCATGGACCAACAAGCCGCAAAACGTGGATTTTTTAAAGAATATTTTTCATGGACCAACAAGCCGCAAAACGTGGATTTTTTAAAGAATATTTTGCATGGACCAACAAGCCGCAAAACGTGGATTTTTTAAAGAATATTTTTCATGGACCAACAAGCCGCAAAATGTGGATTTTTTAAAGAATATTTTTCATGGACCAACAAGCCGCAAAACGTGGATTTTTTAAAGAATATTTTTCATGGACCAACAAGCCGCAAAACGTGGATTTTTTAAAGAATATTTTTCATGGACCAACAAGCCGCAAAACGTGGATTTTTTAAAGAATATTTTGCATGGACCAACAAGCCGCAAAACGTGGATTTTTTAAAGAATATTTTTCATGGACCAACAAGCCGCAAAACGTGGATTTTTTAAAGAATATTTTTCATGGACCAACAAGCCGCAAAACGTGGATTTTTTAAAGAATATTTTTCATGGACCAACAAGCCGCAAAACGTGGATTTTTTAAAGAATATTTTTCATGGACCAACAAGCCGCAAAACGTGGATTTTTTAAAGAATATTTTTCATGGACCATCAGACCACAAAACGTGTATTTTTTAAAAAATATTTTTCATGGACCAACAAGCCGCAAAACGTGGATTTTTTAAAGAATATTTTTCATGGACCAACAAGCCGCAAAACGTGGATTTTTTAAAGAATATTTTTCATGGACCAACAAGCCGCAAAACGTGGATTTTTTAAAGAATATTTTTCATGGACCATCAGACCACAAAACGTGGATTTTTTAAAGAATATTTTTTCATGGACCATCAGACCACAAAACGTGGATTTTTTAAAGAATATTTTTTCATGGACCATCAGACCACAAAACGTGGATTTTTTAAAGAATATTTTTTCATAGACCATCAGACCACAAAACGTGGATTTTTTAAAGAATATTTTTTCATGGACCATCAGACCACAAAACGTGGATTTTTTAAAGAATATTTTTTCATGGACCATCAGACCACAAAACGTGGATTTTTTAAAGAATATTTTTTCATGGACCATCAGACCACAAAACGTGGATTTTTTAAAGAATATTTTTTCATGGACCTACAAATCACAAAACGTGGATTTTTTAAAGAATATTTTTTCATGGACCTACAAATCACAAAACGTGGATTTTTTAAAGAATATTTTTTCATGGACCACCTAGCCACAAAACGTGGATCTTTTAAAGAATATTTTTTCATGGACCACCTAGCCACAAAACGTGGATCTTTTAAAGAATATTTTTTCATGGACCACCTAGCCACAAAACGTGGATCTTTTAAAGAATATTTTTTCATGGACCACCTAGCCACAAAACGTGGATCTTTTAAAGAACATTTTTTCATGGACAACCTAGCCACAAAACGTGGACCTTTTAAAGAACATTTTATTAATTTTTTATTTTTCCTTCTATCTGTAGAAGATCATTGAGAGATCTTATACATATAAAAGATTCTAACAAAACTTTATCAGTCTTCTATCTATAAAAGACTTTTAAAGGGTCTTCTGTTTAGAGTGGAGTAAATTCCCGACCATGAAATCAGTTATGTCATCAATTGCTAATTATAAAATTTGATTATTAAATTTCCGAACCCCATTATCAAGTTGCGATACTGATCTGCATTTAGAAACAAAACTAGAAATTAACACAACAACAATAACACTCCCCAAAATGCTTAGAGTGGAACCAAATTCAGCCAACACGTGCACTTCAAAGTGAAACTGCCACTCGAATCTGGGGTCAATTTGAAAAAAATATTATTTTATTTTCAAACAAACCGAAACGGAAATAATTTGTTATTAACATGCAACAGATGACAATAGGCCAAAACAGCAAAACACGCATTACCTCAAAACAAACGAAAAAAACGATTCGAAACAAAACGCCAGCCAGAATACACTCTGCCGGCTTCATTGCACTTGGGTGAGGTAAAAAACATAAATTAGTGGCCATTAGAGAATACATCAGGTGGCATGAAGCGGTGATTCCTCTAAGAGTGTTGTATCTGTGGCACAGATCACACGCTTAAATGGTAAATGCCGATACCCAAACGAACTGCCGACATTTCATTCGATAATTTCTTCATTAAATTTGAGGAGGAGGAAATTTTGTAAAAACTATTTATGAATTACAACCTGCGCATGCACATGTTCTTCCCAAATCCAATATTGTCGAAATGCATGACAAATGGTCAAACATTCCAAAAACACGAACCCAGCGCCTAAATCATCCTTAGGAAAACAGCAACAACAACGACTACTAAACACTTCCCCCTCGCTCCGAAACGCTTCTTCATTAGCTACCGGAATATTCATTCACTCACCCATTGGATTATTTGTGTGGTGTGGATAATTTTTTGGGTGGGAGTTAGTTAGAATGTCTAACGCGATACATGCACTGGGAATGTCCGTCTGTCCGTCCATCCTCATGTATGTACGTGAGCATTTGACTTTAGTTAGGGAAAAAAAGTGAAGACACGCACATGAAATAATTTCGCGTTTATATGTTTTTAACAACCGCCTAATAAGCCATAAATCAAATAAATATAATTTATATAAACACACGTACATTGTACACTCACACCACGCACACACAGACACATCAAATATGCTAAATACATAGCTAATACATCCGTCTATCGTTATGTGAACAAAGTATACACAAACACATATACATATTTATTATTATGATTATTAGCTATAAATAAATATCCGAATCTCATTAAAGTCACAACAGGTTAATATTTAAAAGTTTTGTTTCATTTTCCGTTTCTCAATGCACAGACACAACGGCAACAACAACCACAACAAACATTATTTGGGAATGGAGTTATCTACCGTCCCCTTTCCCCCCCCCCCCCCCCCCAAAAAAAAAAAAAAACAAACATTGAATTGAATATAAAATCTCTTGCGCAGCGGAAACCTAGATATTGACAGTCCCTGGTTGACAAGGTGGTGCAAATCGAAAACGGAAATTTGATAATCTATTCAAATAATGGTCATAGGGAAAAGGGAATGCAGGATATTTACACCAAAGGCATTTCCAAGCGTGGTGGTAATACATACAAATGTTGAGCTAAAGGACAGAACTGTGAGAGAATATGTGATGGGATTTTCACAGGGACACAAGAAGACGCTATCATCTGAAGTGGTTAGCTTTTTTGAATGCCTGTGGTACCTTCCACAATTGCATAATGTGGCACATAATTCCCTCATACTCATTTTCGTATTTTTAGAGATCATTGAACTAATTATATATTTTATTCCCAATTTTACCAGTTCTTCCTTATAGACTTGCCAGCCGGTTCTCTTAATTTTACGAGGCTCTAAAACAGGTGTTGTTTATTTTAACAGGTGTAAAATAAAAATCCTAAGTTTTTTTTATTGAGGAATTATCCATTGTCTTGGGTTGTGATGACAAACGTATTAGATGACGAAAATGTTAATTGCCATAGATTGTCATCTTTTATGTGAAACTAATTTAATGGCCAACTACTAAACGGTTTTTCAATAAAAAAAGAATGGTACTTCGTTTGCATAACAAATGGCATTGTGTGAAGTTCTTTTTTTTTAGTTTGTATGGGTGGGTCACAAGTGATTGTCTGTGACAAATGAAGAGCAAAACAGAACCATTAAATTAACGGTTATAATGATTTTGCATACGAAGTGAAGGCATCGTTTATAGAGGAGCAGAAGTCAGCGATTATAGGTGAGCTGAAGGGAGTCTTTATAGGCGAGCTGCAATAAGTCTTTATATGCGAGCTAAAGTAACCTTTCTAGGCGAGCTAAAGACAGACTTTACAGGAGACTTATTGGGCGAGCTGAAGGGAGCCTTTATAGGCGAGCTGAAGGGAGCCTTTATAGGCGAGCTGAAGGGAGCCTTTATAGGCGAGCTGAAGGGAGCCTTTATAGGCGAGCTGAAGGGAGCCTTTATAGGCGAGCTGAAGGGAGCCTTTATAGGCGAGCTGAAGGGAGCCTTTATAGGCGAGCTGAAGGGAGCCTTTATAGGCGAGCTGAAGGGAGCCTTTATAGGCGAGCTGAAGGCAGTCTTTATAGGCGAGCTGAAGGGAGCCGTTATAGGCGAGCTGAAGGCAGCCTTTATAGGCGAGCTTAAGGCAGCCTTTACAGGCGAGCTGAAGGCAGCCTTTATAGGCGAGCTAAAGGCAGCATTTATAGAAATGAGAGCAGCCTTTGTATGCGAGCTGAATGGAAACTTTGTAGACAAACTGAAGGGCGATTCTTCATAGACCAGCTGAGGAGAGCCATTGTAGGCAAGCTGAAGGTAGCCTTTAAAGGTGAGCTGAAGACATAATTTATAGGCCAGATGAAGGCAGCCTTTAAGACGAGCTAAAGAAGCCTTTGTATGCGAGCTGAAGTGAATGTTTATAGGCGAGCTGAAGGGAACCTTAAAGGGGAGCTAAAGGGAGTCCTTACGGGAGGGCTGAAGGCAACATTTATAGGCGAGCTGAAGGCAGCCTTAATACAGAGCTAAAAGAAGACTTTGTGGAATAGCTGAAGTGACTCTTTAAAGGCGAGCTGAAGGGAGCCTTTTTAGGCGAGCTAAAGGGAACCTTTGTAGGCGAGCTGAAAGGAGCCTTTATAGGCGAGCTGAAGGGAGCCTGTATAGGAGCCTTTATTGGCGAGCTGAAGGAAGCCTTTATAGGCGAGTTGAAGGGAGCATTTCTAGGCGATCCGAAAGGAGCCTTTATATGAGAGGTAAATGGTGCCTTTATAAGTGAGCAGAAACAGGCTTTATAGGCGGGTTCAATAGAGGCTTTATAGACGAGCTAAAGGCTGCAGGCAGTTTTTTTAGGCGAGACGAGACAGTCTCTATCGATGATCCACAAACGTGTTTAAGTCTCCATAGAAAGGCTAAAGGCTCTACAGACAAGCTTAGGACTCTGAAGACGAGCTGAAGTAAGCCTTATACCACTATACGAGCAGACTTTCGCGTATTTTATGATAAGAAGCCTCTGGCGTGCTTAGAGACATTTTTTGTTCTCCTACAACAAAGGTTTTTAGTTATCTAATAAAAAAATCCTCGAAAGGAGATAGTCTTCTCTGAGAGGACCCTGAAATTTCTCCGGGACTTCCATGAGAAAGCCTACCAAACTTTTAAGAGAATACTTTCGAGGCTTCTATGAGAAGATATTCGTGGCTGCTCTTAGAAGTAATTCGAGATTTCTGTGAGAAGCCTTTGGGGTTTCTATACATGCCTTGAAATATTATGTGAGAACACATTCTAGACTTCTATGAGACGGGCTTCAAACATTCTATGAAAAGGAACTATCAGAGGACCTCCGAATCTTCCACAAAGCAACCTTCATGTATCGACCTTCGAGTCTGCAAAGAAGATTTCCTTAGGAAGATTTCTGAACTTCTATAAAAATAACTTTCTCGTCTCCTATATGAAGACCTACGGTTGTTCGATTAGAAAACATTCCAGTCTTCTCTATGCAAATCCTTGATTCTTGTATGAGAATACATAAAAATCTTAAATTAGATGACTGTCTGCTTTTCCATGAGAGTACATTCTGGTCATTCTAGAGAAGACTTTCTTGTCTTCTATGAGACGACATTCAGGTCTTCTAATTGTAACCTTCTGAGCTGCTAATAAAACATGTAAACCACATAAATACCAAATGGTACGCTCTCCTCTACTATGATAAGTCCTGATAGACTTCTATTAAAAAGTCCCACCGTGACTTATCTTGGGACAGTCCCTCCGTGACTTTGTAGTCTACTATGAGCTGAAGACTTTTGATTGCTGACAAGCAAAAACTCGGTATATTCGGCATTAAAGTGTAGATGATCGAGGTACGAAGTATTCAGCATTCTGATGTAAATGATTATGAACAAGCTGTATTTAACAATCGTAGATGATCGAGAACACGGTGTGTTCGGCGCTCTGGTGTAGATGATCGGCAACTGTTAATACTAGGGCACCTCTGAAAGCCACACTTTCATCAATCATGGGAAATCTAATTGGCATAGTTTCAGAGAGTTCAATAATCTTCGCTTCAGAGATCTGCTCAATATCATCAACACTGATAGGGCGAAGAGAAGAGTACTACGTAGCATTAGATCTATTCAAGTCGAGGAGAAATTACCACAATTTATAATGTACGATGCTGCGAATCCCATCACGAATGCTAGATCATCCAAAGCGCTGTATTGTACATATCGCTTTCGCTTTTGTCGACCCTCTTATTAAGACTCTTGAGGCTTTACTCCTCCCCAATGATTTCCATAAGCAGAAAGGCACGACAACAGCGTTGCGCGCCATTTCTCAACTCAAACTCAAACGGAGCAAGCCGGGTGCTAGAACAGTGATGGTGGTGCTCAACTTATCTAAAGCTTTTGATACTGCCAAGCACTCCACGCTGTTTGAGGACATTGAGCACACTACCCTCCGGCCAAGATTGAAACATTGGATATCTCGGGAACTGTTTAAATCTATGTCTCCTTTTATTTTTTTTTTATAAAGTCTGAAAATATATATATCGTTGTTTCAAACATATATTTTTTATCAGGCAACATAATGACACAAAATATATTGTTCCACCAACAATACATATTTTCAGAATTTTAAAATACATTATTTTGTTCTTTGAATATGATCGCTCGTACAATATCTCTTCTCTGTGTGTGGTAAGCTATTCTGCGCTAGTGTAGTCTCCGAATATAAGTGCAACGCGATGGAAAAATATTTAAATGCCGCCCAGAGAACTGCAACAGGGTGACTTCTCATGTTTTCAGTGGTTCGGTTTTCAGTGAGTAGACAAAAATTCTTCCAATATAGCAATACATTTGCATGCTGTCGTTGCAGTACTTGTTGCTGTGTTACCTTTAAAGCCATCCTTATCACCATATGGTGGATTGGACCTCCCACTCCGGCATGCCAACAATTTAGGCTAGGATCTAGTCTCTACCATGATCTACTGATTTCTACCCAGCAAAATTTTAAAGAGGGGGTTCCATGCGATGACGTGGTTTCATGGCATCTTTGGCATTGGTTCAAACAAAGTCGTGAAAGATCCGATCTCTTCATTAGCATTTGAACCAATGCAAAGGAACTCGTAAAAGATCCGATCTTTTCATCAGCATTTGAACCCATTCCATCGATCGAATACAGATGAATTTTGTGTTTTTATACACATTTTTGTAAATATATAAGATTAATTATTTACAATACGCTTGATGTTGTCGGAGACTCTAAATCTCAACCAACGTTGTTAAAACTCTCGTCGTAATGATAATGTCATTACAAAGGTTGGTGAAAAAGACATATCAAAGCATTGGTGGAAATGACATGCCAAAGAATTGGCGAAAATGACATGTCAAAGCATTGGTGTAAATGACATGCTTTGGATCCAAAAATGAATAGAATCTTTTGGGGTCCACGTTCATATAAAATTCACCGATGAAGATGCTAAAAAGATGACATGCCAGATCACTTTCACCCATGATTGAATTACATCTTTGGCATCGAACATTTTGCTGGGTATATATGGAATTGGGATCCGAATGCTCAGTGCAACATCGAATAGAAGTTCCTGTGGCTCCTGTAGGCCTAGTAGAACGGCGAACAAAAGTCACTGTGAACTGGCGAACGGAAGTGTCATGTATTTATTGGCCACCACAGCCTAATGGGTCGCCTTCCAAAAATAATTCCCAACGTAACACCGAGATGTAAGTTGGCGGATCTCGAACAGCTTCTGTCCCAAGAGAAGTATTCCAGCACGTTGACCTAACTTTCCGCAGTAGTAAACACCCGTCCTAAACAAACGCTTAAAATACTTATGTGACCAGTAACATAGGGTAAATGTGAATTATCTTCATATAAGCCGTTAACGTCATTGAGATAGTTGCAAGGAAGTCAACTAAATCCATATAAACATGGAGTTGGTAGACAGTAGTGTGGAACACTTTTAGCGTGAACACTTTGCTACGTTGCAGAACCTTTGGGTTTCACAAGGGTGCAATGGTATGCACGCTCCCTTGCACACTTAATGTCCGGGTTCATTCCCAGGCCAGGCAACATCAAACGTTCAATGGTTAAAAACATAATACTCTGTGTAATGTTGATGACATTTCCTAAGCACCTGAGCCATGTAAGCTTCTCTACAAGTGGTGTCTTAAGACACGCCATTCGGACTCGGCGATAAAGAGTATCATTGAACTAATATAAATAGCGGAGCACGTTATTGAATTGTGGAATGTTTTCGGTTCAATTATTTTACAGAACCCTTATGGTCTTCACTGATACCTTGCGGTCTGCTCTGCAAGAAGACCTTTTGGTCGTCTATAAAAATGCTTTATGATCTTTTATAACACGACATTCTGCTCTCATATTTGACGACATTCTACCTATAATAAGACCAACCTCGAATTTCCACTAATATAGCTTCTAGTCTACCATAAGAAAAATATGTAGGCTTTTAAAAAGTCCTTTCTGGTCTTCTATTAGAACAGTTTTTTCTTTATTTATTATAAAGAATATTTGGTCTTCTGCTTGAAAACAATCTGATCTTATATTAGAAAAGCCGAAGCAGTGTCTTTATGGGAAGAAAATCTGGTCTATAAAAAGAATTTCTACACCTCAGTGAGATAACTCTTCGATAAAATATTCTGGGCTTTATCAAAATAACTCTTGACCGTCATCTTAGAATAATACTACCAAAAGGTGTCTGGTCTTTCGAAGAAAATATCTTCTGTGCTATAAAAAGACTAGTTTTGCCTTTATTAGATGACATTTTGGTCTGCGCTGTGGGAAAACCATCTGCTATTCAAAGAGGAAATCTCTGACGCGTCAGTAAGACCTTTAAATTTTCTACAAGAGAAGTTTGTGGAATTCTATATGACGATCTTCACTTTTGTAAGGTGGTTTTGTCGTAGGCTGGGGTAGACTTAGTCGTGTCCAGGGTCGCCATAAAGGCCCACTAAACCTAACGGAATAATAAGACGAGTAATCTCACTTTCCTGGGGGTTAAATCGGATATTTATTGATGTAAAACTAATTTATAATCTACTGATGTTTAACTGCGATAAGAAGGATAATTGGCTGGGGGATCGGCTACTTGGATTCAGTAAATGATTTGATGATGATCGGGAACTCTGTGATTCGACGTTCGGTAGTGGGCGATCTGAAGATAGTCGGGAACTCGGTGATTCGCCGTTCAATTGTAGGTGATTTGAAAATAATCGGGACTCGATGATTCGCAGTTCGGTAGAAGGCGATTTGAAGATACCTGGGAACTCGGTGATTCGTGTTGTAGATGTTCGGCTACTCGGGGTTCGTATGTCTTCGGTCACTCGATGATTCGGGGTTCGGTGATTCGTGTTGTAGATGTTCGGCTACTTGGGGTTCGTATGTGCTCGGCCACTCGGTGATTCGTTGTTCGGGGTTCGGCCACTCGGTGATTCGTGTTGTAGATGTTCGGCCACTCGGAGTTCGTATGTCTTCGGTCACTCGATGATTCGGTGTTCAGGTTTCGGACATTCGGTGATTCGTGTGGTAGATGTGCGGCCACTCGGTGATTCGTGTTGTAGCTGTTAGGCCACTCAGTCGTCGTATGGTTGCTCGGGTCCTCGACTCTCGTGTTGTAGGGGTTCGGCCACTCGGTGATTCAGCACTCGGTTCGGTTGTTCGGGTCGCGGTTAATTAGTGTTAGTTCTAAATTAACCTCTACAGTATACTACGAGTACTGACTAGTGGAACAACACACGAAGGTGGAGTGGAACAACACCCGAGGGTGGAGTGGAACAACTCCCGAAGGTGGAGTGAATGTATTACCCACCGCGCAAAAGGGGTAGCTCTCAAAAATACTTCCCAAACAGTCTACACTCCCGTGTCGGTTGCCGGACTACGAACACACAACTGTACTCAAGCCCGTATGGCTGGCTCCCTGCAATAGCAAGTCTCCCAGTCCCTTCACAAACTGAAATACTTAAGTGAACGGTTGTACAAAGCGATTGAGAAGTATTCCGTTGTTGTCATGCTGGTGATTTATTGCATTATAACGCATCTTTTCCATAGTAGCGTCAGGTGTTTTATCAGTGTGGATGGCATTGAGTTGTTTTATAGTGGGGACGTAATGTTGTTGGTATTATGTTCGTTATCATTTTGTCATGTTACACTTTATCGAAGAAATAACTGGCTGGACATCAGTGGTGAATTCTATCCTTCATGACCGTCTGGTTCTTCCAGGTTGTAGTTTCATATGAAGACCTTTATAATATCTATGAACTGACTTTTTAATCTGCGCTAGTTAAATATTCTGGATTTTATGAAAAGAATTCCTGGTTCTGGTCCTTTCTTAAGAAAATGTTGCGGTCTTCTATGTAACTTTCATTTTTTTAATAACAAATCTCCTAACATATGATTTGTTTTCTTTAACGTAGAACACCTGTTTCAGCTGTCACTCTTATTTTGATTCTCAAGTTTTATGTGTAATTCTATAATCTTCCAATTCTGAATGATTGTCTCTGTAGGACTTCCGTCGATCATTATATTGCCTTCGAACAATGAATGACGTTAGTACAGCCCATTTGTTTTTTTTTTGTTTCTAAATATTTTCAATAATTGAAAACACCATTCAATCATAGGCTGAGGTTGATTAACACCAGTCTACGCTATTTCAGATGATTTTTTATTCATATTAGCCAAGAGTTTTATGGCCGGGTTTACGATTAACCATAGACTTAAAATCATAATTAACATAAATTATTGTCAATAAAAATAAGCTCAACTCGAATAAGGTAGGCGGACTGGAAGCAAGTGAACGCAGTGGAGACGCGACTACTTGCGATGGATGAATGAATGAACGGCTGGATGGTGGCTGGGTGAATGTGTGCGGCCGGTCGGTCGTTCACTCAGTATCAATCTTATAAGTAAACCAATATAAAATTTTATGATATTTTTCAAAAAACTAATATTAATATATTTTTGAAAGTCCACACCATTTGATGGCCATAGGTAGTTTGAAGATTAAAGCCCTGAACAGGTTTCATTTCAACACCGGCGTGTAGTAAGCATGGCATTAGAGATGACTTTTTAATTTTTATTTTTTTTTTCATCGATAATTTTTATAGTTGTTTTTTTGACTAGACTGACCAATTTTTATGGCCGACATTAAGTCGGCCAAATTTTACGACTTTTTGGGAGTAACACACATAGCCATATCCATAATCATATCGTAAATGTTCGAGCATTTCACTTAAATTGTGGCATTAGGGGATCTAAATGATCGTTTATTTTGACACTAACGGTGTTTATGAACTACCATTAAATCAACAGTTAACAATGATCGGTAAACCGGATGTGGAAGGGGGAGGAGCAGGCGAAGTAGGTGGGGCACGGTGGGTTAGGGTATAGAGAACTCTCCCATTTTAAAAAAATGGGTGGTCTGGATGATAACAAAATATTGTGACACACTGTGATGCTATCTTAGATGGAAATCTTAACGACCCTATTAATTACTTCCATTAACGCGCCTGTGTGAAAGTGGTGTTGTTTTTCACTTTTACCCAAAACATATACACTTACATAATGTGTATGTAAGTATACCCATATTTACCCATCCATTGGAAGAAAACATGATTCCTATCAATTAGCACTGAGTGACCACCAAATAGAAGTGACACTTGCCACATTCCACAATAATAACAACAACAGAAGCATCATAAGAAGCTTGTTTACATGTTACGATGTAGCACAGCACCAGTACTACAAATAAACAACAACCCTTATACAATTACAACAGCAGTAACAACAAACAAATAAATAAATACTTAAAGGAACAACAAATAAAAAAAGACAACAACACACACCCGCGCATACACATTACAGGCCTTCTTCAAGTATGTATAGCAGTGTCACTGTTCCTAGACAAACCACGGTTAAATAAACACATACATACGAGGGTTGATATGGAAAAAATAAGAGAACCAAAAAAGTTAGTTGGATTTATAAGCAAAAGTTTAAATGTTCCTAATAACTCTCTACGAGAAAACTTTATTATATTCATTCAAAAGGAAACCCAGTGGCCCTATCTAAGACTACCTATTGGATTTCAATAGGAAGACCTACTGGCCTTCTATAGGAAGACCCAATAATGATCTTCTATAGAAAGTATGTCTTTCTTCTAAAGGAAGGCCTAATGGTTTTCTATATGAAGAGCTAGTGGATTTCTATCTAAAGACCTACAGGTCTTCTTTTGGAGGATCTACTGGACTTCTACTGGAAGACCGACCGTAGTTGAGAAAAACAACTCTGGTTTGTCGTTACAGCTGACGTTCTTAAGCTGCGATTGATGTGGATATACCCCGAGGACCGCATTCACACTATATTTGTTTATGGCATCTTCTACTGCACCTGTATAGATGCTGTCCAATCCTGGTTGATAGGCTTTCTGATCCAGATATCGCAGATATCGTTAGACCTTTCTCTGCAGGTCATGAAGATCGCTTTTGGCATGTCTGGATGAGGGGTTCTATTCACCATACGGTGATTTGAATGACTCTCATGATCACGGCTGAGCAAGTACTGCAAGGCGAGCATTCCATTATGCTGCCATACTGGAAGAATGCTCCACTTCCCATGCAGATGCCCCACCGATGCCTTGTGGAGGCGCCCTGTTCTGAAGGCAGAATTCTGACAATTTCGAATATTGTTCCACAGCGTTGCACATACATATGTTCGCGGACCACACTGGCTCCGCATAGCTTGCCCAGAACCTATATATTTGTTATATGCATGTTGTTGTTGTTGTAACAGTGTTTGTTTTTATGTTTGTATGTTCGTTCTTCTGTTCAATCTGGCTCTGGGTCTATCTCCAGTTCCAGGAATGTGGCTGCTTCGATGGGATGTTACCACAAATCTACTGGAGTTAGATGAGTAGGTTTGGCTGTGCAGTTGAAAAGGTGTTTTGTGTCGTGCGGGCCCATGCCACATACTGGGCAGATGTTTTGCACGGTGCGATCGATCCTTGCCCTATAAAAATTTAGGCGACTGCAATATCCCGAGCGTATTTGAACCAAAACAGCTCTGGTTTGTCATGACAGTCGACGCTCCTCAGTTGCGATAGATGGGGAATGTACTCCGAGGACTTTATTCACACTATATTTGCTTATGGCCTCAGCAAATGCGTCCCTGTGAATGTCTTGTTGAGTCCTTGACAAATATGTGTGGATATGGCGTGCAGCGCTGTTGTTGTGTTTTGCTGCTTGCGAAATGCATGCTGATGATCGTCATGATGTATAGCTATATCTGACGCTGAAGAGGACTAAGGCCTCAAGGGTCTTTGCTACTGGCGACAAAAGCGAAATCGGCCAGTACGATTAACTTTTGCTGGCATCCTTGCCTGGCTTCAGTAGCGGGACCGCCCTGCCCATTTTCCAAACTTGGGAAACAATTAGGGTGGCTAGCCACAAGTTGAGAACTTTAGTGAGATACTTCACTCCCGGGTCATCCAGTTTCAGTATAACCATGCAGATACCATCATGACCCTACGCTTTGGATGATTTAGCGTTCCTGATGGCATTCGCAACATCATCCATTGTAAACTGAGGTGGCTCATCCTCGGCAGGAAGAGATCAATAGCGACGTAAAACTCTTTCTCTTCGCCCTGTTACTCCCGGGGTGCTCGACAAAGTGTCGATTGAAATAACTCGTGCACCTCTTTGGGTCAGTCAACGTAACGTCGCCAAAGATGTGACTTAACCCACAGTTCACTTAAAACCGGCTCCAATGTTGTAACTCTTCAGATGATAAGTTTTCCGCTTATGATCCCCGACCAACCTGATAACTTACAGTGACTGCTCGACGAAGTCTCACTTTGGGTATTCATCCAGGCGAGCGGTTGCAGCAGCGGAACTTCCTTCCACTACCCGAACATCAGACGGATTGGGGAGATCTCTGAAGCGGTGAGCAATGAACTCTCTGAAACTAGACCAATTAGCCTTCCCATTGATTGAAGAAAATTCGGCGTTCAGAGATGATGAAATCGGGCGGTCTGCTAATGGAGATAATTATGTGGAGATGGCTCGCCTATAAAGGCTCCCTTCAGCTCGCCTATAAAAGTTGCCGTCAGCCCTCTCGTAAGGACTCCTTTTAGCTCCCCATTAAGGCTCCCTTCAGCTCGCCTATAAAGGCTGCCTTCAGCTTGACTATAAAAGTTGCCGCCAGCCCTCTCGTAAGGACTCCCTTTAGCTCCCTATTAAAGCTCCCTTCAGCTTCGCCTATATAGACTCCCTTCAACTCGTCTATAAAAGCTCCCTTCATAAAAACTTCCTTCAGCCCGTCTATAAAGACAACCTTAAGCTCGTATATAAAGACTAGATACAGCTCCCTTACTTACTTAAGGTATTCGACCAGCAGGGATATGGCGAGCGGCTGCAGCAGTGATGATGTCTCAGAACGTCCTTTCCGCTACCCGAACATCAGACGGATTGTGCAGATCTATTAAGCGGTGATTTGTGAACTCTCTGAAACCCGGCCAATCAGCTTTCTTATAATTGACGAATGTGCGGCGTTCAGAGGTAATGAAATCGGGTGGTCTGCTAATGGAGACAATTGTGGGGAGATCCAAGGGAAATGACGCGTTGCCAGTTAACGTCATTTGTCAGACCAGATGACACGATGGTTATGTCTGGCGAGCTGTGACACTCTCCTCTAATTCTGGTAAGAGCGTCCTCATTGACCGTGCAAAACGTAGAGCTGTCAATCCGCTCAGCCAGCGCTGTACCTCTCTGGTCGTTTCCGAGGGCCGAATGCCACATCTCATGATGCGCATTAAAGTCCCCCAGGACCAGGCGATTATGCCCTTCCAAAAGCGGGATAATGTTAGGCACGTAATCTGAGATACAGCTATTTCTCGGCGGGATGTATACGTTCAGCAACTCTATCTCGGCAGATCCACACCTGACTGTAGGGGGTACATTCCATGTACGGGTCATTAGAGACAGGCTCAAGCGAGATAGGTCTGTATTGGACAGACTGATGCAATAGGAAAGCTAATCCCACACCTCCACTCCTGGTGCGATCCTTCCTTAGCACGTTGTAACCATCGCAACGTTGTAAGCTACAGTTGTTGTTGAGCTTGGTTTCTTGCACCGCAGCGAGCTCGATATTTCTCCGACTCATGAAATCTACTATTTCCTCGATCTTACCTCGGAGTCCATTGCAATTAAATTGCAAAAAAGGATGCATTTTCCGGGATTGTGACAACAACGGCTGGTGTTAAAGGCTGCATGTGCGCTTGTTGTCGAGGGGATTGTGGGGGAGTCTTATAATCAGACGACGCGGGAGTTTCCTAATCCGAAGACGACTCACTGGGGACTGTATTTACACAGCATGCAGCAACATAGTCCCTTCCGTAGTCCCTTGCGTGGACAAGTCCATGCATATGTTATATGCATGTCGACAAGGTTTCTTTGCCTGAACACAAAATGCTTCCGCCTAGGGACTTGAGGACCTTGTTCCTACATTTCAGCTTGTCGCAGAAACCTGTTGCATGTGTGGACGAAGTGGTTGTAATGCTGTTCCCATAGACCACGATATTAAACTCTGCGCTCATCTCCGCAGACCATGTGGTGAACAGAGTGGCCGTAGAATTAGTGGAGAATATTTCCAGATTCCTCGTGCAGAAAAGTGTGGTAAGATCGATTAATTATCACTTCAGTCTTCCACAGATGAAACTAAGAAAGGTGTCTGACGCCAAGAATGTACAATCATTCGCAAACGTAACGATCTCAATGCCGTCTGTAGAAGGTGGAATACAAGAAATATTAAACAGTTCCTGAGATATCAACCCACCTTGGGAAACTCCCTGTTTCACTCTACGAGGCTACGATTTATTGGTTCTCAATTACTCGAACGACTGGCGTATAATTGATTATACAACGTTTCAAACTTGGCCCGAGGGAAGTCTGCTCGATGTCTGATGTCCTGCTCGATGCTTGACCGTATCTAAGGCTTTTGATATTTCGAGCACCTCCCACACTGTCCTATCGCAAGGCTTGATGTGTTTGTATCCTGGACTAATATGTATGAATGTGGCGTGCAGCGCTGTTGTAGTGCTGTTCTGTTTACGGAACCCATTCTAATGATATCTTTTTCTGATGCTGTGGAGTAGTAACGGTTCAAATGTTTTGCTAAGGGCGACAAAAGCGAAATCAGGCCTTTGCTGGCATCCTTGTCTGGCTTCAATAGCGGGGTCACCCTGTCCATTTTCCAGACACAGGCACGATGTGGGTGCCAAGCGACAGATTAAGGACTTTCTTGAGAAACTCAGCTCCCGGCTCATTCAACTGTTTCAGCATTACCATGGGTCCAAATATTTGGATAACTTGATGTTCCTTATGGAAAACATTATCCATTTTGAAAACATCAATTTGGAAAACATTATCCATTGTAAATTATGATTGTTCCTCCTCGGATATCTAATACAGCGTAGAACTCTTATTTTTGAACTGTCATTCATGGGATGCCCACAAATTGTAGATTTAAATAACTTGCGCACCTTTTCGAATCTGTCAGCGTAATGTCGCCTAACGTAACTGATGCTACTGTAACTCTTTAGATGGTCTAGCCATTTCACCAGCTTATGCTACCGACCAACCTGATAACTTCCAGTATGAGCTCCTTGACTCTGGGATTTTCTCGCTCTTTACTTATCCCCCGGCCTCTACTGGAAAATTTGGTCTCACTTCGGATATTCGACCAGCATATTGCTAGTGACCCACCTCTATTTCTGGTGCGATACTTCCTATGTACGTTACAACCATCACAACGCTGATCTTCGTTCGGAAGACCTAAAGGCCACCTATAGAAAGATCTACTAGTTTCTACAGGAGAACTTTTTGGTATTCCATAGGAACACCTACTTGTCTTCTACAGGAGGATTTATTGGTCTTCTTCGATTGATCCTCTCTAGGAAGACCTACTAATCTCCAAAAGGAACGCATATTTCCCTTCTGAAGGAAGACATATAGCTGATCTTTAAGTTCTCTGGTCGTGTAGACTTCCATAGAGAGATATATTGGTCAGTAAGTTTCCTATACCTTACTGGTATAGTTGGGTCACCCTAATGAGAATCAGTAAGCCTTCTATACACAGACCTTCTAGTCTTCTTTAGGTCTACCGGTCGTATATAGAAAAGTCCATTGTTCTTTTTCAAAATGAACTATTGGTCTTCGTTAGGAGAACCTACTGGTCTTCTGCAGGGAAATTTTCTGGTTTTCTATAGGAAAACCTAATAACCTATTAAGACCTTCGGATTTCTATAGGAATAGCCCTGTTCTTCTATAGGAAGACCTCTGTTCTCCTATAAAAAGACCTGTGGTCTTCTATAGATAACCTATTGGTCTTCTATAGAAAGGCCTACTAATCTTCTTTAGGAAGTGGCCTTCTATAGAAAACCCTACTTCGAAGACCTACAGGTCTTCTCTAGGCCATAATAGGAAAATCATCTATTGTTTAATAGTAAGATGGTCTGGTCTTCTAGTGGAAGACTAGGCCTATAGAAGGAAGTTCTATTGGTCTCCTATAGGGACATTTACTGGTCTTCCTAATGTCCTTTTAAACCTCCCGGTATGCTATAAAAAGACATATTAGTGTCCTTAAGATGGCTACTGGTGTTCATGGCCATCTCCACATAGCTTGTTTCCCTGAACGTAGTCGCTTATGAACGTTACTCGACCTACAGCGCTAAGCTTTCTCCAGGAATATACTTACTGTCCTTTGTTCGGTTCTACATAATTTTTGCTACAGATCTTTCATTGTGTTCATTTCTCCTGCTCTCTCGTCGCTTCATATACCCGATTCTTCGCAAATCGATGCAACTACCTCCTCTTTGTCCTTTGTCGCGTCATACAGAACGACTTACTGGTTTCAACACCTTACCTGTAGTGCGATTCCCTAAATCATTTTTTGAGTTACCGACAAATGTCAGTAAAATTAAAAAGCTTATAATTTCGGCAAAGTTCTACCGATAGCAAGAGTGTTGTCAACTTTTTTTTGAACTTTTCATTCATAATTTTGCATTTTAATTTTACCGATTTTTGTCGGAAACTCAAAGAGAGAGAATCGCACTACTGGTCTTGTACCCCGCTCGATAAAACGCCTAACATACCACAGCGTCTTGCTCCTTTCTTTCTTAAATGAATCTGGGAGCAACCTGTCTAGCTTCAGTCTTAGATAAACCACCAATAATGGATTTACTTTCCATCGCTATAAAAAGTAATGCAAATGAACTTTATGCCAAGAAGTTATCCTTGAAATCTGTGCGAAGCCCTTTCTACTTCAGATAAAAGGCTTGTGGAAGTTGTACGAGGTGGTAGGAGGAAAAGAGACCTACCTGTAGGTCTGTGATAAAGTCCCCAAGATCCATTTACTTTATGTTTGGTGTTATGAACCTTCAGACCGGGGTCATAAGGTCCACTTGCGTTGTGTCCTTTGGCTGAAATGAAAAGTTTTCATCCTTAAGTAGAAACACATTCAGCTTCACGTATGGAACCTTCTTTGCGTTATAATCTAATCTTTCGGCTGTGGTTTAATACTATCACCACTAGCAGAACTAAATTCTGCCAAGACTTCCAAATGACCCTTTTCTTCTTGCTAAAACAGTCGCAACATTTAGTCGGCATAATGATCGACGCTATGTCGGTCATAACGCATAAAATTAATTGGCCCCTGACATCGATCAGGACGTTAATAATGCACAGAATTGATTTTGGCCTTTCGACACCCTGTAAAACATGCTGATATGAATTTTCTAGGGATGACTTTAATATCCTCTATGAGCTGTCGCGATTTTTGGCATTTGAACTGAATACAGAATTATAATTTCGCTTTGTTCTAAATATTTGAAATTAGTTCCACTTACCTTCCACTTTATGATACACGTACATATATATGACCTGTAAATAATAAGAAGTTTATATTACAAGATTGGAATCGAGAGATCGGATTTTAAATTGGCAGTAGTTATAGTATAGTGGCTAGTAAATACCGCAAATGAGGCATATCTCTTATAAAAGAATACAGCCAGATTCTATTACTATATCAGTTATATGGGGTCGAACCCATATCAACGAGCCCATTGCAGTTATAATGCAGCATCACATGTTCAAAAGTTGTTCACTGCCGAAATACTCAAGAAGTGTAGCCAACATTACGCTGAAGGGTTTAACACCGGTTGTTTAACATATTGCTGACAATTATCCTGTTAATGTCCTATATTAACGTACTAACCATGCTACTTCTTATACTTCACTTCAGCTAAACCGTATCTTCATTTTCAGAACTTATTACCCTACCCCTCATACAAAATTTTGTTTGTTTTTGGTGTCATCTGAGTCCTTGCATCACACAAGAAAAAATCCAACGAAGTCTTTAAGTGTAAATTTACCGAATGACTCAAAGAAACATGAAAAAAACACACAACAACAACACCCACTTACAGGGCGCTTAGTGGACATTTCCAAAAGACTTGACTGACATGTAACCAAATACATACAGACACTCACTGTGGTATAACAAAGTGTTTGCATAGTCACGAGGATACCAAAACAAACAACAATGGTGAGTGACACTGGCCTCCTGCACACCGTTTATACCATTGGACAAATAAATACCCCCAAAAAAGTGAGAAAATAAACCATAATTATTTGTCCAGAAAAATGTCGGGCAATGAGCTCCACAACGAAAGGTGAGTTAGCAACATTTGTGGCATCGGAGATACATCGAAATTGTTTTAGGCATTTCTAATGGCTTATTGATATGTTGGGATGTCCCAAAGAGTCACATATCGTACTCCAAGAAGTGTGGTTAGAAAAAGTCCCACCAAAAATCATAATGACAAGAACGAACACCATGTGGTATCTAAACATATTGTGCGGGTGGGTGAATGGTTATGACCAGAAAGAATGTGTTTGAGATTGGAAATTGGTAGCCTTGGCTTCCAACACATATGGGTAATGTACATTTTCTGTCTATGTAACGGGAAACCCGTTTAGGAGAAGGGTGGCCAAGTTCGAGGACAATATCTAAGGCAGGCAGGGCAATGTAAAAAGTCGTACAGAAGGGAAAAAGGGGGAAAAGTCATGTAGAGCATTTGAAACAACTTCGACAGGCGGAAACAGGAAACCGGAAGTCCATCTTGCTCATAGTAGCGACAACGAAGATATTTTTACGCTTCATGCAAGTTGAAGTTGTCGAGAGTTGAAATATGGGGTAGAGCGAAGCAGAGCAGCAACAACAACGAGACACACACACACAATCCCTCTTACACATCCCCACAAACATAAATTTGTACTCTGACACATAAACACATCATAAAATCATAACAAACATACATCATAAAATGCCTCCTACTCCTGTCATGACGATATGGTCCATAAGTTGTAGTTGCGTTGATTGGTGTGTGTCAGGAGAACAGTGGGGGTTTTGTGCAGATAAAGCTTGGCAGTGTTCTGAGAATATGATGAGTAAGAAGACCTTCCGTTCTAGGTTGTCCTATAGAAGACCTCTAGGTCTTTCTGGTGGAAGTTTTATAAAAAGACATTGTGGGGTTTAAAGAAGCACCCTTTCTTTTAGAAGGGGTCTGTCTATACAAGCACCCTTTCTTTTAGAAGGGGTCTATAGAAACACCCTTTATTGCAGAAAGGGTCTATAGAAGCCCCCTTTATTGCAGAAACGGTCTATAGAAGCACCCTTTATTGCAGAAAGGGTCTATAGAAGCCCCCTTTATTGAAAGGGTACAGAAAGGGTCTATAGAAGCACCCTTTCCTTCATAAAGGATCTATACAAGCACCCTTTCTTTCAGAAAGAGTCTATGGAAGCACCCCTTCTTTCAGAAAGGGTCTATGGAAGCACCCTTTCCTTCAGAAAGGGTCTATGGAAGCACCCTTTCTTTCAGAAAGGGTCTATGGAAGCACCCTTTCTTCCAAAAAGGGTCTATGGAAGCACCCTTTCTTTCATAAAGGGTCTATGGAAGCACCTTTTCTTTCAGAAAGGGTCTATAGAAGCACCCTTTCTTTCAGAAAGGGTTTATGGAAGCACCCCTTCTTTCAAAAAGGGTCTATGGAAGCACTCTTTCTTTCAGAAAGAATCTACAGAAGCACCCTTTCTTTCAGAAAGGGTCTATAGAAGCACTCTTTCTTTCAGAAAGGGTCTACAGAAGCACCCTTTCTTTCAGAAAGCGTCTATAGAAGCACCCTTTCTTTCAGAAAGCGTCTATAGAAGCACCCTTTCTTTCAGAAAGGGTCTATAGAAGCACTCTTTCTTTCAGAAAGGGTCTATAGAAGCACCCCTTCTTTCAGAAAGGGTCTATAGAAGCACCCCTTCTTTCAGAAAGGGTCTATAGAAGCACCCCTTCTTTCAGAAAGGGTCTATAGAAGCACCCCTTCTTTCAGAAAGGGTCTATAGAAGCACCCCTTCTTTCAGAAAGGGTCTATAGAAGCACCCCTTCTTTCACAAAGGATCTATAGAAGCACCCCTTCTTTCACAAAGGGTCTATAGAAGCACCCCTTCTTTCAGAAAGGGTCTATAGAAGCACCCCTTCTTTCACAAAGGATCTATAGAAGCACCCCTTCTTTCACAAAGGATCTATAGAAGCACCCCTTCTTTCAGAAAGGGTCTAAAGAAGCACCCCTTCTTTCAGAAAGGGTCTATAGAAGCACCCCTTCTTTCAGAAAGGGTCTATAGAAGCACCCCTTCTTTCAGAAAGGGTCTATAGAAGCACCCCTTCTTTCAGAAAGGGTCTATAGAAGCACCCCTTCTTTCAGAAAGGGTCTATAGAAGCACCCCTTCTTTCAGAAAGGGTCTATAGAAGCACCCCTTCTTTCAGAAAGGGTCTATAGAAGCACCCCTTCTTTCAGAAAGGGTCTATAGAAGCACCCCTTCTTTCAGAAAGGGTCTATAGAAGCACCCCTTCTTTCAGAAAGGGTCTATAGAAGCACCCCTTCTTTCAGAAAGGGTCTATAGAAGCACCCCTTCTTTCAGAAAGGGTCTATAGAAGCACCCCTTCTTTCAGAAAGGGTCTATAGAAGCACCCCTTCTTTCAGAAAGGGTCTATAGAAGCACCCCTTCTTTCAGAAAGGGTCTATAGAAGCACCCCTTCTTTCAGAAAGGGTCTATAGAAGCACCCCTTCTTTCAGAAAGGGTCTATAGAAGCACCCCTTCTTTCAGAAAGGGTCTATAGAAGCACCCCTTCTTTCAGAAAGGGTCTATAGAAGCACCCCTTCTTTCAGAAAGGGTCTATAGAAGCACCCCTTCTTTCAGAAAGGGTCTATAGAAGCACCCCTTCTTTCAGAAAGGGTCTATAGAAGCACCCCTTCTTTCAGAAAGGGTCTATAGAAGCACCCCTTCTTTCAGAAAGGGTCTATAGAAGCACCCCTTCTTTCAGAAAGGGTCTATAGAAGCACCCCTTCTTTCAGAAAGGGTCTATAGAAGCACCCCTTCTTTCAGAAAGGGTCTATAGAAGCACCCCTTCTTTCAGAAAGGGTCTATAGAAGCACCCCTTCTTTCAGAAAGGGTCTATAGAAGCACCCCTTCTTTCAGAAAGGGTCTATAGAAGCACCCCTTCTTTCAGAAAGGGTCTATAGAAGCACCCCTTCTTTCAGAAAGGGTCTATAGAAGCACCCCTTCTTTCAGAAAGGGTCTATAGAAGCACCCCTTCTTTCAGAAAGGGTCTATAGAAGCACCCCTTCTTTCAGAAAGGGTCTATAGAAGCACCCCTTCTTTCAGAAAGGGTCTATAGAAGCACCCCTTCTTTCAGAAAGGGTCTATAGAAGCACCCCTTCTTTCAGAAAGGGTCTATAGAAGCACCCCTTCTTTCAGAAAGGGTCTATAGAAGCACCCCTTCTTTCAGAAAGGGTCTATAGAAGCACCCCTTCTTTCAGAAAGGGTCTATAGAAGCACCCCTTCTTTCAGAAAGGGTCTATAGAAGCACCCCTTCTTTCAGAAAGGGTCTATAGAAGCACCCCTTCTTTCAGAAAGGGTCTATAGAAGCACCCCTTCTTTCAGAAAGGGTCTATAGAAGCACCCCTTCTTTCAGAAAGGGTCTATAGAAGCACCCCTTCTTTCAGAAAGGGTCTATAGAAGCACCCCTTCTTTCAGAAAGGGTCTATAGAAGCACCCCTTCTTTCAGAAAGGGTCTATAGAAGCACCCCTTCTTTCAGAAAGGGTCTATAGAAGCACCCCTTCTTTCAGAAAGGGTCTATAGAAGCACCCCTTCTTTCAGAAAGGGTCTATAGAAGCACCCCTTCTTTCAGAAAGGGTCTATAGAAGCACCCCTTCTTTCAGAAAGGGTCTATAGAAGCACCCCTTCTTTCAGAAAGGGTCTATAGAAGCACCCCTTCTTTCAGAAAGGGTCTATAGAAGCACCCCTTCTTTCAGAAAGGGTCTATAGAAGCACCCCTTCTTTCAGAAAGGGTCTATAGAAGCACCCCTTCTTTCAGAAAGGGTCTATAGAAGCACCCCTTCTTTCAGAAAGGGTCTATAGAAGCACCCCTTCTTTCAGAAAGGGTCTATAGAAGCACCCCTTCTTTCAGAAAGGGTCTATAGAAGCACCCCTTCTTTCAGAAAGGGTCTATAGAAGCACCCCTTCTTTCAGAAAGGGTCTATAGAAGCACCCCTTCTTTCAGAAAGGGTCTATAGAAGCACCCCTTCTTTCAGAAAGGGTCTATAGAAGCACCCCTTCTTTCAGAAAGGGTCTATAGAAGCACCCCTTCTTTCAGAAAGGGTCTATAGAAGCACCCCTTCTTTCAGAAAGGGTCTATAGAAGCACCCCTTCTTTCAGAAAGGGTCTATAGAAGCACCCCTTCTTTCAGAAAGGGTCTATAGAAGCACCCCTTCTTTCAGAAAGGGTCTATAGAAGCACCCCTTCTTTCAGAAAGGGTCTATAGAAGCACCCCTTCTTTCAGAAAGGGTCTATAGAAGCACCCCTTCTTTCAGAAAAGGTCTATAGTAGCACCCCTTCTTTCAGAAAGGGTCTATAGAAGCACCCCTTCTTTCAGAAAGGGTCTATAGAAGTACCCCTTCTTTCAGAAAGGGTCTATAGAAGCACCCCTTCTTTCAGAAAGGGTCTATAGAAGTATCCCTTCTTTCAGAAAGGGTCTATAGAAGCACCCCTTCTTTCAGAAAGGGTCTATAGAAGCACCCCTTCTTTCAGAAAGGGTCTATAGAAGCACCCCTTCTTTCAGAAAGGGTCTATAGAAGCACCCCTTCTTTCAGAAAGGGTCTATAGAAGCACCCCTTCTTTCAGAAAGGGTCTATAGAAGCACCCCTTCTTTCAGAAAGGGTCTATAGAAGCACCCCTTCTTTCAGAAAGGGTCTATAGAAGCACCCCTTCTTTCAGAAAGGGTCTATAGAAGCACCCCTTCTTTCAGAAAGGGTCTATAGAAGCACCCCTTCTTTCAGAAAGAGTCTGTAGTAGCACCCCTTCTTTCAGAAAGGGTCTATAGAAGCACCCCTTCTTTCAGAAAGGGTCTGTAGTAGCACCCCTTCTTTCAGAAAGGGTCTATAGAAGCACCCCTTCTTTCAGAAAGGGTCTGTAGTAGCACCCCTTCTTTCAGAAAGGGTCTATAGAAGCACCCCTTCTTTCAGAAAGGGTCTATAGAAGCACCCCTTCTTTCAGAAAGGGTCTATAGAAGCAGCCCTTCTTTCAGAGAGGATCTATAGAAGCAGCCCTTCTTTCAGAGAGGATCTATAGAAGCAACCCTTCTTTCAGAAAGGATCTATAGAAGCACCCCTTCTTTCAGAGAGGATCTATAGAAGCAACCCTTTATTCAGAAAGGATCTATAGAAGCACCCCTTCTTTCAGAAAGGGTCTATAGAAGCACCCTTCTTTCAGAAAGGGTCTATAGAAGCACCCCTTCATTCAGAAAGGGTCTATAGAAGCAACCTTCTTTCGGAAAGGGTCTATAGTAGCACCCCTTCTTTCAGAAAGGGTCTATAGTAGCACCCCTTCTTTCAGAAAGGGTCTACAGAAGCACCCCTTCTTTCAGAAAGGGTCTATAGAAGCAACCCTTCTTTCAGAAAGGGTCTATAGAAGCACCCCTTCTTTCAGAAAGGGTCTATAGAAGCACCCCTTCTTTCACAAAGGGTCTATAGTAGCACCCCTTCTTTCAGAAAGGGTCTACAGAAGTACCCCTTCTTTCAGAAAGGGTCTATAGAAGCACCCCTTCTTTCAGAAAGGGTCTATAGAAGCACCCCTTCTTTCAGAAAGGGTCTATAGAAGCACCCCTTCTTTCAGAAAGGGTCTATAGAAGCACCCCTTCTTTCAGAAAGGGTCTATAGAAGCACCCCTTCTTTCAGAAAGGGTCTATAGAAGCACCCCTTCTTTCAGAAAGGGTCTATAGAAGCACCCCTTCTTTCAGAAAGGGTCTATAGAAGCACCCCTTCTTTCAGAAAGGGTCTATAGAAGCACCCCTTCTTTCAGAAAGGGTCTATAGAAGCACCCCTTCTTTCAGAAAGGGTCTATAGAAGCACCCCTTCTTTCAGAAAGGGTCTATAGAAGCACCCCTTCTTTCAGAAAGGGTCTATAGAAGCACCCCTTCTTTCAGAAAGGGTCTATAGAAGCACCCCTTCTTTCAGAAAGGGTCTATAGAAGCACCCCTTCTTTCAGAAAGGGTCTATAGAAGCACCCCTTCTTTCAGAAAGGGTCTATAGAAGCACCCCTTCTTTCAGAAAGGGTCTATAGAAGCACCCCTTCTTTCAGAAAGGGTCTATAGAAGCACCCCTTCTTTCAGAAAGGGTCTATAGAAGCACCCCTTCTTTCAGAAAGGGTCTATAGAAGCACCCCTTCTTTCAGAAAGGGTCTATAGAAGCACCCCTTCTTTCAGAAAGGGTCTATAGAAGCACCCCTTCTTTCAGAAAGGGTCTATAGAAGCACCCCTTCTTTCAGAAAGGGTCTATAGAAGCACCCCTTCTTTCAGAAAGGGTCTATAGAAGCACCCCTTCTTTCAGAAAGGGTCTATAGAAGCACCCCTTCTTTCAGAAAGGGTCTATAGAAGCACCCCTTCTTTCAGAAAGGGTCTATAGAAGCACCCCTTCTTTCAGAAAGGGTCTATAGAAGCACCCCTTCTTTCAGAAAGGGTCTATAGAAGCACCCCTTCTTTCAGAAAGGGTCTATAGTAGCACCCCTTCTTTCAGAAAGGGTCTATAGAAGCACCCCTTCTTTCAGAAAGGGTCTATAGAAGTACCCCTTCTTTCAGAAAGGGTCTATAGAAGCACCCCTTCTTTCAGAAAGGGTCTATAGAAGTATCCCTTCTTTCAGAAAGGGTCTATAGAAGCACCCCTTCTTTCAGAAAGGGTCTATAGAAGTATCCCTTCTTTCAGAAAGGGTCTATAGAAGCACCCCTTCTTTCAGAAAGGGTCTATAGAAGCACCCCTTCTTTCAGAAAGGGTCTATAGAAGCACCCCTTCTTTCAGAATGGGTCTATAGAAGCACCCCTTCTTTCAGAAAGGGTCTATAGAAGCACCCCTTCTTTCAGAAAGAGTCTGTAGTAGCACCCCTTCTTTCAGAAAGGGTCTATAGAAGCACCCCTTCTTTCAGAAAGGGTCTGTAGTAGCACCCCTTCTTTCAGAAAGGGTCTATAGAAGCACCCCTTCTTTCAGAAAGGGTCTATAGAAGCAGCACTTCTTTCAGAGAGGATCTATAGAAGCAGCCCTTCTTTCAGAGAGGATCTATAGAAGCAACCCTTCTTTCAGAAAGGATCTATAGAAGCACCCCTTCTTTCAGAGAGGATCTATAGAAGCAACCCTTTATTCAGAAAGGATCTATAAAAGCACCCCTTCTTTCAGAAAGGGTCTATAGAAGCACCCTTCTTTCAGAAAGGGTCTATAGAAGCACCCCTTCATTCAGAAAGGGTCTATAGAAGCAACCTTCTTTCGGAAAGGGTCTATAGTAGCACCCCTTCTTTCAGAAAGGGTCTATAGTAGCACCCCTTCTTTCAGAAAGGGTCTACAGAAGCACCCCTTCTTTCAGAAAGAGTCTATAGAAGCAACCCTTCTTTCAGAAAGGGTCTATAGAAGCACCCCTTCTTTCAGAAAGGGTCTATAGTAGCACCCCTTCTTTCAGAAAGGGTCTACAGAAGTACCCCTTCTTTCAGAAAGGGTCTATAGAAGCACCCCTTCTTTCAGAAAGGGTCTATAGAAGCACCCCTTCTTTCAGAAAGGGTCTATGGAAGCACCCCTTCTTTCAGAATGGGTCTATAGAAGCACCCCTTCTTTCAGAAAGGGTCTATAGAAGCACCCCTTCTTTCAGAATGGGTCTATAGAAGCACCCCTTCTTTTAGAATGGGTCTATAGATGCACCCCTTCTTTCAGAAAGGGTCTATAGAAGTACCCCTTCTTTCAGAAAGGGTCTATAGAAGCACCCCTTCTTTCAGAAAGAGTCTATAGAAGTACCCCTTCTTTCAGAAAGGGTCTATAGAAGCACCCCTTCTTTCAGAAAGGGTCTATAGAAGCACCCCTTCCTTCAGAAAGGGTCTATAGAAGCAGCCCTTCTTTCAGAGAGGATCTATAGAAGCACCCCTTTATTCAGAAAGGATCTATAGAAGCACCCCTTCATTCAGAAAGGATCTATAGAAGCACCCCTTCTTTCAGAAAGGGTCTATAAAAGCACCCCTTCTATCAGAAAGGGTCTATAGAAGCACCATTTCTTTCAGAAAGGGTCTATAGAAGCACCCGATCTTTCAGAAAGGATCTATAGAAGCACCCCTTATTTCAGAAAGGGTCTATGGAAGCACACTTTCTTGAAGAAAGGTTCTATAGAAGCACCCTATCTTTTAGAAAGGGTACATAGAAAGCCTAGTGGCCTTCTAGGGGAAGATCTAATGTTCTTCCATAAGAAGATCTTGTGGTCGTCTATAGGAATTTCTTGGGGTCCTCCTCTATAGATAACCTTGTAGTCTTCTATAGGAACATCTAGTGGTGTTTTATAGGAAGAATTTTTGACCTTATTTAGTACCTACTTAGAAATAAGTACTCCTAGGTGACGTTTTTCTATGAGAATTTTCTCGCAAATCCCCCATTGTCTACCCTTGGAATCCCCTTACATATAAGTTCCCCCCTTTCTTTCCTCCCATATATTTTCTTGCTTGATTTCCTCCAACACCTCACCTCACAATTTCTGTGCAAAAACAGGCATTTTTATCAACGCTTTGTAAATATCAACGTCATCTATGTAACAGTTAGACGACATCATCGTAACCTAAGCAAGGCACTGCAGCAGCACAAATGAAAACGAAAATCAACGACAAAAATCGTAACGGCAAGCAGTAGCAGCAGCATCAGCAATGAACATCATCAACATCATGTTGCGGAAACAGATAACGCATGGCAGAACGGACGGCCTGAATGACAGACAGACGGACGGACACATGGACAGACAAACTAAAGACACATTAGCACTGGTTGGTCGGTTGCTTCGTTGTTGCTTGCCTCCGGCCATCTTTTACTGGAACGTTGGCTGTCTAAATGAATGTGATACGCACTCTCCCATGTAGATATGTATGTATGTTCAGACATACATATACCCCAGGACATTCGTTGCTTTCAAACAGACGCATACACAGATACACGTGTGTGCCTCTGCTGTTTGTCCTGCATTATGTTGCAGGACATTTCTAGTGTTCCTGTCCTTCAGCCATGACAGAAAAATATCCAAATCAATGAAGCGAAAGCGAATTACACATTTTTTCGCATCATTTAGAGTGATGATGTTTGTGTTGTTTTTTCACGAGTTTCTGTACGGAGGACGAATCTTCCAAGGCTTATTGTAAAGGGGAGGTTAACAAAATCCTTCACTTTGTATCTTTCTGGCGGAACTTTAATGGCTGCAAACACCAAATCAAAATTGCACAACTTATGTAGCTTTAATTGTAATTGTTGTTATGGAAAAAAATGATCAAGCTGTTGTTATTTTTAAAGCTATAACATGGTAAGCGAAAAAAAATCGCCGTTATCACGCTCACATGAACTGCCCTCGGTGAAAGTATCAAAACAGAACTCTAACAACTGCACTTAAGCTACATTTTTGAATTTTTGGAAAGGAATTACTCGATGTAGACCGCCTTGGAACTTGCTGTAGGTTAAGGAGAATGTTTACAATGTGAACATCGGGTACTCAATTCTTAAACATCGTGCTCATCATGGCAGCCCCAAAACTGAAACTTGACGTTGACAAGAAATGCAATAATATGCAATGTTTCTGCCAAATCTAATCTCAATTCGAATTTTATCGTGGACATCAGATATTTTTAAAGTTTTTTAGCCATTGCCCAAAAAGTGTGGCGTTGGCTCCGATAACTGTACCGCCATAGTATGTACCGCTAGGGCTACCTTCAGTCAGAAATTAAAAATGTTTCTAGGACAGCCATTAAACTGGATTTAAACGAACATTTTGACCTTTAGTGAGGGAGACACCCGAAGGTGTTGTCCGATAAAGAGTTTCTTTGTACTTGATGTACGTTTGGAAGAAATGTTACGTAATTTTTAGTGGGTGGGTTCTTCCACAAAGGATTGACACGGAACAACACTCGGTTCTGGTCTGAGACGGCCACCTAAGTATTCATATGTTGTTTTTTATATCGCGGAATGACTGCTACTGATTCTTTTGGTCCTTGTCGGGATGTTTGAAACCCAGTATCCATATGCATTTGCTAGGTTTATCACATCCTCATCCACCACACTCAAGCTTCTGTGAGATGCAATAGAGGTCGAGAGTGTGTGCATTTCAGGGACTGCTCTGCACTTGACCATGTGAGGGACTGCGACTAGGGCTATCTTGTACATGTAGCCCTTAGTAAGTCGTCGTCATCAGAATACGAGACTTCCCCTCAGTTCGTCGTCCAACAGCAAACGCAGTATATAACACAGGTCGTTGCTACAATCCCTTGAAAATGCATCCTTTCTGCAATTTAATTACAATTGACTCCGAGGTAAGATCGAGGAAATAGTGCAATTTATGAGTAAGAAGAGTATCATAGTCGTGGCGGTGCAGGAAAGCAATTTCAGCAACAACTGCAGCTCGTTCGAACGATGGTCAGGAACGACCATGGTTCCACTAGGTCAGAGATTGTTAACCCAGCGACAGCTGTATCAACAACTGCAGCTTACAGCGTTGTTGTGGTGACATCGTAATAATGAAGCAACGCTGCAGAAGTTGGACTTTCCTTCAGCAACAGTTAGGCGTCGAACTACAGCGATGGAGTTGATTAACGTATATATCCCGCCGATAATATGACGGTTAAGGTTATAACCGACTGGTCCTAGGGCACTTTAATACTGATTCGGTCCTAGGTAATGACCAGCGGGGTATAGCGCGTGCTGAGCAGAATGATAGTTCTACGTTTTACAGGGCTAATGAGGAAGCAACTACCAAAATCAGCGAATTGTGTCACCATTGTGTCACCTGGTTTGAGAAATGACGTGACCTGTCAACCTGTTTATTTTTTTATCATCTCATTTAATATTCTCCATTAGCACCTCAGAACACCGCACTATCATGAATATGGCAAAGCTAATTGACCTAGTTTCTGATAGAACTCCAATCACCGCTTCACAGGACTGCGCAACCCTTTTAATGTTCGACTAGCAGAAAGGACATTCCAGTGCATCAATACTGCTGCAGCCGCTAGAGATATACCGTAATTCACATCCCCGAGTCAACCCTAGTGACCCCAGAGTCGGGGAGCTTACATTCGAAGTTAACAGGTTGGTCGGTTATTATAGGAGGAAGAAGTGGCTAGACCGTTGGAACAGTTGCAACATTGGAGCCGGAATAAGTGAATTGTGGGCAACGGTTAAATCAATTTCGAGCCCTGGGAAGAAGGAAGAAATTACCTTATTGTCGTTAGGTAACGGTACGCTGACTGAATTGAAGAGGTCCGTAAGCTTTAATCCACAATTAGTTGAGTGTCCCAGGAGTGACAGAGCGTGGAGTAGAGTCGCATAAGAACTCTTCCTTACGAAGAGGAACCACCTCAATTTACAATGGATGACGTTGGAACAGTTGCAGCATTGGAGCCGGAATAAGTGAATTGTGGGCAACGGTTAAATCAATTTCGAGCCCTGGGAAGAAGGAAGAAATTACCTTATTGTCGTTAGGTAACGGTACGCTGACTGAATTGAAGAGGTGCGTAAGCTTTAATCCACAATTAGTTGAGTGTCCCAGGAGTGACAGAGCGTGGAGTAGAGTCGCATAAGAACTCTTCCTTCCGAAGAGGTACCACCTCACTTTACAACGGATGATGTAGCAAATGCCAAAAGATATGCTAACGCTTTTAAAGCCTTGGGCACCTAAGGAACCCCCATAATGCTAAAATATCTGAATGAGAGGATGAGGAGTTGTGTACCTCACCAAAATTCTCAACCTGTTGCGAACCACACACATCATGCCCGAAATCTGGAATATTGTCGCACTACTAAAGCCAGGCAAGGATGCCAGCAAAAAGAAATCGTACAGACCGATTTCACTTTTGCCACCAATAGCAAAGACTGTTGAGGCTTTATTCCCCTCCAGCGTCTGAAATAGCTATACTTGTTCCGATCATCAGCATGGGTTCCATAAGCAGCACAGTACTCCACGCCATCTCCACACATATTAGTTGAGAACTCAACTAGGACAAAACATGCTTTGGAGACTGGCAAGCACTCCACGGTGTTAGAGATCATCGAACAGACTAGCCTTAGGTTACATTTGGAACACTGAATAATAAATTATATATGTGGATGCCAGTCATACCTGGAATTTAGGACCAAGAAGTCGAAGACCGTAGAGTGAAACAAAGAGTTCCCCACGATGGGGGTGATATCGCTGGAATTTTTTAACCTATACCTTTAGTGAATTCCGCTGCTATATTGGCGTCAGGTACCTTCCCTAAAGCCATTTGTGAAAGTGTGAACTCATATTTGAACGATCTTGCCACCTTTTTTTGCGCGTGGAATAAGCTAATATCTGTCATTTAATCGGTCACTCTGTTCAACATATGGACTGCGGAGATGAACACAAAGTTGAATGTCCTGGATGATGGTAACGAAATTCCGACCGTTAACTACTCCAAGATTGTGGTCACATTCCACAGTAAGTTAACGTCGTTCGCGCATGCCACAGCTATCTAGGGCAAGCTGAGAGCTGTGGGAACAAGGTCATCAAGTCCCTAGCTGGCAGTACGCCATAGTTAGGTCTGTTGTAAACTATGCGACATTAGTGTGATGCGCGAATATAAGTGCAACGCGATGAAAAAATATTCAAACCCGTCAAAATAGGGTGCGTCGTATGTCGTCAGTGGACCATCTGCATGAAGAGACCAAGATTGTTCCAGTACGGCATCACAGTGATATGCCCTTGTTGCAGTACATACTCTGGTATTACAATGAGAGTCATCCTAATCACCATAAAGTGAAAAGAACATATCACCAGACATTTCCGAGTGGATTTTCATGATTTAGAGCTAGAGGTCCAACGTAACAATAGAGAACCCCTAGATCAGCAAACCTATCAATCAGGTTTGAATAGCATTCACACATATGTTGTCGCAGATACCATCAATAAGTATCGTGTTAACGCGATCCTCGGAGTACAACTCCTAGCAATCACAGCTAAAAAGTGTCAGCTTCTACTACAAACCAGAGTAATTTCTGGTTTTCAACTGTCCTGCCAAACCTACTCAACTAACTCATTGAAACAAACACATTTCGAGACCTGGAGATATAGCCACAATCAGAATCCGGAGCTTCCATGTAGGACGGAAAAAAAGTAAACAAAATTCACTGTGTGCAATGTATTAAAAAAAATTACCAACAGCCCAAATTGGTGGATAGCAAGCCCCCAGCAGTAGCAAACCCACTTCAATGGCGAAAACTGAAATATTAAAGGCTCAGCTGATATTAAGTGAACGCGAATTATTCTGTATTGATAACAGCAAGCGAATGACTTCAATGCATGACTGGGGTAGATGGAGGTCAACTGTACCTCCATACATACTTATTTACTGGTACTACGTTGATAAAGAAGAACTTAGGTGTTGTTGTATGTATGCGAAACTTGTCACGTTACAAATTGCCCATTTCCAGGTGATGTAAGTTATATTTTTAAATTCGACCCTAGGATGGTAGCTTTGCGTAGGAGGTGCAGATTATTAACGTGCCCACGTCGATAATTGCTGAAAAATTATAAAAGAGTTATTTACGAAGGTAAAAAGACGTGTACTTAAAGGTGACTTTGGGTCTCCAAGATATAATCCGTTGTCTTTATGGACATACATATCTCTGTCTTATACATTTCAACAAATTCTCATTAGGCTTATTATAATCGCCTGGACACATTAACTGTTGAAACATCCTATGTCCTGTTAACCTTCTTCAAGTCATTTCTTTAAATCATAAAATTTTTATAATATTTAATGTCTGCGAAAACTAACTTATCGTCTATTTTCCATAAGAGTAAATTTTTTACTTTACATCCTTCTTTTTAGTTTTTTGCCCTCCTCACTTGGGATTGAATACGTATATCCGTGTATAAGTTTATAATCCATATAGCTTTCGTTAACATGGAGACTGAATTCTTTCCTACAAAAACATGATATTTAAGAAATATTTTCATATCTCTATTCGGTTTGGTGCAAAGCTATGCAGATATTTGGCCAAAAAGTGTCGCTATGTACCGGACTGGGTGGTTGAATGCATTGTTGTATTGGCCTTTCGGTTTAAAGAGTAGAGCATGAAAAACGGTTCTTATCAACAACAGTAACTCATTGCCAAACACTATCAGCCGAGGCAGCAGCACTACCACCACAACTACTGCATTAGTAGTTTTCCAGACCAACCGGGACAGTGGTTTTTTTGTGGAGAGGGGAAGCAATGAAAGGTTGGGAGACAACCCAAAGCCACCTCCCAGACAGAGACTACATTAAGTTGCTTTGCCCATATTGTCGACGTGTAAAGTATAAATTGTTGCTACGTTTATTATTATCGTCAACAGCAACAACAACAATTGTACAAGAATTCCTATTTTTACATACAGCTACACCCCACCTGTGTATGTTATGCTGTTGTCATCGTCATTGTCCTTCCTTTTGGCCTTGTGACTAATGTTTTGCACAGCAGTTAGTCCTTATGAGGCGACTCGACTTGAGTTCAAGTCAGCAGAAAAAAACCCTAGAATTGAACACCTGAGCACTGAGTTTTTTGTCGTTCTTTCCTTTCTCGACCATATTTAGATTTTTAAGCAAAACAGGTGCTGTTCAGTTTGTCACATGAACCTTACATGGTGTACATGCACACACACCCACATACACACTTATATTCATAGATGACAAGAGAATTTACAAAAGATTTGTGTTTGTTGTTTTCGTTGTTGTTTGGAAATTTACAACTGTATGACGATGATGCTGCGGTGCGGTACCTACAAGCAGCATAATGTTCATAGTGAATGGGCAAAAGGATGTAGAGATGACGATACGAAATGTCAGCAAAAATTATGCCAATTGAGGAAAGTAATAATCATGTCTCTATGGTATACTTAGTGTTCATAGATGAGCTGAAGTTAGTCTTCGTAGACGAACTGAAGGGAGTCTTCATAGACGAGCTATAGGTAGTCTTCGTAGGTGAACGGACTGAAGAGTGTCTTTATAGACAGGCTGAAGGGAGTCTTTTTAGGCGAACTGAAGGGAGTCTTTACTGACGAGCTGAAGATAGTCTTTACAGACGATCTGAAGGCAGTCTTTATAGACGAGTTGAATTGAGTCCTTATTGACGAACAAAAGGAAGTCTGTACAGATGAGCTGAAGGCAGTCTTTACAGATGAGCTTAAGGCAGTCTTTACAGAAGAGCTAAAGGCAGTCTTTACAGACGAGCTAAAGGCAGCCTTTTTGGACGAGCTGAAGGGAGTCCTTAAAAACGAAATTAAGGGAGCCTATATAGGTCTGAGTCATTAAAGAAGTTAAAGAATGAGTCATTAACGAAGAGTTGAAGGTAAACTTCATAAGGGAGGTGAATGAGGGTTTTCAATATCTCAGATACAATGGTCCTAACTGGCCCTCATCTCAGAGATAATGGTCCCGACTGGTATTTATCCCAGAGATAATGGTCCTGAGAGAGATAATGATTCTGAGTGGCCAATTATCTCAGAGATAATGGTCCTGACGTGCTCTTATCTCAGCAATAATGGTCTTATCTCAGGGATAATGGTCCTGGGCGGCCCTTATGTCTGCGATAATTGGCCACTCAGGACCATTATCTCTGAGATAAGGGCCGCCCAGGACCATTATCCCTGAGATAAGACCATTATTGCTGACGTCCTGACGTGCTCTTATCTCAGCAATAATGGTCTTGACTAACCCTTATTTCAGAGATAATGGTCCTGAGTGGTCCTTATCTCAGAGATAATGGTCCTGAGTGGCCCTTATCTCAGACATAATGGTCCTGAGTGGCCCCTATCACAGAGATAATGGTCCTGGCTGGCCATTATCTCAGAGATAATGGTCCTGACTGGTCTTTATCAAAGAGATTATAGTCCTGACTGTCCCTTATTTCAGAGATTATGGTCCTGACAGGCCCTTATCTCAGAGATAATTGTCCTGCCGGGACCTTATTTCAAAAATAATGGTCTTGACTGGCTCTTATCTTATAGATAATGGTCTTGACTGGCTCTTATCTTATAGATAATGGTCCTGACTGGCCCTTATCTCAGAGATAATAGTCCTGACTGGCCCTTATTTCAGAGATAACTGTCCTGACTGTCCCTTATCTCAGAGATAATGTTCCTGAATGGCCCTTATCTCAGAGATAATAGTCCTGACTGGCCCTTATTTCAGAAATAACTGTCCTGACTGGCCCTTATTTCAGAGGTAATGGTCCTGACTGGCCCTTATGTCAGAGATAATTTTCCTGAATAGCCCTTATCTCAGAGATAATGGTCCTGTTTGGAACTTATCTCAGAGATAACGGTCCTGACTGGCCCTTATTTAAGAGATAATGGTCCTGACAGGCTCTTATCTCAGAGATAATGGTCCTGACTGGCTCTTATCTCAGAGATAATGGTCCTGACTGGCTCTTATCTCAGAGATAATGGTCCTGACTGGCCCTTATCACAGACATAATGGTCCTGGCTGGCCATTATCTCAGAGATAATGGTCCTGACTGGCCCTTATCTCGGAGATAATGGTATTTACAGGTCTTATCTCAGAGATAGTGGTCCTAATAATGGTTCTGAGTGGCCCTTATCACAGACATAATGGTCCTGGCTGGCCATTATCTCAGAGATAATGGTCCTGACTGGCCCTTATTTCAGAGATAATGGTCCCGACTGGCCCTTATCGCAGACATAGTGGTCCTGGCTGGCCATTATCTCAGAGATAATGGTCCTGACTGGCCCTTATTTCAGAGATAATGGTCCTGACTGGTCATTATCTCACAGATAATGGTCCTGGCTGGCCATTATCTCAGAGGTAATGGTCCTGAGTTGCCCTTATCTCAGCGATAATGGTCTTGGATGTCCCTTACCTCAGAATTAATAGTACTGAATGACCCTTCTGTCAGAGATAATGGTACCGTCTGGCCCTTATCTCGGAGATTATGGTCCTAATTGGGCCTTATTTCAGAGATAATGGTCCGACTGGCTCTTATCTTAGAGATAATGCTCCGACTGCCTCTTATCTCAGAGATAATGGTCCTGACTGGCCCTTATCTCAGCGATAATGCTCATGGTTGTCCCTTACCTCAGAATAAATGGTCCTGACTGGCTCTTATTTCAGAGATAATGGTCCTGACTGGCCCTTATCTCGGAGATAATGGTATTTACTGGCCTTTATATCATAGATAATTAGACTAACTGTATTTTACCTCAGAGATGATTATCCTGACTGGCTCTATAATGGTCTTATCTGAGAGATAATTGCACTGACTGGCCCCTGTATCAGATATAATGGTCCAGGTTGGGGTTTATCTTAGAGATAATGGACCTGACTGTTTTTTTTTTTTCTTAGAGACTGGGCCTTATCTCGGAGATAATGCTCCTGACTCGGTTTTATGTTAGAGATAATAGTCCTGACTGGCCCTTATCTCTGAGATTATGGGCCTAAATGGCCCATATGTCACAGATAATGGTCCTTAATGGCCTTTATTTCAGAGATTATGGTACTGACTGACCCAAATCTCAGAGATAATGTACCTGACTGGTCCTTTTCTTAGAGATTGGGCCTTATCTTAGAGATAGTGGTCGTCACAGGCCCCTATCTCATAGATAATGGTCCAGACTCGGTTCTGTTTCAGAGATAATAGCCTTGACTGGCAATTATCTCAGAGATAATATTCCCGAATGACTCTTATCTCAGGAATTATGGTTCGGACTGCCCCTTATCTCAGATATTATGGTCCTGAATGGCCCTTATTTCAGAGATTATGGACCTGACTGGCCCATGTCTCAAAGATAATGGTCCTAGTTGGGGTTTTTTAAATATCTCAAAAATCCTCACAAAAATTAATGATCCTGACATTGCTACAGTACATTTTCCCACAAATTTCATCCCGCCATCCCTATGTAATTGTTAAACTGTCGGCATGCGAATTGTTGTTAAAAAGCAGGTACTAATGTGGCACTTAAAGTAAAAGTATGTGTATGAGCGAAAACAAAACGTGAAAGAGAAACGATAAAAATATCTATGGATTCCCTTTTGCCGCTTCATAGACCAGCAGACAGAAATCACTTAGAGACTACGCCAAGCTGTCTGGCAAGTCTGGTGTGTTGAGTTATTTGGCAAATTGTTTGAGTAGCTGCGGGTGTCTTACCTTAGCGAAGTAAGGTATCACAGCAATGTCCTTCGAGATCCCTAAATAAAATATGTATGTGGCACACACAAACAAACTCGCACACCATGTGAAACTAATGCGATCGATATTGGATGATTAATCAGAAACCAACTCTGCCAGTGACACCACACCTTGACGACACAACCAACCAACCAAACGATGTGTGAGTGTGAAAGAGAGCGCACGATAAACAAACGAAGACAGTAAAACAGGTTGTTCTAAGGACACACAGATGGACAATCCAGCAAAAGGACAGACAAAACGAATAGCGAGAGCGTTACAAATTATGTTGCCTGTGGCGTGGCCATTGTTTGAAAGTGTGAAATTTTTGGATTTTCCTGAAATCACACCTTCAAGCGCGCCCTCCTTGCCACACCAGTGCAACCGGTGAACTCTTGCTGTGCTGAAATATGACTACAAGCCATAAACACACAGAGAGGCGGAGAGGACAGAGAGTCCTAAGAAGAGGTGTCATTCTTGGAAATGCAAACATCCCTGGGTTGGCGTGGGAATTGTGAATTGACATCGGCAATTGATCGTTAACAAATTCCATTTAATTTTGACACCTCTCCTCCGAAATTTCGAAATTTTAGTTCATCATAATTTCAATGAAAAATTGCAAAAATCGATTTTGTGAAAAGAAAACACAAAATCTAAATAAAAACGGAAAATGTATTTAAGGTCAAAGAATAATAATGGCCTAGGAAAAATTTGTATTGCAATTTCTCTTTTAAATTATGGCAGCAGATTAAATATTTCTGCAAAAGGTTGTGGGGTGGGATGGTAATTATAACCACATCTAGATTAAAATAACGTTGGTTTGCACCAAACATCCAGTCAGTTGTTATACCAAACCAACATAGTTCCCATGACCACTGGCTATTTGATTGTGATTTCCCCTCCCTGCATCTCTCAGGCAGGCCATTTGCCTGGACTCCACTAGCAAACCAAATAAACAAAAAAAAAAAACATATGGAATTGCGGTCATAGTGACAGATGCT
The DNA here is from genome assembly GCF_047663935.1 of Musca autumnalis. NCBI lineage: Eukaryota > Metazoa > Arthropoda > Insecta > Diptera > Muscidae > Musca > Musca autumnalis. The sequence goes on along the minus strand of NW_027411755.1, from coordinate 8,569,795 downwards.
GTCATATCCTGCTAAAATAAATTTCCCCCAGTCGTGTTGGTTTGAAAGAATGCATTTTTTGTTTATGCCAATGTGTGCGACTGAGTGTAGATGTCGCACGCGCACCCATTAATTATGAACGTATTAATATTGGACGCAACCACTGGCATATTAACGTTTGTGTGTACATACATATGTATATGTATTTATTCAATGTGAAGTTTACATGCCAGCAAATATGAAGCGTTTGTAATATGTAGTGAGTGCGTGGAAACTGCGAGAGTGCATTGTTACAGTGAAGAACAAATTGCGGCGATTCTCTAGTGTTGTTCTGGAAATAGACGTTTTCTACAGACTTTCAAGGATAATGAGGACCAATATCAAAGGAATTATGGACCGCCAAAGGAATAATGTAGGACCAATATCTATAGTAAAAGGGTCAGACAAGACAAGTCAAGGCCATCATATCTAAGCTAAGGACCTTTCACTATTTCTGAAGTACGTCTCGAAGAAAAAAGCTAGTCACGACCATTATCTCTGAAATAAGGAACAGTCACAACCACTATCTCTTAGATAGGAACCAGCCAGAAATATTATCTCTGAGATATGAGGTCAGTCTGTTCTATTAGTTTGAGATAAGCGTCAGTCGAGATCACGACCTTTGAGATAGGTCACGATAAGATCATTATCTCATAGGTAAGGACCAGTCACTACAGTTATCTCAGATATATAAGCAATCCTGAACTTGTTCGGTGATATAAAGACGAGTCTGGGGCATTATTTCTGAAACAAACTAATTATTTTTGAGAGAAGGGACCAGTGAGAACCTTCATATCTTAGGAAAGGACCAGTCAAAAAATTTAGGAAGGAGGAACCATCACATTTTTTTAATGTGTGGACTATAATCTCTGAACAAATATCTGTGGGATAGGAGCCATTCAGGACCAATTATTTAGAGATAAGGTCTAGTCAGGACCATTTGCACTAGCATAAGATCCAGTCAAAATAACTAAATCTGAATTAAAACCTATTCAAGACAGTTATCTCCAAAATAAGGACCGGTCAAATCCATTTTCTCTTATCTCTAATAATGAGCCAGCCACGCATTTTCTCCGAAATAAGGACAAGTCTCTCTTAAATAATGACCAGTTTTGCCAATATCTCTGAGATAAGAGCCCCTTGTCCATTATCTCTGGTCAATTGGGTATGAGATAGGGAGGGGACAGTCTTGGCAATTGTCTCTTAGGTAAGGGCTCGTCTGGACAAACGCCTCAGAGATAAAGGCTAATGTTGACAATTATCTGGGAGGCATTGGCCTATTAGAACCATTATCTCCGAGATAAGGGCCTTTCTGGCCAATTATCTCTGACCCAAGAACCAGTCTGGACCATTATCTATGAGATAAGGGCCTGTGCGGACCATCACCCCTGAAATAAGGGCCCGCAAGGATCATGAGCCATTATAGGTGATATAAGGGCCTGTCAGAACCATTACCTCTAAGATAAGTGCCAGTCCGGACCATTATCACTGAGGTAAGGGTCAGTTAGGACAATTATCTCTGTCACAAGGATCAGTTAGGACAATTATCTCTGAAATAAATAGCCAGTTAGGACTATTATCCATTATCTCTGATATAAGGGCAAGTAATGACCATTACCTCTGAGATAAGAGCCAGTCATGATCATTATTTCTGAGATAAGGGTCAGTCATGGACTATTTGCACTAGCATAAGATCCAGTCAAAAGTACTAACTCTGAATTAAAACCTATTCAAGACAGTTATCTCCAAAATAAGGACCGGTCATGCTCATGTTCTCTTAGTTGAGGACAGTCAGAACACTTATCTCTGATAATGAGGCAGCCGCGCATTTTCTCCGAGATTAAGATTCCCTTTGAGAGAATGGTCAGTTTTGCCAATATCTCTGAGATAAGAGCCCCATGTCCATTATCTCTGGTCAATTGGGTATGATATAGGTAGGGGCCAGTCTTGGCAATCGTCTCTGAGGTAAGGGCCCTTCTGAACAAACGCTGAGATAAAGACGAGTGTGGACAATTATCTGTGAGATAATGGCCTATTAGAACCATTATATCCGAGATAAGGGCCTATCTGGCCAATTATCTCTGAGAAAAGAGCCAGTCTGGACCGTTGTCTATGGGATAAGAGCCTGTGCGGACCATCATCCCTGAAATAAGGATCATGGGTCATTATAGGTGAAATAAGGGCATTTCAGAACCATTACCTCTGATATAAGGGCCAGTCAGGACCATTATCAATTATCTGTAAGATAATGACCTTTTAGAACCATTATATCCGAGATAAGGGCCTCTCTGGCCAATTATCTCTGACACAAGAACCAGTCTGGACCGTTGTCTATGAGATAAGGGCCTGTGCGGACCATCATCCCTAAATAAGGATCCTGGGTCATTATAGGTGAAATAAGGGAATGTCAGAACCATTACCTCTGATATAAGGGCCAGTCAGGACCATTATCACTGAGATAAGGGTCAACTAGGACCATTATCTCTGGCACAAGGATCAGTCAGGACAATTATCTCTGAGATAATGGCCAGTCAAAACCATTATATCTAAGACAAGGGCCAGTCATGACCATTATCTCAGATATAAGTGCCAGTCAGTACCATTATCCCTGAGAAAAGGGCTAGACATGGCCATTATCTCTGAGATAAGGACTATTATATCTGAAATTAGGGTCAGTCAGGACCATTATCTCTGAGATAAGGGTCACTCAGGACCATATTCTTTGAGATATGTGCCCGTCATGGCCATTTTATTTCAGACAAGGCTCAGTGAGGACCAAATCTGTAAAATAAAGGCCAGTCAGAACCATTATCTCTGAGATAACGTCCACTCAGAACTACTATATCTGAAATTAGGGCCAGTCAGGACCATTATATCTGAGATAAGGTCCAGTCAAGACCTTTATCTCTGAGATAAGTGCCAGTTACGACCATTATATCTAAATTAATTGTCATTATCTCTGAGATAAGAGCCAATCAGAGCCATTACGTTTGAAATAAGGGCGACCAATACCATAATCTCTGAGATAAGGGACAGTCAGAACCATTATCTTTGAGAAAAGTTCCAGTCAGGACTATTATATCTGAAATTACTGCCAGTCAGGACCATTATCTCTGAGATGACCATTAACTCTGAGATAAGTGCCAGTCAGGACCATTATGTCTGAGATAAGGCTCAGTCAGAACCATAATCTCTGACACAAGTGCCAGTCAGGACCTTAATCTATAAGATAAGGAGCAGTCTGGACCATTATCTCTGAGATAAAGACAAATCTGGAAAATTATCTCTGAGTTAAGGATAAATCTGGACAATTGTTTTTTGAGATATTGGAGATATGAGCCAGCAGGGACTACTATCTGTAAGATAAGGGCTCATTTGGACAATTATGATTGAGATAAGGCCATGCAGGACCATTATTTTTGAGATATGAGCCAGTCAGTACCATCATCTATAAGACCAGACCCATTCGGGCCCATTATCTCTAAAATAAAACCAAGTCAGGACCATTTTCTCTGAGGTATGAGCAAGACGGGAGCATTGTCTATAAGATAAGTGCCAGTTTGGACCATAATCTCTGAAATATGGCAAGTCTGAACCATTATCTCTGATATAAACGTACGTTTGTAGCTTTATCTCTTAGATAAAGGCCCGTTAGGCCCCTTATGTCTGATATAAGGGACACTCAGGAACATTATCTTTGAGATGTGAGCAGATCATATTATTATATTTTATGCAAGGGCCAGACGTGGACCGTTATCTTTGTGCAGGACAATTATTTTTGAAACAAGAGCCAGTCAGGACCATTAACTTTGAGAAATGAGCCTGTCGGGACCATTACCTAAAAAAAGGCCCGTTATCTGTGACTTATGGGCCAGTCAAGACCATTATGTTTGAGATGAGGACCAGTAAGGGACAGCCGGGACCATAATCCCTAAGATAAGATGAGCATATTCTCTGTGATAATGGTCCAGTCTGAGCCATTATCTCAGAGATATGGTCTAGTCCGAACCATTATCTCTGAGATAGGAGCTTGTTTGGACCATTACCTCTGAGATAAGGGTTTGTCTGGACCATCATCTCTGAGAGATGAGCCAGCCAGGACTCTTTTGTCTGAAATATGCACAGTTCATTATTCATCCATCCATCATTGAGGTCCATTACTTTTTAGATTGGGGAAAGGCGGAGATATCTCTGAGGTTAAGTCCATCAGTTTACTCACTCTAACACAAGAGACAGTCCAATGGCGAAATATCTACGAGATTTGGCCCAGGCAAAAAAACCTGTAATTTAATGGACAATCTGGAGCATAGTGTTATCACACGTCCATAAAAACGTTATTCTTCAGTTCATCCGTATGTCCTCGAATTTTCAGTTTGTCCATAGAGATTCTATTCAGCTACCCTGTGTAAAAAGACTCCTTTCAGCACGTCGGTAAAGACTCCGTTCAGATTAGGGATAGGTAAGTCGACTTTCGATTAATCGACTTTTTGCAGTGAAGAGTCTAAAATTCTTAGTCGACTTTTGGCTGGAGGGAAAATCGCATGATCATAGATTGTTGACTTGCCCGCTTTACAGTTTCAAAAGAAAACTGGAAAATCGACGAATAATCGATTATAATCGATTTTCTGCGGTTATGAAAGTCGAGTTTTAGGGCAACTGAAATAATCGACAGACCGAAACATCGCATTTTTAATTTTAGACCAAAATCGAAAAGTCCAAAAATCGATTATTGCATTCCATTACCTATCCCTAGTTCAGATCATCTAAAAAGACTCTTTTTAACTATATATAAGGAATTCCTTGATCTCATCTCTAAATACTCAGTTGAGGATATATATAAGGCTCCTTCTGCAAATATTTGAACCCCACTGTATATTTACATTTCTCAATCATATATTTACTTATGTTTGTGTTCACATGTTTACATACATGTGTATGTATTTATCCAAACAGAGGTATGTATGTATGTGTGTGTTTAAACATATATGCAGCTATAATTTATTACTTGTGCAAAAATCGAAGAACAACAACAACAGTAACGACAAAAAACCAGGAGGAATAATAATAATGTCCAACATCGTTATTAAAAATGGCGTTTGCCTGATGATGAGACGATTTTTCACTATTACTGTTGTTGTTGTTATTGTAAATGTGGTCGTAGTCGCCGACATCATTCATTATAGAGTTTTAATGCACATATATGGACGGACATCCCCCGGCCCCAACTCTATATGTGAAGCAAAAAAATAATCAATAGAGAACTCAACCACGAACGATGATAGTCAGCCGGCCGCTGTCGCCACACATTCATATGGTCATCGTCGTTGTTCGACTCTGGGCATATGTCTGACATTTTCAACATTTCAAAATGTTTGTTTGGTCACCACTTTGGTTTATTTTCTACTGGAGGTATTGACGGCACTACTATAGGTTGTTGTTGTTGCTATTTGTTCTTGGCTGACGACAACAACGATGATTTGTGAATATTTTTTGCTGGCCCAAAGGAATGGTGATGATGATGATTATTACTATAATGATGGCAATGTTCAGTTCGTCCAGCAGTAGAAGAGTAAAGAATGCCAGCATATTAATATCTACAAATATTTATAAAAACATGATTCACCTTCCTTACTGGTTGAGTTCTAATAGCTTTCATTCTTCGCATCCCTCTCTTCTTGCAGCCTTTGACAACATGACATACTTTATTCATAACAAACAACAACCAGCTTGCTAGCCAAAGTCATCATCAACACCATGTCGGGGATGGCAAATAAATAGAATACAAAGTGCCAAGTCATACGCCATGTTGATCTTTTAAACGTGCAACTAGTAAAAATGCTAGTAGACAGAAGTAAGGAATAAGAAGATAACGAAGATAAGAGTGAGGAAAAAATATTATATTTTTGTCTTATAATTGATTGACGCACATGGAACATAATTGCGAAAAAAATGAAAATATTTTTGTATTAGAAAATAGTACACGGTGCGCTTGAAGCAACTTTAAATGGAAGGTGTTTACACCTGGGAAGTTTTTGCGGATTATGAAACTACAATGTTCATGGATGAGAAAAATCAAAAAAGCAAACAAATAAGAACGGCGTTAAGTTCGGCCGGGCCGAACTTGTTATACCCTCCACCACGAGTGGTATTGAAGTAAAATGGAAATTTCAGCAATTACGGTAAAACAATTTGGCTATCCTTTAAAATACCCAAATTCTATGGGGGCTATATCAAACCATTGATTAATCCGACAAATTTCTGGCGGGAAGTTTTTAAACTCAATAAAGACTAAATACCAAATTTCCGATATTTCGGTAAGATAATGTGGCTAAAACCTAAAAATACCGAAATTCAAGCGGTACACATCTATGGAGGATATAGGAACACGCGGACCTATACTGCAACGTCTTATAATCTAATGAAAGACTTAAACGTCAGTCATTTCGGTGGGATACTGACGTCACAACCTTCAGAATTACGAAAATCGGAAGGTACCGTTCTATAGGGCTATATCGAAAAGTGGACCTATAGCGACGAATTTCAGTAGGAAAGGGTTTAACATCCAACGTACACTAAATACCAAACTTTAGCCATATCGATAAGTTGTTGTGGCTACAACCTTCAAAATACCGAAAATCGGAAGGTACCGTTCTATTGGGGGAATTTGAAGACGTGTACCTATACCGACAAAAACCTGGGGGAAAGTTTTATACCACCAACGATGACTAAGTACCAAATTTCAGCCATTTCGGTGGAATATTGAAGTCACTAACTTCAAAATACCGAAAATATGAAGGCGTGAACCTATACCGACAAATTTAGAGGGGAAGGTTGAATATCCCCAACGAAAACTAAGAACCAAATTCCAGCCATTTCGGTTTGATAATGAAGCTAAAACCTTCAAAGTACCGAAAATCGGGTGGTACCGTTATATGGGGGCAGGGACGTACGCAGGATTTCATTTCGGGGGGGGGGGCACAACTTGACCAAAAATCATGAAAAATTCAAATGTTGTTTAGCGTTACGTAAAGCTATTTTAAGGGGTTATGGCCACTTATAAGCATGAGAAAAGCCATTTTCATGCATTTTTTATAAAAAATCTATTAAACCTTAAGTTACCTTATAGTTTTTTTTTTGAAAAATCTTACATTCAAATTCCCGCTTATAAAGCACTGTTTTTACTAAAGCAGTTTGCGGTACCCACTGTAGTTTGAAAAAGAATAAACCGATCAGCATATATTTTTGTGGGATCATTACGAACCTAATAATCTTGTCCATTATCGAAAAGGAATTAAAAAAATCAATTTTTAAAAATTTTGAACAGTTAAGATCAAAAGTTCGATTTTAACAAAAACAAAACACCCTACAAAATTGATATTTTTTCTGACTCAGTCAGCAATTTTTTTAAGACTCTCTCGGTTAAGCACATGATTTATGTATACAATAGTCCCACAAAAACATATAAAGTGCACACTTCGAGGAAAAGACGTTTTTAGTTTCTATGCTACATACAAAACACAATAAATGTTTCCCTTCGAAAGCTCATATCTCGGTAAATTTTTGTCCGATGGACTGGAAATTTTGGCACATATTCTATTCTATATTCTATTCTATATTCTATTATATATTTTATATGAAATAATGGTACAAAGTATATAAAGTCAATAGAAAGAATTCATAATATTTAGTCCCAATTTACATTAGGCGAGTTTACTTGCGGCAAGTCTCAGTTTGTAGGAAAGACACGTAAGGGGTATGGAAGTGGAAAAAATTGCTCGTACCGGCAAATTTTCAGGCAATTCCTTTTATATTTTTCGTTTTTGACATTATTTTCATTGTTTGGAAAACAAAACTTGCAGAAACAGAATTGCCTGTATAACCGCAAGAGGCAAGTTTAAAAGAGAACGAGAAAAATTGCCGCAAGAAAAATCGTTTAATGTAAATTGGGACTAAGGATACAATTTTAAATATTTACAGAGTAGGATATTTAGAATTGAAAATAGACAATATCGGGCCACGTTCGGTAATGTCGCCATGTAAAATTTATAGAAGTATATTGAAGTTTTTAATCATACAGGTCCACGTTATGGTTTATCGCAGAATTTTACAACAACAAAGAATTGCCGTTGTCTTTGCTATAGCAAGATTTTCACTATTTCGATGATCTTAGCCTAATTTTTAAGAATATCGGCTGTCGTTGATATGTTTCCAAATGAAAACATTAAGAAAAATTTAACAGTTTTGGAGATATGGTGCGAAATGTATACAAATTATGGAATTTTTAGATATATTATAAAATTTATTTATTTTTTTTCATTTCTCCAAATATTTTATTTTGGCCCTTATCTACAAATTTGCTGCAAAGGTCAGAAGAAGATTTGCATTGGTTTCAGAGATATAGCCCCGAGTTGTTTAAAAAGCCGACATTTAATAATGTTTAGATGGGACCATAAAATCCAAGCTGTATCTGACTCAACAAAGCGGAACTAGGGCTTTTGTACTTTGGGTCTGTACTTAAAAAATCCTCACTTCAAATTATTTGCACAAGATTACCTTAAAAATTTTGCACAGTGTTATTTACCGAAAGAGATAGATTCTGATACCAGGATTATTTTTACTTTTAATATTATGTTACAAAAGAAGCGTTATAATTTGTTTTCTTAATTGTACGGTTAGATGTTTATGGACTCGATGATAAACACTTTGATGGACTTAGTTCTATATAGTTTTGACAAATAACAATCCATCCTTATTGAACCCCACATAATTATTTGAGAGACACTCCTCTCGATAGTTACCGCGCCCATAAGCTTTTTAGTTGGCCACCGTAGTGTTTAGAGCTTTGTCAGGAAGCATAAACTTGTCCACGAAAAGTAGGATATCGCTGTAAACAAGACTACAAAATGTCCAAAGAATCATCGAACAGTCTTTAAACTGCAGTTATGTTAGACTTATATAAGAGACCTGAAGATGTTGTCCGAACATATTCTCTTGGACCTTGATGTACTTTTGGAAGTAATCTTGCGAACCATATTAGGTTCGATTTTAGACCGAATCGGTTAGTCCCTTCGACCATTTTAGTGAACATTTTTGAACTTTTATGGCGGAGGTACCGATATGACTTAAATTTAATTTGGACAAAACATTACGAGATCCATAACTTGGACCGAGAGTTATCATGAGTTCCAACCTGCAAGACAAACAGAGATACAGACGGACGGACGGTGGTAAGTACTTCCATCTTGGCTGAAACGAATATCGTCCAAACATATGTGAAGTCTTAAATCATTATTTTGATGAAATCTATACAATCCTAGTGTATATAATATCGTAATCTAAAGTCTGAGGTTACAATTATACTTCGATAATGATAAGTAAAAATCAAGTGACGCACAAAAATTCATTTGTCTTCATTATTTTCTCATACTGTTTAGCAGCAAATTTGTCTAAAACAGAATAACAAAATTTTGGCGATGACAGTAAAACAAATTTCTAATTGGCTTTCAATATGTAGTCCACGAAGGACCGACCCTTCATACATTTTATTCAATAGATTTTTTTTTATATATGTATTTCCATTCCCATAATACTGAACTCGTTATTTTTGTTATAACCGGATGAGTTTTAAGCCTCGAGAGCTCTATACAGTTCGAATAAATAATAAACATGGGGTATATTCATTAAGGAATTAGCTTTTGATAGTGGTATGATATGACATGAAGAAGTAATTCAGATTTTATTGGAAGTTTCTCTCAAAACCAGCTTACAAACAAAAATTTTTAAAATATTTTCTTACCAAACTTGTTAATGATGTACATTTTCTGTTCAGAAACTTAAGAAAATATAAGTTTTAATTTGAAATCTTCAAATATACAAACATTTTTATGAGAAAAAAATATAATAACTAGTTACAGTAGCTTAAAAAATTTTGTTCGACCAAACCATTTCGGGGGGGGGCCAGGGCCCCCCGTGCCCCCCCCCCCCCCTGCGTACGTCCCTGTATGGGGGCTGTATGAAGGCGTGGACCTATACCGACAAAAACCTAGGGGAATGTTTAATACCCCCAACGATGACTAAGTACAAAATGTCAGCCATTTGGGTTTGAAGCTAAAACCTTCATAATGTCGAAAATCGGGTGGTACCGTTAAAATGGGGGGCAATATGAAGGCGTGGGACCTATACCGACAAAATTCTGGGGGAAAGTTTTATGCCCCCAACGATGACTAATTACCAAAACCTTCAAAATGTCGAAAATCGGGTGGTACCGTTATATGGGGGGCAATATGAAGGCGTGGGACCTATACCGACAAAATTCTGGGGGAAAGTTGTATGCCCCCCAACGATGACTAACTATCAAAGCTTCAAAATACCGAAAATCGGGTGGTACCGTTATATGGGGGCTATATCAAAACGTGGACCGATATAGCCCATTTGCAATACCAAACATCCTAAAAGTAATAGAAACATCTATACCAAATTACAAAAAAAAAATTAATTATACCCTCCATATTATGGCGGAGGGTATAAAAAATCGCCAGAGCGCTATTTAAATAAATCGAGATTCAAGTTGACATTTTAGGGTTTTTTAGGTTTTCACGATTTTGCTTGCAAACCGCAAGTCCTATCGAAATGAGACCAAAGAAAATGTTGTAGCTATGAAAATTCTCTACAAGATTGACCTGCATAATATTTTTGTAGGTTTTACCGTTTTTTGATATATAGACATTCAGATCAATTATTCAGATTTTTTTCTCAGGTCTTCAGGATTTTGCTTGAAAACCGGAAATCCTATCGGAATGGGAATAAAGAAAATGTTGCAGCTGTGAAAATTCTCAACAGAGTGGCCTTAGTATATTTTCCTAGGTTGTACCATTTTTTGAGATATATAAGTTTAAGTTGGGAAATTGCAGTCATGACACTGTTTTATAACAAGACGATACAGTCAGTGCATTGTCCCAATTTGAACTTCTATATCTCAAAAACAGTAAAACCTACGAAACTATTAAAAACTTCAATCTTGTAGAGAATTTTCAGAGCTACAACATTCTCTTTGGTCCCCTTTCGATAGGACTAGTGGATTCCAAGCAACATCGTGAAAACTTAAAAAATTCCTAAAAATATCAACTTGAATCGCGATTTATTTAAAAAAGCGCTCTGGCGATTTTTTATACCTTCCACCATAATATGTAGGGTAAATTTTCATTCGTCTATGAATATTGTAGTTTCAGAAGCCGCAAAAACTTTCCACGTGTAAGCACCTTCCATTTAAAATTGCTTCAAGAGCACCGTGAGTATTAATATTTTATTATTGAATGTCAATACAAGATATCCTTCAGCTTGTGTTAAAGATACGTTGTCTGGTGCATTCGTCTATAAAAAAAAACCTAATAATAGCCTTTTGTAGTTGTCTCTAATGACTGATTCCAATCGTCTATAAACATATAAAAATGTATGCATTTACTTTATTTGTATCAATTTTACATCAACAACTTACTTACTTACTTAGCTGGCCTTTTACAGAACATTTGTTCCATAAGCCGAACTAAGAAAAAATCTTCAATCCTCTCTGTTTGCTGCTGTATTTTCCCAATCTGGGATATGTAGCTTTGTGATATCTCGTTTCACTTGTTCGCTCCAACGAAGCTTTGGCCTTCCAGATCTGCGAGAACCTCCATGCGGCCCGTATTTATACGCCTTTTTAGCGGGTTCATCATCACTCATTCTTATAACATGGCCTAGCCATCGCAATCGTTGTATCTCGATTCGTTCAACTATATTGATGTCATTGTATAGTTGATACAGCTCGATGTTCATACGACGCCGATATTCGCCGTCAACACAGATTGGCCCGTAGATCTTTCGAAGAATTTTTCTCTCAAACACACAAAGCACTGCCTTATCTGCTTGAGCAAGTACCCATGCTTCGGAACCATACATTAGCACGGGTAGTATCAGTGTTTTGTACAGTGTTATTTTTGTTTGACGAGAGGTGGCTTTATTCCTAAACTGCTTACTCAGCCCAAAGTAGCATCTGTTAGCCAACACTATTCTTCTTCGTATTTCACAACTGATGTTATTTGTTGTGTTTATGGCGGTGCCGAGGTAGACGAAGTCCTTCACTACCTCAAAATTATAGGTACCAACATTCACAGATGGTGCGGTGTTTATGGACATATTACGCGTCGATACCATCAACTTGGTTTTTACGCCGTTTACTGCCAGACCAACTTTAACAGATTCTCTTTCGACTTTTGCAAAGGTGTCAGTTACTTCCTTTACCGATCGACCCATGATGTCAATGTCGTCGGCATAAGCCAGTAACATGTGGCTGTTCGTGTATATCGTTCCATTTCTTTTGACCTTCGCGTCTCTTATGACCTTTTCCAGTAGGATGTTAAATAGATCACAAGACAGGCCGTCTCCTTGTCTGAAACCTCTTTTGGTAGTAAACTCATCGGAGAGGTTCTTTCCAATTTTAACTGAGGATCTCGTCTCAGTAAATGTCATTCTACAAAGTCGAATGAGCTTTGCAGGAATACCAAAATCAGACATGGCTTGGAACACCTTTGAACGTATAGGGCTGTCGAATGCTGCTTTATAATCGACGAAAAGATGGAAGGTGTCGATCTGCATTTCTTGGGTCTTTTCCAGGATTTGTCTCAAGGTAAATATCTGGTCAATGGTGGATTTGCCAGGTCTAAAGCCGCACTGATAGGGTCCAATAATTTCATTGACCATAGGCTTTAGTCTCTCACACAATATGCCAGATACTATCTTACATGCAATAGGGAGCGGACTTATGCCCCTATAATTGGAGCACACAGTCTTATCACCCTTCTTGTGGACTGGACATAGGATGCTCACGTTCCAATCGTCGGGTACGCGTTCTTCCTGCCAGATGGTGCCAACTAGCTGATGCTGGTAGGCCATCTGCTCCTGCCGCCTTATTATTCTTCAGCCGGTTTATTGCTGTCCTTACCTCATCTTGGCTGGGCGGTATACATTCAATACCATCATCTGGGATTGGATCTGTGGTACCTTCGCCGTCTTCACTGCTATCGGATACCAACAGTTTGGAAAAATGTTCTTTCCATATCCTGAGTACACTATCTGTATCAGTTACCAAATTACCTTGTTGATCTCTACAGGAGGATATTCCTGTACCAAAGCCATCAGTTTGATGCTTCACTCTTTGGTAGAATTTTCGGACTTGGTTCTGTCTCCTGTACATCTCCATTTGTTCACACTCCCTCTGTTCCATTTCTCTCTTTCTCCTGCGGAAAAGACGTTTTTCCTCTCTCCTTTTCTCCCGATACCTCTCTCGTGCGCTACGCGTTGCTACTGATTGTAAAGTAGCCCTATATGCCGCATTTTTTTCTTCGGTAGCAGCACGGCACTCCTGGTCATACCACGGATTCTTTGGTGGAGGTCTCTGGTATCCAAGTACTGATTTTGCGGCTGTTTGCATGGAGTGGGCAATATTTTGCCATTGTGCTGATATGTTATCGGGACGAGAAGCGCTATCATTAAGCAATTGGGTCAGTTGAGTGGAATATGCTGTGGCTATCTGTTGTGTTTGCAGTTTGGCGATGTCCAACTTTCGTGTTGTGTCTGTCCGTGCTTTACTTGCAACGTTTAGACGGGTACGTACCTTTGCTGCAACGAGGTAATGGTCCGAATCTATGTTTGCTCCTCGGAACGATCGTACATCCAACACGCTCGATGAATGTCTTCCATCTATCACAACGTGATCAATTTGATTTATTGTTCTTTGGTCTGGAGACAGCCAAGTGCCCTTATGAATATCGAGATGCTTAAATCTGGTACTGCTAACTACCATGTTTTTTGCCGCTGAGAAGTCTATCAGCCTCATTCCATTGTCTGATGTTTCACTATGTAGACTGAATTTCCCAAATGTTTGTCCAAAGATATTCTCCTTTCCAATTTTGGCATTAAAATCGCCTAGAACAATTTTAATGTCATGGGCAGGACAACGGTCATATGTTTCTTCTAAGCTCTCGTAGAATATATCTTTGGTCTGTTCGTCCTTGTCTTCGGTTGGGGCATGAGCGCAGATAAAGCTGATGTTGAAGAATTTTGCTTTAAATCGAATTGTAACAAGTCTTTCATTCACTGGGGTGAAGCTGGAGACCAGATGTTTTAACCTCCGACCAACTACAAAACCGCAACCAAACTCATGCTTTGTGTCATGGCAGCTATAATACAGTGCGTCACCTTTAGGTGTTGTTGTGACATCTTTCCCAGTCCATCGTATTTCCTGTATGGCAGTAATATCGGCTTTGTACTTTCCAAGTACGTCTGCCAATGCGAAGACTGCACCTTCTCTATAAAGAGTGCGAACATTCCAGGTGCAGATTCGCAGATCATGGTCCTTAAAACGTTTGCGGGGTTCGTCAACTTTAGAGGGGTTTGTTTTTCTTTTCTTTCGTTTTTTCATAGTAGGCTGTTTTTTTCTAGGGGAGGGTTACTAACCCGACGCCCAAACCCAAGTTTTTAACGTTCTTATGGGTGAACGCGCGGCACATGTTAGCTCACAACCTTTAACGGGTGTTAAAGGCAGTTCCCCAGGTGACACCACGGGGAGGTCAGTGTCCACTTGAGATGAAAGAGGGACCAAGATAAATCCTGGGCTTTGCCAAGTTAAAACCGGTCAGGACCGTTCCTTGGTATCTTCCGTCCCCTACGTCACCCAATTTATTTCCTATTAATTCGACTAGCAAAGGACAAAGATGTTTACCACATCATATTAACAATATTACGTCGGTATTGTTTTGCATGAGGCAATAACTACGGACTGGTTCTATAACCCTCTATAACCCGATTTCGGGAGATACACATTGCCTTAACATGTGTAACTTACTAGGAAAACAAACGCCATCTATGGGACATAATTTCGTGACTATAATATACCAATACCAATACATGAAATTTTTGTGGAAAATGTGGAAATTTTATTAAGAAATTTTCTCTAGAAAACGTGGATCGTTTATAAAGAAATTTTCTCCAAGAACCGTAGACATGACTCTAGAAAGCTTAGGCTTTTTATCCATTTTCTTAAGAAAACGTGGACCTTTTATTAAGAAATTTTGTCTAGAAAAGTTTGAGCTTTTTTTAAGAAATTTTCTCTAGAAATCATATCTTTTTATTAAGAATTTTTCCAAAAGAAAACGTGACTAACTGGGAAGTTTACTTTTGAGTCTCGATTTCCCTTTAGACAAACATTTTTATAATGTTCGTCTGTAATTTCTTTTTCCTGGCAACTTCCATATGGATGTGTGAAGATGTTCACAACATTTCATTCTCTTTACAAATTAACTCAGTTTTTTATAAGGTTTTCAAGATTACGATTGCGTTATTTTTTCTGTTTATTTACATTATTTTTTCCAATTGTGGGTTTATTACCGATAAAGAAGTCATCATCATATAACCTTTGAAAGACTTCCTGCCACAATGGACAAAGCATCTGAAGCAGCAGCAGCAGCCCACCTCTTTTTCATTGCTGCATACTTTTGTGCCAGTGATTGATTTCTTTACTCAGCCAATGAATGATTGAATGAATAACTGACTAAGGAATGGATTGGTTTTGAACTGCTGAACGTGTGTGTGTGTTTGTGTCTTTCTTGATGGCCTTTGAAGAAAAACAAAATTTTAATCTTGAAATCTTTTATGAAATAATCAAGAAGAAGAAGAAAATAAGAAACTGAAGATGATGATGAGGCCTTAACTGAACTGAGCTGATCTGAACTCCTTACTTCAAATGAAAGAAAAGGCTTAACGCATTGGCTCGATAGCAAGCAACATAAAGTAAAAGTGCAGGGATTTGGATTCAATACAAATTGAATTGAAATAAAATGAATGGGAATTGAATTAAAGTGAAGTGCCAAACACAGAGACATACTGACGACGATTGAAGAGGGATCGAGAGGGCGGGAGACAAATGGAATTATTGGCACGGTGTGTTGGATCAAAGGAATCAACAACAACAAAATATATTCACAATAAGACATATCACACATATGGCCTTTATACGGAGGCTTCTGCTGCTTATAAAGTAACATCAATTGGTAGTTGTGGATGTGCAGTGGTACTTATGACAAATTTTCGCCAATGTCATTCGTTTTCCCCCTTCTGCTTACCAGCAACTATTGACATTGTCTGTGTGCTTATGCGTTTCTGTTTTTTTGTGATGAAGACTTTGGCAATGAAGTTGGCCTGTCTTTGGTACGTGTTGAGTCAATTTAACATTTTCATCCTTTCCTGATGACATCTTCAACAATGGGCGGCAATATTTTTTTGTTCGAAAGGCGTGCATACACGCATATATAGAAAATAAAGGCTTGGTAAATAATGGCGAATTTTAACGTGCTTCTTAGCATACTTCATGAATTTTGGGCAGTATTTAGTTCACAGTACCTTTCGTGACATCTTAATTCAATAGCCCCTTATGGAGGTATTTTTTGTTAGATTTTATAATATTGAGAAGGCCTTCTATAATCTTATTGATTTTGGGAAACACACATTGCCTAAACATGTGTATCTTACTGACAAAACATACGCCATCTTCCGGGCATAATTTCATCACACACTTAGCAAAGACCACAACCACACCAACTTCTATAATATAAAGATTTTGTCCATAAAACGTTGCCTCTGTCAAGCAGAGAAGGCAGAAATATATATGGGAAATAGGAAGCCCGGAATCTCGGTGGATGACAGGAAACCAAGATGTGTTTTTTAAGACCCCTTCCTAAGGAAAGTTCCCTTTTTAAGAAAAACTTACTTTTTAAGACCATTTCCTAAGAAAAAAAAAGTGCCTTTAAGTACCCTTTCATAAGGAAAGAGTGGTCCTTATGACCCTTTCCTATGAAAAGGGTGCTTCTTAAGAACCTTTCCTAAGGAAAGGTTGCTTCTTAAGAACCTTTCCTAAGGATAGGGTGCTTCTTAAGACCCTTACCTAAAGAAAGGGTGCTTCTTAAGACCCTTTATTAAGGAAAGGGTGCTTCCTAAGACCGTTTCCTAAGGAAAGGGTGCATCTTAAGACCCTTTCCGAGTGAGAGGGTACTTCTTAAGACCCTTTCCTAAGGAAAGGGTGCTTCTTAAGACCCTTTCCTAAGGAAAGGGTGCTTCTTAAGACCCTTTCCTAAGGAAAGGATGCTTCTTAAGGGTGCTTCTTAAGACCCTTTCCTAAGGAAAGGGTGCTTCTTAAGACCCTTTCTTAAGGAAAGGGTGCTTCTTAAGACCCTTTCTTAAGGAAAGGGTGCTTATTAAGACCCTTTCTTAAGGAAAGGGTGCTTATTAAGACCCTTTCTTAAGGAAAGGGTGCTTATTAAGACCCTTTCCTAAGGAAAGGGTGCTTCTTAAGACCCTTTCCCAAGGAAAGGGTGCTTCTTAAGACCCTTTTCCAAAGGAAAGGGTGCTTCTTAAGACCCTTTTCTAAGGAAAGGGTTCTCCTTAAGACCCTTTTCTAAGGAAAGGGTGCTCCTTAAGACCATTTTCTAAGGAAAAGGTGCTCCTTAATACCCTTTTCTAAGGAGAAGGGTGCTCCTTAAGACCCTTTTCTAAGGAAAAGTTGCTCCTTAAGACCCTTTTCTAAGGAAAGGGTGCTCTTTAAGACCCTTTTCTAAGGAAAAGTTGCTCCTTAAGACCCTTTCCCAAGGAAAGGGTGCTTCTTAAGACCCTTTTCCAAAGGAAAGGGTGCTTCTTAAGACCCTTTTCTAAGGAAAGGGTGCTCCTTAAGACCCTTTTCTAAGGAAAGGGTGCTCCTTAAGACCCTTTTCTAAGGAAAAGGTGCTCCTTAATACCCTTTTCTAAGGAGAAAGGTGCTCCTTAAGACCCTTTTCTAAGGAAAAGTTGCTCCTTAAGACCCTTTTCTAAGGAAAGGGTGCTCTTTAAGACCCTTTTCTAAGGAAAAGTTGCTCCTTAAGACCCTTTTCCAAGGAAAGGGTGCTCCTTAAGACCCTTTTCTAAGGAAAGGGTGCTCCTTAAGACCCTTTTCTAAGGAAAGGGTGCTCCTTAAGACCCTTTTCTAAGGAAAGGGTGCTCCTTAAGACCCTTTTCTAAGGAAAAGGTGCTCCTTAAGACCCTTTTCTAAGGAAAGGGTGCTCCTTAAGACCCTTTTCTAAGGAAAGGGTGCTCCTTAAGACCCTTTTCTAAGGAAAGGATGCTCCTTAAGACCCTTTTCTAAGGAAAGGGTGCTCCTTAAGACCCTTTTCTAAGGAAAAGTTGCTCCTTAAGACCCTTTTCCAAGGAAAGGGTGCTCCTTAAGACCCTTTTCTAAGGAAAGGGTGCTCCTTAAGACCCTTTTCTAAGGAAAGGGTGCTCCTTAAGACCCTTTTCTAAGGAAAGGGTGCTCCTTAAGACCCTTTTCTAAGGAAAGGGTGCTCCTTAAGACCCTTTTCTAAGGAAAGGGTGCTCCTTAAGACCCTTTTCTAAGGAAAGGATGCTCCTTAAGACCCTTTTCTAAGGAAAGGGTGCTCCTTAAGACCCTTTTCTAAGGAAAGGGTGCTCCTTAAGACCCTTTTCTAAGGAAAGGGTGCTCCTTAAGACCCTTTTCTAAGGAAAGGGTGCTCCTTAAGACCCTTTTCTAAGGAAAGGGTGCTCCTTAAGACCCTTTTCTAAGGAAAGGGTGCTCCTTAAGACCCTTTTCTAAGGAAAGGATGCTCCTTAAGACCCTTTTCTAAGGAAAGGGTGCTTCTTAAGACCCTTTCCTAAGGAAAGGGTGCTTCTTAAGACCCTTTTCTAAGGAAAGGGTGCTCCTTAAGACCCTTTTCTAAGGAAAGGGTGCTCCTTAAGACCATTTTCTAAGGAAAGGGTGCTTCTTAAGACCCTTTCCTAAGGAAAGCGGCTTCTTAAGACCCTTTCCTAAGGAAAAGGTGTTCCTTAAGACCCTTTCCTAAGAAAAAGGTGCTCCTTAAGACCCTTTCCTAAGGAAACGGTGGTTCTTGAGACCCTATCCTAAGGAAAGGGTGCTTTTTGAGACCCTTTCCTAAAGAAAGGGTGCTTCTTAAGACCCTTTCATAAGGAAAGGGTGCTTCTTAAGACCCTTTCATAAGGAAAAGGTGCTTCTTCAGACCCTTTCATAAGGAAAGGGTGCTTCTTAAGACCCTTTCATAAGGAAAGGGTGCTTCTTAAGACCCTTTCATAAGGAAAGGGTGCTTCTGAAGACCCTTTCATAAGGAAAGGGTGCTTCTTAAGACCCTTTCATAAGGAAAGGGTGCTTCTTAAGACCCTTTCCTAAGGAAAGGACCATTTCCTAAGGACAGGGTGTTTTTTCTTAAGGGATGGATGCTTCTTAAGACCCATTTCCTAAGGACAAGGTGTTTTTTCTTAAGGGATGGATGCTTCTTAAGACCCATTTCCTAAGGACAGGGTGTTTTTTCTTAAGGGATGGATGCTTCTTAAGACCCATTCCTAAGGAAAGGGTGCTTCTTTCCCTTTCCTAAGGAAAGGTTGCTTCTTTCCCTTTCCTAAGGAAAGGGTGCTTCTTTCCCTTTCCAAAGGAAAGGGTGATTCTTTCCCTTTCCTAAGGAAAGGGTGCTTCTTAAGACCCTTTCCTAAGGAAAGGGTGCTTCCAAAGTCCTTTTCCTAAGGAAAGGGTGCTTCTTAAGTCCTTTTCCTAAGGGAAGGGTGCTTCTTAAGTCCTTTTCCTAAGGAAAGGGTGCTTCTTAAGTCCTTTTCCTAAGGAAAGGGTGCTTCTCAAGTCCTTTTCCTAAGGAAAGGGTGCTTCTTAAGTCCTTGTCCTAAGGAAAGGGTGCTTCTTAAGTCCTTTTCCTAAGGAAAGGGCGCTTCTTAAGTCCTTTTCCTAAGGAAAGGGTGCTTCTTAAGTCCTTTTCCTAAGGAAAGGGTGTTTCTTAAGTCCTTTTCCTAAGCAAAGGGTGCTTCGTAAGTCCTTTTCCTAAGGAAGGGGTGGTAATTTAGACCCGTTCCTGATGAAACGGTGCTTCCTGAGACTCTTTCCTATGTAAAAGGTATTTCCTGAGACCATTTCCTAAGGAAAAGGTGCTTCTTGAGACCCTTTCCTAAGGAAAGGTTCTACTGAAACCCTTTCCTAAGGAAAAGGTTCTACTGAAACCCTTTCCTAAGGAAAAGGTTCTACTGAAACCCTTTCCTAAGGAAAAGGTTCTACTGAAACCCTTTCCTAAGGAAAAGGTACTCCTTGAGACCCTTTCCTAAGGAAACGGTGCTTCTTAAGACCCTTTCCTAAGGAAACTGTGCTTCTTAAGACCCTTTCCTAAGGAAAGGGTGCTTCTTAAGAACTTTTCCTAAAGAAAGGGTGCTTCTTAAGACCCTTCCCTAAAGGAAGGATGCTTCTTAAGACCCTTCCCTAAATGAAGTGTGCTTCTTAAGACCCTTCCCTAAAGGAAGGGTGCTTCTTAAGAACTTTTCTTAAGGGTGCTTCTTAAGAACTTTTCCTAAGGGTGCTTCTTAAGACCCTTTCCTACTGAAAGTGTGCTTCTTAAGACCACTTCCTTCTTGAGACCCTTTCCTAAGGAAAAGGTTCTACTGAAACCCTTTCCTAAGGAAAAGGTTGTACTGAAACCCTTTCCTAAGAAAAAGGTTCTACTGAAACCCTGTCCTAAGGAAAAGGTACTCCTTGAGAAAGTGTGCTTCTTAAGACCACTTCCTAAGGAAACTGTGATTTTTTCCTAAGGAAAGGATGCTTCTTAGGACCCATTTCTAAGGAAAGGGTGATTCTTGAGACCCTTTCCTAAGGAAAGGATCCTTTTTAAAAACCTTTGCTTATGGTGTTTGGGGATAACCGACCTAATAAATTATTTTTATGAAGAGTACATACAATTCGTTGCCACCATTCATTTAGCATATGTTTCCTTTATAAAGTTTTTCTGATCAGATATCACCTTGTATTTTTGCCCGAGCTCAGACAGACATGCATACATTAAATATTTTGCGGAGCACATAATAAGCAGCCACCTTTATTGTCGTTATGAATTGAGAAGCGTGATTGGCGTGATTATATGAAATCGCGTTCAATACAAACCGCATGACAAGATGCTGGTTGTTCAGCACATGTTTACTAACCAAGCGAAATACGGCAAGCATAGGATCACAATTTTTTTAATAACTCAATCATCGAACGAACTAACGTAATAACATTGATGTACTTATCTTAAGATAAAACTCTTCTTTCGTTGCTGTTGTTGTTGTCTTTTTTATCAGCCTCTTTTATCAATGAAAGGATTTGTGACGATTTTGTCATTGAGTTCATCATCAGTAATAATAAAGACGAACATACCACCTTTCCCACAGCTTTTCTCTTCTACCAAACATTCAATTTAGGATTTAGACCATAATTTCAATTTGCAATTGCCAGATGTATGTGGATGTGAGTGCGTAAGAAGGCTTTTGTAGAAGAAGAAAATCGCAAAATCTTAAATCTTCTTGGTGGCGGCCTACAACGATGACATCGCCACAGTAGCCACCTAAGCCATTTGATGACGATGATAACTCCTTTACAAATTGAAACACAAGTTGTAATCTCTTCATTCACAGGAGATTGCAGTAGTTACGCATTTATTTATATGTAGGTGTGTGTGTGTATGAGTGTCTTTTAGTTGGGGGGTATGGACTGATGGAGAATGCCATACCTTTTGAATCAATATCATCTACTTTTGCTTCTTTTGTCCATCAAGGAAATCGGCTTAATGGCGCATTCACAATTAGGGAGCTACAAATAGAAATTAATTGCTGCATTTGCCAAATAAGGTTATCAAGGAGAGGAGAGGTGATGACCCTGCGAATGTGTTTATGTTCGGTGAGAATCACACACAATGTTTTTTGCTAAGCAAATGGAATCAATATGAAGTTTTATAGGTATTTTTAATAACCTACCATTCATTCTTTAAAACATGGAAAAGATCGTACAAGAAACGGAAGAGGACGACCGACGCACCTTCCTTATACACAAGTCTGTCCAGTACAGACCTATTTCGTATGAGCTTGACTTTAGTGGCATATATGGAATGTGTTTGAGCAGTAGTGTGGGATCTGCAAGTGACTATAAATAAAACATCTTCAGAAATTTTGGTGTTGATAAGTAATTTTAACATACCGCCAAAGAACTGATGACTTGAAGTATGCATTCATTTCATCTGCTGAAATAGTGGATGTGTTTGTCTAAAATCTAAACATGAATTGCTTCTTTAATTATTCAAGAAGCGAGCTAAATCTTCTAGGGAATTTTTATTTCTTCTATTTAGTTATTTAATATTGCATGTGTGCCCTTCACTCAAATGAATGTCCAGTGGCAACTTAAGAGCCGACTGTGTCGTCCTTCCACCTTTTTATAATGTATATCTCATATTGACCATTCCTGTACATCATCTGGAAATTATATGGAAATCGGTTCAGATTTCGGGTCTTAAGGCCACAAATAAGTGCCTACAGTCGGAGACACAACCACTTTTGTCATATCGAATTAATTTTCAAACCACGCTCTGCCGAAATTCAACAAAATATATAGCTTATTTTCACCAGGGGACATCTCTGTATATCATCCGAAAATAACAAAAAATCGGTTCAGAACTTTTGGAGATATACCATATTTAAAAAATTCATGGTCAGGCCTGTAGGTCCCAAATAAGGGCCTAGGGTGGGGAACACAACCACCATTGCAAATTAATTTTCAAACCGAAACATTTGCCAGATTTACAAAAATAGCGTTTTTAAAAAATAGGGCCTAGTAGAGGTTCCCCGACCCTTCGAAATTAAACAAAATATATTTTCGCCAGGGTCATCCCTGTACATTCTCAGAAATTTGTAGGAAAATCGGTTCAGTACTTTCTGGGATATAACATATTTAAAAAAGTGGGAGTTGCCGGGTCTTTAGGTCCTAAATAAGTACCTAGGGTCGGATATTCGACCACCGTTGCCTCGCAAATTTATTTTCTAACTGATACATTCGTAAGTTTTTCAGAAATAGAGCTTTTAAAAAGTTTTTTATTGAAATCTTAGGTACACTTTTGTAGTTCAGTGTATCCTTAAATTCTGTGGACCGGAACCGGAGAAAAAAGTATAAAAATCGAAAATTGTCAAATGTTTTTGGCTATTTTCACATTCAAGAACCGGTCATAGACATTTCGTATGTTCCAGAAAGTTGTTTACTGATATCTTTGTTACATTGTTGTGGTCAATTGTTTTCTTGAATTTTGAGCGGTTTAGTATCTATGGAGCAGGAACCGAGAAAAAGAGGATAAAAATCGCATTTGATTTGCTATTTTGACCATAAGGAACCGTTTCTACAGAGTTCGTATGTTCTGGAAAGTTGTTTACTAAGATCTGAGGTACATTTTTCTACTTGGTTGTTTGCTTCAATTTTGATCGGTTTGATGTCTGTAGACTAAAATCCGAAAAAAAATTAAAAGGGATATTTGACCTAGACGATTTTGACCTTGAAGGTGAGGTTGAATGGATTTTATGTGTTCACAGTTATCATTCTCTAAGACGAGAGATACAACTTTTCCTCTACGAGTAAACCCAAATTCTTAGCGGTTTAGAAGATATGTACCTGACAAAATTATCCCTCTTGACATCAAGGCCTCAGGTCTTTGGGGGCCCATAACCGCGAAAGTTGAAGTGATAGGGAAAAACGCCGAGACACGTATCCTCTTATTTTTGGTCTTCTATCATGTTACGGCGTCAGAATATGGTTCATAATCCATGACTCAAAAAATTATACACAGTGTTATTATAAAAAGCCAACTTGAAATTTTAACCGATAATTTGACGAAATTTTTCTTGTAGTCTAAATTCTGAACACATTTTGCAATTCTCAACCGATTTCAGTATACTTTTCTTTTTTGGTGCATCAAACACATGAAATCGGCCGAAAATATATGTGGAAGCTATGCCCCAATCTGAATCAATTTCAATATAATGTGGCTGAAGAGCTACTCAACTAATAGCGAAACCAGGTCACGTAATTTGGTGACTATGTGGGTTCGAGTCCTTGGCTTTCCTTTTTCACTTGCAAAAATTTTTCGATCATCAAGCTTAACTCTAAACGAGAAAATTAAAAAAAAGTGGCAAACCCAATTCCGTAATACATTCCAAATGTCATTGAAATTGGACATACGCAGCGTGATTGGTGCATAAAATACATGAAATCGGCCGAAAATATGTATGGGAGCTAATCCAAATCTGAACCTCACACCGGTTCGGCAAATATATGTCTAGGCCCAATACGTCACACACTCCAAATTTCATTGAAATTGGACATATATAAAGGGTTTGTTGCATAAGATCCATGAAATCGGCCGAAAATATATATGGGAGCTCTATTCAAATCTGAACCGATTTCAATATAATTTGGCATATTTATTTCTAGAGAAAGGTTTGTTGAGCTATGTCAAACGTTTTATCTTGTAATAGGAGGCTCAATATTTCCTCACAAAAACCAAATAGATCACATATGTATCAGCGGCAAATGAAGAAGAAGCTTAGAAGACGTACTTTCCAAAAGAGGAGCAGATATGGACAGCGACCACGAACTAGTGGTAGCCACAATAAAAATAAAACTAAAAAAGATTATTAAAAGGAACAAAGAAGGATACAAAAAAAGCCTTAATGTAGCAATCTTGCGTAACACTGTGAAAAATTACGAAGTCGGAGAAACGTTAGAAAAATGTGTACCATCAGACAATCGAACATGGGAAGAAACCTGTACACTACTAAATGAAATTGGAGAGAGCAATATAGGCTATATACAGAAAAGGAAACAGAAAACCCAGGGATATCATATGAAACCTGGAATCTAATAGAGAAACGGCACCAATTAAAAATTCAAAAGAACGACAACATATATTTTATAAGCAAATATAAAGAGGTAGCAAAATAAGTTACAAAATCGGCCAGAAATGATAAATGTACGTATCTAAGGAACCTATCCAGCCAAGCGGAAACCGCTGTCACAGCCAACAACATGAGAGAACTACATCAAATAATCGGTCATATATCAAATAGCAATAAGCACAAAAACCAACTGATAAAAGACACCAACTGCAAACTGCTTACAACAACAGAAGAACAAATAAGAAGGTGGAAACAACACTTTGAAAGTATAAGTTATGACGACGATCCTTCTCGTTACCAAGCAATAGTATGCCCAGAAATTAACAACAACATCACTGAGGCGACATCGACGAAATAAAAAGCGTCATAACAAAGTTTAAGAAAAATAAAGCTCCGGGAGAAGACGGAATCCCACCCGAACTGCTCCAAACAAACTCCTTGGCAGCAGCGAAAATAAATATACGGGTATGTGATGGAAAACGATTCGACTCGTTTTGCCATAAATCGAAATCGTATATCTCTAGTTTTGGTGAATATTTTAATGAATTTGAAAATGGATTTAAAATATTATTAAAATAAGGGGCTTTTGCGAAGCAAAACCATAAATATCATCAACGGCACTCCGATTATATACCATTTCGATCCTGCAAATCGAGTCGATTCGGTTTTCATCACATACCCGATAATATATACCTATATAAATAAAAAACATGAAAACCTTCCAGATGCATGGACAAAAGGAGCCATTATGGCTACCATCATAAACGATAGATTGAAATGTGTTGAAGAAACATTGAGAGAAGAACAAGCAGCTTTTAGGCCCCATAGAAGCTGTTTGGATCAAACGAACACACTTCGAATAATTATGGAACAGTCTGTAGAATGGAGATCTCCGCTTTATCTTTTTTTTTTTTTTTTTTACTTCAAAGAAGCTTTTGACTCGATAAAGCGGACAGCAATATGGGACGCATTGTACTCGAAGGATGTCCCAGCAAAAATTGTTAATTTAATACGAGCGATGTACCAAAATGCTTCTTTGCATGTGAGGCACAATGGGATGATCAGCGAACCTTTTTGTACCAAAGCCGGTGTAAAACAAGTCTGCCCACTATCGCAACTACTTTTTGCCATCGTTCTTGACGAGATAATGATAAACTTTAGCAAGCAGAAAAGAGGAATTGTCTGGAACTTGAAACAACATCTAGAAGATGCGAAAGACATATGTGTACTGTCTCATAAATTTACAGATCTGTAAATTTATGAGACAGTAGACATATGGCGAAAAAGGTCGGTCTTGAAATCAATACAGAAAAAACATATGCGATGCGATTAAACAACATAATAGATAACCATTTCATGATTGAAAATCACATAATTAGCTATACGAACAATTTCTGATATTTGGGAAGTATAATGGCAACCAACAACAGCGCGGAAGAATATGTAACAAACAGACTCAAAAAAGCGAGATCTGCTTTTGGTCGTCTGAACAAGACCTGGAGGGCCACTCAGATCTCCCTTAAAACAAAAGTAAGACTTTTTAATGCATGCGTTAAGTCCACACTTTTATACGGAAGCGAAACATGGCTCATGTCTAAGAGCATATCACAACGACTGCAAACTTTTGTGAACAAATGCCTACGTATAATATGTGGAATATTTTGGCCAAGAACAATTTCCAAAGCCGATCTGCTTACCTTGACTAATGAAGAGAAGATTGGAAAGAAAATCATGAGGCGGAAATGGAAATGGTATGCTCCGAAAGCCCCCAGAAACTATTCCAAGGGTAGCCCTTGAATGGAGCAAGGCGCACTGGCCGACCAAAGAATTCTTGGCGGAGAACATTGAATGCAGACCTGAAGAAGACAAACAAATCATTCGATGAAATTAAAGTATTATGTCATGATAGATTAAGATGGAATAACTTTGTAGAAGTCTTATGTTCCCAAGAGGAATAAACAAGGAATAAATAAAAATTTCTAGGACCAATTCAATCACACATTTCAAATTTCATTGAAATTGGACATACATAGTGCGTTTGGTGCATAAGATCCATGAAATCGACCGAAATTATATATGGGAGCTATATCTAAATCTGAACCGATTTCAATATAATTTGGAAATTTTTTTTCTAGACCGAATTCCATCACACATTCAAAATTTTCTATGAAATTGGACATACATAGCGTATATGGTGCATAAGATCCATGAAATCGGCCGAAAATATATATGGGAGCTACATATATCCAAATCTGAACCGATTTCAATATAATTTTGCAAATTTTTTTCTAGACCGAATTCCGTCACACATTCCAAATTTGGAGTCTAGCTGTAACCGTTCATATGATATTAGTATACAAAATCTACATTTTTTTTGAGGTACCTCCAATCCTGAGGCTATATCTACGGATCAAGGCAGAATTTGAAAAATTACTTTCAGGCGATCAAATTTTGAGGAAGATCTGTTCAGCCGTTTTCGAGTCCATAAATTACAAACAAACAAACGTACAAGCATTTTTCTATTTTACATATATAGATATATAAATATTTTATATTTTATATATCATAAATTATATTTAATATAATATATTAAATTATATTTTTACAGTGTTTTGTTTAACTTGCTTTTCCACACAGTTGAAGTTGACCAATCGAACTTTGCACACTTTTCAGATTTGGATGACAATACATGAATATGAAACCATATAGGCATACCACCCGATTTAGTTCAAATCTAGTAACTCATTTTGACGCAGTTGCAGTTGACCAATCGAACTGAAACTTTGAACACCTTTCAGATTTGGATGAAAATACATGAAAACGGGCCCATTTTTTCCTATAGCCCCCATATAGCGGTACCACCGGATTTCAAGTATTATTAGGATTTTATCTTCTTTTTAGCCCGAATTGACTGTACCTTGGCAATGGGACCCCCGATTGGTACAGAAACTTCCTTACTAAAAATGATGGACATAGGTACAGGTTTTGGTATAGCCCCCATATAGCGGTACCACCTGATTTCAAGTGTTTTAAGTATTTTATCTTCATTTTTAGACAGAATTTGGTGTAACTTGGAATTTAGAGTACCCAATGGTACAGAAACTTCTCCACTAAAAATTTTTGACATAGGTCCAGGTTTTAGTATAGCCCCCATATAGCGGTACCACCCGATTTCAAGTTTCATGATGGAATCTCTCAAATAAAATGCTTGTATTTAAATTATAAATGGTGGCAAAATTAAACGGCAAGCATTTTTTTTTTGAGAGATTCCATCATGAGAAAGAGTATACTTATTGAGGCTAAGCGACAAATTATTTTCTAGTTTTAAGTGCATTTATAAATAAAACACTGAAACATAATTTTTAAATTATTTTTTATTTCATATAATTTTTTATTTTATATCATTTTTTATTTTATATTAGCTTTTCATAGGCGAAATATAAATTTAGAATTTTTGCCTTTCAATTTTTTTAAATATATTTTTCTAAAAATTTTAAAGTTTAATTTGGTCCAAACAAAATTGATGAGTTTTGCAACATTTCTCTCCTTCTTGCTTGGCAACAGCATTGTGACATTGTGATATATGTCCCCTGTATGAGGCCACATTTCAGCACATTGTTCAACCAAAAAATAAAACGCAGAAACAGCAAACCATGTTACACATGTATGTATCTAAAGAGAAATGGCATATTGCAAACGCCGATCATCAAGATATGCCTCATAACCGGGCAATTCATTAAAAAAGTTAATTTTTGTCATCCTGGCAGGCAACAAGGCAAGCACTCAACAACATTGTTGGTTCTCGCTGATGAGGCTAGTAGCAAGGGCAATTTTACTGTGTGAATAACGTGATGAGGACGATAACATTGCAAATAAATCTCCGTTTTTATGGACACAAAACCAAATTACATCTGGGACTAGGGAGTTTCCTCAACAACTGGTCGGTCGGTTGGTCAATCACTAGATGTGGCGTTTAAATTTGTGTTTGGCTATTTTTCGGGTATTAACCATTGATTAAAACATGAAATCATTAAGTACTTGTTAAATTCCAAAGAATTTCCTAGGAAAAAACCAAAAAACAAAAGAAAAATTTTTCGCTTCTCTTCCCTATTCATTGGCACAACAAAGAAAGTCATTTTTGGAGGCGTAACCCAATTTGCTATTTAGTTTAGTTGCACTAACTCTCCCTCTCTCTGGCTGCTTTTTTGGAAGAATGGCCAATGATTGTTGCAATTCTTAAATAATTTACCTGTTACCTTGCCATGATGATGACCTTCTCAGGCGTTTAGTGAAACCTACAGCATTTTCAAATCGATTTTCTTTTGTTTTCCTTTTAGCAATGGTCAATACCTTTAAGTGTTACACAGAGGTGGTGCATTCCTTTTGTTTGAAGGTTTTTGCATGCTCTTCCTCAACAATTGTTATGGGGCGAGATTTGTTCAATTTCTTTGGAAAATCAATGATGAGGGTGTTTTAAATATTCCGTTGTTATGTTTTATTCTCCACAACAAAACAAAGCAAAAAAAAAAAAGAAAAATAATAACAAAAGGCCAATACTTCGACGAAGATCAATCCAGACAGAATGGCGTCTTTTCAGTTGCTGTTGCTGCTGCTTTGCTGTCTTTTGAGCTAAAACAAAGCCCAACAAAAGTAGGAAATTAATTTGCTGTAAAAAAGGAAGCAACAAAACAAACAGCAACAACAACAACTACCAACACACAAACAAAAAGAAATCCAATTTTTTGCTTTGATTCCTTTCCTTTGGCCTTTGACCAGACACAACGGCAACAAGTTTGGCTAGTTTTCTTCCAAATTGCGTAGTCCTTTTCGGTTCCACTCAGCCAGTCAGTCTTCAATAAGAAGATTAGTTGTTGATTCCTTTGAATGAAAGAATGAAGAAAAAACTGTTAAGTTGTTTGTAGCCAGTTTCTGGCCCCTGTCCCTATGCCAATAACCGGTAGCAGCGCCTTTGAAGTTTCATTACAAATAAGGGAGAAGAAGACTAAGGTATGACGACGACGAAGGGGAATTTTTTTGCAATTTACTTGCAATTGAATTCATATTTATTTAAATGAGTTTTTCTGCTGTTGTTGTTGTCAGTAGTGAAACATAGAAGTAGATTAAAATAAATTGAAAAATTTACAAAGTGATACCGTAAAATAATCCGGTTATTTTGCTGATACCCAATAACAGAACTGTTTTCTTGTAAAAAAGTTGAAATTTGATTTATTAAACAACTTGCATTGGTTTACCTAGGATTTAATTCAAATATAGTTTAATGTATCAATAATTTAAGCCTTCCTATGAAGGATCTATTTTTTGTTTTTTTTTTTTTTTTTTTTTTTGGAAGTAGCGCAAAAAGATATGGTAGCCATTGTGGACGGACCAATGAAAACATTACATTTTAAGACAATCTTTGAGCAGCCCTTAAAATGCACAAATATTTTGAACTTTTGTGAGATGTTGTCCGATATAGACCTTCGTGGAACTTGAAACGTTTGGAAACAGCATTCTACAATGTGCTGCTACAAAATTTCAAAACGATACCAAGAATGCCTTTATGCTGTTCTTTTCGAAAAAGAAATATGGACAAATCGACTCCAAATTGTCTAAAACGGATTTTTGTCTAATCATACTTCGGGGCCCAATCCAATATTTTGAACGGAGTAACAGATTCGGCCCAAACTTTGTACTTTCTAAAATTTCTTTTGAACTTAAGTTCGCAGATAGTCAATATCGGCCAACGTTTCAGTGTAGCTCCCAAATAATAGTAATTTTAGATTTCATGTTTTTTTGAAGATTTTCAACACATTTTCCATTCGAATCAGGTTCATTTAATATTTCAAGTTATCATCTTACTGAAAACGGTACCTACCATTTTGACGTATTTTCAAGGCTTTGCCACGTTTTCCAACAAAATTAGATGTAAAATTTTGTTGTAGCCTCTATTAGCTAAATTTTCATGTAGCTCGGCTTTTAGATTTCTCTGTAGACAGGAAATATCCCAAGCAAATATATTGGTAAAGGTAGTAATTTATTCGGAACATCCACAATTGACAACATAAAGGCCCCAATAGTTCAAGAATCTCTCATTTTTTCGGCTCGTTCATACCTCCCGAAAAGATCACACATTTCTGACAACCCTGTAAATAAGTAAAAGGTTTTCAATTGTATAGTCCGAATTCGTCTGTCCCCCGCTGAAAGTCTTAATTTCTGACCTAAGGTCTGCCTCATATAAAAACTCTTACTTAAGGGTCCACTTTCGATGAACTAACTCAAATAACTCTCGTGCTATATACTATATGAATATCCGAGAATGTGTAAAAAAGTATCAGTCGGCTTTGCCGACACAGCCTCAGCCTATGAATCTTTCATCTACGGATAGATCGATTGTACATATTTAGGGCCTTTTCAGAATTTTGTGGCCCTTTTTGAACATTTGAACTTGCCGACAAAAATGTGGATTAGGATTAAAATTCAAAAGTGTTTCGGAGGAGTTTCTTAAAGGAATGGACCGACATAGTCCATTATGGAAGTGAATCTTATTTTGAGAGTCATATCTTTACGATAGATATCACGCCCACTAGTAATTTAAGTGGGTCATAATATAACTTTTGGGCCAGTATACCAGGAAGCATAATATGGCTGTAAGCAGGACCACAACGGACAGCATCGGTATACATTTGCAAAGACTTTCCGAACAGTCCCTAAACTGCACTTAGACACAAATGTTGAACATTTGTGGGGGAGGTACCCCCAAAGAGAGTACCGATATGGGCAATTTTAGATTTTAAATTAATTTGGACATAATATTAGGAAATCCAAAGTTTGGACCAAATTGGATGCTCCGTTCAAGAAATATGGTGTATACCATTTTAGTGAAATTTTTAAAATATTGGTGGGAAGTACCGGAAGTTGTGGACGGGTATTGCTCATCTTCGAACTGGAACTACTAAGAAGTATGGACTTGCCCCAGAAAAAACTTTTACCGTCGTAATTAAGGCAGCGAGCAAGTTGCTTCAACAGAAATCAAAGTGATTCGAACTTATCCGAAGTTTTGAGTGGGAGGTACCGGAAGGAGTGGACAAATACAGGCAATATTTTAACCTGATCTATATACGGTAGATATATTAGGATGTGAAAGTATGGACCAAATCAGTCACTCCCTTCAAGTGATATCGTGCGCAAAATTTTCCGAACATTTGTAAGGGAGGTACCTGAAGGAGTGAACCGATATAACACATCTTCGAAATTCAACTAAGTTTGGATAAAATATTTGGACCGAATCGTTTGATCCGTTCGAGAGGTTTCTTGAGCTCGAACCACTACACGCTGTGTCAAAGGGGTTTTTTGCAACTCTCAGGCTATTTTTTCAGGAAGTATGGACTTGCCCCTGATGAAACTTGTACCTTCGTATGGGGAGCACTGAATACAAGATGCTACAGCAAAAATCAAAGCGATTCGAGAGCAGATCCTAAACTGAACTTTTCCGAAATTCTGTGTGAGAGGTATCCGAAGGAGTGGATCGATTGAGTCCGTATTGGAATTTCATCTAAGTCTGCTAGAAATTTCACGATGTGCAAAGTATAAGCAAAATCGGTCACTCCCTTCAAGAGTTATCGTGCGCACATATTATCCGAACATGTTCGAACTTTTGTGGGGGAGGTACCGGAATGAGTGGACCGATATAACTCATTTTAGAACATAAATTAAGTTTGGACAATATATTACGAAAGCCAAATTTTGGACCGGTTGATCCGTTCGAGAGTTATCGTGCGCTCCAACCAGCCAGACAGACAGACGGACATGGCAAAATCAACTCAAAATTGTCTAAAACACATTTCGTCCAAACATACTTGGGGTCTAAAACCATTTTACCCATATGAAAGTGTATATACCCTCGTTAGCATAAATGCCGAGGGTATAAAAACAGGCCAAATTACCTATAGTGCATCCCCATCCCCATAAGTGTCTTCATCAGCAGACCGCCCGACTTCATCACCTCTGAACGCAGCATTTTCATCAATCATGGGAAAGCAAGGCGATCCAGATTCAGAGAGTTCTCCTATCACTGCTTCAAATAACTTGCCAACCCTTCTGATGCAGCCTCTGGTCACATACCTGTTGGTCAAATACCCGAATTGAGACCAAAACGTCCCAGCAGAAGCGACGGGATTAGCAAATGAGCGTGATGAGCTTCGTCGTACCAATCCCAGTGACACCAGATTCAGGGAGCTGACACTTGAAGTTAAGCGTTTGGTCGGTGAGCATAAACGGAGAATGTGGTTAAATCATCTGAAGAGTTGCAGCATTTGGAATTATTGAATTGTGGGTAACGATTAAGTCACTTTCTTACCCTGGAAAGATGGAAGATGTGGCCTCAGTCATGTTTGGCTGACTGATCCGAAGAGGTTCGCAAGTTATTTCAATTGACATTTTGTCGAGCACCTATGGAGTAACAGGGCGAAGGGAAGAATACTACGTCTCACTAGATCTTTTCCTGCCGGGGATGACCCACCACAATTTACAATGGATGATGTTGGGAATGTTACCAGCAACGCTAAATCATCCAAAGCGTTGGGACCTGATATAATCTCCACGGTAAAGCTGAAACAGCTGGAAGTGACCGGTGTCGAGTAACTCACTAAAGTTCTCAACCTGTCGCTAGCCAACCACATCGCTTCCGAATTCTTTAAAAGGGGCAGGGTGGTCCCGCTACTTAAGGTAGGCAAATATGCCAGCAAAGGTGAAGACTTTAATCCTCGCCATCGTCAGAAATAGCTATCCTGTAAGCAGCACAGCACTACAACAGCGCTGCACGCCAACTCCACACATATTAGTCGAGGACTTAATCAGAGCAATCCGTCCTCAATTTATCAAAAGCCTTCGGTACTATCAAGCACTCCACGCTGTTTGAGGACATTCAGCAGGTTACCCTCCGACCAAGCTTGAAACGATGGATAATTAATTATATGTGTAGACGCCAGTTGTACGTGGAATTCAGGAACAAGAAGTCCAAGCCCCGTAGAGTCAAACCGGGAGTTCCCCAAGGTGAGGTAATATCTCCGCAACTGTTTAACTTCTACCTCTCCTGTATTCCGACCCTCCAGACGGCATTGATATCATAACATATGTGGATGATTATACGTTCTTGGCTGAACTGATCTTACTACCTTTTTCCACGTGAGGAATATGCAAATATCCGCCACTAAATCTACGACCACTCTCACATTCACACAGCTATATGCGACAAGCTGAGATGTAGGAACAAGGTCTTCAAGATCCTAGCCGGCAGCACTTGGGGTGCAGATAAAGAAACCTTGTTGACCACATACAACGTGATAGGTCGTTCTATGGTAAGCTATGCGGTACCAGTTTGGTTCGCGAACATAAGTACAACGCGATGGGAAAATATTCAAACCTGTCAGAATGCCGCCCTGAAAACTGCAACATGGTGCCTACTCATGTCTTCAGTGGACCATCTACATGAGGAGACAAAGTTTCATCCAGTACAGCAACACAATGGCATGCTCTCGTTGCAGTAGTTGCTCGGGTGTTACTGTGAGAGCCTTCCTAATCACTATATAGTGGATAAGATTCCCCTACCCAGGCATTTCAGGATGAATCTTCATGGTCTAGAAAGAGAGCATTCACACGACGCTATAAACAACAACCGTGCGAATGCGGTCCTGGGAGAGCATCCCCCATCTATCGCAGCTGAGGAGCGACAGCTGCCACGACAAACCAGAGTAATTTTGGCTCAACTACGCTAGGGATGGTGCTGTCGTCTAAATTCCTATAGGACAAGAATCGATGACACCGTGCAAAACATCTGCCCAGCCTGTGGCGCATAGGCCCGCACGACAAACTGCACCTTTTCAACTCCCCTGCTCCCTCGAACGGAGCAAAATGGGCTGAGATATGACCATTCAAAACGAAGAACCCGTTGTGTTTTGTGTGTACAGGTAAAACTTAAAACGCGTTTTAAGTTAGAAATGGCATTTTTGAATCCGGTGCCAACAATAGCTCGAATACGAATAGACCAATCCTCATATATTTAGGATGATTTTTTGTGCGATTTTTGAAAAAACGGCAATTTTTCGTTGAAATCGAAGTTAAAATTTCGACATTTAATTTTTTTTTTTTAAATGTATAAGATTATTAGATTCTTATAACGCCCACAAATATATATGAAGATCGGTCCACTAGTTTTCGAGTTATAATTGGCAAGGCAAAATGCTTTTACAAAAAAAAAGTTTCGCATGTAGCCATTTACCACAAAAATATGCAATATTTTTCAACAACAAAAATTCTAAAAGGACTTTAAGATGTGCTCTTTCATTTGATCTACTTAAATATGTAGTTTCTATGAAAGAATTCACCCAACCATTAGTTTTTGTTGGTCTGCACAACTAGGGATAACACCTTAAGCGATGTTACAACAATAACAACAATCTCGCTTCCGGGGCATTCTCCTCTCTCCTTTTTTCACGAAAGCATTCTCATGCGTTACGTGTTGCTATGAGCTAGGGATGTGCCTCGAAGAATTTCTAGGGGCTTTAGAGGAGCAGAGAGTTCGACATTACACATAGACCGACACTTTTACAGGTCAGTCTTTTAGAGCCAAAACATTTGCATTTTTTAGATTTGTTAGAAAAACAATTTTCAAGGAAAGTTAGTCGACATGTCATATTTTTTCTCCATTTCCTGTAAAGAATTTTCCAGAAAACATACGCAGAAATCGGAAAATATAACCTTATTCTAATTCTACCCGTGGTTTGTTGAGCTCGTAAGAAAGAATTTTTCCCACATTCTAACGTGTCAGACCAACCAGCATGAGTGTGATGACATTTTCTTATAGCTGATGAATAGTAAGAGAGCATGCTGTGTTACATTTCTTCCCCACAATGGACCCCTGGGATCATTCGCTAACAGTTACAAATACCCTAAGATCGATATTATGGCATCTACAAAGCAGTGAGATGCCCTCAGATTATTTGAAATTTCCAATAGAAAAGGGAGAAAAAGAATGCGATTAGCATAATGTCTGCTTCATGTGTTAGAAAAAAAAGAAGAAAGAAAAATCAACACTGCCCCAAGGAGTTAAAACATAATTGGAGAAATAAAAACTCAATGTACAGTGTAAACCAAGGGAGTTGAAGACAACATGGCTGGGTGTTCTTACCTGAAAACTGCATTACACATCTGACATTGTAATGCAATTGTTAGGCAATGCTGACTAACTGACTTTGCCAGTCACCCAGTCAGTCAGCCAGCCATCCAGCGAGATATGCTGCATTACTGCTTCACCCTTCGACAAACAATTAAAGAAATTCGATACAACTGGGAATTGACGATTTCAATTCCTTTAGGCGTTTGTCCTTTTGGGCTTCACATTTACCCTGTAATACCAGCTCTGTTTGTGGTATGTTTTATTTCCGTTTAACACAACGGATGGCGAAGGGGGAAACGATTTTTCGCAAAAACAAAAATTAAATTACATTACAACAACAACAAACAAACAAATATTCCCAAGTGCAAACATTGTTGCTGCTGTTGTTGTTTAATGTAACGAACTGGAAAATTATTGTTGTAATTACCAAACGGACACCAACAAGCTAAAGTCAAGCAGGGCGATAATTATCATTAAATATTGGACTGAAGGTGTATGGATTTCGTATTCAAGTCCCCCCTTTCTATGTCTCAAAATGTGATAC
The DNA here is from genome assembly GCF_047663935.1 of Musca autumnalis. Classification (NCBI taxonomy): domain Eukaryota; kingdom Metazoa; phylum Arthropoda; class Insecta; order Diptera; family Muscidae; genus Musca; species Musca autumnalis. The sequence goes on along the minus strand of NW_027411755.1, from coordinate 8,533,232 downwards.
TACCAAACTGACCGCCATGGCTGATTTACCCCCACTAATACGATACCATATATTGGTGGCCCATTGATAAGTGCCAAAGCATTGCGGTTAAAGCATCAGGTTACCCCACAATTGGCCGAAACATAAAGTAAAGATGATGATGATGACGTTGTTGTTTGCTATGCTTTACTATTATTGCATGGTCGACCATCATTCGTTTTATTGCACTCACTTCGCACGTAATTAAAAAAGGTCTGATTTATTTCTGTTATTTCCTAGCAATGTTGCTTGCTGTCCGGAGCAGGCCAGAGGGGAGGATGTATGGTTGTGCAAGGAAAAATGCTTGTCACATAAAAAAAATACTCATATTTCAAGTTCTGCTAATTGAATTAATGTGATCTCTCTCCTCTCAAGCGACTATTTTAGTTACATATTTAAGGGCAGCAAGCAATAATGTTTAGCTGCTGCCTTAACCATGGAGGTAACAAACAGCAAGCGGCAGTGGACTGATGACAGCTGACAGTGGTTAAGGTAGATGGGGAAGAAAATTTGTAACTTGAGTCTCACAAAACCAACTGGAATAGTATTTTAAGAACATTCTGTGACACACTGTCAGAGCATCAAACGTAGATTTTTCAAAAAATATTTTCAGAATATCCACCATGTTTTTTTTTTTAGAATATTTTTGGCCACAATTCGATCATCAAATGTGGATTGATGAAATAATATTGTGTGGTCTACTGTCAGCCCATAAAACGTGGATTTTTAAAAAATATTTTCTGACCCACTGTAAGCCGATACTATGTGGATCTTTTTAAGAATACTTACTTACTTTTTAAGAAGAATTACTGACCCACTATCAGGCCACCAAACGTGGAGTTTTTAAAGAATATTTTTTACCCTCTACCAGTCATCGATTTTTAACGAATTTTTTTACCGTCTATCAGACCCACAAACATAGATATTTTAAAGAATATTTTGTGACCCTATATCAGACCACCAAATGTGGATTTTTTAAAGAATATTTTGTGACCCTCCAACAGACCACCAAATATGGATTTTTTAAAGAATATTTTGTGACCATATATCAGACCACCAAACGCGTTTTTTAAAGAATATTTTGTGGCCCTCCAGCAGACCAAAAAATGTGGATTTTTTAAAAAACATTTTGTGGCCCTCCAACAGTCCAATTAATGTCGATTTTTAAAGAATATTTTGTGACCATATACCAAACCACCAAACGAGGATTTTTTAAAGAATATTTTTTACCCTCTATCAGACGTCCAAACGTGGTTTTTTAAAGAATATTTTGTGTCCCTCCAACAGACCACCAAATGTCAATTTTTTAAAGAATATTTTGTGACCCTCAATCAGAACACCAAACGTGGATTTTTAAAAGAATATTTTGTGACCCTCTATCAGACCACCAAACCTGAATTTTTTAAAGAATATTTTAAATGAAAGGGTGCTTCTATAGACCTCTTCTAAAAGAAAGCGTGCTTCTATAGACCCTTTTCTGAAGGAAAGTGTGCTTCTATAGACCCTTTTCTGAAGGAAAGGGTGCTTCTATAGACCCTTTTCTGAAGAAAAGGGTGCTTCTATAGACCCTTTTCTGAAGGAAAGGATGCTTCTATAGACCCTTTTCTGAAGGAAAGGGTGCTTCTATAGACCCATTTCTGAAGGAAAGGGTGCTTCTATAAACCCTTCTGAAAGTAAGGGTGCTTCTATAGACCCCTTCTGAAAGAAAGGGTGCTTCTATAGACCCCTTCTGAAAGAAAGGGTGCTTCTATAGACCCCTTCTGAAAAAAGGGTGCTTCTATAGACCCCTTCTGAAAGAAAGGGTGCTTCTATAGACCCTTTTCTGAAGGAAAGGGTGCTTCTATAGACCCTTTTCTGAAGAAAAGGGTGCTTCTATAGAACCTTTTCTGAAGGAAAGGGTGCTTCTATAGACCCTTTTCTGAAGGAAAGGGTGCTTCTACAGACCCTTTTCTGAAGGAAAGGGTGCTTCTATAGACCCTTTTCTGAAGGAAAGGGTGCTTCTATAGACCCTTTTCTGAAGGAAAGGGTGCTTCTACAGACCCTTTTCTGAAGGAAAGGGTGCTTCTATAGACCCTTTGCTGAAGGAAAGGGTGCTTCTATAGACCCTTTTCTTAAGGAAAGGGTGCTTCTGTAGACCCTTTTCTGAAGGAAAGGGTGCTTCTATAGACCCTTTTCTGAAGGAAAGGGTGCTTCTACATACCCTTTTCTGAAGGAAAGGGTGCTTCTATAGACCCTTTTCTCAAGGAAAGGGTGCTTCTATAGACCCTTTTCTCAAGGAAAGGGTGCTTCTATAGACCCTTTTCTCAAGGAAAGGGTGCTTCTATAGACCCTTTTCTCAAGGAAAGGGTGCTTCTATAGACCCTTTTCTCAAGGAAAGGGTGCTTCTATAGACCCTTTTCTGAAGGAAAGGGTGCTTCTATAGGCCCTTTTCTCTAGGAAAGGGTGCTTCTATAGACCCTTTTCTGAAGGAAAGGGTGCTTCTATAGACCCTTATCTCAAGGAAAGGGTGCTTCTATAGACCCTTTTCTCAAGGCAAGGGTGCTTCTATAGACCCTTTTCTGAAGGAAAGGGTGCTTCTATAGACCCTTATCTCAAGGAAAGGGTGCTTCTATAGACCCTTTTCTCAAGGCAAGGGTGCTTCTATAGACCCTTTTCTCAAGGAAAGGGTGCTTCTATAGACCCTTTTCTGAAGGAAAGGGTGCTTCTATAGGCCCTTTTCTCTAGGAAAGGGTGCTTCTATAGACCCTTTTCTGAAGGAAAGGGTGCTTCTATAGACCCTTATCTCAAGGAAAGGGTGCTTCTATAGACCCTTTTCTCAAGGCAAGGGTGCTTCTATAGACCCTTTTCTGAAGGAAAGGGTGCTTCTATAGACCCTTATCTCAAGGAAAGGGTGCTTCTATAGACCCTTTTCTCAAGGCAAGGGTGCTTCTATAGACCCTTTTCTCAAGGAAAGGGTGCTTCTATAGACCCTTTTCTCAAGGAAAGGGTGCTTCTATAGACCCTTTTCTCAAGGAAAGGGTGCTTCTATAGACCCTTTTCTCAAGGAAAGGGTGCTTCTATAGACCCTTTTCTCAAGGAAAGGGTGCTTCTATAGACCCTTTTCTCAAGGAAAGGGTGCTTCTATAGACCCTTTTGTCAAGGAAAGGGTGCTTCTATAGACCCTTTTCTCAAGGAAAGGGTGCTTCTATAGACCCTTTTCTCACGGAAAGGGTGCTTCTATAGACCCTTTTCTCAAGGAAAGGGTGCTTCTATAGACCCTTTTCTCAAGGAAAGGGTGCTTCTATAGACCCTTTTCTCAAGGAAAGGGTGCTTCTATAGACCCTTTTCTCAAGGAAAGGGTGCTTCTATAGACCCTTTTCTCAAGGAAAGGGTGCCTCTATAGACCCTTTTCTCAAGGAAAGGGTGCTTCTATAGACCCTTTTCTCAAGGAAAGGGTGCCTCTATAGACCCTTTTCTCAAGGAAAGGGTGCTTCTATAGACCCTTTTCTCAAGGAAAGGGTGCTTCTATAGACCCTTTTCTCAAGGAAAGGGTGCTTCTATAGACCCTTTTCTCAAGGAAAGGGTGCTTCTATAGACCCTTTTCTCAAGGAAAGGGTGCTTCTATAGACCCTTTTCTCAAGGAAAGGGTGCTTCTATAGACCCTTTTCTCAAGGAAAGGGTGCTTCTATAGACCCTTTTCTCAAGGAAAGGGTGCTTCTATAGACCCTTTTCTCAAGGAAAGGGTGCTTCTATAGACCCTTTTCTCAAGGAAAGGGTGCTTCTATAGACCCTTTTCTTAAGGAAAGTGCTTCTATAGACCCTTTTCTTAAGGAAAGTGCTTCTATAGACCCTTTTCTCAAGGAAAGGGTGCTTCTATAGACCCTTTTCTCAAGGAAAGGGTGCTTCTATAGACCCTTTTCTCAAGGAAAGGGTGCTTCTATAGACCCTTTTCTCAAGGAAAGGGTGCTTCTATAGACCCTTTTCTCAAGGAAAGGGTGCTTCTATAGACCCTTTTCTCAAGGAAAGGGTGCTTCTATAGACCCTTTTCTCAAGGAAAGGGTGCTTCTATAGACCCTTTTCTCAAGGAAAGGGTGCTTCTATAGACCCTTTTCTCAAGGAAAGGGTGCTTCTATAGACCCTTTTCTCAAGGAAAGGGTGCTTCTATAGACCCTTTTCTCAAGGAAAGGGTGCTTCTATAGACCCTTTTCTCAAGGAAAGGGTGCTTCTATAGACCCTTTTCTCAAGGAAAGGGTGCTTCTATAGACCCTTTTCTCAAGGAAAGGGTGCTTCTATAGACCCTTTTCTCAAGAAAAGGGTGCTTCTATAGACCCTTTTCTCAAGGAAAGGGTGCTTCTATAGACCCTTTTCTCAAGGAAAGGGTGCTTCTATGACCCTTTTCTCAAGGAAAGGGTGCTTCTATAGACCCTTTTCTCAAGAAAAGGGTGCTTCTATAGACCCTTTTCTCAAGGAAAGGGTGCTTCTATAGACCCTTTTCTCAAGGAAAGGGTGCTTCTATAGACCCTTTTCTCAAGGAAAGGGTGCTTCTATAGACCCTTTTCTCAAGGAAAGGGTGCTTCTATAGACCCTTTTCTCAAGGAAAGGGTGCTTCTATAGACCCTTTTCTCAAGGAAAGGGTGCTTCTATAGACCCTTTTCTCAAGGAAAGGGTGCTTCTATAGACCCTTTTCTCAAGGAAAGGGTGCTTCTATAGACCCTTTTCTCAAGGAAAGGGTGCTTCTATAGACCCTTTTCTCAAGGAAAGGGTGCTTCTATAGACCCTTTTCTCAAGGAAAGGGTGCTTCTATAGACCCTTTTCTCAAGGAAAGGGTGCTTCTATAGACCCTTTTCTCAAGGAAAGGGTGCCTCTATAGACCCTTTTTTAAGGAAAGGGTGCTTCTATAGACCATTTTCTCAAGGAAAGGGTGCTTCTATAGACCCTTTTCTCAAGGAAAGGGTGCTTCTATAGACCCTTTTCTCAAGGAAAGGGTGCTTCTATAGACCCTTTTCTCAAGGAAAGGGTGCCTCTATAGACCCTTTTCTCAAGGAAAGGGTGCTTCTATAGACCCTTTTCTCAAGGAAAGGGTGCTTCTATAGACCCTTTTCTCAAGGAAAGGGTGCTTCTATAGACCCTTTTCTCAAGGAAAGGGTGCTTCTATAGACCCTTTTCTCAAGGAAAGGGTGCTTCTATAGACCCTTTTCTCAAGGAAAGGGTGCTTCTATAGACCCTTTTCTCAAGGAAAGGGTGCTTCTATAGACCCTTTTCTCAAGGAAAGGGTGCTTCTATAGACCCTTTTCTCAAGGAAAGGGTGCCTCTATAGACCCTTTTTTAAGGAAAGGGTGCTTCTATAGACCCTTTTCTCAAGGAAAGGGTGCTTCTATAGACCCTTTTCTCAAGGAAAGGGTGCCTCTATAGACCCTTTTCTCAAGGAAAGGGTGCTTCTATAGACCCTTTTCTCAAGGAAAGGGTGCTTCTATAGACCCTTTTCTCAAGGAAAGGGTGCCTCTATAGACCCTTTTCTCAAGGAAAGGGTGCTTCTATAGACCCTTTTCTCAAGGAAAGGGTGCTTCTATAGACCCTTTTCTCAAGGAAAGGGTGCTTCTATAGACCCTTTTCTCAAGGAAAGGGTGCTTCTATAGACCCTTTTCTCAAGGAAAGGGTGCTTCTATAGACCCTTTTCTCAAGGAAAGGGTGCTTCTATAGACCCTTTTCTCAAGGAAAGGGTGCTTCTATAGACCCTTTTCTCAAGGAAAGGGGCTTCTATAGACCCTTTTCTCAAGGAAAGGGTGCTTCTATAGACCCTTTTCTCAAGGAAAGGGTGCTTCTATAGACCCTTTTCTCAAGGAAAGGGTGCTTCTATAGACCCTTTTCTCAAGGAAAGGGTGCTTCTAGAGACCCTTTTCTCAAGGAAAGGGTGCTTCTATAGACCCTTTTCTCAAGGAAAGGGTGCTTCTATAGACCCTTTTCTCAAGGAAAGGGTGCTTCTATAGACCCTTTTCTCAAGGAAAGGGTGCTTCTATAGACCCTTTTCTCAAGGAAAGGGTGCTTCTATAGACCCTTTTCTCAAGGAAAGGGTGCTTCTATAGACCCTTTTCTCAAGGAAAGGGTGCTTCTATAGACCCTTTTCTCAAGGAAAGGGTGCTTCTATAGACCCTTTTCTCAAGGAAAGGTGCTTCTATAGACCCTTTTCTCAAGGAAAGGGTGCTTCTATAGACCCTTTTCTCAAGGAAAGGGTGCTTCTATAGACCCTTTTCTCAAGGAAAGGGTGCTTCTATAGACCCTTTTCTCAAGGAAAGGGTGCTTCTATAGACCCTTTTCTCAAGGAAAGGGTGCTTCTATAGACCCTTTTCTCAAGGAAAGGGTGCTTCTATAGACCCTTTTCTCAAGGAAAGGGTGCTTCTATAGACCCTTTTCTCAAGGAAAGGGTGCTTCTATAGACCCTTTTCTCAAGGAAAGGGTGCTTCTATAGACCCTTTTCTCAAGGAAAGGGTGCTTCTATAGACCCTTTTCTCAAGGAAAGGGTGCTTCTATAGACCCTTTTCTCAAGGAAATGGTGCTTCTATAGACCCTTTTCTCAAGGAAAGGGTGCTTCTATAGACCCTTTTCTCAAGGAAAGGGTGCTTCTGTAGACCCTTTTCTGAAGGAAAGGGTGCTTCTATAGACCCTTTTCTGAAGGAAAGGGTGCTTCTATAGACCCTTTTCTGAAGGAAAGGGTGCATCTATAGACCCTTCTCTGAAGGAAAGGGTGCTTCTATAGACCCTTTTCTGAAGGAAAGGGTGCTTCTATAGACCCTTTTCTGAAGGAAAGGGTGCTTGTATAGACCCTTTTCTGAAGGAAAGGGTGCTTCTATAGACCCTTTGCTGAAGGAAAGGGTGCTTCTGTAGACCCTTTTCTGAAGGAAGGGTGCTTCTATAGACACTTTTCTGAAGGAAAGGGTGCTTCTATAGACCCTTTTCTGAAGGAAGGGTGCTTCTATAGACACTTTTCTGAAGGAAAGGGTGCTTCTATAGACCCTTTTCTGAAGGAAAGGGTGCTTCTACAGACCCTTTTCTGAAGGAAAGGGTGCTTCTATAGACCCTTTTCTGAAGGATAGGGTGCTTCTATAGACCCTTTTCTGAAGGATAGGGTGCTTCTATAGACCCTTTTCTGAAGGATAGGGTGCTTCTATAGACCCTTTTCTGAAGGAAAGGGTGCTTCTATAGACCCTTTTCTAAAGGAAAGGGTGCTTCTATAGACCCTTTTCTGAAGGAAAGGGTGCTTCTATAGACCCTTTTCTGAAGGAAAGGGTGCTTCTATAGACCCTTTTCTGAAGGAAAGGGTGCTTCTATAGACCCTTTTCTGAAGGAAGGGGTGCTTCTATAGACCCTTTTCTGAAGGAAAGGGTGCATCTATAGACCTTTTTCTAAAGGAAAGGGTGCTTCTACAGACCCTTTTCTGAAGGAAAGGGTGCTTCTATAGACCCTTTTCTGAAGGAAAGGGTGTTTATATAGACACTTTTTTGAAGGAAAGTGTGCTTCTATAGACCCTTTTCTGAAGGAAAGGGTGCTTCTATAGACCCTTTTCTGAAGGAAAGGGTGCTTCTATAGACCCTTTTCTGAAGGAAGGGGTGCTTCTATAGACCCTTTTCTGAAGGAAAGGGTGCATCTATAGACCTTTTTCTAAAGGAAAGGGTGCTTCTACAGACCCTTTTCTGAAGGAAAGGGTGCTTCTATAGACCCTTTTCTGAAGGAAAGGGTGCTTCTATAGACCCTTTTCTGAAGGAAAGGGTGCTTCTATAGACCCTTTTCTGAAGGAAAGGGTGCTTCTATAGACCCTTTTCTGAAGGAAAGGGTGCTTCTATAGACCCTTTTCTGAAGGAAAGGGTGCTTCTATAGACCCTTTTCTGAAGGAAAGGGTGCTTCTATAGACCCTTTTCTGAAGGAAAGGGTGCTTCTGTAGTCCCTTTTCTGAAGGAAAGGGTGGTTCTATAGACCCTCTTCTGAGGGAAAGGGTGCTTCTATAGACCCTTTTCTGAAGGAAATGGTGGTTCTATAGACCCTTTTCTGAAGGAAATGGTGCTTCTATAGACATTTTTCTGAAGGAAAGGGTGCTTCTATAGAACCTTTCTGAAGGAAAGGGTGCTTCTATAGAACCTTTCTGAAGGAAAGGGTGCTTCTATAGAACCTTTCTGAAAGAAAGGGTGCTTCTATAGAACCTTTCTGAAAGAAAGGATGTTTCTGTAAACCCCTTCTGAAAGAACGGGTACTTCTTTAGACCCTTTCAGAAAGAAAGGGTGCCTCCATAGACCTTCTCTGAAAGAAAGGGTGCCTCTATAGACCCTCTCTGAAAGAAAGGGTACGTCTATAGACCCTTTATGAAAAAAGGGTGCCTCCATAGACCCTTTCTGAAAGAGAGGGTGCTTCTATAGGACCTTTTCGAAAGAAAGGTTGCTTCTATAGACACTTTCTGAAAGAAAGGGTGTTTCTATGGTCCTATTCTGAAAGAACGGGTGCTTCTATAGGACCTTTTCGAAAGAAAGGTTGCTTCTATAGACACTTTCTGAAAGAAAGGGTGTTTCTATGGTCCTATTCTGAAAGAACGGGTGTTTCTATGATCCCTTTCTGAAAGAAAGGGTGCTTCTATAGAGCCTTTATGAAAGGAAGGGTGCTTCTATAGACCCTTTCTGAAATGAATGGTGCTTCTAAGGACCCTTTCTTAAAGAAAAGCTGCTTCTATAAACCCTTTCTAAAAGAAAGGATGCTTTTATAGACCCTTTCTGAAGGAAAGGGTGTTTCTATTGTCCCATTCTGAAAGAAAGGGTGCTTCTATACACCAGTTCTGAACGAAAGGGTTCCTCTATAAACCTTTTCTGAAAGAATGTGTGTCTCTATAGATCCTTTATGAAAGAAAAGGTGCTTCTATAGATCCTTTCTTAATGACCCCTTTCTGAGATTTTTATAGGACCCTCTAACAGACCACCATCATTGAAATCCCCGGATACCACTGTCTCAATTTGTAACCCCCTGCCTCTTTAAATGACAATTTTATTTGTTGTCTCTATTTTCTGCTATCTTAGGCAAACGCTTTACGCTTGAAAACATTTGCTTGTTATCGCATTGTCAGTTAGTAGCAATCCAAGTAATGCACATACGCCAGGTGTAGAAGTGGAAGGGGCGGGGAGCTGACATTGAAATGTATTCCAATTCCTGTTACCGAACATCATTATAACAATTGCCCTCCCTTGGCTGCGCCATCATCACCAAACCAGCCAACCATATTCATTACCGAAGAAGAAACCTTCCGCCGATAACATACCAACATACAGCCAGTACCGAGTAGCTCTGTCGTCTGATGGTTGGACATTCGTACGAGAAATATGCCAACGACGCAAGTAAGGTAAAACGTACGCTCATGGGTTTCGGAAGCTGTGGTTGCAATGTCATTTCCTTTTTGCCATGTAACCCAGTAACTTTTGTCAAAGTAAATTGCCAGCCAGAGGAGAGTGCAAGTGCACTTCTCTTGTGGCAAAATGTTTTACATTGCGGCAGACTTGTATCGGGTTTTTTCCCATGCCCCATGCAAAGGGTGTTTCTTAAAGACCAACCGTATGTTAATGGGTTTTCAATTTGCTAACACTAAATATCTGCCAAGGGTGCTGGCAATACATATTCTGTCACCCATTTCACATACCCATATGAAATTTAAGCGCTGCAGCACTCCGTCGGCTTGTGTGAGAGAGCATTAACCAAATCAACCGCAAATGAATGCATTTAGTTGTCAGTTATTTTCGTCGTCGTCGTTGGCATGTCCTCTTCATGGTCGAAAGGTTTCTTCTTCATTTGGTGAGTTGTTTTGTTTTTCCATTTTTTTGTCTCCTCTGTCCTCTTACAACCGATGACATCCTTTTTAATGTGACACCACTCAAGTAACAGTGGCGTTTTGTTGGATTTTCGTCCCTTATCTGTGTATTAGTTGTACAACAACCACAAACGATTCCTATGAAACGTTCGTTTGTTGTATTCTTTCCTTTCATTTCTGCTTCAACTGCTGTTTGCGGTTTTTGTCATTTTGATTTCAATTATTCGCTGACAATAATGAAAATTGCTGTGTTGCTACCTCCTTGGAACGAACATCAGTTGACATCTGATGCCCAAGATTTTTGTGAGGATGCTACACTAAATTCATGCGAGGAAGTTAATCAAAAAAACTGTCTTCATAATCAATCGAACAAAATTTATGGTTGACTGAAATTTGTTTTGTGTGGAAAAATAAGGTCACCATAACAATGACACATAAACATTCCAATATAGGGTTGATGCGGAATTTGTGGTAGAATATTTTTGGGAATATGATTTTTTTTAAATAATAATTATCAATACTTGACCTTAAATATGCGTTTATGGAATATGATCTCCTCGAATGGTTTGGTTTTTATGGGATGCGCATTATTAATTAAAATCTCAAAAATATTAATTAAAATATGAGAGCTTGGAAAAAGGATTTTTGATAACGGTAACGAGGAATACATAATTACAAAAACGTTAAATATGCTTTAATCGAAGTACCGACCATGTGATAATCTACACAACGACATCATTCATTTAGTGACTTATGAATGACATCAGAATCAATACGACGGAATAATTTTTGAAACATCTGTTGACGGATCCAATCGATATTATAAAAGGAATACAACATTGTCAACTGCAATATTCCGTGGACAGACTCAAAAGCCCCAAAGGTATTGGATTCTATCTGAATGTAATATTCCTCTGCTTAGATTATATTATATGGTTTTTATTAAAGTGAAGATTTTCATCTCGTCTTAGTTATATAAAGCAAAATGGCGTCAAGCTACGCCAATATTTAAATTTTAGCATTTTGTACATATTAGACGTTTTTCATACCTGTTTCGGTTGGTTATCGTAGAATTTTTTAAAGTTTTTGGGCCATTATGCCAATATCCATGCAAATAACTTCAAACAACATTATATCGAAGTAAACAAGACCGCAGGTTGACGCAGGGGACGAAAGATACCAAGGAACGGTCCTGACCGGCTTTAACATGGCAAAGTCCAGGATTTATCTTGGTCCCTCTTTCATCTCAAGTAGACACTGACCTCTCCGTGGTGTACCCTGGGGTAGCTGCCTTCAACACCCGTTAAAGGTAGTGAGCTAAAATGTGCCGCGCGTTCACCCATAAGAACGCTAAAAACATGGGTTTGGGCGCAGGGCTAGTAACCCTCCCTACTATGAAAAAACAAAGGAAAAGAAAAACAAATCCCTCTAAAGTTGACGACCCCCGCAAACGTTTTAAGGACCATGACCTGGGAATCTGCACCTGGAATGTTCGCACTCTTTATAGAAAAGGTGCAGTTTACGCATTGGCAGATGTACTTGAAAAGCACTACCATACAGGAAATACGATGGAATGGGAAAGGCGTCACTACAATACCTAAAGGTGACGCTCTGTATTATAGCTGGCATGACATAAAGCATGAGTTTGGTTGCGGATTTGTAGTTGTTCGGAGGTTAAAACACCTGGTCTTTAGCTTCACACCAGTGAATGAAAGACTTGCTACAATTCGAATAAAAGCAAAATTCTTCAACATCAGCTTTATTTGGGCTCATGCTCCCACTGAAGACAAGGACGAACTGACCAATGATATATTTTATGAGCGCTTAGAAGAAACATATGACCGTTGTCCTGCCCATGGCACTAAAATTATTCTAGGCGATTTTAATGCCAAAATTGGAAAGGAAAATATCTTTGGCCCAACAGTTGGAAAATTCAGTCTCCACAGTGAAACATCTGACAATGGTATGAGGCTGATTGACTTCGCAGCGGCAAAAAACATGGTAGTTAGCAGCACCAGATTTCAACATCTCGACATCCATAAGGGCACCTGGCTGTCTCCAGATCAGAAAACAAAAATCAAATTGATCACGTTGTGATAGATGGAAGACATTCATCAAGCGTGTTGGATGTACGATCGTTCCGAGGCGCAAACATAGCAAAGAAAGTACGAACAGACACAACACGAAAGTTAGACATCGGTAAGCTGCAATCACAACAGATAGCCACAGCATATTCCACTCAACTAGCCCAATTGCTTAATCAAAGCACTCCTCACCCCGATAACATATCAGCGCAATGGCAAATCATTGCCCACTCCATGCAAACAGCCGCAAAATCCATACTTGGATACCAAAGACCTCCACCAAGGAATCCATGGTATGATCAGGTGTGTCGTGCTGCTACCGAAGAGAAAAATGCGGCATATAGGGCTACTTTACAATCTGTAGCAACGCGTAGCGGACGAGAGAGATATCGGGAGAAAAGGAGAGAGGAGAAACGTCTTTTCCGCAGGAAAAAGAGAGAGATGGAAAAGCGGGAGTGTGAAAAAATCGACATGTACAGGAACCAGAATGAAGTCCGAAAATTCTACCAAAGAGTCAAGCATCAAACTGATGGCTTTGGTACAGGCAAATCCTCCTGTAAAGACAAGCAAGGTAATTCGATACAGATAGTGTACTCAGGATATGGAAAGAACATTTTTCAAAACTGCCTACTCCCTATTGCTTACAAGATCGTGTCGGGTATATTGTGCGAACGACTAAAACCTATGTTCAACGAAATAATTGGACCATACCAATGCGGCTTTAGACCTGTCAAGTCCACCATTGACCAGATATTTACCCTGCGGCAAATCCTGGAGAACACCCAAGAGATGAAGATCGACACCTACCACCTTTTTGTCGATTATAAAGCAGCCTTCGACAGCCCGCTGCGTTCAAAGGTATTCCAAGCCATGTCTGAATTTGGTATCCCCGCAAAGCTCATCCGGCTTTGTAAAATGACTTTAACTGACAGGAGGTCCTCGGTTATAATAGGAAAGAACCTCTCCGAAGAGTTTTGTACCAAAAGAGGTTTCAGACAAGGAGACAGCCTTTCGTGTGATCTCTTCAACATCCTGCTGGAAAAGGTTATACGAGAGGCAAACATCAAAAGAAGTGGCACAATCTACACCAATAGCCACATGTTACTTGCTTATGCTGATGATATAGACATCATGGGCCGATCAGTAAAAGAAGTAACTGATACCTTTATGAAGGTCGAAGGAGAATCTGCTAAAGTGGGTCTGGCGGTAAACGGTTAGAAGACCAAGTTAATGGTGTCGACGCGCAATGCGTCCATTGCATTCTGGCCTTCTATGACTGGATTTCCCGGTCATATATGAGAATAGCTTCTAGCCTTTCCCACGAAAATGTCTTCTATGCGACCTATGAAATGTCAATCTTGTTTTTTCAGACAAGTTTTCCTTGAAAATACCTGGTTTTCTCTGATAACACCTTCCGAACAGGAATTCTGGTTTTCCACGAGAAGAACTTTCTTATCTGAGAGCAGCATATTGTTTTCTATTAGAATGTATATTTGCCTTCTATGAAAAGCCAACTGACAACCTGTGACTAGAATTGCTTGTCTTTAATGAGTTAACCGGCGGTCTCTCCATGAGAAGACATTCTGATTTCAGCTTTTCCCACTAAAATACCTTCAAACCTTCTATGGGATAAGATTCTTGTTCTATGCGATATAACAGGTCCTCCTCCTTGTCTTTTAAGAGAATAGCTTCCGATCGTGCATGAACACGGGTTCTGATTTTCCATGAGAAGACATTTCATTTCTGGGAGTAGCATATTTATTTTCTATGAGAAGGTATTTTTGCCTTCTATGAAGGGTTTCCCATGAGAAGCCTTGCTTGTCTTTAATGAGTAAAACTTTTTGACCTTCTATGATCAAAAATTGTGAACTTCTATTAGAAGAATGTCTGTTCTCTTGTGAGAAGAACTTCTATGCTTCATGGGGACCTTCTAGCCACTTGCCTGAAGGTATTCTGATTGTGATTCTGATATGTTTTAGTCTTTGCCTAAACACAAAACAACAGACGAACTAAAATCCAGTTTCAAAATTCATGTTCTTTTATAAGATCTTCAGATATATGTTCTACCTGAAACCTTCAAATCGAGTTTCTTTAGACGACCTTCTTGTTCTATAGATGTTCAGATGTTCGTTCTACTTGGAGACATTATGATCTTCTGTGGTTATATCAATGGCAGTGGTAGGTGGTTCATACGACACCGTTATTCACCGCAAAGACATATTGGACCATCAACCATTCGAAGATTTTTTCAAACACACCATGTTATGCCTCTACTTGCCAAAGTACCCATGCTTCGGATTCATGTCTAAAGAACGGATAATATGAGTGTGTGGTAAAGTGTGATTTTTGGCTGATGAGAGGTGATTTTGATTTTAAACTGTTTATTTAGACCAGGGCTGTATTTTCACAGTCTAGAGATAGTCCGAGTGTACTGGACTTTTAGCGTATTGTAGGCATAAAGTTGGGTTGCCTTTTGTAGACCCCATTTTCACTGGATATCTTCTGTAAGTTAGTAGTATTCTACATAATCGTATTAATTTTGCAGGTATGCCAAACTCTGACCTGGATTGGATGGAACACATTTAGCCCTATTTGGCTATTTATAGTCGACCAATAGGCGGTATATGTCGATCTGTTTTTCATGGGTAAAGTGACGATTTGCTCTGTTTTAAATTTGCCATTTTTAAAAAGGTATTTTTAACATACTAATTGTGGCTATGAAGGTTATAGCCACCAGGTAAACCAAATTTTGGCGCCAACATTTTCCAATTGTATGCACATCCGCTTTGCACGCTAAAGGTCGTGAGTTCGATACCCCGGCCAGGCAACATCAAATTTTTAACGGTGGCGAAATGCCCCTCAGTAAGGTTGTCGACATTTCCTGAGTATTATACCCTTGTAAAACGTTCCTAGAAGGGGTGGACTCGGCGATAAACAATAGGTCCCATATCATTAAGCTAATATGAATCGGGGTACACTCATTGATATGACAGAAGACTCCCTCGTTTCGCTTGGGACATGAAAAGATTTTCTATATAAATATTTTCTGGTTTTCCATGCCAAGGCCTCTTGATTTTCTGCGAATGAAGCTTTATCTTATCACAAGCAGGGTTTCTTTGAAGAAGTCTACGGTCTATACATGAAAGGAGTGCCCTGTATTTTATAAGAAAACCTGCAGACTCTCAAGTAGAGATGACCTTCCGGTTTTCTTTGACCTTCTCACCTCCTACAAGAAAAACGTGATGGCCTCAATGAGAAAAGTTTCTGCGCTCTTACTACAAGAACTTCTGTGCTTCTATGAGAACCATCTGGTCATCTACGTGAAGGTATTCTGGATTTCTATATTATGAGCTGTTCTTCTTGTTTGCTATGAGAGACCATGGCTTCTCTGTCCTAGAACTTTTTGTTTTTCAAATGCAAATGTGTTTTTTTTTTTTTTTTGCTTAACTAACAGTGAAACCAGGTCACGTAATTTGGTGACAGTGTGGGTTCGAGTCCTAAACGAGAAAATCTATAAAAAATCATTAAAAATTATCATCGCCCTAACAGGCAAAATTTCAAAAAATATGGCGTGAATAATGTTTTGTCAGATACTTATATAATTCTACTATAGGAGAAAAAAATATGATAATAAAAAACAATTAATTTTTATATGCAATTGTAATAATTTATTGCCTCTCTCGCAGACAAACATTTGTAATGAAAACAAGTTTTTTTCCAAATGGCTTCAATTGTCCACTCTGAAGACAAATTGTGCAATTATCTTTTTTCTTGTAAAATCCAACTTCTTTATAACATAACCAGGACATTTAACATTTGGAGTGTTGAATGTGAAGATTAATTCCCACAAAAATGTGTGTAAAACAGGATGATCCTGCGGACGCAAGAATTTTAACTTTAACACATTCATTTTAATGGCAAATGTACGTTAACAAAAATAAATTACAACAACCCCAATTGAGGATTGTGTGTCAAAGGTCAGTTAATGGGCCATTACCAGTTTTTAAAACGACTAGGTTAACAGGGGTTGATGTTGTTGTTGCTGTGCTGCTTAAAACAATGCCTAAACTGGTCATTTTTGTCCCAAATTGTAACCGATTTTTAGTGGAAAACCTTAGGGAAAATTATTAAAAGAGACAAATGGTAATGTAAGTTATGTGATCCTTTGGTTAGCTGTTTTTTTGAGGGGAGACAGGAGATGTGAATGGGAATTTATTTGTTAAACTAGTTTTTAATTCTGCTACTTTTGCTTTAAGTTTTCGTTGAGTTTCCTTGATAAAGGACGGACATTATAATCATAGGTCTCAAGAGGAAACGAGTTAGATTCGTACAAAGTCAATATTAAAAATGATGTAAAGAATATTGTAACAGATCCCCAACCGATTGGCTACATTGTTTTTGATGAATTTTCAAAGCTATCTTAAAAAAATATTTTTAAAGGTCTGGTTTACAACAGTTCTTCATTGACCTTAAGCGCTACAACCGCAAATTTTGTTGACATTCTAATGGGATTTTTAAATCCACAAACGTAAGTCTATATAAATAAAAATCATATGTCTTTCGTTAGTAACTGCACCAGTTTAGAAAGGCTGGATCGAATTAGATACTTTGGCTGACTTCCGTATTGTCAGTTGCTTTGTATTCGTGCATGAAACTAGGGGTTCTTAAATCGAGTTCCATACTAAAGTAATTTTATGAAATTGCAGTAGTGGGGAAATCGATTTAAGAATCTCTAGTTTCATGCACGAATACAAAGCAACTGACAATACGGAGGTCGGCCTTTTGGAAATCTTCGTCATAGTCAGACTTAGGTTTTTACGGAGAGAATAAATATGTTACATCTATGGACTTTCGTGAAATTTTCAGGGAATATACATGGATGGCCCCAGGTGAAAATTGGCTACAAATGGGGTATATGGTAAGAATTGTTTTATGCTGTTAATACAAAATGACATGAACAAAGGTCCCGATTATCTTATCATGCAAAAATAGGCTTGGGGAAACAAAACAATCTCCAAAACAACATAAAATCCAGCCTATTTAGCGGATAAAAAAATCAATATTTTTGTCTGAAAATTGGTAAAATTGTTACAATAGATCTTATAGCGTTCTTCCTGGAAGGCACGTACCGCCAACGTAAGACTAATTTGGAAGAAGATTTCTTTATCTTGCCACTAATGCCAATTATGTTAATGTACGTGGTCTGATAACAGAGTTATACGCTATTATATCCATAGAAACCCTATTCTAGGGCAGCTTTAGTTAGCGACCCACCATTTATAGTCGGGCACTAGATGGCAGCTGATTTTAATACTGAATAATCTTAAACCTATGAGAGAAGTCTCCCTTGTCCCGTATGGGATGTTGTGGAACAATGTTTTGTTGTTAAACCTATGAGCTACTTTGGAAAATTATTCCCGAGGTGGGCACTGGTGGGCATCATGACTAAAACCTTAGGTCAAATTTAAGTATATGATCCAATTGGCATTACAAAATACACTAAGAAAATATGCAGATAACTAGAATTCCACAACACGCTAAAACACTATTTTATAATGGAAACTAAGCTATTACCTCCTCCTTCAAAATCCCGATAATATTTTGCTATACGTACTAGCTTCGCGATATTTTGAATATATTTACGTGCACTTAAAATATAGGTTGTACTCACAGCAAAAATATCAGTCAAATGTTCCGACTTTTGAAGCTATTCTTAAGCAGATCGCGTTCGAATGAAACAAAAACTAATATATTTTTAAAAAGGTCCATGTCATAGCTGTCAGAGTTGCCAGATGTTGTACCAAAATTTTGACATTATTTTTTTTATTTTTGGCCAATGCACGATGGGGCCGATGATATGTTTTTTAAGCAAAAAATCACAGGGGCAAGCTAGACCTTCAAAATGTCGTGCAGATGTTTATAATCGGCCTAGAAGCTAATCTGCCAAATTTGGTTGATATCGGTTCATATATAGATATAGCTCTCATATATATGTTCGCCCGATTTCGAGTAATTGATGGACCAAACACGAAAATTCTGTCCAATTATAATGATATTTGGAATATGTGGCGGAATTCGGACTGGAAATAAGTTTGCCAAGTTATTTTGAAATCGGTTCCCTTATATATTTTCGCCCGATTTTAGGTATTTCGTGCAACAAACACGTAATTTCTGTCCAATTTCGAAGAAATTTGAAACGTGTGACAGGATTTGGTCTAGAAATATGTTTGCTAAATTATATTGAAATCGGTTCAGATTTGGATATAGCTCCCATATATATTTTCACCCGATTTCAGGTATTTGGTGCAACAAACACGCAAATTCTGTCAAATTTCGATGAAATTTAAAATGTGTGAAGAAATTACGTCTACAAAAAAAGTATGCCAAATTATATCGAAATCTGTTCAGATTTGGATATAGTTCCCATATATATTTTCGCCCGATTTTAGGTATTTCGTGCAGCAATCACGCTATATATGTCCAATTGTGATGAAATTAAAGTGTGTGACGGAATTTGGTCTACAAAACATTATTGAGACATCATATTGAAATCGGTTCAGATTTGGATATATCGTTCATAAATTTTCTCTGACGAAGTTAATTGTTTTCTCAATTTAGTTGGTTGATACCGAACTTCCTTGAGAACATAGATTAAATATTTCTCTTTTGACATATTGGACGAAACAGAGGCGGTATGAATCAAGGGTTTGGTATTGTTGCCGTGTTCATAGCAGACTTCCGAAGCAAGTTTTCTTCCTTCACTATAATCCACATTAGGACGCCCTCTCTTCTTTTTATCATTACCTTGTTCTAGCGTAAATACTGTGTCGCTAGCTAACCATAAGCTTTCAAATTGTAATACACGACTTTTTGACCTCCAATTTTTTATCCATTTTTGGTTAAGGCGTGCACAAATATTATAAATTTGCTTTTTAACTTCCGTCATGAAGTTGTCCTTGACACCTCGATTAAATTTTGCAGAAATCCATTCTATAAAGTGTTTAGGTTTTCCAACCAAAAATTAAAAATATCCAAATTTTTAAGTTTTACGAAATCTGGAAGCTGATAATTTTTTTATTCGCAAGTATACGCAAAAATTCTTTTCAAAATCTGTTAGCCGACATTGTCCGCTTTCACCAGATACATATTTTTACGAGAAATCAACCTGAAGCCGAAAGTTCTACTCCAAAGAACACATGGACGATACCACAGACTACATCAAAAACCATCACTTACTGACACAACAATTTATTGACCACATCTAATATTACATTTACACTTTTAATAATAATCTTAATTTACATAACATTACACGTATTTCCCATTTTTAAAAAATAGATAATATCAACAGATCAGTTTTTGGCGCCAAAATACTTAAATTGTTTAATTACGACTGAATGTCAGAAATAAACGGAATCATAATTATGACATCTTTGACAGCTTGGCATGTCGCCGTGGGTCGTTGCCAGATTGTAATTTTTTGGTTTTGGAGGTTTGAAAGTGTTAAGAATATAATTCCGTTATTATGTTGTTTTCATTAAATCAAGCTCGAGGTCATTTGTTATTAATAATTTTTATTTATTTTCGATATTTCCCAATTTCTTGAATTGCATCTTATAAAACACAAGCATTTACTTAAAGCTAGGGTAGCATCACTACCATCGCCTTCTAATGTAAATATTGCACATTAGAAGGCGATGGTAGTGATGCTACCCTAGCTTTAAGTAAATGCTTGTGTTTTTTATTTTTACGTGATTATTGCGAACTATCATAATTCCTGAAGATGCAATTCAAGAAATTGGGAAATATCGAAAATAAATAAAAATTATTAATAACAAATGACCTCGAGCTTGATTTAATGAAAACAACATTGTATAACAAAAAGGTCGAAGAAAATTCAATATTTAACAATTATTCCGTTATTATTTGATTTCAATCGCTGACTTGAAAAAATGACTTTTTGCCTCAAAAACCTGCCATTGGCCCCATCGTGCAATGGGTGGATCCACTGTGTATCGGTTTAAAAATTAATTTGCGAGTCAATGATGGTTGTGTCTCTCACCTTAAGTATTTATTTGGAGCCTAAAGACCCGACCCCGCCCACTTTGTTTTAAATATGTCATATCTAGACAACTGAATGAATTTTCATGAAATTTTGCACACAGTAATCAAGGTTGTCCCATGGTGAAAATATAAAATATATTCTGACGAATTTCGGAGGGGGAGTGGGATACCACCCATGTGCCCTAAAATGTTATATTTAAAAATCTTATGGGCGCATCGGCTTGAAAATGAACAACACGGCAACGCCCACTTTTCTGAATATGTAATATTGTCAAAATTACTGAAGCGTTTTTTTATAAAATTTGCGGAAAATGCTCAAGGTTTACTGTGGTTTGCAGTATATTTTTATTTATTTCGGCGGAAGCGGATACCTTTCAGAAGTTATATTTTAACGTTACATATACTTATGACCATAACGGTTTGACCATTAATTTTGGGAGACAGTGGGGTAGTGTCTTGGACCCTAGGTACTTATTTAAATTGTACTTCTATAACTACTGATGAAATACTCATGAAATATTCAGAAAATATTCAGGAATGTCCAGTGATAAAAATAGGCTATATTTGCTAAACTTATGAACGCATCGGCTTGCACATTAATTTGCAAGACAGCGGTGGTTGTTCCCCCGATCAAATGGGGCCAAAAGTCCCGACATGGACTTTTTTATACCCTCCACCATATGGAGGGTATAATTAAATTTGTCATTCCGTTTGTAACACATCGAAATATTCGTCGGAGACCCTATAAAGTATATATATTTCATTGATCAGCATAAAATTCTATGTCGATTTAACCCTGTCCGTCTGTCTGTCTGTCTGTTGAAATCAAGATACAGCTCGCAATTTTTAAGATAGAGAGTCAATATTTGGTACAGAAGTTTTTATTACTTGCAGAATGGTTGGTATTGAAAATGGTCCAGGATGGTTGGTATTGAAAATCGGTCCACGTTTTGATATAGCCCCCATAGAACGGTACCTCCCGATTTTCGGTATTTTTAACGTTTTAGCTTCATTATCCTACCAAAATGGCTGAAATTTGGTATTTAGTTATCGTTGGGTGTAGAAAACTTTCCACCTGAAATTTGTTGGTATAAGTCCACGAATTCATATAGCCCCCATAGAACGGTACCTCCCGATATTCGGTATTTTGGTGGTTTTAGCTTCATTATCCCACCAAAATGGCTGAAAATTGGTATTTAGTTATCGTTGGATGTATAGAACATTCCACCTGCCCCCATAGAACGGTACCTCCCGACTTTCGGTATTTCGGAGGTTTTAGCTTCATTATCCCACCAAAATGGCTGAAATTTGGTATTTAGTTGGATGTATAGAACTTTCCACCTGAAATTTGTTGGTATAGGTTCACGCCTTCATATAGCCCCCATAGAACGGTACCTCCCGATATTCGGTATTTTGAAGGTTTTAGCTTCATTATCGCAACAAAATGGCTCAAATTTGGTACATCGTCTTCGTTGCGGGTATAAAACTTTCCCCCAGAATTTTGTCGGTATCGGTCTACGCCTTCATATAGCCCCCATAGAACGGTACCTCCCGATATTCAGTATTTTGAAGGTTTTATCTTCATTATTACACCGAAATGGCTCAAATTTGGTACATAGTCTTCGTTGGGAGTATAAAACTTTCTCCCAAAATTTTGTCGGTATCGGTCCACGCCTACATGCAGCCCCCATAGAACGGTACCTCCCGATATTCGGTATTTTGAAGGTTTTAGCATCATTATCACACCGAAATAGCTGAAATTTGGTACTTAGTCTTTGTGGGTGGTATACAATTTTCTCCCATAATTTTGTCGGTATCGGTTCACGCGTACATGCAGCCCCCATAGAACGGTACCTCCCGGTTTTCGGTATTTTGAAGGTTGTGACCTCAATATTCCACCGAAATGGCTGTAATTTGGTATATAACCTTTTTTGGGAGTATAAAACTTCCCCCTCTAAATTTGTCGGTATAGGTCCACGCCTTCATATAGCCCCATAGAACGGTACCTCCCGATTTTCGGTATTTTAAACGTTTAAGCCTCAATATTCCACCGAAATGGTGATATAAAACTGTTCCCCAGGTATACAGTGCTGCTCAAAACATTTGCAACTCGAATGACTAGTTCATATTTTATAATGTTCTGAGGTAGTTTTTGGATTTGAAATGCAAATATTTTTTTTAGATCGATGGTTAATTGGGTCCCTTTTAGAGATTCAAAAATTTATTTGCAACAAGTAAAAAAGTATCGGTCGGCTTTGCCGACAGAGATATACCCTCAGCATGGGCAAAAAACAAAAAACTCATGTAGTTAGGGGGTTTCAAAATTTTGGTCGTATGAACCGACAAAAATGTTGATTAGGATTAAAGTTCAAAATTTTTGCGGAAAAGGTACTTAAAGGAATGGACCGACATAGACCATGGGGGTGCCATAGTGGGTTTTTACACCCTTCGGGCTGTTTTCTCAAGAAGTATGGACTTGCCCCTGAAATAACTTTTACCATCGTAATTGAGGTAGCGAATGTAAGTTGCTTCAACAAAAATCAAACTGATTCAATAACAGGTCTTAAAGTGAACTTATCCAAAATTTTGTGTGGGAGGTACGGGATGGAGTGGACAAATATAGTCCATATTCGAACCTGATCTTTATCTGGTAAATATTATGAGAATGTGTAAAGTATGGACCAAATCGGTCACTCCCATCAAGAGTTATCGTGCGCACAAATTTTCAGAACATTTTCGAACTTTTGTGGGGGAGGTACCTGAAGGAGTGGACCGATATAATCCATCTTTGAACTTGAACTAAGTTTGGACAAAATATTACGAAAGCCAAATTTTGGACCGAATCGGCAGATCCGTTCGAGGGTTATCTTGCGCTCCAACCATTACACACGGTGTCATAGGGCTTTTTGTAACTTTCAGGCTATTTCCTCAGGAAGTATGGACTTGCCCCTAATGAAACTTTCAGCGTCGTATAGAGGACAGCGAATACAACTTGCGTAAACAAAAATCAAAGCGATTCGAGACCAGGTCCTAAACTGAACTTTTCCGAAATTTTGTGTGGGAGGTACCCGAAGGAGTGGACCGATTGAGTCCATATTGAAACCTCATCTAAGTGTGGTAGAAATTACACGATGTGCAAAGTATGGACCAATTCGGTTACGCCCTTCGAGAGTTGTCGTGCGCACACGTTTTGCGACAATTTTTGAACATTTGTGGGGGAGGTACCTGAAGGAGTGGACCTATATGGCCCATCTTCGAACTTAAATCGAATCTGGACAAAATAATTCGATACCCAAAATTTGAACCTAATCGATAGATCCGTTCGAGAGTTATCGTGCGCACCAGCCATACAGGCAGACAGATGGACGGACATTGCTAGATCTACTCAAAATTGTCTGAAACGGATGTCGTACAGACATACTTGGGGTCTAAAACCATTATTTCGATGAGGCCTAAAGGCTGAGGGTATAAAAAGTTATACAAATCTATCATTAAAAACGAAATCTGTCTGTCTGGCTGGTAGGCACAATAACACTCGAACGAAGCAAAAAATCAGGTATTCGTAATTTTTTGTCCAAACTCCTTCCGGCACCTCCTCCAAAAAAGTTCAAAAATTTTTGCTAAAGTAGTGCGCAGAGTAGTAACAGAATTGGTCATAACTTTGCATGTGGTAATATTACTTTCAGGCATAGTTCGGGTTCGAATACGGGGTATATCGGTCCACTCCTTCGGGTACCTTCCCCACAAAATTCGAAAAAAGTGAAGTTTAGGATCTCCTCTCGGATTGTTTTGAAACATTTTTAAGCTGATTGTCCTTGCGGCACCATTTACGAGTGTATTTATTTTTTTTCGTAGGCAAGTCATTTCTTCCAAAGAAAGAGTGACGGCACCAACTACAATAACAAATTCGACATAACTGATTGGATTGGTCGAAACTTTGCACATCGTATTATTTCATACAGTCATGTATGAGCGTGGAATATGGACCATATCGGTCATGTCCTACGGGTACCCCCCATACAAAATTTGGGAAAAGTGTAGTTTAACAACTCATCTCGTATCGTTTTAATTTGTATACCCTCAGCCTTTAGGCTATGAAGGGTATATACACTTTCATACGGGCAAAATGTGCCTCATCGAAATAATGGTTTTAGACCCCATGTATGTTTGGACCAAATGTGTTTCAGACAATTTGGAGTCGATTGAGCAATGTCCGTCCGTCTGTCTGTCTGTCTGTCTGGCTGGCTGGAGCGCACGATAACTCTCGAAGGGATGAACCGATTCGGTTCAAATTTTGGCTTTCGTAATATTTTGTCCAAACTTAGTTTAAGTTCGAAGATGAGCTATATCGGTCCACTCCTTCCGGTACCTCCCCCACAAAAGTTCGAAAATGTTCGGAAAATTTGTACGCACGATAACTCTTGAAGGGTGTAACCGATTTGGTCCATACTTTGCCCATCGTGGAGCGTGTACCAGACTTAGATCAGGTTTTAATATGGACTCAATCGGTCCACTCCGTCGGGTACCTCCCACACAAAATTTTGGAAAAGTTCAGTTTAGGAACATCTCTCGAATCGCTTTGATTTTTGCTTTAGCAACTTGTATTCACTGCCCTCCATACGACGGTATACGTTTCATCAGGGGCAAGTCCATACTTCCTGAGAAAATAGCCTGAAAGTTGCAAAAAAACACCTATGACACCGTGTGAAGAGGTTGGAGGGCAAAATAACTCTCGAACAGGTCTGCCGATTCGGTCCAAAGTTTGGCCTTAGTAATATTTTGTCCAAACATAGTTTAAGTTCGAAGATAAGCCATATCGGTCCACTCCTTCAGGTACCTCCCCCACAAAAGTTCAAAAATGTTCGGAAAAATTGTGCGTACGATAACTCTTGAAGAGAGTGGCCGAATTGGTCCATACTTTACACATCCTAATATATCTACCAGATATAGATCAGGTTCAAATATGGACTATATTTGTCCACTCCATCCGGTACCTCCCACTCAAAATTTCGGATACATGTTCACTTTAAGACCTGCTTTCGAATCACTTTGATTTTTGTTGAAGCAACTTGCATTGCTGCCTCAATTGCGATGGTAAAAGTTTTTTCAGGGGCAAGTTCATACTTCTTGAGCAAACATCCCTGAAGTTGTAAAAAACCCCTATGGTACCATATGTAGTGGCTGGAGATCCATTCTTTTTAGTATCTCCTCCGCAAAACTTTTGATATTAAATCCTAATCAACATTTTTGTCAGTTCAAACGCCCAAAATTTTTAAAACTCTCGAAATACATGGGTTTTTTGGAAAAAAAATTGTTTCAATATACACAGGCTGAGGGTATATCTCTGTCGGCAAAGCCGACTGATACTTTTTTACTTGTTTTTTCCAAAAAGATCTTTTTGTGGACCCTGTTTTTTGGGGGCAAGTTCATACTTCCTGAGATAATAGCCCAAAATCTCCGAAAAAATGTCTTCCGTTACCAATTAAATTGCACAGCACATACGTAAAATAACCCTCGAAGAGATAAACCGATTTGGTCCAATCGTTGTACATCATATTATTTTATACAGCCTCGAATTATGTCCGGATATCTACAACATCGGATCAAAGTGCGGTTTAAGGGCTCGTCAGAGATGGTTGTTCAATTTTTGGCAATATGTTTTGTAGGCGGCCCTAGATAAAACGGTAAAAGTTTTTCTGAAAAATTGTGCCAAAATCTCAGAATGCACCCAATAGACGTCATAAGCATTGTGTTTGTTTCCTTTCTTTAGGTCCGACGTTGAGCGTATATATCTGATACTTTCTAATAATCATTTTAAGTACATCCTTTCTTTGTAATTCTCTAAGAAGCTCTCCTGTTATCTACCACAAAGGGTTTTTTTGCTTGACTGCCAACCTTTGATCGAAATAATTATAAAAAATCGTTTTTGTTTCAAAAACAATTCAAAACGACTTTAATTGAATTCTTTAAGTAGTTTTCAATAAAAATTTTCCCCGTAAATTGCAACTCTTCTTTTGTAAAAATTGTAACAATGTGGAGGAGACACAAAAAAATCTCCTCCCAACTACTTAACTAGTTAATCACAAAATTGCAACAATCGATCCCTTTTTCCTACAACTCTTTTTCATTACTGTCTTCAAAGCATTGTTTTGGCAGATCCTTCAAATCCATGAAAATCTCTTTACAAGAAAATATAAAGAACATGCAAATTCCATTCAAACATCTATCCATCACATGTCGTCGTCATCGTCGTCATCTCTATTCATCAAATCAAAACAAGTCTTGCTGTTAATCATAGCCATGCTCTTAAGAAGCTGATCCTTTATTTTCAATATACCTTTGTAATTCCCTTGCTTGAGTGTTAACCAGCTGCTGGGTATTGTTACAGTTTTCCAATGTTTAATAATCCTTTCGGGTGAAAATGAGAGCAATTTTCACAGCATAAATTTATAACAAGGGAGCAAAATTACCCCTTCTTTTCACAATGATCTTAAGTATGCAATTTCACGATCAACTTTTTGTAATATGGGGAGAGTTTTTTCTTGTCTCCTTTTGAGTTTTTTATTGTAATAATAAAAAAATTCTTTTTGTTGTTGTTACTGCCAATGTTTGTTGGTTTATAACTATGAATGACTTATTTTCTCTTTCTTATTTTCTGTTTGTTTTGTAAGTCTTGTTGAAGTCTACTTTGGAAAAGTCTTAGTTATTGTTATCGTCAATTTTCCCCCTATCCATCTATTGTCTCCATGGGGTCTTTTGTCTGACTGACTGACGGGATTTCTTGACTATTGTAATAAAGTTATTACAGCGCGAACCAGCCGTGAAGTTGAAAATTGGCAGTTTAGGTCTCCCATAGATATTTATCCATCAGTACTATTGTCATTCCGTAAAAAAGGAGGAGACTACAAGATATCGTTTCTTCATACTTGGCATAATTGCCTGGGCGTTATTGCAGTTTTTTTTTCTTTATTCTTTTGATAGCGCTACTTAAGCTTTGCTAGAGCTGAGACCGACCATTCCCACCGTTTAGCTCAACCTATAATTTTACCAATACCATGAAAAGTTGTCAATATGGCGTGGTGATAACTTAATTTTCTTCTCAGGATCGTCATGTCTTTTGAAGTTTAAGTACCAATATGGAAGGGGAACATATTTATTGACTTTGGAAGTTCTAAATATTGTAACAGAGGCTCGAGCTGATTTGTATTAATTTAAAATTTTTGAAGATCATTATAAAATGTATTTTAATTAATTTCTCGTTGTAGTCGAGCTTTTTTCACTTACATTTGAAAGAAAAAAAGTTCGATGACAGAGAAGCCACTCCACAGCCGATATGTCTGAGGAGCCGCAGTCTGTTGAGGTGCAGTATGTTTTGCGGGCCTGTGCCGCATGCTTAGCAGATGTTTTGATATCTTGCCCTAAAGGAATTTAGACGGATGTACCATCCAGTGCGTAGTTGAAATAAAAGTAATATGGTTTGTTGGGCACCTGAAGCTCCTAAGCTGCGATAAAGGGGTGATGTTTTCGGAAGACCGCATTCACACGATTGTTGTTTATGGCATCTGCGACTGCATCTGTGTGAATGTTATTCAAACCGGCTTGATAGGCTTGCTGATCTAGGGATTCCCTGTGGTAACGTTGGGTCTCTATCTCTAGATCATGAGGATACCTTCTGACATTCCTAGGTGGGGCGATTAGAATGACTCTCACGGTAACACCCGAGCAGTACTAACTGCACCGAGAACATGTCATGTTATACTGGAAACATTTTCGTCTCCTAATGCAGATGGTCCAATGATGACATGAGGAGGCACACTGTTCAAGTTCTCAGGGCTGCGTTCTGAAAGGTCTTCATATTTTGCCATCGCGTTGCTCTTGTCGCGGCATAACCTACCACAGACTGATTTATCGCGTTATATGGGGGATGACTTTCACGTTAACACCCGAGTAAATACTGCAACGGGAGGAGGCAATCATGTTGTTGCACAAGAAGAATCTTCGCCTACTTGTGATTGGTTGCAGTTCTCAAGGCTGCGGTCTGAAAGCTTTTTGAATATTTTACCATCGCGTTGCACATGGCGCCGCATAGCTTACCAAAGCCCGATCTATCGCGTTATACGTGGTCACAAGGCTCCTAAGGACTTGACGACCTTGTTTCTACATCCCAGGTTGTCGCAAATAAATGTGGCATGTGTGGACGACGTGAACATAATGTCGAATATGACTCCGTGGGTTAGTTAGTGCTCGGAATTCGGTTACCATCGATCAGGACATTGAACTCTACGCTCATCTTCGCAGTGCACGTGGAGAACAGAAAGGTCATAGAAGTAGTGCCGGATATTTCCATATTCCTCTGGCAGGAACAGGTGGTAAGACCGATCAAATAGGATTTCAGACTTTCACAAATGACATTAGGGAAGATACCCGAAGCAACAGCAGTACAATTATCCTCATACTTTACGATCTCTATACCGTCTGAAGGGTGTGGAATACAGGAAAAGTACAAGTTTAACGGTTCCAGAGATATCACCACGCCGCAATCTGTTTCACTTTGGGGGCTTCACGTACGACTAGCGTCCAACATTTAATTTATTATCCAACATTTCAAACTCGGTTTCGATGTCGAGGCCTATTGCACAGCTTATTCTGGGTCCTTGACTAATATGTGTGGAGATGGCGAACAGCGTTGCTGTTTTTAGCAGCAAAAGGATAGGTTTGATGCTGGGTTGGCAGCCGCTGGCCGAAACACTATAGTTTCGGGTCAATCCGGTATGAAAGAACCCGCTGCAGTGGAATTGAACTGTTGTAGTGCAGTGCTGCTTTTGGAACGATCGGAAAATTTATAGCTACTTCTGCGCTAATGAGGAGTAACACCACAAGCGTAATCGGTTTCATCTTAGCCTGCATCCTCGCCTTGTTTCAGTTGTGGGACCACCCGACATATTTTCGAACATTCGGTCAAGATGTGGATGACTAGCGACAAGTTGAAAACTTTGGTGAGATGTATGACTATCGGCTATCCAGCTGTTTCAGCATTCCCATGAAGTTTCCGTCAGGGTGTAATTCCTTGTATATTTTAGGGTTCCTAATGGTATTTGCAGGGGGCAATCGGAAGAGTGATGCGATAACGAATGATAAATTTGCTCACATAGCCGAACCTCTTCAAACGCCAACCTCATCCACTGCCAATTTGTGAATTGGTGAGCTTTGTTCACGCAAACGAGGCTCTGACGACCAATCATGGGTGGAAATAGGGTCTACAAATATGTGATAGCAGCGGATGAGTCCATATAAGGTAACGATGGCGCCCACAGAATTCGAATAGATTTACGCTCGTACTTAGAAGTTTTTTGAGTGTAAGCCTATCTAAGCTCTTTCTTATGCTCACAAGCAAAGAATGCATCCTGACAAATTTTGTCATCAAAACCTGAAATAAATAACCAACAGAAATCTCCCAGGAGGTCTGATGCGTATGCCAAATCCTCCCGCAACTGCCAGAAGCACCACGTAACTGGGAGGGAGTACCTTCATCTTTAGACAGTATTTCAGAAACCTATATGAGGCCATATGCTACTGAAGCAGTTATGCGGAAAAGTAGAAGAAGAATGACATTCGCAATATCATCCGTTGCAAATTGTGGTGGTCCCTCCTAGACAGGAAGAGATCTAATGCGACGCTCTGTCAGTCCAGAGGAGCTCAACAAATTGCCAATTTAAATACCTTGCCCACTCGTTGGATTAGTCAGCGTAACATCGCTAAATGTCACTGAGGTGTTATCTTCCTTCTTCCCAGGGTTCCAGAGCGACTTAACCGTTTCTCACAATCCACTTATTTCGGCAACTTATTCCGACAATACTGCAACTCTTCAAATTATCTAGCCACTTGTTCTGCTAATGCTTCTCGACTAATATATTAGCAATTATATCCAGCCCGATGAGTTGAGAAATTTCAGAAGACCTAGTTCAGTGATCTTAGCGAGATCGTGAAGGCAAGGGTGTCTCTGCGCTAGGATCACTGGCCCGGACTCGACGAAACTCATCACCCCGAAATTGCTAATATTGTCGCCATACTTCGGGTATTCGACCAGCAGATATATAGCGGGCGACTGCAGCAGTGATAATGTCCTTAAACGTTCTGTCTGCTACCCGAACATCAGAAGGGAGTTCTCTGAAGCGGCTATTGCTGAACTCTCTGAAACTAGGCCAATTAACTTCCCCTTGATAGATGAAACTGCGGCGTTCAGAGGTAATAAAATCGGGCGGTCTGTTGATAGAGACAATTATAGGGAGATGTTCCTATCCCAGAGGAACGACGGGTTGCCAGGTGACGTCATTTGTCAGACCAGGTTACACGATAGTTATGCATGGCGACACTCTACGTTAATTCTGATAGGGGCGTCCATATTGCCCGTGCAAAACGTAGAGCTATCAAACTGCTCAGTCATCACTGTACCCCCTCCCTCCTCCTTCGATCATTTTCGAGAATCGAATGCCACAACTCATGATGAGCTTTAAAGTCCTCCAAGACCAGACTGTCATGACCTTCCAAAAGCGGGCTAAAGTTGGGCCTATAACCTGGAGAACTCTTTATCGGAGGGATATATACGTTAAGCAACTCTACCTCGGCAGTTCCACACCTGATTGCTAACCCATATATACCATGTAAGGATCATTAGAACCAGGCTCATGCGAAATAGGTCTGTTTGAAGAGACTGGTGAAATAGAAAAGCAGATCCCCCACCTCCACTTTTCAGTATGTTGTAACCATCACAAATCTGTAGGCTGCAGTTGTTGAGCTTTGTTTCCCGCACCGTAGCGATCATGATATTCTTCCGACTCATGAAATCCGCTATTTCCTCCATCTTACCATGGAGTCCACTGCAATTAAATTCCAAAAAAGTTCATTTCCAGGGATTGGAACAGCAAGGACTGGTGTTAAGTTCTGCGTGCGCGGCTACTGTTGGGGGGCTACAGGGGAGTCGCGTATTTAGATAGAGACGACTTTTTTGGGGCCTGTTTTCACGCAGCATGCTGCAATATAGTTCCTGTTGTAGTGTCTCATATGGACGAGTCCAGAACAACTCCTGAGATGCACTCACTCCCGGCATATATTGCATCTCACCGAAGTATATGCGAATATGACAAACTTAGCACATCCACATTGGTCCTGGGTTGTTCTCCGCCCCAGTATGAGGTGATCGCCCTTGGCCAAAACAGTAATATGTGTTCCGATGTCGAAGAACCGGCCGCCGTGGAATTGTGGCGCCATCGGTATTCCTTTATCATCCATTACATCATCTTAGAATGTGTTTATATTTCATCAACCTTACGCATAGACAGACCATCATATAAATTCAAAGATTGATACAAAAACGAAAAGTTATAAAAATGTTTTCCTTAAAAAAACCGGTCTTATCTGTCCATCCGAAGGACATCTCACCCCATAGGAAAAGAAAATCTCAACTTAATGGTGTAGCAATCCGAATGACAAATATCAACATTTCCATACGCGGCACATTTAAATGATTGAGTGATAAGGACTTTTTGACAAAGGCAAGCCCGTTTAATCAAAGAAACCGTCTTCAAGTTAGTGAAAAATTGTCCTACTTAACTTTGAAGGACGAGCACTTTTTCATTTTGAAACATTTTGAGATGTTTTTCTAATTTCGGGATAAAAACTAGTTTTCGAAATGACACCAAGATGCGTTAAAGGTCAGTTGAAGTCAAAGAAAAGGGGACTTTTCCTGCTTGGGATAGTTGTGTCACAAAAGGGGTTGCTCTCAATTGTCACTGGAAGTACAACACTTAAAATGATCTTTTCTAATTCCACCAAAAATGTAACCGAATTTAGTGGGAAAATGTGAAAAAGTGTCGCACAATAAGAAAGTTAT
The DNA here is from genome assembly GCF_047663935.1 of Musca autumnalis. NCBI lineage: Eukaryota > Metazoa > Arthropoda > Insecta > Diptera > Muscidae > Musca > Musca autumnalis. The sequence goes on along the minus strand of NW_027411755.1, from coordinate 8,501,362 downwards.
TACAGGGGTCATTTCAAATAATGTAAGATCTTTGTCCTTTAAAAGGACGAAACTGGAGGAATTGGTGGAATGTAACACTGCAAGGAAACAATATCCGGTTTGATGGAAAATATGGAAACCAGCATGAAGTAAATCATACATATGAGAGGGAATGTCACACAAAACGTGGTGGCATACCAGCATGGCAAAGTTCCTTTACAAACAGTTTAGCTTACTTAAGATTTAATATTCATTTAAAACTTAAAAGTGCACGTTCCTCAATAGAAGAAAATTGTTATTGACCACATTAAATTACAAAGCGTCTCCGGTTGGAATTTCACCTACAACCTTGACCATAACTATTTTCTCCTCCACTTTCCCCCAAATCAAACAAAAATTATCCTTTCAATTTATCTAGGCAACAAAAAGGTGCTACAAAAATTATATTTTCCCATGGTCGTCATTAAAATTTCTGCATAACAAAACGAAAATATGTCACTCAATTCTCTACATTCTCTGCCACCCCTCCTCTGCGGCACAAAAATCAAATAAACACAAATGATTTAAGATTAAAATCAAACCAAATAACAATGATTTTCCTTGGCAACGTGAAATGCCAACGCACGCATTGACCCAACCAACCAAACTTTCCTTTCCCAACCAAATTTCATTACATTTAAGCGGAAATATCGCCACAGCATAGTTATCTCCCCGCAGAGAAAAAAATTCTCACACATTTTACATAAATTTCAACAATTTCCTCCTTTCTATAAAAATCACCTTCAAATCATGATTTCCTCCATCCACCTTCTCACCCGAATCACTATTTTGCCTTGCCTGTAAAATTATCAAATGATAAGACTGGCCGCGAGTTTTATGTTTTGCTTTTTGGGGTGAAAACTAACGATTTTATATTTAAATTGTTGGCTGTTTTTTTTTTCTTCCTCCCAACTTATATGAACTCATTTACGTTTTCACCCCACCACCACTAATGTAAGGGAATATTGCAAGGGAAATACACAGTAAACTCAAGGTATTTGCCATAATTGCAACAGGCAACGATCAACGATGTAAAGGAATCATAAATTAAGAAATATTTAATGAAACTACAGTGGTTGTGAAATGAAAGAAATATGTATTATATGAGGAAGGTTTGTTTGGCAACATCATAGCATTCATTAATTTTTTCTAAAAAAAACAAAACATTTTGTCGGTAAAACACAAAATACCTCGGGGATTAGAGTATTATATACTTCACAAGGACAATTGCAAACCCGTCGTATTTAATTTGTTGAGCGAACCCACTAGAAAAAACTAGAGTGGGCTGAGTCCTACACTTGTCTTTGGAGTATCGTAAGATCAGTTAGTTCGTTCCGCGGATCCTATAGTGTATAACGAGTGGTTTTGTCTAGGGCTGAGGTAAGCTCAGCCGCTGCCAGGGTTGACCTAAGGACCCACAAACCTTAAGTAAAAAGACACGAGTGTTTACAATTTCAATATTTATTATAAAACTCCTGGTTTTGGATATACGAACAATATGTGTGAGGAATATGGATGAGATGTGTGCGTTGATAACCGGTGACAATCGCGTTGTTTTAATAGGCTCGATAGTAGCCGGGTTGTTGTTGTCCACTCGATTGCAATCGTGTATGTTTGCGTCGGGTCTGATGTATTCGGATACTGTCAGCTATTCGTGTGACTGTCAACTCGGCAGTCGTCGGGTTCGGCTCGGCTCTATGATGTTCGGATTGTTGTCGGCTCGTGGACAATCGTCGGGAATGTGGCAATCGTCGGGTATGCGGCTCGATTCCGTCGTATTCGGGTTGTTGTCGGCAGTCGTCGGATGTGTGACTCGGCTCGGGTTGCTGTGGGGAAAAGAGGTCGGTTAATATTTAGGAGCTTGCTAGAGCTTGGGGCTTGCTAAGTGGCTTGGAGTTTGCTAAGAGGCCTGGAGCTTGCTAAGAGCTTGGAGATTGCTAAGAGTCTGGAGCTTGCTAAGAGACTTGGAGCTTGCTAAGAGGATTGGAGCTTGCTAAGAGCTTGGAGCTTACTAAGAGCATGGAGCTTGCTAAGAGACTTGGAGCTTGCTAAGAGACTTGGAGCTTGCTAGGAGCGTTTTCGAATCGTAGCGAACGAGTAATCGACGACTTGGGCGAATAAAACCAGAATACATATTCGGGTGATTGCACGAAGTGAATGAGAACTATTATTGAATGGGATTGTTGTTGACTGCACTGATCCCAACATATGCTATATGATGGATGATAGGTCACTATTGAGTATGGGGTAAGTTTGTAAGTTTCATACTGACGGTATAATGGAAATATTAAGGTGGGATGGATATCAATCCGGGTCGAATGAGATGTAAAAATTGTATGAAACGGTCACATTACAAGTGTCATGGCATGCTTTCTCAAAAATATCGTGCTTCGTGTCACGCCCATGCCCATTTATAGACACTTTAGACTAAATTGGACAAAATAGTGCTGTAAACGAAGAAAATGCAACCAAGAACTATTTTCAAAGAGCCTCCCTTAAATTACAAGGAGCTCTACCCGCATAGCTAGAGACCCTCGTTTTAGGCAAATCTATTATATACCTTCTCTACAAAGTGGTGTCTTAAGACACGCCGTTCGGACTCGGCGATAAACAGTAGGTTCCATATCATTAAGCTAATATGAATCGGGGTGCACTCATTGATATGAGAGAAGTCTCCCTTGTCCCTTCAGGGATGTTTGTGGAACAATAATATTATCCTTTACACTAAAAAGTTATGACTCAGTCTTCCGCTTTTCGTTGGAGTATCGTGAGATCAGTTCGTTTTAAAGAGGAGCACGCACGGCCTTTCAAACACACAAAGGTTGTATACGGCTGTGCTATACCTTCTTTATTTTTTTCTTATAAAAAGCCTTTTGGTCGATCCGTCAATTCAAGGGTAATGGCGCCCAACGTAAGCAGTTCTATGAACTTATAAACGATAATAATTCTTAATCTTTCCTTCCGAGTCATCACAATCAGGATTCAATTAGCGTGTGATAAAAATAATTTGAGTCGATGAGATTGGTCCGTTTTGAAAGGACTGGTGATGTAGAAATGCTAGTCCTCAACTTTGCAATCATCCTTGAAGCGAATACGAATGCAAGTGTGTTTTTACATTTTGTACTGTTCCCGGCAATAATTTGGAATTACGTCGGGCGGTTTGAGTCAGAGGCGCTTCCGGAAAACATCTTAGAGGGCAAAACCGCGGAACTGTGATTTTCGAACGTTACCGTTGTAACGCCTGGGGTCAGCTATGTCGCCATTGTAGACTGCCTGGAACGATTGTTTTTTAACTCTGACATCTTCTTGCTCTTCAATGATAGAGCAAGTGGGGATAACGAGAGAGGACAAGACTGTTTCACCCGATCTGATCATGAGATCAATCCGGTTGTAGCGCTAGTTCGAAGTAGAAAGTCGGCTGGATTGACGGCTTGAGCCAGAATTGCAAAATTGTGAGGCACTTCCCGAAAAGATTCTGAATACCTTTCCATAGATGATGATGACTGCGAAAGGTAGTCCACAACAATCTTTTATCGAGCACAATCGCGATGATACATTGGATCAGCTATATCGGCATTGTAAACCAAACAAGTCCTAGATGTCTCTGGCATCTATGAGATAGCAGGATTCGAACTATTTGGAATGATTGTATTTTTGTCTTCATCTTTCCTATGATGGAGCAGGAGGGGGAAACTCCCCACATTAGGAAGATACTAATTCGCCTGTTTTTTTTCGAGAGAGAGTGGAAAGCTACTAACGTCATTGTCCAGCTAATGTGGCCAGATAAGGTCGGGAATAATCTTTGAACTAATTACGGCATCCGTCTTCATACTCGGGAAGGCACTGGTGAGGATAGTGGTGTAGTTCCTCCAGCAGAGGTTAACTGCTGCGAAGTGTGTAATGTCGAAGGTCCACGGTTGTCAATGGAGGTTATTCTGAACGAAAATTCCCTTTTACTTTAGCTTTTTCGACGTTTATTTTGTTCAGAATAACCCCCGATATCTTTTAAAATGTTTGTACAATTTAAGGTTGCCTTTAACTATTTGTTTTGGATCAAATGTTCTCATTCGCCTGCAGTAAGTAAGAAACCAATAGATTAATTTTTGGCAAAGGTGTTTCTCTAATCGGTTGGCTTCCCCTTGATGTTGTCCGGTCCGGTTCATTTTGTGGTCCATTTATTTGGAACCAAATGATGCAACATCTTAGTTCACGTTGCATTCTGTTGGAGGCTAAATCTTGTTCCAAGATGGAACAGTTGGACTCCATAATGATGTAAATTTTTTGTACTTATGGCTATCGCAAGATACTGTTACGCTAGCTTATTATGACGTTGAATTATATACCTGTATGTCGCATAGAATCTTCTAAGGCCATTCTGGTTTTTTAGTTATACATTCGCTGGAACGAATGCATACCTATGATTCCACTGATTGGGTGGTAACGGTTGTGAAAAGTTTATGTGTCATTGATCGCAAGAAGCGGATGTGTGAGTTCACTTTAGTTAACCTTAAGGCTAACTGGGTATATACACGTTGATAAGACCAAAAATGTGCCTCATCGAAATAATGTTTTTAGACCCCAAGTATGTTAGGACGAAATTAGTTTCAGACAATTTGCAGTCAATTTATCTATGTCCGTCCGTCTGTCTGTCTGGCTGGAGCGCACGATAACTCGAACGGATCAACCGATTCGAACCAAATTTTGCACTTCGTAATATTTTACGCAAACATAGATTAAGTTCGAAGATGGCGCCATATCGGTCCACTCCTTCGGGTACCTTCCCCCCAAAGGTTAAAATTTTTTCTCTAAAATGGTGTGAACGATAACTCTCGAAGGAAGCAATCGATTTGGACCAAGTTTTTCCCATCATATTATCCCTTCCACATATAAATCGTGTTCAAATATAGACTTCGTCGGTTTACTAGTTCGTGTACCTCCCACACAAAATTCGGAATAAGTTGAGTTTAGGACCTCCTATCGGATCTTTTTCAGCATGTTGTCCTTGCTGCCCTCTTTACGGGGGTGTAATTTTTTTCGAGGGCAAGTTCATACTTCCTGAGATAATGGCCTAAAAGCTCCAAGAAACTCTGACGACTCCAAATCCGCAAGATAACCCTCGCAGGGAGTTTCTGATTGGTCCATGCTTTGCACATCGTAATAGTTCATACAATCATTTATCAGGTTGGAACATGGACTATATCGGTCCCATCCTTGGAGCACCTCCCATACAAATACTGGGAAAAGTCCAGTTTGAGGACTCGTCTCGGGTCTATTTGAAATTTTTTGTTTTCACGGTCCCTATCACAACGGTACAATTTTTTCCGGAGTAAGTTTATACTTCCTGAGGAAATGGTCCAAAGTCTCCAAAAAACCCTGTCGACGCATACTAAAGTGGCTACAGTGCAAACTTTTTCAAAAAAGTCATCCAAAACCTTTTTTTTAAATTATTTAAAAATTGTCTATGAATAAGATAACTTACTAAAAATGTTTGGTATATGTCAATAATTTGTTTGGTATATGTCAACGGTATAAAAATAATTACGGCACACAATAATTTTGTGTTTGCTTCGATTTTGGTTAGAGGCTGAGGGTATATCTTCTGACTATCTGACTGATACTTTCTTACTAGTTTTTTTTAATAAATGTAACATACAATAGTTCAAACTAGTGTTGATAGCTTGAACATACTCTCACACATCGTTCTAGAAAGTTTGAAATTAGAATCTTCCATAAATAGCACATTAAAAGAAAATTGTCTGTTGTGTCAATACCAAAGGCGTCCGTCCAACGCCAAGAATTTTCTTCTATTTTTTCAGAAAATCTGAAATATTGTTCGAATTTTTCCAGAAATTCTTTCGAAAATCGGACCGTTTTTCTTAAGAAAATCTAAATTTTTCACCGAATTTTCCAGAATTTTCTTACGAATTCGGACCGAATTCTGTCAGAAAATCTAATTTTTTCCTCGAATTTTTCAAGAATGTACTTCCAAATTCGGACTGAATTCGTCTCGTCTCTCTCGCAAGGGTTTCCTTAGAAAATTCGTTTCGAATTCAATGACCACTTCGATACAAATTTCGTACCGATTCCGAATTCGAAATCGGACAGAATCTCTGAACAAATGTCCTGGTTGTTTTGACCTAATACATTTGCAATAATTGAGTTTTCAACAATGCATTATCATTTTAGTCGTTCTCTTCTTGGTCATCTATGCTTTATATGACAACTTTCGTGGAAGGAGATACAGAATGGGTGTATAACCATCCCATCATGGCGAACCCTGCTTTTGAATTTGGACTTCATCTGGGATTGCAGTTGATAGGGCATATACGTCTCAATGCATTATTACAAAGAAAAACATTTCAGTCATTTCAAAACGTAGTTGTGAGGCTTCAGTCAAACGATCTGCACTCAATGGACAATTACTAATACACCATTTTCACATGTAATTCGAATAATTTCAGTTGTAATTCGAAGAATTTCAGTTGTAATTTGATTATTTCATTTGAAATTCGAAACATTTCACTTGTAATTTGAGAATTCCAATTGAATTTCGAATTATTTCATTTGTAATTTGAGAATTCCAATTGAAATTCGAATTATTTCATTTGTAATTTGAGAATTCCAATTGAAATTCGAATTATTTCATTTGTAATTCGAATTTTTTCATTTGAAATTCGAATTATTTCATTTGTAATTCGAAATTTTCCATTTGTAATTCGAATTATTACATTTGTAATTTGAAGTTTTTCATTTGAAATTCGAATTATTACATTTGAAAATCGAAGCATCCGAAATATTTTTAAATTAAGGTGGGTGGCAACGATGATCCATTTTTAAGTTTTTTTTTTAAGGTTGTGGATCATCCCAGATGGTTGAGTGGGTGTTGGAAGCGTACACATAATACGTCGCACAATGTCGCGAGTTCATATTAACTGTGGCCAAAAATAGAAGGAGTTGTCGTAGGTGCATCAATTTTGGTACACGTACCTATTATTGACTTACAATCTTCAGGACAAAAAATTGGGTTGGTCGGTTCACGTTTTGATATAGCCCCCATAGAACCGTACCTCCCGATTTTCGGTATTTTGAATGTTTTAGACACAATGACCAACCGAAAGTATTCAAATTTTGTGGTTAGTCTTCGGCAGAGGTATCAAACAATCCAACAGAGAGTTGTGGTCTTAGGTCCACGTTTTGATATAGCTCCCATACAACGGTACCTCCCGATTATCGGTATTTCGAAGATTTTAGCCTTATAATTACACCGAAATTGCTGAAATTTGGTATTTAGTCTTCGTAGGGGGCATTATACCTTCACCTTGAAATTTGTCTGCATAGGTCCACGCCTTCATATAGCCGCCATAGGACGGTACCTCCTGATTTTCGGTATTTTGGAGGTTTTAGCCTGATTATCACACCGAAATGGCTGAAAATTGGTATTAAGTCTCCGTTGGGGGACTTATAACCTTCCACCAGAAATATGTCGGTATAGGCCCTCGTATTCCTGTAGCCCCCATAGAACCGTGCCTCCTCATTTTGAGTGTTGTGGCCTTAATATCCAGCCGAAATGTCTGAAATTTGGTGTTTAGTCTTCATATTGTTTGTGAGCATATTGACTATATCAAACTCTTGTCTCTGTATATGACAAATTTCCTTTAAAAAATTTTTTGACCGATTAGTGGTCAAAAAACGGTAAATCTTTTGTAAAAAACCGATTTTTGATTTTCGCTGTTCACATTTTTTTTAAAAATTGATATTTTTAAAATTCTCTCGTTTTAAAGCAAGATTATTAGGTGCTTAATAAGCCCACAAAATATATGATGATCGGTTCATTCGTTTTCGCGCTATAGCCAACACCGCAAAACGATTTGTTAAAAAAGGGGGTATCCTCTCAGTGAGGTGGTCGCTGAAAAAGAGAAATGACACATTCGTCTGCACACCTCTGCAGCTTGGACCTTTATATATTTGAAGTACTCACTTTTTACTACCCATACAGCAAAAAATATCGATATACACTTTTATACAAATTTTTCCCACTCCACTCAATTTAAAATTTGCTTCAGAAAATTAATAAACCTGGTAATACATGTTTGGGTAAATGTAAACACCATATGATTAATATTTACATGCAAACAAAAGTGTAGCCAAGTTTATTACATCCCAAGAGAACTTAGGAAACATTTTTGCAGCGACCATTCCTTTTAAATTTTAAATATTAACGCATAATATAATTTATTAATTTTAGAAGAAAAAAACACAAAAATACGTATTAACTAAAATTGTCGGATTTAAATCCTCATATAGCAAAAACTACTTCACGTATCAGTACCAAAATTCAGATTCTTCTTAATAAATATATTTTCTATCACTCCCCATCAATAAATTTGTTCAACGAAGTATTTAGTTTTTACCATTTTTGGCCACGGTCGTGACACTGTGCGTCGCCACAATGATGTGGAAAAGTATTATAAATAGTTTTCGGCCCAAAAGTTTGTAACACATTCACAAATGGTCGTAGAAGCAAGTTATATACGCCAATATTATGTCTTGACTGTCCAGCTATGTGTCCGCCCGTCCTTAACCTTAACATTAAATCGATGCAAATTATGTCGACATGCGTTGTTAAACATGAGAAATCGTTCATATATGTATTTTATTATGATATAAATTGGAATATATGTAGATATGTATAAATTACATATTTGAAATATATAATTACAAAAAAGTAATAACATTATGAAGTTAATTGCAAATAATTAATAACAACATAAAGTAAAAATTAACAAATAGCAAAAGAGGAAATAACAAGAAGGAAAAATGAAATAGGTTTGCAAATAAAATAACTACGATCCCACAGGTAAATCTTCCAGAGATAAAACCTGTTCAAAAAATGTAGTTGAATGAATAATTGCTCGGTTGCAATCCGCAAGTGTTACCGTTTGTATAGCACTCTTTACTAATTCCTCCAAATATTGTAACCGTTGTTCTCCTACATTTGGAGGCGTCACATTCGGAGTTTGGATGTTGCGCTTTACATCGCTTTTAATTTTGGACCAAATATTCTCAATAGGATTCAATTGTGGGGAATAAGGTCCTAATTTCAGCAAAATTGCTGGTGACTCTTCGAAAACCTCGGATAACCTGCTGTGGCAAGGGGCATTGTCGCAAACAACGACCAAATCTGACATGTTGTTGCCAAGTTCCCGCCATTTGGCAAATACTGTTTGTATCCAGTCCTTGGCATCAGCTGAGCGAAAAGGACCACGTCTGGTATCCATTTTTATTACTCCGCAACTCCCAACAGCTCCAATTAAATGAATGTTGGGCCCTTTTGAAGATGGAAGTATGTTAACAGCTCGGGTTCCAACCTTGGACCATCCATTTTTACGCCGACAGAATAAATTGAAGTTGGTTTCATCAATGTATATGACTTGCTTTCCGGATCTAATGTAATCATTTAAAGTTCTTACATATGCTGCCCTCTTCTCTTTGTTCTGGGTGCTATTCATAGTTTGGGGTTCATAATGACAGGATTTAACCGAGAACATTTGGCCGTGCAGCATATTAGAAATGGTGGATAAAGCCATAGTTTTTGAGAATTCATGATGAATACGATCCTTTATTGATTTAAGCGTTATGGATGGATTATCTTCAACCCAAGATAAAATTGTTTGGAGTTCAGGCTCAGTAATAATTCTTGGTTTACATCCTCCACGTGTTTGTATGTTTTCCTTTTGTTCGGATACCCAAAAATAAGCTGTCGTGTATGGAATTCCCATACTCTGGGCCAATTCCAGCCAATTATTGCCCTTGTTGCTGCATTCTAATATCCTCTTCCTGTCTTGGGAGTTGTAGGTGGAATATTTTTTACGTTGAATGTCCTCCAAACTGCCTATTGCTTCCCTGCACAGCGGACACGTATCAGACGTTAACTGATGGACGCAGTGGTAATGGAAAATATGTCCACATGGAATTATTTTCTTCAAAATGCCTCGGGCCATATTGTTTTGGCAAATTACACACAAATCTTTGAAATTCATTTTAATTTTCGCCGAAATAATAAAGCAATTTTAGATTTACGGATAAAGAAACTAACGTTTGGAATTATAAATTCAAACTTCAAAGTTTTCCCGAAAAATGTTAAAAATGTAAGAATCGCAGAAGGATCTTCACGTTTGAAGTTGTAAACTCGAACTAAATAATGTCTAACATGTTTTTTCAAAAAAAAAAAAAAAGTGATGGATTGTCAATTACTACTACGATATTCAACATATGATATAAATATAAAACATAGTGTGTCCGACCGTCAATTAAAAATTGTAATCAAACTCGACGCCGTCCAGGTACCTCCATAATTCTGTATGTTCATTATGAATTGTTAAGAAATATCATGACACATTTATGGACCAATTTATAATATTATCATTTATCTGATCGACGCGATTATACGAAATGTTGAAAGCTACCATCTATGAATATGTAAAAAAACCAAAACAAAATCATCCACTTTTAATGAAAAAAATATGATTAACCACACATTAAAACCACCCACCTCAGTATAAAGAAGAAATGAGAGTATTTTTGTTTTTATTACAAATGAAATAATTCGATTTTCAAATGTAATAATTCGAATTTCAAATGGAAAAATTCAAATTACAAATGTAATAATTCGAATTTCAAATGGAATAATTCGAATTTCAAATGAAAAAATTTGAATTACAAATGAAATAATTCGAATTTCAATTGGAATTCTCAAATTAAAAATGAAATAATTCGAATTTCAATTGGAATTCTCAATTTACAAATGAAATAATTCGAATTTCAATTGGAATTCTCAAATTACAAATGAAATAATTCGAAATTCAATTAGAATTCTCAAATTACAAGTGAAATGTTTCGAATTTCAAATGAAATAATCAAATTACAACTGAAATTCTTCGAATTACATGTGAAAATGGTGTAGAATGCTGGTTATCAACATAGGTGATTGGAGTAATGTACTTCCCACTCTTGGGGAGTTTTCCAAAAGGCATTCCGATTTCGCAGGTCTTTAGTGCAGAGAGGGTGTTCAATATTGAGTCGTTTAGTGCATGCTGTATATTATACGCGTATATTGCCAAAGGATGTTATCTGTCAACTAGTCACATGCGACCGAAACTGGAAGTAACTCGATTGCAAGATCTGGGGTCACTTATCTGGTACCGCTGGTAGTATGGAGAGTTGGGAAATTTAAACTCCCATGTCAATCCAGACAATTTAGGTCTGCCGGAGGTATTTTAAAATTAATCTGTTGTCATTAAAAAAAGGTGATTGCGCCTCACTTAATACAGTGAGAAAGCAGGTGTGCACTTGCGATGCACTTTCATGAGTGTTCCAAATCACTATCACCATGGGTACTATTTTCTGTGTTGTATGAAACAGAAACAAGTAGTAGTTTTGACTGCGAAGTATTACCGGGGACTTTGACCAGTTCAGTGGTTATCACTAACCCATATTTCTATTGATCTTGATTGACAGTTTGTTATAGGCATACTGATGGCTGCATCGCATCTGATGTTGTTTGAACCTAAATCGTGGGTAGAGTTTCGGCTCGGTGTCGTGTTGCATTTTCAATTGGATTCTGTGATCCATAAAGCAGCGGAAATGGAGTATAGTCCTCAAGCCACTACCGAGTGGGAAGTAAAGTCCATAAAATGTATCTATGAATTGGTACATGCGCAATAAACACTGAAAATTTTGAGCAGAAGGACTAAGAGTACTGGGGGTAATTCGACTCATTTTATCGCGCCTCCCTGTGCAATGGTGCTTTGTGGTTGGAACCATCAAAACGACAATCATATTATACCATCGAATTCAAACATAATTCGCACTCGGCGATGAGCTAAAGGTAGAATAGAGCTGCATTCAATGATATGAGATTAAGCCCCCCTTTATAGCACGGAGAAGTTCTTAGCAAAGTATATACATACATATAAAGAGAGAGGGAAAACAGAACAGAAGAATCTTCACATAGAAGTTCAGAGTCTTATAAACATAGTAGACCTTCATTTTGAGTCGCAGACTACATTAATCTTTTTAGACGTAGGTTTTGAAAAATATTCATCGTTTTTCTAAATTATATAAGACCTATGCCTGGCAACTTCTAAAGTCGTTCACTTCATGTTGCAATGCTGTCCAGTCTCTAGGAATTCTATGAAAAATATGAGTTTTGAAGGTTTTTGAATTTCTCAGTGCGAAAAACTTTGAAATCTACTGTCGTGAATTTCTTACTGATAAATACTTCAAAGGAAGGTAAATGACTTCGTATTCCGAATTCTTACACAAGGTTGCTAGAAGAAAACATTCTGTTTTTTTATAGCCTGCACTAATTTGTATGGGAGAATCCTTTCTTTGTCTCTTAGAGCATACTCCTGGGATGTCTTTTATCGTAGATTCCCACTCTTTCACTATTATGCTAAACCTCCAATCGCAGTTTTTCGGAAAGTACTTTGAATTCTAACCATATTAGCCCAACACTTAGATGACTACCTTCCACCCCACTGTGCAATTTCGCCACAATAAATTCATTGAATGATAACATCGAGCATTACATTCATATGAACCCTAACTATATCTACATATTTATATCAAAAAGATATTTACATTATTCAAATATTTATACGAAAAAATAACGAAATACAAACACACACACATGTAGTTATTCAAACACACATTGAGATTTTTGGTGTAGTTTCTCACGATTTTTTGGGTGAATTTCCATGGAAAATCTACATAATTATGCATGAACACAAACATTCAAACACAGAAAGTTACACAAATACCCATAGAGAGAGAGGGAGAAATTCATTTGCAAAGCTAGCAAAACGGTCAAGGATATTAAAATTGTTGGTTAGGTGGTAGATAGGTAGGTTGGTTAGGTAGGTTGGTTAGGCTAGCTAGCTATCTGACTTGCTGGATGGATAGATGAAGTCATGCATGCAACATTCTACGCACATATCCTTAGATTGCAGTAAGCTTGATAAAAATTCCAACAGACAGAAAGCCAACAGAAGGAGAAGGTGGTGGGCAAAGGGAGCAGAGTGGACAGACATAACAAAAAAACGGACGTAGATTGCATTGCATCGTTGGTTTGATGTCTTGAGGAAATCCGGTATGACATGATATCAGCAAGTAACTGGGAGGTGGTTACTGTGGTGGTGGTTGGTTGGTACTATGTACTGTTATTATCATCGTCCTCATCATCAGCTATCCATACAATACTCACACGCTGACCATTTTTCAACGCTTTGCATTCGTTCTAGTTTATTACTTTGTTCAGTTTTGGATTTATTTGATTTTATTTCACTGCCTTAAATCTCATTAAAGGGTGCTCTGGAATATTCAAATTTAATTCCGTTGCACTCATTCATGAAATCCCCCCTCCACGTCGCAGCAGCAGCATTGAGAATAGCCTTAGCATGTTTCGTTTTGTACTTTGAGACGTGTGAGATCTTTAACTAGTTTTCTCCTTTTGTCCTTCAAGTGGGTTGGTTGGTTGGTTGGTCGCCGTCTTTTTTTATTGTTTCCCTTACCTCAAGAAAACAACAATTGCAGCTGTTGGGTTTCTTGGACTTTCGTTACAATTTCTCGTTGTGTTAATACCCTACCCTTTATTGTTTTCTCAGTCGTTGTTGTTTTTTTCCTCTCAAGAAAACAAAATATCCTTAAGGATGGTTGGATTGGATGGATGGATGTTTCAGGCTTTGCTGCAGTTGATCTTGTTATAAACGTCCAAGTGTTTGCTCTAAATAAGCGGTAGCCAGAAGATTATTACTTTATATTTACATATCGCCGGGTGGTAGTGGTGGTGCAAAGGGAGAAGCAGAATCTGGTTTTACTTGCCTAAGAAATATGGAAATTTCTTTACTTAATTTGAGGGTTAATTTAAAGTCTTTGTCGGCAAAGGCTGGACTTTCGTTTTGGTAGGGTTGGTTAGTCGCCTAGTTATCCTTATGTGGGACATAAAGGTCCACATTTAATAACCTAATTGTCTAATTACCTCCTTTTGTAAATGCTTTTTGACTTATGAAGGGAGAAACCTATCCCATGATTGCCTTCCAAAGAGGCTATTTATAATTTTATCACGCAGTCGGTGAGCAGACATCCTGCATGGAAGTTTGGAAAATTGGGATATTATTTTCTCATTTGTCGAAGGATTATTGCAGGATTTCTCTTGATAATGACAGAATCAAGTAGGCCTGAGGGAGAACAATTTAAATGGTCAGATTTAAAGTTCAAAAACTTCCGTTATGGGATGTTTATGGGAAAATTCAAATTATTTTCTCATTTGTCCAAGGATTAGTACAGGATTTATCTCGAAAGTGACAGAATCAACTAGGTTGAAGGGAGAAAAAAGTTTGTGATTTCCAAAAACGGCCGACCTAGAGTTCAATAATGTTAAACGCTAAGTACAAAGGAGTCTTAGGATCCTAAGAAACACAACAAAATATTAGTCTTCTACGGTGAAACATATTCACAATCCAACATATTAGTCTTCTACGGTGAAATCTTCTAGTCTATAGCGACACCACTGGTAGGGAAGTTATAGGCAGCCGGAATACTCAGAAAGTGAAGGATTTTAGCACCGCAAAATAATATAATTTGTCTGACCGGAAAATCGAGACCACAAAATTCGAGGACCTGTCTGATTAGGCCATTGGGACCACCTACCCTAGATTAGACGTATATTAGAATCATATTCAATAGAGTAGACGCCTACTGGGGCTATATACTCCATAGTAGATGCCAACAGGCGCCATCTATTATAAAGTAAATGACCACTGGGGCCATCTACCCTGGAGTAGATGACCACTGGGGCCATCTACTCTGGAGTA